>NC_060140.1:229610370-230860370 GCF_021461385.2 Schistocerca piceifrons | reverse complement strand
TGTCGCGACACCACTGGAGGCGGGCTGCACGATGTTGGGGCGTGAGCGGAAGACGGCCTAACGGTGTGCGGGACCGTAGCCCAGCTTCATGGAGACGGTTGCGAATGGTCCTCGCCGATACCCCAGGAGCCACAGTGTCCCTAATTTGCTGGGAAGTGGCGGTGCGGTCCCCTACGGCACTGCGTAGGATCCTACGGTCTTGGCGTGCATCCGTGCGTCGCTGCGGTCCGGTCCCAGGTCGACGGGCACGTGCACCTTCCGCCGACCACTGGCGACAACATCGATGTACTGTGGAGACCTCACGCCCCACGTGTTGAGCAATTCGGCGGTACATCCACCCGGCCTCCCGCATGCCCACTATACGCCCTCGCTCAAAGTCCGTCAACTGCACATACGGTTCACGTCCACGCTGTCGCGGCATGCTACCACTGTTAAAGACTGCGATGGAGCTCCGTATGCCACGGCAAACTGGCTGACACTGACGGCGGCGGTGCACAAATGCTGCGCAGCTAGCGCCATTCGACGGCCAACACCGCGGTTCCTGGTGTGTCCGCTGTGCCGTGCGTGTGATCATTGCTTGTACAGCCCTCTCGCAGCGTCCGGAGCAAGTATGGTGGGTCTGACACACCGGTGTCAATGTGTTCTTTTTTCCATTTCCAGGAGTGTATTAATAAAACTGCCTACACTACACTTTTTCGTCCTCTTCTGGAATACTGCTTCGTGATATGAGATCCTTAATTGTGTTGGCGGAAGACATAGAAAAAGTTCATAAATGGACAGCTTGTTTCGTATTATCGGGACACAGGGGAGACAGTGTCGCGGATATCATAAACTAGTACGGTTGGCAATCATTAAAACAAAGATTTATTTCGTTGTGAAGAGATCTTATCAAGAAGTTTCAGTCATCAACTTTCTCCTCTGAATGCCAAAATATTTTGTTGACTGCAGACTACATTAGAATAAATGATCATCGTGATAAAGTAAAAGAACTCATAGTTCATACGGAAACATTGAAGTGTTCATCTTGCCAACATGACATTCGAGTGAGGAAGGGTCCATAAATAGCCTAAGAGTGTTTTATGAAACACTTAAAGATGAATTGCAGTGTAGTTGTCTAGATGTAGTCATAAAGATGTAGACTCCTTTCAACGTGATGTGTAATAGTGGACGCGCGAAGCAACCGTGCCAACCCCACTGTAACTGCCAATGGTTTTCACGAAAATTGAAGGTTTTGTTACGTTTGTAACTCTTCCTGTTCCGTTGTTCAGTGACAGATCAACACAGATCGTATCAAACCTTCGCTGTATTTAGTGTCATACTCAGGTCTATCTGGTTTTAGTGTTCCATACTTCAATCGGTTAAAACGGAACCTTTATTGGACCACTTTGTAGTCCGTCTGTCCGTGTGTGCCTGTCTGCCCGTCCGTAAAAAACCGTTTCTCTCAAGAATGGGTAAACGTATCAAGATGAAATTTATGTCATACTAAGGTCTACGGTCTGTCCGCATTGTACAAAATTGACATTTCTAAATCAATAGGATCGAATGATATGGCCATTAATGTCACCTGATTTGGTGTCATCAGATTCACTCATTCACTCATTAAAATCTATAGAGTTCTTAATGTTGACCTAGAATGCTGAAATTTAGCAGGAAGCAAGGTTTCACTGTGCAACTAAATGAAAAAGTCCGAAAACTGTTAATTTGTAGTTATGTCACACGAAAAAAAAATTTGTCATTTGTTATCTGACCATGTCTGTCAGTCGTCCTGTTAAGAGCACTTCCACTCAGGAAGGGTAGATTATGAAGTTGAAATTTGTCACATACTAAGGTCTGTAGTCCCTTGGCGATCTAATAAATGTAAGCTACTACATAAATGCAATCAAAGATATGTCTGCGTGTGTCAGATATTTTGATACTCGCAAACTCATTCATCAAAACCGACAGGATATTCCTCGTTGGCCTATAATTACGAAATTCGGTAAGAGGGAAGGTTTCACCGGGCGAGTAAAGGAAAAAAAATTCGGAAACTCTTAATTTTCAGTTATATCACACGAAAAAACCCTTGTCATTTGTTATCTAACTGTCTGTTCGTCCGTCTGTAGAGATCCTTTCTTCTCAGGAATGGTTAGACGAATGAAGTTGAAATTTATGTCACAAACTAATGTCTATGCTCCCTTGGTGGAGTTAAAAAGTTGAGCATCTAAGTCAGCTCAGTCAGACGATACGGCCATTTATGTCACACATTTTCATACTCGCGAACTCTCTTGTTAAGACGTATACGGTACTTCCTGTTGACCTAGAATCATGATATTTGGCAAGAAGCAAGATTTCACAGTACAAGAAAAAGAAAATGAGAGAACTGTTAGTTTGTAATTATATCAGACGAAAAACGTTTTCTTTGGTTATCCGATTTCAAACTTATAAGTACATAAATCATGGTCGACAGTCTTGGAATTTCCTGAAACGATACCTAGCCAGTGTCGCAGTCGGCAACGAGAAAAACCGTCGAGGTTCTCGATTCAAAAAAAAAAAAAAAATGGTTCAAATGGCTCTGAGCACTATGGGACTTAACATCTGTGGTCATCAGTCCCCTAGAACTTAGAACTTCTTAAACCTAACTAATCTAAGGGCATCACACACATCCATGCCCGAGGCAGGATTCGAACCTGCGACCGTAGCGGTCGAGCGATTGCAGACTGAAGCGCCTAGAACCGCACGGCCACACCGGCCGGCCATTCTCGATTCCTGTGGTGGATAAACTGTCTATATACATAATTAAGTTTGTACGGAACCCTCGGAGCGCAAGTCATACTCGCACCTAGCAAGTTTTTATTTTCATGTTAATTCTTCAATGTAAATTGTGCAAATGTTACGTCCGTAACCATGGAATGACCCTATAGGAGCCATCCCATTGCTCCTACTTTGACACTTCGTGATTATCGTAGGTCCTTGAAATCTTTCCTTTCTTCACCAGGGTCTATTACGAAGCTCCACTTTTTCTCATTTCCCCCTTGAGACATGCGCATTGGTAAGCGAGGCATTTGTACCTCTTGTACGTCACAGTGAAGTAAACTCGGGTACCACTGGTCTCAGTCGGTTTTTATTTGACAAAAGGAGAAGTAATTGTGGTCGGAGGCAGACGGTAATGGCTCCCTGGACAAAGTGCCGTGCCGGGCTAGCCAGAGGTCCCTAACCCCCACGCCGGATCCTGATTATCCTGCACGCTGCAGGAGCCTTTCCTGTAACCAAAGTGCCGCCCTGCTTACTGGCGAATCTTTCTAATTAGACGGCCTGTGTGCTCCACATCGTGGCCGAAAGACGGCTGAACCGCGCTCTCGTTTTATCGAACGCACCCCGAAGCGCGTTGCTCTCCCAGGCGACGAATTTGCGGGGGAATTGTTTCATTAATTTCAGAAAACACGCAAACAAAGAATATCCGAGTGGATGCACGCGAGGAAGAAAGTTATTACCGTTAAGTAACGAGAGCAGGCGACGCCGCAGCTCAAGCATTTACGATGGACTCCTAAAGTTAAAACGATTTTTTTTCCGAGAAATCTCTTCTCCTTATTTCTCTGAGTTCTTTAGAGATCGAGCCTCCCCTTACGGTACACTTTAGCAACTAATTAGACTGTTCTCCGCTTTCCTCCAGGCTACCTGTCCTCTCGCGGCTCAACCCCTGCGAGATTCGTGTATGACGCTAACGTGAAAAATTAAATTGTAGAAGGCATGTGCCACACACCTAACCGCTGTACATCGTCTAAATGTATTTTTCTTGTACCATCCACATCTAAATACTGAAAACCCACCATTTGTTGTAAAACCGTAAGTGCAAGCTCCAACAAGTCTTGAAAAAGTTTCATCCTGATTTTTGTATCAAACTGGCGACACGGCCCAGCTCAGCGCGGATATCACGAAGAATCTACGGCCAGACGATTTCTCTGGCGTAGCGGTAAATATGTTTACGGGTCACTGCGTAGACTTATAATTAGAAATCCGAGAACAACGTTACAATCCAAACATAAAGTTATTCAGAGGGGGGCTGTAATTCATCATAGTTGAGCCAATTTGCAGCAAGAATTTATTATGCGGAGTGTCAACTAATCAGTAGGAAAACCTTGAGCTGGCCGTTGTAACCGAGTCGTTCTAGGCGCTTCAGTCCGGAACCGCGCTGCTGCTACGGTCGCAGGTTCGAATCCTGCCTCGGGCATGGAAGTGTGTGATGTCCTTAGGTTAGTTAGGTGTAAGTAGTTCTAGGTCTAGGGAACTGATGACCTCAGATGTTACGTCCCATAGTGCTCAAAGCCATTTGAACCATTTGAAAACCTTGTGGAATGGCTAGAGGACTTGGAGGAGAATGAAAAATGTTCAAATATACGTATGGTCCTTTTTTTAAAAATTTTCTTAGTAAGAGATATTTGGTACTTGTGCGCTTCGTTTCTGTCAATTTGTTTTTAAACTACCAGCTTGATTCTACAGGCAACAATGTAGGTGTGCAAGTGATTTTGCATAGCCCTTTCAGTGTTTTGTGGAGCAAGTATGCTGTTTAGGTTTTTATGTTGGTAACGCCACGCAGTGCTTTGTATGAAAATCGCTGACTGCGCTGTGTGCAGTCTGTGGCTGGTTGGACTCATTGTTGGAATATTCGCTTGTGTAGTGTTGGGCAGTTGGATGCGAACAGCGCTTAGCGTTGTGGTGTTGGAGGTGAGCCGCCAGCAGTGGTGGATGTGGAGAGAGAGACATTCCAGTTTTGAGAGGACGATCTGGACGTGTGTCCGCCAGAAAAAGGAAATTTGTAAAGATGGATGTCATGAATTGATAGATATATGTACGATGAATTTTGAACATTGTTAAGGTAAATACATTGTTTGTTCTCTACTAAAATCTTTTATTTACTAACTATGCCTATCAGTAGTTAGTGCCTTCAGTAGTTAGAATCTTTTATTTAGCTGGCAGTATTGGCGCTCGCTGTATTGCAGTAATTCGAGTAACGAAGATTTTTGTAAAATAAATGATTTATGAAAGGTATAGGTTATTGTTAGTCAGGACCATTCTTTTGTAGGAATTAATGAAAGTCAGATTGCGTTGTGATAAAAATATTGTGTGTCAATACTTGTTTTGCAAATCAAACTGCCTTTTCCTGCTGCTATTTATTTTATTTAATCCATACGCGTTTCGCCTTCTACTGTTTTAAGGCATCATCAGTGGGATCTATAATGATACAGTTTTGTTAGTTATAGATTATCAAACAGTTCACTTCGCGATTTTTTGTAAAAATGTAATTACTTAGGATTTGCTGATCTGCGTTTCCTCACATCTGGTCTGGAGGTCGCACTACCACTTCTATCACTGTTCTATATTCACATCTTTCTGTTTTCGCCATCCACACACTGTTCGCATGTTTTATTCACTATCGTTCTCTGTCACTTGATACAACTATTTCGTGGTACACTTCTTTTCACAGCGTAAATATTGCGACTCCATTATGTGTGCCGGCCGGAGTGGCCGTGCGGTTCCAGGCCCTACAGTCTGGAGCCGAGCGACCGCTACGGTCGCAGGTTCGAATCCTGCCTCGGGCATGGATGTGTGTGATGTCCTTAGGTTAGTTTGGTTTAATTAGTTCTAAGTCCTAGGCAACTGATGACCCCAGAAGTTAAGTCGCATAGTGCTCAGAGCCATTTGAACCATCCATTATGTGTTTCATCGTCTTTGGTATGTTTACCTATGTGTTGACACCCTAACGAAGCGTATGTTCGTTACTAACTTCTGTTTATGATGTTTATACCGTGTGTGTGCGTATGAGTGAGAGAGAGACGGGGGATAAAGCCGTTTTTTGTGGGGGGGGGGGCGGTTATACTAGCTGTTAGTGAGTGGCTGAAAACTTTGGTGACAGCTGTTTTGACTTTTCGTTTCAATATTGTGGGGAGGGGTCATGGATGAGTGAATGTAAAGATGTTGGGATCTATTATTATTAAATTGAACCGTATTATTATATTTATCCTTTTTACGAACATTATTCTACTATTTTATCTATTAGTGTAAATAATTAATTGCTTGGCATCTGTACTTGGTCATTCAACAGGATTTTCCCCTCTGCTGTATGTGGTAATTTTCTTGGATGGTCAGAAGGTGCTTTTTATTGTTGATTCTAATTATTCTCATGTCATCTTCTCTAGTGGTTGGTTTGTGGTCATTTTCTCTTAGGTGTTCTGCAAATGTGGAGTGGTTTGTCCCATATTTCCATGCTCTCATGTGTTTCTTGTATCTGACATCAAATGTTCTCCCTGTTTGCCCTATGTATGTGCCTTCACAAGTGTTACACTGCAACTGGTATATACCTGCTTTCTGGTATATGTCTCTGTTTTTTGTCAGTTTTTGGGTGTATTTTTGTATAGAATTGTCTGTTGTGTAGGCTATGTTTATTCCCTGTCTTTTGAAAATGTTGGCGATTTTATGCGTGAGTTTGTGTTTGTATGTCATTGTGTACCATCATGTGTTTTCTTTCATCTTTCTCTGATTATCCTGTGAAGTTGTTATGGGACTGCGTGTATGTGTTTGGTTCTGTTGTGTTGTGATCTGCGGTTTGGAGCATTCTGCTTTTATTTTACTTTTAATTTTGTTATTTAGTTTTGTGACTGTGTTATTATTGTAACCATTATTTTGTGCTATCTGCATTATTATGTCCAGTTCTTTTTGGTAGCTTTCTTTGGTGAGTGGTACTGTGTTGAGTCTATGGAGCATGTGTCGAAGTGCTGCTTGCTTTTGTGCGTGTGGGTGGTTCGAGGATTGGGGAATGATAATGTCCGTTGCTGTGGGTTTACAGTAAATTTCAAACATATGCTTATTGTTTTCTTTTTTGATTTTTATATCCAGAAAGTTAATTTGTTTGTTCTGTCCTCTTTCAATTGTGAATTTTTTTTTTTTTTTGAGGGGGCGGGGTTTGGTGCTCGGTCCCATTTGAACAAGGAACATTGGGTAAGATGTTTTTTGGTTTTGCCCGGACCGACGGCCATTTCTATACCCATTCGAACACCTGTCTAAGGCCAGTTGTTCAATCTCGGGAATATGCTAACAATTGGTTAACTTAGAGTGCGCGTTGGACCGTCGCCATTTTATTCCTCGGTTGGTTATTCTCGGAATAGCGTTAATGTCAAGTTAAACTGGCAACAACTGAAGAGCACTCTGGGTATTTTCGCGTGCGCCACTTCAAATTTACGTAGTCGCCGTCTAGAAAAATAGCGTGTCAACCATGAGTGATAAATGTTTCAGATAGCAAAAACTTTTTGCTTGACGATACCTTGAGGCTGGTAGATACTGTGAATGAGTTTAAGAGTATAGTAGAAAACACGAAAACTGTTGCAGTATCATTCAGGGAAAATATTAGTGCAAAACATTTAATAACTACATTGGTAGGGTACGTGTATGTATAACTTTCTGTCAGGAAATTAGTTAAATGATCAGGCATTTGTTATTTAACGAATAAGAGATCTTCCTAGATTTCCGAATATAGTATACGAAAAAATATGCAACGGTTTCCAGTCACAAACAACTTCACATGTGCTGACAGAACAGCTACAACAGACGCACGATTATTACTATTATTATTATTATTCTTTAAAGAAAGAAACACGTAAATATTAAGCACAGAAAAGGTAGCAGGGGCTATAGTTTGGTTGTGCCCCATATGTGGACAGGACTGTACGCTCCAAATTCTGTACAGTGAAATACACGATTTGATGAAGTTGTCGACGGAAGGACGCTACAGTCAGTTCGATTGAGATGTGACATCTCTACATTCCATCAAATGTAGCTGTAGGGTAGATGATTTAAAGTCGAGCTAAATGTAGCACGTAAAATTCGATCTTACGAGAACTGAATGTACGTATACGGTTAAAAAAGAGAATGAAATAAATAAAAAATGCATTCTTACCATAAAATATAGTTTAATTCGGATTTTAAGGGCAAAAAAATACGTTTATTTTTACGTGCGCCAGTTCTTTGTTTCAAACTTGTGGGAATCGCTTCAAATTTTGTAAGAAGGTAGACAAATACATGTAATTAATGGTCGTCCTGTTGTTTTGTGAAACCTTTGTTCGTTGTTACAACATACCGGTCTAAAGTTGGCATTAAATGCATTTAAAATCTGGTTATACGCGAGTCGCACTCGAGACGGTTTACTTTAAAGTGATACAGACGATAATAAAAAAACATATATTCTTACGGTAATTGTAAGAAACGTTTGCGAAAATCTTTGATCGTTTTGGTTTTACGTGCAAAAAATCAAGCGTTTGTACATGAAACTGTAAATTATAGATTTAAGCGATCAGTCGTCCTTTTTAAAATTTTATTGGCAGATCTAGATTTCAGCTAGAAGCTAGCCATTCTCAATGCACCATTCTTTTTGCTCAGTGCATGTAATGCCTGAACAGTGAGCAAAAATAATAGTGCATTGAGAATGGCTGAAATCTAGATCTGCCAATAAAATTTTAAAAAGGACGACTGATAGCTTAAATCTATAATTTACAAGTCAATATAACAGTCGCTGAGTACAACAGCTTTCCCAATGGAAGGTAAGCTGACATGAAGCTGTGTTTCGTAGAATTGCTTTGCATTTTAAGCAATTTGGATACAATTTTTTTAAAAAACTGGTTATTACAGTTGACTATCATTTAGTTGTTTCTTCGTTAAAAATGTTATTCACCAATGGCTTAAAAATCATCCAAAAATGTTTGGGCGTGCAAAGCAATGCACATATCAAACCAAAATTATGCCCAGTCCTGTACGAGACAACGAGAAAAATTCCGTAAAAGTTTGGAATTATATGTAAAGTTTGCTGCAAATGATGAATACACCGGGGTGACAAAAATCATCGGACAGCGATATGCACAATTATAGATGGCAGCATTATCGCTTACACGAGGTATAAAAGGGCAATGCATTGGCGGAGCTGTCATTTCCACTCATGTCATTCATGTGAAGGGATTTCCGCTATTATTATGGCCGCGCTACGGGAATTAACAGACACTGAACACGGGTGAACGTGAAGTGATAGCTGGAGCTACACGCATGGGTCATTCCTTTTCGGAAATTGTTAGGGAACTCAATATCCTGAAATCAACAGTATGCCGAGAATACCAAATTTCAGGCATTACCTCGCACCATGGACAAGTAGTGCCCTTCGACCTTCACTTAACGACCGACAGCAGCGGCGTTTTCGTAGACAGACAAGAAACACTGCGTGAAATAACTGTAGAATTCAATGTTGGACGTACGGCCAAAGTATTCGTTAGGACAGAGTGGCGAAATTTGGCGTTAATGAGCTATGTCAGCAGAGAACCGACGCCAGTACCTTTGCTAACAGCGCGACATCGCCTGCAGCATGTCTCCTGGTTTCGTGGCCATTTCGGTTGGACCGCAGAAGGCCAGGACACTGTGGCTTCGTCAGATGAGTCCAGATTTCAGTTAAAAGCTGATGGTAGAGTTCTTGTGTGGCGCAGACCCCAAGAAGCCATGGACCCTAGCTCTCATCAACGCACTGTGCAAACTAATGGTGGCTCCATAATAGTGAGGGCTGTGTTTACATGGAACGTACTAGGTCCTTGGTTATGTTCGGCTACTTGGACACCATTTGCAGCCATTCATGGACTTCATGTTCTCAAACAACGATGGAATTTTTGTGGATGACAATTTGCCATGTCACTGGGCCACAATTGTTGGCAACTGAACAACGTTCGGGACAGTTGGAGTGAATGGTTGGGTCACCCATTTCGCCCGACATGAATCCCATAGAACATTTATGGGACATAATCGAGAGGTTAGTTCGTGCATAAACTCGTGCACACGCAACACTTTCGTAATTATGGACAGCTATAGAAGCAGCATGGCTCAATATTTCTGCAAGAGCCTTCCAACGACTTGTTGAGTCCACCTCACATCGTGTTGCTGCATCAAGCCGAGAAAAAGTGTGTTCTACACGATATTAGGAGGTGTCCCACGACTATTGTCACCTCAGTGTATACCCCGGGTATTTTTGCGCCGTGAGCTACGCTCCCTCAAGACATACACGGTTTCTAACTTAATACTTGTCTTACTGTGTTAAAATTTTAGCATAAGAATATATTATCCCTTAATGGGTAGATTAAGACAGTAGTTTAAATTTTTAGACTCGCTTCTAATTAAATGAAGAACTGAAAATCAAATTTGTGTTGACCTTGAAAACCGTTAGACAGATAACACGTAACTAGGACCGAGCACCATTAACTGTGAACTACCAAACCGGTAGCCATTTAGTAATATAGATGTTTCAAAGAATAGAACAAAATGCGTATGGAAATATAAATTCACATTTTTAATAACTGCACAGACGTATCTTACATACCTTTAATAATAGCAGAGAAACTACCGACATTATGTGCTCGTAATTGAAGAACTATAGGCACAATTATTAGTTTTTAATACTTCTGCCCAATAACGTAGACTTAGCTCAACATCACTGGCACGTGTTCAGTTTCTACCAGCTTCATATACATGACTGCTGCCGGAATGTTACACATCGATCGTAAAGGGTTGATTAACTAACAGCTCCATATCTGAGATTGGCTGCTTGCACTGCCTGAGCATTAATTGGCTTCATGATGAAGTGCCACAGTACCCCATTCCGATGGAATGTACGACTGAATTATCGCGGGATGTTAATAACTGCTTTCACAATTACAATCGGGGTCCAAGATAATGAGTCACGAAATTCGCACAGTTTTTCTGCAAAGTGGTACTGCAGTGCCTCCAAGAGACTAGTATATATAAGCAAACTGCGAAACGGTTCTGTATTGTGTATATAGAGTGGAGAAACAAATGCAAAATGCAAATGAGGTTCTATTTCGGAAATTTATTGTAGATCTATCAATTGTATGACCTCCAGTTGGATTTGGCATACTCATAGCACTGTTACTGTTTGCGAAGCAGAGAAAAATAGAAAAAGACGATTAACTGATGGTACAGCAGTCGTAGCCGAAAGTGAAAAGAAATTGCATTTTGTGCTAAACGTAATGGAACGTGCTAGCTGTAATTTAAGACACGGACATAAATTTAAATAAAGCGTCACGTGTGGACATCCTGGAGGACTGAATGTTACGGCCTGGAAAGAGAATCTTAAGGATATATACGCATTTTGATATTTGGTAAACAGTAGATAAATATGACAGGTACACGCAAGGCATAGAAGGCAGAACAAGACCAAAAGACTGTTTATAGGAGGAAGTAGAAGTTAATTCCCAAGAATTTAAAAATCGTTTCCAGTTTTTAATGCATTAAAATGAGTGAAGTCCGCAAAGAAACTCATCAAACGAACTACAGTCGGTACAAAGCAGCAAAAAGTGCGTACCAAACACTCTAATATAATCGTAATTAGTTCCTTTTGAACTTAAACACATCAGGTTACAATTCCTTTCTCGTCTTAATGGATTTTCGATAGTACAATTATGACTCTGCTACTGTATAGAGGACGGCCAGAAGTAGTCTGAAAAGCTTGTAAGGGTGTGGCAATGTAAGCTGTGCTGAGAAATAATTGTTAAGAAAAGATTCGATAAGTTGCGCCGTTTCCAAGGTAATTGGCATTGAAGTTAGTCAATCAGGCCGTTGCACACACAAATTCAAGCGACCCACATGATACGATTAGTGTCAATTGTTCTCATAGCGCAAATGATAGCGCACGAGACTGCTCAGCCCTTGGCTCGGCTTCGAACCTTACTACTGTCCCAAGCTCACTTATTGTATCTCTCTCCTGTTAGGTTTCAGGAAACCAAATGAAGAACACGTTTGGCGACACCGTCTATTGCGGGCAGCTTGAATTTGCGTGCGCAACGGCAAGATTGGCTAACTACAATGCTAATCAACTCGAAAACGGCGCAACGTATCGCATTTTTTCTTAATTATTTCTCAGTACAACCTACCCTGCAACGTCCTTGCAAGCTTTTCAGACTGTTTCTAACTGCCCTGGCTATTACATAACAATAGGATTTTACACTGAAGCGCCAAGGAAAGTGGTATAGGCACGTGTGTTCAAATACAGAGATATGTAAAGAGACAGAACACGGCGCTGCGGTCGGCAACGTCTATATAAGACAACAAATGTCTGGTGCAGTTGTTACAGCTGCTATAATGGCAGGTTAACAAGATTTAAGTAAGCTTGAACGTGGTGTTACAGTCGGCGCACGAGCGATGGGACGCAGCATCTCCGAGGTAGCGATGAACTGGGGAGTCTCACGCAAAACCATTTCACGAATGTACCTTGAATATCAAGAATCTGGTATAATATCAAATCTCCGACATCGCTGCGCCTGGAAAAAGATCCTGCAAAAATGGGACCAACGACCACTGAAGAGAATCGTTCAGCGTGACAGAAGGGCAACCCGTTCGCTAATTGCTGCAGCTTTCAATGCTGGGCCATCAACAAGTGTCAGCGTGCGAACCATTTAACGAAACATCATCGATATGGACTTTCGGCGCCGAAGGCCAACTCGTGTACCTCTGATGACTTCACGACACAAAGCTTTACGCCTCGCCTGGGCCCGTCAACACACTGTTGATGACTGGAAACACGTTGCCTGGTCAGACGAGTCTCGTTTCAAATTGCATCGAGCGGATGGACGTGTACGGGTATGGGGACAACCGCGTGAAGCCATGTACTGTTCAAGCTGGTGGAGGCTCTGTAATGGTGTGGGGCGTGTGCAGTTGGAGCGATATGGGACTCCTGATATATCTAGATACGACGCTGACAGGTGAAAAGTACGTAAGCATCCTGTCTGATCACCTGCATCCATTCACGTCCATTGTGCATTCCGACGGACTTGGGCATTTACAACAGGACAACGCGACATCCCACACGTCCAGAATTGCTACATAGTGGCAGTCTTCAGAGTTTTAACACTTCCGCTGGCCACCAAACTCCCCAGACATGAATATTATTGAGCAGATCTGTTATGCCTTGCAGCGTGCTGCTCAGAAGAGATCTCCACCCCCTCGTACTCTTACGGATTTATGGACAGCCCTGCAGGATTCGTGGTGTCAATTTCCTGCAGCGTTACTTAAGACATTAGTCGAGTCCATGCCATGTCGGATTGCGGCACTCCTGCGTGCTATCGGGGGTCGTACACGATATTAGGCAGGTGTACCAGTTTCTTTGGCTCTTCAGTGTATAATCGTATTTAGACATTAACAGGAGTTAGTGCATTACAGGTACTTTAATTATACACTCCTGGAAATTGAAATAAGAACACCGTGAATTCATTGTCCCAGGAAGGGGAAACTTTATTGACTCATTCCTGGGGTCAGATACATCACATGATCACACTGACAGAACCACAGGCACATAGACACAGGCAACAGAGCATGCACAATGTCGGCACTAGTACAGTGTATATCCACCTTTCGCAGCAATGCAGGCTGCTATTCTCCCATGGAGACGATCGTAGAGATGCTGGATGTAGTCCTGTGGAACGGCTTGCCATGCCATTTCCACCTGGCGCCTCAGTTGGACCAGCGTTCGTGCTGGACGTGCAGACCGCGTGAGACGACGCTTCATCCAGTCCCAAACATGCTCAATGGGGGACAGATCCGGAGATCTTGCTGGCCAGGGTAGTTGACTTACACCTTCTAGAGCACGTTGGGTGGCACGGGATACATGCGGACGTGCATTGTCCTGTTGGAACAGCAAGTTCCCTTGCCGGTCTAGGAATGGTAGAACGATGGGTTCGATGACGGTTTGGATGTACCGTGCACTATTCAGTGTCCCCTCGACGATCACCAGTGGTGTACGGCCAGTGTAGGAGATCGCTCCCCACACCATGATGCCGGGTGTTGGCCCTGTGTGCCTCGGTCGTATGCAGTCCTGATTGTGGCGCTCACCTGCACGGCGCCAAACACGCATACGACCATCATTGGCACCAACGCAGAAGCGACTCTCATCGCTGAAGACGACACGTCTCCATTCGTCCCTCCATTCACGCCTGTCGCGACACCACTGGAGGCGGGCTGCACGATGTTGGGGCGTGAGCGGAAGACGGCCTAACGGTGTGCGGGACCGTAGCCCAGCTTCATGGAGACGGTTGCGAATGGTCCTCGCCGATACCCCAGGAGCAACAGTGTCCCTAATTTGCTGGGAAGTGGCGGTGCGGTCCCCTACGGCACTGCGTAGGATCCTACGGTCTTGGCGTGCATCCGTGCGTCGCTGCGGTCCGGTCCCAGGTCGACGGGCACGTGCACCTTCCGCCGACCACTGGCGACAACATCGATGTACTGTGGAGACCTCACGCCCCACGTGTTGAGCAATTCGGCGGTACGTCCACCCGGCCTCCCGCATGCCCACTATACGCCCTCGCTCAAAGTCCGTCAACTGCACATACGGTTCACGTCCACGCTGTCGCGGCATGCTACCAGTGTTAAAGACTGCGATGGAGCTCCGTATGCCACGGCAAACTGGCTGACACTGACGGCGGCGGTGCACAAATGCTGCGCAGCTAGCGCCATTCGACGGCCAACACCGCGGTTCCTGGTGTGTCCGCTGTGCCGTGCGTGTGATCATTGCTTGTACAGCCCTCTCGCAGTGTCCGGAGCAAGTATGGTGGGTCTGACACACCGGTGTCAATGTGTTCTTTTTTCCATTTCCAGGAGTGTATTTTCCTTTTCGTATTGGAAAATCACTATCATGTTTAGTGACTGAAAAATATGGAAGTAACAACGTGAAAAATAGCGCGAGAGTCCGCCACTACACAACACATCCACTCACGTGGCGTCTCTCAGATCCATGCAGGAGCCTTCAGTTGTCGCTCACAAAGGCGGACCTCTTCCTCCTCCTGTGACCCTTCCTCCAGTGCGTTGTACACATCCGTCAATAATGTGAATAGCCAACAGGGAACGCAGTCAGCCGCAGACTACTTTGCTTTCGCTCTGGACTGGCAGATAATAAAATGAGTACAGAATATGGATTGAGAGTAAATCGAGGAAAGACTACAGTAATGAGAAGTAGCAGAAATGAGAACAGTGAGAAACTTAACAGCAGGATTGATGGCCACTAAGTAGACCAAGTTTAGGAATTCTGCTTTCTAGGCAGAAAAATAACCGATGAAGTACGGGGTAAGGAGATCAAAAGCAGACTAACACAGGCAGAAAGGGCATTCCTAGCCAAAAGTAGTCCATTACTATCAAACATAGGACATAATTTGAGAATGTACATTTGGAGCACAGCATTGTGTGGTAGTGCAACATGGATTATGGAGAAACGGGAACAGAAAAGAAGCATTAGCGATCTGGTGCTACATAGTGATAAGGTAAGGAATGAGGAGGTTCTGCGCAGAATCGGAGAGGAAAGAAATACATGGAACATACTGACAGAAGAAGGGATAGGAGATCTGTTAAGACATCAGGGAATAAATTCCATAGTACTAGAGGGAGCTGCAGAGGGTAAAAACTGTAGAGGAAGACAGAGATTGGAATAAATTCAGCAGATAATTGAAGACGTAGGCTGCAAGTGCTACTCTGAACAGGCTGGGACAGGAGAAGAATTCGTGGCGGCCCTCATCAAACCAATCAGAAGACTGGCGACCCCAAAAAAATCGGAGAGGTTGCTCATAATTTTTATTAAATCATTAGCGTGTGCTGTAATCCACGGTTCAATGTTTCACTAATTTCGCGTACTAAACTTGCTTATGAATTACGAGGAGTTGAGAAAGTTTTATGTGTTTCTGAATTTAGTAGGCTTGGATCTAGTTACAGATTTGTATTAATTCCAGGTATTGGATTGAATCACTTAAAACTTCAGTGTAGTTTATTCTATAGTTTTCTTGAAATCGTCCACATAACTGAATTTATGTGATTGCTACTAAACCGACTTAACGTTACAAGTGTCTTTTGGATGCCAAATGGCTTGCATCTTGATCTGGAATCAATTATATAATCTGACTGGACGTGCTACTTTTCGTTTCCATTTTCCTAATGCAGTTACTAAATATTCGAGTGCTTAGTGACATACTGTTGCCTGTCGCCATTTCTTGCTCACGTGTTAAAAGATGCTACCATTGTCTCAACTAACTGTTGCGCATGATTCAATTTCCCAAGAATTTAATATCTATGATAGTTTCCCCTCTTTTTATAACAATGCGTAATCCGCTCTTATGCACGCTAATTTCAGCAGAGAAGATAGGTCTTAACGACGGTCTCTGAGTGGAGACATGCTGTGGCTGATCGTATATTGAGTATTTGTCCATGTTAAACAAACTGAAAAGAAATGAAATGTGCAGGTGGCTGGGGCCTCCTGTCAGATAGACTGGTCGCCTGGTGCAAGTCTGTTCAGTTGAAAGCACTTCAGCGACTTGCTTGTCGATGGGATGAAATGATTACAAAGGCAACATAATACCCAGCCCCGAGCGGAGAAAAATCTAAGAGCCAGCGGGAATTCGAACCCTGGCCCTTGAGTGGCATTGTGGCACGCTGATCACTCAGCTATGGAGGCGGACCACACTAACTTACGTCGATGGGGCAACCTCACAACTTATGCATATTCAAATCTCCCAGACTCAACCTACTGTAAATCGAATTGTTGCCAGTTATTTTTTCATGTGATTGCAGTTATTATTTTTCATATTTGAGTATTTTGATTATATTAATGGCTCACGATTCCCTCTGCGCTCTGATCGACTATAAGTTGTTCACTGTCACACTTCGATAGATCTCAGAGGACCTTACTAGTGATGTTCGTGTTCTACACTGTCCAGTCACATTAATGTCACCACCTGTCAAAAGCCTGAATAACCACCTTTTGCAGTGGGACCTCTGCGAGACGTGCAGGAACAGAGTCAACAGAGTCAATGAGATTCTGAAAGCTACCGACAGATATGTGGAGATATGCGAACTCCAACTGCACTAGGTGGCTCGGTTTAGGAGCCATGGCCAGAATAGCCCGATCGATGTGGTTTCACAGATCACCGGTTGGATCTAAACCCGGGGAGATTGGTGGTCGGACGAGTAAGGTAAATTCGTCCTGTTGCTCTTCGAACGATGCACCTACATTGCGGGTTGTATGATACGTCGCATTATTTTGCTGGTAGATGCGATCGTGTCGAGAAAAAACAAAGAGCATGTATGGGTGGACATGGTCCCCAAGGATAGATGCATACTTGTGTTGATCCATTGTGCTTTTCAGAACGAGATGATCACCCAGGGAGTGGCATGAAAGCATTCCTCAGACCATAACGCTCTGATGATTGTTGCAGGGTGTTTTCTTTCAGACGTTTCACGCCGTACACGCCGTATGTCCGATTAAATATAAAACATGATTCATCTAGAAAGGTTAGAAATCTACTCTGTAGGAATCAGCATGGGTTTCGAAAAAGACTGTCATGTGAAACCTAGCTCGTGCTATTCGTCCACGAGACTCAGAGGGCCATAGACACGGGTTCACAGGTAGATGCCGTGTTTCTTGACTTCCGCAAGGTGTTCGATACAGTTCCCCACAATCGTTTAATGAACAAAGCAAGAGCATATGGATTATCAGACCAATTGTGTGACTGGATTGAAGAGTTCCTAGATAACAGAACGCTCTCAATGGAGAGAAGTCTTCCGAAGTAAGAGTGATTTCAGGAGTGCCGCAGGGGAGTGTCGTAGGACCGTAGCTATTCACAATAAATATAAATGACGTTGTGGATAACATCGGAAGATAACTGAGGCTTTTTCCGGATGGCGCTGTAGTATATCGAGAGGTTGTAACAATGGAAAATTGTACTGAAATGCAGGAGTATCTGCAACGAATTGACGCGTGGTGCAGGGAATGGCAATTGAATCTCAATGTAGACAAGTGTAATGTGCTGCGAATACATAGAAAGAATGATCCTTTATCATTTAGCTACAATATAGCAGGCCAGCAACTGGAAGCAGTTAATTCCATAAATTATCTGGGAGTAGGCATTAGGAGTGATTTAAAATGGAATGATCATATAAAGTTGATCGTCGGTAAAGCACATGCCAGACTGAGATTCATTGGAAGAATCCTAAGGAAATGCAATCCGAAAACAAAGGAAGTAGGTTACAGGACGCTTGTTCGCCCACTGCTTGAATACTGCTCAGCAGTGTGGGATCCGTACCAGATAGGGTTGATAGAAGAGATAGAGAAGATCCAACGGAGAGCGGCGCGCTTCGTTACAGGATCATTTAGTAATCACGAAAGCGTTACGGAGATGATAAACGCCAGTGGAAGACTCTGCAAGAGAGACGCTCAGTAGCTCGGTACGGGCTTTTGTTGAAGTTTCAAGAACATACCTTCACCGAAGAGTCAAGCAGTATATTGCTCCCTCCTACGTATATCTCACGAAGAGACCATGAGGATAAAATGAGAGAGAGGCATACTGACAATCTTTCTTTCCACGAACAATACGAGACTGTAATAGAAGGGAGAACTGATAGAGGTACTCAAGGTACCCTCCGCCACACACTGTCAGGTGGCTTGCGGAGTTTGGATGTAGATGTAGATGTAGAAAAGACACTCAGTGGACGTCCAGTTGCGGTACTGGCGTGAGAATTCAAGTTTTCGTCACGAATGAACAGCAGTAAGCTTGGAACATGAACGAGGCGCCTGCTGCGAAGGGCCATATGCAACAACGTTTGCTGAGCGGTCGATGAGGAGACACTATCTGTAGCCCCTCGGTTCATCTGTGCGGTCAGTTGCTCAACGGTTCGCCAGTACGCATCTCCGCAGCCGTCATTCACCGCTGTCGAACCTACGGCCCGTTGTGCATCACAGTTGCCTCGGTGCCAGATTTGGACAGCGTCATTTTGCCATGCCCGGTGTACTTCAGTCACGGTGGCAAGTGAACAGCTTACAAAGTTAGCCGTTTCTGAAATGCTTCCACCCTTGATCCGAAAGTCTTTCGGACGTCAAATAAATTGCTCCGTTTCCGTATCACGACAACGCCTACACTGTTTTTCGTGTCCCTCAAAAGCTTTTTATACCCTCTACTGCTGCTAATGCTGCCACCTGGCGTCTGTGAGTGGTTACTGCACGTTGACGTCGAACATAGGAGGTGATCACATTAATTTAACTGGGCCCTGTATTATTCACGCTACCCCTGTCCTTTATTAAGTTACACAATTTATGTAGGCGTGACATATTCATGTAACTTTGTCTTCATTATCGTAGTCAGGCAGCGTTCATTAATTTATTATTTGGATCATAGCTTCAGTGACTAAGGGCTTGATGATTCTATTTACACTAGTAGTTCAGTTACAAAAAGAGCAGCCATCTTGCAATCTATAGGCCGATACTCTCAGGCCAAAATTGCAATACCTTGTAGAGTCTTCTTGTGGAGGATCCAAAAAGGATCCAAAAGTAAGGATGGGATCAAATAAAGCATTTAATTGAACAACTTGTAATTGTGATGATGTGAGAGGAAGACTGCGTCTTTCGGAACACAGAATTTGCGAAGAGATGTAGTTTTCAAGGGTAGACTAAAGTTCCGCCTTGCAGTTGTGAGAAAATATGTGGTATGTTGAATAATGGGTTCCGGACGCTTCAGAACGACTGGCCCCGAGTTGAGGAGATCATGTCAAGAAATCCCTGGCAGACTATTCACAGGCAACCCAGTTCTTCATTCAAACGTCACGTCCTGTTATTGAGTACGCCCCTCTCTCGAAAAGACGGTAGCATCTTTACTCCATTAGCACACCAAAAGACCGCTTTCGAATGGCATAATTATAAATGAAAATGACAAATTAATTTGAATTAGCACTATGTTACATACCAATGAACAGCTTCTGAAGGATGTTGTCACAGCTAAGCATAATTTTGTAACCCAGGAAATGTGTAACAGAAGGCTTGCCATATGTCGTGACGAAGTTAACCTCGACGTCAGATTGGAAGACGACACAAAATTTGCGGAAGACGCCGTTTCCGCGACCCTTCATATGATCATCTGGTTGACTATAAAGATTCCTGCTCACGAAAGCCATGCTTGAAACTAATAGGCAAGATTACATCTATTCCCGTAGCCATCACATAGAGATTATCGGTAACGTGATATATTGATCAATCGCCTAACATCTTTTATTTCAGATGGATAGGAAAGTAGCCAGATAGCCATAATCGCATTCACTACATGCATTACTTAATACAGCCCTTAACTGAAGTACGTAGTTTGGAATTTAAATAGTGGCAACACTGATGTGGAGACTCTATGCAATGGAATCTGCTATTTTCGCTGAAGCACACGTTGTTGACATACCTACCTCACCTCCGAGCAAATCGACTCGTCCGTCCCACGACACCGGCGTGCGCACAGTCGAGGGAAACAGTCATTTGTGAGCGAGCAGTCTAACGTAACGGTGTCACTATGTTTTCGAAACAGAAACAACGGAGTTGGATCAAGGTTGAATGTGCCAGAGGTCGTACAGCACGACAGAGTCATCAAGGTCTTCAAGAGGCGTGCGGAGAATCAGCATTGTCGTACAGAATAGTGGCACGTTGGGTAAAAGCCATCAACAAAGGCCGGCAAACTGTGGCAGACACGCATCGGGCAGGTCGTCCTAGCGTCTCTGAAGAAGAAGGGCACGCTGTTTCCGCGTTAGTGGACAGTGATCGACGCCATACTATTAGTGAGCTCGCCCACGAAACCGGAGTAGAGCATACGACTGTGCTTCGCATCCTGAAGGATCGCCTGGGCATTCGAAAACTTGCATCACGATAGGTGACGGAAATGTAGAAATGGATGCGTTACGACGCTGCTCAGACGCACTTGGAGCTCTGTGAGCGCGAAGGAGAGGCTTTCTTACGCCGTATCGTAACACTGGTATGAGACATGGGCCTCATCGTACGAGCCAAAACTGAAACGCCAATCCAACGAATGGCGCGAAAGTCGCCGCGAAAGTCGATAGTGCGTCAGGGTCCCAGTATGGTGAAAGTTATGGTGATTCTCGTATACGACTGTGATGGTGTTATCCTAACGCATTACGTTCCTCCACGGCAGACCGTCAATGCACAGTATTACTGCTCATTTTTGGAGAATCAGAATCACCTACGACCAGCTTCGCTAAAGAAGCGGCGACACTTTTTCACGACAATGCTCGGGCGCATACAGCGCAAGCTGTGGCTGCTCTGTTCGACCGATGGGACCGGGAAGTACTGTACTATCCACCATACTCCCCGGACTCAAGTCCTTGTGACTTTGATTTGATTCCAAAGATGAAGGAACAACTTCGTGGCGTTCGCTTCAGAACTGTTCCAGAGATTCGAAAAGCAGTAGACGGCTCAAGTCGCAACATCAACAGAACAGGCTCTGCTAACGGTATACATCGCCTTCTACATCGCAGGCAACGGGTTCTAAACAACGCTGATGACTTCTTTGAAGGACAGTAATAGGTGCAAACATGTAATTCTTTTGTATCGGTTGCGAATAAATAGTTGCCACTATTTAAGTTCCAACCCTCGTACTTGGTGATGATGCACATTAATAATAGTGAAATAAATTACTAAAGTTTAATTTATATATCTGGATGGATAGTAATAAGTTGCATAAATTAGCTGAGGAATTTTATTACTGATACCATTTTTCTTCTCCGTTTTGTTCCATTGCACCAGTGGCTAAATGCAACGACAACTGCATTGGTTTTCCTGCCAAGCCAGAAATCAACGTTGCGCATCCTCTAGCTTTACGTTATTCATGTAGTCCTGAGTAAAGGTAACAGTAGAGATGCTGCATATCATCTTGGAAGATATTGTCCCATGCTACTAACAGTTACTATTGCAACCGGCTCAAATATTTAACTCGAGAGGGCACAAGTGTTATCCGGGAATTTGATGAAAATCTCAAAGATGGCTCTGAGCACTATGGGACTCAACTGCTGAGGTCATTAGTCCCCTAGAACTTAGAACTAGTTAAACCTAACTAACCTAAGGACATCACACACATCCATGCCCGAGGCAGGATTCGAACCTGCGACCGTAGCGGTCTCACGGTTCCAGACTGCATCGCCAGAACCGCGCGGCCACTTCGGCCGGCCAATCTCAAAGAGAATCACGAGAAGTCACCGTCTTTCTGAAGATCTGGTTTCCCTGCCGTTGTGGAAATGGCAACAGAATGGACTGCGTGACATTGGCTGTATTAAGAGTTGTTCATTATTTTCTTCACAAACGCAGAAGATGACGGTGAATGGAGGATGTGGCTACGCTCATCACGATGCCAGATTTGGTTTTCTGTATGTCACATTCCGATAAAGCCTGGCAGTCTCCGCGCTTCTCGACAAAAATACAGTCACAAATTAGCATCACTGACGCCAAAGTAGAAAATGCTCTCACCATTAGTCAACGTTACGCTGTTTACCCACAAGTTTACCTTTCGCTGCATGGTAGGTGAGGGCCGCAGGGTTTATGGGGTCTCATAGGAAAAGTGTGAAGTAAGGGCGAGTAATAGAAGAATACAGGAAAAGAACGTGCTTTGTCCTCTTTTTTTCAGAAATGAGTTATCAGTACTATGAGATGTAGGATTTTGTGTTGTTTAATAATGTTATTCGACCAGTGTGATAATGTGAATAGTCCACGTTTTATAATCCATTTTAGACTAGGCATGCACGGAAACAACAAGCTAAGATCTCTAGATACATGAAAGAAATGTGTTCTGTCCAAAGATGTGTCCTTGTGAATTGGCAAACAATATTAAAGCAAGACACAGAATTTTCTTTTATTGTGCATTGTTGGCACTAGTCAAAATCGTTGCTTTAGTTCGAGACATTCTGTTTAGTATTGCATGAGTTGTGATTCATTTCAGCTTTAATACTTTATTATTTACTCTGAATGATGAATAATTCAGCTGTGAATGAAAGACAGATCCCTTCAGATTCTAACAGAGTTAGGAAGAGGCAAGTACATGGGTGAATGAGTACAGTCATAAGGAAATTAAGGGTTGAGTCGCACAAAGTAGGAGAAGAGTTAAAGTGTTTTGAGGAACTAAGTTCTGAAGAAACATCAAATATTATAAGGAAATTTAATGATATGGAAGCCTAAAATGAATAATCATTGCATCTAACAGGTGTCATTGCAGTTCTTGAAAATAAAGCACAATTTAGTGAGTTTAATTTCAACTACAGTATGAGAACGACACGTGACAACATTGTACATGAAATTACTACATACACAAAGTCATTATAGGAAGTACGAGGAATAACAAGGCGACGATTAATGACAGTTCAGAAATTTATGAAGTTGGGTGAGTTTCCTCGTGATGTAAGCGGTAAGCATGGAAATAGATCATTGAAAATTAAAAAGAAGTAAGCAAAGTTGTTTATGACCATACTGATTCATTTAAGGGCAGATCAATTCATTACGGCAATGACAATACCAAGAAATTGGATGTCCCAGAGCAGCTTTCGGTGAAATGCATAAAATATTCAAAGAAAAAAATACAGAATTTTGACATTTCATCCGACACCTATAGATCAGTATTCAACACCAAATTTAATGTACCTTTTGGGTATCCAAGGACTGACACATGCTGAACCTGCAATAAGCATACCGCTGAGATGAAAATGTTGAATGCTAAATTATCTGAAAATTTAGATGATGACTTAGAGAAACAGGCCTTCAAAGATATTAATAAGATCACCATTGGCCACAAAGTACACAAAGTGAAAGCTGAAACATTTTATTCCAGAAAAAGAAATGTTCATTTAAGAAGTCAAATGTCTGATGAACTAGTAGCAACCTGCATGGACTTACAAAAAAGAAATGTTCTCATCAAACATAGATATTACAAAAGGTAGTTGCTTGCTTACTCTTTCAATATTCATTAGCCTTCAAATGCAACTAGAACGTTCTACACTTACACTGAAGATGTTGGAACAAAAGTGTCAGTGAATTGTTACCTTCTTAAGTCACATGTGACATAATTATTGACCAAGAAAGTCAAACATCTTGAAGTCTTTTGTGATTCGTGTTCAGGCCAGAACAAGAATTATACTGTTCAAAGTTATCTTAATTGTCTTGTGAGTGAACTGGAATTATTGGAGACCGTTAAAGTAACTTTTCCTGTTGGAGAACATTATTTTATTGAGTGTGATAAGAATATGGGACTGATTAATATAAAAGCAGTAGCAGAAATTCCAAGGTATTGAGTGCAGGTCATGGTTGAAGCTCGATGTAAACTTTAGCCTTTTATGTTATAGTGGTCAGTCAATATATGATACAAAATTGGGACTCATTTCTGGATATGAAATATTTGACGAAACGTCAATTGTTAACAAGGCCTGTCAAAGAGGTAGTCATCATAAAAAACATCCCCGCCTCATTCAACATCGATAAATTCATAATGTAGCTTGTATTTCGTTCTTGGTGAGAGCTTCACAGCAACTTCAAGAGCAGCAGTCTGGAGAATACCCATCTCATGCTTGCAGAGATAAAATATAAAAACATAATAAAATATTATTTTAGAACAATTTCATATAATGCTAATAATAACAGCAATAATAATAATTGTGGTGACGGTACTCACGACCCCAGAGAGTACCGCACCACAATCGATAAATCGCGCTCAAAAAACTCGCAGCGCAGCTGTTGTGTGGGTTGGCAGGGCGAACTATTCCGAGGTCTGCCAGGGGCCGCAGCTGCCAACCCTTGTACAACCCATCCATTTGTGTGGATAGCGATTGGAAGATGCTTCGTTAAATACCGGAGCACTGAACTACGGCGGCCAGTTCTGTTCAGTGCGCCAGGTAGTATACAGTCTCCAATTACCGCCGAGTATACAAGCTGCGTTGTTCATACGTCGTCTCCGAGACATAGGCTCCGTAGGCATAATTGGCCAGCTCTGGACTCTACATAGGTATCACTCAGAGGCACAATAGCAGGACTTTAATATTTTAGAGGACCTGTAATAATTGTCCTGGAGATTTCACAAGAAGAAGCATCATTTGAGTGTTCTTTTGTATTTAATAAATAGCATTTTATTACTAATTGTTGGGAATCTTTCTGATTAAAGATAACCTACGCCGTCCTCCTGCATTCCCAACAACAAAAATAATAACAATAATAATAATTTGTCTGTACAGGTCATCTGACAATATCAAAAGAAAATAATCTCCAGGTTTTGAAGGAGAATTGCAGACAAGAAGCTATAGTGTTTTGCACAAAGATTTTACACTAGGCTGGGAAGTGCATGTTGGGATGAAATGATATTTTGTTCTTATTACCACTTTTTCACATGCGGTTAAAATAGCAAAGAGAAATTGTTTAACAAGAAGTATCTTTATTGTTTCAAACATCGTTTTTCGTTACAAAATATTTGACACATAATGTTTGACAAAAAATACAGTTTTACTTGCAATATCTTCTGTTCTGCTATACTCAAGTAGAACGTTTTTCCCTTGCAACGCATAAAATTACTTTAAATATTATGCCACTACAATTTAAAAATTTAAGATATGGGCTACATTTAATGTATATAACATGTCTTTCTAAATGACTTAAGTATTCATTAATTTTATCTACTAGTACCTATGAAATTCGGTTTCAAACTGTAAAATTGCTCTCCTGAACATTTTGATACTGTGGACAAAGCACGTTCCTTTCTGTGCTCTTTGTATGTGTTCCTTCTTTGGACCGCTGGCACCTACACTGATATTGAGCTGCAACTTCACTTCGATATTTGCACAACTCGCGTTAGGCTCCTTACCGCTCCCAGGCATTGGCTTTAGCCTGCGACGTCACACTTGCGTACACAACGCTACGGTAGAGTGCTGTGATATTAATTTTACTTCTATGCTATTTTTTTTAATTTAGTCTATGGTGGCTGATCAGAAGCGCAGCCCAGTGCCTGGAAAGTGATACTACAGTCATTAGTCGGCGAAGCCAGTACATGACATGACATGAGGATATCTATAATCCCTGTTATGGAGCGTATTTATGGTCATCATTCTGATGACGTCGTAGGTCAAAGTAGGCGGTTGGTATCAGCAAGTTCAATATTTTTAACAAAGAAATTCACCAAACAGCCGTGAAATTGAGAAGTTACTTTATTTTACTTTCGCTACCAATTTCGGCAGTTCATTACGCCGTCTACAGGCCACATCTGCGCCTCTCGAAAGTATTCGATATTGGCGTACTGCAGCAAGTCTGACAGAGCTGCAGTTCAGTCTTCGAAGAAAGCGCTTGTGGTACGAATTCACGACATTCAGAAACACACGTCCTCAGTATACCAATATCGGTTATCTTTGAGAGGTGCATATGGGGCCTGAAGATGGGATAATGAATAGCCGAAACTGGTAGCGAAAGTACCAATCAACATTGAGTTACTTACAGGCCTACAAGGAAGTCTGACAGAAATTCAGTTGATCGTGCTAGTCTATACATTCACGGTGTGTCTACTTTGTTTGTTAATCCAGTATAAAGCTGAAAAGAGACCGCTCTCTCAGATGATGTTCTTGTTGTGGGGTCAGCTTTTCCACAGTTATTGGTGGTGATGATGTCGAGTTCCTTGTCTCTTTGATTCGTTTGTGAGTATGTGTGTGTGTGTGTGTGCGTGTGTGTGTGTCGATCGAAATATTTTCGGCAAACAGTGCTGTATAACTTCAATAACGCAGCACGACAAAAAAGGTGAAGCATCCAGATGTCAGCCGGCTGCTGTGACCGAGCGGTTCTAGGCGCTTCAGTCAGGAACCGCGCTGCTGCTGCGGTCGCAGGTTCGAATCCTGCCTTGGGGATGGATGTCTGTGATTCCCTTAGGTTAGTTAGGTTTAATTAGTTCTAATTCTAGGGGACTGATTACCTCAGAAGTTAAGTCCCATAGTGCTCAGAGCCATTTGAACAACGGTAAAATTCGATAACCTATTACTGTCGATTTTTATACGTGATTGAAGAAAAATGTATAACATAGCAAGGGTCTGTATATTTGACACGTACATGTGTCAGATTTCTGTATATCTGTAATGTCTATACGTTGTATACTACGTACTTTAATTTCTTTACGTGTGTTGCGTTTTTAACTATTTCATTCAGGTACTGCAACTGAAAACAATTATGTATTTGACGCCGAGGAACTTCCCTCCTTTAATTGAATGTAATGTTAATCCGTGAGTGGTTCAGCATAACTGTTTTGCTGTAGAATGTTCCTTATATATTTGTATTCATGTATAGGCGACTTGAAGATGGTCGTTTGGCCGTAACTGGTTGTCTGAGGATAAAAATGCATTCGAGAAGCTTTCGGCGTGACGGTACTCTTTATTTACACACCATCTGTATCTCTGAAGTTTTCATGTTTGTTTACTTTATTTATTTATTCAACCAGATCTGATTAGGGTCATCAGGCCCTCTCTTACACTGGGCTAGGTTTCCTCGCATACAGTATCTGTTACATCACAGTCTTAAGAAATATCAATTTTAGCGTGACAACTAGTATTAAAATAACATGAGTGTCTGGAATAGTAGTGTGAGCAAATTATACTGACTATGAACTAAAAGCTAATACTGGCATTACTTGTACTACTGCAACTGCAACCACTAATAGTCAGATCAGTTACATACTCAGTCCAGTTTAGATTTTCAGCTGTTGTTACTCTATACTCTTTGCTGAAGGAGGGATGTTGATGTTTGTCCTATTTAGGGTTAACAGCAATAATAACAATAATAATAATAATAATGACAACAATTGTGATATTAATATCAATAATGATAGTTACAGATATAAGAAACATTTATAGGTCTACAAAATAGATGTTTTCTGATGTAGCGAGTTCTAGAAAAAGGAAATTTAAGGAGACTATTTCGCCTAAGAATACTGGGAAATGAGGAAGGTCAGGTTGGAAAGAGGAATGTACTAGGCTAATGAATGCGTACAGGGATAACAGCAATCTTACTGTTACTTTAGCAGATATGTTATTACCGTCTTCTAATATAATACGGGAGCTCGTTCCAGAGTAGTGTTCCTAATACTGAGAAGGACTTTGAGAAAGAGATTGAACAATGCAGTGGAGCAGAAAGGGTTTCGCGCTGATGTAAAAGGATGTTTCTCCCGTGTTCTTCTGACAAGAACGTTAAGGTCGATGAGGGATCATTGATAAGGCAGTAGAGACGACAAAGGGTATGGAAATCTCTGCGCTCGTCTGCATGCAATCAGAATAGCTGTGCATATGACGGTGAAATGCTATCAAAGAGTCGAACATCATAGATATAACGAGTGCAGGCATTCGTAACCGGTTCCAGGCGCCATGAGCTTTCTTGACAATTGCCTTGTTGGATAACATCGCTATAATCAATAATTGATAGTATAAATGTTTGTATAAGTTTCTTCTTCAGGTCAAGAGGAAAGAGCCTTTTATATTTTTTTAGGGCTTGGAGGGATGCTGATGTCTTCTGGCACAAATCAGTTACGAGCTCAGTCCAATTTAGATTTTCATCTCCTGTTACTCTATACTCTTAGCTGGATGAGAGATGTTGATGTTTGCCCTATTTAGCGTTAAATACGGTAAGGATTCCTGATATTTCCTGCTAATGAGTGTAGAATGACGAGCTAGTAATGCTTGGGTTTTGGATGGGTTGACCTTTAACCCTATATCCTGCGCCCATTTTCACAAGTGCACACAGGTCGGTATTGAGATTTTCGGTAGCTGTCTTCTGGTTTATAGGTTTTGCCCTTAGACACAACTGTAGGTCATCAGTCTAACTGTAGTATTTACAATAGGAGAAGAGCTGATGACATGTCATTTACATACAATGATAAGAGTGTAGGGCCTAATACCAACCCTTGTGGGATGCCTGATACGCCTCGATTGGAATTACGCTAGCGTGAACTTGAACGTCATTAATAAAGTGACTTGGCGCCGAAAGGAGAGCTTTGTGCTCAAAATCTTTGCACTAAATACCGCCGTATTCTCTCAATCAGAGCACTGGAGCTTCCCAATTATAACTCAGAACTGTCCAGGCATTGCCCAAGAAGTGGGACCTGGTTAGGCTACTGTATCTCTGACCTATTCTAAAACAAAGGTACTGCTCAGCCAATAGGGACCCACTGTTCCCCTCCCAGCTCTAATACACTTATGTACAAAATTTAAGGACGAAAGTAACTTTCTCATGACGTGTCACTGCCAAGTTTCATAATTCGATGAAACTTGGACCCTACATAGGGAGGACTGCTATAGTCTAGTAAAGAAAGTAACTGAAAGAAATACACAGTGAGTCGAATAGAAATGATACTTTTTGAATAAGACAATATTTACACAGAAGTCATCGCGATTCATTATGGTTCTCTGAACATTACAAATGGCCCAACGTGCTTCTTAATAGTATATGTGATCACCACTGACGGCAGTGCACGCTCTGCAACGTGCTCCCATATTGACCACAACGTTGGAAAGGAGTTCTTGCTGTCGGGCGTTCCATTCTTCCACCAGCGTGGTTGACAGCTCCCTGATGGTCGGTGGAGCATATGGACATGCTGCAGCCCGTCTCCTCAACGCATCCCACATGTGCTCGATGGGATTTAAGTTGAGGGAATGGGCAGGTCAGTTCATTCGACAATTATCCTGTCATTTCAAGCACTCTTCCACCTGCTACGTTCGATGCTTTTACGCACCGTCATCCATAAAAATCAGGTCACTGCTGAATGCATCCTGGAAAAGACGCACATGAGGAAGGAATACAGCGTTACACGTTGACCGGTGAGTATCACGCGTTCATGGATTTGAAAGTCAGTACGCCAATGCAACTTTATGCCTCGCCATGCCATAACACCTGGATCACTGAAACTATCATGTTGGAAGACTTTCTTGGGTGCATTAAATTTACCCACCTCTCGCCATGTGAGGGTATGTCCAACAGGTAACCCAGTTTACATCTTGAGGAAGATGTTTTAAACTGTACTGCCTATTTTAAAGTTCATTATATATTTCCTGGGCCAGCTAAATCCGGCCACCCTATAGGCCTTTCTCGAGGCACGTTCACCCTCAGATTGCCTAGGCAACCATCCCTTCGTGTAAAACTGTTCTATAGGCTCTATTCTCGAATGCTAGCCAGTCAGAAAACACAAAAGGTAAGATCATACCCTGGACAGCGACGAGAAAGACATTTTTCAATAATTTCAAGTGGTCCCAGTGTGTAATCACGATGCAGTAGGTATCACACAATTGAGTTTACCTCATATTGCATAACATTACAGTTCCCATATATCGCATTATTTGGCTGGAATGACTGTCTCCCAACAAACTAACATGTTTTAGATTTTTTCGGTCTCAACATGGGACCAATTACCCCATTACCCAAAAACTAAAACAGTTTACACCTCAAAGTATGAATTTCGTGGCAAACTACGAAGTGCTTACTGACTAATTTACTCCAATACGACTCAAAACCATCCTTCCAAATTCTCCTATATGAGTAATTCTTTGTCAAGAACGTTGTTCGTCTTTCTGTGGCTTGTACATTCCAGTTTCTCGGACTTTTCCGTCTACTACGATTGACTCCTTCCAGTTATAATGATGCCTGTTACGAATCTTTTCTCAGTACATTCGTTTGTTTATGGGCATTGCGTTATAGTGCATGACACATTAACTTCAGGCCTACAAGTTCCTGTAATGCGTAATGCTCCATTTCCGACAACCAGTTATGTTGTTATCTCCACCGCGGACATATCACAGACGATAACGTGTTATTTTTCAAGGTAGCGCTCTGAAGAATTTCTATACGATATATAATTCTTCTTTATGAAACAGAAGTAGTTTACAAGTACGTGCGCCACACACATTGCTCACTCCAGGCCCCATACTGCCTAAAATGTTCATTTCTCCATATTGTTTTCTTACCCGGAAACAGTTCCACTACAGTTTGTGTAAACTTGGCCCTAAAAGTGTGAATCATACTGTACTTTCAGATTTTCTTTACCATTTGTCCTATAACAGGAATATAATTTTAAGCCTGTGATTTGTATGTTACTGATAGTCTTAAATTGCCCGGTTTCGTACAATTAGCGCCTTAACTCCAAATATTTTGATGAGGATCTTATACAATGCTCTAAAGGTATGAGACGAAATTGCTCAATTGCAGATAGTGTACATTTATCTACCTCGAACTGCGAACTACAGGAAGGCATTGCATCCTGCAGTACGAAATTGCAACAGAAAGCGTGTGAGTGGGGTGTAGGGCGAGGGACACCTCACGTCTGAAAATTTGGTGCAGAAGTTATGCACCTATCACGTAGTAACTTCTTAGTGGTACAAAACGAAGCAAAGGAAACAGAACGGCGTAATATGACAAGACTAAAATACACGACGAAGAAAGCAGGATGGACTAGGTAAAACAAAAAACATTAAATTGCAGTTGTTTCAAAGAAAATGCCCTTTTTTGCATCCTGCACATCGAAATGTTTATTTTTATTTATGCCCCCAGACGCGTTCCGCCTTTTTTACAAGGCATCTTCAGTGGATGTCCTGAAATATTACATCATTTGTCCATTTTTACACATAGGTTATGGTTTCACATATAGGTTATTGATTTAAAATCAGTTCCTTAACGTTTTTTTATGAAATGGAAAGGTACTTACAGGTAACTTCAAATTCATTGCATCTAAGCAAACTGCTTTTTCTCATCTGGCAACTAGGTGACCATCTTACAGTTCACTTTCAGTTCACTGTTTACGTTACAAATCACTCTGTCATCTTTTTAGTACAGAGTTTCATTTGTTTTTCTAAGTGTTACCAACATTATCAGTTTTCTGCATTCAACTGTTTTATGTGTGTGTGTGTGTGTGTGTGTGTGTGTGTTTGTGTGTTTGTGTGTGTGTGTGTGTGTGTGTGTGTGTGTGTGTTAGAAAAGGAGAAAGATTTCTTTAATAAAATAATTTTTTAATTTTTATTACTATATTTTATTCATCTATTTATTTTTAAAAATAATTATAATAATAATAATTATTATTATATTTTCCTGTATATACTTATGAGAGGATTCAGATGTGTAATCATTTATTGAGATTTCTATTATATGATCAATCAGTGTAAACAGTTTTCTTAGATGCAATGAATTAGAAGTTACCTGTAAGTGCCTTTCCATTTCTTAAAAAAACGTTAAGGAACTGTTTTTAAGTCAATAACCTAGATGTGAAATCATAACCTATGTGTAAAAATGGACAAATGATGTTATATTTCAGGACACCCACTGAACATGCCTTGTAGAAAAGGCGGAACGCGCCTGGGTGTATAAATAAAAATAAACATTTCGATGTGCAGGATGCAAAAAAGGCATTTTCTTTGAAACAAGTGCAATTTATATACAGCTGCTGCGAAAATGGCCACTACAAGAAACGTGTAAAAAACATTAAACATTTTGGATATTTCTACTGATAATTATTGGAACAATCATCAGTATGTACTAAGGTCTGTGCGACTTAGCAGTAAATGGAGTATGAAAAAACAATATGTCCTGCAGCTGAAAATACGAAGTATTGACGAGTGCAGCACGCACTGAGAGCGTTTTAGAGTGGAGACTTTAATCAACAATAACATATTCTCCTTTACTATTTAAAACAGTTTGCCATCACTGGGGTAACTTTTCGATTCCGTGACTGTAATAAGCACGTGGTTTTGATGTGAAGAACTCGTAGAGCCATGTTCGGAGCGCATCCGGAAAGGGAATTCCTTGAAGTTTGGTGGAGAAGAGAAAAGGTGGAAATTTGAGAGCGCAAGGTCAGGTGAATAAGGTGTGTGCAGAATTACTTCCCAACTCAGTTCATGTGTAATACTTTTTGTCGGCCTAGTAGAATGTGGGAGGGCGTTAACATGGAGTATCATCACTTCACGCAGTCGTCCTGTTCATTGTTCTTGGACTGCGTCTGCAAGACGTCTCAGTTGCTGAGAATAAATGTCAGCAGTGATTTTTACACCTCGAGGTCCGTACACAACACCGCCGCTGTTCTACCAGATGCACACATTATCTTTCGTGGATGTGCACAGGTCTTTGTACTAGAAGCTGCTGTTTTGTTTGGGCTCAGGCAAACCTTTCTTATCCTCATATTAGCATAAAGACACCATTTCTCGTCACCAGTAACGATATAGCATATCAACGGTCGGTGTTGTTCCCGAGCCAACTGATGACGAGCAGAGATGCACATTTGGCCACCCGCTCGTTTTTGTGATTTTGTCTTAGAGCATGCGGTACCTATACACCCGAGTTTTAACGTCATCACATTTGCCAGTTCTCGAGAACACTGACTGGATCGTTGTGGATTAATCCGTTTAAACGATCTCCATCAAACTCTGAAGGTCTTCCTGAACATGGAGAGTCACTAATGTCGAAGCGATCCTCCTTGCCGTGCTCTGTCCAATGGCATGACCCCCACACACGGCGCAAATGTTTCTGGCAGCCTTCGCTACAATCACATCTCTATTGAACTCAAACAGAAGAATATGTCGGAAATATTCCAATGTCCACTTGGCACTCCATTTTCTAGCTTTCACAGATCCACTCACTACCTCCAAATGACAAAATGACTCTGTGTAGACTGAAATAACATTGAACTAGAAATGCGAAATAAAAACGCTGCTAACTTATACACCAACGTAATGCCTCATGTTATAACCATTGTTTTCTTCTCGTCTTCCGCGAAAACACGCGTCCTGTGCACCGAGCTGCTTATCTTACAGCAGTCTTCCACAGCGACTCTTGCTTACAAACTTCACAGCTGGACGCCCCTGCCGTAATTCTAGAGACGGCAGTCATAACAATGCACAGTTAACAAAGAAATGTTTCTTTTTACAACTGTAATCTTTCTTCCTTCTTTCGAGAACATTCTCAGTGGCACTGAAATACAGCACTAAAAGGAAGTTCTGTTTATTAAATTAACTTGCCCATAAAGCTGTGTTCTCCGCGAATTTAACAATTCATATGCAATTTAACCACCAACCAAAGTACGAACACAGTTCTCTCTTTCTTTCTGTCTTCGCAAGAGCGCGCGCGCGTGTGTGTGTGTGTGTGTGTGTGTGTGTGTGTGTGAGAGAGAGAGCGCGCGCGTGCGTGCGTGCGTTTGTTTTCTCTTTCTATCCTCCCTCCCTCTCTCTCTCTCTCTCTCTCTCTCTCTCTCTCTTTCTCTCACTCTTCGTACGTGCACCTGGCTGGGTCGAACATTATTCCAAGGAAACTTTATAGACAATGGTACTTCCTTTTTCTACTGAGAGATCTTCCTCTAAAGGTGGATATTCATGGAATTGACCGAAAATGTCAATCTTCAATTTATTTTTTGTTTATTAGTAGAAATCGTGAACAGTACGTTCTCATAGTTACAATGATTAAATCGCATTCAAAGTGGCTGAAAAATAAATTTGTGACGCGACCTTCTTGCCGCACTCACTTTTTGAACCGGAACTTAAGTGTCTGCAAGATCAGAGGGAGAAAACGCCTACATTTACAAAGAAAGGCTTCGAAACTGTATCCTGGAAGCTGTCGAGCCCACTTATAGGTTTCTGGCCGATCCTGAATTGCTAAAACAGTGTGTTCATTGCAAAACCCAGAATCCAAATGAGTCTCCAAATTCTCTCATTTGGAAATGATACCCTAAAACTACACTTTCATCTGATACAGTTATCAGAATTTGCAACTTATGACGCAGCTCCTGTATTTAATGATGGGAACGTAGGGAGTATGAAGCTGTTAGGGAGAATGGGCTTTAAGATAGGAAATTTCATCAAGACATCTTGAGAAAAAAATAGCTTTACAGCGCCCCTCTGCAGCTGAAAAGTCAGTGGAAGACCTGAAAACAGAAAGCTCGCAGAAAAGAAGAAACAATGAGAGAAGCCTTGAAGGGAAAGGAGAGTTTGAGTACAAGTCTGGGCCGTTTGAGGAGGTGACATAAAAGAAAACGTTAGGTTGACTTTAAATTGCATTTCCAGAAAATTATGTTTTTAAAGTTTATGTACGTTTTTCACAGAATCTACGAAGACTGGAATTACGAAATTTTGTACACTTCTTTCTATAAACCAAATAAATGTTTTCGTGAGAGTAAATTTTGAAATTCTGAGTGTAAGCTGACATGTGGGATAAAGTGCTTTGAATTTTGCTCGAACTTTATATTATACTTACATAGTTATAATAAAAAAGTTGTTAAATTCTCCTATTCGATATACTGAAAAACTCTCATGCGAAAAGCTTAACTTATGCACAGAGATTAAACAGAGAAAATTTTTTAGAAATGTCTTGAATGGTTTTTGAGAAAAAGACACATATATAATTGTTTGAAAATAAAATTTCTAAATCACGCAAAAAATTTAAGTGCAGGGTGATTCAAAGAGAATACCACAACTTTAAAAATGTGTATTTAATGAAAGAAACATAATATAACCTTCTGTTATACATCATTACAAAGAGTATTTAAAAAGGTTTTTTTTCACTCAAAAACAAGTTCAGAGATGTTCAATATGGCCCCCTCCAGACATACGAGCAATATCAACCCGATACTCCAACTCGTTCCACACTCTCTGTAGCATATCAGGCGTAACAGTTTGGATAGCTGCTGTTATTTCTCGTTTCAAATCATCAATGGTGGCTGGGAGAGGTGGCCGAAACACCATATCCTTAACATACCCCCATAAGAAAAAATCGCAGGGCTTCTTGGAGGCCAGTGATGAAGTGCTCTGTCACGGGCTGCCTGGCGGCCGATCCATCGCCTCGGGTAGTTGACGTTCAGGTTTCATACCTAACCTTTTTCGTAGGACTCTCCATACAGTTGATTGTGGAATTTGCAGCTGTCTGCTAGCTCTGCGAGTCGATTTTCCTGGGCTGCGAACAAATGCTTGCTGGATGCGTGCTACATTTTCATCACTTGTTCTCGGCCGTCCAGAACTTTTCCCTTTGCACAAACACCCATTCTCTGTAAACTGTTTATACCAACGTTTAATACACCACCTATCAGGAGGTTTAAGACCATACTTCGTTCGAAATGCACGCTGAACAACTGTCGTCGATTCACTTCTGCCGTACTCAATAACACAAAAAGCTTTCTGTTGAGCGGTCGCCACCTTAGCATCAACTGACGCTGACGCCTAGTCAACAGTGCCTCAAGCGAACAAATGTACAACTAAATGAAACTTTATAGCTCCCTTAATTCGCCGACAGATAGTGCTTAGCTCTGCCTTTTGTCGTTGCAGAGTTTTAAATTCCTAAAGTTGTGGTATTCTTTTTGAATCACCCTGTATATATAATACAAGGAACTTAGCAATAAATGTGTTAATTTTATCTGAAGTATGGTACAAAATTTCGTTGCCGTATCTTCAAAATTGTGTATTTGCTGCGTCTTTTAAAGAGTGTGTTTTTCACAAACGTCTCTCCTTAAGGATATTCCACTTGCACAACTTTGGGGAATAGCACCATCTAGAAAGTGTGCATTAACAGCAGCTGTGAGTACCTTCAATTGATAAAATAAGCAGCCAATCAGTTGCCAGAAGTTTATTTGACCCAGGTTTAGGTTCTACTATGTCTTCTTCAGAAGTACTTCGTGTTACCTAAAAATTTATGAGAAATAAAAATTTCTATGTACCAAGCCAAAGTGACTGTACTATACACTTTTTGTAACGTCGTTTTCAGAGCTGCATTGCTATGTACTTTTGTTACATTGTATTCAGAGTTTGCCGGCCGGTGTGGCCGTGCGGTTCTAGGCGCTACAGTCTGGAGCCGAGCGACCGCTACGGTCGCAGGTTCGAATCCTGCCTCGGCCATGGGTGTGTGTGATGTCCTTAGGTTAGTTAGGTTTAATTAGTTCTAAGTTCTAGGCGACTGATGACGTCAGAAGTGAAGTCGCATAGTGCTCAGAGCCATTTGCACCATTTTGTATTCAGAGTTTAGATTTCTTCTACGGTTTCTTCACTAGAGCAGCATGTAATGTATTGTCTCATATAATACGGATTTCTTGTACCAATCTTAATGGAAAAATGTTTTAGCTAGTGTAATTTATAGTGTCTGACACTTCTTTGATGTTCATTTTAATTTTCTGTTGCAACGTCAGTACTGTTGCGTCATTTTATGCTGCTTGCATAATAGATTATACTTTGTTTGTAAAGATGGCATGTCGGTGCAGAAAAAAATAAATTTTATATTAACTGCGCTTTCCACTACGGCATCAGCTCGCACCATGCGGCACGCTTTACGATAGTTTACGTAAGTACTGTAGCTATGAGTAGATGCTGTGTGTTCAATTCGATGTCTGACTCTGTGCAACAGCCACACTTATCTCATTTTTACTGTTTCAGTGGACATTTTAATTATATGTACTGCAAGTGACTTGAGTTGGTTAGTTTATGATTCATGTAACATGTTTTAATGTAACCTATGTAAGTAATGATTTCATTTTACAGTCCAGAATGTTAGTTACTGTACATCATCACTGATATCTAAAAAGTGTTTGCTTTGTCATAATTTTTTAGGTAACAGCATGTACTTCGGTAGAAGATACTCATAGTAATTTCAAAATCTAGATGAAGTTTATTTAAACCCCTGGCAACTGGTTGGTTGTTTATTTTATCAATTGCTGGGGAATAAGTTACATGCGTGACGGTGTGCCCAAAATTTCGCTGCTGATTTAAGATAATATCAAACGTACCAATATGTTCCAAGTGTATAGGTTGAGCAGAAACTGCACCTTGGCCGACAACATCGCCTGACCACCGAATTCTTGATTTTAGTCCTTGGAGTCGTCTAAAAAGTGAGGGGTACCGCGCTGCCATTGATACAGACGAAGAATTGAAGCACCCAACCGTACAGTTTTCTCAAGATTTATGAGACAATCCGGCGATGTTTTAAGGAATTATTAACTCACTGCAGTGAACCAATAACTCACTCAGACCAGTATTGCATCCAAATCCAATGATGACACATGTGTGATGTAACAGGTGTGAGTGTACAGTATACTATAATGTGTCATGTGCTGAACCAGCGTTGTATTTCATGTTAAGATAAGCCATGGGTGAAATCTTAATCGATAAGATTATATTTCAAAAAGATCTGTACTAACTTGGATAATATTTTATAATTACGTCAATGGCGGCTCATGACCACACATACGCAGTTATCTCACAAACAGCTCATTTGCGGACCCATATTTACTGGAATGCTGTTTGCTTCTATTGTGATGTGCTTGCGGTCATGTAACAGCCATTTATTTCGTGAACAGTTGAAGATACCGAAACCAGGATACCTGGAAATGATAGTAAGCAGAAGTGCACGTAATTCTGTTGCGTGCTTAATACTCCTAAGTCAAATGAGATGCCGAAACAAGTACGGTTCTTCAAATGAGACAGTTGTATCGTCCAAGGATAGTGGTGCAACAGCAAAGTCGGCAACGCGAATCGATACCACAGACATCAGCGAGAACTCGCTGCGCTCCGCAAAGACTAATGGGAGGCGCTCCTGAAGGCCACGTCCACCTCTCCGCAATAGCAGCGCCCCCACACTGAGGTCAATATAGTGTCGAGCTAACAAGAGCTCAGCCCATTTAGAGATGTCAGCTACAGCAGCCAACATAACTATATAGGATCAACGAGTAGTTAAAGTTTCAGATGAACTTTTAGTCTTCTTTATGTTTAATATTGTGCTAAAAAGAACAGTGCATCAAGTGATTCCTTGTTAGATCATGACAGTTGTAAATTATCCAGCAGTCCTGTGGCAAAGAAGGCTGTCAAAGTTAAGTAAATCTTTTATTCATGCATTTAAGAAATCTAACTAATATTTCATATGTTCTAGTATTATGAACTTGCTCCCAGAGCAAGCAAAGGACCCATATTTGTGGCTGGACGAAAGTAGTTTCACATGGTCATAACAGAAACAACCCTGTCTTTCAATGGCATTCGAAGGCTGTAAAACGATGAGTTGTGTGATATAACGCTTTTTAATGTTGGCTTTGAAACTTTTCGTAAAAGCTGAAAGTTACCTCTGTAGTTGGAAGCTGTATGCTTGAACTGTGTGTAAATTCCTAACAAACTGGAAATTGTCTGACTTCTCAATTCCGATTAAAAATTCAGATCTAGAAATGGCTTAGCTAACCTACTTTTCAACATGGACTTATTTATGCAAATTACGTTCTTATGAATGTGATTTTAATTAGTCTGGAATGCATCTGACTGTAAATTAAAATCCATAAAAGAATGATTCACAAGAATACTCAGAATGACTAATTGTTACGAAATTTAAATGTGAAAACACATCTGTGGAATTTATATACAATTTCACTAATAGAAAACGTTCCTAATACTCTGTCAAAAACGTTCATTTAGGCCCTACTAAAAAGTCTTACCTTGTTACAGATAACGTCACTGCTCTGGTTGCAATGCAACTGATCTGAAATAAATCACTATGTGGTAGTTTGCCTTCTTAAACTTTTTTCCTATGAGGTTAAGCTTTAAGCAAATTAGTCTTTTATTCTCTTTTCAAAATTATTAATTATTCTTCACGCAAAAGTGCAAGACATGCCAATGCAAATTTTACCTATCATGTTACTTTGAACCGTGGAAATGTGCACTGTTAAATATCCACAAATGACAAAAAGAAGCACTTAAATTCTTTTAATGACACAATCGTGAACTTCAACTAATACTCGATACGCGTGCTTCTACAAACTATTTCTATTACAAAATTTGTTTCCTAGAATTCTTATTACAATACTATTTAACTAATCTAAATGGGGCAGGGCTAATTAAAATACTGAACACATGGTTGATAATCCTACTTGATTACGAACACGTAGATATTATTGGACACAATGAAATCTTTGTACAGCAATAATTACTGAACTCGTGCTTGCAAATAACACAGTAAAAATAAGTTACCTTTTTCTGAAGTGCTGTCTCTTAATACAATCTTAAAAATCATCCATCGTCAGATTATACATCGAGCAACACAAACAGAAATCTCTGTGCAGCACATTCTCTATCCAAGCTGCTCATTACGGCATGATGTCACACCTTCTCTTCACGGCTCCACAATTACTGCTGCGCAAAGCTGCGATTCGATTCGACTTTTACCCACCAGCTCGCCCGCGCTTTTTTCAAAAATGCAACCTGTAGAAAACAGCGATTGTATATCACTCATGTGTTCAGCAAGCAAAGATACTTAAAGTGGCAACATTCGCAATAAACATATATTTTTCATTACATTTGAACTCAAAGATGCACTAAGTGGTAATATACTAAACTAACTGTGATTTACCATCATTTCGTTTAATGTATAAATATTTAAAAGTATCCGGGAAAAACGCTAAAACTGAAAGGCAAGGCGGTCGAAATCGACTGTTGTACTGTAAATACCGATAAGGTCGTCTCTTATCACAGGCTCTGGTCGGCCGTTGTGGCCGAGCGGTTCTAGGCGCTTCAGTCTGGAACCGCGCGACCGCTACGGTCGCAGGTTCGAATCATGCTTCAGGCATGGATGTGTGTAATGTCCTTAGGTTAGTCAGGTTTAAGTAGTTCTAAGTTATAGGGGACTGATGACCTCAGATGTTAAGTCCCATAGTGCTCAGAGCCATTTGAACCATTTTATAACAGGCTCCGTCATTAACTGCAACAAGAAGGTATGCCACCACAACTAAAATAAAACGTATTTCCTTTTTTTAATTTTAATTTTATTGTTTAGGGTTCAGATCCGAGGATCCTTACATTCAGCTATTTCAATATTTTCTACTACTAGCATAACATCAAAATAATGGGACAAAAAACTTACCATGATTGTAATAAAATCCCCATAACATGACAAGGTACGGATATAGATACAGGATGTACAAGGAGAAATGGTCAATATTCAGGGCTATGGCAGGAACGATCATTTGAAGCAAAAAAACTTCATATCGACATAGTCCCAATTTCAAATGGTTTCCGACACAGAACACGTTTAATGTAGATTTTTGTTTATTTCCTGCTTTATTTAGTACATATCAGGTTTATAATGTGTTGCCGTTCCTGCAAGGCTTGTTGAACTACTCGTTCAGAAGAACATGGTAACTTGGATGGATATCGGAAAGGGCCGACGGGATTCTTCCCACAACGGCAGGAGCACTACCTTCGCAGAAACCGTGAACATTGTGGCATTTTACCCAGTGCGTGTACAAACACAGTTAACCAAAGCTTCTCTCTGAGAGGCTTTCAGTTTCTCGCACTACTTCATTCACAACAACCTTGGACAACTGCGGGTTCAACGGTCAAGTTTAATGACAGAAAGACTTCCGAGCAATGAGGTCGACAGCAACAAGTTAGATTGGCGTAGAATAAAATGTCAAGTAGTTTGAGGGGTAAGACATCTACGTGCGGGCCATTAGCCCAAAAACAAATGTACATAAACTACGCTCTGCCTCGGAAACCATTCGGAATAGGGCATATGTCCATATGAACTTTTTTTGCTTCACATGAGCTTCCCTATCATATCCCTAAAATTGACCATCTTCTTTGGAGACCCTGTATAAACATGGATTAAAATTTTTGGATTACAGCTAGTTCATAATTAAATTGTGAATAATAACAGGTTTGCAACGATCCTTATACGTAATAATTGGAAAACTTGCATCATTGTTATAGAAAAAGGACGAAACGCTATCGACACTGGTTGACAAAAGTCACGGGACATCTTTTGCCCGGCGTAGTGCAGAAACTCGGCATGGGAACAATAAGTCGTTGGATGCCTCTGCAGAAACATAGAGCCATGCTGTCTCTATAGCCGTCCATAACTGCGAAAGTGTTGCCGGTGCAGGACGTTGTGTAACAACTGATTGCTCGATTCTGTTCCATCACTGTTCGAAGGTATCCATGTCGGGCGATCTTGATGGCCAAATCATTCATTCGAATTGTTCAGAATGGTCATCAGATCAATCGTGAACATTAGTGACCCGGTGATATGGTGCATTCTCATCCATAAAAATGAAGTCAATGAATCGTCTCCAAGTAACAGAACATAAACAGTTCCAATGAAAGGTCCATTCAGTTGGACCAGAGGTCCCAGTCCATTCCATAGCCCACACCATTATGGAACCACTATCAACTTGTACATTGCTTTGTGGACAACTTGCAGCCATCGCCTCGTGTTGTCTGCGCCTCGCTCGAACTCTCCCCATCAAGTCGTACCACCTGAAATAGGGAGTCATCTGACCAGGCCACAGTTTACCAGTCGTCTGTGGTCCCACCGATATAGTCACGAGTCTATGAGTGGCGTTGCAGGCGATGTCATGCTGTTAGCCAAGGCACTCTCTTCTGCTGCCATAGCCCATTAACGCCAAATTTCGCCGCATTGTCCTAACGGATACGTTCGTCGTACGCTCCACATTGATTTCTGCCGTTACTTCAGGCAGTGTTGGTTTACTGTTAGCACTGACAACTCTACGCAAACGCCATTGCTCTCGGTCGTTAAGTGAATACTGGCGGTTACGGAGATGTCCATAGCTAGAGCTACCCTATATGATCAAAAGTATCTGGACACCTAGCTGAAAATGACTTAGAAGTTCGTGGTGCCCTCCATCGGTAATTCAGGAATTCAATATTGTGTTGACCCACCCTTTGCCTTGATGACAGCTTCCACTCTCGCAGGCATACGTTCAGTCAGGTGCTGGAAGGTTTCTTGGGGAATGGCATTCTTCAAGGAGTGATCCACTGAGGAGAGGTATCGATATCCACTGAGGAGAGGTATCGATATCGGTCAACAAGGCCTGGCACGAAGTCGGAGTTCCAAAACATCCCAAAGGTGTTCTATAGGATTCAGGTGAGGACTCTGTGCAGGCCAGTCCGTTACAGGAATGATATTGTCGTGTAACCACTCCACCACAGGCCGTGCATGACGAACAGCTGTTCGATCGTGTTGAAAGATGCAATCGCCATCCCCGAATTGCTCTTCAACAGTGAGAAACAACAACGTGCTTAAAACATCAATGACGGCCTGTGTTGTGGTAGTGCCACGCAAAACAACAAGGTGTGCGCGCCCCCTCGATTAGAAACACGACCACACCATAACATCACCGCCTCCGAATTTTACTGTTGGCACTACACACGCTAGTATATGACGTTCACGCGGCATCCGCCATACCCACACCCTGCCATCGGATCGCCACATTGTGTACCGTGATTCGTCACTCCAAACACCGATTTCCATTGTTCAATCGCCTAACGTTTACGCTCCTTACACCAAGCGAGGCGTCGTTTGGCATTTACCGGGGTGATGTGTGGCTTATGAGCAGCCACTCGACCATGAAATCCAAGTTTTCTCACCTCCCACAACTGTCATAGTACTTACAGTGGATCCTGGTACAGTTTAGAATTCCTGTGTGATGGTCTTGATAGATGTCTGCCTATTACACATTACGACCCTCTTCAACTGTTGGCGGTCTCTGTCAGTCAACAGACGAGCCGGTCTGCGCGCTTTTGTGATTTACGTGTCCTTTCACGTTTCCACTTCACTATCACATCGGAAACAGTGGACCTAGGGATGTTTAGGAGCGTGGAAATCTCGTGTACAGACCTATGGCACAAGTGACACCCAATGACCTGACCACGTTCGAAGTCCGTGAGTTCCGCGGAGCGCCCCATTCTGCTCTCCCACAATTCTAATGACTACTGAGGTCGCTGATATGGAGTACCTGGCAGTAGGTGGCAGCACAATGGACCTAATACGAAAAATGTATGTTTTTGGAGGTATCCGGATACTTTTGATCATACAGTGTACTGTTGAAAATTGATATTCTCGGCACTCTCTTGGCACTATGGATCTGGGAATACTAAATTCCCTAAAGATTTCCGAAATGGAATGAACTATGCGTTATCTCCGGCTACCATTCTGCATTCAGAGTCTATTAACTCCCGTCGTGCGGCCACAATCACGTCGGAAACCTTTTCACATGAAACATCCGAGTGAAAATGAAAGCCCCGCCATTGCGGTGCTCTTTCATACCTTGTGTACGCGATTCTACTGCCATTTGTTTATGTGCGTATCGCTATCCCACAACTTTTGTCATCTCAGTGTACAATTTACAACATTGCAAAACATTATTACAACGATTTTTACCTTAACATACATAAATATGTGATTACAATGTGTATGGTGTTCTACGTTGTTTATCAGCCTCGGGTGGTATTACTGACATGGTAACAGCACCAACTTCCGACATTTTTGTTTGTGTTGGCCATGGAAATGATACGTGAATAACTGACGAATCCGAGCGTAAGATGAGTAAGGAAGTTTGTCGAAAAAGTTTTAAGATATGAAGCGGATCTGCTCTAAAACATTTTAATGTTCATTGCGGTTTTATGAGTTAGTGAGGAACAACTGAGCGTTTAATAATATTTTGCAATGTCCCTCATATCGCCATGTACACAACAATACTGGTTGTATACGGAAGAGCTAAAGAAACTGGTACGTCTGCCTGATATAGTGAAGGGCCGCCGTGAGCTCGTAAAAGTGCCATAACACAACATGACATGGATTTGACTAATGTCTGAAGTAGTTCTGGAGGGAATTGACATCTTGAATCTTGAAGGGCTGTCCATAAATCCGTAAGAGTACGAGGGGGTGGAGATCTCTTCTGAACAGCACGCTGCAAGGTATCCCATATATGATCAACAATGTTCATGTCTGGGGAGTTAGGTTGCCAGCTGATGTGGAAACAAGTGAACAGTCGAAAGCCTTGTTACAATGACAGTCTTGCAGGAGTGCTTCACTTGCCGATAGCCCACTCCAACTACCTTGCCTGTGTGTGTGTGTGTGTGTGTGTGTGTGTGTGTGTGTGTGTGTGTGTGTGTTTTTTGTTCATGGCACTTCTGACACTCCACTCCTTTTCATATACGTCAGACTTCAGCAAAAACACCCTGTAAGTGCATTAGCGCCACTATAGTAATTTTTTTGAGTTAGGCGTGGACCCTTATTCTATGACAGAGCACAACGGTGTTTAGCTGTAAAATTGGTTTATTCCTATATTGTTGTTAAAGAAGAACATGAGCTTACATTGTTTGTGATATGACAATTTCAGGACAGTAGTCAAGATAACGCATTACGTCCTGTTTAGCAGAAATAACACTGAACACACCTATATCAAATTGAAATAAAAGGTTTTCTACAAGATTTTTCTTACTTATATACAATGAAGTTGGCCAATATTACGAAAAATCATCCGATTCCGGTTCTAAGTTCGGTAGTATTTAGGATGACAATCAAGCCTACGGCGGATGGTTAGTTTTTGTGACAAGATGAGCAAACGATTACTCAAGGTTACTCGAGTTCACAGTGGACGCAAGCTGGTGAACCAACAAGTTTAAGCCTTTGTCAGCGGCATTTAGCTTTAGCTGTGATGTGCTGTCGGCTGCATGGCTGCTCCCATCCTCTGAAAATCCTATAAAAAGCTAATCAAAATCTTTACTGATTTTATCAGCTGACACTGTCCTATGTTTCTCGATAGGCTAGAAAACATGCATAGATGGAGCAGCGTGTATGCCTCAATGCCCTCACAATTCTCACAAGAACAATTAACTATGTGGCTGTTTCGTTTCTCCACTATTGGAGCTCAACGAGTCTTCAGCTAATTTGTAGCTGAATGTCAGCCAAAGTGAACACAGTGTCCACACAAAATTCCTCTTTTGGCGCCGTACAGAGCGTGATGCGCACTGTGGTTCAGAAGAGAGTCCCCAAAGTTTTCGGTCTTGTGTCTTTCGTAGCAAACTTCCCCCCCCCCCCCCCCCCCCCCCCCACCCCCTGTGTCCTTTCGTGCTTCACATCGTGGCTTTTTCGGGCCAATGGGAGCATTCCTTTCATCTTATGGAAGCCACCTCTGCAAAGGGCCTACCTTTAAACTGCATAGAAATATCGTCCCATTTTACTCCTTCTGAGTTTATTTCAGCCATTTTGTGCGCGCTCCTGACGCCAAAAAGTTACACGCATACATCACGAGCATACCACGGGCATTTCACGTGATCAACTGCATCGCCGGTCTGTTTGTATCCTTCTCGAAATTCCCCAATGCAGTGTTCTAAAGAATTTCTCTATCGCAAGCAGCGCTGCACCGCTACCTGCTCCCCTCAATGTATCGCCTGACGCGTCCGTTGTCCCTCCCGCCGCGGGTCACCAACCTCTTTTAGAAGCTTTCTGTTGTACTCATGCTGTGATGGTGTAACTCGCATTTGCCCCCAAACTAAAACGTTTCTTCTAGCAGCTTTTTTCACCTGTTGGTCATTGACATGCAGGATTTGGGTTCAGTGTGTTAATACCATTGATTCTAGTGTCATCCCTTTGCATTACATACTGCTCATTATCGCTGAAGTATGTCAGGTGACATATCCTTCTACTTGTTATGCCATATAAAATCTCATGTAAGGTGCGAAACTGCCATTCATTCAAGCTGCCATCTTACGCGCTCTCTCCTAACCCTGTACAAAAATTGGGGACTAAACGAATTACTTCCCATATTCGGACTTTTTATAGGTCATTGACTGACCTTGTTACAGCAACTGGCTCAGTAGAGCACTTGTAAATTGTAAAACTGACGTTTTCTGCACATTTTACCTAACAATACTGGTGTCGTTTTATACAACCCCCTGTGTTAGATCTGTCATTCAAAATCCATGCATATGATCTTCATATTTTCTCGTTTGCTATGCGCAAACTATTAGTCCTACATCAAAAATGAACAGAACCTTTTTATAAGAAATTTAGTGTAGTTAAGTTTTATCCTTGGATACATTTCTGGCTAGAGCCCAGAGCTATCCAAAAACATCATATAAAAGTGACCTTAAAACTCATCCCAACTTCCACACTCAACGGCCAGCAGTCATGATTTCTTGTATGTTGTTTGGTTCACTCCCTCCTACCACCGCACAAAAATTTGGGACTGGACTGATTATTTCCCACATTCGACCTTTCCTTGAGCCATTCACTGTCCTAATTACGCCACCTCCCCAGTTGAGCGCCTATAAATTGTAAAACTGAAGTTTTCTGTAAATCTTATACAAAAGTTTTGTGAATCGTAACGGTATAAAATTAACAGTTACACCATTGAATCCATCAGGCATTCTGACTACGAAACCACTGTGCTTGTAAGGGTTAAGTTTGCATCGAACTGTCAATGTAGTTAGAGAGCTGTGTGTGGTTCGTGTTCATTCCATATCTCATCTGACATCCTGTTTTTACTGTACTACCACCTCGTTATGTTAATTTAAATAACTGGTGTCAGTGTGTTGCCGCCTTGCCTGCCCATGTTTTTATTTTTTTAAAAAAAAAAATTTCACGGGATAGATAAGGATGGTTCTCTTTATTAAGAATGATAGTATACAGTAATATCACCTTGTACTTTAATATATTTTGTTAAAGTACCATCAATCTTAGCCCAAACATTGACTCTTTCATTTGCATTCACTCGTCTTCTATTCCTTGCATCCAACAAATGTGATAGGTCCAGTCAATAGTTCTTCTTGAGAAACTACTTGGATTGGAATCGTACTATGACAGAGATATTATAGCCTATCGCACTTTTCGATATAAGCCCTGGCGTATTATCTTTGCTGACTCCTATTACTTCCCGGTTGTCGTGTGTTCGCCGGCCGCGGTGGCCGAGCAGTTCTCGGCGCTTCAGTCCAGAACCGCGCGACTGCTACGGTCGCAGGTTCGAATCCTGCCTCGAGCATGGATGTGTGTGATGTCCTTAGGTTAGTTAGGTTTAAGTAGTTCTACGTTCTAGGGGACTGTTGACCTCAGATGTTAAGTCCCATAGTGCTCAGAGCCATTTGAACCATTTTTTTGTTGTGTGTTCAGAGTTAGTTCGGATCTGCCAGTGAGTTGGGAGCCGCTAGCAGTGCAGTTCGGACCTAGTAGTGTTTGACTTAGGACGTGGAAGAAGTTCAGTCACCATCTGGTGGAGTTGAACTGTATGTTCGTTATTTGAAGTCCAAGTGCACCAGCGGAATTTTCTGCCTTGTGGCCGTTATCGTTCCGGTTACCTGCCCTGGCCGCTGACATAAAATTCAGGCAGTGTCCTTTCCTCACCGTTTTGTCGCTGTCCAACAAATGTGTGTAGTTTTGACAGCTTATGCATATTTGGTTGTGGGCAGCTACGCCTATCACGTTTTAACACTGGAGCTCCTTGTGTACTGGTCAGGTGGAAAGCAAGTCGTCTTGTCGGTGGTTCCGTTGACTGTCTCTTGGTTGAGTTGCCGGTGAATTGAATGTAGTTGGGTTGATAACCTGTCTTCCCTAAGCGAACGTTAATATTTCAAGTGCAGATCGACCCCCGGAAACTTCTGAGTGCCACTGGCTGTACTGCCTTTGTTTATTGGTGTTTGATTGTGTATTTTAATGGCTCATAGCCGATGGTCTGAATTTGTATCCTTTCAGTTGGGTTTTAAATAATGGGCCTTCAGCCATTTTAAAATAGAAAGTTCCTTACTTGTCAGGTCTTGCATTGTTTGGGCCTTCAGCCTCATTTGAAATATTATTTAAGGATAAAACCTTGCACTATCTGCCTTTTCAAAATCCATTGTAGTTGTGTCTTAAATCATGGGCCTTCATCCGTTTCAAAAATTAAAGAGGTTGTGCCCTTAAGCCACAAGATTGTGTAACATATTCAGTCGATATTTAAGGTCGGAAATTTGCGCTATAATGTTTGGGCAACTAAATAAAGTTATATGTGTTCGAGTGTAACTGACAGCCGCTCATTCTTTACCCCCTTCCACAATTTCAACTATCTGTTCTGTCCTGAAGATTTAAGCAAGGCGTTTCAGTTAGTTTCATCGTAACGTTTGCAAAAGTAGTTTTTTCTTTCATTCCCTTCGTGGTCACGTATAAATTAAACACATCAAAAAAAGTTTTGCAACACCCCGGTTTCCAGTACTCCCGAAGACTGTTGATATTGTCTCACAGACACAGTCCTTTTGACTTTTCAGAGATGTCAAATGGTTCAAATGGCTCTGAGCACTATGGGACTTAACATCTGTGATCAGCAGTCCCCTAGAACTTAGAACTACTTAAACCTAACTAACCTAAGTACATCGCACACATCCATGCCCGAGGCAGGATTCGAACCTGCGACCGTAGCAGTCACGCGGCTCCGGACTGAGCGCCTAGAACCGCGAGACCACCGCGGCCGGCTCAGAGATGTCATTAAACCTGCAGAAAGATGTAAACAACCAGCAATGAGCTGCGTCTATTAGACCGAGGGGGTCCGATAGCCGATCAGTTCCAGTCATTCCACAAAGGAGGTGGTACACGGCTCGTGTTGTCTGAAGTTTAACCATTCCTAGACGCTCAGTACCGTGGTTCGATCGTGTTCACATTGTCACTTTGTGCCAGGAAGCGCTCTCAACGAGGGAAATGTCCAGGTGTCTCAGAGTTGTTCGCACATGGAGGAGATGCAGAGAGACAAGAACTGTTGATGACATGCCTTGCTCAGGCCGCCCAAGGCCTACTACTGCAGTGGATGACCGCCACCTACGGATTATGGCTCGGAGGAACCCTGACGGAAACGCCGCCATGATCAATAATGCTTTTCATGCAGCCACAGGACGTCGTGTTACGACTCAAACTGTGCGCAATAGGCTGCATGATGCGCAACTTCACTCCCGACGTCCATGGTGAAATCCATCTTTGTAACCACAACACCACAGATGGGCCCAGCAACATGCCGAATGGACCGCTCAGGATTGGTATCACGTGCTCTTCACCTACGAGTGTCGCATATGCCTTCAACCAGACATTCATCGGAGACGTGTTTGGAGGCAACCCGGTCAGGCGATCGCCTTAGACACACTGTCCTGCGAGTGCAGCAAGGTGGAGGTTTCCTGTTGTTTTGGGGTGGCATTATGTGGGGCCGGCGTACGCCGCTGGTGGTCATGGGAGGCGTCACAACGGCTGTACGATACGTGAATGCCATCCTCCGACTGACAGTGCAATCATATCGGCAGCATATTGGCGAAGCATTCGCTTTCATGGACGACAATTGGCGCCCCCATCCTTCATTTCTTGTGAATGGCTTCCTTCAGGATAACGACATCACTCAACTAGAGTGGCCAGCATGTTCTCCAGACATGAACCCTATCGAACGTCTGGGGTGGACTTTAAAGGGCTGTTTATGGACGACGTGACCCACCAACCACTCTGAGGGATCTACGCCGAATCGCCGTTGGGGAGTGGGACAATCTGGACCAACAGTGCCTTGATGAACTTGTGGATAGTATACCACAACGAATACAGGCATTCATCAAAGCAAGAAGACGTGCTACTGGGTATTAGAGGTACTGGTGTGTACAGCAGTCTGGACCACCACCACTGAATGTCTCGCTTTATGGTGGTACAATATGCAATGTGTGGTTTTCATGAGCAATAAAAAGGGTGGAAACGATGTTTACGTTTATCTCTATTCCAATTTGCTGTACAGTTCCCGGATCTCTCGGAATCGAGGTGATGCAAAACTTTGTTTGGTGTGTGTAAAAATATTAACGAAAAAGACGACTATTTTGGTGGCGTCATAGCCCAATCAACAGGCACCAAAAAAGGTCGAATATCTAGACTAGTTCGTGTAGTGGAAAACTTTTGTACGGTGGTAAGAGGGAGTGCCACAAACAACATACAAGAAATCTGAACTGGTGAGGGATGAGAGAGGGGGTGGAGGTGCGTTTCTACATCTACATGGATACTCTGCAAATCACATTTCAGTGCGTGGCAGAGGGTTCATTCTTCATGAGTAACTCAAAATCCGTGACCTCCAGCGAAAACGTATCCCAGTACAAAATTTAGCAACATTAAATTTCGTACAAAAAGGTCTAATTCGTTTTTTCTGTAGGACTGATAGTTTGTTTGTAGCGAGTGAGAGAGTATTAAAATCTCGCACATGGTTTTTTAAGGCCAGATACAACACTTTAGGGTACATGAAACGACATCGGTAGGGGCAGCTGAATCACAATACGATTTAGCACAAGATTTTTTTTTTCAATGAATATATGCATCGTCGAAAAGATAGCAGCAACTAGCAACCACCGGCTAATTCTGATGCTGCCGAAAAATCGTCTGCAGTAGGCCAGATTCGTGCAAAGTCAGTATTGACTAGCCTCTTCAAACTCAGTAGCAATAGTCTATTTCTGAACCGCAATCGCTGAAACCTCACTTTTACCAAAGCAGTGTTGATCCAATGTGACGTGAAGTGAGCTCTTGCAGATGAAAAATGATTCACAACTTGGCAGAACGTAACTTTTCATAGTGGACGAGAAGAATATCCTAAACGTCTCGTTTGCCTACGTTAATTTTTTCCTCAGTACAAAGTTCCATAAGCGCCTCTTTATCATCACGGCATGGAATTCTCGCCAGCGTAACTTGCTAGAGCTGTAATTTCGTAGTACAATTGGGTAAGAATTGTCTTTCATTAATGACATAATTTCATAGGATTCTTTATCGCAGCTCTGTCAGTAAATGAAAAGACACCACCTTGGTCACAATGTCTTTTGTAGACGGCTACCAGTTGTTACTGAAATTTGTCTTGTAGTCAGTGTAATTTACAGTGTCAAGATTGTTGGCTTCCTCACAATGGAACAAATTGTAAGAGCTGCTTCGGGGGTGAAAATGGCTGATGAAAGATTTTTTTTAAAAGAAAGGCGGTATTTTTTTGTACCAGACTTTTCATAGCTGGTTCTGCTCTTCTTTCTTGCTAGCTTTTTTGTTTTAAGATGATTAAGAGTGCGCTGTTGGTCAGCGATAAGTCGGGTGATGTTCGACCGTGTAAAATTGCAGTACAATGCGACTAAATATATCGCAATTTACACTAAAAAATCTTCTAAAGCAAATAAGACTGCAGGTTCCAAAATGAGCAAAGTAATGGTCCATGCAGAAGTACGCGGATGGTGCGTAGTCACCACATCATTATGTTTCACAGCGGAAAAATAAGTCTGTAACAGAAATTACTGGCAAACAAGCAGTCATGCTTGTGGGGTACGTAAATAGAATACTTGTAAACTCAGCATCTTCCAAAATTGTGGTTATTATTAGATTTTGGCTTAAGAGTGATAACAAGTAAGTCCTACATTTATAAAATCTAATGACAGAAAGATGAAGCGGAAAAAGGCTAATTACACTAATTTGTTACAGAAAATGACAAACGTAACTATCAGGGTTCTTCAATAAGTAATACAACACTTTTCTTTCTGAAAGAATGTTTGTTTTATTCAGGATTTCAATACATCATATTATTTCTCACTCTTTTGGCTACAAAATCCTATAGAATGAGATTTTCACTCTGCAGCGGAGTGTGCGCTGATATGAAACTTCATGGCAGATTAAAACTGTGTGCCGGACCGAGACTCGAACTCGGGACCTTTGCCTTTCGCGGGCAAGTGCTCTGCCAACTGAGCTACCCAAGCACGACACACGCCCCGTCCTCACAGCTTTAATTCCGCCATTACCTCGTCTCCTACCTTCCAAACTTCACAGAAGCTCTCCTGCGAACCATGCAGGACTAGCACTCAAGGAAGAAAGGAGTGCTAGTTCTGCATGGTTCGCAGGTGAGCTTCTGTGAAGTTTGGAAGGTAGGAGACGAGGTACTTTACAAAACCCTATGTTTGAACATGAGCTCCGTTCAGTGCAAATAAGACTGCAGGTTCCAAAATGAACAAAGTAATGGTCCATGTAGAAGTACGTGGATGGCGCGTAGTCACTTTACTCGGCTGGCCTGTGCGCTCGCATGGTACCACTCTATTGGCCGACATAGGAGCCAACGTACTGCTGCATCAGTAATTTCCCCATAACCCACGCACTGCTTTCAACTGAGTGCGTCCTTCCTTGCACTAAACAGGTGTATGTGTGGTGATTGGTACTGAACCTGTTTGTGTTTTATTTGATTCAGGCAGTAGTGTTTTTCTCATTCATTATGATTGGTATCGGAGATACCTAAGTGTAGCTAGATTACCGGTGTTGGATGGAGTTGATCATTCTTGTTGTTCTGTGGATGGGCGGCCTGTTGAAGTAGTAGGTCAATACCGTTTTAAATAAAGCATTCAAGGCCTTTAAATGGCCTTTGGAATGGCTTGTTGTTAAAGGGTTGACAGTCAAAGTCCTTGTGGGATGTAATTTTTTGCGCTTAACGCAATTTATAGTGGATTATGCGAGTGACAGTTTCTCTTTTAAGTTTAGGTCAAGTGAAAATTTGAATTTATGTCCTCATAAGGGTGGGGAGAAGGCTTGCGAGGTGCGTATTCAGGTGAATAGGGCAGATGTGAGTCATCTGCGGAAATTCAAGCAGCTGAGATCATTAAGTTGTTGGACGAATTTCCTGAAGTATTCACGGGTCGGTTGGGCGTAACTAATAAAATCAAGTATAATATTCAACTCAAGGATCAGAACCCCGTACGCCAGACACCATACCGATTGTCTCCTCCTAAAATGAATAAACCACAGGAAATTGTAGATCAGCAATCTGCGGATGGTTTAATGAGGCGTTCCGTGTCGCCTTATGCAGCCCCGATTTTCCTAGTTTCCAATCCTCATGGTAAAGGTTTTCAGCCGGTGGTTGACTACCGAGCGTTCTATCACAAGATTGTTTTAGAATCCGTTCCACTTGCAGAGCTTCATAATTGCTTTACTTGGTTTGCTGGTGCTAAGATTTTCACTGTCCTTGACTTGAACCAAGCGTATTATCGGATACCCCTGGCTGAGGAGTCTAAATGTATTACCGCATTTTGTACTGATGAAAACTTATTCGAATTCAATAGTGTGCCTTTTGGTTTGGCTACTGGTGCGGCGGTTTTGTCGCGTCTGTTGGATTCGGTCTTGGGCGACCTGAAATTCAAGTTCGTGCATAACTATTTAGATGATGTGGTGATCTATAGCGCGTATTACCGGGAACACTGCGAACATCCGCCGTCTCAAGGGAGCAAGGCACACCATAAAACCTACTAAAGTGGCCCTAGCCCGTGAGCAGATTTCCTTCTTGGGGTACATTGTCTTTCAAAGGGGAGTCGAGGGGGACCACAGCCGCCCTATAGCCATCAATCAGTTCCCCGTACCACGAGATAAAAGGGGCATTACCCGATTTATCGGCATGATAATTTTTTTTCGTAAATTTATTCTCAATTTCGCTCAGTTGGCGGCACCCCTCAATCAATTACGTAGGAAGGGTGGAAAATTTATCTGGGGAGAATCGCAGCAAGCCGTCTTTGAAGGGTTGAAACAGGCGTTGAGCACGGCCTCGGTGTTAGGTGTACCTGATTTCAATTTGCCTTTTGTAGTACAAACGGACGCATCCAATGTGGGAGTGGCGGCGGTTCTGTTGCAAGAACAGAATGGGAGAGGCGTCCGCTAGCCTACGCGTCTCGTGCATTGTCAGCTACTGAAGCTAAGTATGTATGAGCTAGAGGCATTAGTCGTCCTGTTGCCTCAGAAAGATTCAAGTTTTATCTTGAGCATCGCAAATTCAGGTTTGAGACTGATAACCAAGCGCTAAGTTGGGTTTTGGCTCGACCCCGCAAAACTGGGCGGATAGCCCGATGGGCGGTTAGGATATCGGTCTTTCAGTTTGACGTTTGTCATATAAGAGGGGGCCAGAATCAAACGCCGGCCGGAGTGGCCGTGCGGTTCTAGGCGCTGCAGTCTGGAGCCGAGCGACCGCTACAGCCGCAGGTTCGAATCCTGCCTCGGGCATGGATGTGTGTGATGTCCTTAGGTTAGTTAGGTTTAATTAGTTCTAAGTTCTAGGCGATTGATGACCTCAGAAGTTAAGTCGCATAGTGCTCAGAGCCATTTGAACCATTTTGAACAGAATCAAACTGCCAATTCCTTGAGTTGGATGTTCCATGAGCCTGTAGAGGAAGGCAGCGTGGAGCGACAGGTGGAAGTGCGTCATGCCATGAGGGTCTTAACTGAAATTCCTTCATTATTTACTAATCTCAAGGCAGAACAACGGCTGGACCCTGAGTTAGAATCTGTTCAGGTCAAATTAGAGACTGGTGAACAGGTGCCCAGATATTCCTTGCACAAAGACTTCTTGTGTTATCACCAGTGTAGAGATAACCGGCCTAAATTGTGCGTACCTAAGCGCTTACTATAAGGGGTGTTTAGTTATTTTCACCAGTCCTTGTGCGATGGTCATCTGGGATTTAATAAAACCCAGATCGAGGTCGGACAACAATTGACGTGGAGGGGCATGGATAGGCATATTCACAGGATGGTTGCCCAGTACGAGGTGTGTAAAGCCTCCAAGCCAAACATTGGGCGTAGGCGAGGGTTCCTTCAGTCTACTAGGGAGTTTCAGCCTATGGACAAATTATATGTCGATTACCTTGGAACCCTTACCTCGCACTCAAAGGGGGAACCGATTCGTGTTAGTAATTGTAGATGCTTTCACCAGGTTTGTCTGGCTCATCCCTAGTAATAGTACCACAGCAGCCGCAAGTATTCAGCATTTGGAGAGGATATTCACCAGTTTTGGACTGCCCAAGACATTAGTCAGTGATAATGCTCCAGCTTTTACTACCAAAGAGTTTCGGAAGTTTTGTTTTGATCAGGGCATAAAACATGTCACCACAACCCCCTATTACCCGCAACTAGTGCTTAATTTCTAAACTTTCAGGTGCCGGAACGCGCCCCCATCTGCCACTTCCACCCCACCCCCCTCCGCCGGCCACAGAGAGAGACTTGTGATAAGACTTACAATGAGAGATCATTTTTTAGAAAAATAAATCACAAGTTTTATTTATACAGGTAATAAATAAATTCGCTTCTAAATCTAAAATGTAACTAATAGAATAAAAAATATCTATGACTTACTTTTACACTCGTAAAATAATTAAGTAGTTTCTATGTTACTTGCCAAAGGTCTTTACCATTTAATTTACATGAGACTCTACGTGTAAAAATTGAACTGAAAAACACTTTTGTTGTTTGTCATTTTTGGCGGCCTTGATACAACTCTACTCCGTGGCGCCGCTGACCGGGCCAAGCAGCGGTCGCCGCATTTGAACAATCAGCACGTAACTTCAGCATAGTAGTAACAATGGCGACAGCATCAAAACTGGTGGCGGCGGCATTAAAACCGCTCACAGGAACAGCAGCACACGTTGCCAGTGGTGGCATGCTGATCCGTGCCTTTTGAATGCTTCTCTGTGATGTCGTGTGGAGAGGCCTTTTGCGCTTACCTCAGAAAGTCTTTTATTTAGGTACATCTTTTGAGCTCTGCAATCTGGTACTACATAACGTGATATAGTTCTTATGGACTACGTAACGCATATCAAGAGAGCACGCTGGCGGAAAACATTTTTACTTCATATAGCTGATGAAATTTAAACAGCTGAACAGTCTTTCAGAAATATAGCAAAGAACCGTCCCGATTAAACCACCTTTCAAATAAAAAAAACGGCTTTAAAATTGGAACTTTTGTTTGAGAACTATGTTGGGGCAGACAGACAGACAGACTTACGGGTCAAACATATACACCTCCGTTCTGCATTGGGAGTTCAAATTCGCCCCCTGTGGGAGCTCGCATCTACTGTATAGTGTCAACCATGTTCTAACAAGGGTGCGGGCAGATGAAGATTGGAAGGTCAAGAGTGCCGTGGACAAAGGGACGTATCGGCTCGAGAGACTGCCAACATTTAGTCATGCGTGTTCCATATGCACATTTGATTCTAGCTATGAAATAAATTACGACACAGAATAAAATGATTTCGTGAAAGCACATTATACAGACGTTTACATTCAAACACGGCTTACGTTATTTATTTCTCATTGACACACATAACATGAGACGTCGCCTAACTACTACATCGCTGAGGTTGTTGGCAGTCGTAAACAAAAGGCGATATGTACTGATCACAACTTTGGAATGATACTCAACTTATCTTGGGTATACTGTACGTGCGTACACACACACACACAAACACACACACACACACACACACACACACACACACACACACACACACACTAACTCCTGCCCGTCCCATCACGTTGGTGACCCATTGTCACGTTCACTTGTGATGGCGCAGCAGCAAATTATAGTTACGTTGTGATTTAATACATGTGTACTATTTCAAATCTCCGGTGCTGAACTGTTAAAGAAGAAGAAAAGAAAAGGGTCTCTGGGATGTGCCGGAACGCGTTCCGGCCGAAATTAAGCCCTGCCCGCAACCCTCCTTCGCCGAAAGGATTAACCGTAACCTTAAGGCAGTCGTGATTGCGTATCATTCTGGATCGCAGTGGAGATGGGATCTAACCCTTAACTGGTTGTCCTTCGTGTTCAACACTGCAAATTACGAGGACCATAGGACGACTCCCGCCAAACTAATATTTTCTTTCAGCCTGAACTCACCGTTGGCCAGTTTATGGACTCTCAGCAAGTTGTTGCCAAAACAGTTTAGTCATGAAGACATTAAGCGGTCGTGGGAGGCAGCCAAAAGGAACATCAGACTAGCGCATCGTCGAGAAAGAGAAAGGTATAATAGAGGCCGGCGTGGGGAAGGAGTGGAAGTAGGGGGCAGAGTATTTTTGAAAAAATTCCACAGGCAGGCTCAAGGCAGCCAGGGGATTGTTGAGAAGTTGTTGCCGAGATTTGTGGGACCGTACCTGGTTTCGAAGAAGCTATCACCAGTGAACTGCCTACTCTGTAATGTAAAATCAGGGCCGGCCGGAGTGGCCGAGAGGTTCTAGGCGCTTCAGTGTGGAACCACGCGACCGCTACGGTTGCAGGTTCTAATCCTGCCTCGGACATGGATGCGTGTGATGTCCTTCGGTTAGTTAGGTTTGAGTAGTTCTAAGTTCTAGGGGACTGATGACCTCAGATGTTAAGTCCCATAGTGCTCAGAGCCATTTGAACCATTTTTGTAAAATCAGGTAAACAAACCAGGGCACATCTCAGTCAAAGGCAGCTGGGGTAGGTGACACACATAAGGGTTCCAGTTACGAGAGTGAAAATTGCTCCTCTCCATTTCCGCATTAAGGAGAAGGATGAGCCGTGATTTCCTGCGATGCTCTTAGCAGGATTGTTTCTCCGTCGAAGTTACGCGCTTTGCGGTGCCCTGGTTGGCTAGCGCCCTCTATTTAGGACGGCCGTGGCTCGCGCGAGGGGACTCGGTTGGGGCAGTCACGCAGACTCGGTTGGCGGCAATGACGGAAGACTGCGCACGGAGCATCGCGAGTAGTCAGTCGCTTGGTGTACTGCGAGGGCGCACAGTGTTGACATTCCGGCTCCTGTGTCTGGTGCCAGCGGAACTGGAGTGCGGAAGCAGTCACTGGTCAACATTGGCTCTGTTAGAGAGTCATGTATCTCGAATCCTGAGGAGAGCGTGGTAGTTACCCAAACATGCATGTTAAGGGCGAGCTCCTGGACTAACTTTAAATGGTGAGCCATTTTTAAGTGGAACTTTTGGATGTAATTGCACCGTGTAGCTACTTTGATTTTCACTAGTCATTCCTTAAACCACTTGGACGGGAGTTCAGGATACTTGATATTGCAAGTCCATGTAACTGCGCTGTGCCCTGACTCTTTTGCATTTTATTGTTATTGTTAACACTTGGTCAGTTTTATGAATCAAAGTTTATACTATAAGGGGGTTGTTTGTGTTGTTGCCCTGGATGATTATCAGACGAAACATTTGTCAGGATTTGTAAGCAGTGGGTCCTTGAGATACAGCAATATGCGAACACCGAGAAGTAAGTTTAAACAGTTTTATTAACAAAGGCTGATTATAGAACACGCACGCTATGCACACCCATCATCACTGTGTCTGACACCCTAATTACGGTCGTATCGAAAGGTTCCATGGTGAGCTGAGAAAAGAGACATACTCGAGCGCTAGGCCACGCTAGTTAATACGGCAAGCGGCGGACGGCGGCCAGTGGCTTACTAACTGCGTCGCACTGCGGCCAGGCACAAGTGAACTGACTAAGCAAATTGTCGGTATTCCAGATAGGTCGGCTGGCGAGCGCGTGTTACGTACCGTACGGCTGCGTACAACCGGTAGACCCTTAATGAAACTTCAGCCGCCAATCTAAATTGGAATTGCCAACTTGCAACTATAATAGTAACCATTTTGCGCCGTCAAACGGTGCTTTGGTAGTTAAGGTTGTGTGCGGATTGTCTGGTCATTATCACCTTGAACTAGTCGTGGTTTATAAATTTATCAGGTAAAATTTCACGTCATTAGGGACTGAGTAATGAACTATTGCTTTAACAGTAACTGCAGTTGTCACACTATAATGTTTAAGATCTCTTCCTGCATTTGGCACTACCCAGTGCTTGGCTGTTGGTTTTCATATTTTACTGAACTGTGTATTAATTCTGGGTTTGTGTGTTCTAGAAGCTGTTATTGGTGTGCGCAGGCCCTCCTGCCTGTTGTTGTCACTTGAGCTCTCGAACACGGAATTCAGACGCACGGCCAATGTTAACGCCAAACGTCGAGAATGTGCTGATTGCTGTGTGGATCTTTCAGGCTGCTATAACATCATATTGCCGAATGTTTTTCATAATAGTTAATTCACGTGTATATGAGATCCGGCTATTTGAGTATTTTTTGAATCCCAATAGCTTTTACAAATTGTTAGTTTTAATATTCACAAGGCCTGATAATTGACTAGTAAGCTGAGACCTGTATTTATGTTACAGTTATATTTGTGTAAAGTAATTTTTTATTAATTTCAAGTTGGAGCCCTAAGGCTGTTTTTCTTTTCAAATTTTTTGAATTGTTCTCATTGCTTTTATACAATTAAATAATCGGTGTAGATCACCACCATTTTCAAACATTAATTAATCATTGTGTTATTACCATTGCTGGGCTAATTAATGTTGGGAAATTAAAATTATGTATCTTCGAATGGGGTCAGCTTTCAACTCCAACATCTCACGTGCCTTGCTTATCAATCCTACAATTTACCACATTTTCCCCTGCAACCCTTTCAAAATACGTGAGATGTACTTTACTTTGAAACATCAGAATAACTATGGGCCATAACCAAAAGAAAACAAGTTCATTATCAAGCTGTGGTTGAAATGTCCCCTTAGAAAAATTATAAATGACTGTGCTTGAACTGACACAAAATATTTTTAGTGCAACGCAATCTGACTTTCAATAATCCCTACAAACGAGTAGCCCTGACTAACACTAACCTACACCTTTCACAAATCTCTTACCTCACAAAAATCTTCGTTACTCGAACTACTGCAATACAGCGAGCGCCACTACTGCCAGCTAAATAAAAGATTCGAACTACTGAAGGCACTAACTACTGATAGGCATAGTTGGCAAATGAAAGATTTTGATAGAGAGCAAACAATGTATTTACCTTAATAGTGTTCAAAAGTCATAATACGTATAGCAGTTCATGACATCCATTCTTACAAACGTGCTGTTTCTGATGGACACACGTCCAGATCATCCGCTCTCAAAATTCCGCCATTTCTCTCCCCACATCCACCACTGCTGGTGGCTCACCTCCAACTGCGCAACGCTACGCGCTGTTAACATCCAGCTGCCCAACACTACAGTAGCGAATATGACAACAATGCCACCCAGCCACAGACTGCACACAGCACAGCCAGTGATTTTCATACAGAGCGCTACGTGGCGTTACCAATATAAAAACCTAAACAGCCTACTTGCATAACCCCCATGTTCCCCACAAAAAATTTTACAAATTGTTTTGGGCAGTGGCCAATAGAGATTTGAAAAAGTTTTTCATAATTACAGTAACAAAGAAATAAAATGCACACATTTATTGATACAATGTTGGCCAAAAGCTAAAATTTTCTCACAGTCCATAAAGACAGTCCTGATCATTCATCACAGTAAAATTGCAGTGTTGTTTTTTTTTCTCAAAGTCTGAGCAGTAAAAGAGAATACACACGGAAGTAGTGGATTTCCATGCAGTATTGAAGAAGTAGTGTTGTTCTTCCAACGGAAAGACAGTGCTGACTCTTGACATGCAGACAGGTGATGGGCCACAACAGAGCAAACCCACAGCAGAGTTAGTCGAAGTTGAAGAATATTGGTAGGTAGGTCATCACAGAGCAGACCACTGTAGTCCTGTTAGAGATTACGGTATTGGTGGGCCACCAGAGGTGCAACCCACTGCAGTTCTTATAGAAATAATGGCATTGGTGAGTCATCAAAGGTGTAGACCCACTGTAGTCCTTGTAGAGGTGGCTAGCAGGGATCTGTTGCGACTGTGCAGGTGCACAATCACCATCGAAGAGTCTTGTGGACAATATAGCAAGTCCATGAACCACTACTTGTGCACTTACAAAAAAATTTTTTTTAAATGTCCTTAAAACCAGCAATGCTGTTATCCAGTCCTTTGCACACGTGCAAACACTAACAGTCCTCTTTTTTTCACATATTGTGCATATACTATGACCAATAGAAATGTGTGCTGTGAAATGAATGCTTACAAGTTACTTAATTTGATAAACTGGTGTCAATTACAATTTTATATCATGAGAATACAGTAACAAAGGTACAAAATACATCATTAAAGAACATAACAATACAGATAACATTTGTAGTAATACGGGCTTTACAAAAGAATCGAAATAACAATACATCAGTGTTACAGGAATTATGATTTAAGTAAATACATAAAAGATCAGAATAGCTTTCGAAACATCAACTTCACACATGAGCAACAAAACAGAATAAATAATGTCTAAACATCTCTACAAAGTAAATAACATATTATTAAAAAATTCTACAACATAACTCTTATTAGCTAAACACATAAAGACAGGAAGAACACAAATACACAAGGTACACAGACACATAGTGGGATAACACAAAAGGAAAGGACAGGGTTCGTTTTCAGTGTAACATTTGGTACTGCAGTCCAAAACTTCATTCCATAGATCTTTCCTCTTATTTCAACATTTGTTTCCACCAAAACAAATTCTATCCAAGCATGCTTTCTGTATTTATATGTTCACTTATTTCTTACCTCATTATTTACTTTCCATTATCTTACCTCATCATTTATTTCCAAGAAAATCCTACCTAAACCTGTTGTCCCTAAACTGTACTTTTTTGTTCATATCCTCTTTCAAAATACTTTTTTGGCCAAACCATTTTCTTATAGCTTCTCAATGCATTTCTTCCAATTCACCACAACTCGTTCTCTTATATAGCCTACCCCATCTTAACCTAACGTAAATCTACTGAGCTGAGATGCATAAACTAAGGGACGAGGCAATGCAGCAGCACAAAACAATTAACACAAACAGCAATGACAAAAAAATGCAAATTGGCAAAGTTAGCATCAATAAATATAAATTAGCAAACCAAATGCAACATTATAACTAATATGAGCCAATGTGCAGCAAAAGGAAAATAAATCAGTATTAAAGCTGGCTTAACAGAGTAATACAAAGTGAAATTCAGTAGCACTATGCCTGGCAAACAGCAGCAGCAAATGCAATAACTTATATCTAAACATGACAAAGCTCAAGTAGAAAAAATATTACACTAAAGATGGCCATGTCTAATACCTATGTCACATCTTAACACTAGAGTGATGCATCACTATAACTTACTCCAGCAGACAAGTTACCAAGTCATTGACAAAAGCCGGCCGTGGTGGTCTAGTGGTTCTAGGCGCGCAGTCCGGAACTGCGGGACTGCTACGGTCACAGGTTCGAATCCTGCCTCGGGCATGGATGTGTGTGATGTCCTTAGGTTAGTTAGGTTTAAGTAGTTCTAAGGTCTAGGGGACTGATGACCACAGAAGTTAAGTCCCATAGTGCTCAGAGCCATTTGAAGCATTTGAACCATTGACAAAAATTATGCATGTAATTCCTGCCAAGTGGAAATGTCTTTTTCTGCTCCCTCGTTTTCTTTTTTTTTCGGAAGTAGATCATAAAATTATTATTTACTGGATCTGTAGGCATAAAATATCTATATTAGTACATCTATTAAATTTTATTTTAACCAATGCTGCAGTGCAGCTAGAAACTAGATATTAAACGAAATGAGCAAATATATATATATAAAGCAACATATGAAACGTCATTCACTAGGCAAATGGCGTCTCCAAAGGCAGAAAAAATCTCTCAACTAGAAAGACAATAGATGTAAAATGTTTCTCATCATTTCATTAGGCATTTTAGTAAATATCATAAATTAAGAGCTCCACAGTGTAATCATATGTTTTCAAGTTTGAGCCTGTCATATTTGCGATGCTTTCTACAAAGAAATGTCAATAGCGAGGATAATGGCCTCTTTTTTCTCCATATAATGGCTTTCTTCCAGCCAACGGTCGCACAGCTGGGTGCTTACAGTGCATTACGTCAAGGTGACCTACCTTCCTTACCGAAATATTTACGACACCAGTTTCCGCTACAGTGACAGTTTGATACAAATAAAATTTCACAGGTCGAAATATTTGCGTTACAAATCTGTAGAAACAAAATCTTATAAATATAACAGTGTCCAAAAAATTTTCGCCGGCATTGTGATACATTCACACATTTACACACATTTCATAACTCTTAAAGTACGATTCTTGGTTTCCGGCATCCTTTTTCACAAATCAGAGCCCCTAACTTCTATTCATTATTTATATACATATAAACACGTAATCACATTCCTCATATACGGTAGCATCAGCTTATTGATCATAAACATACCTCAACAGCATAATACACATTGTCATGGTAATTATAACACCATAACACCTCAGTCAAATCTCAAAATCGTCGTAGCTTCCTCCAATAATTTCGAAACCTAAAAAAATTCTCTGCTCATTTCAATAGTGTCATCTACCTCAAACGTACTTTAAAAAATCATGATCCCATACCAAATACATCATTCAAAGCTCTCATAGTATCACAATGGTTCCGAAAAAATATGGACGGTTCACGCAGTACAGACAAAATACAATTTCATAAGTGTTATCCAACTGTGTAATTGCGTAACCATGTGTCACTGACGTAGTAAAAAAAAATGTTTGTATCTCTCTGTTAAATGATCAGATAGCTGAATAATTTATGTGTTAGAGAAACATGGTACCGATGTGTAAAGTTGTTTAAGCAAATACCATATTAGCTAGGGCTCCTTGTGCTTGCCAGACACATGGTGCACAAAGTAAGCGTGTACCCCCTGAGGATAAATGTAGTTATACCCTCAGGTGTTACAGATTACAGCAATGGAATGAAAGGTATCACGGAAAACCTTTGTATCTTTGTAATTTAAAAATCTTTAAGAATAAATGTTTTAAGTACAAAAATAATCACTCAAATGCCTGTCCTGTAGCGCTAAATGTGCGTCTTGCTGTAAAATAATTCTGTAAAAGTGTCGTAGTTATCGTCCTCTGTAAGCAAAGTTCTGCTGAAGTCAATGTATTCACCTCATCATAAACAAAAGTGAAATGCTTTGCGCATAGATATCGTAGTTATTACGCTTATTGCCGTGATGAAGAAAGTACTGTACTGTAACGTATTGTTGTTACGGAAAAGGCTGTCTCATTGTAGCTATACCACAAAAGTTACTACAAAAACATGTTTTACTCTCCAGAATAATACAGAAAAACTGTGCAGATACAGCACAAAAGCATCAATGTAAATTGTGTCACACATTAGTAGCGTCATGATATAGTAGTGTAGCTGCCAAAGAAACCAAATACTAAGTCATTTTTAATCTCACAGAAAGTACTTCACATAAAGAATGTCTTTTCAAGTAAACCAAAATGTTACATTACACTCTCATTAGCAGTATATGTTCTAAGTATGTAAGCCGTATATTCGTTACGTAATCGTGCAACTAACAAACAAGAATGTACACACACAACAACACTGTGTCATCTGTTCACTATCACAATGCAGTCGTAATTACTGTCTAAATAAGTTGCCCAGGTTCTTGGCTGGATAGTTAAGTTTAAAACATTGTTGCATGTTAACAGTTTCTAAGTGTGACAAGGAGTACTAGTAATGTGAAGTGAAAAATTTTATAGCAAAGACTAAGTTAAAAAAAACAGATTATCTCTCAATAAAAGGTTTTACATGTGAAATGTGGTGCAATTCTTTACCCTTCCTAGTACTCAGAGTTTCAACTTGAAAGCAATTATCATGTTGTGTACGTCGGCAAGGAATGCTAAAAATTTTCTCAGGGTTAGCGTCTATGATATTTTTCTCTGAGCCAGCCGGCGCACGTGGCTGCCAGTGGTGCGAGTCATTGTCTGTCTCTTTGTTGGCGCGTGTCGTTATTGGGATTTGGAGATGTAACTTCTACAAATTCACCTTGTCGAGAGTGCCCTGCTCTGTTTGAATTCCGCCAGTTCTGATGAAATTCAGGTCTGCCGTTACGATTATATCGACTGTCGTCATATCGGTAGATTTCATAGTTTCTTTCAAGTCGGTCATGTGGTGGAGAATTTCTCCCGGAATCGTAACTGCGCCGTGGACCGTTGCGTCTGAAATTGTTCTGTCTCACTTGATAATAATTATGTTGGTTCCCATATTGTCTGTTTCTCTGATTGTCTCTGTCATATTCATTACTACGGAAATGCGATCGTTCTCTGTAATTATTTTTACTCTGCCAATGGTTGTCATAAGTTTGGTGTCTGTTTCGGTCACGATTTGCGATGTAAGAATAGCCTTGTCGTGTCCAGTTATTATTTCTGTCGTCACGGAATTGTGACAGACGTGACCTGTAATGATTGCTTTCCTGTTTTCGCATCCCACGACTGTCTGTGTCAATTTCTAATTCTTGTAAGAGTCCCTGAAAAGCTTCAATGTCGTCTTTGCAACGTCCTGCCAAAATAATATGTTGTGAATGTTCAGGCTATTTGATTAAGCGAATGCGGATGAGCTCTGACGGGCTGTATGGGTTTGAAAGATACTGATTCTTATGTAACATGTCTTCGAAATATTTGACAAGACTGGAAAATTCAGATTGTTCGAAATGTTTCATCATTATGATGCTATGTTTTACTCGGTCTTGTGTAGCTTGAGACCAATAAGCTGAGAGGAAGGCATGATAAAATTCTCCTTCACTGTGACAATCGTGAATGACCGATCGCATTCTTACAGCTGATTCATTCTCTAAGTGGCCACACATAAATTCTAACCTGTGCTCCAATGACCAGTTGGGAGGAAAACAATCAGAGAATTGATGGAGCCACGCTTGTGGGTGAATATCGTTGCCAGAATTCTTAAATGTTTTGAATTTACGCGTAGTAATGAACAGCTTATAGTCAAAATCATCGTGTCGGCGGGTCGCATATCGGTCATTGTTACGTCGTGTCGGCGGCTCAAAATTCGGTGCACCTTGCCAATTTCTTTCATAATTTCCGAAATGCCCTGTGTTATTATTTTGCGGCTCTTCCGTATTTCTGAGTCCCTCTCCCCGTGTTGGAGCGCGAGTGTCCTCTGAAATATGTAATTTTTGTATTACTTGTGCCAACTGATGTTGTACTTCCCGGATTTCTCTTTTGTGTTGCGTATTAATTGGATTCTGATTTCGTTTGAATTTCTTAATTTGTTCATACTCTTCTGTCTCAGTGAAGGCTACAGGTCTTGTGTCATTCAGATCATTATCCACCTTTATAGATAAGTTAGTGAACTGATCCGAAAGTTCGGCTACTTTCTCCGATAGTGAACTTATTTCCTCAGTGTGTTTTTCTGAACCAAGTTTCAGAGTGTCCATTTGTGTTGAAATCGTATCTACTGTGTCCTTTAAGTTTTCCTAGAGTTTTTGCAAGTTGCGTAACCGAATCGGTAGATGCAACTGAGTCAATTTTAGCTTGCAAGGTGTCGTGATTTTCATGAACAATAGTTTGCAGTTCTTTTATGGCTGCTTCGTGATTCTGTAATGCATTTTCATGACGTGAAAAAATAGGTTGAAAATGCTCACAAATTTGTGTTTTTACGTCATTACAGACTTTTTGGCATTTCGATTCGATTTTATGTAACTCAGTAGTTAAAACTTCACGTGTTCGTTCAAGCATGGTGTCTAACTTTTGAAAATTTTGTTCCATTGTGTCTAACTTTTGATGATTTTGTCCCATTTGTTTCTGATTTTGTTCAAGCGTTGTGTCTAACTTTTGTAGCCTTTGTCCCATTTGTTGCATTAACTGTAATAACAATGCACTGGTGTCTGAAACATGTTCCTCAGTGCTATTCGGCAGTGCATTTGAACCAGCAATATTCGCATTTTGAAAAGCAGAAAATGTGACTTGACTCATTTGAGAAAACGGTGAGGACGCAAAACCAGAATGTACAGTATTTGCAAGATTGTGTCCTGTCATTTCGGATTCCTGAGGCGAGCTGTTGCCGACCGATCGATCGATAATGCTTCCCTGTTCACTAATTGTTTCACTGCCTACATCATTATTTGCAGCCCGCTCCATTTCCCTATGCACAATTTCCAAATTACTACTTTGAACATCAGTTAATTCACTACACGGTGGCGCTAACACACTGCTTTCGTCTTCACTGTCATTTCTCAGTTTACTTTGGAGCCTAGTTTTACGTTTTTCACACGCCATAATTATCACGTATTTCACACGATAACAAAAAAGCACAAATTGAAGAGCAAAAATAAGAAAACACATTATTAACATAGCACTGAAAATAATGTCTAGTTAATTGCAAGCGCAGCTGCGACATACTTGGTGCAAATCTACATGCATGCCACAACAGTTTTACTGTACAAGAATGAAAAACTACAGCTACAAAGGAAATTCTCTCTATAATTACGCGCTAGCAATAAACAATAGCTACAGTAATTAGACAAACTGCAAGAAAAAATCAGAAGATTCCAGTGAGGTATCCTCGGCTACGGGTCGACATACGGGTCGACATATGAAACGTCCCCTAAGAAAAATTATTGAATTACTGTGCTAGTAACAATAACCTATACCTTTCATGAATCAATTACCTCACAAAAATCTTCGTTACTCGAAGTACTGCAATAAAGCGAGCGCCACTACTGCCAGCTAAATAAAAGATTCAAACTACTGAAGGCACTAACTACTGATAGGCATAGTTAGCAAATGAAAGATTTTGATAGAGAACAAACAATGTATTTGCCTTAATAGTATTCAAAAGTCATAATATACAGGGTGTTACAAAAAGGTACGGCCAAACTTTCAGGAAACATTCCTCACACACAAAGAAAGAAAATATGTTGTGTGGACATGTGTCCGGAAACGCTTACTTTCCATGTTAGAGCTCATTTTATTACTTCTCTTCAAATCACATTAATCATGGAATGGAAACACACAGCAACAGAACGTACCTGCGTGACTTCAAACACTTTGTTACAGGAAATGTGCAAAATGTCCTCCGTTAACGAGGATACATGCATCCACCCTCCGTCGCATGGAGTCCCTGATGCGCTGATGCAGCCCTGGAGAATGGCGTATTGTATCACAGCCGTCCACAATACGAGCACGAGGAGTCTCTACATTTGGTACCGGGGTTGCGTAGACAAGAGCTTTCAAATGCCCCCATAAACGAAAGTCAAGAGGGTTGAGGTCAGGAGAGCGTGGAGGCCATGGAATTGGTCCACCTCTACCAATCCATCGGTCACCGAATCTGTTGTTGAGATGCGAACAAACACTTCGACTGAAATGTGTAGGAACTCCATCGTGCATGAACCACACGTTGTGTCGTACTTGTAAAGGCACATGTTCTAGCAGCACAGGTAGAGTATCAATTGGGCCAACTGGCGGTGAATCGAGGACGTACAGTACATACTGACGAAACTAACATGAGCTCTAACATGGAAATTAAGCGTTTCCGGACGCATGTCCACATAACATCTTTTCTTTATTTGTGTGTGAGGAATGTATCCTGAAAGTTTGGCCGTACCTTTTTGTAACACACTGTATATAGCAGTTCATGACATCCATTCTTACAAATGTACTGTTTCTGATGGACACACGTCCAGATCATACGCTCTCAAAATTCCGCCATTTCTCTCCCCACATCCACCACTGCTGGCGGCTCACCTCCAACTGCGCAACGCTACGCGCTGTTAACATCCAGCTGCCCAACACTACAATAGCGAATATCACAACAATGCCACCCGGCCACAGACTGCACACAGCACAGCCAGTGATTTTCATACAGAGCGCTACGTGGCGTTACCAATATAAAAACCTAAACAGCCTACTTACAAGGTGTATGGCAATAACTTGCGGAAAAACTAATGTTTTCTTACCTACTGGATTCCTCAAACTCGAATGAAAAAGAGTGCATGGCGGAGAACATGCGCGAATTCCAAACCAGTGGCTTTTACTTTTTAACATGAAAGGTTGAAGTTTTACTGAGAAACTAACTACGGAGACAAATGAAGCTTTGCTTCATCTCCACAAAACAGTTTCTTTAGGCAAATCAGATGACCTGAAATTTCATTTCCTGCATATCATACGATACGAGTTGTGTGGAGCGACAAGTACCTCAGTGGTTGAGAGTACCCAAAGGGGAGATGGAAGGTTGACACACCTCACTTGGCCCGTAGGCCACCCTGTTTGCTTCTACGTTCTTTTGGTTGGCTGGATTGTCACACGCTGTAGCGTAAAGCAAAGTTCTGCAACCAGCTATCTGACGGGAACACTGCCCCCGTCACAACACTTCTGGCCAGGACATCGTCTGGTGCAGTCTCCGCGCCAGTCGGACGTCCGGTATACAGCCAAAGAACTATTCCAATGAGCAAAACCATCAGCTAGGTAAAGCTGTTGGTCTACTATCCATCAGCTGGTCCTAGTGGTTTTCGGCTTCTGACTGGTACAGCTGAGGCGACACCTTCCAATGGGTGTCATCACCTGACACTCCAGCCAGTCTCAGAGATTCCTTGGTTCGACTACGAACGTCTGCATGCCCCTGCCAGCCACTTAGGACCGCGTGTAGAGCAGGCCAGTCCAGCCGTAAGCTCCCCATAGTGTAGATTGCACAGTCATCTTGCATTAGCAAGTCTAGCATCAGCGCCAGCCAATGTAACCCTGACCGAGCAAGATGGCGCGGTTGTTAACACACTGGACTCTCATTCGGGAGGACGACGGTTCAACCCCGCGTCAGCCATCCTAAACGTGTTTCCTGTGATTCCCCTAAATCACTTCTGGCAAATGCCAGGACGGTTCCTTTGAAAGGGCATGGCCGACTTCCTTCCCCAACCTTCCCTAATCTGATGGGACAGATGTCCTCCCTGTTTGGTCCCCTCCCACAAATCAACTAACCAACTACTGTACATCTACTTGTACATTTCCCAAGGAGGATACTTTGTGCACCAGTTGCTGATGCGTGCGTGCTGTATGGTCGTGGTGGTAGAAGAAACTTGTTTAATTCCTGTCTTTTCACCCAGAGAAGCACTGAAAAATCTTCCAAGGTAATGCTGGTGACGCGGCAAGACTCGGCGTCGACAGGATACATAGGAACGTACGCTCTCGGATTTTTAACAGTAGAACATACTGTGATGCAGAACGTCTGCCACTGGAATTGACTGAGGATCTCCAGGAAGTTCTCGCACTTGCTAAATGAACCTGTAACAAAATGGGCTGTTCTTCTTTCCATGTTCTATATTTTCCCTATCAATCCTATCCGGTGTGCATCCCAAATTGATGAACAGTATTCAAGTATCTGTCGAACGACTATTTATTGAGCTACTTCCTTTGTTGATGGATTATATATCCTCAGGAGTCTTCCAATGAATCTCAGCTATTACTTTTATGCGGCCGTTCTACTTCAAATCGCTTGGTACGCACATCCTTAGATATTTTATTGAAGTAACGGCTTCCAGTGATTATTCTGCAATTGTGTGATTATAGAATAACGGGTCCTTCTGTCTATTTGTTTGCAGTGCGTTAAATTTCTTAATGTTAATAGTCAGCTGCCACTCCCCGCACTAAGCATCGATCCACTGGGTGTCTTCCTGCATTTCGCTACAATAATCGAGCTCTGCGATTTGTCTGTAGAGAAAAGCATCGTTTTCGGAAAGCCTCATGGAACTATCGACGTTATGTAGTAGGTCCGTTATACACAGAGCGGTCACAAAAAGCCGAAAAGATTGTAACTGTGTTGTAGGTAGAGTGTACAGCGAAATAATTGCTGAGAAAAAATCAATATATTGCGCCACTCTCCAGTTAATTACCATTTTTTTAACAGTCATGCCGTTCCGTGCGAAAACTGGAACAACCCGCCAGATATACACTGAAGAACAAAAGAAACTGTTACACCTGCCTAATATCGTGTAGGGCCCCCACGACCACGTATAATTGCCGTAACATGACATGGCATGGATTCCACGAATGCCTGAAACAGCGCTGGAGGAAACTGACACAATGAATCCTGCAGGGCTGTCCATAAATCTGTAAGAGCACGAGGGGGTGGAGATCTGAAAGGCACGTTGCAAGGCATTCCAGATATGCTCAATAATGTTCATGTCTGGGGAGTTTGGTGACCAACGTAAGTGTTTAAACTCAGTAGAGTGTTCCTGGAGCCACTCTGTAGCAATTCACGACGTGTGGGGTGTCGCATTGTCCGCTAGAATTGCCTACGTCCGTCGGAATGCACAATGGACACGAATGGATGCAGGTGATCAGATAGGGGGTTACGTACGTGTCACCTGTCAGAGTCGTATGTAGACGTATCAGGGGTCCCATATCACTCCAATTGCACACGCCCCACACCCTTACAGAGTGTCTCTACCAGCTTGAACAGTCCCTTGCAGACATGCAGGATCCATGGATTCATGAGGTTATCTCCATACCCGTACACGTCCATCCGCTCGATACAATTTGAAGAGAGACTCGTCCGACCAGGCAACATGTTTCCAGTCACCAACAGTCCAATGTCGGTGTTGACGGGCCCAGGCGAGGCGTAAAGCTTAGCGTCGTGCAGTCATGAAGGGTACACGAGAGGGCCTTCGGCACTGCAAGCGCATAGTGGTGAAGTTTCGTTGAATGGTTCGCACGCTGAGACTTATTGATGGGCCAGCACTGAAATCTGCAGGAATTTGCTTTAAGGGTTACACTTCTGTCACGTTGAACGATTCTGTTCCATACGTGGGTTCATATTTAGAATATTATGTACTCAACCCGTCTGCAAGTCCTAGAAGTTCGTAACAGGATTATCCAAACACGAAGTATAATACTTGCTGTGTTCTGTCTGCTAGAATCTCTTCAGTCCGGTCACATAGTTGGTCTGGTATTTCGTAAGCTTCTATTTTGTTTTCATTAGCCGAGTAGCTGTCTCGGCTTTCCGTTGCCTCAGCAGACTGACGTGCTGACACTATCCATAGTTTGCAACTGGGTTGAAATCGTCGACCTACCGTACTTAATGAGAACCGCCGAATAATAAAAAATGTTTTATTGAGTCAGAATTCTTGACTCCGCACTCGCTACAGTACTGATAGGTCCCAGATGGCACTGAGCACTATGGTTCTTAACATCTGAGGTCATCAGTTCCCTAGACTTAGAACTATTTAAACATAACTAACCTAAGGACATCACAAACATCCATGCCCAAGGCAGGATTCGAACCGGCGACCGTAGCAGCAGCGCGGTTCCGGACTGAAGCGCCTAGAACCGCTCGGCCACAGAGGCCGGCCGATAGGTCCCAGGCCACAGCCTCCCTCACACGCCTTTCTGGTGGCAGAAGTGGCGATTCTGCAACCTTGGTGTCGGAGTAGCCGTCAACACAAATACGACGCTATTAATATGCTTCCTTTACACTCAGGTGACATAACTCATGGGACAGCATTGTGCACATATACTCATGATGGTGGTATCGCTTACACACGGTATAAAAGGGCAGTGCATTGCCGGAGGTGTCGTCTGTACTGTTTCCGAGGTCTTTATGGCCGCACGACGCGAATTAACAGACTTTGAACCAGGAATGGTAGTTGGAGCTAGATGCATGGTTCATTCTATTTCGGAAATCGTTGGGGAATTCAGTGTCCTCACGTCCATAGTGTCAAGAATGTGCCGAGAATACCACATTTCAAGGATTACCTCTCACAACGGACAACGCAATGCCCGCCGACCGTCACTAACGACCGAGAGCAGCGGCGTTGGCGTACAGTTGTCAGTGCTAACAAACGAGCAACAGTGCGTGAAATAACCACAGAAATCAATGTGGGACGTACGACGAACGTATACGTTAGGACAGTCAACGAAATTTGGCGCTAATGGGCTATAGCGAAAAACAATACATGCTAACAGTACGATACCGCCTACAGCGCTTCTCCTGGGCTCTTGGCCATATCGGTTGGACTCTAGACGACTGGAAAACCGTGGCCTGGTCACATGAGCCCCGATTTGAGCTGGTAAGGGCTGATGATAGGGCTCGAGTGTGACATAGACACCACGAAGCCATGAACCCGTCAACAAGGCACTGAGCAAGCTGGTGGTGGCTCAATAATGGTGTGGGCTCTGTCTAGATGGAATGGCCTAGGTACTCTGGTCCAACTGAACCGATCATTGACTGGAAATAGTTCTGTTTGGCTACTTCGAGACGACTTGCAGCCCTTCACGTACTTCATGTTGCCGAACAACGACATCATGTCATTGGGCCACTGGGCGATTCATTTGAAGAACATTCCGGACAATTCGAGAGAGTGTTTTGGCCTCCTAGATTGCCCGATATGAATCCTATTGAACATTTATGGAACATGAGCGAGAGGTCAATTCGTAAACAAAATCGTGGATCAGTGAATGAGAATATCGTGTGAGTAGGGCCTCAAGTCAGATGCAAGTCTTTCGATTTGACGCCACTTCGGCGACTTGCGCGTCGATGGGGATGAAATGAGGATGATTAGGACAACAGAACACCCAGTCCCTGAGTGGAGAAAATCTCCGACCCAGCCGGGAATCGAACCCGAGCCCTTAGGATTGACATTCTGTCGCGCTCACCACTCAGCTACCGGGGGCGGGCGTAGATCAGTAGCAGTTCCCAATTACGGACTGTTACACGAGCAGCATGGCTCTGTTTCTGCATGGGACGTAAAAAATGACTTGCTGAGTCCATGCCACGTCGACTTGCCGCACTATGCCGGGCAAAAGGAGGTCCGACACTATTTTAAGAGGTATCCCATGATATTTGTCACCTCAGTGTAAGATTCACAGCATACGACGCATAGCCTATTGAGTTATCGTTAACGCCGTGCCCTACCCTTGATCTAAGGCGGCCCTTGTGTTATTACAGAGGGCGGTGCTAGAGGAGGAGGCACAGAGATTCAAAAGCGGAGCGGAGCGGCCGGCGCGCGCGTTGAGATGCATGGCGGCGCGGCGGCGCTCGGGGACGTGGCAAAAGGCGACGCCGGCGCGCTGGCCCGCCAAGTTTTAATTGCGGACTCGCCGCGAGAGCCCTCATCTCCGCCGCCCTCAGAAATTCCGTTTCTCTGGAAACGAGAGCGGCAGGAACTGAAAGAGAAAAGTTCAATACGCGCCGCGCGCCATTTTCGTTACCGCCTGCTGCGCTGCCTCATATCTTACACAACTGAAAGCATTATACGGCGTGGAAACATTGCTGCTGGCACAGAAAGATTTTAAGGATATTTTGTTTTTCAAATCCACGCTAGGAGAAAGTTCGACGCACATTAAATGAAAAGTCGAAATGCAATGGGAAATAAATAGTTCAAATGGCTCTGAGCACTATGGGACTTAACTTCTGAGGTCATCAGTCCCCTAGAACTTAGAACTACTTAAACCTAACTAACCTAAGGACATCACACACATGCATGCACGAGGCAGGATTCGAACCTGTGACCGTAGCGGTCGCGCGGTTCCAGACTGCAGCGGAACTAAAATAATTAGAAGCTGAAGGGAACAAAGTAATTCTGTATAACAATATAAGAGGGATTTGTTATTCACGAATTCGTACTTAACCTTCCGATAGCCGCGCCTTCTAGTCGGACAAGGGCGTTCGCGCGTTTCTCGCAGATACCACTTGTTGTTAATAAACTTTATGTCTATTTAAACATTACATTTTTATCATAAAAGTAATACTAGGTTTTATTCACGGGCTATACAAACAGAAGCAAGGTAAAAAATTTATTTAAAAATAAAGTTACGTTTCAAAACACACATTTTCTTCTCAGAGCTTCTCGAGGTACTGATACTTACTTTCCGTGTATGAATGTCAAATTGGTAGAGCATAATGATTGAAATTTTGGTTTCTCAATATACTGAAGTTGTTTGCAAGTTGAAATACAATCAATGCAAACATTTCTTGAATGATGTAAACAAAACACACCGTCTACATATCTCACATTTGAAACGGATGGGCCGCGCGTGATTAGCCGAGCGGTCTAAGGCGCTGCAGTCATGGACTGTGCGGCTGGTCCCGACGGAGGTTCGAGCCCTCCCTCGGGCATGGGTGTATGTGTGTTTGTCCTTAGGATAATTTAGGTTAAGTAGTGTGTAAGCTTAGGGACTGATGACCTTAGCAGTTAAGTCCCATAAGATATCACACACATTTGAACATTTTTTTTGAAGCGAATGATTATCTCGAAGCTGAAACAGAACCATTGCAGACGTGTATTTCATGCTGTAAACAAGTAAATCGTCCATATATTTCACATTTGAAACTGGCGATTCTCGTTTTCTTTCTAATTAAACATGGCAGACATCTTTTCTTCAGAGGCTCCTGAGGTTGATCTTCTTCTCCTCTTCCTTGTTGCTGTTGGTGTTCATCTTTTGTGTGCGACGTTTTTAACCTTTTCTATGGAGGTCTCCAGTTACTTTAGTACTTCTCGTTTTCACATGTTCTTGCACAAGTTCGTTCGGGAGATATCTGATATATTTTCTTCTCTTGAAGTTATTACTCGTGTTTCCTATCCAAATTATAAATTAATTTATGGCAGCAACTTCACCATCGAAAAAAACACCATCAAAGGTCTTTTATTTGTGTTCGTCGCAACATTGAAAGACCCACAGAGTTTGTCGACAGTATCAACGCCCCCTTTTGTGCGACTGTAAAAAGTTATAATTTCGAGTTTCTTGAGATCACCTGTTCCTTCATCGATTTTTACATCGTTGCGAAGGCTGGATATCAACAAAACATTCTTGTACTTTTTTGGCACGTATGAAACAAGTGTTGCCTCTTAGCAAAAACCAGACAGACTTGACTGACGCTCTCGTTTCTCGTTTTCTGCTCGCTATGAATTGTGGAGTAATCTGAGGCTTATTTTTATGTAACGTGCCAATGTATGAATTTTTTATGGCTATTCCTTTACCAAATCGTAATCTGTAAACCAATTGTCGGCCGTGACATTTCTCCCCCTATAGAAAATGGGTGCTGCTAACCTTTTCACAATGTCAGATGGTTTATTATTTAATTTAGTGGACCTGCTGGTTGGCTTCCAGCACATATTTCCATATTACATGTGTAATATAGCAGAGAGTCGACCAAAGCATTCATTTTTCTGCCATATTTGCTTGGTTTTTTTGGCATATATTATATGACACCGCATCTACCCCGAAAAGCCTCGAGTTTTTCACCGACTGCGTCATCTTCACCAAGTGAAAAGCATTTTCGACAGTTCACAACAAATTCTTCAAAAATAATTCTCATAGGAGCTAGGCAGTCAGTTTTTCTTCGTTCTCCTCTTGTTTCCACATCATGAAAACGAACAGGTCGCGTTAAAAACTTCACTCATGACGGTTAGGAAGTGACCCATCCGCCATAAGTGGTCGAGATTCAGACGATCTCGTGGTACACCCCGACCGAGATAAAGCAGCCCGAATAGGGCTTTCATTTCCGCTGTGCCTGTCTGTTGAGCGTCCCTTGAACGAGTATAGCGATGTAATGTCTCTTGCAGCGGTCTCTCCGCGATATTTTCAGCAATTTTATAAATTATGTAACTCAGTACATATCTCGAAACATCTCTTCTTAGTGCGGTAGCGTTCTCGCTTCCCACGCCCGGGTTCCCGGGTTCGATTCCCGGCGGGGTCAGGGATTTTCTCTGCCTCGTGATGGCTGGGTGTTGTCTGATGTCCTTAGGTTAGTTAGGTTTAAGTAGTTCTTAGTTCTAGGGGACTGATGACCATGGATGTTAAGTCCCATAGTGATCAGAGCCATTTGAACCATATCTCTTCTTATCTTACCGATTACAAATGCAAAGTAGTTTCAAGCCCAATTATTCCTTGGCGCGTCCATTTACTCTATGGAATAGCATTTCTGCTATCTATGTTTTCTCTTTCAGAATGAAGGAATTCTTGCCGATTAGTCGTGAAAGAAGGAGGATGTATATGTATGTATTGTTGAGCTAGTCGCCATCTTGATGGTATTCTGTATGAGAAGGAATTTAATACATGAACTAAACTAAAGTAAGTGTGTTCGCGTATTATTTAACTAATTATTATTGACAGTGTCTGCTTACTACGCTGTCTTGCACGGGATCAGTGGGGAGCGTCTGATTTACACTGGACGAACCTGCCGTTTTGTATGCTCAAGATATCCAGTTACTTCAAATAAATAGGCTAACACGGTCTTACCAGCAGATCTCCGGCCTTCCCGATGTGATCACCGAAAGTTAATAATTATTACAAATGTTTTCAGGAGATCGACTGACAATGTTCGTCGCACCGAGACTTCGAAATTGCTTCACTGCCTTATGGAATTTAAGTTAAGCTCAATTTAATCAGGATAGAACAGTATTGAACTGTGTGAATGTGATAAGCCTGCTTTGTGAATGAAAATTCCCTGAACATACGCATGTTTTTACTATCCTGATCAGTGAAGCTCAATCAGGCCGGTGTGAGACAGGACACATTTTTGAGCATTACTTAAACATTGTGTGAATTTTATGTTGCAAGTGCACAAGAGAAAAGAATACGAGGCCTGTTCCAGAAGTCACAATTTCGCCACAACCTACGAGAACGTCGTTCAGACCAGACAATATACAATTAAATTTTTGTAGATAGAAATTTAGAATAACTATTTAAATGTCTATCGGTTTGAATCAGATTGATTGAGTGACTGTTGGGTTGAACTTTAGATAGGAAGTGTTTATTATAAGTGAGTATTATGCAAATTTTAGGTCAGTGACATTATCAACTCAGATGCGAGTGCCTTTCTATATTTGTTGTTCTGTGTATTAATGGTTCTTACTAGGGCGGCTTATAAAATGGCAATGCAACAGCAGAGCGAATCACAACACCCCTCAGCTGCTTCTGAGGTTAGTGAAACATTAGACACTAGCTTAACTGAAGTAGTGCCTAGCGGCAGCATTAGTCAGGCCCCACAACAAAGCTTAAGTGTTTCGATGTCATCTGAGCAGGACGAAATAAACCCATTGACTGTAATCATGCAGCAGTTAACACTGTTAGCCAAAAATGTAACAGACTTAACTAAATCGCAAATAGAGACTAAAAGGGAAATGAATGAACAATTAGCAGCCAATCAAGTGAAAGTCCAGGAGCAATTAGAAGCTAATCAAGCGGAATTAAATAATAAATTAGTAGAGAGTTTTCAGAAACTTGATGATAAATAAAACTGCGGAAGAATTGAAAATTCAGAATGAAAAGACAGAATTAAAATTAGTTGCTCAAATTGAGCAAGTCACTCAGCAGTGTAATGAAAATGCGAAGACGTTACGCCTAGAGCTAACCGAGTATGTTGCTACTAAGCCTGATACTATTAAAGAGCAGGTCGAGTCAATCCCACAGATAGTTCAAGCACAAGAACAGATGCAGTGTTCTATGGCGGTAATTCCGGTATTAGTTGAAGTTCAAGATGAATTAAAGCAACAAGTAAACGAGATGTCAGCAGATATGCAGGATTTGAGACAATCACAAGACAAGATCCAAAATTTGGATAAATCCATAAATAACATAAAGGAGAGACATGACGAGGTTGATCATAAGGTAAACATTCTCGGGGGAAAATTCTCGCAGTTAAGTTTGGAAAGGCAAAGCATTTCTTCAGACAATATTGAACATGACCGAGAGTTCTGAAAATAATTTATTTAATAAAGGTTTTCGAGAAGCCAGAGAACAACTAGGCAAAGAACTTAAACAATGGAAAGAAAACATTGAGAGATCTTTAAATCTATCTCGAGAAGATTTGTGTTCCACGCAAGGAAATGAACCCATAACAAGATCTATCAATGAAGCTACATTATTTAACCGATCAAGTACAGACAGGGACATTAATGCACACGTTCGTTTTTGCAATCAACATGTAATCTCCCCACGGAAAATTACCCTCTACAACGCAATAATTAATAATGGTCAATCAAATCATCCACATTTATTCACTTTTGAAAAGTATCTGATCGGATTTTCTAGTAATATATGCACCGACAGCTCGTCGACGCCAAGGTATTTTTCTAGTACGTTTATTCTTTGGAATAACAGAGATACATATATGTATTCTCCATGGTTATTATAGACGGGTAAGAAGGACAGCTTCGGAAATATCTGTTGGAAGATTGACGGGCTTCTAAAAGAGACATATTTGCTTTTCTTCTCGCTAAAGCGAGCTATTAACGTTTGTGCCACTAGCGGGTTATTTGAAGAGAGAGAAAGACTAAACGCAAATTAAGTAAGACTTGGAATCAACAGAAAACGGAACATGTAATGGAGATGGATTGAATATACAATTTTCCTCAGAAATAAGGTTTGTGACCCTTTTATTGTAGAGTGAATGACGAATGAGTTCTTTGTCTGAATCATTGACGATCGCCTTGGCCCTGTAATTAGTGGGGGAGTTTCAGCTGTGACGAAGAGAGCCTGCAGTCACCGAGTTTTTATAAAATCGTCCAAAAAGGCTTCGTCCACATCTGAAATTCTAAATCTGTCGTAAAATGAACGAATTGTTCAAACGATCGATTTTCCCAACTGAATGCAGCGCTTAACAATAATAACAAATGTAAAGATCTTTTCCAGCAAGCCAGCCGCTGAATATTAAGACGAAGGGCTCCACCAGAGATTCTATTGGGCTGATTTCACGTAAATGAAATATTATATTTAAAACTGTAAATAGATAAAGGACAGAGAGAGAGAGAGCGAATGAAATTCGAGAAAATACTCAGAATCCTCCATTAGTATAATTGTTTGCCTGTCTTATCACAGATCAGCCTAAAGATAAAACAGGAGGCCCTAACTTTATTGTACCGATTTATGTGTGAGAGTGAAGGGGTAATAAAGGCTACAGATACACCTCTGTACAGACAGAACATTACACCAAGTTAGCAGCAAGCTGCATTCACATATATTCATCAGTCAGTAATATAGATATAAAGATATTCTCCCAATAACATTATATAATTCATTATAAACATCAAACACAACACTATGAGGGTAGTCATAATGACTGTAATTGTAAAAGCAATACTGAGGAGAAAATGCTGAAACAACGTCAATTCCAAATCTACAACCCAGACAAGAAAAATGTTCATCCCGTAGTGTTTATAAGAAGTTTTAGGGGAGTTGTTGTATTGTGGTCTTCAGTCCTGAGACTGATTTGATGCAGCTCTCCATGCTACTCTATCCTGTGCAAGCTTCTTCATCTCCCAGTACCTACTGCAACCTACATCCTTCTGCATCTGCTCAGTGTATTCATCTCTTGGTCTCCCTCTACGATTTTTACCCTCCACGCTGCCCTCCAATGCTAAATTTGTGATCCCTTGATGCCTCAAAACATGTCCTACCAACCGTCCCTTCTTCTAGTCAAGTTGTGCCACAAACTTCTCTTCTCCCCAATCCTATTCAATACCTCCTCATTAGTTACGTGATCTACCCACCTTATCTTCAGCATTCTTCTGTAGCACCACATTTCGAAAGCTTCTATTCTCTTCTTGTCCAAACTGGTTATCGTCCATGTTTCACTTCCATACATGGCTACACTCCATACAAATACTTTCAGAAACGACTTCCTGACACTTAAATCTATACTCGATGTTAACAAATTTCTCTTCTTCAGAAACGATTTACTTGCCATTGCCAGTCTACATTTTATATCCTCTCTACTTCGACCATCATCAGTTATTTTACTCCCTAAATAGCAAAACTCCTTTACTACTTTAAGTGTCTCACTTCCTAATCTAATTCCCTCAGCATCACCCGATTTAATTTGACTACATTCCATTATCCTCGTTTTGCTTTTGTTGATGTTCATCTTATATCCTCCTTTCACGACACTGTCCATTCCGTTCAACAGCTCTTCCAAGTCCTTTGCTGTCTCTGACAGAATTACAATGTCATCGGCGAACCTCAAAGTTTTTACTTCTTCTCCATGAATTTTAATACCTACTCCGAATTTTTCTTTTGTTTCCTTTACTGCTTGCTCAATATACAGATTGAATAACATCGGGGAGAGACTACAACCCTGTCTCACTCCCTTCCCAACCACTGCTTCCCTTTCATGTCTCTCGACTCTCATAACTGCCATATGGTTTCTGTACAAATTGTAAATAGCCTTTCTCTCCCTGTATTTTACCCCTGTCACCTTCAGAATTTGAAAGAGAGTATTCCAGTTAACGTTGTCAAAAGTTTTCTCTAAGTCTACAAATGCTAGAAACGTAGGTTTGCCTTTTCTTAATCTTTCTTCTAAGATAAGTCGTAAGGTTAGTATTGCCTCACGTGTTACAACATTTCTACGGAATCCAAACTGATCTTTCCCGTGGTCCACTTCTACCAGTTTTTCCATTCGTCTGTAAAGAATTCGCGTTAGTATTTTGCAGCTGTGACTTATTAAACCGATAGTTCTGTAATTTTCACATCTGTCAACACCTGCTTTCTTTGGGATTGGAATTATTATATTCTTCTTGAAGTCTGTGGGTATTTCGCCTGTCTCATACATCTTGCTCACCAGATGGTAGAGTTTTGTCATGACTGGTTCTCCCAAGGCCATCAGTAGTTCTAATGGAATGTTGTCTACTCCCGAGGCCTTGATTCGACTCAGGTCTTTCAGTGCTCTGTCAAACTCTTCACGCAGTATCTTATCTCCCATTTCATCTTCATCTACATCCTCTTCCATTTCCATAATATTGTCCTCAAGTACATCGCCCTTGTATAAACCCTCTATATACTCCTTCCACCTTTCTGCCTTCCCTTATTTGCTTAGAACTGGGTTGCCATCTGAGCTCTTGAAATTCATACAAGTGGTTCTCTTTTCTCCAAAGGTCTCTCTAATTTTCCTGTAGGCAGTATCTATCTTACCCCTAGTGAGATAAGCCTCTACATCCTTACATTTGTCCTCTAGCCATCCCTCCTTAGCCATTTTGCACTTCCTGTCGATCTCATTTTTGAGACGTTTGTATTCCTTTTTGCCTGCTTCATTTACTGCATTTTTATATTTTCTCCTTTCATCAATTAAATTCAATATTTCTTCTGTTACCCAAGGATTTCTACTAGCCCTTGCCTTTTTACCTACTTGATCCTCTGCTGCCTTCACTACTTCATCCCTCAGAGCTACCCATTCTTCTTCTACTGTATTTCTTTCCCCCATTCCTGTCAATTGTTCCCTTATGCTCTTCCTGAAACTCTCTAAAACCTCTGGTTTTTTTAGTTTATCCAGGTCCCATCTCCTTAAATTCCCACCTTTTTGCAGTTTCTTCAGTTTCAATCTGCAGTTCATAACCAATAGATTGTGGTCAGAATCCACATCTGCCCCTGGAAATGTCTTACAATTTAAAACCTGGTTCCTAAATCTCTGTCTTACCATTATATAATCTATCTGATACCTTTTAGTATCTCCAGGCTTCTTCCAGGTATACAACCTTCTTTTATGATTCTTGAACCAAGTGTTAGCTATGATTAAGTTAAGCTCTGTGCAAAATTCTACGAGGCGGCTTCCTCTTTCATTTCTTCCCCCCAATCCATATTCACCTACTATGTTTCCTTCTCTCCCTTTTCCTACTGACGAATTCGAGTCACCCATGACTATTAAATTTTCGTCTCCCTTCACTACTTGCATAATTTCTTTTATCTCGTCATACATTTCATCAATTTCTTCATCATCTGCAGAGCTAGTTGGCATATAAACTTGTACTACTGTAGTAGGCGTGGGCTTCGTGCCTATCTTGGCCACAATAATGCGTTCACTATGCTGTTTGTAGTAGTTAACCCGCACTCCTATTTTTTTATTCATTATTAAACCTACTCCTGCATTACCCCTGTTTGATTTTGTATTTATAACCCCGTAATCACCTGACCAAAAGTCTTGTTCCTCCTGCCACCGAACTTCACTAATTCCCTCTATATCTAACTTTAACCTATCCATTTCCCTTTTTAAATTTTCTAACCTACCTATCCGATTAAGGGATCTGACATTCCACGCTCCGATCCGTAGAACGCCAGTTTTCTTTCTCCTGATAACGACGTCCTCTTGAGTAGTCCCTGCCCGGAGATCCGAATGGGGGAGTATTTTACCTCCGGAATATTTTACCCAAGAGGACGCCATCATCATTTAATCATACAGTAAAGCTGCATGTCCTCGGGAAAAGTTACGGCTGTAGTTTCCCCTTGCTTTCAGCCGTTCGCAGTACCAGCACAGCAAGGCCGTTTTGGTTAATGTTACAAGGCCAGATCAGTCAATCATCCAGACTGTTGCCCCTGCAACTACTGAAAAGGCTGATTCCCCTCTTCAGGAACCACATGTTTGTCTGGCCTCTCAACAGATACCCCTGCGTTGTGGTTGCACCTACGGTACGGCCATCTGTATCGCTGAGGCGCGCAAGCCTCCCCACCAACGGCAAGGTCCATGGTTCATGGGGGGGTTTAGAGGAGTATTACCAAAAAATTGGAGTGAGTGGCAAAAGGTTAGTTTCGTGACCGGTTATATTCAGGGGTCAGGAGCTATATGGGCATCTGATATGATATCAACTTGGGAGACCTGTGAAGATTTTGAACGAGCATTTTTATCCAAATACTGGTCCAAAGGAGTACAAGAACGTTTAAGGCAGGAGGTATTATACCCGGAACCTTTTTCCTTTTCACGTGGCTCTTTAAAGAAACATTTTGAGAAATATATAAACAAATCGCGGTATTGGGATAAGCCTATGCCTCTACAAGACGTGATTGGCATATTAAAATCTCGACTTCCAGCCAGCATCAGAAATAGAATGCTGTATATTAATGAGCATGACCTTGACTCTTTCGTGACTACGCTTGACACTATAGATATGGTCGAGGAAGATGAACATCGGCCAAGACAACCGGTTATGCAGAGGAGAGCGATTGAGGCGCCAAACGCAAACCGGAACGGAAACGGATTTAATAATTATTATACTAGGAATAGTCAGAGATTCAATGGAAACAATTGCAACGGAAATGGAAATTTCAATAACAGTGCTGCGAGGGGCAGATTCAGAGACAATCGAACAGGTCGCAGATACAACCCAATGTTTGGAAATGCAAGAGATTATCAGAACCAGCAGTTTTCAAATAATAATAATGCGTACAGAAATTCTGACCCTCGATTTGAAGCAAATAACACAACCAGTCATCAACAACAACCAGTCATAACAGAAGTAGTAGATGATTCAAGAGGAAATAATGATCGACATTTAAACTGAAGAGGGCCGCGTTATGCACCGTAAAGTCGGCCGGGGAATACAAAAGGGGCAAACCTGTTTTAAACGAAATTAATTCCGTGGCAATGTTGAGATATAATGAAGGCGAATTAATGACAGATGAATTGGCGAGAGACTTAGAGGCCTGCGTAGTCAAAGATAAAAGGGTTCCTGTGTCTGAGATCATCACAGAAGTGGGAAGAATTTTAACTAATGTTGTATTGGACACAGCTTCACCTACAGACGTAGTATCCGGAACTTTGTTTCGCAGAATTTGTAAAATTAAGAAAATCCCTGTCCTACCAGTACAAAATTGCCGAGTTATAGGTGTAGTGGGAGCAAAATCCCGGAACGTCAAGATACAAACGCTTATAGAGATAAAATTGGGAAATGAAGCTAAACAATGCACATTCCTTGTAGTGGAAAAGTTGTTAGTAGATTGTATTCTTGGCATTGGAACATTGCAAGCCTGCAATTGCAAGTTGGACTTGGTAGAAGGAAAGATGCATTTTTAAACCGAAGATTAATTTCATACACTGATCTTACTGAGAAAGGAGGCTGTGTATGAGCGATATTTCCGTGGTGCTGCTGTGCAGTTGATTTGTGCTGAAAATAATAATATGTACCGACTACCGATCAAGTCAATTCAAGAAGAGGATTTCAGACAAACAGTCGAACAGAAGATTGCTGAGTCAGATTGCCTAACGGATAGTCAGAGGGAACAATTATTCAATATATTAACAGAATATGTGTCAGTTTTCGATGAAAGGCCCGGAATTATTAGAGGATATGTTTGTACATTACAGATTAAGCCCCATAAGACATTTTGCCCCACACACTATCCCATTCCCTGGCGATTAAAACAACCAGTTCAGGAAGAGATACAAAAAATGTTGCACTGGAATCTTATTGAACCGTCGAACAGCCCATATTGTTCTCCGTTGCTTGTTGTACCAAAGCCAGGAAGAAAAGTTCGATTGGTATTAGATGCAAGGGAAATTAACAAAATTATAGTACCTGTGCGCACACATCCGGAGAACATCGATGAGTTAATACAGAAATTTCAAGATGTATCCTATTTAACCAGTATTGATTTGAGAAGTTCGTTCTGGCAAGTCCAGTTAGACAAGGACTCAAGAAAATATACTGCTTTTATATATGGAGGTAGACGCTATCAGTTCAAGGTTGTTCCGTTTGGTCTGAATATCAGCTCTGGAGTTTTTATTTCTGCGTTGGACTATGCCCTAGGACCAGAACTACGTAGTCGAATAACAATTTCTGTGGACGATCTATTAATTGCCTCTAAAACTCGGGAGGAACATGTACAACTTATTATAGGGATTTTTGCTGTGTTCAAACAAACTGGTATAACTGCAAATCTAAAAAAATCCCAATTTTCTCTACAGAGAATTAAATTCTTAGGACATATGATTAACGCAAAAGGCATTCTTCCAACAAAAGCGACGATTAGTGCGATAAAAAATTTTCCAACTCCAAGAAACAGAAGACAACTGAAAGGCTTTATAGGCTTGGCTTCATTTTTTCGTCGATTTATTAAAACTCAAGCAATGAACTCTGAAGCACTAAACCGGCTCCTGAGGAAAGATGTACCATGGCAATGGTTTAATGATTCTGAAAAGGCTTTTTGTGAAATTAAGGATAAGCTGATAAATGCTCCGTTATTATACCACCCTGATATGAATGTCGGATTCTGTTTAGCCACTGATTCATCAGATGTGGGATTAGGATCTTGTTTATTTCAAAATAGGTACATCTATGGTGTAAAAACCTTTTGTCCAATTGAATTTGATAGAGTTTTATCCACCTGTGAAAGAGCATATACCACTACGAAATTGGAAGCTTTAGCAGTTATTTGGTCTTTGAAAAGGTTTAATTATTATGTATATGGCTCAAGGATAGCCGTTTATTGTGACCACCAATCACTAGCCTTTTTACAAACTTGTAAGTTGCTGCATCCTCGCTTGTCAAGGTGGACGCTGACGCTGCAAGAGTATCAGTTTCAAATTATTCATGTAGCCGGAAAAGAAAATATTATAGCTGACGCGTTGTCAAGATCTCCAGAAGGAATAACACCTGAACTGGATGTAAATAATAAGGCAGAATTTCCAGTGCTTCTCCTTCAAGAAAATAATTACAAGTTATATTTATTTATGTAAGACAATGGCTCAGCTCAGAAGAAGGATCGACGATGGAATGCTATAATACGACAATTCAATCAACAAAATCCTATGGTCAATTTGGAATACTACCGGCTTGTGAATAACATTTTATTTTTTAAAATCTGGGAAGGCTGAGAATCCAAAGTGGTGTGTCTGCATACCCGAAGAATACGAAGAACGATTAATTTGGTTTACACATTTGACCTGGGGTCATGTTGGTGTTGTAAAGTATGCTAATAAGATTAGATATTATTGTTATTTCCCAAATATAAGGCGAAAAGTGCACAAAGTCATGCAGAAATGTGTTCTCTGTCAAAAGGCTAAGCCGGACAACAAGGGAAATAAAATTGCGCTTCACTCAATAATACGTGAAGCACCAAGATCACTTATATCATGTGATATTTGTGGACCACTTCCTAGAGCCAGAGGTGGTGTTACGTACATTATTGGATTCTGTGATGTGTTTACAAAATATGTTAAACTATATCCTATAAAATCAGCAACTGCAAGAGCTGCGGCAGTAAAGTTTGTAAATGACTACATTCCTCATGCAGGGATTCCAAAATCTATAATCTCTGACAATGCGAAGATATTTACTGGATATTTATGGAGAAAATTAGTATCACAACTAGGAATAAAACAGATATTTACATCTTGCAATCATCCACAAGGGAATTTAATTGAACGGGTTTTTCGAGAACTAAACAGATTCATGAGAACGTACTGTCATGATAAACAAACTACCTGGATAAACTATTTGACCGCGTTTGAGCAGATTTATAATAATTTACCTCATAGTTCTGCAAACTTTACCCCGAATTAACTGATGTTCAGTGATAACGAAAGAAACTTTTGGGTAGATAACTTGCCTAAACTCGAGGACACCAAAATGTCATGGGAAGAAAAAATTCGCAATGCTCTCATTAATATTACTGAGAAAGCAAGACAGCGAAAGGAAATCCATGACAGAAACATCAAACGGATTCAGACTTTCAATATCGGACAGAAAATTCTTTTAAGAAGACACATCAAGGTTGAAGAAGACACATCAAGGTTCAAGAAGACCATCAGAAAATGGAATCTAATTTATACAGGTCCATATATAATAGTTGATATACCGAATCCTGGTGCGTATTTATTAGCATATCCGGATTCTGGAAGAATAAAAGGATTATTTTCCCATGTAGACCTAAAGAGGTACTTTTAAGGAAAGCGTTTCAAATTAAATGAAAAGTCTGTATGAAGTATTTGGGTGTTGAAAAAAAAAATTTGAAGTGTGAAGGACAGTGTGCCTCAGCTATTGTGACAGGTTAAATGACAGTTGGTGTTTGTAAACTGACAGTTCACAGGAGAACAAATGAACCGCGTTAGGAAATTAGAATCGATTGCTACTGTCCACAGATATAAGATTCGCTGGTTTTTTTGGCGCGAGCTAAATTCTATTCAAGAGAATTTAATTAACTAGCTTAGTGTGTGTTTATAAAATTAGAGTTAATAAGAAAGTTCTTCATTGAATTTATAATAATGTGTCATTTTCCAGTTGGATTTGTTTATTGTTATATTGCATTCATATGTGTTCATGAGAAAATGCGGCAATCGGAGTATAAAAGAGAAAAATTTGATCGTCAATCAATACTAACAAAGATTAGTTTCAGCTGCAGAGGTCATGCAGCAAGACTTAATTAAACGTTCTCTTTCAGAAAAATTTCATTTTAATCATGTATGAGTAAGATATAATTTTTTTTTTTGGAAATAGTCTCAAATAATAAAGTTTTTAACATTCTGACATGCTATCCACATTCGTACTTGAAACCAAATTAGGAAAGATTCAGATCTACTTCCACCTGGAAAAGCCAACGAAAAAATAAATAAATAAATAATTAAAATCAGGATTAGAACCTTTCGGCTTACTCAAGAAGATGGATGAAATTATCCATGTTTTCAAAATTGTTTTCCGACCTGGAGTTGTGATATTGTGCACTACAGTACGGATTAAGACACCTAGGTGTGGAAAGTATAAGACGAATGGATTTTTCCATTCCTCAGATGGAAGATTAGATGGATCAGGTCCATATTGGAGTTCAAAATGAATCTGGAGAAATTCCACTAACCCTTCTCTTCCAGGAATCTTTAATAGTTGACCATTCCTTAGACGAATTTCGATTGCTTCATGCCACAATCCTGAGTACCTGTTCCTGAGGTTCCTTCTGGTCTCTCAAATCCGTTACGTCTCCTGTCCGGTACGCCAATGCGACGCCTGTCCTCCGTGCCGTGTCCTATGTTCCTGTTCGATCAGTTTCACCGCAGTTCAGCAAGACATCGATGAAGAAAATTTTTCAGAAGATTGTAATAAATTTGCATGTGTAAAGATTTTTTTTTTCGGCTATGAGGCAGATTTTATCTTTCCTACGAATTCTAGAATATCTCTCAAATTTCTAAATTATTCTGTCTTTCCTATCATCTGTGATACCTAGTTGAGGTCTAAGCCTCCAGGTGTTCCGGGGTTTCCATGTGAAGGCCAGTTCCTGAATAGGTAGACCTGATTAACAACTATATAAGTCCATCTTGCCTGGTTGTGTACGTGGGATGCGGGTATGCCCCAGTACACATGAAAGCAACAACTAGGTGTCTAGGTAACGAAGATACCAAATCTCTTTCAATTCTTGTAATCAAAAAAATTTTACTAACTTCTTGAAATTTATAGGAACGTATGTTCCACAAATTCTAACGAGTTAGCTAAGCCAATAGTTAGTTCGCAAAGTGGATACATATCAACTTTGCTCGCTGCGAGGGGCGATGTAATGTCTCTTGCAGCGGTCTCTCCGCGATATTTTCAGCAATTTTATAAATTATGTAACTCAGTACATATCTCGAAATAGCTCTTCTCATCTTACCGATTATCAATGCAAAGTAGTTTCAAGCCCAATTATTCCTTGGAGCGTCCATTTACTCCATGGAATAGCTTCTCTGCTATCTATGTTTTCTCTTTCAGAATGAAGGAATTCTTGCCGATTAGTCGTGAAAGAAGGAGGATGTATACGTATGTATTGTTGAGCTAGTCGCCATCTTGATGAGATTCTGTATGAGAAAGAATTTAATACATGAACTAAACTAAAGTAAGTGTGTTCGCGTATTATTTAACTGATTATTATTGACAGTGTCTGCTTACTACGCTGTGTTGCACGGGATCAATGGGAAACGTCTGATTTACACTGGACGAACCTACCGTTTTGTATGCTCAAGATATCCAGTTACTTCAAATAAATAGGCTAACATGGTCTTACCAGCAGATCTCCGGTCATCCCCATGTGATCACCGAAAGTTAATAATTATTACAAATGTTTTCAGGAGATCGACTGACAATTTTCGTCGCACCGAGACTTCGAAATTGCTTCACTGCCTTATGGAATTTAAGTTAAGCTCAATTTAATCAGGATAGAACAGTATTGAACTGTGTGAATGTGATAAGCCTGCTTTGTGAATGAAAATTCCCTGAACATATGCATGTTTTTACTATCCTGATCAGTGAAGCTAAATCAGGCCGATGTGAGAGAGGTTTTTTAAATTTTAGATCCCACAAAAAAATATTAAAGCTATCTTGTATTGTAAGAGTAAATTTGTTTGTATTTTCTACAATACGTTGAATCTTCGTGTCAGAGATGAGGCATTTCCATAAATCTAGAGTATTAGTCACGTTTTTCACAGGTCCGGTTACTCCGGGCAGATGAAGTAAAGTATTTTGTTTACCTCATCTTTGCCTGTTCAAATGGCTCGGAGCACTATGGGACTTAACATCTATGGTCATCAGTCCCCTAGAACTTAGAACTACGTAAACCTAACTAACCTAAGGACATCACACAACACCCAGCCATCACGAGGCAGAGAAAATCCCTGACCCCGCCGGGAATCGAACCCGGGAACCCGGGCGTGGGAAGCGAGAACGCTACCGCACGACCACGAGATGCGGGCCTTTGCCTGTTCCTTGGCTTTTTTTTTTTCTGAGCTGGACTGAGCACTCAGTTTCATATCAGAATCCCCATCTGTTTCCGATACGTGTTTTTTTTCATCAGTGTCACTGTCCTCTATAAAACTAATGTCCTTATCATCCTCAAAATGGCTCTAAGCACTATATGACTTAACATCTCAGGTCATCAATCCCCGATCATCCTCATCGTCGGTATAACGCAGAATTGCATTTATCACAGCTTCAGCATCCAAAGGATTGTTTAAATTATACATCTCTTTGTCCCTCATAGTACCTAAGAAATAAATATGAATCGAACGTGAATAAATAACATATGCAAGCATTGAAACTTCCTGGCAGATTAAAACTGTGTGCCGGACCGAGACTCGAACTCGGGACCTTTACCTTTCGCGGGCAAGTGCATTTGCCCGCGAAAGGCAAAGGTCCCGAGTTCGAGTCTCGGTCCGGCACACAGTTTTAATCTGCCAGGAAGTTTCATATCAGCGCACACTCCGCTACAGAGTGAAAATCTCATTCTGGATATGCAAGCATTGAAGGTCGCGCGTATCTGACACATACAATTTAATTTAATTTCATTGTCGATTCGAGACACATTAACACTACTTTAAATTACCAATAAGCATTAAACATTGAACAATAAATAATGGAAAATGAAAAGTTAAAAACTCACACGGAGGGTCGCGCGTATTGCTCAGATACGAAACATGTGTTACTAGCTTGCTGTTTACAGTAGCGGTCAGCGGCCAGGACTGGAGTAGGATGGGGTAAAAATAGGAGGCTAGAATAAAGGATTTCCCTCCCTCCCGCTTTCCAAGAAAAGGTAACGAACATTATCACTGCGTATCTGGCAAATACACTCGCCTATCGGAATGATAATTGTATGGAGAGGTGGGCTGCAGAGTGCGGCGGCTATCGACGTCGTAGGAGAGCTGGGCAGGAGCAGAAACGTTAGCGAATGAATTATCACAGTGAACTGAAGATTTACTTAACTTGCATATCTCGAAGCGTGCGAAGACTCATTACAAGTAATGCAGCAAGAATTAAAGTCCAGTTCGTAGCAACTAGGACAAGGCTCACTACAGTACGCACGAATGGTGTCGTAGTGAAGTGGCTCCAAGTGCAAGTCAGTTGAGTGGCTGCCAACAGCCGTCGAATGTCACGGTGGCAGAGGGCGCTCTAGGTACGGAGACACTGGAAGGGAGGCTCAGTGGGCGTAGACCATTGGGTCCGCCAGGTCCCGCATGACTATCGGCGTGTACCGGAAACTTGCAATTCTGTTACCACCTCTGACACCCGTCGGGTAGTATCGATACGTGATTCCACAGGACAAACCAATTTACCCTGCCGCGGGACTCAAGCAGTCTTGTTTGCTAGACTTCGAAAATAGAAAGGAGAAGCCTTTAGTAAGTAATGCAATACATCTTTTTTCTAAAAGCTGTTTGATCTTTTCCAGGATTCCAGTACACTGTATTATTCCCTGTTCTTTAGGCATGAAAACCCTATTTTTTTACATAATCAATGTGAAAGCCTTACCCGGAGGGCCTGCGTGCCCCCGTGGTACCACTCTACTGGTCGACATCGGATCCAACGCCTTTCTGCACCAGTAACCTCCCCATCGTCCATGCACTGCTTCCTCTGGAGTACATCCCTCATTGAACCAAGTTGGAAGGCGTGACATCTGGGCTATAGGGTAGGTTCCAGCAGGCACACACCTTTGAGTACCCCAACTGGTGGACGAGTGCGTCAGCACTACAAGCAATGAGGTCCAATTGAGCAGAGAGATGTTTAATTGCGATCCGTTGATCACCTCGAATGAGACTGTCTTCACGATCCTACAGTTTACGTAATACAAATACAAATTCGAAATTCATGTAAATCGTAAAGAGTTATCAAAATTATTTTGCCACTCCTAAAAATTTTTTGATTTGTGTACAGTAAAAACAGAGAACGCAGGGGAAGGAGGGAGGTGGGGCGATGAGCATAGAGAAACTTTGGGTGAAATTTTCATAGAGAACTATATGTCAAGAGACACAATTGCATGCGTACCATACGTGGAAAATTATTATAAAATTATCAGGAACATACCCTAATGTAGGAAAACGTGTGACCTCATCACTAGTTGAGATAGCATATTATATTCAACGCGAATGCCTGTCGGTCGTGAATTATCAGGCTTACAACAACAGTACCGAACTACACGACTACACGTCCACGTAAAAACCTGGGGTACTGCAAACCAATGAATCTCTAGGGTACCATTCTTAGCAGTACATAGGTGCATGAATAAATGAGAATGGACAAATGTCGTGGTGTATCATGACAATAACTACAGTTGCTACAGGCAAGACTAGCGCGTAGATCTCGTGAAAAAAAAAGTTAATACATAGTGTCAACTCTTAGAGGAACATGTCGGAAACACATCTTGGTCAATAAGTATTGGTCCCTTTCGCCATTTCTGTACGTAACTACGTTTTAGCAACATTATTCACTTGCATTCTTTGTTTTAATACGTATATTTAATTTTTTTTCAGAAGTAGCAAAATTATTTTCATAGTCCGTTACGATGAACGTGAGTTTCGAATCAACGTTTGTATTTATGTTCAACGCTTTGAAATGTCATTACCAGTGCCACATGGTGGACATCTTATCGACGCCTTATACTTGTCAGTACCCTCTTGGAATTTGTAACTGCACATGACTCCATACTGATAGTATGAAGTGTTTTCCCATGCACTGCTATGAGTGTCATGTGTACTCTGATTTTGCATTTCTGCTTATTTGTCTTTGTTTGTATATTAACCAATTCCACTGTCCTCCTCTTGTGTTTTCTATACCTTTTCAGACTTTCTTATGGTGGTTGTAATCGAAACGGGTCTATAAATTACTCACCTTACAGCCGGCCGGGGTGGCCGAGCGGTTCTAGGCGCTACAGTCTGGAACCGCGCGACCGCTACGGTCGCAGGTTCGAATCCTGCCTCGGGCATGGATGTGTGTGATGTCCATAGGTTAGTTAGGTTCAAGTAGTTCTAAGTTCTAGGGGACTGATGACCTCAGAAGTTAAGTCCCATAATGCTCAGAGCCATTTGAACCATTTTGAACTCACCTAATTTTATCGACTTCTCTAAAAAAAAAAAAAAAAAAAAAAAGAATGAATTTTGAATCAGCTTCTATTTCAGCACTGTTCCTTCAAGATAATCTATAATACAAGACTTCCTCCTTGGCTACATGTAACATTATGTATAGAGATAAGAAATCCACAGACGTGTCGATTTTTAATCTTATCAGTCTCCCTTTTTGCGATACAGTGTATAAAATCTTAACATCTATTCACCTTTACTATTATCAGCAATACTACAGATAACAGCACAACGCAACATATACGAAGTATTGCAAAAAACACAATGTAAAACGGAATCAGCATTAACCAACACGTCGCATTACAAGGTCAAACTTACATATGAACTAGCAAGAAAGAATGTGGATCCATTGATCGCAGAGCGATATTTAACAGTCTTGCAGGAATCGGAGCTGACAAAAATTTATTGGCAATTCTGTAATAAATTCCAAAGTAAAATTCTGGGGACGCTTCTCTGAACCGACAGAGTGGAACATGCTGGGCTCTCGTCATTCTTGTGAGATATTAAAAAATAAGACAGTGCTCAAACCATCGAGGATGGTGACTGCATAGAATGGAGAGGACATAGCTTTGCATGATATAACCCTAACGATAGAGAATTTCGAAATTCCAACAGAGAATATCACTGCGCAAAAGGAAGCAATGGAAGAAATGGATTTGAAGATATACTTTGTGAATAAGAAAGCAATGTGAAATGTCAATCAGAGAACAACCCAAATTAACAGCAAGGTGTGTAAATATAAATTTAAATTTGAATGCTCCACCGATATGATCCAGTGAGGTAAATTAAATGAAGGGACCAGGAAAATAACAGCATTCCAGACCATCTGCGACTCATGAAGAAGGAATAAGTTTCTTTAGTTGCCGAATTTCACTATTATAACTTTGTCACAAGACAACATGTCTGCATAACAGTATTCCAGAACATCTGGACACATTGAAGAAAGAATGCTTCTCATCATACGCCAAATTTTACTATTCCAACACTGTCATCAAAGCAATATCCATATATGGCATAGTTGGTCAGTAGATCAGGGTAATTGGTGAGGAACAGGCAGAGTTTTCGGTGATACTGTAAGAGTCGAATGCCGGCCGCTGTGGCCGAGCGGTTCTAGCTTCCATGGATGTGTGTGATGTCCTTAGGTTAGTTAGATTTAAGTAGTTCTAAGTTCTAGGGAACTGATGACTTCAGATGTTAAGTCCCATAGTGCTCAGAGCCATTTGAATCATTTTTGAAGAGTCGAAGGGCATACGAAACAAACGAGGTAGTGTGTCATTTGGACGGAGCAGAGCTAGCCAAAGGATGTACAGGTGTCGAGCGGTGAACTCCAAACTCATATTTCCGCTACAACCGTAGGAAGCTATGAGAAATCGAATAAATCATTCACTTGGCTTAAAAAGAGTAAATGAACTTCCACTCTGTGTGTCCTGGCATACTCATGTACAGGTTCGAAAAAAATATTAAAACACTGTAAGAAATGCCTGCTTCGCCATAAATATAGATGCTAGCAAAGCCTCCAGGTTGTGCAATGTTCTCAATAGGCTGCATGTGTTCAGTCGGGTCAGAACAATGTTTTATCTAGTCGTGAAAGCATTATGTAGGAGCTAAGAGAATTCGAACATGGGGAAAGTGTCGGCGCTCGTACGATGGGTATTTTTCGTAACCAACGTAGCCTAAGAGTTTGGTGTTTCAACAGGCACCATATTGAAGATGTATACCGCACGCACGGGAAGCGGAAAAACTTAATCCTCTAAGCCAAATTGCGGATGGTGACGGACGGTTATGATGAGGATTGTGACGAAAAATGAGAAGGACGACAGTTGCAAAAGCCGCTGCAGAACTCGAACCAAGTCAGTACCAAAACACAACGAAGGGAGCTCCATAAGCAGGGCGAGCAGGAAGTCCAAAACCACTCAGAAGTGATGGCAATCCCCATAACAGAGAAAAGTGGTGCCAAAGCTATAAAACTTGGACTGTGCAACTTTGGAAGAACGTCGTTTGGTCGGATGAGTCTTTTTTCACACTGTTTCCAAATTCATGCCGAATTTACGTCCTAACAGGCAAACATGGCGAAGGTTCCATGATGATTTGGGCAGCCATATCGAGGTATACCAGTGGCTCCGTGGGTACCCTACATGGACGCATTAATGCCAAGTATTATGCCACCGTATTGGCTGATCAGATTCATCTCATGGTACAATGTTTGCTACCCAGCGCTGATGCTGTGTTGCAAGGCAGCAGGGCCACTGTTCGCACAGCTCTCATCGTCCAGGACTGGTTTTATGAGCACGAGGATGAACTGCTTCTCCGCTGGCGTCCACAGTCGCCACACGTCAGTGTTATGTAGCCTTTGTGGTCTACTTTGGGCAGAAGGGTGCATAATAAATGACCTAGTAGATAGTGTCGGAAGTTCCATGCGGCTTTTCGTGGATAATGCTGTAGTATAGAGACAGCAGCAGAAAATTGTAGCGAAATGCAGGAAGATCTGCACTTGGTGCAGGGAGTGGCAACTGACCCTTAACGTAGACAAATGTAATGTATTGCGAATACATAGAAAGAAGGATCCTTTATTGTATGACTATATGATAGTGGAACAAACACTGGTAGCAGTATGCATGCGGAATGATTTGAAGTGGAATGATCATATAAAATTAATTGTTGGTAAGGCGGGTGCCAGGTTGAGATTCATTGGGAGAGTCCTTAGAAAATGTAGTCCATCAACAAAGGACGTGGCTTACAAAACACTCGTTCGACCTATTCTTCAGTATTGCTCAACAATGTGGGATCTGTACCAGGTCGGGTTGACAGAGGAGATAGAAAAGATCCAAAGAGGAGCGGCGCGTTTCGTCGCAGGGTTATTTGGTAGGCGTGATAGCGTTACGGAGATGTTTAGCAAACTCAAGTGGTAGACTCGGCAAGAGAGACGCTCTGCATCGCGATGTGTCTTGCTATCCAGGTTTAGAGAGGGTGCGTTTCTGGATGAGGTATCGAATATATTGCTTCCCCCTACTTATACCTCCCGAGGAGATCACGAATGTAAAATTAGAGAGATTCGAGCGCGCATGGAGGCTTTCCGGCAGTCGTTCTTCCCGCGAACCATACGCTACTGGAACAGGAAAGGGAGGTAATGACAGTGGCACGTAAAGTGCCCTCCGTCACACACCGTTGGGTGGATTGCCGAGTATAAATATAGATGTAGATTTAGAATCGCTATTCACCTCCATCATCGTTACACTTAGAGATATATAAACTGATCCAGTTGATATGGGAGAAGGAGACACTGCCAGAAGAATGGAAATTGGCTATAATATCCCCAATACACAAGAAGGGAAACAAAATGGAATGCGGTAACTACAGAAGAATCGGTTTGTTGAATGTAACATATAAGGTGCTGTCCATCATTATCCTCAGAAAACTGCAACCATTCATAGAGAACAACATACAGAATTACCAAGCTGGCTTTCGACCAAACTGATCGACAATAGACCACATTTTCACACTAAAGACAATTGTTTGAAAAACACTGGGAAAAAGATATCTACAGCCTGTTCGTCGATATTCAACGTGCATACGACAGTATCCACAAGAATAGCCTATACAAAGCAATGCGTGACTTTAGAATCCCCGAGAAGCTAGTGAGAATGGTGCAAGCTTGTATGGAAGGGTCAAAGGCAGCAGTACGTTTCCGAGGAGCCACATCAGAAACGTTCGAGATTGAGACAGGACTCATACAAGGGGATGCTCTCTCATGCGTTCTGTTCAATGTCATCTTAGAGAAAGTAATAAAAGAGTGTAGGCAACAGGAGTGAGTTGGAGTAGAGATGGACGGTAACTACAGTTGTCTCGCATATGCAGATGACATAGTACTACTATGTGAATCAAAGCACGAGTTGAAAGAAATGTACCAGAAAATGGACAATTATGCACAGAAGGTAGGGCTCAAAGTGAATCGAGACAAGACAGAGGTCATGCAATTACGAAGGAGACAAGAGCAGGATGAATTTCTTGAGACAGATGCGAAGAGGTTCAAGAGAGTACACCAGTTCGAATAATTGGGATCTTGGTTTACCACAGACAACAACATAAAAATGACATCAAGGAAAGAATAGCAGTGGGAATGAAATGCATGCATTCCCTAAATCAATCTCAGTGAACACTAAGATGAGAATCTACAACACAGTGATATGCCCAGCAGTAATGTACGGTTCAGAAACATGGAGCATGACTAAGCAAGATAGGGAAAACCTATTAACATTTGAAAGAAGAGTAATGAGGAAGATATGGGGACCAGTTTTAGATAACGGAGAATAGAGGAGGAGGATAAACGAATAAATCTACCTTCTGATGCGACAACCAACTATCCTACAGAAGATAAAGAGAAAAAGAATACAATGGGTGGCCCATGTAGCCGGTATGCCAGATGGAAGACAGGCGAAGATGGCACTAGCGGGGAAACCAAATACCAAACGCCCCATTGGGCAGCCAATGTAGCGCTGGATGAACGACCTGGCGAAGGACCTAGCAGGCCTGGGAATTGAAGACACCTGGAGAACTGGGTACAGAAAAGGAAGGAATGGAGGCAGTTCGTGGAAGCAGTGCATGGTCTGCATGGGCCTGTGATCGCTGAATATCTGTCTATTGAAACATCAGTGTTACAGGATTTATGACATAAGTAAATATATAAAATAATGAGAATAGTTTACGAAACAATAATTTCACATATGAGCATTGAAACAGAACAGAATAAATAATGTCTAAACATCTCTACAAAGTAAATAACATATTATTAGAAAAATTCTACAACATAACTCTTATTAGCTAAACACATAAAGACAGGAAAAACACAAATACGCAAGGGTACACAAACACATAGGGGTATAACACAAAAGGAAAGGACAGGGTTCGTTTTCAGTGTAACATTTGGTAGTGCAGTATTTTGCAAACAAAACTTTTTTTTTCTTGGAGATCTCCCTTCATTCACCATTATTCTGAAAAAGTCCTATTTATACCTGCTTTCTGTACTTTTTCCGTATAACTTATCAATGCATTTCTTCCAATTCATCGCAACTCATTCTCTTATATAGTATACACCCTCTTAAGCTATCTTAAATCTGCTGAGCTCAGATGCATAAACTAAGGGACGAGGCAATGCAGCAACACATAACATATTAACACAAACAGCAATGACAAAAATGAAAATTGGCAAAGCAAGCAGCAGTATATCTAAATTAGCAAAGCAAATGCAACATTATAACTAACATGAGGCAATCTGCAGCAAACAAGAAAAATAAATCAGTAGTAATACTGGCTTAACAGAGTAATACAAAGTGAAATTTAGTAGCACTATGCCTGGCAAACAGCAGTAGCAAATGCAATAACTTATATCTAAACATGACAAAGCTCAAGCAGAAAAAATATTACACTAAAGATGGCCATATCTAATACCTATGTCACATCTTAACACTAGAGTGATGCATCACTGTAACTTACTCTAACAGACAAGTTACCAAGTCACTGACAAAAATTATGTATGCAGTTCCTGTGAAGTGGAAATGTATTTTTGTGCTCCCTCGTTTTTTTGGAAGTAGATCACAAAATTATTATTTACTGGATCTGTAGGCATAAAATATCTATATTAGTACATCTATTAAATTTTATTTTAACCAACGCTGCAGTGCAGCTAGAAACTAGATATTAAACAAAATGAGCAAATATATACAAAGCAATATGTGAAACGTCTAGGCAAATGGCGTCTCCAAAGGCAGTAAAAAAATCTCTCAACTAGAAAGACAATAGATGTAAAATGTTTCTCATCATTTCATTAGGCATTTTAGTAAATATCATAAATTAAGAGCTCCACAGTGTAATCATATGTTTTCAAGTCTGAGTGTGTCCTATTTGTGATGCTTTCTACAAAGAAATGCCAATAGCAAGGATAACGGCCTCTTTTTTTCTCCACCTGTGCCTCTGAAAGGCACACACTAATGGCTTTTTTCCAGGTGACCGTTGCGCAGCTGGGTGCTTACAGTGCATTACATCAAGGTGACCTATCTTCCTTACCGAAATATTTACATCAGTTTCCGCTACAGTGACAGTTTGATACAAATAAAATTTCACAGGTCGAAATATTTGGGTTACAAATCTGTAGAAACAAAATCTTATAAATATAACCATGTCCAAAAAATTTTCGTCGGCATTGTGATACATTCACACATTTACACACATTTCATAACTCTTAAAGTACGATTCTTGGTTTCCAACATCCTTTCTCACAAATCAGTGTCCCTAACCACTACTCATTATTCCTTACCTTATTACACATATACATATTCGTCGACATTCTTCAATATTTCACCATTATAAATATGTAGCATAATCAAATTCCTCATATAGCATCAGCTTATTGATCATAAACATACCTCAACAGCATAATATGCATCATCGTCGTAATAATAAAATCATAACACCTCAGTCAAATCTCAAAATCATTGTAGCTTTCTGCAATAATTTCAAAACCTAAAAAGAATTCTCTGCTCATTTCAATAGTGTCATTTACCTCAAACGTACTTTAAAAATCATGATCCCACACCAAACACATCATTTAAAGCTCTCATAGTATCACAATGGTTCCGAAAAATATATGATCAGTTCACAAAGTGCATACAAAATACAATTTCATAAGTGTGAAGTTATCCAACTGTGTAATTACGTAAAAATCTGTCACTGATGTAGTAAAATAAATGTTTGTCTCTTTCAGTTAAATGATCAGATAGCTGTGTAATTTATGTGTTAGAGAAATATGGTACCGATTTGTAAAGTTGTATAAGCAAATACCATATTAGCTAGAGCTCCTTGTGCTTGCTACACACGTGGTACACAAAGTAAGCATATACCCCCCTGAGGATTAATGTAATTATGACCTCAGGTGTTACAGATTACAGCAATGAAATGAAATGTATCACGGAAAACCTTTGTATCACTGTAATTCAAAAGTCTTTAAAAATAATTGGTTTAAGTTCAAAATTAATCACTCAAATGCCTGTCCTGTAGCGCTAAATGTGCGTCTTGCTGTAAGATAATTCTGTGGAACTGTCGTAGTTATCGTCCTCTGTAAGCAAAGTTCTGCTGAAGTCAATGTACTCACCTCCTCATAAACAAAAGTGAAATGCTTTGCGCATATATATCTTAGTTATTACGTACCTTACCGTGATCAAGAAAGTACTATGCTGTAACGTATTGTTGTAGTATGGAAAACGCTGTCTCATTATAGCTATACCACAAAAATTACTACTAAAACATGTTTTACTTTCCAGAATAATACAGAAAAACTGTGCAGATATAAAAAAAGATATACCGCAAAAGCAACAATGTAAATTATGTCACACATTAGTAGCATCGTGATATAGTCGTGTAGCTGTCAAATAAACTAACCACTGTGTCATCTGGTATCTCTCAAAAACCACTTTAAATCCATAATGTATTTTCAAGTAAACGAAAATGTCGCAGTAAAATCTCATTAGCGGTACTGTTATATATTCTAAGTATGTAAGCTGTATATTCGTTACATAATCGAGCAACTAACAAGCAAGAATGTACAAATAACAGCACTGTGTCATCTGTTCACTATAACAATGCATTCGTAATTTCTGTTTAAATAAGTTCTCCTGGATCTTGACTGGATAATTAACTTTAAACATTGTTGCATGTTAACAGTTTCTAAGTCTGACAAAGCATACTGGTAACGTGAAGTGAAAAGTTTTATGGCAAAGACAAAGTTAAAAAAACAGATTATCTCTCAATAAACGGTTTTACATGTGAAATGTGGTGTAAACCTTTACTTCCTAGTACGCAGAGTTTCAACTTCAACGGAATTATCATGTGGTATATGGTACATCGGTAAAGAATATAGAAATTTTTCTCAATGTTAGCGTCTACGTTATTTTTCTCTGAGCCAGCCGGCGCACGTAGCTGCCTGCGGTGCGACTCATTGTCTGTCTCTTTGTTGGCGCGCGTCGTTATTGGGATTTGGAGGTCTAACTTCTACAAATTTACCTTGTCGAGAGGGCCCTGTAATTATTACTACTCTCCCAACGGTTGTCATACGTGTGGTGTCTGTTTTGGTCACGATTTGCGTTGTAAGAATAGCCTTGTCGTGTCCAGTTATTATTTCTTTCATCGTGAATTGTGACGGATGTGACCTGTAATTGCTGTGTTCCTGTTTTCGCGTCCCGCGATTGTCAGTGTCAATTTCCAATTCTTGTAACAGTCCCTGAAAAGCTTCAATGTCGTCTTTGCAACGTCCTGCCGAAATAATATGTCGTAAATGTTCAGGCAATTTGATTAAGCAAATGCGGATGAGTTCTGAGGGGCTGTATGGGTTTGACAGGTACTGATTCTTGTGCAACATGTCTTCAAAATATTTGACAAGACTGGAAAATTCAGATTGTTCGAAATGTTTCATCATTATGATGCTATGTTTTACTCGGTCTTGTGTAGCTTGAGACCATTATGCTGAGAGAAAGGCATGATAAAATTCTCCTTCACTGTGACAATCGTGAATGACCAATCACATTCTTTCAGCTGGTTCATTCTCTAAGTAGCCACACATAAATTCTAATCTGTGCCCTAATGACCAGGTGGGAGGAAAACAATGAGAGAATTGATGAAGCGATGCTTGTGGATGACTGTCGTTGCCAGAATTCTTAAATGTTTTGAATTTACGTATAGTAATGAACAGCTTATAGTCAAAATCATCGTTTCGGCGAGTCGCATATCGGTCATTGTTACGTCGTGTTGGTGGCTCAAAATTCGTGGCACTGTGCCAATTTCTTTCATAATTTCCGAAATGCCCTGTGTTGTTATTTTGCGGCTCTTTCGTATTTCTAAGTCCCTCTTCCTGTGTTGGAGCGCGAGTGTCCTCTGAAATATGTAATTTTTCAATTACTTGTGCCAACTGATCTTGTACTTCCCGGATTTCTCTTTTGTGTTGCGTAGTAATTTGATTCTGATTTTGTTTGAATTTCTTAATTTGTTCATACTCTTCTGTCTCAGTGCAGGCTACAGGTCTTGTGTCATTCAGATCATCATCCACCTTTATAGATAACTTAGTGAACTGATCCGAAAGTTCGGCTACTTTCTCCGATAGTGAACTTATTTCCTCAGTGTGTTTTTCTCAACAAAGTTTCAGTGTGTCCATTTGTGTTGAAATCGCATCTACTGTGTCCTTTAAGTTTTCCTGAGTTTTTGCAAGTTGCATAACCGAATCGGTAGATGCAACTGAGTCAATTTTAGCTTGCAAGGTGTCGTGATTTTCATGAACAATAGTTTGCAGTTCTTTTATGGCTGCTTCGTGATTCTGTAATGCATGTTCATGACGTGAAAAAATAGGTTGAAAATGCTCACAAATTTGTGTTTTTAAGTCATTACAGACTCTTTGCATTTCGATTCGATTTTAAGTAATACAGCAGTTAAACCTTCACGTGTTTGTTCAAGTGTTTGTTCCAATGAGTCTAACGTTTGAAGCTGTTGCTGTGTTTGTCTCTGATTTTGTTCCATTGTATCTAACTTTTGAAGATTTTGTCCCATTTTTTTCTGATTTTGTTAAAGCGTTGTGTCTAACTTTTGTAGCCTTTGTCTCATTTGTTGCATTAACTGTAATAACAATTCACTGGTGTCTGATACATGTTCCTCAGTGCTATTCGGCAGTGCATTTGAACCAGAAATATTCGCGTTTTGAAAAGCAGAAAATGTGTCTTGACTCATTTGAGAAAACGGTGAGGACGCAAAACCAGAATCTACAGTATTTGCAAGATTGTGTCCTGTCATTTCGGATTCCTGAGGCGAGCTGTTGCCGACCGATCGATCGATAATGCTTCCCTGTTCACTAATTGTTTCACTGTCTACACCGTTATTTGCAGCCCGCTCCATTTCCCTATGCACAGTTACCAAATTACTACTTTGAACATCAGTTAATTCACTACACGGTGGCGCTAACACACTGCTTTCGTCTTCACTGTCATTTCTCAGTTTACTTTGGAGCCTAGTATTACGTTTTCCACACGCCATTATTGTCACAATATTTCACACGATAACGCAGAAAAGCACAATTTGAAGAGCAAAATAAGAAAACATATTAACATAGCACTGAAAATAATATCTAGTTAATTGCAAGCGCAGCTGCGAAATACTTGGTGCAAATCTAAATGCGTGCCACAACTGTTTTACTGTACAACAATGAAAAACTACAACTACAAGGGAAATTCTCTCTATAATTACGCACTAGCAATAAACAATAGCTACACTAATTACACAAACTACAAGAAAAAAAATCAGAAGATTCCAGTGAGGTATCCTCGGCTAAGGGTCGACATATGAAATGTCCCCTTAGAAAAAATTAATGGATTACTGTGCTGATAAACCTCTTACATTATTTGATGTTCAAACAGCTGAGAAAAACTGAACGTACTCAGACATTACACTCTTTACTTATTGTGATCAACACTAAACTGACACACAATACTTTTAGCGCAACGCAATCTGACTTTCAAAAATCCCTACAAAAGAATGGCCCTGACTAACATTAACCTATACGTTTCACAAATCACTTATCTCACAAAAATCTTCGTTACTCGAACTACTGCAATACAGCGAGCGCCACTACTGCCAGCTAAATAAAAGATTCAAACTACTGAAGGCACTAACTACCGATAGGCGTAGTTAGCAAATGAAAGATTTTGATAGAGAACAAACAATGTATTTACCTTAATAGTGTTAAAAAGTGATAATATATATATATCAGTCCATGATATCCAATATTACAAATTTACTCTTTCTGATGGTCACACGTCCAGATCGTCCGCTCTGAAAATTCCGCCATCTCTCTCCCCGCATCCACCACTGCTGGCGGCTCACCTCCAACTGCGCAACGCTACGCGCTGTTAACAGCCAACTGCCCAACACTACAATAGCAAATTACAACAATGCCAAGAGCCACAGACTGCACACAGCACAGCCAGTGATTTTCAAATTGAGCGCTACGTGGCGTTACCAGCATTAAAACCTAAACAGCCTACTTACACTATCATCATTACCTCAATTTGTCACTATTTGCAGAAAGAATGGTATAAGATTCTCTTAAAAGCCATACAGGCCTTTAACTATCGATTAAGAAACGAGTGGAAGCTGCTTTGAATGCCAACGGCTTTCCCGCGTCGTATTAAGCGTGGCAATTTGTAATGTTTTTGGTGTTTCCTTATCTTTGTCCAGATAGAGGAGGTAGATATCGTTTCTGCACGCAGATCCAAAAGTCATCCAACTAAAGTGGTCTCAAACTGGTTTCTGATTAGGAAAATCAGTCACTAGTTATCCTTATCGACTACGCTTCCTGTCTGTGTAATGCAATGTTCACAACCTCAATGTGTTCACGACGCAGACGTGCACTTGTGTAGCACTTTTCATTCGCCTTGGACATTCCGAATACATACACATCTGGCAGATTTTCGAAGAAACCACTGTCAAAGCTTTTCCGCACTCGGGGTATGAGTACAGAACAGGGTTGCCCAGCCTTTTAGCTTACCTAGGCTACATTGGAAGAAGACGAATATTTTTGCGCAGCACAGAATATATTTAATGCTACTGAAAAAAACCGGGATGGACCAATGACAGAGTAGTATCGTGTGTCGACAGATTTTAAAATATTAGTTTATTATGACTTTACATAAACGGAATTGCAATTGATTTTTTTTCCTGTCATATGATAGATGCTCACTTCTTGGGCCGCTTTGATACATTCTTTGGACTGCATGCGACCCGTGGGTTTGCGGTATGGACACCACTCCAACGCCGTTCTTGGTAAAATCCTAACGGAGATGGTTTGCCATTGCCTTCTTCCAAGCTGTTCTAAAGTGCCAGATGTGCAACTGTGTCGTGTGGATGACTGATTTGTGCTTGCTTGTACGGTGGAGTGTTGGGTTCGTGTTGTTATCGATGTAGGGAAGGGACATGATGAAAACCGGTGCCGGCACATACCCTGCTCATCATGAATAGCACCAAGGGGGCTATCAAGCTTAATGTCCCCATCCGACGGACAGATAATCATCATCAGTGTCACAGATCCTAACTATAGAGGGTCTTTACGCCGCCACCTCTCCTCCCCTTACCGGCCAAATACTGGCAGTGAAAATTTACAACAGACGGAATCTGAATCGACTTACCTCTGAGTCGATAACCTTCCCACCGGTGTGCATTAGCGACCTTAGCTATGGAGGTGGGCATACGGTGAATTTCATGAACTGAATATCACATCTGAACAAAGGCGCAGAATGCACTGCTCAATTGTTCAAATGGCTCTAAGTACTATGGGAACTACACTACTGCCCATTAAAATTGTTACACCAAGTAGAAATGCAGATGATAAACGGGTATTCATTGGACAAATATATTATGCTAGAACTGGCATGTGATTACATTTTCACGCAGTTTGGGTGCATAGATCCTGAGAAATCAGTACCCAGAACAACCCCCTCTGGCCGTAATAACGGCCTTGATACGCCTGGCTATTGAGTCCGTAATAACGACCTTGATACGCCTGGGAATTGAGTCAAACAGAACTTGGATGGCGTGTACAGGTACAGCTGCCCATGTAGCTTCAACACGACACCACAGTTCATCAAGAGTAGTGATTGGCGTATAGTGACGAGCCAGTTGTTCGGTCACCACTGACCAGACATTTTCAGTTGGTGAGAGACCTGGAGAATGTGCTGACCAGGACGGCAGTCGAACATTTTCTGTATCCAGAAAGTCCCGTACAGGACTTGCATCATGCGGTCGTGCATTATCCTGCTGAAATGTAGGGTTTCGCAGGGATCGAATGAAGGTTAGAGCCACAGGTCGTAACGTCCCCTGTTGAAAGTGACGTCAATGCGAAGAAGAGGTGACCGAGACGTATAACCAATGGCACCCCATACCATCACACCGGGTGATACGCCAGTATGGCGATGACGAATACACGCTTCCAATGTGCGTTCACCACGATCTCGCCAAACACGTATGCGACCATTATGATGCTGTAAACAGGACCTGTATTCATCCGAAAAAATGACGGGTTGCGATTTGAGCACCTAGGTTCGTGGTTGAGTACACCATCGCAGGCGCTGCTGTCTGTGATGCAGCGTCAAAGGTAACCGCAGCCATGGTCTCCGAGCTGACAGTCCATGCTGCTGAAAACGACGTCGAGCTGTTCGTGCAGATGGTTGTTGTCTTGCAAACGTCCCCATCTGTTGACTCAGGGATCGAGACGTGGCTGCACGATCCGTTACAGCCACGCGGATAAGATGCCTGTCATCACGACTGCTAGTGATACGAGGCCGTTGGGATCCAGCACGGCGTTCCGTATTACCGTCCTGAACCCACCGATTCCATATTCTGTTAACAGTCATTGGATCTCGACCAACGCGAGCAGCAATGTCGCGATACGATAAACCGCAATCGCGAGAGGCTACAATCCGACATTTATCAAAGTCGGAAACGTGATGGTACGCATTTCTCCTCCTTACACGAGGCATCACAACAACGTTTCACCAGGCAACGCCGGTCAACTGCTGTTTGTGTATGAGAAATCGGTTGGAAACTTTCCTCATGTCAGCACGTTGTAGGTGTCGCCACCGGCGCCAACCTTGTGTGAATGCTCTGAAAAGCTAATCATTTTCATATCACAGCATCTTCTTCCTGTCGGTTAAATTTCGCGTCTGTAGTACGTCATCTTAGTGGTGTAGTAATTTTAATGGGCAGTAGTGTACTTAAACCTAACTAACCTAAGGACATCACCACACATACATGCCCGAGGCAGGATTCGAACCTGTGACTGAAGCACCAGCGCGGTTCCGGACTGAAGCGCCTAGAACCGCTCGGCCACAGCGGCCGGCGAATGCACTGCTTTTACATTAAATGTTTTCTAACTACAAGGAGTCGGACGTCTGTTTGCCTGAATGTAATACCGCGGCAACCTGAAAATAAACACGCTTATCACACAGGCGGCAAAATCTCATAAAAATGTTCCGCCGAATTCTACAGGAATGCGTAACGGGTTCCGCAAACATCCCCAGCCGCGGAAGAATCTCCGCATCTTCTTCGTAGGTAGGCCGCTCACGGAGAGACGGGCAACTTGCGACTCCGGCTCCCCTGCCGACAAACTTTCCGCCCACCCAGAGCGCCGGCGCCGGCGAAGTTTGGCTCCAAGGCTCGCCCATCGCTTACGGATAAAAGCAGGGCACTTCACCGAGACCTGTTTCTCTCAAATAACTGATTCATTAGTCAGGATTAAAAATCCAGCAGAGAGCATTTAATTCTCGAGATTTCGGGGCACCACTAGTTTTCCAGCTTTCATTCTGATAACACTCTGTTTATAATGTACTCCAATTCCTCCAGGTGACGTTGTTAAACGTAAGCACTATTTAGCCATATAATGGCTCAACTTAGTCATAGAGTAGCGGGTAGACATTGGATTCAGTAGGAGTGAAGATGCTCATTATAATGACAGTCATCAGCTAAGAAGTAATACAGGTTACAAAAAAGACTCAACTGTTGATATAAGTATAGCCAAAAAACCGCATGTGTGAGCACTGACTGACAATCTACGTAGTCAAATTTAGTGTGCTCACTGACTGTCTATGCCGACAATATGAACAAACAAGATTTATCTGCATCTGCATCTACACTGACGGAAAACAAATCGCAACATCAAAAAGGAGCTGTGCGACATAAACGGAAGTGGTAGGCGTGTTGCTACATATGAAAGATAATGTCTATTCCAATTGCGCGCCAGATGCATAAAAGACGCGGTAGTAGCGCCACTATGAGGATGCAAATTAGGTATGGTTGTAATGTTGATGAATTAAGTTGTTCTGCAAGCGGTGCTGATATTCAAGACAATAAAAGCGGGTTAAAAGCTGTGAGCTATCTGGCGAAGTTAACCTTGCATTACTGAGCAACTGTTTCACCAGGTATCCAGTCTAGCTTACCAAATTCCCAACCAGACTAATGTTAATTATAATCTTTTAACAGTCATCTTACGACAACCGGTGATCTATATATATATAAAAAGAATATAAATAAAAAGAAATAAATCACTTTATACTTGGACATTTATTTTAACATTGATCATTGTTCCGTTAAAATTTCAGCATATTAAACTTGATTCATAACTAAACTGGTGCCTTATTTAGGATTGTGAAAATGTGAGTTTGTAATCTTACGGAACACATCAAACATGGAGCCAAGATTGGGAGACTGCATTCGACACTGCATTCATAAAATAACACGTGAAGAACGTTGAAACATATGCAAGAGGAAATTAACCACAACCAACCGATTCAATTTTCACCCAAAGAAGTTACGTTCGTAGCGCAATCCTGTCCGTCATGAAATAACTACACACTGGTATACTAAATTCATACTAACTCTCTGTGAAATCTTTCCGAAAAGAATAGCTAAGGGCTACTTTGATGATTACACCACATTCTTCACGTGGTCAACTTGGTTTACACAAAGAGTGTAACTCCACAATAATTTTGATAATTAAAATAAATTACATCGAAACGCAATTTACAAAAGAAAAACCTCGAACTGGTTACTATCGTCTTACTACTAACCTGATGGGTCAAACAATTGTATAAGCACGTGGTACTGGTCTCACAAAGTGCACCTCACGTGGGTTGAACATAAAGAAAAGTTGCTATATTGAAAAATATTGTCAAGACGAGACGTTATAATCTCGCGCACATTCGCATTTAAGATTGATGATCTTAGTTAGAGTTACGGGTCATCAACACGTGGTTCCACTTTACTCACAAAGTAGTGACAAAGCAACTACTGGAAAATATTCTGAACTTCACACTCGAATTACACTGCATTGCAATTTAAGATAACATAAGATATTTTAGATCTAAACCTGAAATAAAGGTGATTAAATTTTCAGTTAGGCTGAACTTAAGAAATCCATTGTCCTACGGACTTAGCAGAGACGCGCTTAGCCGGAGATCTTACTAGTTCAGATGCTCGCAACGGACAGACTGGCGTGGGCCCCTAACGAGGGTGCTTCACAGATACAAACGCAAGTGACCAGAGAGGCAGCTTCCTATAACAACATGACAAGGGACGGACAGGACCATACTAAGAATAGAAACCTCTTTGCTTTTAGAAAGCGTAGCTACCTGTTCCGACGTTGGTCCTACTGTTCTCTAGCAGACCGGCTTGTCTGCTACCATCAAGCATGCAACTACAAATACATTTGCTCATTCATCCTTTCACACAGAAGGGAAGGGGGATGACAGTATATTATCATATACACTAATAAAAAAAAGCGCATGTAGGTTCCATATGAGATTGTGTGACATGAATTACATATACACTGTGTTTTAAAGTGTAGTAGTGTGACCGATCGTTCTTGTTTATGTGTAAATGTAACACGTTCCACTGCTCAGTCTCCTCCCAGATGGAGTCAGAAACACCACAGTAAATTCAGAAGTGGAATGTATGCCGTAAATGACAACAGATTTAAGAAATTGACATGAAAGGAATCCAACAGAGACCTTTCATGGTTAAATACGAGCTGTAATGGTGTGAAAACAAGTTAATTTTGAGATTGTACGTAGTGGATTGATGTCAGTCAAACATGCCTTTAAGGCAGCGCAGTTCATAGCAATGTATTGTAAGGTAAATTTTATTACTTTTATTGGCATGCGCGTAGTTAAGTCACTTGTCTGAGATGTTTATATGAATTTGTTTCAATCTTTTTGTGATTCGGCAGCACCAGTTGACCCTGATTTGTAATAGTCCATTTTTCATATAATGGATTGCAGATTTTTATCAATAACGTAAAGGATTTTCAGAATATAATTTTTAACAGTCTACAAAAAAGAAAGGAATGATTTTGCCTTAAGTAATTACCAGTCCCCGTCCAGTCATTTATTTAAATTCAAATATTTCAGAAATTTTCGCACGTCATAGTCATGTATTCTTTAGTAATCAGACGACCAGCTATGTAGCTGTGACAATAAGCAAAGTCAGTTTTTCTAATAATTCAGATCTCAGACAAACGTTGTCCGGTGTTAGTAGACAGACCAGCATTGCACTAAGCTGTGCCATTTACGAGCAGATATATAGACAGTGTTATCCGGCGACACCATCATGAGGTAAGAATTTTTCAGATTGATTTCACAGGGCCATGGCGTAGGGCTGCTTACGTCAAAATTTATCAGTTTTCATGACTTAATATATTAACAAAAAAAATCATTTATTTTATTAGTCAATAGAATGTACGTTCACGAGAAGATGGGGCTCCGAATACCGACGTGGCAGTACCGAGAGGGAAGACCATCGTGTAGCGCATTGAACTGCATCTGCAGCAGCAATCCAAGCAGCACTTGGCATGACAGCGACACAACGAACTGTTATAAATCGGTTACTCCAGGGACAGCTCCGATCCAGATGCCCTGTAGCCTGCATTTCTCTGACCCCAAACTACCGCCATTTATGACTTCAGTAGTGTCAAGCGACAGCTCATTGGGGTACAGAGTGCATCTAACAACAGCCAAGGCACAATAACCACTCTAAGAAAAAAATATGAACAAACCACTAAAAGGCTGTCGAACTACACACCGTGCCGGACAGCATCAGCATGGCGAGAAAAAACACACTGCCGGAAAACTACGCTAACGACCAGGGCAAGTAACTGGGATGTTAATGGTCACAAGGCAAAAAATACCGCTGGCACACTTCACTGATAAGTAACAACCAATTTAATAATTAGAGACCATACAGGAAGATGGCTGCAAAATTTCGGCGACTCCAACACACCATACGTTGCTGCTAGCTGCAATAGCCCAGGAAGCAATAACCCGCAATGAACAAAGAGACGTCACAGCAGTATAGGTTTCATAACAGGTTAACTGATCACTCAACTTCAGTGTCCAGGTTCGGTGGGCAACGAACTTTGTAGCTCCCGCAGCTAGCGCCTCACAATCCGACCTTGCGTGCACGCCGCCAGCGGTCCCGGCCTGACTCCAAGCCACGGAGACTTCCTCGCTGCTCCGTCCCATCTGAACGACTGCCACACACACCACCACACGGAAATATAGCGGTCACACCTAAGATGGTACAGCAGTACTAGTTTCGATAAGCGCTACTGCTGCCACTGACAGAGGCAAGTCAGCAACTCGTTATGGTAGTAATTCGGTGAGAAACAAGACGCTACTCGATTGTGACAAAATGCCAAAGAACAAATGGCATCAATGCGAACCGGCCATGGCTCAGGTGGAAATGTTTATGTTGATTTCTATTCCAATTTTCTGTTCAGGTTCCGAGGCGATGCAAAACTTTTTTTTGATGTGTGTATATACAGGGTGTTTCAAAAATGACCGGTATATTTGAAACGGCAATAAAAACTAAACGAGCAGCGATAGAAATACACCATTTGTTGCAATATGCTTGGGACAACAGTACATTTTCAGGCAGACAAACTTTCGAAATTACAGTAGTTACAATTTTCAACAACAGATGGCGCTGCGGTCTGGGAAACTCTATAGTACGATATTTTCCACATATCCACCATGCGTAGCAATAATATGGCGTAGTCTCTGAATGAAATAACCCGAAACCTTTGACAACGTGTCTGGCGGAATGGCTTCACATGCAGATGAGATGTACTGCTTCAGCTGTTCAATTGTTTCTGGATTCTGGCGGTACACCTGGTCTTTCAAGTGTCCCCACAGAAAGAAGTCACAGGGGTTCATGTCTGGCGAATAGGGAGGCCAATCCACGCCGCCTCCTGTATGTTTCGGATACCCCAAAGCAATCACACGATCATCGAAATATTCATTCAGGAAATTAAAGACGTCGGCCGTGCGATGTGGTCAGGCACCATCTTGCATAAACCACGAGGTGTTCGCAGTGTCGTCTAAGGCAATTTGTACCGCCACAAATTCACGAAGAATGTCCAGATAGCGTGATGCAGTAATCGTTTCGGATCTGAAAAATGGGCCAATGATTCCTTTGGAAGATATGGCGGCCCAGACCAGTACTTTTTGAGGATGCAGGGACGATGGGACTGCAGCATGGGGCTTTTCGGTTCCCCATATGCGCCAGTTCTGTTTATTGACGAAGCCGTCCAGGTAAAAATAAGCTTCGTCAGTAAATCAAATGCTGCCCACATGCATATTGCCGTCATCAATCCTGTGCACTATATCGTTAGCGAATGTCTCTCGTGCAGCAATGGTAGCGGCGCTGAGGGGTTGCCGCGTTTGAATTTTGTATGGATAGAGGTGTAAACTCTGGCGCATGAGACGATACGTGGACGTTGGCGTCATTTGGACCGCAGCTGCAACACGGCGAACGGAAACCCGAGGCCGCTGTTGGATCACCTGCTGCACTAGCTGCGCGTTGCCCTCTGTGGTTGCCGTATGCGGTCGCCCTACCTTTCCAGCACGTTCATCCGTCACGTTCCCAGTCCGTTGAAATTTTTCAAACAGATCCTTTATTGTATCGCTTTTCGGTCCTTTGGTTACATTAAACCTCCGTTGAAAACTTCGACTTGTTGCAACAACACTGTGTTCTAGGCGGTGGAATTCCAACACCAGAAAAATCCTCTGTTCTAAGGAATAAACCATGTTGTCTACAGCACACTTGCACGTTGTGAACAGCACACGCTTACAGCAGAAAGACGACGTACAGAATGGCGCACCCACAGACTGCGTTGTCTTCTATATCTTTCACATCACTTGCAGCGCCATCTGATGTTGAAAATTGTAACTACTGTAATTTCGAAAGTTTGTCCGCCTGAAAATATACTGTTGTCCCAAGCATATTGCAACAAACGGTGTATTTCTATCGCTGCTCGTTTAGTTTTTATTGCCCTTTCAAATATACCGGTCATTTTTGAAACACCCTGTACTACGACATAATAAAGAGAGTAGTGTTCGGTATACATAAGACAAATACAAATATGTATCTCATTTGTCAGTACATAATAATAAGCAAAATAATAAAAATTAATAACTAAATTATTTAACTCGAACGCAATTGCCTCATTAGAAACAAGAATATCCTATAATTGAAGCTGTGAATAACTGTGTGTCCTAGCGTGCAGTGTTGTCAAAGACAAATTAGAGTGCATATATATAGTCAAATTGTGTGCGTGTACATCCGTGTAATGCGAGAGTAATTAGATATCCGTCTCAGCAGGCCCAGCTCCGCTGACGGTGCCTCGAGGCGGCTTTATACATCGCGCCGATGAGCGCAGGGGAATGCCGCCAGACTTCAGACTCTGGTCACGACGGCTGATAGGCTTACTGGCTTGAAGATGAATATCTACCTGGAATCTTGCACACTGCTGGTTCCAGCTAAGAATTAAGTTTGGGAACATGGCCATTCGCATTCTGCCGCTGACAGTCAGCCTTCGCTCTATTTGTGGGGCGGCTCCGCTCAGCGTACATCTCACCAGAGTCTCTGTATCCTGTAAAACTGAACTTGGATGACTAAAGCACTACTTCATTCAAATTTCTACAACATCACTATGTTTATAGTTACCCAGAAGCACTTGGTGTGCAGGAAAAAGTGCAAAGTAATATTTTTAAAGTTTAGGCACAGCTATGGCAAGAAAAGGATATGAATTAATAAACTTCCTACAAATGAATTGAAAAAAAGAAATTAAAACTGTTGTAAAAACCCGCATGGCGAAAAGGTGAAATATCGACATAGATGTTCTCCCAAAAACATACATATTTAACAAATGCACTTGATGTCCTCATTTTAAGTCAGTCTAAATGCTTGGCAAATCATGTGAGGTAGTAATTTTGTGATTAAGACCTGGCGAAGGAAACAAACTGAAACCTCGGCTTGGTATAATAAACCATACAAACGATAGATGGGAATACTGTGCGTATTAATGGTGCTATGTAAGAAAATTTATTAGAAAAAAGCCTCTTCCCCTGTGAACTTTAAAAAGACTCACTACCAGAAGGCCGAAATTAAACGTGTAACAATACTAATAGGCTCCAAAACATTCTCCTCACAACAAAACTGCATTTGGCTGTCTCCTCTTACTCTCATTAAAATGTGGCATAGGCCCTCTGACTACCATAGCAGAAAAATCCCACATATTCACAATAAATCATGACAATCAGACGCTTTGGAAACTGACATACATATACACAAAGATGAGGCACTGTATTAGAAGTAAACACAATTTTAAAATGGGAATGGAACGGAACCTCATGTTTTATTACATTTTGCCTTAACAAATTTGCTGGTCATTCTTTTGGCTTGTCACTCCATCTTTATATCTATAACAGCTGAAAATGAGAATTAATATTCAGTAGACAATGATAATTATAAAACTTGAGCATAAGAAAGGAGATGATTAAAATTCGTGTGTGTACAAGGATACACCAAATGGTTCGAATGGCTCTGAGCACTATGCGACTTAACTTCTGAGGCCATCAGTCGCCTAGAACTTAGAACTAATTAAATCTAACTAACCTAAGGACATCACACACATCCATGCCCGAGGCAGGATTCGGACCTGCGACCGTAGCGGTCGCTCTGTTCCAGAATGTAGCGCCTAGAACCGCACGGCCACTCCGACCGGCGATACACCAGTCCCAAAGAAAAATAAAACATAGTAAGACTCCCACACAAGTAAAACATTCACATGTTCACACAAGAACCCCGTACAAAGACTAAAACAAAACGCAAAAAGTAGACTAAATTAACAAGGTAATTTATAACTAATGCTATTTACAACATACGTTTAAGAAAAATGTGTATTTACATTTGGTTTTTAAAAGTACACTACTTTTACTGTGCATATGATTTCAGATGGAGAAGTGATGGGTTCTAATGATTTTCTTTGTTCGCAAGGTTTGCAGCCCAACGGCATTTACAAAAACCACTTGCATCATGCAGTACACACAAACATACAACGAATAAAATTTTCCCTCCTTTTATTCGATCTGCGGTGCAGGTGCTAATTTCTCACTAGAACTTTCTACCCTAGTACAAAGAAGCAGTGCTTGATATTCCTCTGACATCCTTGCTGTCGCTGAAACGCCGCTATTCTAATGTTCGCAACGGCCTCCTCTATGATTTATCTACTCCGTGCTACTTTGAGACCATTTCAAAGGCAAATTTCTTCAGTACTAGCGGGCAGAATGGCACTGCAAGCTTGTTGAAGACGGTTTTGCTTTCTGACACCTTATACATGAGGACAACGCATTCTTCACCCACCTGTCTATACTATTGAAGTACACCAATTCCTTCAGTTTACTGGAACATTTCCCTGGTCCAAAGTGTGCATAATTGAAATGAGTGTACCAAAGCAGTTTGTTTATTATATCTTCTGATATGCATACAACCGACGTCGAATCATTTTGGTTCCCCCTGCATAAGAGTACATCATTGTGGAGCAGGTACAACTACCTGTTTGTCAGATAATTTCTGTCCTTTATATCCTCTTTGATATCCCTCAGAACTTTACCTTTGTCTTGCTCCTCATTAATGTGCTGAAGGGCACCTCAAATCTAAATGTCGAACTGTGCACCCTTGAGATAAAGGTATCAAACCTATTGCGATTAATCTCTTCATTAATACCTTTAGTCAGACCGATGTGTGAGCGCATCAGTGGGTCAGCAACTACATTATCTTTGCCCGGAATGTGCATGACGTCGAAAAAGAACTCTTGCAGGTAGAGTGCTCAACGAAAGAGCCTGCTGTATGCCAGTTTGGCAGTCATGGAGAATTCTAGGGCCTTGTGGTCGCTATGCTGTACCTTTGTACTCCCAGACAGGTAATAACTAAATTTTATGAAAACCGTACACGATCCTACCGAATGCAATTGTTCTGTGATCAGTCACATCATTAATCTCCACCCCCTGAATGAGTTTAACGCCGATCGTCGTACTGCTGCTATCAGTTGATACGTGGAAAGACAAGCTTAAATGGAGATGGGAGAGAATGGGTGCATTCGCAAGTGCTCGCGGCAACAGCAAAAATTCTCTCCCCGGTTACGCGGCCCAATTACTCGGTGTATTCTTGCCTGTCACAGCGCACAGTCTAGCCGATGCTAGTTCCTCGTTACCTAGAAATCTGCAGAAAAAATTCACAATGCCTAACACAACTCCAAGCTCCTCCTCAGTCGTTTGTCTAGGTAGTTCTGTGATTGACCTCAAGTTATCTTAATCCGGACGTATACTAGCTCTGCAAATCCGATGGCGCAGGAAATGTCTCAGACTTCTCGAAAATAGACTTCTCTAAATTAACTGTGAGTCTGGCTTCTCGCAATAATTGCAGCAGTTTTCCAGTGTAGTAGTTATGTTCGTCTCACATCTCAGCAGCAAACAACATATCGTCGATATAAATTGGCGGGAAAAAAACCGATACGCCTAAAAATAATTAACGTAGCATAATGAAATTTCGGGAATATATTTGTCTGCGTAACATATTTAAGCGATTAGCACTGCAAGATCACAAGTCAATGTAAGCATGAGACAAGCCATTGAAAATGTGAAATGCTAGTACATTAATAACAGGTGTGGCTGCCAGAATGGTGAATGCAAGGTGGCTGAAGAGCGCGGGCGGAAGGGAGCAAACTGTCCGGCAGCAGCAACATGATATGTCGGGCAACATACAAGCTCTGTATACATGAATTCAACACAAGAATTATATTTTATGAAAAAGGAAATTTCATAAATCGATTCAGACTCTGGCAACCTCTGAAACCTCTATTAAATAGAAGAAGGCATATTCATTTAAACACCATTTTTTGTGCTCGTAACTCGAACGATACCTGAAAGCTACTTTGTGAAACTACGGGCGAGTTCGCTCGGCGGCGGTGATCTTTGACAATGAAGCGCCTCCATTGCAGTGCGGCTCCTTTGCGATGCGTCGTCAGGTGCTACACTATGTTATCAAAAGTATCCGGACGCCTGGTTGAAAATGACTTACAAGTTCGTGGCGCCCTCCATTGGCAATGCTGGCATTCAATATGGTGTTGGCCTACCCTCTGCCTTGATGACAGGTTCCATTCTCGCAGGTACACGTTCAATCAGGTGCCGCAAGATTTCTAGGGTAATGGCAGTCCGTTCTTCACGGAGTGCTGCACTGAGGAGAGGTATGTATGTCGGTCGGTGAGGCCTTGTACGAAGTCGGCGTTCCAAAACATCACAAAGGTGTTCTATAGGATTCAGATCAGGACTCTGTGGAGGCCAGTCCATTACAGGAATGTTATTGTCATGTAACCACTCCGGTACAGGTGCTCGATCGTGTTGAAAGATGCAATCGCCATCCCCGAACTGCTCTTCAACAGTGGGCAACAAGAAGGTGCTTAAAACATCACTGTAGGCCTGTGCTGTGATAGTGCCACAACAAGGACTGCAAGCCCCCTCCATGAAAAACACGTCCATGCCATAACACCACCGCCTCCGAATTTTACTGTTGGCACTACACACGCTAGCAGTCCAGTGGCGTGAGTTCTGGTGATCGCGGGGGGCCATGTCCTACGAGCAACTCTGTCAATTATCAGGCCGTCGCAGAGTTCATTTAAATATCCACGCACAGCGCAACTGTTACGTGCGGACGCCCCATAACGCTGCAACCACATGCGTAGCTGCATGTCCAGGGGAACATCTTCCAGCAGGCCGGGTAGAGTTTCTTGCAAAAAGTGAAGGTAATTTGGCCCCGGTAAGTCGAGGAGGTAGACGGACGGGCCCAGTCAGATGGTCACCCACAATGTCTGCCCAAATGTTGTGCAAAAATCGTTCCTGGTGTTCGTGGACGTACGTGACGTGAGGATTTTCCCTTTCCCAGTAATGAACGCGAGTGTTGTAAAGGCCATCCCGATCGAAGGAGCACTCGTCGGCAAACAACACAATGGCGGTGAAATCGGGATCTCGTGCAACGCGTCGCAGAAACCATCGGCAAAACCCTAGCCTGTGTTCATAGTCCGCCACAGGATTTAAGTCTTGGACAGGATAGAAACTAAATGGATGCTGGCCGTCATCCCTCAAAACCTCCCAGCCTAACCGATGAGTAACCCCATGTCGTGTCCAACCGCTCGAGCACTTGTTGTAGGTGCTTCCTCGAAGCGCGCCGGCGGCGGTGGTCTAGCGGTTCTAGGCGCGCAGTCCGGAACCGCGCGACTGCTACGGTCGCAGGTTCGAATCCTGCCTCGGGCATGGATGTGTGTGTGTCCTTAGGTTGGTTAGGTTTAAGTAGTTCTAAGTTCTAAGGGAATGATGACCACAGTAGTTAAGTCCCATAGTGCTCAGAGCCATTTGAACCATTTTTGAACCTCGAAGCGCTCCAGAACAGTCTCTTCAAATGCAGCAACCCGTTGCGTTCGTGGTCTTCCAACATCACCATGATATTCCGCTAACGAGCCTGTTTCGCCAAGTCGCCAGTGAGTTGCTGTAAACGTTTGCAAGTGAAAGTGGCGTCTTGCTGGGTACCGTTCCACCGTTCCTCATGCAACCGTTGCGCTTCATGCGCAGTACCGTCGGCTAGTCCATAAACAAAAACCATATGTCGTCGCTCTTCAAACTAATATTGTGCCGCCATACTTACAGATTGACTAGATCGCAGGTCACGTATGTGTGCCCCCGAAACGAAGCTTACGTGTGAATGGCTCTGACGTGGGGACAAACAGCAAGACCTATCATATATATATATATACTTCCCTAGTGAGGAAATGTGAACTCCCTCAACTTTATTTTCTTTTCGTCCCGGAAAAGCCTATTCACTCCACTCTGAACGCTTTGCTATCATCATCTATGCGTTTACCCAAAGCGATCTGCGACCTAGCACTGCCATCTCCTCCAAAAATTTCTTCCTACCTTTCTTCATTTCTACCCTGTCCAAGTCTGCCTGATTCCTCTCAGCTTCCGTTTTTCAAACATTATTTTCCTGTCAGCGTCTGCTTTTTCAAACATTATTTTAACCGATGGTGGCATATCTCCTATATCTCCAACTTTGACTTAATGGAAAACTCGCTGTTTTCACTTTCGTTTAACTGCTCGTCTCTAGTGTCTTTCCCCGCGTTTTAAGTATGATTTCTTTTTCTACTGATTCCTCCACTGGGGATCCAAAAACTCAATTTTGGGTTATACCGAAGTTTCCTCCCGAGTGATTTTTTTCGCTTCGCGCTATCGAGCTCTATTAGCGCGATCCATGAATAATAGAACAAATAAAACAAGAAAAGAAAAAGTGAGCTCTCATTCTTCAAATATTAACAGGCGTCCTACTCAAAACTGAAAAGATTTTCACTCGCTGAATATTTATTCATCACATGTTACACGAAAATTCCATTTTAAAAATACCCCAAAACTACACTAAAACGTCTACAATTAGTAAAAAGCTGTCGCTGCTGGACAGAAATTATAATTAAGCAAGCGGTAGGGGCATAGTAGATCCTCAGACTTGGTTCTGCATGCTAAACTACGTCACACTGTGTCGTTCTGACCCTATCTCAAGAAGCCTACCTAAAGGAAAGTATCCTGGATCAGGGTCGACATGAAATGGTTACGTCTTTTGTCGTAGTTGAGGCCCTATGTGCAAGTCGACGGGGGCACAGCAGTCGTTTTTGCAAGCTGCCTGCCACACTCACGAACTCAACACATAAATAGCCAACAAACGATTCTATGCTCAGATAGGATCCAACACAATGGTATAATTATTAAATTGATAATTCTTTACGATGCTAAGTGATAATTCATCGGAAGTTTCATTATCCACAAAATAAAATTCAATTCAATTCGTGTAATTAAAAAGGGACCAGCTAACTTTCCAGATTTAAAAAAAAAGAATATGTTTCTTGTAACGACATCTTTATTATATTAGAAACACCGCCACTGTGGAAGTCAAATTCAGTAACCTGGTATCCTCTGAGGATATTCACTTTTAATGGAGAGGGTCGCCTCATCAGAACGTCGTGGGACGAAATGATGGAGTGAATAAAAAGTTATCTCAAAAATACTAATTTACTTGTAATTATTCAGGCTTTCCCGGCGAGGCGTTGTCATGTTGATTAATCGGGATTCTGCCGGCTATTCGAGTCAAAGCCGCTCTCAAACAATATTCTTCAAGTTCAGTTTTAAATGATTTACAATAACTTTAATTATAAAAAAAATCAATATGTGTAAAATGTTCAGATTTTTCTGAGTCAACAGCTTGACAGCATCCAGATTTATAAGCGCTATATCTGTGCAGAAGACATCCGAATGGTCTCTGGAACACTGTAAATTGAGATGCAAATCACTTTCCAAACTCTGGGCAACTCAAAAAAGGAACACATACTGGGTAGAATCGACTTTCGATACCAGTATAACAGAGAACTAACGATAAAAAGCAGTCAATCACAAGTTGCGAAACAGAATCGAAAATTATGAGTTATGAAGTGCGAAGGCAACAGAAACAATAAACACGACACTTGCTCCAAAACAAAAGGAGTGCCAAGCTGCAACACGGCACCGAATAGCGACTCTCCAACAACGAGACACGAATCGTGCCTGTAAGTGTTTCACGAATTAGATTAGCTAATTTAAGCTTTACAGCAAACTGTCGGATTATTTTATATAGTCAACAGAATCAATGCCATTTTTTGCAATGGATTTTATTCAAAAAATGGCTCTGAGCACTATGGGACTTAACTTCAGAGGTCATCAGTCCCCCAGAACTTAGAACTACTTAAACCTAACTAACCGAAGGACATCACATACATCCATGCCCGAAGCAGGATTCGTACCTACGACCGTACCGGTCGCGCGGTTCCAGACTGTAGCGCCTAGAACCGCTCGGCCACTCTGGCCGGCTGGATTTTATTGCTGCACTCTTGTCCTTTATATGAGAAAACACGTTAGTCGTTACTTTATAAGCCCCTTGAGATTCTTCAGCAAGATGAAGACTGATTACCATTATCTTTAACGAGTGAAAGATACGTGTATGAGAGGAAATGGTTGGTACCTCACCGTGTCAATTACTGTATTGTGTTGACTCTGCTCGTGGTCCCCACAGTGTACCGTGGGGCTTATCGGAGAGCAGAGAGAGGTGTGTCGGGTGAATAGGCCCCCTCCCCCAGCCTCCAAAGCAGCCACCCTCCCTTCTCCCCCGCCCTATCATCCCTGATATTAGCCGTGGGCGGGCATTCAGCAGACACCGGCCAGCCTAATACAGCCCCGCCACAGTATCGCCCCCTATTACACAGCTCGACCTTTGATAGCCTGATGACCCGCCGCAGATAAGGGAGCTCCCCAATGGAAATCACACATTCGGTGGTGCTAACGATTCTAACACTTACGAGAACACGGTAAGTGCCAGGACCCGATTTCCAAGGAACTTAGCTCGGTGAAACAAGGATCGAATTAAGCGAACATGTGTCTGTGCCTACCAGTAGATACTCGACCGTTTCTGAGAAAACGACTGTCAAAGTTTTCGAGATACTTCATGTGTCCTTTAGGACGCATCGAGTTTAACCCGAGAGGTGGTACAGTGGCAACTGTTACAACTTTCACACTCTTGCGCACCATGTTCGAAACCGATTATTTTTCGTTTATCCACCCACGTCCGTAGAAGATTACTACACGAATGTTCTCTCTCTCTCTCTCTCTCTCTCTCTCTCTCTCTCTCTCTCACTGTCCATCCCCTCCTGTGTCCTCTTTCCATCTGTGCCTCTTCCCCTTCTATTTCTATTTTCACCTGCTCTTTCACTCTCAATCTCCTACTCCCTCCTCTCTCTGTCCATCTCCACCTCTTCCGTTTCTATGTCCATTTCCTCCTTCACTCTCTCACTATTTATCCTGTCTTCCCTCTTCTCCCTGTCAAACTCCACCTCTTCCCTTTCTATGTCCATTTGCTCCTCCCTATCCATCTACACATCTTCCCCTTTTATGTCCATTTCCCCTCGCTCTCTCTCACTGTCCATCTCCTTCTCCATCTCTCTGTCCATCTCCATCTCGTCTCCTTCTATGTTCATTTGCTCCTCCCTCTCTCTCATTGTTAATCTCCTCCTCCCTCATCTCTCTGTCCATCTCCAGCTCTTCCCCTTCTATGTCCATTTCGTCCTCTCTCTCTCTCTCTCTCTCTCTCTCTCTCTCTCTCTCTCTCTCTCTCTCTCTCTCTGCCCATCCCCTCCTCCCTTATCTCTCTGTTCATACCCACATCTTCCCTTCGTTTGTCCATTTCCTCCTTCCTCTCTCTCACTATCTATCCTGTTCCCTCCTGCCTCTGTCCATCTCCACATCTTTCCTTCCTATGTTCATTTCCTCCTCCCTCTCTCTCTCTCTCTCTCTGTCCATCTGCTTCTTCCCTTTCTCTATCCACTTTATCACTCATACCCCCATAGGAGAGTGCAGGTCTTACCCACAGTTTTCTTTCCAGGTAAGTAATATGTTTACCAAGTTGGGTTGATATCCATCCAGGGGGTTAGAAGGAGCCTTTTACCAATGGCTTTTTCCCTGTATACATGTCACATATACAGCAGTAAAAATCAATATAAAGGCAGGCTTTCACGGAAGTAATAGTACAATGTCTGAAGCAAACATGTATCAGATTTACTATGAAATTAGTAGATATGTATAAGACATAAACAATCATGACAGTATTACAAAGTTTTCTTCATAATGTGAGTAACGAAAAAAGCTGTTTATGTTTCCGGATTGGAAATTAGTATAAAGGCGCTCACTGTCCTTTCGTGTTATTGCACTACTAGTACTTTGTCCAACCTCTGTTCTTCCTCATTAAATTTAAAATTCTCTCCAGCATTGATTTTGTCAGAGTTTGTAGTTCTTGTAGTGAAATTGTCGCTTAGTCTTCTCGTATCGCTCTTTTCAGCTCACTTAAGGCCTCAAATTACCTTCCATTGTAATTAACACGTCTTGCAAGTATTCCACAAAAGTTTCCGAACGGGTTCCAAAGCGAGCTAAGTGCAGGCCAGGGTAAGACATCGATTTTTTTATCTTCAAATTATTTTTAGTTTTAGCAGAACCATGCAGAGATACATTATATTGTTGACACATTAGATTTCCGTCACCTAGGTCTTCATATGTTCTAGACAATTCTATTTCTGGCTTCTCAGTATACATGTTAGGGCTCATTGCAGTATTCAATGCGATTTGCCTTCAGCGTAAAAAACTACCCAAATCATAACACTTCCGCCACCAAAATTTCTTCTCATTCATAACCGCTGATCTATTTCAGATCAAGCCAATAATACTGAAATCCATCCTGCCCATCTAAACTACACTTCTTCTCATCACTGAAGATCACTTTATCGCATTCTGAAGTCCATGATGGATGTTTATCCTGTTTATATTTGGGTGTTTGAGCAGGTATCTACAGTAGCTTGTCGAATACGAAAAAAATGGTTCAAATGGCTCTGAGCACTATGCGACTTAACTTCTGAGGTCATCAGTCGCCTAGAACTCGGAACTAATTAAACCTAACTAACCTAAGGACATAACACACATCCATGCCCGAGGCAGGATTCGAACCTGCGACCGTAACGTGTCGAATACGAGATGCTTGTTATGTGACAATTGTCGTACACGTCTAGCAGTTACTGGCAATTGTAGATCAGCAACAAGTTGAGAAGAATAACTGTTTGTGGCCATTTCTTTGCGCTAAAGTAACCATTTCTATGCTTCAGATAATTTTTTACTTTGTCCATATTTTCAGTTCTGTCCACATCGTGCACCCAGTCTAACGAAATTATCAGTAACTGTACTTGAACAGTTCATCTTCTTGGCAACTTGACGATTAGAGTGTCCCATTTCCTTGTTCGTAGCGACTTCTGCTTTTTCCTCACGTGGTAGCTGTTTTCCGCGTGGCATTGTCGCAATTGTGTTTTATGCACATAACATCCACTATCAATAATAGTGTCTGTTTCCTGTCTGCAGTATAAGGACGTACGCACAGAGCCGACCGCCTTTATACCGAGTTCCATCCTCTACGATCTGAACCATTAAAGTCTTGTTACATACTCTACTACTGGAAACAAATCCGACACCATGTGACTGAATTTGTCCGTATACTGGATTTCATACTATTGTATATCCGTTGTGCACAAGTATTCCAACCAACAATGTTAATTTTCTTGAAAATATCCATGCCTTTATACTGGGTTTCACTACTGTATTTCACATACATCTAACATATTTCACCAGTATCTCTACCAAATTACGCTCTGCAATTTCGTTTTCACTCAGCTCAACGTTGATGACGTCATGTCTCCTGAATTAAATGTCGCACAACTACATAATTTTGTAGGTACATCTGGTGATGTATGTGGATACTATCTGCGAAATCTGCTGCAAATAGAATTAGTAGCAAAGAAGTAATAAATTAAAACATCATGCATGATGCACCAGTCTTTTGCGTCTCTCAGTGTTTATGACGTCATATCTCGTGGACTATGTGTTATAGAATGATGTATTTTTGCAGATACATTCAAGTGATATATGTGACTACTGTCTGAAAAATATGTTGTAAATAGAGTTAGTCGCAGAGAAATAATAAACTAAAAGGCCATGTCTGAGGCGAGCAGTTTTACTGCATGAACAGCGCAAATGTAGGAAGAGAGAAATTTTTTCCTTTCAATACTTTCCGGGAGGTATCAGCGAGAAAAAAATCTCATTACGATCTGAAATTGTGCGTAAAGTTGGTCGTAAGTCGTTAAGTGCTCTCTTTCTCGAATACTAGACGAATATACACTCCTGGAAATTGAAATAAGAACACCGTGAATTCATTGTCCCAGGAAGGGGAAACTTTATTGACACATTCCTGGGGTCAGATACATCACATGATCACACTGACAGAACCACAGGCACATAGACACAGGCAACAGAGCATGCACAATGTTGGCACTAGTACAGTGTATATCCACCTTTCGCAGCAATGCAGGCTGCTATTCTCCCATGGAGACGATCGTAGAGATGCAGGATGTAGTCCTGTGGAACGGCTTGCCATGCCATTTCCACCTGGCGCCTCAGTTGGACCAGCGTTCGTGCTGGACGTGCAGACCGCGTGAGATGACGCTTCATCCAGTCCCAAACATGCTCAATGGGGGACAGATCCGGAGATCTTGCTGGCCAGGGTAGTTGACTTACACCTTCTAGAGCACGTTGGGTGGCACGGGATACATGCGGACGTGCATTGTCCTGTTGGAACAGCAGGTTCCCTTGCCGGTCTAGGAATGGTAGAACGATGGGTTCGATGACGGTTTGGATGTACCGTGCACTATTCAGTGTCCCCTCGACGATCACCAGTGGTGTACGGCCAGTGTAGGAGATCGCTCCCCACACCATGATGCCGGGTGTTGGCCCTGTGTGCCTCGGTCGTACGCAGTCCTGATTGTGGTGCTCACCTGCACGGCGCCAAACACGCATACGACCATCATTGGCACCAAGGCAGAAGCGACTCTCATCGCTGAAGACGACACGTCTCCATTCGTCCCTCCATTCACGCCTGTCGCGACACCACTGGAGGCGGGCTGCACGATGTTGGGGCGTGAGCGGAAGACGGCCTAACGGTGTGCGGGACCGTAGCCCAGCTTCATGGAGACGGTTGCGAATGGTCCTCGCCGATACCCCAGGAGCAACAGTGTCCCTAATTTACTGGGAAGTGGCGGTGCGGTCCCCTACGGCACTGCGTAGGATCCTACGGTCATGGCGTGCATCCGTGCGTCGCTGCGGTCCGGTCCCAGGTCGACGGGCACGTGCACCTTCCGCCGACCACTGGCGACAACATCGATGTACTGTGGAGACCTCACGCCCCACGTGTTGAGCAATTCGGCGGTACGTCCACCGGGCCTCCCGCATGCCCACTATACGCCCTCGCTCAAAGTCCGTCAACTGCACATACGGTTCACGTCCACGCTGTCGCGGCATGCTACCAGTGTTAAAGACTGCGATGGAGCTCCGTATGCCACGGCAAACTGGCTGACACTGACGGCGGCGGTGCACAAATGCTGCGCAGCTAGCGCCATTCGACGGCCAACACCGCGGTTCCTGGTGTGTCCGCTGTGCCGTGCGTGTGATCATTGCTTGTACAGCCCTCTCGCAGTGTCCGGACCAAGTATGGTGGGTCTGACACACCAGTGTCAATGTGTTCTTTTTTCCATTTCCAGGAGTGTAGACAGGCTATTTGCTTGTCGTGAATTGCACTTCTTTTTCGGCCACACCCCCTTTGAGAGGTAGGTGGTTCGTGCTCCATAAAGTAAGTGATATGTGTACCAGGTTTGGTTGAAATCGACCCAGTGGTTTAGAAGGAGATGTGGAACATACTCGTACATACAATCGTACATTTACTTGTACAATATTTATGGATGTTCATTACAGGAGAAACCCCAGCAGTGAATTAGTTATTAATATGCTATTTCTCAAGAGCTTCGTCATTCAACGAAGTAGGTATATAATGACCCCTATCAGTCACATTGTAATACCGGGTGATTCAAAAAGAAAGGACAAATTTCTATTGCTTATCACAGCCAACTATAAAAGGTAGAAACATATTGCGCGTATTTCCGCAGCTCTCGGTCTAGTGGCTAGCGTTGAGATCCCGGGTTCGATTCCCGGGTGGGTTGGGGATTTACTCTGGTCGGGGACAAGGTGTTTGTGTTGTCCTCATCGTCATCATCATTCGTGACACTGGTTGGATTGGGCTATGTAACCCTTTGGACTGTGTAAAAATTGAGACTTTGTACGGGCGATGATGACCGCTCAGTTGAGCGCCCCACGAACCAATCATCACCATCAAATTGCGCATGTCACTGGATAGAGCAAGGCTCAAAGTTTTGATAAAGCTGCGCTGTTTTTTGTCTACAGCAACATGGAGGAATCGTTTTTCTTGGAATTTGGGCGAAGTCAGTCCATTGTTCAAGAGCAACGTGGATTCCGCCATCAATTCAGCAAGAAGCCGCCTCTGCACAAGCAAATTTATGGCTAACATACAAAATTCTTGGAAGTTGGTTGAACAAGCAAAGGGAAAGCACTGTACGACCACGCACGTCTTATGAAAACGTCGAGTTTATCCGAGATGCATTCACATGGAAGCTTCGGAGGTCCACAAGACGGCCACGCCAGGAACATCAGCTTCCTCAAACAACGGTGTGGCGTGTTCTTGAACTAAGCCTGCGTATGAAGCCTTACAAGTTGTACTTACTGCAGTAATAGCATTCCCATGACCATAACAGAAGGTACGAATTTTCAATTTCAGTACTACACGATATGGCAGAGGACACTTTTTCTGAACGACTCATCTTTTCGGGCGAATAGACGTTCCATCTATCGGGTAAACTAAACCCTCGTAATGTAACAATTTAGGGGTCACAAAATCCTGGTGTCGTTGGACATGAAAGAGACTCGCCGAAACGGAATGTATTTTGTGCCGTTTCTGTACACAAAGTTTGTGGACCTTTCTTCTTTGCGGAGGAAACTGTGACAGAAATGCCATACCTAGATATGCTGCAAAATTGGTTGTTTCCTCACCTTTACGAAGATCCCAAATATTTCATTTTTATTTATGACAACGCACCGCCTCACGTTCACGTTGAAGATGCGACGTTATCCTAACACCATCCCTCAACGTTGAATTGGAACAGGTATACAAGATATCGTTCACTGTTTTTGGCCCCCAAGGTCATCCGACCTCACACTGTGAGATTTTTTTGTATGGGATACGTAAAAGACAGAGTCTTTGTCCCACCTATGACAGCTACACTTCAGCAGCTGTTGAAGCTATCAATTCCATAAACAGGGACATTTTGATTCGTGTGTGGAATGAAATGGACTACCGTTTCATTGTTTCTCGAGCAAATAATGGTACTCAATTTCAGTTGATGGTGTAGTGTCTGTATGAACACAAAACTTTGCACCTTCTCTGGCTAGTGAGATGAGCAGTGTGTTTCCGTCTTTCATGGTTTGTCTGTAATAAACATTTGAAGTATGTTCTTTCTTTTTTAATTACCCTGTTCTTCAACACAAATACTCTCAAAAAATAGTTCAAATGGCTATGAGCACTATGGGACTTAACATCTGTGGTCATCAGTCCCCTAGAACTTAGAACTACTTAAACTTAACTAACCTAAGGACATCACACACATTCATGCCCGAGGCAGGATTCGAACCTGCGACCGTAGCGGTCACGCGGTTCCAGACTGCAGCGCCTAGAACCGCACGGCCACACCGGCCGGCAAAACACTCTCACATAGAAGACCATTCGTATCGTCTTGGTACTAATATCACACCTTCGCTTATGACACTAAAATCACTGGCTTCCTTTTGAAAAATGTGTTCATAAATTATGCTGTACTTTTAAAACAACTCTGCATGAAGAATGAAATATTACTTCCTTTGACAAATATTTCGTAGCAACTGATCGCTGCACAAGATTTCACTGTTTTCATAAAGAAACTTTTTGTGATAATATTAAAATTAATGTAAAAAGAAACTGAACGGTAATCCAAAAGTTGTCCGCAAGTTCATGGCGCCACTACGCAGCTGATGGAGATGTTGGCTTTAATATGATGACGTCATACTCGATCTGTATGATCTGAGGCAGAAACGGCGCTAACAGCACGTTTTCGTCTCTCATTAGGGTCAGGGACATCGTCTGTTTTGTCTAAGAATCTATCAGTGTCAACAGTAGTAGTGATAAGGGAGAGTTGGATGGTAATTATGTGCACCAGCTTCTTATACTCATGCCATATTTGAAGCATGCGACAAACATGATGACCTCCGAATACTACAGCCCTCTTCTAATTCCTGAAAGGGACAAAGAGGAACAAGCAGCCAGGCGCTACATGCTAAGGTGAAAAAAGTCACGGGATACCTCCTCCGCTGGCCGCTGTGGTCGAACGGTTCTAGGCGCTTCAGCCCGGAACCGCGCTGCTGCTACGGTCGCAGGTTCGAATCCTGCCTCGGGCATGGATGTGTCCATAGGTTAGTTAGGTTTAAGTAGTTCTAAGTCCAGGGGACAGATGTCAAGTCCCATAGTGCTCAGAGCCATTTGATACCTCCTCCTAATATCGTGTTGGACATCCGTTTGCTCACCGTAGTGCAGCAGCTCGATGTGGCATGGACTCGGAAAGTCGTTGCAACTTCTCCGCAGAAATAATGAGCCATGCTGCCAATAAATGCGAAGGTGTTGGCGGTGCAGGATTTCGTGCACCAAATGACGATTATGCCCTACAAATTTTCGGTGGGATTCATGTCGGGCGCTCGAATTTTCCAGGGCTTTCTTCAAACCAATGGCGAACAGTTGTGGCCCGATGACCTGTCTGGGAACTTGGAGCCCATGAGTGGCTGCAGACGGTCTGCAAGTAGCCGAGCATACCCATTTCCAGTCAATGGTCGGCTCAGTTCGATCAGACGACCCAGTATATTCCTTGTAAACACAGTCCAAACCATTATGGAGCCACCACCAGCTTGCACAGCGCCTTGGTCACAACTTGGCTCCATGGTTTCTTGGGGTCTGCACCACACTCGAACCCTACCATCAGCTCCTATCAAATGTCATCGGGACGCATCTGATCTGGCCACGGTATTCAAGTCGTCTATAGAATTCAACCGATATGGTCACGAGCCCAGGAGAGGCGCTGCAGGCGATTTTGTGCTGTTAGCAGAGGCACTCGCGTCGGTCGTCTGCTGCCATAGCCCATTAAGGCCAAACTTCGCCGCTCTGTGCTAACGCATACGTTCGTCGTACAAACCAGTTATTTCACGCAGTGTTGCTTGTCTGTTAACACTAACAACTGTACGCAAATGCCACAGCTCTTGATCGTTAGGTGAAGGCCGTCGGCCATTGTATTGTCCGTGGTGAAAAGTAATGCCTGAAATTTGATATTTTCGGCACGCTCTTAACACTATGGATTTTGGAGTATTGATTCGTAATCGATTTCCGAAATGAAATGTCCCATGCATCGTCTAACTCCAACTACCATTTCGCGTTTAGAGTCTGTTAATTCTCGTCGTGCGGCTATAATAACGTCAGAAACCGTTTCAAATGGTTCAAATGGCTCTGAGCACTATGGGACTTAACATCTATGGTCATCAGTCCCCTAGAACGTAGAACTACTTAAACCTAACTAACCTAAGGACAGCACACAACACCCCGCCGGGAATCGAACCCGGGAACCCGGGCGTGGGAAGCGAGAATGCTACCGCACGACCACGAGCTGCGGACAAACCTTTTCACATGAATCGCTTGAGTACAAATGACATCTCTGCCAATGCACTGATCTTTTATATCTCGTGTACACGATACTACCGCCATCTGTATATGACCATACCGCAATCCCGTGACTTCTGTTACGTCAGTGTATGAGTTGTGGAATGCGTGAGTTTCAGTCAAATAAGGCAGGGTATTTGTATCCTTTGTCTGCAGAAATGAAATGATAAGGTAAGTTTACAGTTGTTTCCGATTCACTTTTATCTGTACATGTTATTAAATCTTGTAATTCACAATTTCATGATCTGCTTTCTAAGTATAGCAGTTTAACTTACAGCATCTGATTGCTTTAGTATGTAACGACAGACGGAGATAATGGTACACTGAAGAAGAACAATTGTGCGCACCCCCTGTCCACCGCCCGAAAAAAATGAAAATCCGCGGGGCAGATTCGTGTCGGGGACCGGCACGCCTTCCCGCTCGGGAAGTAGCGCGTTAGACCGCGCGGCTAGCTGGGTGGGCGATACAATGTTTGATTACATAAATGATGGTTCAAATGGCTCTGAGCACTATGAGACGAACCTTGGTACAAGCTCCAGGCAAGTGGCCCGCCAAGCCAAAATACGACTATGTGTATCGTGCATAACAATCGCTACTATCCCTATCACCTGCAATAAGTGCAAGGATTATAAGCAGCGGACTTCCCTCTACGAGAGGAATTATGTCGAAGGTTTTTGCAACAGACCACCACAATTATGGGATTTCACAAATCAGTCCTCTTTAGCAAGGATGCTACCTTTATCAGAATTGGCTTCATCAATCTGCACAATCGTCATCTGTGTCTAACGAGCCGTCCGCGGTGGCCGAGTGGTTCTAGGCGCTTCAGTCCGGGACCGCGCGACTGCTACCGTCGCAGGTTCGAATCCTGCCTCGGGCATGGATGTGCGTGATGTCCTTAGATTGGTTAGGTTTAAGTAGTTCTAAGTTCTAGGGGACTGATGACCTCAGATGTTAATACCCATAGTGATCAGAGCCATTTGAACCATTTTTGTCTAACGACACGGCACGTGATCAGAGCAACGTTCATTCGTCAGCGCCGTCTGCAGCGGCAACGATGCGTTTCCGGACACATGTTCATAGGATCTTTTTATGTCCATTTCCAATCAGGAATCCGTCCAAGCAGTTTGTCGATTTTGTTAATGTTCTTTCAGTAGTTGCAGCGTGCTTCTTTATTGATGCAGCTGATTTATAACGACTTGTTGAGGCCATGGCACGTCGAGTTTCTGCACTAAGCTGGATAAAAGGAGGTCCAATACGATATTGGGAGGTATCCCACAATTTTTATCACTTCGGTGAAGTCATAGGCTGTTGCGTGCGTTTTGCAGCGCCTTTCTCGTTAGTGGTCTGTTGATGATCCACTATAGTGTCGTTGCTACATATTTCGCTACTCTATGCACGCCTTACCCATCGCCACTTGTCGTCCGTAATCATCCATGGTACGTTAGTTTTAAGTCTACTAGCAGGAGCAGAACTAAAAAAATAATGTTTCATTAATGTTAACACTAATCATGTATACCTATCCAGTAAGCCGACTCATTCCACATTATTTCGATGGATATGGAAATGCTGTGTGGCTAGGGCCTCCCGTCAGGTAGACCGTTCGCCTGGTGCAAGTCTTTCGATTCGACACCACTTCGGCAAGTTGCGTGTCGATGGGGATGAAACGATGAAGTTAAGGACAACATAGCACCCAAACACCCAGTCTCTGACAGGAGAAAACTCCGACCCAGCCGGGAAACGAACCCGGGCCGTTAAGTATGACATTGAGTCGTGCTGACCACTCAGCTACCAGGAGCGGACATCATTTCGATGAAAGAATTGTTCACACCATCTTTTGGAAACGTAATCAGCTAAGTAACTATGGCTGAAAAATGTTTTGCCAGCCCCGTATTGCCCGCATCTCGTGGTCGTGCGGTAGCGTTCTCGCTTCCCACGCCCGGGTTCCTGGGTTCGATTCCCGGCGGGGTCAGGGATTTTCTCTGCCTCGTGATGGCTGGGTGTTGTGTGCTGTCCTTAGGTTAGTTAGGTTTAATTAGTTCTAAGTTCTAGGGGACTGATGACCATAGATGTTAAGTCCCATAGTGCTCAGAGCCATTTGAACCATTTGAACCAGCCCCCTATCGCTGCATTTCCGAAGCCAGCTCAATCTGCTGGCCATTGCAACCCATTAATTCAGTTTCTGAAATTCCCTTAAGTAGTGTGGCCAGCATACCATGTCATGCCACAAGTTATGCAGTAGATTAGGTACTTCATTTTAATACAAATAGAAAACAAATCCGTTCACGAAAGCATATAATTACTTTCAGTGTAGTATGACAACGATTTGTACAGACTGTGTGCCTTGCACTGATGGAAAAAAGTTGGTAGGCGTGTTTCCGCATCTGAAAGGTGATATCCATCTAAATTTCGCACAATCGAATAAGAGTAGCTCTAATAGCGCTACTATGAAAGTGATAATCAGGTTTGCTTTAAATACACACTTTAACGGTCGTGAGCGTTAGTTAGCTTTGACAGTGAGTCCGCCCCCGGTAGCTGAGTGGTCAGTGCGAGAGACTGTCAATCCTAAGGGCCTGGGTTCGATTCCCGGCTGGGTCGGAGATTTTCTCCTCTCAGGGACTGGGTGTTGTGTTGTCCTAATCATCATCATTTCATCCCCATCGACGCGCAAGTCGCCGAAGTGGCGTCGAATCGAAAGACTTGCACCAGGCGAACGGTCTACCCGACGGGAGGCCCTAGTCACACGACATTTCTTTTTTATCTTTGAGAGTGGACGTGGTAAGCTTATGTCAGTCAAGGATACATTTAAGGCGATGAGGAGTCAGTCAAGAATGGCTTTAAGGCGAGGAAGTTGTCTTTATCAACATCTCACTGAGTTTGAACGGGGTCATGTAATAGAACTACAAGAAGCTACGTGTTCCTTCTGCGATACTGCTGTGAGACTTGGCAGGAATGTAGCCACGGTACATGATTGCTGGCAGCAGTGGCCATGAGAATGTACCGTCGTTAGAAGACCAGGCTCCGAACGGTCACGTGGTATTACGGAGAGGGATGACCATCGTGTTCGGTGTACAGCTCTGGAGCATCGTACTCATCTGTAGGAACAATTTGAGTCACTGTTGACATCGCACTGACACAGCGAACTGTTACAAGTCGATTGCTTCAAGGACAACTCCGAGCCAAATACCCTGTAGCGTGAATTCCACTGACCCCAGATCACCGCCATTTGCGACTTCACTGGTGTCAAGCGAGACCTCATCGGAGGGCAGGGTGGAGGTCTGTTGTGTTTTCTGACGAAAGCTGGTTGTGCCTCTGTGCCAGTGATGGCCATGTATTAGAAGGAGGTCATCTGAGGGCCTGCAACCAATCTGCGTGCTGAACACATTGGACCTTCACCTGGAGTCACGGTTTTGGGTATAATTTCGTATGACAGCAGGAGCACTGTGGCCATCCCACGCATCCTCACAGCAAATTTGTACATCAGTCCGGCGATTCGAACAGTTGTGCTGCCATTCGTGAACAGCAGGCGGTGTTTTCCAGAAGGATAACGCTCGCCAACACGCCACTGCTGTAAGCCAACACGCTCTGCAAAGTGTGAACATGCCCTGGGCAGCTCGATCACAATATCTGCCTCGAATCGTTCACATATGGAACATAATAGAACGACGACTCCAGCACCGTGCATAACCATCATTAACCATCCCCGTATTGACTGACCAAGTGCGACAGGCATGGAACTCCATCCCAAAAACTGACACCCGGCAGCTATACAACACAATGCATGCACGTTTGCATGATGGCATTCAATATTCTGGCGGTTACACCGTTTATTAATGTACCAGCATTTCACATTTGCAATTTCTAATCTCGCGCTTACATTGAACTGTGATCTTACAATGTTAATAACTTAAATATGTAAGGTGTCAGGCAAATCCAACACCTTCCATGAAAACCCTGACATGATAAGCAAATCCAGTAGTATGTCACATAGCTCCGAATAAATCGTGGCATTAAATTAACCAAAGTAATACGAGTAACGAGTGAGCAAATGGAATACCACAAACTAACACAAGAATGCCTAAATGCATGTCATACCTTCCCACCGTGAGACAGACGCAGTTCCGAGGGGAGAAACGAGAACAGAAGCCGAGAGCAGAACCGTGTTAAGCTCGAAGGCCCTACGATAAGGGACGGACGGACACCCACGTCGCCAGCTAACCGCTAGGACCACACCACCCGCAAGTTTTAGCGCGAGACTTTTTTGCGTCTCTGTTACGTCAGGACCACCCCCCAGCCAATGTTAAAAACTAGAGCCCTCCAGAAGAACAGTATAGATTTTACGATAACGCTAAAAGGACCACACCAGCTGCAAGTTTTAGCGTGAGACTTTTTCGCTTCTCTGTTACGTTGCAAACTTTAAAAAACATTGCCCCACCACGAAAAGTATAACGTTTCTCATTGGATAGACAAAATTTTTGTAGGCGGAGCTTAAGGTTAACATTGAGACCCTGATTGGTCAGGTGAAAACACAGCCAGATAGTTTTTTTAAACCAACTTCGGTAAATTGTAGTAAGGAGAAGTTAGGAGAGAGTAGCTTCCGAGACGGAGAGGTGAGCGGAGCTGTGCTGCCCGCCGCCTCCTGACAAACACCGACAAGGTAATGAACGCACGCGATGCCGCATAACAGCGCATAAAGCTTCACTCAGAACTGCAGAAGTCTCATCTCTTACACCCCCTTTTTGCGTAATACTAGTGTCGATCGTCAATTAAAGCTCATGGTGTTCACATTTGCCACTTGAAGTAAAAATCTGAAGGGCGATGATTTTTCTGTTATATAGTTATTGAGAAGCCACATCAGCCACTGTAATTTACGACAAGTTAGATAAGTAATTAAAGATAATTGAGGGTCACTGTAGACCATTTTGATAGTTTTCTCTCTTGTGAAACTTAATTTAAACCTAGATTATAGATGTGATATGGCATAGGTCATCCTTCGATCCACTGTAGAACTTGGAAATCCATTCAGGGAATATTCGTTCACATTTTTGTTGAACGCAGTTGGTTTTTACCATCCTGTATTAAAACATTTCCTTTTATCAATAATGCAATTTATAAACAATGTTTTGTGAGTAGAATAAAATTTCCAGTTCTAAAGTTAACTGCTTTTTCGACGTTATTTTACCAGCTAACCAAAAATAGGAAAGCCTTGAACCCCTCCCACTAAATTTAGTTAGTATTAAGATTCTTTTACAGGGAGTGCAGTGGAGCTGACGCTGAAATCATTAAGTATTTGGTTATATCATCGCTAGTCTCACTGAACTCTTCTGAATTCTACATGTCATGTGTGGTCTGACGTCTCCTTACCAGCAACAGGTCCCAGGTTCAAACTAGTCAATTCCCTAAAAAACACGCTCAGAGCATCGTTGCGCGAAAGTGGTAGGGAGACACGATATAGAACAAACAGACACCACGCAGAATGTTAGAAATATGCTACCTAGACAATTGTTTCCCGAAATTTCATTACTGTGCGTTAATTATGTTTTGGCGTCGCAATTTTTTTACATCAGTGTACGAACTTGCTAGTAAGTGATCTTACAAGTAAGTGAGCTTATAAACACCTGCGTTATTCATTTCACCCCTACGCTGTGTTATCCAAATAATCTTTGACTGTAGTGTAAATATTTTTAAAGAGGTACACGTTAATTGTTTTACGACATAAATTGTATTACGATTCGATGATCGTAGAGTTAGTAATTATCAACAACAATGCTATTATAGCATCTTTGATTATTGCGTTGAACTAAACGTTTTAAGAGGTGGAACGATACTTTCACTGAATACTTTAAATTATGAACTTAGTGGTTAACATAATCATACTAGTGAGGCGTGGCGACTGGCGCTAGTTATGCTCCACTTGCGTCGTTGATATCAACATTCGTCTAGTCTTGTATCTCTGACCATTCCGCCTTTGGTTTTCCGGCTTGGCGCATGGCTGATCTCACTCTCCGGTAGGCGTTCAACGAGGCGACATGTTTTGAAGGAAGGCCCTCGTCCATATCCGCTGTGCCTGGGCCTCGCCGTTTTACAGCGCGCCGGGTGTACGGTGCTGGTTAGTCGACGCGTTTGAGTGCGAAACGGTTGCGGATCCGACATCTCAGGCTGGACATCTTCTCAAAGCGTAACTGGAAACATCAAGTTACATATGATTCATATGCTGCTGTTAATCTTTGAAGATGTGTGAAACTTATAATGGCATGTTGTATCTGCCGGAGATCAGCTAAGGATGGTTCTGAATAACAGAGTGTTATACTGAACTTACGAAGTCTAAGGCTTCCAAATGTTGTTTCCGCAGAGCAAAGTCTAATTATTTCGGTAAATGCAAAAGGGAATAGAATTTTACTGCTTGTTTTAAAGGTTCCTTTCAGTGTTAATTTGACGTAGTAAATTAGTTTGCTCTTTGCCCAGTTTTGGTTTCAGACTTTCTTTTAATATGAAGGGCGGAGCTTTGTTAAGTCGGTGTGATTTTAATTGTTCTTTTATTCGGTAAATGTCTCAATTTGGTTTTCAGTTATGTTACAGATAACATAATTAGTAAGCCTTGCATGGTCTTGAAAAAGGTGAATCACGAGTTTAATTTGTCTGCCGCGTGAATTATTTGCTGTTGCAGGAATGGTCTTGTATGTGGGGCAGATGGGGATTGTCGCCTTGGCGGGCAGGCTGAGATCGTGTGTGTGTTCGGCGTGTTTTCTGCTCTGGTTTGCAGCCTGATCATCTTCGAAATTGCTTGGCTGTTGCATTCTACTCGTTTGTTCCGAGTACCACCGCGCATAAGCCGTGCTCCCATCCTTTAGTTAAACATCCGGTCTGTCCACCGGTATGGACTAGATCTTTTTATAAGTAGCTCAAGGTGAATCATTAGTGTTATGAAAATTTTGGTTACGTAAGCAATGAACTTAACATTGTGCTTAAGGTGGTCACTGTCTGTGATCCTTTTGCAATCAGATCTAATTATTATCTTTAAAATACTGTTCGTTATATCAATCCATGATCTAATCACATAATTTTTCTAAGTTTGGTGAAGAACAAGCGTCCGAAATTTAAAGACTTGATCTTTGATAACTCCATTTGTATCTTCTTTTTTTAAAAAAAAAAAGAAAAAAAGGGGAACAGACGGTTAAAGTCAGTTGTATACTTTCTTAAGAGGACAAAGGTCCAACTTAAATTTTTATATTGTTATTCTAATTCTGTAATTCTGTGTTAATGAAACTTGTTCCTTAGTTAAAATTAAAATTATGTACCAACCACAAGTTTTTCCAACAGCAAAGATCCCTAGCTTCCTAGCTCCTTTGAGTAGCTGTGGTTAAATTGTAATTTTGGTTTCTCTAGCACGTAACTTGAGTAGTCACGCAGCTCAACTAGCTTTGCGATTTCTTTCATTAACGTGACGTTTACTTATCCTTGGGGTACGAAATACTTCAGTAAGTTGAACATAGTCTATCTCTTAACTCTCATTCATCAGAATTGTTTTATAGTTGTAAGCCTGAACTATAGCTGGTTTCGGACAGAAACAAAGAAATCCCACACTCTTTCTGAGTTTCTGTGTTGTTCGATGTTGACTATATCTCACTTATAACTAAATTCCAACCCAGCTCCTGCGCCACCAGAGATAGGATTTACATCAAACTTTTGAAGACAGGATTAATGATATCGATAACTGTAGCAGCTATACGGGGCTGCATATGAATGGCGTTTGCAAACAGGTCGATAGGCGAAGCGTCCCCTGTGTTTGTTCAGGGGAGGGCTTTGCGCAGATTGGAGCGCGCACTGTGTGAAAATGTGCTGACGTGTTGCCACAGGAACGTACAGTGTTGAAAGGAGCTGCTCGCTAAAGTGAACGCCGTATCTCTTCCATCTTTTGTTGTCTATGTAGCATAGATGTCTACAAAAATAATCCAAGAAAATATATTCAGAAGAATAGTGATCTTGTGAAGTAACTCTGACACTCTGCTCTCTTTAGCTGCTACCTTGTAATGTAGTGAGGGATTTAAGTTTCCAGTATGCACGGCTGCGTATAGTCTATGCGCTTAGCCAGACGCAGGCCACTGTTGATTTACACTGTGACAGTTATTCAACGATATGAAATAAACTCGTCATAACTTCTAAACGGTTTGTGTTAGGACGTTCAAACTGCACGGTTGTTGCGGGGCATGATGGTAACTACTAAGTGCAATTCATTTCGATGGTTTCGTCAATAAGCGAAATTGGCGCATTTAGGGGACTGGGAATCCCCAGTTTCACAATCGAGAAGTCTCTTCACCCTCAACGGGTGACTGTGTGGTGTACAATGCCCACTCACAGGATAATCGGTGCGATATTTCTTGACGGCACGGTGACTACCGAACGGTATGAGAAGGTTTTGGAAGATGATTGCACCTCCTTTACCCAAAGTGACCCTGGTTTCGACAAGATGTGGTTCATCCAAGACGGAGTTCGACCTCATCGAAGCAGGAGAGTGTTTGATGTCCTGGTGGAGCACTTCGGGGACAGTATTCTGGCTCTGGGATACCCAGAGGCCACTGGTATAGGCCTCGATTGGCCGCCATATTCTCCGGGTCTGAACACATGCGCCTTCTTTTTGTGGGGCTATATTAAAGACAATGTGTACAGCAATAACAACAAAACCATTGCTGAGCTGAAAACAGCCATTCAGGAGGTCATCGACAGAATCGATGTTTCGACACTTCTGCGGATCATGCAGAATTTTGCTGTTCGTCTGTGCCATATCACAGCCAATGATGGCAGGCATATGGCACATGCTATCTGTAGTGACGTAACAAGACTGTTACGCCACTTGAAGTAGCCGAAAGAAAGGCACGCGTACACACACGCCGACGGGCGTGAATTCTGGAACAGGATAACTATTGAATGGTAGCAAGAAAAGTACGTAGCTGCTTTATACTTAACTTTATTAGTTGATGACTACAGCGTTCTTCTTGAGACATTTATACTATTATTCTCAAACTATGTAAGGCTAATGGCGCCTTGCTAGGTCGTAGCCATGGACTTAGCAGAAGGCTATTCTAACTGTCTCTCGGCAAATGAGAGGAAGGCTTCGTCCGTATTGTCGCTAGCAATGTCGTCGTACAACTGGGGCGAGTCCTCGTCCGTATCTCGAGACCTGCCTTGTGGTGGCGCTAGGTCTGCGATCACACAGTGGCGACACGCGGGTCCGACATGTACTAAATGGACCGCGGCCGATTTAAGCTACCACCTAGCAAGTGTGGTGTCTGGCGGTGACACCACACTATAACCTAAATCCGAGTATCTATAGGGACGTTTACATGTTGCATAAAGTGAGTGCACGCCGTGAGGGGTTTTCATATAGTACAATAACTATCACACTGTCTGTATGAGGACATAGCAGACAGAGGATGGAGAAACTTCTGCATTATATGTAGTGTGAAATAATGAATCTACAGGATGTCTGAAAAGTACATTGAAATAATGTATGTATAAGGTAAAGCAACTGCACGCCAACAAACACTTGAGAATGTGTGCAACGATTATAAAAGAATAGTGTCACTTATAATCCATGTGAGCGACAATATAGACTTTGTTACATCGGTTTTCTAGAAATAAGACAGTGGTCTAAGGCCGTTAGTTGTTTCTCTAACGTAACTGATTTAAAAAGCCAATCACTTTACACTGTACTTGTTCTGCTAGTCGAAACAGTTGAACTCTCTATTCGTAAATGGGCAGCACCTGGTTTGTGTCGTCTGACGAAGTTTGCAGTTTATGGAGATTTAACAGTAGACGAGTTGGCGATGTTTGTTTTATTTAGCTATAAAGGCCCACAACTTGTCTACTTTCAGTCCCCCTTTTTTCCTGCAAAGGGTGTTTTTTGTGTTGCTTAATTTCTATGGCTTCTCTCAAGATCCTAGCATAGTTACGACTCGACCGTTGTGCGGCTATGAATAAAAAATTCGACTGTTTCGTATAGATGAGAAAGTGTAATGTATACTAATTCGTTTTTGAAAGCATTTTCGTCTGAGAATGACTACCTACATTTACTTTACCTATGAAGATGTTCCTCTTAGTAGGAGGCAAACTGTTGAGCACAAAAATTTGCCCCAGATCGCCTACTAAAGGCCACGGTACACGACGGGCCTTATTTGTCAAATTCGCTCTTGCCTACTCACAGATTCGTCAGACAAGCCTGTACACAATTCAACAAATTTGTCAATTTAACCTCACTTCTGAAGTAGACGCTGTTCGTGTACGCAGTATTTTGACGCTAGCGGAAATGGCTACAAATTCAGATAAAGCATTTCTGACTTGACTCTGGCACTGTGCTTAAAGAAAAGAAAAAGAACAAGAAGAAGAAGAAGAAAACTAGGCATTGGTCCAAGGAATGGTTTAAAATGAGAGAGAAATAAACGCATGAAAACCTGTTAAAGGAAATGTTACACTCGGAACCTGGTGATTACATCAACTTTCTCCAAATACACAGTGAACTTTCAATTACTTCTTTAGAGCCCTCACACTGAAAAGTAAGACACAAGTATACGAAGATTTATTCTCTTCTACTCCTTCCTCTAATGACAGTTCATTAAAAAAATACCCTGTGGGATTTTATAGCCTACATCGTCCCTGGAAGAACCGGAGAACTTCAATTTTTTAATTTGTTTTATTGCACTCACGCTTGTATGTTGTACGTAGAATCTGATTTTCTCCTTAACTTCTTCCTACGTAATATAGGGTGTTTATAAATGAATATCGGGGTTTTAACGCTTTATAATACTTATTATATTAAACTTACAGTTATAAATGCTATGTCAAATGTAAGAACAACTCAAACAGTTTTACCAAGAACCTTATAAATGTTCAGTAAGAGCACCATTTGTCACACGGCACACATCACGTCTATGGCCGAGTTCTTCCCAAATGTTGATAAGTGTGTCTTCAGTGATTGTAGCAACAGCTGCTTCAATCCGGTTTCTTAATTCAGGGAGGTCTGCTGGTAGCGGAGACACGTACACACGATCCTTGATGAAGCCCCAAAGGAAAAAATCGCATGGCGTTAGGTCGGTTGAACGTGCAGGCCATGCAAAGCAAGTCCTGTCATTGGGCCCCTTTCGGCCTATCCAGCGCTTGAGTAAAGTGAAGTCCAGCGGATTGCGGCGGAAACATTACACGCTGCTCATGAACACTGGTCCTAAACACAACTGTGTGAGTTTCTCTTTCATTTGACATATCATTTATAACTGCAAGTTTAATGTGATAAATATTATAAAGCGTTAAAGGCTCGATATTCATTTATAAACACCCTGTATATGCCTGTGAAAGACGGGACACCTCTATCAGTGCTATTTTGTTTTTATCCGGGATTATAATTTCCATACACACAACGACCTCCATCTTGTCATATTTTCGGTCAATCAAAATTTGTCTCGCACACGTCAAACAGACTATGTTTGACAAATTATTACACTGACAAATTAATTCTGTGTGTCTGATCCAAAAGTATGAGTAATCTCAAGGACATCAAACGTGAAGAGTTTATAGCGTGATAGTTCCTAGCGTGACCTTCACAGTATCCAGTGGGTACACCCAGTAGATAGGCCAGAGCTTGGAAGAAAGTTTCACCTTGTTTTGTACCATATTCTGAAAAACGAACTGACAAGTGTGACATCTAAAGAAGGAGGTATAGGACATACTGTAACACTATGTGGCTCCCCTCACATGTCTCTTCTTCAGCTGTAGTACCCATCGTTGGTCAGTGTTACAGATATAAATAGAGCAGATTGTGAGCATTTCAAGGTTCTGTGAAATTTCTTGCGTAATTTCTAAATCATTAGGGTGAATTTTTACAGTCTTGTCAGGGTGGCCGATTTTATGGCGAATGATAAGACAGTATGCCCTTTTGATGGGATGACTTATTATTTAGTACCGTCAGCTTATAAACATGAATCTTGTTTCAAAATTTGCTGTAGTAGATTACAGATTAAAAGCTAAGATAAAAATCACACAGTTACGACCCATTTCGGTTCAGTACAGTTGTCTACAAGATCACATTCCGACTTAGCACTCGTTATTTACTGCGTAATATGACAATCGAGAGTGTGTACGTCGTTGCTATCAGTTACATTGACAATATCATAGACTGCCAAGGGAAAGCAGAGTTATTAAGATTTCATTGTACTAGGATAGAACGTCAAGTGCCATGCATCAAACACTACCAAGTTAAATGTTGTATTGCAGCATACTGTAATGCCACATTTCTGTTGTTGTGCCGCCCTGTCAAAGCAACTGTTTTCTTAATAGTCATAACCTGCAATGGCTACCTTTCAAAAACTATAGCAGTTTTATGCTGCCGTGGATGTTTAGGCTGAATTAGTAGTAACATCCAGTTATAACATCCCCAACAGTATTAGCATGTATGATTGAGGAAAGAGAATGAGATAACATTTTTATGTTGAGAGTTTTTGTAGTGTTTTGTTTCTTAACTGCATTAGACCTAGAATTTCTTAATAAGGGGAATAATGTACCAGTTCCCACGTTGTTGAGCGTCCTATAATCATAATCTTTCGCAATACCTAAACTACCTGCGTTCTCGATTATACGCTGTTTACGACCATTGTTTACTTAACCAATTTCGAAGGCTGTGTCACGTAACCACAGAATATTACCTATTGTTTTGGATTCTCCATCCATTCATGACTATTATGATTCGTCAGTCGAACGATAATAATTCTTGAACAGCATCCGGTTTCCATGGTCCATAATTTAGCTTTTTCACTAAACCCTACGCCGAATCCACTTCAAGCGGTCACTTTGGTCTTACCTCGGTGATTTCTTCCAACTTTTTGTTTGTGAGAACTGTGCACAGCTTTTTGCACCGATGTAGTTGAGTTCAAATGGCTCTGAGCACTATGGGACTTAACATCTATGGTCATCAGTCCCCTAGAACTTAGAACTACTTAAACCTAACTAACCTAAGGACATCACACAACACCCAGCCATCACGAGGCAGAGAAAATCCCTGACCCCGCCGGGAATCGAACCCGGGAACCCGTGCGTGGGAAGCGAGAACGCTACCGCACGACCACGAGATGCGGGCTGTAGTTGAGTGTCCGTCTCAAATTCTATTTCAGTTTCTTACTTGTTTTCACAACCAGTGGTGAATGTGTATCTTTTATTAGCCAACACTTCCTTACTAACTGCAATACGAGTTCGTGTGACATCATTAATCCACATTACACTTACGTGAACTTCTGAGTTGTGGCATGTGTCGACACCTTACTGTGTGAAATAGCGTCGACCCCGAGGGTGACGTCCCAGGGTGCCATGTTTATGCACCATTCCAGAGGGAGATTTTATACACCTTTGACCCTAATTTCAAACTGCTGCGTCGGAATAGGAGGCAATTACGGGATTCTGAAAAAGTGATCCTTTAATTCTGTTGCGCAGAGTATTTAGGCTGATGTCTGTTCTACATAGTTCGTCGCAGACAATAAATTGAAAACAAAATTTCGCACAATATAGTCAATTTCCTAAATAAATAATAATAATAAAATAAAGTGACTGTGACTCGAACCCGAGATCTTCTGCTGACATGACAGACCCTCTATTCGTCTGAGGCACCGAGGACACAGAGGATAGTGCGATTTCAGGGACTTATCTCCGGCACGCTCCCCGTGAGACCCACATTCCCAACTTACTGTCCACACAATACATTTGTAGTATACTCATTACTGGCGGCAGTCAATCTGCCGATTCCCGTAAGAGTTTGAGCAATGTGAGTGCATCCGCACTGACGAAGATCATTAGCCGGTAAACCTTATTTATGTATAAAGATCGTATCTGTTCTTTCGTACGTGTCCGAAAGAACAGATACCATTGGTGATCTTGCTGCTCCCGAGGAATGAAATTACAATGAAATCCAGACCTTTAGCTGCATACAGGCATTGATAAATTTCATCGGGGACAGTTGAAAACGTGTGCCCCGACTGGGACTCGAACCCGGGATCTCCTGCTTATATGACAGACGCTCTATCCGACTGAGCCACACTGAGCACACCGAAAAATATATGTCAACGCTATAGCTTTCTTTGCTCAGCATCAGGACAAGAAAAAATTTAAATTCGGAACTGAAGGACGACGAGGAAATTAATTATTCTCAGCACCACTAGAGGAAGCCTTCCGATTTGAAACTGGAAAAACTAAAGTGTAGGTGTTAATGTAAGATGCTTAAATCACGGCTTTTTCTGACGACATTTTACTTTTTGATTCTATTGCAGATAAAATTTCAGCAACTATTCGAGGAATTTAGAACAGCAAATGTAAAGGTGGGCCTGAAACTCAATTACAATACGACTAAAATGTATAGACAACATATCTAAAATAAAGTAATACGATTCAAGAACCAAGTTATGTAAAAATTAGATGAGTTTCAACAGGGTGCATGAAAATTCGGGCACTTGGAAACCACAGTGCGATTCCTTGCATACAAACAGTACAAAAAATCTGTAACAAAATTTCTTCCCACGCATATTTTCGTTAGAACGTGAACCTCGAGGACAAGCAACCACGCAACTGTGTAATTACACTGACATTGAACTGTTTATGACTGGTTACATGTTGCCTGATCGGACGAGGCTCGTTTCAGATTGTATCGAGGAGATGGACGTTTACGGGTATGGAGACAACCTCCTGAATCCATGGGCCCTGTATGTCAGGAGGGGACTGTTCAAGATGGTGGAGACACTCTACTGGTATGGGACGTGTGCAGTTGGAGTGATATGGAACCCCTGATACGTCTAGATACGACTCAGACAGGTGGCACGTACTTAACATCCTGTCTGATCACCTGGATTCATTCATATCCATTGTGCATTCCGACGGACCTGGACAATTCCAGTAGGACAATGCAACACCCACACGTCCAGAACTGCTAGAGAAGTGTCTACCTTCAGTACTGTGTAACTGTACTTACCAGGCAGATGCGCTGACCGCCGTGCCATCTGGACACAGTGGTCACCACAACCGCACCGACTACCCCCAGCACGGCACGTCAGACCCAAATTCTCTGCTTATACCACACACCACTAACGTAGTGCCCCTTGCTCATTACCCTCATTACATACAGCATTTCTCCAATTCCCGTAAGAATTCGAGTTGGAGCCTGTATTTAAAGGCAGCTGAAGAAAAGTAGATGGAAGCCAAAGAAATAAACGGGAAAGTAAAAACAACAAGGAGAGCTTTTAGTAAACTGAACATGATTTTCAAAACTAAACTTTCGAAGTGTGTGAAATGAGGAGCATACAATCAGTGTTACCCCTTTTGAGTTACAGTAGTGAAAAAGGGGGTGTTAAACCAAAAATCATTCACGGTGTGAGGGTATCTCGGTGAGTAGTGGAACGATGCGTATTGGCAAAATAAAAACAGGGGCTAAGGAACTTACTCGAATGGATGACGTAAATACAGCTATTATAAAAATGAAATGGAGATGGGACGTATCTGTAGTGGAGAAATGAAAGATGAACCAAGGAAGTTGTTGAAATTTCCTGGTAGACTAGTTCTACTTTTGTTTGTTCAAATAAAATAGGTAATTAAGCTCTTCACTTCATCCTTGAAAATATTTTCCACCGATGGATAAAAAGTTTTTAAAATATTCAAATATTTTCTGAAGAATAAAAGTTTAGCCAATCTTATTCTCTAAAAATTGACGCCGTTGTTTGAACCGAAACACACAAAAAATATATAATGAAAAATAAAAACTCTGCCTTTTCGGAAGTTGCTTACATTTTTAGTGAAGAAGTGTTATAATTTCTTGACAGTTTATGCCAATACTGCATCTGTATTTTGTAGTTGGTAATACTCTGGTCTGACGAAAATAACTTTCGCTCGATGTGTCACTGCCAAATAGCACAACACGATGAAACTTGGACCGAACATAGAAGGAACTGCTGAAATGTAGTACAGAAGGTAAATGAAAGAATGCGCAATGAGACGAACGGAAATGACAATTTTTTTTCAAAGACAATAATTACCTGAAGTCACCGCGAGTTATAATGGCTCCTGGGCATTACAAAAGACGGAGCATGGTTCTTAATAGGCTGTGTGATCACCACAGACGGCAGTGCATGCTCAGCAACGTGCTCCTATGCTCACCACAAGGTTGGTAAGCAGTTCCTTGCGATAGTGCGTTCCATTCCTCCCACAGCGCAGTTGACAGCTTCTGGAAAGTCGTTGGTGCATGTGGATGTGGCGCAATATGTGTTCCTTACACAACTGATACGTGTTCCATAGAATTTAGGTCTGAGCAGTGAACAGGCCAGTCAGTTCGCTGAATATCTTCCCTTCTAAGAGCTCTTCCGCTTGCGCTATTCGATGCGGTCGTGCATTGTCATCCATAAAACTAAAGTCAGGGCCGAATGCAACCCTGAAAAGACACACGTGGGAAAGGAGTACAGTGTCACAATAGGATAGCTAGGAGAGAATGGGTATGTTATAGTCTTAACTCTGATAAGGTAAGGGGGTATCAGGTTACATATCCAGTGTCAGGTTACTCACTTGGGTGACTTACATTGAAGGTCACACTTCACTCGCCTCCATCCAGGGAAGTACAAGAAACATCACATCACAATAGGCAAATCCCCAGTTAAGCCACCACCACATAACCACACTGTGTGACATAGCAGTAAAATTCTGATGCTTCGAAGCAAAGATACTGTGGGTGCAGCACAGAGTTACAAAATACACTCATACAGATAAAGCTGATTACTAGATGAAACCACCCCAGCGAAAAGTGAGACGTCTTTTAGGGTAGACCCATTCCTGACGTGAGTTGTGTAGCCACGAACATTGTTCCAACTCAACAATGTGCAACATGTTGCAGTATTATAGGTGTAACTGTCTCTGACCTGGTCGCTAGCGCGAAAGACCTGCTGCCATATCGGCTCTAGCCAAGTGATCTCCAGCCTACGGTAATAATGGCAAACACATCCCAACATTTCTGTGGAAATACCAAAGACTGTTACAAATACACACCTAGACTAAGAGGAAATCCGCCAATGATTTCGCAAGATATTGCGATTCGAGCGAGCCAAGTGAAATGCTAGTAAAGTATGAAACTCCTCGGGCGGGCGTGGCTGCCACTGAATACCTGGCTGCGAATGAAAGAGCTTTACATGTCTGTCCAGTGCTACGCCAGACCATCTCCCCAGTATATACGAGTATGCGTCTCCGATGTGACCGTCCAGGTAGCTAGGGCAAAAGCCGCTGCTACGAAAAACCTGGCATTAAGCACAGCAAAAATCAGTCATAACTCGCTGACGCCTACACGTTCACTAGCGTAAACCTGTGTACGCCTCTGCAGACAAGCGTTGCTAACTGCTTAAGCGCCTAGCATTCCTCTCCCCGTCCCATCCCTTCCCTTTCTCTCTGGACCAATCAGAATGAAACTTTCAAAACTAGCGATTATGCATGGGCGGTTTCTGTCTCGGTCAGCCAAAGCTCCCAGATGAAATGAAGACATATAACACGATATAAAATATTATATAATTTTTAGACAGTGTGTCACATTGCTAAAAGACACGCAAAAATTTGAGGAGAGCCACCGATCCTTCTGTGACCATCCCACAGTAAGGTTAGTCTGGAGTTTCCTTCAAACGTGGGCAAGATAAGAGCAATTGCCATATATCCTACCCTTACAAATGAATCATACTTGGCATATCGGGAAAAATTAAGAGAGAAAATACAGTCCTGCAAGTACATTGACGTTGGGCTAGAAATCTGTCAGGGCTCCCATGCAGAATAAAAAGCCGTGTAATTCTCACAGTATTAGTGTGTGATGTCGCTAAAAGATTTGGAGTATACACAGGGTGGTCCAATGATAGTGACCGGGCCAAATATCTCACGAAATAAGCATCAAACGAAAAAATTACAAAAAACGAAACTCGTCTAGCTTGAATGGGGAAACCAGATGGCGCTATGGTTGGCCTACTAGATAGGGCTCCGGACACTTGGATGATGTCGTCCAGCAGCATACATAGCACACGCCCGTTGGGCATTTTGATCACAATAGCCATACATCAACACGATATCGACCTTTTCCGCAATTGGTAAACGGTCCATTTTAACACGGGTAATGTATCATGAAGCAAATACCGTCCGCACTGGCGGAATGTTACGGGATACCACGTACTTACACGTTTGTGACTATTACAGCGCCATCTATCACAAAGCGAAAAAAGTGGTTCAACTAAAGCATTCATATTTCTTTACGTACTAGACGAACATGTAATAAAAAATTGGGCTCCTATTTGAGAAAACGCAGTTGATATCCGTTTGACCTATGGCAGCGCCATCTAGCGGGCCAATCGTAGTGCCATCTGGTTTCCCCCTTCAAGCTAGAAGAGTTTCGTTCTTTGTAGTTATTTGTTTGATGCTTATTTCGTCAGATATTTGGCCCGGTCACGATCAATGGGCCACCCCGCATACAGATCCCCATCACCCAAATGGGACTGAGTAATGGTGACATTGCATCCAAAAAATGAACTATTTCTACTTACCAAGTCATCGACTCACAGAGTTCACGACGTCTCCGCCGCTATACGATAAAATCCAATCATAGAGACATGCAGCGGTCGCGTGACCTCTGTCGATAAGACTCAGAGAAAAATTCGGACGAGGTGTTGTGCGTCTCTTTGCAGGAATCGCCGACACCACAGCCGCAGTAGCGGACCCCGGGGACCGCGGGAGTCGACTCTGGTGCAGCCGGCCCTTGGAATACTGCCTGACCGCAACTGTCCAACACCTTTTCGTACACGAGTTCACTAGCCTAGGGCTGGCTGCGTCAGAATCAACACTAGTGGCCTCTGGAAACCGCTGCTACGGCGGTGGTGTCGGCGATTCCTGAAAGGAGACGTGCAGCACCGAATTTTTCTCGGAGGCTTATCAACAGATGGCACAAGAACGCTGCAGCTGTCTACGGCTGCATTTTATCGTATAGTAGCAGAGATGTCACGAACACTGTGAGTCGATGACTTAGTAAGTAGAAATAGAAAATTTTTTGGCTTCACTGTGATCATTGCTCAGTCTCATTTGGGTGGTAGGGACGTGCATGTATACTCCGGTTCTATTTGTGAGTTATAGTGATGTCACACACTAGTACTGCGATAGTTGTACGTCTCTCTATTCTGCCTAAGAGCCCCGATATGGCCAGTTTGGTTCATGTGTAGGAGCGGGGAGTATAGTAATTGCGCCATTGCTGCCCATGTTTGATGGAATCACCAGACTAACCTCACTAGTGGGATGGTGACAGAAGGATGGGTGGCTCTACTACTCAAATTCTTCATGTGTCTTCTAGCAATGTTACACACTAATAATTATGCAGTAGTTTGTATCGTGCTATGTGTCTTCATTCCACATGGGAGCTCTGGCTGACTGAGACCAACATCGCCCACACATAATCGCTAGTTCTGAATGCTTCATTCTGATTGGTCCAGAGAGAAAGGATGGAGGAGAGGGAAGTGCTTGGCGCTTAAACAGTTCGCAACGCTTACCTACAAAGGAGTCCACAGATTCCCGCGTCAGTGAGTACGACTGGCTTTTGTTATGGCGAGATGCTCCCTCTCCTGAATGCCAGATTTTTCGTAGCAGTGACTTTTGCGCCAGTCACCACGTCAGCCACGACAGACACAATTACACGTACATATTGTTTTAAATAATGCAAATTTAATTTACCATTCCTGGGGAGATGGTCTGGTGTAGTACTGGCAAGACATCTGGAAGTCTCTCGTCGGCGCCGAGGGATTCAGTGGCGACCACAGCTGCTCAAGGATTTCCATTCCTTACTCACTTGGCTCGTTTGGCTCAGATTATCAGCGAATGCAGGGGGTGAGGGGGTGGGAGGGGGGGCGGATGGATCCTCGCAATCTAGGTGTGTAGTTGCAGCAGTCTTTCATATTTCCACCAACATGTTGGGATCTGTTTGCCGTTATTACCGTGGCTGGGTGGTCCATGGGCCAAAACCGAGAGACAGCGGCGATTTTTGTTCCAGCAACCGTATCGGAGAGGATTACACCTATAATACCGTAACTTTTCGGCCATTGTTGGAGCAGTGTTCATGGCCATTCGCTGATAATCTGAGCCAAACGAGCCAAGTGAGTAGGGAATGGAAATCCTTGAGCAGCTGTGGTCGCCACTGAATCCCTCGGCGCCGACGAGAGACTTCCAGATGTCTTGCCAATACTACACCAGGTCTACACTAACAAGCGCCTTACTTTCCGCTGCGGTAGCTGCAAATACTGGTCAGCTCTAACTCTGATTTCGTATTTTATTGCGCTTTGCTTCTTATACATACAATATCTATGGTTGGAATTTTGTTAACCTCACAAATTTGTTATTATGTCGAACAATCTACTAATATGCTGCTGGCTTAGCAGGAGAATTATCTATCACAATGTGGCATTTCTTATACGAGGGTCGGAACTTTAATAGTGGCAACTATTTATTTGCAGCTCGTAAAAAATCGATACGTCTTTCAAAGTTTTACTGACCTTCAAAGTAGTCACCAGCAGTGTGTATTGTGTCTTAGCGGTGCAAGTTGTGTTGACGGTTTGAGCGGTACGGTCTATTGCCTGACGAATTTGTAACAGTTCTGAAGCGAATGCCTTGAAGTGTTTCCTTCACTTTAGAAATCGAGTTGAACTCACGAGGGCTTAAGTCAGGGGACTGCAGTAGGTGGTATAGCACTTAGCAGCCCCATCAGCCAAACAAATCAGTAACAGCTTGCACTTTATCTCGGAAAGTGTACGTTTCCGGACCCATGGTTCAAATGGCTCTGAGCACTATGGGTGTCATAGTGCTCAGAGCCATTTGAACCACTATGGGTGTTAACATCTGAGGTCATGAGTCCCCTAGAACTTAGAACTACTTAAACCTAACTAACCTAGGGACATCACACACATCCATGCCCGAGACAGGATTCGAACCTGCAACCGTAGCAGTCGCGCGGTTCCGGACTGAAGCGCCTAGAACCGCTCGGCCACCGCGGCCGCCTCCGGACCCATGTTTACTGGACTTATTTTTCTTGTTTCGGTGAGTACTACCACGTCTCAAAGTATTCGACACTTTTTTTGAACATTCTAAAACGCCATAGCTGATAAGCAGTATGACAGCAAGGAGAGAATAGGTATATCCCATTCTTATCACTGATCAAATAAAGGGGTATCAGGTTGCACATGCAGCGTTAGGTAACCCACCTGGGCGAGTTATATTCAAATTCACCCCCATCCCCCCCCTTCGCCCATTTCCCTCCCCACTCCCCGGGGGAATCACCGGGAACTGATCAAGGTCACCCCAGGAACCCCCTGCCACCTGTATTAGGCACTTGCGCAAGCTATATGCAAGTAACTCGATACTAGTCATTTGATGTAAAATAGGAAAGAAACTCCTCCCATCTCTCGTGTAGGTACAGAATGAGGCTTGCCATGCTTTTAGCTACCTAGTTTCAACTACTTTTCACGTTCACTCAACTACCCATTCCCATACACAAAAGTAAAAATATAAGACTTTTTGGATTTTTGGCAGGGTAAAACTTATATTCTTGTACAAAGTTATAGTTTCTACCATACATTTACACACAGAAGATAACTCCTTCTTCATTTTTGTTTGGTGTAGGTGTCATAACATATGTCTTAATTTTAACTTATAATTTAAATCGACATTGGATTCTTCTAATTGTTTCTCCAGCCAGTAATTTGACAGGTATAAATAAGCTGTGAATTGGTTCTTGTATGGCTTTAACAACTAGTTCCGTTCCTCCCAGAAGTTCTTGTAGGCGAGTGAAATTCGAGGATTTTAATTTTACCTCTTATTTCCTGTATAAGTCATTATGACGCTACAGCCCTTCTACTGCACATTCTTGTGGAAATTCCGCGCAGAATTTCATATTTATAACGTTTCCAAACGAGTTGTCAGTAAACGTTATAATGACATTACTTTTAAGCTCTGAAAACGGGGTTCCTGTTGCTAGGTGCACAGCATACAGCCAAACACCTTTAGACACAATGTAACTGTCCCTTTTAAGCAGATTCAGTAGGAATGGAGATTTATAAGCAGATTCTTCGTGTGCCCTTTGATGTAGTAAACGTGCTCCAATCCATTATTTTGAGCCATAACTTCACCATATGGCCACTTATGAGCGCTGTTAACAGTTGTAGTTCCCACAATATTAGTCCACAATTCCTAAGGAAGAGAGTAAATGCATGGCACAGACTAAACCATTCCCCATTAAAGAAATCACACCTATAAGTGTAGTTACTGTGGTGTGTATATGAAAAAGAAAACTGGAAATGGAAGAGATCAAAGAATTTATATATAAATACATGCAAAATTTATTGTCAAAATTATTTTTCTATGCAGTTAAAAATTTCGATTGACAAGAATACTCCCCATCCTTAACTATCTCTCTGATTTTGGCCTGGTATTAATTCGCCATGAACTTGTTGCCCTCTCTACCAAATTGCGCAATGCCATATCGACAAAAGATCAACTCTTAAATGAATCTGACAGCTTTTGAACACAGCACAATGGAACTCAGCCCGTTTATTGAATTAAGGCCCTATATTTTGCCAAGCTGTGGTATCATCATATCCAAAACGACAGTGAAATCGGCTGCAGTTGACTGTCTGATTGCGGCTCCCCCACTACTAAGGGACCAAACTGCTGAGGTCATCGGTCCTTAGACTCACACACTACTTAAACTTACCGCACTGTCCGTAGACGCTCGCTGCAGCTCTGAAACCTGCCAACTCATTTGCACTAATATTATCCGTAATACTCCTCTCTGTGAACTGCTCTGGTACCATACCGTCTGCGAGTGAGATCAGCTGCTTGCCCACTGGCCAGATAAGGACAATCTTACTACAGGCACGCGGGAACAACAAGCACTTCTAATTTCCCCACTCTGCTTACAGAGCGACGAATATAAAGCTCTCAGAGGCGCGCTGGTACATCTGCTCGGTAGTCAGTTTTAGTTTAAGTGCCTCTCTATTGTGCACAAGATGGCGCACACAGAGGCCCGACCTCCCCACTCACGGAGAGGGCTCAGACCCCTGCTCTTTACACAAAAACTAACAGCTCCGCTAGTGCAAAAGAACAATAGAAGGACCGCAATTTCCTGTCCAATCACAGGGCTCTCTCTAAATGAGTGCTCCCTTCGTACGCCGAGTCATTCAGCCTTCCACCAATCCATGCTAGTCCACACAGCAGAAGGGTGGAAATTTTCAGCAAAACCCCCACTCCTCCCTAGTTTTTCAGGAGTTCCGGTGTCTGGTTTTTTTTTTTTTTTTTCAGATGTAAGATTTGGCTGTTGGACTGCGGCTGGGCTGGAGCTATTTTACCGCAACAAGCTTCGCTTCCCACTCCACCTTCCGCTGACTCGCAACAACCCGAGCCCCTACAAACGTGTACTGCTAAAAGATGGCTTTCAGGCGACCGGGCTGCGTCCCCGCTGTGCCACTGACTCCGGAACGCGGCCGCCCCAAACGACACCACCCTGAGGCAGCCATGCAGAAACTTTGTTCCATCCCTGCCACGCATAGCGGAGTGACCCACTAGTTCACAACACTCATCTTCGTTTCCTAATGTTTCCCAGCAAAAACATTGTGCTGTATTCTGACTGCCAATTATCCCTTGAGCATGCAATGCAGGTGATTAACGTCATCTTCATTGACGATATAAGTCAATGTTCTAAATAATTTGCACTCGACCTACTACCACAGTAAAAATACAAGTGTTGTTCTAATTACTTCATGTAAGACGTCCATAAATTCCGACGCCTTACAATAGATATACAGGGTGGTCAGAAAATATGTGAAATGCTTGTAGGGATGTTACAGGGCAGGTTGTACTGAGACATAAATGTTAAGAAGGAAATTCGATACCTTACGCCGTTTCCGAGTTATTTAGCATTGAAGTCAGCCAATCAGATCGTCGAGCGCGTAAATTCAAGTTCCAGCTAACGAGACAAAGCACTCGTTGGGCAACACCGCCCCTGGCAGGCCGCTTGAATGCGAGCGCGCGACGCCCTGATTGGCTAAATTCTATGCTAAATAACTCGGAAACGGAGCAACGTATAGAATTTCTTTCTTAACATTTATGTCTCAGTAAAACCTGCCTTGTAACATCCTTACAAGCATTTCCCACATTTTCTGACCACCCTGTATATTGGAATTCGAGAACAAAGCTTATTTGTAGCTGTGAAATTACTGGCTGTAGAAAGAATTAGAATTTTGCAATGTCTATTTAAATTATAAGTTAAAAATTAAGGTGGATCTAATTAAAATTATATCAAACAAAAATAACGAGTTGTTTGCTGTGTGCAAATGTGTATAAAATGGTAAAGATTTTGTACAAGAATATTTGTTTTCGTATTCTCTACCCCACCAAAAATAAAAGTTTCCTATTTATGATGATCTTCGTTCATGGAAAGTGGGTAGTTGGATGACATTGAAAAACAGTTGAAAGTAGGTAGATGAGGTCATGGCAACCCTCGTTTCACACCTGTAGGGAAGAATGGAGTATGTCCTTTCTCGCTTAGCTATCTAACTGCTTATCAGTTAATGCGTTATCATATTGCTACCTGGTATTGGTAACTAGAATGTGGGCTATCGAGATCCTGTCACTTTTCCCGATAAATACCATGGTGTTTTGAAAAGGGTGCTGACCAAAAATGATGATTGTGAGATGTTTACTGGTACTGCCCTCATACTACACGGTGAAGTTGACTGATGAGTGTGCCTTTCTCAAAGATATGGAGGTAAGTACACCCACACAACTTTATGCCTCCCCACAACATAACACCTAAACCATCAAAACAATCATGTCCAAAATGTTCTTGGGGGCATTACTTGTTCCCGCCGAGCGGTTCTAGGCGCTCCAGCCCGGAACCGCGCTGCTGCTACGGTCGCAGGTTCGAATCCTGCCTCGGGCATGGATGTGTGTGAAGTCCTTAGGTTTAAGTAGTTCTCAGTCTAGGGGACTGATGACCTCAGATGTTGAGTCCCATAGTGCTCAGGGCCATTTTAACCATTACTTGTTCCCACCTTTCGCCATATGAGGATAGTCCAGCGCTGTCGAACATGATCGTTTCTTTTGGTTGACGAGGTGTTATGGTGTGGGGAGCATAATGTTTCATGGGTGTACTGACCTCCAGATCTTTGAACACGACACACTCAGCAGTCACCATTACTGTGAAATTGTACTGCTTCCCCATGTGCGTCTTTTCAGGCGTCCTTTCGGCCTTGACTTCATTTTTCTAGATGACAATGCCACAAGAAACTGTGCAGGCGCAGGAGCTATGAGAACGAGAGGGTATTCGGCGAATGGACTGACCTGCCCGTTCTCCCGACAGGAACCTCATCAAGCACTTGTGCCATTCGTTGGAGAGACGTATTGCAAATCGTCCACATTCGCCAACGACCGTCCAGAATTTCTCATACGCGTTGGTGGAAGAATGGAATGCCCTACCACACGATCTCTTTACCAACCTTGTGGTCCCATGCTGACGGGAATACGTTGCAAAGCATGCATCGCCGTCTGTGATGATCATACACCATATTAAGAACCATGTTCCGCCTTTTGTAATGTCCAGAGGACCATAAAAAATCTTAGTTGAATTATCATATGCAAATTATCATATTGCTACCTGGTACTGGCAACTCGACTGTGCGCTATCGAGATCCTGACACTTTTATCGATTGTTAATTATTGTCTTTGAATGCCTATTTCTTTCAGTTACCTTCTGTACTATACTGTAACAATTCTTTCTAAGTATAGTCCAAGTTTCATGGAGCTATGTATTTTGGCAGAGACCCAGCCTCATGTGAAAGAAAGATATCAGCCAGTTCATGCGTTGACTACGAGGGTGGGCCGGATCCCTGTGCACCGCAACCACAAAATTTTTAGTTTGATAAAAATAAAATAAATTGTTCTCACTTGTTGTGATCGAGAAGTAATGAACTATTAAAACACGGAGATGGAAGTCAAAATTTCTGACCTCTAAAACATATCTGTTCGTTTCAGATGCCTTTGTGCAAAGGCGACCAAGCAACACACGCCCCCATTCTTTGCCTTTCTTTGGCCAAGTCCAAGGCACTCCTGAGAATAACAGTTACACTATGTACTTTGAATGGAATCCGTCTTTTCTGCTTGCTTTCATGTTTCCTTACAAGTGACACGCTATAATCCACCCACTCCATTCGTCAACAATTGTTTTAAAATATCTGCTTGCCAACATTCAGCAATAATAAAGAATAATACGAGATACAAGGAAGCCGATGGTTACAGACTACTTCAATAGTTATGTTTTTAAACATAACAGAGGTGTGGTTTAAGATTTCAGTGAAATTATTTTCGCGTAATCTGGATTATTATCGATTTGTCTGTTGAGGCAATGGCTTTGAAGAATAGAGGACTTAATTTATAAACAGAAGGGGTGTTACCGCATTAATAGCTAGCAGAAAGAAGAGCGCCTGCTGAATGGATACGTGAAACAAAAGCTCTTTGCCGGGGAAATTTTCTCAGTTTTCAAACGGACACGTGTAGAAAGTTGAAACACAATAGTGAATATTGCTTCTATACATACTTTGGAATTCGAATAGTCTCCTAGTCGCTATGGATAACTTCGTCATGCGTTTGTCATCATTACTGGTGGATATTACAAACACCGACAACAGTGAAAAGCATTGTCAGCCGTAAAATAAGGAACCTAAGAATGTGTCTTCTGAGATAGGGAAGTCTCAATGTATGCTTACAATACCGATACATTTTACTTTATCACAGCACAGATCTTTATGACACAGACAGTGTTCATAAAAGATTGTAAATGAAAGGGAATCATTTAAAAAAAAAATATGGAGACCCCCAGAAAACATATACTACATTCAGCCATAGAAATTTTGGAAAGTCGGTGCCCATGACCCAGATGTGAAGGAGCAAGCGAAATAAAACTTCACTTGGTGAGAGGGTATGTGATTTTGTTGGAGTGGGTCAAATTTAGAGGGAACTTGGTAGCAAAAGCCTACTTAGCAGTAAGACTTTGACTCTCACTGGCCTTGATGCTTGCTATGATTTGGTTGGAAAGAGAAAAAGCCGTTTTATAGTCTTCTGAGACAAGCTGATCATTGATGTCCTGGATACTGGCATGGGGATACAATTGATATCCGAGGTGGTCTCCCACGTGTGGTACAGATCTAGGGATCCTGCTGCCCACGTGAGTAGCTCTACGTCACGTTGACAGTTTATAAAGGAAGTGCCGTGTGCGAACGAGCATCGTTCTGTTGAAAACTGTCACCACGACGCTGTCATAAAGCGATAACACATGAGGACGCAGGATATCTGTGATGTACCGATGTACCGTCAGAGTTACCTCAGTCACTACCAGCGGTGACGTGACATCATACCCAATGACTGTCTCCACCACAGCATCAGGAGTAACACTGCTGTTCCTCTGTAAAACATTGGAAGAATGGCACCTCTCCCCAGACATCCTCCGTACTCACCGACGACGATCAACTGGGGTATCACAGAACTGCGATTCATCGCTGAACACAATGCGACGCCATTCGTTAGCAGTCCATGCTTACCAGTAATAGCACCACTCCAAAGGCAGCCATTTAATTTGTGGTGTTAACGGTGGCCTTCACATGGGGCAGTAAGTCCCTAGTACGACTGTTGTTATTCTCTGACCAATAGTGCGGATTGAATGTTGCAGGTAGTCCACTGTCTGTTGTTACTTGGCAGGTGCAGATATGGAAGGGTTACGACGACGTTGGTGCACAGTATCCGTGTGGTGGGCACTCTTGGTCGACTGGAACCTCGACTATGAATATGCCTATTCTCACTTCCAATGCAGTCCAATGTCGCACCACTGTCACATCAGATCCCCCACAAATCTGGTTACTGCACGTTTCTAGAAGGCGGCCAACTGGAGAAGCATATTGGCGTGCCTTTCACACTCTGTTAGGTGCTAGCAACGCTCCCTCACAGGTGTATGTGGAATCTAAGCGTCTTTCACAGTGATCGTTCAGCATCTGACGTTGTTCACGTACCTTATGTACACTACCAGGGCTGATAATAACACTAAATGCGAAAGACACTAATGCGCTATGGTGACAGTTCTAACCGTCACAGAGAACTGCAGCTATAATCATTTACTTACCCGCCGACGCTGTGTACTTGCACAAAGTTACATTGACATCCGATCATGTCTTCTGAGTGCTTCACTTTTTTGTCAGGCACTATATCATATTTTACGGACTATAAGAAGCACATTTTTCTTCGAAAAATTGCTTTCAAAATTCAGGTGCATCTTATAAACGAAATTAACACACAAATGTGCAGTGTTTGATTTAAAATCCCCGCCAGTCCTAAAAATGCCCATATATTGGATGTCGCAGGAAGCCTGTCTCTAGCTGGCAAATTTGGATTCAACTGACAGCACCAGTGCACCGATGCAACGCACATGATTGTGGGGATTTACAATCATGTTAATACTGTCTCCTCCCTCCCCGCCACCACAAACTCAGAACACTGTCTAGCCTCTGAAGTGTCATTGCAGGCAACGATGCCAGTGAACTTGAACTGAAAGTGATTTGTGTTATCGGTAACTATAACGTTTTTGTTAGTAGCTGGTTCCGTAACGGAGAAAAGAAAGGTATTCATATGATGCGGGCTATAAATTGAAAGTAATAGCATATGCAGAAGAACATGGAAACACAGCATCTGAGCGGCATTTCGGCTCTCCACCAACAGAAATAACCATTCGCTATTAGCGAGCTTGTAAAGAAGGACTGAAAAAAATGAGGAAGACTAAATGTGCAGAGTACTGCATGCAGAATAGCCAGAACTAGAAGATGACAATGTTCAGGGATTTTAAAGGTCGATTCGGTCTTATTAGCTAAGAACTTTTTTAACATGGCTTTGCAATCTAATAATAAAAATGGTAAAAATGTTATTTTTTTAAAAATTTCTTAAAACTTAAGGTGCATCTTATAGTCGGTAGCGTCGTATAGTCCGTAAAATATTTTGTATGAAAGTGAATGTGTGTGTGTGTTTTCCACATCTCCTCCTAAACCACTGAACCGCTTTCAACCAAACTTCATGCACATGTTCCTTGCTGTCAGGCAAGAATCGTTGTGAGGATAAGAACCACCTACCTATCATAGTTTATGTTGTGTTGGCAGAAGAGCCAACACCGTGTTACTGGTGGAGGCCGAAATGCACACGTTTTAGCTCACACAGGCTGGCGTGAGGAGGGAAGGACTATACGGACGTGAGGTCTGGAACATGACATGGAATTAGAATTCAGAAAGCGGACGTGATTACTTTGATACTTAACTTTACTCCATTAATGATGAACGTCGCTCTTGACGATACATGATTCACAATATTATCTGTTCAGAATACATTATTGAGGAATATGGCGCCCTTCTAGGTCGTAGCAAATGACGTAGCTGATGGCTATGCTAAACTGTCGTCTCTGCAAATGAGAGCGTATGTAGACAGTGAACCATCGCTGGCAAAGTCGGCTGTACAACTGGGGCGAGTGCTAGGAAGTCTCTCTAGACCTGCCGTGTGGCGGCGCTCGGTCTGCAATCACTGATAGTGGCGACACACGGGTCCGACATATACTAGCGGACCGCGGCCGATTTAAAGGCTACCATCTAGCAAGTGTGGTGTCTGGCGGTGACACCACAGTTTAGCAGATATGACATAATAAGTGAGATGCGTGATAAACTGCCGCAGCTTTCATGACGTTTAAATTTATTACTTCTTTGTTTCTAATTCTGTTCGCAACATACTTCGCAAACAATATCCAGATACGCCGCTGAATGTATCTACACTAATATAGCAGTGTACAACAGATAGTTCAAGAGATAAGATGTCAAACACTGAGATGCATGAAAAAATGGCTCATAATGCATGGAGTTTTAATACATTTATACTTCACTACTAACACACTCTTGTAGTCGGGTGAGCTTACAGAAATCCCTGACATCTGGCAGGGCTTTTGACAGATTCAACAGCGAAGCGCAAACTGCTGTTGGCGAAAACAATAGCCGTCTACAGATCTATGAAGAGACGTTGCCATAGACACATTTATAAACTCGCGTTGTGGACACGCAAAGAAGCTGCACCCAGTGTACAGAAACTGTGCAAAATAGGTACTCATGCATTTGTGCGTTATTCATATTTCTTTCTACGACTGTTTCATAATCTCAAATCTGTTTTCATAATCTGTTTCAAAAAGAATAAAAAGAATATACGTATTACAAAATATTATTATCGTTGCGCCTCGGCTCGGCTACTGGAGAAACGAATACATAGTCTAGCTTATATTAACAGCCGCTAGATGTAAGTTATCTTGTGTTTTGCTTGGTAACCGTCATATGTTTAAAATGGCTACTCCGCAGCAGAAATCATTTTGTGTTCTCGAGTTTGCTAAGTGCAATTCCGTGATTACAGTGCAAACACGTTTCAGGTTGAGGTACCAAATTGATCCTCCGAATGGGTGGAACATTCGCAGATGTTATCGACAGTTTCTAGATACAGGATGTGTACGTAAAGGAAAGAGTCCTGGCCGCCTTCGTGTTCCTGAAGAATTCAAACTGCTTTCCAACGTAGTTCTTCGAAATGAATTCGTGCCAGTCAGGAGTTACAACTGCCTACAACAATTTGGCGTGTTTTGAGACGTCATTTCGTTATGAAGGCGTACAAGTTACAGCTGTTACAAGCTCTGTGTCCTGTTGACAAACGGAAACGTGTGGCATTTTGTAACGAGAGTCTTGTTGCTATTGACAATGATAACACTTTCGCACAAGGCATCGTGTTCAGTTCAAAAATGGCTCTGAGCACTATGGGACTTAACTTCTGAGGCCATCAGTCTCCTAGAACTTAGAACTATTTAAACCTAACTAACCTAAGGACATCACACACACCCATGCCCGAGACAGGATTCGAACCTGCGACCGTAGCGGTCGCGCTGTTCCAGACTGAAGCGCCTAGAACCGCTCGACCACACCGGCTGGCCATCGTGTTCAGTGATGAAGCGACTTTCCATGTTAGTGGTCAGGTTCGAATTTGTGGCCTACAGAGCCCACATGTAGCCACTTAAGCCGGCCGAGCGGTTCTAGGCGCTTCAGTCTGGAACCGCGTGACCGCTGCTGTCGCAGGTTCGAATCTTGCCTCAGGCATAGATGTGTGTGATGTCCTTAGGTTAGTTACGTTTAAGTAGTAGTAAGTTCTAAGGGACTGATGACCTGAGATGTTAAGTCCCATAGTGCTCAGAGCCATTTGAACCATTTAGCCATTGAACATGTACGAGATTCGCCCGAAGTCAATGTGTTTTGTGCGCTATCCCAATTATCTGACACTTCCTGGCAGATTAAAACTGTGTGCCGGACCGAGACTCCAACTCGGGACCTTTGCCTTTCGCGGGCAAGTGCTCTACCAACTGAGCTACCCAAGCACGACTCACGTCCCGTCCTCACAGCTTTACTTCTGCCAGTACTTCGTCTCCTACCTTCAAACTATTGTTTCCGTCAGGAGTGCTAGTTCTGCAAGTTTCGCAGGAGAGCTTCTGTAAAGTTTGGAAGGTAGGAGACGAAGTACTGGCAGAAGTAAAGCTGTGAGGACGAGACGTGAGTCGTGCTTGGGTAGCTCAGTTGGTAGAGCACTTGCTCGCGAAAGGCAAAGGTCCCGAGTTGGAGTCTCGGTCCGGCACACAGTTTTAATTTGCCAGGAAGTTTCATATCAGCGCACACTCCGCTGCAGAGTGAAAATCTCATTCTGGAAACATTCCAATCATCTGTTTACGGCCCATTTTTGTTTGATGGAAACACAGTTAACAGTCAGCAGTATCTCGCTATGTTACAAAACTGGTTGTTTCCGAGGCTGCACGAAGACAACTTCATTTTTTAACAAGACGGGGCACCCCCTCACTGGAGTCGCCAAGCGCGTGAATATCTGAAAGAAACTCTACAGAACCGTTGGATTGGTCGTCAAGGAGCTGGTGACTTAGCATGTGTCAGCTGGGCTCCACGGCCACCGGATTTGACATCCTCTGACCTCCTCCTATGGGGTTTCGTTAAAGGCAACGTTTATGTGCCCCGACTCCCACAGAACCCGGAAGAGAAAATGTTCAAATTTGGTTGAAATCTTATGGGCCTTAACTGCTAAGGTCATGAGTCCCTTCCGGCCGGGGTGGCCAAGCGGTTCTAGGCGCTACAGTCTGGAACCGCGCTACCGCTACGGTAGCAGGTTCGAATCCTGCCTCGGGCATGGATGTGTGTGATGTCTTAGGTTAGTTAGGTTTAAGTAGTTCTAAGTTCTAGGGGACTGATGACCTCAGAAGTTAAGTCCCATAGTGCTCAGAGCCATTTGAACCATCAGTCCCTAAGCTTACACACTTCTTAAGCTAAATTATCCTAAGGACGAACACACACACCCATGCCCGAGGGAGGACTCGAACCTCCGCTGGGACCAGCCGCACAGTCCATGACTGCAGCGCCTGAGACCGCTCAGCTAATCCCTCGCGGCACCTGGAAGAGTTAAAGAACCGAATCCGCACTGCCACAACATCAGTGACGAAGGACATGCTTCCCCAAGTTGGGAGGAATTTGAGTATCGATGTGACATTGGTCGTGTCGCTGACAGAGGACATGTTGAACATCTGTAATCTGACCCTGAGAGGTTCGTAAACGTGTGTGTAAAGTTTCATATTCGTGTGTCTTAAAGTTTAATAAATATATTCATTCGAAACACGTATATTCTTTTTGAAACACCCTGTGTATTAAAATAAAATTTTTTCGATATTATACTACAGACACAGTTCATTTTTTGTTTTCCTTTCTAATAGAAAACTGTCAAAATGAATACATGGGCAATGCCACGTCTGTCAGTTAATATATGCCAAGCAGCAGATGATAACGATGCTACTGACGGTGCTGATGATAATGATGATTTGTAATTATTATGGGAAAAAAGAAAGCATCGTCTCTCTTAACATCGGGTTTCGCACAGCGTCTCATATTTATCGTCTTGTTCAGAAAGAACTGCACATGGCTCCCACGCGCGGGAGATTTGCATGTTTCTGTCAGCTCATAACTCTGAGGCAGCCTTATTTGTTATTTAGGGGCACGCTGTTCGCAGCGTTTACCCTAGGTCGCTTGTCTCGTTTCTCTTCATTGTGCAGGGCTGCCGTACTGTCGCTTTCCATTATGCTGATGGCAGGAAAGTGGCCGATAAAGCACAGGCGAACTTAACGAGAAACAACGGTGTTTACGCTACGAAAAGCAGACTAATGTTTGTTTCTTCTCGATTACACCTCAGTATCCGCGTGTTACGGTCAGATTGTTGCTGTCATGATTTACTTCTCACAGATGAAGCCCACGTCGCGATTAGTAAGTTTATTTCTTATTTATCTCTAAGCTTCTCTACGCAGAGCGACATGCGGATAGCGATTTGCGGTAGTATAGCGTACTCAAGGTATAAAAGGACACTGCATTGACCGAGCTGTCGTGTGTACTCAGGTGATTAATGTGAAACGGATTTAGAAGTTAGTATAGCGGTACGATGGGATTAACATCCTTTGAACGCTGAATCGTAATTGGAAGTAGACGCATGGGGCATTCCATTTCGTTGGGGAGTTCGAAATTCCGAGATCCACAGTGTCAGGAGTGTGCCGAGAGGGCCGGCCTCGGTGGCCGAGCGGTTCTAGGCGCTACAGTCTGGAACCGCGCGACCGCTACGGTCGCAGGTTCGAATCCTGCGTCGGGCATGGATGTTTGTGATGTCCTTAGGTTAGTTAGGTTTAAGTAGTTCTAAGTTCTAGGGGACTAATGTCCACAGCAGTTAAGTCCCATAGTGCTCAGAGCCATTTTTTGTGCCGAGAGTACCACGTTTTAGGCATTACCTCTCACCACGAACAATGCAGTGGCCAACGGCCTTCATTTAGTGACCTAGAGTAGCGACGAATGCGTAGAGTTGTCAGTGCTAACAGACAAGCAACACTGCGTGGAATAACCGCAGAAATCAGTGTGGACGTACGATGAACTATTCGTTAGGACAGTGCGGCAAAATTTAGCGTTAATGGGCTGTAGCAGGAAACGACCGATGTATGCCTGCAACGCCTCTCCTGTGATCGTGACCACTTAGATTGGACCGTTGCCGACTGGAGATCCATCATGACCTGGTCAGTTGGCAAGATCTGACGGTATGGTTCGACTGTGGCGCAATCCCCACAAAGCCATGGATCCACGTTGTCAACAACGCACTGTGCAGGCTGGTGATGGCTCCATAATGGTGTGGTCTGTGTGTACGCAGAATGGACTGGGGCCTCTGGTCCAGCTGAGTATCTTGGAGGCCACTTGCAGCAATTCATGGACTTTATGTCCCAGACAACGATGGAATTCTTATGGATGACAATGCGCCATGTCGCTGGGCCCCAGTTGTTCGCCATTGGTTTGGAGAACATTCTAGACAGTTCGAGAGAATGATTTGGCCACACAGATCGCCCGACATGAGTCTCATCGAACATTTAATGGACGTAGAGAGGCCAGTTAGTGCACAAAATCCTGCATTGGTGACACTTTGGCAGTTATAGACGGCTGTAGAGGCAGCATGGCTCAGTACTCCTGCATGGGACTTCCAACGACTTGTTGAGTCCATGCAACGTCGAGTTGCATGATTTTTGTAACCTGACTATATACTGCCCATGCGCCTGCAGTCACTTCGAATCCTGGACGAGGAAGAAATTTTTATCTCTAGCTTTCAGTCGGCAATGGGAGGAAAAATGATAGGATATAGTTCTCATCATCAGATTCTGAGGCAGTGTCCTATGTTGAGATCGAAACTCCTCTACAATCTATCATTGTGATATTTCGATCCAAAGGCATTTGCAGACATTATGCTCGGCGGGTCCCTTGTAACGTGTCCGTTCCATTCCTCTCACAATTTTCAATTAAGATAGCAAGGTTGCATAGATCCTTAAATAAAGAGAGAACAGAATCAAGATGAGCAAGAGAAATGTGATTTATATTGCTCGGCAGGTCCCTTGTAAGATTCCGTTCCATTCCTCTCACAAATTTTCGATTAAGATAGCAAGGTTGTACAGATCCTTAAATAAAGAGAGAGCAGAATCAAGATGAGCAAGAGAAATGTGATTTATGAATCACCTGGATATATTGGGTTTTCTGGAGAAACTGTAAATATTTTTAGAAGTGGTAGTATAGAATAATTCGAATAAAAAATTCCACATAATATGTTTTCCAATTATTATTGAGTACAGAGGTACAGCTGATAAATATAATCCAAATTAATACTCACAGCAAATGTTAAACAAAAGCAAATATTTATGTACAAAGTTGATCTTCATTACCTTCCGCCTCCGACTTCCATGCACTTTTTCGAGGAGCCTTCTCTGTAAATTAGTAATGTGGCACGACAGGCAATTAGCTGATCTTCATCTACACACATCAAAAAAAGTTTTGCATCACCTCGATTCCGAGAGTTCTGGAACCTGTACAGAAAATTGGAATAGAGATCAACATAAACATCATTTCCGCCCTTTTTATTGCTCATGAAAACAACACAGTGCATGCTTTACCACCATACAGCGAGACCTTCAGAGGTTGTGGTCCAGATGCCTGTACACACTGGTACCTCTAATACCCAGTAGCACGTCCTCTTGCATTGATGCATGCCTGTATTCTTCATGGCACTGTTGGTTCAGGTTGTCCCACTCCTTAACGGCGATTCGGCTTAGATCCCTCAGAGTGGTTGGAGGATCACGTTCTCCATAAACAGCCCTTTTCAATCTATCCCAGGCATGTTTGGTGGGGTTAATGTCTGGAGAATATGCTGGCCGCTCTAGTCGAGCGATGTCGTTATCCTGAAAAAAGTCATTCATAAGATGTGCACGATGGAAGCGCCAATTGTCGTCCATGAAGACGAATGCCTCGCCAATATACTGCCGATATTGTTGCACTATCGGTCGGAGGATGGCATTCACGTATCGTACAGCCGTTACGGTGCATTCCATCTGTACTACGTTGCATGGTGTCGTTGTCGCAAAGGTGGATCTCGCCATGGGGGTCGGGAGTGAAGTTGCGCATCATGCAGCCTATGAAAACAATTTGAGTCGTAACACGACGTTCTATGGCTGCACGAATAGCATTATTCAACATGGTGGCGTTGCTTTCAGGGTTCCTCCCTCCTCCGCAGCTCGTGCGGTAGCGTTCTCGCTTCCCACGCCCGGGGTCCCGGGTTCGATTCAGGCGGGGTCAGGGATTTTCTCTGCCTCGTGATGACTGGGTGTTGTGTGATGTCCTTAATTTAGTTAGGTTTAAGTAGTTCTAAGTTCTAGGGGACTTAGATGTTAAGTCCCATAGTGCTCAGAGCCATTTGAACCATTTTTTGTTCCTCCGAGCCAAAATTCGTTGGTAGCGGTCATCCACCGCATCCCTTGGGCGGCCTGAGCGAGGCATGTCATCGTCAGTTCCTTTCTCTGTATCTCCTCCATGTCCGAACAATATCGCTTTGGTTCACACCGAGACACTTGGACATTTCCCTTGTTGAGAGCCCTTCCTGGCACAAAATAACAATGCGGTCGCGATCGAACCGCGGTATTGATCGTCTAGGTGTGGCTGAACTACAGACAACACGAGCCGTGTACCTCCATCCCGGCAAGAATGACTGGAACGGATCGGCTGTCGGACCCCCTCTGTCTAATAGGCACCGGTCATGCATGGTTGTTTACATATTTGGGCGGGTTTAGTGACGTCCCTGAACAGTCAAACTGACTGTGTCTGTGATACAATATCCACAGTCAAAGTCTACCTTCAGGAGTTCTGAGAACTGGGGTGATGCAAAACTTTTTTTGATGTCTGTACATACACATTCAGCAAGTCACAATGCGGTGCGTGGCGGAGGGTACCTTCTATCGCCACTAGTTATTTCCTTTCCTGTCCCACTCGCAAATGGAGCGAGAGAAAGCCGACTGTCTATTTGCCTCCATATGAGGCCTAATTTCTAGTATCGTATCTTCGTGGTCCTTACGCCCAATGTATGTTGGCAGCAGTAGTATCGTCCTGCAGTCAGCTCCAGATGCTGGTTCTCTAAATTTTCTGAATAGTATTCCTCAAAACGAATGTCACCTTCCCTCGAGGGACACCCATTTGAGTTCCCAAGGCACCTGCATAACACTTGCGTGTTGTCTGAACCTACCAGTAACAAATCTAGCAGCCCGCTTCTGAATCTCTCCAATGTCTTCCTTTAATCTGTCCTGATACGGATCCAAAACACTCAAGCAATACTCAAGAACGGATCGCCCAAGTGTACAACATGCGGTCTCCTTCTCCCAGTAAACCAAAGTCGACCATTCGCCTTCTCTATCACAATCCTCATATGCTCGCACCATTTCACATCGCTTCGTAACCTTTCGCCTAGATATCTAAACGACTTGACTGCGTCATCAGGCCGCTACTAATGCTGTATCCGAACATAATAGGCTGTTTTTCCTACACATGTGCTGTGATTGAGACATACACCTTACTGAAAACGAGTTTCCAGCGCTACTGAAAGAGTTTCCTTTGGCTCCGAGGATGCATATGTTCTTTCAGTATGATGTGGCCCCTGCACATTTGAATCAGGTGAAAAGTGCCCTCAGTTTTCGAAGTAGTCTCTTAGACCACAACATTTTGAGCGATCGATGGAATCCTCTCTGAACTGCGATTCTGCGTGGTGTGATAAAGACGAAAAAAGTGTTTTGGCCGACATTTTCTCAGCAGTGGCAATAGGTGTAAGGGTGTCAAATCTGGCGGACAAGATAATTAAGTTTTCCTGTTGCCAAAGAGTCTCGTAGGCGACTGGATTGTCCTGGTCTTCGGTGTTCTTACTCTTCTTTTCATGTATTAATTCATGAAACTAGTGTATTCTTCATAGATTACTGCTACAGTGCTGCAAGGTAATCAGCAAGAAAAATGCCTTTTCTTAACCGGAAATTGTTTTCCCAGCGGATTACATGGATCCCATCCTTTTCCAGTACTAGCCTAGAGGCTCCTTCCTCCAGCTATGATCGCTATTCAGCTTGTGTTATGAAGTGGTGGATCCTCTAGTCATCCAGAGTAAGAAATCGGGGAACAAAAAAATAAGTTCGAGTGTGTATAAAACGGTAGTGCTGAGAAGTATCTTCATATTTTCGAGGCATATTGACTGATCCAGTAGCCAGACTGGCGGCGTCGCCGTGGGTACTCTCTCGTCTCCCCTAGTGACAGACCGAGCGAGGTGGCGCAGTGGTTAGACACTGGACTCGCATTCGGGAGGACGACGGTTCAATCCCGCGTCCGGCCATCCTGATTTAGGTTTTCCGTGATTTCCCTAAATCGCTCCAGGTAAATGCCGGGATGGTTCCTTTCAAAGGGCACGGCCGGCTTCCTTGCCCGTCCTTCCCTAATCCGATGAGACCGATGACCTCGCTGTCAGGTCTCCTTCCCCAAAACAACCAACCAACCAACCCTAGTGACAGCTTAGTTAATGAATGCCTTCGAGAAGAAAACACTGGAATCTGCTTGTTTAAACCTGCAGTATTTTGGAGATACGTTGTTGCCCCATGATGAATATAAATTACATGAATTTTTAATCCATTTAAATTCCATTCAAGGAAATATTCAATTTACGGTGAAAATCTATCAGGAAGGCAACCTTACTGGACATGGTGGTTCGTCGCAAAAATTGTGGTATCTTGCAATGCGCAGTTTCTCGTAAACCGACCCATACGGAATTGTATTTACACGCAACCGCCCTTCCCAGACAACGGGTGTTCTTAGAACTTTGGTTCACAAGGCACATATCATTGCTGACAAGACCGGTCTGCAGGGTAGCTTTTACCCTTAAAAGTTTTTGAAGCAGAAAGGGTACTCACCACAATCGATACGCTGGGGGCTATCGATAAAATCGGAGATGAAGTTAAAAATTATGAAAATGAAGTTGGAGTCTTAATCCCATGACTTTTCTGCCATATGCGAGAAGTCTGTCGTCAAAAATTGGTCGGATCCGCACCAAGCATAAAACTGAAATGACCTTTCGCCTTCCACAAAAGACAGCAGCACTTCTGACTTCCGTCAAGAACGACCTTACACTCCCCAAGACTGGAGTTTACAGGATTCCCTGGAAATAAATGTCGTGTGGCCAGGGCCTCCCCTCGGGTAGACCGTTCGCCGGGTGCAAGTCGTTCGATCTGACGCCACTTTGGCGACTTGTGCGTCGATTGGGATGAAATGGTGATGATTAGGACACCACAACACCCATTCCCTGAGCGGAGAAAATCTCCGACCCAGCCGGGAATCGAACCCGGGCCCTTATGATTGATATTCCGTTGCGCTAACCACTTTCTTTTTTTTTCGTTATGGTCCGTTGTATTTCGCCGTAGCGGACGTCACAGGACAGCCGTTGTAGTTAGTTGTTGATCTTTTCACTCAGTTTTTTTTTTTATTACGGAGGCCAGCCAGCTCTCTAACCAAACACGCTGAGCTACCGTGCCGGCATCCACTCAGCTACTGGGAGCGGACAGGATTCCCTGTGATGCGGCATTACATACATCGAGCAGACGGCGCGTATAGTCCATGAGAGACGCACGGAACTCCGAAAATACAAGCGGTTCTGACAGCCAGATAAATCAGCTTATATCGAAACTGGCCAGATTATATTGTACAACTTTGACGAAGTTTTCTAACATCGACTTCATCATTCTGGGTTCGGCGGTGAAAGAACTGTAGGAAATGCGCTTGGTAAATGACTTAACAGAGATAGCGGTTTCAACCTGGTCTAATCATAGAATCCGGCGTTTTCTTTGATCAGCTCACAAAGATGTCACTGCACTGCAGCTCTTACCCAGCACGGATCTGGCGTCTAACCACAGATTCTTTCCCTCTGAACAACATCTCTGGCCGCTGAAATTTTTTGACAGTATGCGCAATGGTGCGGCTCTCTCTTTAAAAGAACGACTCGCTCAGGAGATGACAAGTGGTGTACGGCCGAAATATCATCTGAAGAAATGTATGTGTGTCAGTATGCCCGAAGCCTAATAGATCAGTGCTGATAAATTTGTTTTTCTGCTTGTTTTTAGCAGGCATCCAACAAATCTGGAATCCGTCTTGGACAAAGCATTCACACAGTTAAATCTTCATGTAACACGAATCACTGTCTTTCGTGTGATACGCCTGTGGTGTTGTACACATTTCGTGGGTGGTCACGCAGATCCCGTATAGCGCTCTTTCTCTGTGTTTTCATCTGTGAACGATGATCTTCATGATCAAGTACGGCCACGATTGAATTTATCCGATAGTTTCCCAACTGTAGGAAAAATAAATAGACCTCTAATAAATCTTCATCAATTTGAATAAATTTGTGTTGACTAATAAATGCCTAAAAACAAATAATTTTATAACAATATGATATTCCATGTCGTAAACTGAACTAGACAACACAACACGATTATTTCAAAATGCAGTGTAGACAAAATTATTCTGCAGGTAAAGCTCACATTGGACTCACTTGTGCCAAAATAACCAAAACAAAACTTTATTGATATGAACGTCACCTTTAAAATCATCACCATATCCAACAATATAAGGATGTATGTAAATGCAGGCTTCCGCGACCATTGTCACAGTCAACAAAATTCTTCTGGGTCTGTGAACGTAGTGTCAAAGTGTAAAACTTCCGGCGTTTCGGCCACTATTGCAAGTGCCCTAGCTCAGGGTGATTTTTTTGCTGAACGAGAAAAGTTTGGTTCTTATATACTGGTGGAAGAGCTGTCATCGAACTCTTGATAGCCTGCTGAGGATAGGAGGAGGTGTGTTAGACGTCCTTTATTAGTGTTTTCGTTATTTCTTACCTTCGTGATTAAGATGAGAGAGGCAACACATGTAGCCAAGCGACCCGCCAACATGAACAGAGGGGACAGGTACAGACTTTCGGCGTCCAGGTTGTCTGCTGTAACAGCACTAACACTATGGGACGGCAACTCACGTGAAGCAACACACACAGGGGGCGGGAGACCACAGCGGCCGCAGGTACAGAGTACTGGCACGCCTCAGCCGGTAAAAAGTAAAGCTCTACGTCGCAACTGCCGCCCGCTTCCCATTCGCCAGTTTCCACCAGTGGCAAGCAAGTAAGCAAACGCCGATGAAGAACGTCTGTTCCATCAACGAAAAGAAATAATGATAACACCAAAAAGGACGTCTAAAACCCCTCCTCCTCATGAAAATTTGTCCGGAATGGGACTCGATCCCGCATTTACAGCCTGACAAGAGCGGTCGCATTAACTGCATCGGCCATCCGAGCATGCTTGCCATCCGACCCAAATTCCCAGCCTATTTACACCACTGAAGTAGCGCCAGCTAACTGCAAACCCCTTACTCGCAGTTCAAAAATGGTTCAAATGGCTCTGAGCACTATGCGACTTAACTTCTGAGGTCATCAGTCGCCTAGGACTTAGAACTAATTAAACCTAACTAACCTAAGGACATCACACACATCCATGCCCGAGGCAGGATTCGAACCTGCGAGCGTAGCGGTCGCTCGGTTCCAGACTGTAGCGCCTAGAACCGCACGGCCACTCCGGCCGGCTACTCGCAGTTCCTGATTCCCGTAAGAAATCAGGAGTAATGTGCAGCCGAACACACATACGCACATATATGATGTAAATTTAAAGTTGACAAACCAGAATAATTATAAAAATTAGCTTCACACGAAAAACTGTGTAGAATCCAAATTTGGTTATTTTCGAGGGGGACATCTGCTTGTGCTAAAATTAGCCCGCCACCCCAGCCAGCCCCTGGGGGTGGGGTGGGAGGCAACTTTAGTTTCAAATGGGAACCCCAATTTTTTATTGCAGAATCAGATTCTACATAAAAAACTACGTACTTTTTGTCTTAAACATTTGTTTTGACTCTTGGTAGGTGGCACTGTAATTCAAGAAAATCCATGTTCTCATTTTTGCATGGAAAATTAGGCTCACGAGTCTGCTTTTTTTTAGTTAATGAGTTCACTCGTTAGTAACTAGGATGTTTGGTTAATTAGTTAGCTAGTCAAATGATTTGTTTGATAATTAAAAGTTGTGTGGCCTCATGACCACGAAACGAACAAAACTTATCCGAATCTGCGGAAAAAATTAATATTTGGGTCAACATGTGTAAAATTCTATTTCCTCTCTCTCAAACCCTACCCTATGGGGTGAGAGCGACAGTTTTAGTTTCAGCGAATCAAAACTTACGAAGTAAATAAGTATTTTTTATTTACCCGTAACCACTTTCCCCGCAAAATGAGAACATGCATTTTCTTGAATTACAGCGTCACCTACCAAGAATCAAAACAAATGTTATAGACAAAATATACGTAGTTTTTTTATGTAGAATCTGATTCTGCAATAAAAAAGGAGGGTTCCCATTTGAAATTTTAAAGTTGCCTCCCGCCCCACCCCCAGGGGGCTGCCTGGAGTGGCGGGCTAATTTTAGCACCCGCAGATGTCCCCCCAGAAAATAATCAACTTTGGTGGATTCTACACGTTTTTTCACGTGAAGCTTATTTTTCGACTTATTCTGGTTTGTCAACTTAAAATATATAAGTGCAAATATTTCTGTTGTTGACTGAGGACGGCGTACGTCAGTACGCGAGATTTCCACACTCCAAACATCCCTAGGTCCATTGTTTGCGATGTGATAGTGAAGTGGAAACGTGAAGGGACACGTACAACACAAAAGCGTACAGGCCGACCTCGTCTCTTGAATGACAGAGACCGCCGACAGTTGAAGAGGGTTGTAATGTGTAATAGGAAGACATCTATCAAGACCATCTCACAGGAATTCCAAACTACATCAGGATCCACTGCAAGTACTCTGACAGTTAAATGGGAGATGAGAAAACTTGGATTTCATGGTCGAGCGGCTGCTCGAAGCCACACATCACGCCAGTAAATGCCAAACGACGCCTCTCTTGGTATAAGAAGCATACACACTGGACGACTGAACAGTGGGAAAACGTCGTGTGGAGTGACGAATCACGGTACACAATGTGGCGATCCGATGGTAGGGTGAGGGTATGGTGAATACCCGATGAATGTCATCTGTCAGCGTGTGTAGTGCCAACAGTAAAATTCGGAGGCAGTGGTGTTATGCTGTGGTCGTGTTTTTCATGGATGGGGTTTGCACCCCTAATTGTTTTGCGTGGTACTATCACAGCACAGGCCTACATTGATGTTTGAAGCACCTTCTTGTTTCCACCTGTTGAAGAGCAATTCGGGAATGGAGATTACATCTTTCAACACTATCGAGCACCTGTTCATAATACACGGCTTGTGGCGGAGTGGTTACACTACAGTAACATCCCTGTGATGGACTGCCCTGCACAGAGTCTTGACCTGAATCCTATAGATCACCTCTGGGATGTTTTGGAACGCCGACTTCGGCCAGGTCTCACCTATCAACAACGGTACCTATCCTCAGCGCGGCAGTCCGTGAAGAATGGGCCGCCATTCCCTAAGAAACCTTCCAGCTCCTGATTGAACGTATGCCTGCGAGAGTGGCAGCTGTAATCAAGGCTAAGGTTGGGCCAACACCATATTGAATTGCAGCATTACTGATGGAGGGCGTCACGAACTTATTTGTCATTTACATCCAGGTGTCCGGATACTTTTTGATCACATAGTGTATATTCAGCAAGTCTAATGCGATGTATTTATTCATAATACTTAAAATATTTTTTATTCATAAATGTTTTATCCATAATGCGCTACATTTGTTTCTATTGCACTTTCTTTAAGCCAATTAAATAAACTGGTTGTCACAGCATTATTGGAAGCCTTTTATTATTCAACTACCTTTAATATCTGCCTCTATAAACTGGTATTTTACAAGCTCTTGTTCTTTTTCCTTTACTACGTGTTGTTGATCTCCTATATGTTGGTTAATCTAGTGTTTTAATCTTTATCGGTAATTTTTAGTAGTATTTTTGAAACACGAGGTAGTTATGTCGAACGTAAATTGAACAGTTATTAACTTTTCTGAAAATTGTTTTACTTTGTCATTTAAGTTGATAACAATCCATTATCATTGCAGATACATGTAGCTAGGTCATTTGTTGTTTCACTCCATCTCCTGTATTCTAGATTATTCTTCCAGGAATATTCTAGTCCCTTGTTGTTGTGCATATTGAGTTTAACAGTATTGACGAAAGATAGAAAAGACACCAGCTTTGTGCAAATTTATCTAGGAATCGGTATTAACTCGTTAGCCAAATTGAGATGTGATACCTTTTGTTCGGAAGAAAACGCCCAAGCTTGGATTAGCTGGGTATTCCGAGATCCACAGCGTGCTGACTGTTTGCTAGCAAACGAGAGCACACAAAAGCTCACCATTCAGCCCTCTAGACCATTCATACTTCGCACACACAAGCGCGTCAGTGGCACGTGATGAATAATCCGCCCCTGCGACCACTTTTTATTCTTGATACACGTTTCAGATGGTTCAATCTCTGTTAAATAATGCCCACAATGGATGCCCGTCGATGCAAACTGAAGGCTGTTTCGAATATCGAGATAGCAGCCACAACTGCCCACAGAGCTTTACAATGGTGCTCTACAGTACCATATACAAATATCCATTTCTTTTCGTTTCTAATGATCTCACATTGGGCACATGAGACTGTAATGAAAAAATGAAAGTCAGTGAAAAGCCACATTGTATCTTGACGCAATGATCAGCGAGATGTAGGAGCAAAGACAATGACAGTAAGTAAGTTTTGTCTTCTTTTAAAAAAAAATATCTAACGGAGTCAAGTATTTGCATGTCCTGAGCCACAGTATGAGAAAAGCAAGTCTTGCCTTATTTCCACCAGTATCTAAACATTATTATTCATTTATTTTCATCTCACACTATATACTGAACAGGATCATATCTAGTACGAAGGGAGATAAAACAAAGGCGGCTGCATAGTTTACAATATGTTCTTGTCGCGGTGCTCAGCTGGAAGACTAGTCTGATTCAGCTCTGCATTATAACAACCCCAGTCCCTCTGCTCAATAATCACAATGATAATAAAATGAACACAATTAAGTTTCAACATTTCTGTCAGCATCAGCTAACATAACATGTATAATGTTCTAAGTAGGAAAACGGAGTTGTAGATAGTCCGTTCCTAAACTGATTGTAGCAGTAATTAGGATTCGATAACTATACTCATCTTAATTTCTTGTAAATATTGTTGGCTTCGCTTATTGTCCTGTAAAATTCTGAGTATGATTCCTTCAGAGGCCCTAGTTTTGAGACGTTTACGACAATAAAATAAACCAGTTATAGTGTCAAATGATTATAATTAATCTGAAGGTGTTCAGAGAGCTGCAGTGCAGGCCATATACACTGCAGGACGCTGAAACATAGTAAATGTTTTTTAATGGGTGCACTCGCGAAGTATTTTGCAAAAATAATAGTTCCACTTTCTGTCACCAGATGAAAATATGGAAGTATAAGCAGTCAGAATATGAAATGTTTCCTATTTTGGCGTCAGTATGCTGTTCGTCGCTTGGAGACGCGCGTTGATTTCCTTTCCTAAAGGGTTAAGAAGTATGAAGTTTTCCAAGAAAGATGTGCTTCCATCTCAGAATTGCTGTAACGCTGTCTTATAAACTCTTTGGACCGACGAGGTGTGCTATCTTTGTATTATTATGTCTTCCAGAAAACTCTCTGTTCTGGGTTGGAGGAGGACGGGCGTGCGAGGTCAAGTCTGACTGGCTTCCATGTTAAATAATGTGAAATTTTGTACTGTGCAACGTGTACAGTAAACTCAGACTGTATCAAAAATGTCAATGTTTGTATCACATCAGTGAGAGCATTATTTGATTGGAAAAATCATCATTTTTAACTAGTTTCATTTATTACACAAATGAAGACGACCATGTTATTGTCCAAGTTTAATTGGTGAATGTACTAGGTGTTTATAATTAAACTGAAGGTATTCCGGGTGCTGCAGTGCCTGCTGTATGCATCGCTGGACGCTGAAACATCGTAGTTGTGGTCATTAATCGGTGCGCTCGCGGAGTATGCTGAAAAGTAATAGTTCCTCTTCTTGCCACCAGGTGAAAATATTGCGCTGCAAGCAGCCAGAATGTGGTGTTGGTGCATGAAAAGGAGAGGCTCAATCAGTTACATGATAACGGTGGTTCTGGCACGTTTGTTTAAGATACCGTCACTAGTTACAAGACATGTTCAGCATGGTCTCCCGTCTTACAGCATGCCGCTTCCGCGACACAAACGGTCGACAGTTGCTCGCAATATATCCGGTGTAATCAGAGGAATATGTCATCTTATGCCATTCTTCAGATCAGGAAGAACCCAGATACATCCCTGAAAACGATCTTTCAGTTATCCTCACAACCAGAAGTCACATGGATTTAGGTCGGTGAATCTGGAAGGCTACACATCTTCAAATTGCCTTGAGATGATGCAGTCGTTGCTAAACGCAAATCCATACCTGGCAAGCGCCATATGATGTCGCCCCATCTTGCATGAAAACAGTGGCGTGGGCACAGGTGCGTTCTTGCAAAGCTAGACTTACATGTTGCTCAAGGAGGTCCTTATAACGTGCAGCTGCCCTTGTACTCCTAACAGGTCCGCGAGGAGTCATTCCCTCGAAGAAAGACGAACCGAGAGTGAAGGAGCTTGTGAAACCACACCACGTAGTCACAAAAGCTGGGTGCAGTGGATGTCCCTGCACAACATGTGACGAAGTAGAACCCCATATGCGGCAGTCCTCTGCATTCGCGACACCTTGCGAAGTTAAATGTGCCTCATCCGTCCAAAGAATATTCCCCGGCCACATGGCACTCATTTTCATGTGTGCAAAACGAAAGGCCAAGTCACGGGGTTGTAGTCTATCGTGGGGCTTCATTTAGTGCAGATTATGAATCTTGTAGGTACACCAGTGCAACATGCTCCGTAAAAGCTTTTGAACTGTTGAACAGGGGACAGACTATTCCCGTGACACAGTTCGAGAACTTGCTGCAGAATTTGAGTCATGTGCTGCACAGCCGGCTATAGCTACAGCATAAACAACTGCCATGGGAATGAGCCACCTCCCTCTCGCTGCTGCACGACCTAATTCACCTATTTCTTCAAATTTCTTGATCATATTCTTTATCCCATTTACTGACATGGGGCCTCTTCGCAGCCGTTTCTGTCGGCGATATGACCGCAACACAGCGCTGTCGTTCTGAGAATAAAGCAATAATCAGAACGCAAGCATATACTATGTCGAAAAGAAAACTAAATATTTCGCAATTTTTGGTAAAGAAAATTTGTGATTTTAGTAATGTTCAATATACAGGGTGGTTCATTGATAGTGACCGAGCCAAATATCTCACGAAATAAGCATCAAACGAAAAAACTACAAAGCACTAAACTCGTCTAGCTTGAAGAGGGAAATCAGATGGCGCTATGGTTGGCCCGCTAGATGGCGCTGCCATAGGTCAAACGGATATCAACTGCGTTTTTTAAAATAAGAGCCCCCATTTTTATTACATATCCGTGTAGTACGTAAAGAAATATGAATGTTTTAGTTGGACCACTTTTTTCGCTTTGTGATGGACGACGCTGTAATAGCCATAAACGTATAAGTACGTGGTATCACGTAACATTCCGCAAGCGCGGACGGTATTTGCTTCGTGATACATTACCAGTGTTAAAATGGACCGTTTACCAATTGCGGAAAAGGTCGATATCTTGTTGATGTATGGCTATTGTGATCAAAATGCCCAACGGGCGTGTGCTATGTATGCTGCTCTGTATCCTGGACGACATCATCCAAGTGTCCGGACCGTTCGCCGGATAGTTACGTTATTTAAGGAAACAGGAAGTGTTCAGACACATGTGAAACGTCAACCACGACCTGCAACAAATGATGATGCCCAAGTAGGTGTTTTAATTGCTGTCGCGGCTAATCCGCACATCATAGTAGCAGAAAAATAGCGCGAGAATCGGGAAGCTCAGAAACGTTGGTGTTGAGAATGCTACATCAACATCGATTGCACCCGTACCATATTTCCATGCACCAGGAATTGCATGGCGACGAATTCGAACGTCATGTACAGTTCTGCCACTGGGCGCAAGAGAAATTACGGGACGATGACAGATTTTTTGCACGCGTTCTATTTAGCGACGAAGCGTCATTCACCAACAGCGGTAACGTAAACCGGAATAATATGCACTGTTGGGCAACGGAAAATCCACGATGGCTGCGACAAGTGGAACATCAGCGACCTTGGTGGGTTAATGTATGGTGCGGCATTCTGGGAGGAAGGATAATTGGCCCCCATTTTATCGATGGCAGTCTAAAAAAAAATGGTTCAAATGGCTTGAGCACTATGGGACTTAGCTTCTGAGGTTATCAGTCCCCTAGAACTTAGAACTACTTAAACCTTACTAACCAAAGGACATCACACACATCCATGCCCGAGGCAGGATTCGAACCTGCGACCGTAGTGGTCGCGCGGTTCCAGACTGTAGCGCCTAGAACCGCTCGGCCACCCTGACGGGCGATGTCAGTCTAAATGGTGCAATGTATGCTCATTTCCTACGTAATGTTCTACCGACGTTACTACAAGATGTTTCACTGCATGACAGAATGGCGATGTGCTTCCAGCATGATGGATGTCCGGCACATAGCTCGCGTGCGGTTGAAGCGGTATTGAACAGCATATTTCATGACAGGTGGATTGGTCGTCGAAGCACCATACCATGGCCCGCACGTTCACCGGATCTGACGTCCCCGGATTTCTTTCTGTGGGGAAGGTTTGCTATCGTGATCCACCGACAACGCCTGACAACATGCGTCAGCGCATTGTCAATGCATGTGCGAACATTACGGAAGGCGAACTACTCGCTGTTGAGAGAAATGTCGTTACACGTATTGCCAAATGCATTGAGGTTGACGGACATCATTTTGAGCATTTATTGCATAAATGTTGTATTTACAGGTAATCACGCTGTAACAGCATACGTTCTCAGAAACGATCAGTTCACAAAGGTATATCATTGGAACAATCGAAATAAAATGTTCAAACGTAACGTTCTGTATTTTAAGTTAAAAAACCTACCTGTTAGCAACTGTTCGTCTAAAATTGTGAGCCATATGTTTGTGACTATTACAGCGCCATCTATCACAACGCGAAAAAAATGGTCCAACTAAAACATTCATATTTCTTTACTTACTACACGAATATGTAATAAAAAATGGGGGTTCCTATTTAAAAAACGCAGTTGATATCCGTTTGACCTATGGCAGCGCCATCTAGCGGGCCAACCATAGCGCCATCTGGTTTCCCCCTTCAAGCTAGACGAGTTTCGTTCTTTGTAGTTTTTTTGTTTGACGCTTATTTCGTGAGATATTAGGCCCGGTCACGATCAGTGGACCACCCTGTATAATTATCTTTCAGTCACTGACGAAAGAAGCCAACCCAATTTCATAGGATAATTAATGTTTACAGAAGTGACATAAAAATGAAGTAAATGGGTTTTCAAAATATAAAAGAAAAAATAGAAGAGGATAATTGATATTTCAAATAATAGTCGCCAAACAATATAAGAATCCCGAAAACTTCCACAACGAAAATAAGATAGGCAATTTTCAAAGAAATGACATCAAAATATGAATGGTATCAATCGGTTGGTTAAACACAGAAGTATCGTCAACTATGGTTGATCAGGTGGCACAATGGTACAGATTAGTTTCAATATGCTACTCAATCCTGAACATGTGCCGGTATTTCCGCACAGCCACTGCAACCTATATTTACTTAAACCTGTTTACTGTAGTCAAATCTTGATCTCCGTCAATAATCCCCTCCCCCAACATACACAAGTACATACTTTCCCCCATTCCAAATTTAACTATTTTTAGTCAATGTGTACCATAAATTTCTGTTTTCCTTGATTTACCTGTATAACTATATTTCAAACGTTTCTGTGCATTTCTTGTCTATGCCGTTTATTGTCCTCATTTCACTTCTACACTAGGCTACTTTTAGAAGAGATTTTCTAACACTTAAACTTATAATATAGTCCATGTTAACACATTTATCTTTTCATAAATGCTTTACTTGTTACTGCCGGTCGGTATTTTATATTCTCTCTACTTCGCGGATCGACAGCTAATTTGCTGTCCAAGTAGCAAAGCACGTCGATTACTATTAGTGTCTCATTTCATAACTTAATTCCCTTAGTACCACCTGATTTAATTCAACTACTTTCCATTACCCTGGCTTTCTTTTGTCGGTGTTCATCTTATAATCTCTTTTCGGTGTCCCATCCATTTCGTTATTACCTTCATATCACGAAACCATCCCTCCCGCCGGAGGTTCGAGTCCTCACTTGAGCATGGGTGTGTGTGTTGTTCTTAGCGTAAGTTAGTTTAACTATTGTGTAAGTCTAGGGACCGATGACCTCGGCAGTTTGGTCCCTTAGGAATTCACACACATTTGAACATTTTTGAAGCCATACTGACACTACGATAAACAGATTTCTTCAAGCAGATGCTGAAGCCTTCGGGGGCTTGCAGAAACAAAAACAAGTGACGCAAAGAAAAAAAAAATGGCTCTGAGCACTATGGGACTTAACATCTGTGGTCATCAGTCCCCTAGAACTTAGAACTACTTAATCCTAACTAACCTAAGGACAGCACACACATCCATGCCCGAGGCAGGATTCGAACCTGCGACCGTAGCGGTCACGCGGTTCCAGACTGAAGCGCCTAGAACCGCACAACCACACCGGCCGGCCACGCAAAGAAAGCACAGGGTATAAAGTATACACTACAACGAGGCTCAGCAAGTTTAGTTAATTACCTGAGCTACAAAAGCTGAAAGTTAGATGTAGCATATAGGCTACGTTAAGAATGAGGCGGTTGACAACGAGACGTTTCGCATGTCAGTATCAAATTTTAATTTTTTTCATGCGACCAATAAATAAAAAATAATGTTATTTTTTAACAAAAAATATGGTTCAGTATATGTTACTTAACATTTCCAATTGACAACAAATATGGAAGTGAAATAAGGGTATAACACCCCAGTTACACGATTACAAATCTTTAGAGCCACGTACTCTGCATGAACAATGATCAGCCACTATCGATATAAACCCGTCCAGGAGATAGCAGCGTCACCTAGCGAGGAGACTCCTAGTCAGACACATGCACGGTGCACGTAGTGTGAATGAGCGCGCTGTCCGTGTGCAGAATGGGGAAGGCATGCGAGTTTGACCACGGCAGATTGTGCTAGTCTAGAGGCTCGCCACAAGCATTTCAGAAACTGCACGATTTGTCGGGTATTCGAGGAGTGCTTTGATGAGTGTCTTCAGCACGTGGCGAAACCAAGGTGAAACCATGTCCAGACGTCGTGGGGTTGGGCAGTCAAACCCTCATTACAGATGTCATAGGCTGAGCGGACTGGAAAACAGGACAGGTGGCAAATTGTTGCGGAACTAACATCAGATTAATGCTCGGGAGAGTAAAAGTGTGGCTGAAATCCCAATGTACCGAAATGCATGTGCCAATGTTAGCATCACGAGATCGGCAACTACGACTGAAATGGATACATGAGCAGCCACTGGGCGCTGGGGCAGTGACAGAGCATTGAGTAGTCTGATGAATCCCGATACCTTCTTCATCATGCTGATGGGAGAGCACGAATCTGTCACTTTCCAGGGGAACAACTGAACAGCTCCTTGACACCTGTACTGCGGGAAGGAGACAAGCTGGCGGTAGCTCCATTATACTCTGGAAATATTCACGTGGGCATCCATGTGTCCAGCGGAGCTCGTGCTAGGCAGCATGACAGCCAAGGAGTATTGTACACTAGTTGCAAACCACGTACACCCTTTCATGATGATCATGTTTCCCGACGGCAGTGACACTTTTCAGCAAGATAATGCGCCATGTCACAAAGCCATGAATGTGATGGAGTGGTTCGAGGAACACAGTGGCGAGTTCCAATTGATGTGCTGGCCATCCAACACACCAGATCTGAACGGGATCGAACACATCTGGGACGTGATTGAATGTGGCGTCAGAGCTCATCGCCCCCCTCGAAGGAAATTATGGGAATTAGCTGACTTGTGTGGGCAGATGTGGTTCCAACTCCCTCCAACAACCTACCAAGACCTCATTGCTTCCATGCCACGACGCGTCGCCGCTGTTATCCGTGCCAAAGGCCGGTATTACACTATCAAATTTCTTTGTCAAAGATTTGATCAAAGATGTGATCCAATATTCTGTCCAATATACACTCCTGGAAATGGAAAAAAGAACACATTGACACCGGTGTGTCAGACCCACCATACTTGCTCCGGACACTGCGAGAGGGCTGTACAAGCAATGATCACACGCACGGCACAGCGGACACACCAGGAACCGCGGTGTTGGCCGTCGAATGGCGCTAGCTGCGCAGCATTTGTGCACCGCCGCCGTCAGTGTCAGCCAGTTTGCCGTGGCATACGGAGCTCCATCGCAGTCTTTAACACTGGTAGCATGCCGCGACAGCGTGGACGTGAACCGTATGTGCAGTTGACGGACTTTGGGCGAGGGCGTATAATGGGCATGCGGGAGGCCGGGTGGACGTACCGCCGAATTGCTCAACACGTGTGGCGTGAGGTCTCCACAGTACATCGATGTTGTCGCCAGTGGTCGGCGGAAGGTGCACGTGCCCGTCGACCTGGGACCGGACCGCAGCGACGCACGGATGCACGCCAAGACCGTAGGATCCTACGCAGTGCCGTAGGGGACCGCACCGCCACTCCCCAGCAAATTAGGGACACTGTTGCTCCTGGGGTATCGGCGAGGACCATTCGCAACCGTCTCCATGAAGCTGGGCTACGGTCTTGCACACCGTTAGGCCGTCTTCCGCTCACGCCCCAACATCGTGCAGCCCGCCTCCAGTGGTGTCGCGACAGGCGTGAATGGAGGGACGAATGGAGACGTGTCGTCTTCAGCGATGAGAGTCGCTTCTGCCTTGGTGCCAATGATGGTCGTATGCGTGTTTGGCGCCGTGCAGGTGAGCGCCACAATCAGAACTGCATACGACCGAGGCACACAGGGCCATCATGGTGTGGGGAGCGATCTCCTACACTGGCCGTACACCACTGGTGATCGTCGAGGGGACACTGAATAGTGCACGGTACATCCAAACCGTCATCGAACCCATCGTTCTACCATTCCTAGACCGGCAAGGGAACTTGCTGTTCCAACAGGACAATGCACGTCCGCATGTATCCCGTGCCACCCAACGTGCTCTAGAAGGTGTAAGTCAACTACCCTGGCCAGCAAGATCTCCGGATCTGTCCCCCATTGAGCACGTTTGGGACTGGATGAAACGTCGTCTCACGCGGTCTGCACGTCCAGCACGAACGCTGGTCCAACTGAGGCGCCAGGTGGAAATGGCATGGCAAGTCGTTCCACAGGACTACATCCAGCATCTCTACGATCGTCTCCATGGGAGAATAGCAGCCTGCATTGCTGCGAAAGGTGGATATACACTGTACTAGTGCCGACATTGTGCGTGCTCTGTTGCCTGTGTCTATGTGCCTGTGGTTCTGTCAGTGTGATCACGTGATGTATCTGACCCCAGGAATGTGTCAATAAAGTTTCCCCTTCCTGGGACAATGAATTCACGGTGTTCTTATTTCAATTTCCAGGAGTGTATTTCACAAAGATCTTTGACGTAGCGCTAGAAGGGGTATTACACTGTCATCAAATTTTTCGTCAAAGTTCAAGATGGCTGACAACAACTTGTTATTAACCGCTGCAGTTCTACGTACTCCAATTGCATTGTGTGCACATGCGGAAAAGAAGTGGGGGAAAAATGGAACCATACATACGAGGTTGACAGTCTTAAAAGTCCTGGGATTACAACTTGTTAATAAATTCAGTTGGGAGGAGCGCACCACGGAACTGCAGAAAGGCCTTAACAAATCTGTATTTGCAATTCGAGTGTTAGCAGACATAGGCAACATAAAAATGAAAAAGCTTGCATACTTTCATTCCATAATGTCATATGGGATAATATTTTGGGGTAAATCTTGAAGTCAAACAAAAGTTTTCAAGGTCCAAAAGCGTGTAATACGTATTATTTGTGGAGTAAATTCACGGACCTCCTGCAGAAACCTCTTCAAAGAACTGGGTATACTAACTACTGCCTCTCAGTATATTTACTTCTTAATGAAATTTGTCGTAAATAATATATCTCTTTTTCCAACAAACAACTCAGTTCATACATACAATACCAGGAACAAAAATGATCTGCACAAGGACTTAAAAGCACTTACTTTAGTTCAAAAAGGGGTCCACTACTCAGGAACACTAATCTTCAATAATTTGCCAGGAAACATAAAAAATTTGGTTAGAAATAAAGATCAGTTTAAAAGGAGCCTAAAAGACTTACTACTGGCCAACTCCTACTCCATTGGCGAAATTTTTAATAGAAACAAATGATGTATTGTATTTATTCATACTATTAGTATTGTTATTTCAGCTTAAAAAAAATCGACATGTTCCACATCCACGAGGATCTCCTCAGCACGGATCTATGGAACGAAAAACTAATCTAATCTGGGTGAAGCCGTGGGTTTTACGACGACACGATAAAAGCATTCAACAAAACTTGTTACGTGAGCTTACAGTGGAAGACGTCAAGTCGTACATCAATTACTTACGAATGGATGAGCATACATTTCTGTATGTGCTCAATGAAGTGTATCCTCATATCACAAAGCACAATATTCACTTAAGAACTGCTACATCTTCAGAAGACAGGCTCATTATAACACTCCGATTCCTTGCTACAGGAGAGGGTTATGTTAGGTTAGGTTAGGTTAGGTTAGGTCAGGTTAGGTCTCCAATCTTCTTAATCTATTTTTGTATTCAGGGTGCCTCACGTTGTAAAGCGCCTCATCAGCTTCAGACATCTCTATTAATTTTGTAGTTGTCAGCACACACCAATCGTATTTACCGGCAATGGTTATAAAAACACTACAAACGACAGAACGCTGCAGCGATGCTAGCGCTCCATGTGGTAACATGTCACATTGCAGTGAACAGAAGACAAGCGGTTTCTTTGATCAAATATACAGCGAGGCCCTAGATTTGATCAAATATTGGACGACATTTGACAAAGTCCCTATTACACTATCAAATATCTTTGACAAAGATATTGGACAAAGAAATTTGATAGTGTAATACCGGCCGAAGGAAGACACACGGCTGATAGGTACGTGGTCATAATGTTCTGGCTGATCAGTGTGTATTAGTCGACAGTGCCAAAATCCGTTACCTCAATTAACAAACGTGTTCGGAAAACGAGAAAAAACTGTCACTCAGTTGTTATTTTGTTTTTGTTGTTATTCTTTATTTACTACAATTTTCTTTTATATTCTGGATTCATATTTATGCTTCCCATAAATCACACTTCTACATTTTTATATAAAATAAATATTTTATATTAAAAAGGAAAAATTCTTCCCAATGTTGTGCAAAATTATATTTATTTTCTCACGAATTGGCTTTCGGGTTCTCAGACAGTCTTCAGCTGACAACTGAATGTTGCAACACCGACCGAAAATTCAGTAAATGTTATAAATATATTACTTTGAACATTACGACTTTCACAACTGTAATCTGGCCACAATGGTTTCTGTAAATGTTTTGGTGTTAAAATGGGGACACAAATGAATAATAACATGGTATTTCATAATATTTATTCCTCTTACAAAATTATTAGTGACCAGTAGAAAGAGACGTACTGATTAGTTTTTTTTAACATTACCGTCAACTTTATATTAAAAAAGCATATCATTATGAGATCACTACTTTTTACGTCAGATACTGATCTGCTCTTCAGCCTCATCAGGTAGCTCTCCAACAGTTCAGCTCCAGACTGCTGTTAGAAGACATTCTTGTAGAATAAAACGTCATTAATGTCGATTCAATCTGATCCATAGTAGTCATATAAAATGACTGTTACATCTTTAATTTTTTTAAGTTTTACCATATATATCTCTGTTGGTTTTACTCCCACCCAAGATGTACCCTTCTTGCAGACACTTTTACCACGTCCTATCTCGGTGTTAGTGCTTCGCCCCACTTGAACAGTAATAGTGATCTGACCTTTCTTTTTCATTAATATCCCTTTTGAAGGCCTGAACTGAAAACGCCCGCAGAGCGAGGTTTCTTGGTATGTTTAAGTGATGTCTTCCAGTCAGCAACATGTACATCCGATCCAAGTTTGCAGCTAGTCCCAAAGTTTCAAGTAATGTCATAATAATCACTGGGGCTGTAGATAGTAAATTTGAACATATTTTTTTCTTCAATATGGCCGGCCAGCTGTTACTCAACGATGTTTATTTGTGTCAGAATCAAACTTATATACCAGTATGAAAAATATGAAATACATAAGGTTAAACAAAGTAAAGTCGCATTTACCCCACAAGAGAAATCAATATAATGTTTAAAATGTGTTATAAATACAATTGGAGAAGTGTGCTGAAATAATGGGTTTTGGTAACATGTCATGTATTCTTGTCGGAATTTAACGTCTACTGGAACTACGGCCATCTGGATATATTGGCGCGTGAAACTCAAATGAACCTCGGAGTTATTTTTATAACAGAAATAGCAGCTACTGGAACTTGTATTATATTCTATACTGTACAGCTCGAAGCGCGCTCCTTCGTCGTATAACAAAGTCAATTTTGGAAAAAATGGATTCAATAAGTTTTGGAAATGGGCGGCTCATATGTTTTTGTTGTGATCTTCACTCCAGACACTGGTCTGATGGATCTCGCCCCGCAAGTCTATTCTGATCAAACATCTTCATCTCTGAATAACTACTGTAACTTAACATCAGTTCAAACTTGCTTATTGTATTGGTGTCCAAGGCCCCCCTCTATAATTCTTATCCCTCATACTTGACTCTTTTACCAAATTAACTATTCCTTGATACTTCAGGATGTGTTCTATCAACCAAGCTCTCCTTCTAATTAAGCTATGACATAAATTTCTTTTTTCCCCAATTCGATTCATAACCTCATCATTAATTATTTATTTATCCATCTACCATTCAACAATCTTTTACAACACCGCATTTCAAAAGCTTCTGTTCACTTCTTACCTGAACTGCTTGTCGTTCACCTTTCATTTCTGTACATGGCTACACTCCATACAAATATTTTCAGAAAAAACTTCCTAACACTTGAGTTATATTACATGATAACATATTCCGTTTTTTGTTTTTTCAGAAGTGTTTGTTCTTGATATTACCAGTCTGTATTTTACATGCGCTCTACTGCGTCCACTAGCAAATACTCAGACTCATCTACTACTTTCAGTGTCTCATTTCCTAATTCAGTTACCTCAGCATCGTCTGATTTAATTCTACCACATTCTATTACCCTTGTTTTACTTTTTTTCATGTTCATCTTATAATTTCTTTTTGAGACACTACGTATTCCGTTCAACTACTCTTCCAAGTTCTTTGATGTTTCTGATACAACTCCAATGTCATCGGCAAGCCATAAAGTTTTATTTCTTCTCCCTGAACTTTTATTCCACAATCATAGGTCTGCACGGCTGTCTCTTCTAAGGATCTGAATTATTCTGAGAGTATGTTGCCTATTCCAGAGGCCTTGTTTCCACTTAGATCTTTCAAAGCTCTGTCATATTCTTCTCGTTGTATCATATCTCCCATATCATCTTCATTTACTGTCCCTTCTCTTTCTAAAATGTTGTCCACGTTTGCTTTGTATGTACCCTCATATACTTCCTTCCACACTTCAGCATTCCCTGCTTTGCTTAGCACTGGCTTGCTGTCTATGCTCTTGATATTCCTACAGCTGTTTCCCTTTCCTCCTAAGATCTATTTAATTTTCCTATAGGTGACACCTATTTTTGATCTAGCCCTGCATGTTTGTACAGCCTTCATCTGTCTTGTAGCTATTCCTGCTTAGGCATTTCTGTGTTCTGTTTTCTCTCTCTGTTGCTCCAGTTCCTCTATTTTTATATTTTCTCGTTTCCTCAACCAAATTCAGTATCTCTTATGTTATCCAAGGATTTCTACTACGCCTTTTTTTACCTATGTGATACTCTGCTGCCTTCCCTATTTCATCTCTCAAAGCCATGGATTAGTCTTCCATTTTACTTCTTTCCTGTGTTTCAATCAGTCGTTACCTAAATTTCATTAACTCTTTATAACTTCTGCTTCCTTCAAAGTATCCAGGTCCGTTCTCCTGAATTTCCTATCCTTCTGCTATTTCTTCTGCATTTCACAACCAATAAATTATAGTCAGAGTCCACATCTGCTTCTGAAAATTACTTACAGTTTAAAAACTGGTTGCAAAATTTCTGTCTTACCATTATATAAACAATATGGAACCTGCCAGTGTCACCTGATCTCTTTTACATATACGATCTTCTTTCGTTATTCTTAAACCAAGCGGCAGTGATGATTAAATTATGGACTGGGTAAAATTTTACCAGGCAACTTTAACTTTCATTTTTTTTTCAATTTCAGCTTAATCCGCAGAGCTAGTCAGCATATAGACTTGTACTACTGTGGTGGATGTTGGGTTCGTGTCTTTTTGGCTACGGTAACGTGTTCGTTGTAGCTTACCTTCATTCCAGCTTTCTTATTCATTACTGGGCCTACTCCTGCATTACTCCTACTGGATTCCGTGTTGATAAAGCTGTACCGATCGGACCTGAAGTCCTGTTCTTTCTGCTACGGCGCTTCGCTAATTTTCACTATATCTAACTTCAACTTAACAACTCTAAATTCTCTAACCTACCTACCCCATTAAGGAATCTGATATTTCATGCACCAACCCGTAGAATGTCAGTTTTGTTTTTCCTGATGATGATTTCCTACCGAGTAAACCCCGAATGGAGTTCCGAAGGGGGACTATTTACCCTTCAGAATATGTTATCCGAGAGGATTCCGTCATCATTAACCCATAAAGTAGACCTGTATGCTCTCGGGAAATTAACAACTGCTGTGAGGTCATCTGTCTTTAGCAATTCAATGTACTAATTTTTTTTATTTGATCAATGTCAACTAAATGAAAACTTAACAAAATCATCTGTCACTTTAATATTTTAAAATCAATGAAATAAGAAAACAAAATTGTCTGAATGATTTTCTATCTGAGTTCAGATCTGCATCTTGTTTTTGTTGTTACAAACTCCCGACAGTATTTTTTCTGTTTTCTCTCTTAATCCAAATGATCATTTGTTTTCTGATTAAAGAAAGTAATCGCGTTCCTTCGATTTAAATGTGTTATTCATTTGCAATCATATCGTTAATGAAAATAAAACAAGTAAATTTTTCTATCTATTCTGGAATTTTAAGTTTCCTCCCTCCAAGCAGTCGGTATTTGGCTTTAGGAGCTGACTGAGTCTGTTATGCAGTGCTTTTTCCAGAGTTCTGCTAGGACCATAAAGGTCACCAAGGGCCTTCAAAGTGTGCATCATGCTTCAGCCTCAGCAGTGATTTCCCACTTCAATATGTGTCTTCCTTATATCCGCAGAACTATTTCGTGTTACCCTATCCATTGCTTCTTAAATAAAATGTTAAACATTGTTTTGAAATTCTTTTTGTGTTCTTTGTTTCTACATATTATAAAATATTCCTTTCTTCACATGTTCTGTAGTCCTCCAGTTGGTTCTTCCCCTTTTTATTTACGACTTGGTGAAAACAAGAAAACATAAAATCAAATTAGTCACCTGAGCAGGAAACAAAACCTCCTCAGGGAAGATTAGGTTGTTAATACCGACTTTCCTGCCATCATTCCTTTTCATAAAAGCAACCCCACTGATATCATTCCATATTTATAGATACCATGCGCATATAACTCGATGACCTAGTGTGTCTATAAGTTTACATTTTGTGCACTTACTAGTATCACTTAGACTAATTGAATGTATTTTATAACGTTGGCTGAAACGTTTTCGAAACTGACAGAAAATACTTTTCTACTGCAAGGACTGCGTACAGCAATCCGAAAAATAGCGTCAGAACAGGCCCTTCAAACGAACGACCAGGTATGACCAGAGCTCAGATAAGCCTTACACTGCAACAATTGCTACAAAATGTTTATATGTTTCACATAACAGGATTGACGAGTAAAGTAACACGAAAACCAGAGATTAAGATTGCATTGGTGAGACGTACAGTCACCTTTTCTAACAAATAATAACCATTCGTAAAGATCGGGATATTACGAAACATTAGATGCTGCACCACATTATTCTGTGCGAGGCACAGTGTGAAACTTCTAGTTTGGTTCGATTCCCAGATGAAGATACGGAGCGTGTACGGCATAGTTGGCTGCGAAACCCTCTTTCCGTGGGGTGCGCGACAGTTATGGTTCAAATGGCTCTAAGCACTATGAGACTTAACATCTGAGGTCATCAGTTTCCTAGAACCTATAACTACTTCAACCTAACTAACCTAAGGACATCACACACAACCATTGCTGAGGCAGGATTCGAACCTGCGACAGTATCAGTAGCGCGGTTTCGGACTGAAGAGCCTAGAACAGCTCGGCCACAGCGGCCGGCACAGTTATGTCTTAAGTGTATCTGTTGAGCGTTGCTGACGTTAGGGTCGTGTGAACGGCGTGATATGTTTCCGTTCTATGATGAAGATAGAAGAGAGAGGTTGGTACCCTAAGCTGACACATAGTCTACTTGAATAGCTCTAAGGGAATCGTAGAGTTTAACGTAGTCATCCGATGGAAAGATCACCAACACGCTTTCACTTCACGAGACACTGCGGAGAGGTTCGGAATTTACTCCAGGACATTGGCGCGAAGTCGGGTGCTGGGGAACTTTACGCCACAGTCTCTCCTTCCCTTGTCGGCCAAATGCTGCAGGTTAAAATTGCAGTACAAAACAGAAGTCCATAGGAGGAGAGAAGCGTCGTCCAAGATCGATTCTGTAGTCTAGGCGATGGCGATGACATGCAGACACGACCGAATGGGTAGTCTGATACGATATGGTCCCATTTACACTACATGCTACACTTGGTACTATGTCCGTCTGACTTCTGACTGTGCTATGAATGATTACAAAAATGAGAAAATATAACCCTTATATCGTGTCTCTCTCTCTCTCTCTCTCTCTCTCTCTCTCTCTCTCTCGGTATGACGTATCATTTTTTTACGTCTACAAATGTGTGGATAAAATATCTGCAAGTCGTGACGTCACGTATATTTCGCACACTCGTAGTAGAGGCTAATCTCTCTCGGTATCACGTATCGATTTTTTTACATTTACAAATGTGTGGATAAAATATCTGTAAGTCGTGACGTCACGTATATTTCGCACACTCGTAGTAGAGGCTAAAATATACGCTATCATCAATTTTGCAATGTAGGCAAATAGTTCTGAGTAAAGGTGCTAAGTTGGGTTGTAACAATTTACTTATGTTGACAACGAACACGGCTATCTCAGAAATATCCGTGGTTTGTTTAAAACTGTAATAGTTAATGCGAGATAAATAAATATAGTTGCAGAGAGAGACATGATATATAATCACCAACGTAGATGTACTATTATTCTCAATGTTACGTTAAAACTTTGTTAAACACTGACCTTTTATATTGTTAATTATGATTTGAATAATATTTTCGGCAGTGAAAACAAGATTTTTACCAGCCAGCGATTTACCCATAAGCAAGCCTGAGCCTCAAATTGTTAATTTATTGTCTTTGCGTTAGTCGTGAATATTTAACGAAAACTTTTCTGCAGAAAGATATTTAAAGCATTTTCTCCTGTTTACTTGTGGGTGAAGCCCGAAAATCATGTGATTAGTTACGAGTATATTTCACGTAATGGTTGCCAATGCGCCATGCGCCATTACGACAATGAATGGCAGATGGCCAATGATACAACTTGAATTCTAGCAACAATTAATTACTTCCACTTCATTATATTCACTTGGAGGGAGAGATATGAAATGAGACTAAACGTACAAATAATTCTTATGTATGTATTGTGAAAAAACTTATTTACAGTTAACAAAATCGTGCGTTCACCAGCAACCTCGTACAAAATCGTCTAATAGGATCGGAGTGATCATTTTATTGGCCCAAGTGTTTGTCTCATAATTATAAAACTTCTATGACATAATATACTTATTCTTAGTATTTGTTACAAACAAATATATTTATTGTTAATATTTTCATGTTCAAAACACGAATGGAGTAATATTGCAACGTTGTTGGCACATTTACATCCATAAACATGCATATTTGTATTCGTTATTGACATAATTCACTTGTGGTTATCGAAACATTTTACTATGGATTTTAGAAGACTTTCCAGGAAACGGTACACTCTGTATATTTTTTACTGTTTGTGCAGTCTATAAATGTGTGCCAGTCACTAAAGTGTGGTGTGTGGGTTTTCTTTTATGAAGCGAATTTGGGAGTTGTTGGTCTAGTGAATTTATGAGATTATGTCGCGGAAAACTTGAACTGCTAAATTCTGTGGCGACACGGATATAGGCGGTTGGTGTTCGGTGGCTGTTGCCTGGAACATGTAGCGCCGCTCTCATGATCGAATTGTCGATACTTCCACGGCATCATTATCGATGAATACGCTGGATACGGCGCTTTCATCGGTCAACTTACTAACGCACAATGCACTAGTCAAAAACTCAAAACCCGAACTAAACACGCCAATACATCACGTGAAATTACAAAAATCTGCAGAACAGGGAAGGACAAAACAATACTTTCAAAACTGTTGGAATAACATCAGTAATTCTGTCTATGAAACAATGGGAAACGCGAAACATTTTGTGGCACTCTTTAATAAAATTATGAATAAAATGCGTTATGGATTAGAATTAAAAGTATTTGCGGCGAGCATTCGTTTCACAACTACTTCAATGTAGTGCACTTGAAACAGTGCACTACGACTATGATATCGCAGGAAATGCTTCTGACGTGCCTATGATGGGCTTCTTATCTCTTACCATAGTTAACTGCAGCTGTTATCCAACGAATACATCGCGCTGATGATCGCCAACATGTATTTAAATGATTACAGTCGTGACAGCACAAAACCAAACCGTTCCAAGAATAGTCAGGTAACACATCAGTCACTGCCACATGTATCTCGCAAATTTACCATGCCGAGAAAAATGAAATTCGAGCTCACACGGTGACATTCGTACTTTTATTCAACATCTACGACTTTGCTCGTGACCTTACAATCTGTATTGTATGGTACTTTGTGTATATCTCGTAAACTGACGTACGACCGGGAGAGCGGTGTGCTGACCACATGCTCCCCCATATCCGTATCCAGTTTCGTCTGTGGGCTGAGGATGACACGGCGGCTAGTCGATACCGTTGCGTCTTCGTGGCCTATTCGGAGGGAGTTTAGTTTTTAGTCCCCCGCCATCCTTTTCTACACTACTGACTATTAAAATTGCTACACCAAGAAGAAATGCAGATGATAAACGGGTATTCATTGGACAAATATATTATACTAGAACTGACACATGATTACATTTTCACGCAATTTGGGTGCATAGATCCTGAGAAATCAGTAGCCAGAACAACCACCTCTAGCCGTAATAACAGCCTTGATACGCCTGGGCATTGAGTCAAACTTGTGTTGGCTGAAGAGCCAACACCGTGTTACTGTTGGAGGCCAAAATGCATGCTTTTAGCTCACGCAGGCTGGCGTGAGGAGGGAAGGACTATACTGACGTGAGGTCTAGAACATGACAAGGAATTAGAATTCAGAAAGCGGACGTAATTAGTTTCATACTTAACTTTAATCCATTAATGATGAATGTCGCTCTTGACGGTACATGAGTCACAATATTATCTGTTCATAATACATTCTTGAAGATATGGCGCCTTGCTAGGTCGTAGCAAATGACGTAGCTGAAGGCTATGCTAAACTATCGTCTCGGCAAATGAGAGCGTAAGTAGACAGTGAACCATCGCTAGCAAAGTCGGCTGCACAATTGGGGCGAGTGCTAGGGAATCTCTCTAGACTAGCCCTGCCGTGTGGCGGCGCTCGGTCTGCAATCACTGAAAGTGGCGACACGCGGGTCCGACGTATACTAACGGACCGCGGCCGATTTAAAGGCTACCACCTAGCAAGTGTGGTGTCTAGCGGTGACACCACACAAACAGAGCTTGGAAGGCGTGTACAGGTACAGCTGCCCATGCAGCTTCAACACGATTCCACAGTTCATCAGGAGTAGTGACTGGCGTGTTGTGACGAACCAGTTGCTCGGCCACCATTGACCAGTCGTTTCAATTGGTGAGACATCTGGAGAATGTGCTGGCCAGGGCAGCAGTCGAACATTTTCTGTATCCAGAAAGGCCCGTACAGGACCTGCAACATGCGGTCGTGCATTATCCTGCCGAAATGTAGGGTTTCGCAGGGATGGAATGAAGGGTAGAGCCACGGGTCGTAACACATCTGAAATGTTATGTCCACAGTTCAAAGTGCCGTCATTGCGAACAAGAGGTGACCGAGACGTGTAACCAATGGCACCCCATACCATGACGCAGGGTGATACGCCAGTATGGCGAAGACGAATACGCGGTTCCAATGTCCGTTCACCGCGATGTTGCCAAACACGGATGCGACCATCACGATGCTGTAAACAGAACCTGGATTCAACGGAAAAAATGACGTTTTGCCATTCATGCACCCACCTTCGTCGTTGAGTACGCCATCGTAGGCGCTCCTGTCTGTGATGCAGCGTCAAGGGTAATCACAGCCATGGTCTCCGAGCTGATAGTCCGTGCTCCTGCAAACGTCGTCTAACTGTGCTTGCAGATGGTTGTTGTCTTGCAAACGTCCCCATGTGTTGACTCAGGGATCGAGACGTGGCTGCACGATCCGTTACAGCCATGCGGATAAGATGCATGTCATCTCGACTGCTAGTAATACGAGGCCATTGGGATCCAGCACGGCATTCCGTATTACCCTCCTGAGCCCACCGATTCCATATTATGCTAACAGTCATTGGATCTCGACCAACGCGAGCAGCAATGCCGCGATACGATGAACCGCAATCGCGATAGGCTACAATCCGACCTTTATCAAAGTCGTAAACGTGATGGTATGCATTTCTCCTCCTTACACGAGGCATCACAACAACGGTTCATCAGGCAACGCCGGCCAACTGCTGTTTGTGTATGAGAAATCGGGTGGAAACTTTCGTCATGTCAGCACGTTGTAGGTGTCGCCACCGGCGCCAACCTTGTGTGAATGCTCTGGAAAGCTAATCATTTGCATATCACAGCATCTTCTTCCTGTCGGTTAAATTTCATGTCTGTCGCATGTCATCTTCGTGGTGTAGCAATTTTAATGGCCAGTAGTGTATTCCAATCACGTATGACAACAGGCACAGCGACTATCGGTAAGCCTCCTTGGAGGGAGAAGTATTATGTTGATTGACTCGTCTATGAACATACACTCTAACGGTAAATTACACTGTGATTCACTACAGCTCTCCCGTACCGTCTGCCAATAGTGATGGATGAGCGTATCTGCCACGCTTTCGTGTCTGCTAAGCTAACCAGTAAGGAGACGCGCCCTTCTATGGGTCTTCTCTATTTCCACTATAAATCCTGTCATTTGAGACTGCCTGACTGAGGAGAAATTCCCACGTATCAGTCGGTGTTCTTGTAAATCTACAGGGAGTGCACAAAAATATGCAAAGACTATAAACACACGAAATTGCCATCCCTAATACGGTGTAGGGAAACTGTGGCATTCAAAACGGACTTCATTCGTCTCAGAATGAATAAATAGGTTTCAAGGGAATCGTATACCATACTTCCTGCAAAGCAGAGGCAAGTTCAAGTAACAAAGATAGAGATGGATAGAGATCACACACCCTTCTCTCCAAAGCAGACCAGTGTTCGGTAATGTTGAGATCTGGTTACTGCGGTGGCCAGGAGAGATACAACAATTCATCCTCGTGGTCACAAGATCAGTCCTGGTCGATTGGAGCTGTGTGAACAGGGGCCTTGTCTTCCTAGAACACGGCATCACCATTGGGCAACAAACGTTGCGTCATGGGATGTACCTGAGCATCCAAAATGGTCGCATAGCCCCTGCCAGTAATGCGACCTTGCAGACGTACCATGGGGCCCTTGGAATACCACAATGTGGCCGCCCATAACATCACCGAACCTCCGCCACGTTATGAAGCTCCATCGTGTCGTTCCGGTGCTGAAAGGGTTCGCGAGGGCGACATTCAGTGCTGTAATGACTTTTGGAGCTGTCGTCCTTTTATTTTTCGTCACAATCCTCTTCAATGATCTTCTGCCACGAGCGCTTAACACACACCTTCGTCTGCGTTGTGACTTGGTGAATTAAGTTTTTCCATTTATCCTGTGCACGATGTAAATCTTCGATACGGTGCCTCTTGAAACATTTGGCTACCTTGGTTACGGAAGCACCCATCATACGAGCACCCACAGTTTGCCCACTTCCGGACTCACTCAGCTCCGACATAATGTATTCACGACCACAGAGAACATTTTTCTAATCATGAATCACACCTGAAACGTATTGAGGACAATGAGCAGTTGCCTTTTATGGTCAAATACAAAGCAGCCACCTGCAGGCTTAGTTAACATCTGCAATTAAGTTCAAGCATGCGTTTTCCGCGGTGTTTCCATATTTTTGTCCAGTTTCTTTACATCCTCAGTGAGCGGACTACACTTAGGCTAGGATCTGGATAGGTGCGGTTATGTTAGGTTAGCCTCTGAGAATTCTTCGAAAAAATATCAACCTGGCTGCTACGAGTAGTTTTCTGTTGTCAATGCATTTCAAATGTGACTGTTCGGCAGTCGTGTAATCGAATAGTAACGGTTTTTATATGCATTTACTACAACTTTAGAGCGTTACGACTTGTCTACATACAGGAGAATCATCTGCTAACAGCCTCACTGGGTTTCGGATGCTATCCTCTTGATCAGTTGACGTCAAACTTTTGTGCTCAAGAGCCAATAGTTACATTGTGGAAGAGGGGAGGGAGGGGGAGGAAAGGTCGGCATCTCGGGCAACACTTGTACCGATATTATTATTAATTGGTAAGCCACACAAACTAGTATGTTATGTGTCCCCAACAGACTATCTACAGTAAGGACTATTGGCTGCTTGTCCTCAAGTAGTGGTCGTTAAATGTTGGCACCATTCGGCACACTTTTTTGCTTTCTGTTCTCTGTTTCCATTTTCTGCCATCCTCAGTGACTCCAAAGGCGTAATACTGTAATCGCCTGACTAATTGTTGGTGTGTTGTCAGTGTCAGAAGATGATTAACTGATTAATAACGGTATATGTACTTACAATCAAATGCATTATACAATATCAGATATTGAAACTTCCTGGCAGATTAAAACTGTGTGCACCGACCGAGACTCGAACTCGGGACCTTTGCCTTTCGTGGGCAAGTGCTCTACCATCTGAGCTACCGAAGCACGACTCACGCCCGGTCCTCACAGCTTTACTTCTGCCAGTATCCTGCGAACCAGGAGGGCTTCTGTAAAAGTTTGGAATGTAGGAGACCAGATACTGGCAGAAGTAAAGCTGTGAGGACCGGGCGTGAGTCGTGCTTCGGTAGCTCAGATGGACTGGCAGCTCGGATACCCCATATAGCGCAGATTCTGCCCATTACTGCGACAATGGCGGCCAGGTCACAGGCGGCATTCGGCTATTTCATTTGTTCTGGACACATCTTCAAAGTCCAGTCTGAAGCTCTCACCTTACCGAAGCGGGATGGTGGCCTCGATCTGGTTAATGTGTGAGCCAGGACTACGGCACTTTACACCAATACTATGCTCCGGTTATGGAAAAACCAAAATGCTAGTTTTATTGGAATGTTGACCACCGAGCTCGCACCTGTTTCGAGACGCCCACCGACGTCTTTGGCACACATCCCACCTCCGATGTCACATATCGGCCGTTTCTTTTTGGAGTACAGCTACGTATGCACCGAGCTCCCCACGACCAGGAAGACGACTACCTGCGACATCTACCGCCTTCTCCGAAAGTCTCCACCCCCCAACCCCGTCGAAACACGTCACCCCCAGGTTTCATGGCCTATAGTTTGGAAAACGATCCACCAACCATATCACACCACTGACACCATCTCTATGTGGTACCTTCTCGTCAACGGCAAGTATACCACAAGACAGAAACTGCATCGCATCGCGCTGGTGGACTCACCCCTGTGCCTCAAATGCAATGTCGAAGATACAGATTTACATCGTTTTGAGTGTAGGCCAGCAGCAGCTGTCTGGACCCTCGTACAGAAGATTGTGGCTTTCTACCTCCGAGTACCACCACATCACGTTTCTCCCACTATGATGATATATCCCGACACGACCTACTTTCCATCGGCTAAGTGGCACGCCATCACATGGATCAGTGGCATGGCTGTCAACTACCTCTTCCGGGACGACATCGTCGATCCGGCGGACTTTTGGACACGCCTCCAAGTGCATCACCACATCCTTCGCCGGCATCGACACTATCGGGCCACTTTCGCGAACTATTTACAGAGCATTTTCACCAACCCGCCTCAAAGCTGGAACCTCAACGAACCGTGCCAGCCAAGACTGGACGACCCCACGTTCCCCTTCAATAGTCAATGATAGAATGCATTTTGTTCTGCTGGCGCGCCAAAGTGGAGCATGGCTCGGAAAGTATTCCTATTTTATTTCACTTCTCTTTTCTCCTCCTCTTCTAAGTTTTTTTTCTTTCTCCTTACACATGTTTATCCTTTTCACACATAGCTCTCTACCTGCAGCCTATTTGTTTTCTTTCTCTTGTGCTCCCAAAAAAAAAAAAATCGCTGCTGATGGTGAGACTGTATACTCATTTATGTTAACGAAAAACATAAATATACAAAAGAAGGCCGTTGCGGAAATATAGCTACCTTTTATGTTTTACATTTTCAAAGGATATTGTGTTATTTTATGAAGAACGTCGTCTTTTATTTTCATACCCAAGAGGTTTTTATTTGTTTTCTTAAAAAAATTAGTAGAGCACTCATAAAAAAATTAAAAAAGTTGGTAGAGCACTTAAAAAAATACTAAAGAAAAAAAACAAAAAAAGATGGTAGAGCACTTGCCCGCGAAAGGCAAAGGTCCCGAGTTCGAGTCTCGGTCGGTGCACACATTTTTAATCTGCCAGGAAGTTTCATACCAGCGCACACTCCGCTGCAGAGTGAAAATCTCATTCTGGGAATATCAGATATTATTGAAAATGTTTACTAACTGTTTAGAATGTCATTTCTCTTCTACTCATTGCATTGTATTACAAAGGCCTATATTTAATTTCACATGCCATGCGGTATTGGTGGTATGCCGCATGCGTTCGACGTCTGTGTCAGATACTCGGGGACGACCCGGTGATTTGCCTTTACAAAGACAATCTGTTTCTCCGAATTGTTCAAGCCATCGTCTAATGATCTGTGCTGTAGCAGGATCCACACTATAACTAGTACGAAAGTCACGCTGAACAGTTAGTACTGACCCGCACTGCGCAAAACGCATAACACAAAACGCTTTCTATTGCCCCTATACAATTTTTACCAGATCTGAAGTGAGCGCATACTGCTGCTACCTAGCGGTAACCATGCAAAACTCGAGAGTTTGCTTTTTCCAACTGTACGTTCTTTACGCACGTATCTCACATAACGTAATAGTTATGACTTTTTTTTTAATCGGATGATTCTTTTTGATACACCCTGTATACCGCATTTGGGGATGACAGTTTTTATAAGGAGCGTTAATGAATCCACATTGCATCCGCGTCAAAATTTATATCATACTAGCTGATCGGTACGAGCCCCACACGCCCTTCAGCAGTCAGTACTGTGAGACAAACAGTTCAGTTCAATTACTTCTGCTCTTCGTATATCTGCTAGTCTTGGAACCAGACGAATTAACCACCTGACGTATTTTGCATATTTCCACTCAATATCTTAACGAATTAGTATCCTAGGTAACTCATCACTTAGGAAGAACGTACTCATTATACAAAAGCGAGAAGTAAGAATAACATTTGGAGTTCACCCGTGGTCGTCCTGAAAGCACCTATACAAAATGTTTTAACTGCATCATCACACACCAATACTCTAGAGGAAAAATTACCTTTATTACCCATTGTCAAAGCTGTCAGTGGCTTAGAAAGAAGTTCAATATGCAGTTACAAAAATTTTTGATCATTTGCCCAGTAACAAAAATGTCGGACTGGTAGCAAAGTAATTTTTAAATGTGACTTAAAAATCTTTCTGCTACACAACTCCTATTACATGAAGGAACTTTTATTTCAAAAAAATTACTCTGAGCACTATGGGACTTAACTTCTGAGGTCATCAGTCCCCTAGAACTTAGAACTACTTAAACCTAACTAACCTAAGGACATCACACACATCCATGCCCGAGGCAGGATTGGAACCTGCGACCGTAGAGGTCGCGCGGTTCCAAACTGACGCGCCTAGAACCGCTCGGCCACTCCGCCAGCGAACTTTTATTTAAAAACTGTTAGTCTGTAAAAATAACCTAGCTTTTACGTTTAGTTACACACGTAGGCCTAAAGAACATGTTCATTAATGTTTCTGCATCATTTCGGTAATAGAATCACTCAAATGATCTAGGGAATATGTGATTGACTAACTAACTAACTAAATATGAAACATTGACACTTCTCGCATCCTCTAACGTCGCACTGAACGCGTTACTTACCCTTCTGCCCATGAGGTGAGCGACGAACTTTATTTAGCTCACGGTCGAATTCACTGGGGCCAATTAAAATTAAGCACATCTTAAAATAGTTACTGTTACTGTAAGTATTTTGATTGTTTCTGAGGACTTTTTTTAATTTTTTTCTTTATTGTATTTCAATTCCCCATTGGGGCGGGCTGGCAGCAGCATATGCGCTGCTCTTCAACCGAAAGACATAGAACAAACAATAGAAGACATTTAAAAATAACAAAGGAGAGAATATGGTGAACATAGATATAAAAAGGGGGGAACATCATGGAAGGCAATAGACAAAAAACGGGGTGACCGTAAAATGGAGATAAAAAAACTGTTAAAACTGTTGAAAAGTAGCACACACAAAAAGCCACAAACTGCGACAATTAAAAGAACACAAGGCACAATATGACTGGAGCATAAAAGGTATCAACGGATGGCGTAGCACATAACAAACACTGATGGCGAACCTCAAGGCAGTACACAATTAAAATCACACCTCTTGATGCACAGGAGAAACAGGACTAAGCACAATACGGATGTGGCACACTGATGTTGATCAAAACAGGGGATCTGCCAGGCGCAAGGAGATGAGGGAGACTGGAAGAAGGGAGGGAGGGGAAGAGATGGGGGAGATGAGCGGGGGGCGCGCTGAAGAGGGCCAGGTAGGAAGGGATGTGGGAAGGAAAGAGGCAAGTATGGGGTGCAGGGTCTCTGGGGAGGGGGGGGGGGGGGGGAAGGAGGAAAATCCGCTCATCCGCTCTGGGAAAAAGAGAGAAGAGGAAAAAGGGGGCCCTGGGGAGGGGGGGGGAACAAGGCCAGGTTATAGTTGGAAGGAAGGGTAAATGTCACGGCGAAGTTCGTCAACCGGGAGGGGGAGGCGTTGGAAATTGCCCTGATGAAGGAGGTGGAGGGTGTGGAGGTGGAGAGAGTGAGGGATTTCTGAGGACGAAAACTGCACTCTTATGAAACTCTTAAAGCCAGTTGTCGTCTTGGGATTCGGCTGTTGCAGTTGCCAGACGCATACTATAACAAAATACGGAAGAGAACTGCTGGCCGCACCAATACTTGGACGCTGTTTGATGATGCCTGCTCTGCATCATTTATATACAGAGTGTGACCTGATTCTGCAAGGTAATAATTACGAAATATGGGATGTGCTAGTAATGAAATGTGTGTTATTTGAATGTACATGGCCTAGTGTTCCAGGAAGTCGCCGTTGGATGTCAGTCAATGCGTCTTCTCAGTTTGTAGTCAGCTATAAACCATTTGTGTGCTGCCGTTTGCAAAGAGTGTGTCAGTGATTTCTGTCCAGCTTGCTTTTCGTCGACGTTTTGGCAATGATCTGCCTGTACCCAAAAATATTCGTCGTTGGTATTACCAGTTTGAAGAGAAAGAATGCTTGTGCAAAGATAAGAGTCCAGGTCGTCCACGCACTTCCTTTTAGAGGAAAACACAGTGACTGGAATGAGCTGTCTTCAAATGCTGCAGAATTAGCTTTTTCCACAACTTCATAAGCAGTCCGATGACTTCATTTTCCAATAGAATGGAGCACCACCATACGAGCACAGCAATGACACTCTGCCTCAAAGCTGGAGAGGGCGCACGGGGCCAGGAGAAACTGCCCTCATTCTTGGCCTCCAAGATCGCCAGACTTGATACCACCAATTTTTTCTTGTGGGGTTTTGTGAAGGAAAGTGTGTCCATCACCCTTTTAACTTGCCACATAGAAGAAGTGGAAAACGGAATAACAGCCGCCATAAGTTCTGTAAAATCAGACTCATTGTATAAAGTTGATGACGAATTTAGCTACAGTCTAGATGTTGTTCATACTGCTGCTGCTCGTAGACACACAGAGCGTTTGTAGCAGCGTGGATAAAACGTTGAGATTTTTTAAGTATCTTCAATTTATCTCGTGTTTGTAGTATGTTTTTATCAATAAATATCAAGTTTCGAAATCAGGTCATTCTTTTGAAAAACCCTTTACGTTGTAATGGTAAAGAGTCTATAACATTCCCTTGCGATACGCCAGAACTTACCGGGTGGTTATAATTAGACTTTCCCTATTTAACACGTTATAACAATGAAACTAATTACTGTACATGTACCAAACTTGGTAGCGTTACTGCCCCGTGTATGATTTCCATGGGGCACAGCGCCACCGTCCAGTTCCATCAGTGGCCACCAGGTGCCGTAATCAGTAATCGTGATTCATAGTCTCATACACCTGACCAGTCGCAGTGCACTTTTTGACGTGTCAACATGAGCTTGGACAAAAGGAGCAGGGCATTATTGGAGAAGCACTAATAACAAAACAACAGTAATGCTGCAGCTGCACTTCGAGAATATAGCCGGCTGATAGGATTACGAAAGGGCTCTCTTTCTCCACCTGGTGTGCCGAGAATGATGAAAGTGTTCGAATCAACTGGAGAAATGGGAGTGTCTCCGGGAAGAGGCTGACGACCGGTTGCACCACAGGTTGTTCAAATGTGTGTGAAATCTTATGGGACTTAACTGCTAAGGTCATCAGTCCCTAAGCTTACACACTACTTAACCTAAATTATCGTAAGGACAAACACACACACACACACCCAGGCCCGAGGACGGACTCGAACCTCCGCCGGAACCAGCCGCACGCACCACAGGTTGTTGATGAAATCGCTGTAGCTACGGCAGACACCGCTGCGCGCCATTCTCGATCGTCAAGCAGTGCGCGTGCTGTGTCACGACAGTTGAACATCCCGTGGTCCACTGTTCGGTAGATGCTTCGAACCATTTTCAAATGGTATCCGTACAAGATCCATATGGCACAGCAGCTTGCGCCACAGGACCCACAACGACTTGTTGTCTTCGCTCTCCATTTTCTTGCAAGGATTGAAGTTGACGATGGCTGGCCTTGGACCATCCTACGGACAGACGAAGCTTATTTTCTCTGACAGGTGATGTGAACACACAGAATTGCCGTGTGTGGGGATCTTCACCTCCAGTCACTGTTCATAGCTGGCCGGAGTGGTCGAGCGGATCTAGGCGCTTCAGTCCGGAACCGCGCTGCTGCTTCGGACGCAGGTTCGGATCCTGCCTCGGGCATGGATGTATGTGATGTCCTTAGGTTAGTTAGGTTTAAGTAGTTCTAAGTTCTAGGGGACTGATGACCTCAGATGTTAAGTGCTATAGTGCTCAGAGCCATTTGAACCATTTTGAACCACTGTGCATGAAATTCCTCTGCATGGTGAACGTATCACCTATGGTGTGGCTTCACGGCTACGTTCATTATTGGCCCATTCCTTTTTGAACAGGTTGGCGCTCAAGGACCAAAGAAGTGCAGTGTGACTGGGCAGCACTACTACAATATGCGTCGCCAGCATGTCATACCCGCCCTGCAGGAGACAGACGCATTGGACTCAAAACTTTTCATGCAAAATGGGGGGTCCCACCGCACATCACTGGTGAAGTTCACTTGCTTCGCCGAAACAGATTTGTAAACTATCTAATTATCTGCCGATCCTTTCCAAATGCTCGGCCGGCATGATCACATGACCTCACTCCTTGTGATTTCTGGTTGTGGGGCTACATGAAGGACAGGGTTTACCAGGAAAAGATTCACATATGTTGTAACCTCCCAACAGATAAATTCATCCCGTAACCTCGCAATAAAAATCTAACCTCCCAATGAAAATGTGACTCATATATAACCTTTCAATAATTAACTGACTGTGAATCTAAACTGGTAAATCTGGATGTCAGCAATGCTGCGTCATGGCCCTGAAAAGTCATTCTGAATAAACTGAAAATTCTCACCTCAATTATGTCGCCGGATAATGCGTATATATCTGCTACTATAAGAAATTTTTGTGGCACAGCCCAGTGCAATGCTGGCCACTAGATTTTGTTATGTATAAAAGAAAACAACTGATTTTTCTTTACGATAATTGGCATGACTATCGATAGGAGAAATTAGTAAAAACTTTAAATTCAGATGAATGACTGTCAAAAGTTATCTTTATAAGGAAGATTATTATTGAAAAATTATTGAAAATTATTTACCTGTGACTTTGATACAACAATAGTACAAAATGAGTTGTTGCAAATTACATATTCGCGCGGCAATAAATAATAATAATTTTTGCTTTTACCTTATACTAAATCGCTCAGGCACCGCCCTCGTTCTCCACGACCGGGCTTGGTAATGCCATACAGGACACAAGTGCTCTCTGTGAGCTATACAACTAGACAACTGCTCTCTAAGAGCGACCTGACGCAACCGCCCGACTGCGAGCTACTACTACTACTGCTGTCGACACTGCTCTCTGATCTGCAATTCTATTGTAGCTTACATGTCGCAGGCAGCGCGTGAGCAATCCATCGAAATTACATCTGCTCGAGTGCGCTAGCAATAAATTCCTTAGTCATGGACCTCTTACAATATGCTGATCTGAAGCGCAGCATATCAAGAGAGGTAGCCAGCATATCTACGAACATGCTTCGTTCTGCTGTGTAGAATGCAATCCTGCGCTTTCAGACTCTTCTGAACACTGATGAGCGCCAAATTGAACCCCTTTTGTAGCAGTAATGGGGCCGGTATGTTATTGTATGACGCACCGTAGCAGCACATTAAAAGTGTTTTAATTGAATTTATTTTGCATTATTTCTCTTCCCCATATTCTTGACATTAATGCTATCAAGTTTGGTACTCGTACGGTGATTATTTACCATGCTATAACGTGTTAAATAGTGAAAGTTTAATTATAACAACCCGGAACTTTTACGTCTAAAGATTTCTCTTCGTTGATGTTTGGTTTGTGGTGCGCTCAACTGCGCGGTCAGCAGCGCCCGTACAAAGTCCCAGTTTTGACACAGTCCAACTTTTTTTTCACAGTCCAATCTAACCTCTGTCACGAATGATCATGATGATGATGGAATGACGACAAGACGAACACCCAGTCCCCGGGCAGAGAAAATCCCCAACCCGGCCGGGAATCGAACCCAGAACCCCGTGATCCAGAGGCAGCAACGCTAGACCACGGGCTGCGGACTTACGTCCCTTAAGAATGACAAACTGTATTCTATTTGTTAGGCATTCTTCTAAACAATCACAAAGCTGGTCTGATATACCATCGTTGTTATTTTCGTTAGGTTGTAAGACGTGTATATATCTATTGTCAATTGTCATACCACAATTTATGAGAGATGTTTATATTTTATTAATAGGATTAAGTAGGAATAATTAATATTTGTCATGTTGGAAATAATTGTGGTAGCATGGAATGTCTGCACCAAAGTATTGTTGGCAGGAGAGACAGCAGTTTAGGGTTCTTAGGAAGTCAGTAGTAAGCAACAAGTGAAGCGAGTCGGTAGCAGGTCTGAAGCGAGAGGTTGAGAGGAGCGGTGTACCTGCCAGTCACCAGCTGTGATTTACAAGAGGTTATAAACGGATGTACAGAGACATCCGCTAACTATTATCATAAGAGGAACTAATATTATTGAATTACTTTTTTGAGAAACTCAAGACTACTGAAGGTATGTTTGCGCAATGCTAGTTGTAAGATTAATGCAAAAAGTAAGTCCCATTTGAACGTTTGTAAAATCCTTTCATTCAGAATATAATTAATTTTTGCCAGCAATATTGCATTACTGATTATAATCCACCTCAAAAACCATCAGCGTAAAACTTGGCAAAATTTTATTGTTGTCAAGAAAAAGTTTAACAACGAATTACGCAACTTTGTCAAATTAATTAAAGAATAACGTCAGCTTTGCTATTAAAGAATAACGTCAGCTTTCGTAATAAATACAGCCACTTATTTTGACAGCACGCCAGCAGCTAATAGAGTATAGTAAAACAGAGTAAGTATATTCATGTCGCAGTTCGCTGTGGCATTCAGATGGTGATCGAGTAACAGTAAAAAAGGTAAGGAACAGTTCTGGGTTATTGCAGGTAACGTCTGAGGGCCACGACGACGACACATTCTATGTTTCGTCGAAATAATCAGCAAATCACTTCTAATAAGCAACATTTAAATTTGTATGCGAAGATTGAGAAAGAGAATTAATTTCAAAGGGGAGATTTCATTTGTTATTACTAAGCAAGAGATAGAAATCCTATGGGAAGGTTCCATAGGTTATTGTAGAAGGGAAGGTTGAGTAACATAAGAGGTATAGAGGAGACGGTTATTGCGTAACGAGATATAGAGGAGACGGGAAGGTTTCAAGGTGATACTACAGAATCATATCGAACGTTTTCCGGAATTCAAGAAACAAGACTTCAACCTGAGCAATACCCTAAATTTTTCAAGAGACTGACGACAGCGATACAGTGTGGACTTAAATTTGTGTCCATCTGTTTGACGACGTTGGAAGTGGTTCAAATGGTTCAAATGGCTATGAGCACTATGTGACTTAACATCTGTGGTCATCAGTCCCCTAGAACTTAGAACTACTTAAACCTAACTAACCTAACGACATCACACACATCCATGCCCGAGACAGGATTCGAAGCTACGACCAGAGCGTTCACGCGGTTCCAGACTGAAGCGCCCAGAACCGCACTGCCACACCGGCCGGCGTTGGAATTGACTTGCCCATTTTTTTTTCTAGTCACTTGACTCTCTCCGTTCCTACAGCTCCATACAATAGACGTAGCTAGAAGAGGAGTGAACTGAACAGGGAAGAGTGAAAATTTTAGGTGAGCTGTAAGTACTCTCCACCTGAGAAGTATAGATGTGGAAGCAGACGCAGACGTGCAGTAAGCAGCTGCTAGCGAGGCGGCGATGAGGTACGGCACTGGGGCCGTTGCCAGAAGCATTAACGCCCGCAAGCGGCCACATCCTGTTCCCACATCATCCCCCTCCCCCTCGACTCCCCTTCCCCAACATCCACCGCTTCTCCATGTCCCGACACGGCCGCACACCGGACACCTAGAAACTCCAGTTCCTGCTTCTCGGCTGCTAGTTCCTAGGAGGAGATTTCCGTGACGGCCAGAATCGCGGGCCAGTTCTGCGGGTATCTCTGATGGATCTGGCCCGCCGATCTGGGCTCGGTCGTTTACACTAAAGGCGGGTGCACGCTAGATCAACGAATGCTAAGGAACAACAACCAACTGCTTCGCTGACAGAAATTTGCTTAGTGCGTGCAGACGGCCGACGGTCAGAGCCGATCGGAGCCAATAATTCTCTATTATTTCAACCTCGAACAGCGCGTTGAACAAACGATCACCTATATCTTTCCATGCCACCTCTGTTTTCCCTCATTTTATTACACTACTGGCCATTAAAACTGCTACACCAAGAAGAAATGCAGATGATAAAAGGGTATTCATTGGACAAATATATTATACTAGAACTCACATGTGATTACATTTTCACGCAATTTGGGTGCATAGATCCTGAGAAATCAGTACCCAGAACAACCACCTCTAGCCGTAATAACTGCCTCGATACACCTGGTCAAACCGAGCTTGGATGGCGTGTACAGGTACAGCTGCCCATGCAGCTTCAACACGATACCACAGTTCACCAAGAGTAGTGACTGGCGTATTGTGATGAGCCAGTTGCTCTGCCACCATTGACCAGTCGTTTCAATTGGTGAGAGATCTGGAGAATGTGCTGGCCAGGGCAGCAGTCGAACATTTTCTGTGTTCAGAAAGGCCCGTACAGGACCTGGAACATGCGGTCGTGCATTATCCTGCTGAAATGTAGGGTTTCGCAGGGATGGAACGAAGGGTAGAGCCAAGGATCGTAACACATCTGAAATGTAATGTCCACAGTTCAAAGTGCCGTCATTGCGAACAAGAGGTGACCGAGACGTGTAACCAATGGCACCCCATACCATGACGCCGGGTGATACGCCACTATGGCGATGACGAATACACGCTTCCAATGTGCGTTCACTGCGATGTCGCCAAGCACGGATGCGACCATCATGACACTGTAAACGGATTCATCCGAAAAAATGACGTTTTGCCATTAGTGCACCCAGGTTCGTCGTTGGGTACACCATAGCAGGCGCTCCTGTCTGTGATGCAGTGTCAAGGGTAACCGCAGCCATGGTCTCCGAGCTGATAGTCCATGCTGCTGCAAACGTCGTCGAACTGTTCGTGCAGATGGTTGTCGTCTTGCAAACGTACCTATCTGTTGTCTCAGGGATCGAGACGTGGCTGCACGATCCGTTCCAGCCATGCGGATAAGATGCCTGTCGTCACGACTGCTAGTGAAACGAGGTCGTTGAGATTCAGCGCGGCGTTCCGCATTACCCTCCTGAACCCACCGATTCCGTATTCCGCTAACAGTCATTGGATCTCGACCAATGCGAGCAGCAATGTTGCGATACGATAAACCGCAATCGCGATAGGCTACAATCCGACCTTTATCAAAGTCGGAAACCTGATGGTAACCATTTCTTCTCCTTACACGAGGCATCACGACAACGTTTCACCAGGCAACACCGGTCAACAGCTGTTTGTGTATGAGAAGTCGGTAGGAAACTTTCCTTATGTCAGCACGTTGTAGGTGTCGCCACCGGCGCCAGCCTTGCGTGAATGCTCTGAAAAGCTAATCATTTGCATATCACAGCATCTTCTTCCTGTCGGGTAAATTGCGCGTCTACAGGGTGTTACAAAAAGGTACGGCCAAACTTTCAGGAAACATTCCTCACACACAAAGAAAATATGTTATGTGGACATGGGTCCGGAAACGCTTACTTTCCATGTTAGAGCTCATTTTATTACTTCTCTTCAAATCACATTAATCATGGAATGGAAACACACAGCAACTGAACGTACCAGCGTGACTTCAAACACCTTGTTACAGGAAATGTTCCAAATGTCCTCCGTTAGCGAGGATACATGCATCCACCCTCCGTCGCATTGAATCCCTGATGCGCTGATGCAGTCCTGGAGAATGGCGTATTGTATCACAGCCGTCCACAATACGAGCACGAAGAGTCTCTACATTTGGTACCGGGGTTACGTAGACAAGAGCTTTCAAATGCCCCCATAAATGAAAGTCAAGAGGGTTGAGGTCAGGAGAGCGTGGAGGCCATGGAATTGGTCCGCCTCTACCAATCCATCGGTCACCGAATCTGTTGTTGAGAAGCGTACGAACACTTCGACTGAAATGTACAGGAGCTCCATCGTGAATGAACGACATGTTGTATCGTTCTTGTAAAGGCGCATGTTCTAGCAGCACAGGTAGAGTATCCCGTATGAAGTCATGATAACGTGCTCCATTGAGCGTAGGTGGAAGAACATGGGGCCCAATCAAGACATCACCAACAATGCCTACCCAAACTTCACAGAAAATCTGTGTTGATGACGTGATTGCACAATTGCGTGCGGATTCTCGTCAGCACACACAAGATGACTGTGAAAGTTTACAATTTGATCACGTTGGAATGAAGCCTCATCCGTAAAGAGAACATTTGCACTGAGATGAGGATTGACACATTGTTGGATGAACCATTCTCAGAAGTGTACCCGTGGAGGCCAATCAGCTGCTGATAGTGCCTGCACACGCTGTACATGGTACGGAAACAACTGGTTCTCCCGTAGCACTCTCCATACAGTGACGTGGTCAACGTTACCTTGTACAGCAGCAACTTCTCTGACGCTGACATTAGGGTTATCGTCAACTGCACGAAGAATTGCCTCGTCCATTGCAGGTGTCCTCGTCGTTCTAGGTCTTCCCCAGTCGCGAGTCATAGGCTGGAATGTTCCGTGCTCCCTAAGACGCCGATCAATTTCTTCGAACGTCTTCCTGTCGGGACACCTGCCTTCTGGAAATCTGTCTCGATACAAACGTACCGCGCCACGGCTATTGCCCCGTGCTAATCCATACATCAAATGGGCATCTGCCAACTCCGAATTTGTAAACATTGCACTGACTGCAAAACCACGTTCGTGATGAACACTAACCTGTTGATGCTACGTACTGATGTGCTTGATGCTAGTACTGTAGAGCAATGAGTCGCATGTCAACACAAGCACCGAAGTCAACATTACCTTCCTTCAATTGGGCCAACTGGCGATGAATCGAGGAAGTACAGTACATACTGACGAAACTGAAAGGAGCTCTAACATGGAAATTAAGCGTTTCCGGACACATGTCCACATAACATCTTTTCTTTATTTGTGTGTGAAGAATGTTTCCTGAAAGTTTGGCCGTACCTTTTTGTAACACCCTGTATAACACATCTCGAGAAAAAAATTCTCAAAGAACATGCTTTTTTCGAGCCAAAGATAGTAAATCTCCCCTTAACATGCAGTCCCTGACCTTTGGTTCTAGCTCTCAGATCTGCCAACAGGCCAGATTCCTTCGCGTGTGGGTGCAAATCCGCGAGTTTTCGTGATTTGTCCTCGAGCCCAGGACTGCCTTGCAGGAAGATGCGTGCAGCGCCTAACGTCGTTGACGGGGCCCTCCTACACGGCCCTCGTACCCGCGGCGATGGACATCAGACGACTGAACGGCTCGCGGCACAACACCGAAATAGCGGGAACCACGGAAGCAGACCATGGAGGAAAACAAGTCTACACCAGCGCCATGGATATAGAAATCGCTCTTTGTTTTCGATCGTACAAAAACGATAATTTCATTGTGTATTTTAATTTTGACAAGTACAGATTTTAACCTTGACAACTATAGATCTTAACTAAGTATTTTTAGAGATAAAAGGAAATTAGAAAAATCTACTTAATACAGTAGGTGTATATGTAATGTAAAAAATGTACCAGACGCCGCCTGTCGGTAAGAGTTTTATAATTAATATAAATGACGTGCATTCTGCCAGCCAATTTTCTGTGACGCAGCATGTGAAGATTGCTGAGTGTGGACGGGTTACTCCTGTAACCGAAATGGCAGGTACGTTCTAGTATATTTGATGCTGATGGGGTTGGACAAAATAGGCTTACATTTGTGAAATAGTAAATTAATATCATTGTCATTTCAGATCTGAAGATGGCTCTAGAGGAACCGAAACCGGTCATGTGAATAAACATTTTTGCAGTCAAGACGAATTATAAGTAACTGTCATTATATAGTCTGTTATGGAATTCCAAATTCCAACAGTACCTGGTAAACTTGTGACCATCTCTTTCCTTATGCTATACATTATCAATCTTCCACTTATTTCTCAGAAATGTGTCTTGTAGTAACTTGCCTTCCTAATTTTTCCGTGGCTTCCTATTAAATTTTCATATCTTCCTCCATCATTCCCAACTCTAGCTTTAAGGTATGCGATAATCACAGTTTTGTTAGATGTTACTGTATCTTCCAGTCTAGTGGTAAACTCTTCCTCCTCGTCTGTTTCACATCCTATTCGAGGAGCATAAACCTGGATTTCACCGAGAATATTTCCTTCAATCATTATCTTAAGTTTAATTATTCTGTCGCTTACACTTTCCACATTCAGTACTTTGTTCGCCAGTTCATTAGCTGCTACTACTACAGCACCATTCCTTCTTCTGTCTCTTGCTGACCGCCACATCATATATCCATTTTATAGCACCACACACTATGTAGCAATTCTGAAATTAATAAATTTGATATGTATTGTCACTTACAAGGAACTGTGTTAGAAACAAACTTTTACCCGCTCTCCACTTAGTATTTGGGACATTCATTACACAACACTCTTAGTCTGTAATGTTCTTTACAGAAAAACTTGAGAGACAATCGTGACATTCTTAATTGTTGACTGTCCTTTGACCTTGGGCTGGACTTACGCCTTTTTCGTTTCACATCTGGAACATCTGAATCTTGGTTGTCATGTTGCTTGCCGTTTAGGAGACCCTTGAAATCCGAAGACATTATTGCTGAACGAATTAGTTGCTAACTCAGCTATATCAGAAAACACAGCTAATGGCTTCTTGTTCCACGTTTCTCTGAATGTCTAACCGACTTACCTCCTCCTGACATTGTTGTGTAGTGGAACATGGTTAGGTAAGGTTTTTTGTGTTCGTGCTCACTTACATCAAATGTTTGGTGTACAGTAGGCAACAAAATAACTGATTTGTTTTGTGTACGCACATAATAAACTAAAACAGTATTCCGTATGTATGCAGAAGTGGTTGATAACGAAGTCCTTTTCTTGGTGGCAACATTGTTTTGTATATTTCATTTCAGTTAGCCGAAAGAGTTTCCGTAAGTGTAAATTTGTTAGCAAATAGTTTCTATCACAAATCAAAACTTGTAAAAAAAATTATCAGCTGTAACTTACCTACCACTCCCCCTCAGGTGATCAACTAAATCATGTACCACTCGTTTCCCTTGTTTTTTCCCATCCTTCAGCAGATTTCTCTGTATACAGTTACGCATTATTAGATAACTGGTCTCACGATCAACAGCAACTTTCATACCGTTCTTTGCAGGTTTTGAAGGATAGTACACCTTCATCGGACACCATCCCCTGAAAGCACACAGATGCTCACCAACTGTAATATAAGGCCGAATGATAGGAGACGAAATGTATGTATTAACGAAAATTTCAAACACACGCCGTATAAGTTCAGCTTTTGATCCAAAACTACTTTTCTTTCTTCTTTTCCAAGTTTATCATCGAACCAGAGGCACATCAGATTATCATGAAATCTCGAAAAGCTCGAAAAATAGGTGTCATATTCATCTGACCAAAATTCACTGAATGATTTCCCACGTGCCTTGTGTAAACCAGCTATTACTAGCAGACGACATACCGCCTGCAGTTCTGTAGAGTCAGGTGCAATCCAGCGTTCAAGATATGAGTGCAGAACTTTACTGTCTGCGTGATTATTGGTATGCATAACTATTACACTCTGCACGTGACTGGTGGTAAAAAGTCTGAAACAATCTGCCTTGTGATCTAAGAACAATCTGCCTTGTGATCTAAGAACAATCTGCCTTGTGATCTAAGATGACGTGGGATATGTGCCAGTGGTGCTATGTCGTATGTCATCTGTCCAAATCTAGATACATGAGTAGGAACACTAGTTTCCTGAATACTATTATCATCTTCTTCACATTCATTCACATCAACCTCACCTCTGACCTGTATATCTTTCTCTATCACATCCAGATCACCATCATTCTCATCCGCATTTCCAAAAATCGATTCATTATCACTATCGCTCTTATGTACAGATTAAGGCAAATGAAAGTGACCCGGAGAACAGAGTTCCAGGTTACAAAGAAACACAGCAGAGAAAAGGAAATATAGTACTAACCTTACTATATCAAATGCTGAAAGTGATCGCCGTTCATCTCTTAGCATTTGTGGGCCCTAGTCAGCAAGTTGCTGAAGGAGGATCCATTTCCAAACCTTTCATTATCTCAGTGAACAGCCACTCGCAAAACTAAATGCGCCGAGGAGCGTCTGCTGGTTTTAATGCATGAACAAAAGACACTCGGCATGGGTGCATGTGCAGGTCCAGGTGGAGTACTCGTCCGCATGATCGATTTGATATGCCAGCTTCTTGCGACAAAAGTTGAGCCGATTTGGTAGGACTCTGCTGCATTTTCTGGTGAGCTGCAGCCACATTTTCTGGTGTGCGGGCACGTTTCGGACTTTTTTACTTCTTCAAATCAGATCCCGTCTGACGCCATTTTCGTACTAAGCGTTGCAAGGCACTCTTCGCTGGCACTTTGACACCATTTAACTTCTCAGCAAACAACTGACCACGCCGTTTTCATGACTTTGTCGTCACGTAACTTTCCACGACGAACACCCACTGCTCCACTGTGAGTACCATCGTTCGCTTTGCACTGCTCCACTCACACTGACACAGCCCGCACTACCCTCTGAAGAGGTGTGCATCACGTGGCGGGCGTACACGTGGTGTATGCGTCACGGGGTGTGGTTAATGCATACATTCCGTCCAATCGTACCCTCTCGTCCAGGCCATTTTTATTTGCCCATCCTGTATATCGATTAAGCCAACGGCCTTGCCGCAGTGGTAACACCGGCTCTCGTCAGATCACCGAAGTTAAGCGCTGTCGGGCTGGGCTAGCACTTGAATGGGTGACCATCCGGTCTGCCGAGCGCTGTTGGCAAGCGGGGTGCTCTCAGCCCTTGTGAGGCAAACTGAGGAGCTACTTGATTGAGAAGTAGCGGCTCCGGTCTCGGAAACACATACGGCCGGGTGAGCGGTGTACTGGCTACATACCCCTCCATATCTGCATCCAGTGACGCCTCTGGTCTGAGGATGACACGACGGCCGGTCGTCACCGTTGGGCCTTCATGGCCTGTTCGGGAGGAGTTTAGTTTTAGTATATCGCTTAATGTCTGCTTGAGACTGTAGCCCCTTTCAAAGCATATGTCATCATACTTTATGAATAAAATGTAATACCATCTCTTACAACAAAACACAATTCCTAACTGTAAAATTGTTCCAACAAAGCACATCTACGTATTTTTTACGAATTGGTTACAACAATGGACATATAAATGTCGGCTGTGAAGGCACACTGCATCCAAGTTTTTACTTACGTAATGGAATTGAAATGTAACGAAAATCACATGTTGTACACCTGGGGTATTTCAAATTTCAAATTATTGTACAGTGTTATAACCATAAATATTTTGCCCATATATAATTAAAAGTCCATTACAACATATCTGGAGGTTGATAAGCTTACGTCCACAGTGAAACTGCTTCTTTGCAGTTAAAAGAGCTTTGAGTCTAAAGTCCCCAAACACCAAGCAATGACTACACATGTAACACCTCCCCCCCCCCTCCCCCAAGCATACAATGTGGTATACTCAAGATATATTCCATTAACTTTGTAATCGGATACTATGTCTCTTTTGCTATGTGACGACATGTTATGTAATTCATTGACATATTGTGTACCACTTTACAACGTTGAGAATGCATTACTTGATTTTTTATGTATCATGACGAATATGGGGTAACGCAATTGGACAGAGCATGGCAAGAAAATGGTTGTCTCATTTTGAGGAGGATCGTTTTGACATGAGTGACTCTCCATGTTCAGGAAGACCTTCAAGGTTTGACGAAGGTCGTTTAAAAACGTTAATTCACAATGATCCAGATCAGCGTAGTCGAGGACTGGCAGATGTGATTAACTGTACTCATTACTATCGTGCGACATTTGCATGCAGTAGGGAAGGTTCAAAAACCGTGTGTTTGGGTACCACATGCTCTAAGTCGAAATCACAAAAATCAGAGAGTAGCCATACGTGCACCTCTGCTAGCTCATCATCAATTGGCTCGTGAACAACACCAATCATTCCTGTCCTGTATCTTGCACTCGTCACGAAATATGGTATCTTTCTGCTAGCATAAGGAAAAGCAAGGAATGGTTGAGTCCAAAAAAGAGCAGCAACTGCAATTACAAATACCTGTAAGCATCCATAAAAGATAGCGTTATGCATGTGATGGAACAGCGACGGTGTGGTGTCGTACGAATTGCTTCCCCGAGGTGTAACCATCACTCCTGGCATTTATTGTCAACAACTGGGGAGCCTTGCAGTAATGTAAAAGATTACAGAAAGCATGACCCTCATCTCTAGGCCATCTGCAGCTGGATACTGGCAAATCGGCTCTGGTGTGCACGTTAGCCAACTAATGCAGTCACTGGCATGGCCGAGAATATATGTTGTAGAGTTAGCTGCCCTGCCCCGTCCAATGTCAAGTGTTATATTAGGCTGGGTGCATTAAGTTCATAGCGTTTTTGTTTGCATATTGATATTCCGGTTGTCGTGAGTTTATTTTTTACTTGTAATTCAATGTTGGTTAAGAAGACTGCTTGAAGTGATGCTACCCCACGATAACTAACGCCCGCCCGCGTCCTGCTAGACTAACAAAGAACTATACAGGGGCTGGGTTGGGAGCTCATCGCGCACCCAACGTATTCACCTGATCTCGCGCCGTCAGATTAACACCTTTACCGCTCTCTGTCGAAGAGTCTTCAAGGAACTTCCTATCCGGATGAAAATGTGCTCCCAACATAACGCGACGAGTTCTTCGACTCAAAACCACGTGATTTCTACAGCCGCGGAATCGAAATGTTACCCTTTCGTTGGCAGAGTGTTCTAAATGTTGTTGTTGTTGTTGTTGTTGTTGTGGTCTTCAGTCCTGAGACTTGTCTGATGCAGCTCTCCATGCTACTCTATCCTGTGCAAGCTTCTTCATCTCCCAGTACCTACTGCAACCTACATCCTTCTGAATCTGCTTAGTGTATTCATCTCTTGGTCTCCCTCTTCGATTTTTACCCTCCACCCTGCCCTCCAATGCTAAATTTGTGATCCCTTGATGCCTCAGAACATGTCCTACCAACCGGTCCCTTCTTCTTGTCAAGTTGTGCCACAAACTCCTCTTCTCCTCAATTCTATTCAATACCTCCTCATTAGTTAGGTGATCTACCCATCTAATCTTCTGCATTCTTCTGTAGCACCACATTTCGAAAGCTTCTATTCTCTTCTAGTCCAAACTATTTATCGTCCATGTTTCACTTCCATACATGGCCACACTCCATACAAATACTTCCAGAAACGACTTCCTGACAAATCTATACTCGATGTTAACAAATTTCTCTTCTTCAGAAACGCTTTCCTTGCCATTGCCAGTCTACATTTTATATCCTCTCTACTTCGACCATCATGAGTTATTTTGCTCCCCAAGTAGCAAAACTCATTTACTACTTTAAGTGTCTCATTTCCTAATCTAATTCCCTCGACATCACCCGACTTAATTCGGCCCCATTCCATTATACTAGTTTTGCTTTTGTTGATGTTCATCTTATATCCTCCTTTCAATACACTATCCATTACGTTCAATTGCTCTTCCAAGTCCTTTGCTGTGTCTGACAGTAAATCGTGAAGGGGAATGTATTGTTGATGAATAAAGTCTCTGTTTTGTGCATCTGTTGTGTTTATTAAACTTGTGGAAAAACGCTATGAACTTATGTCAGAACCGCCGCTGTATTGCGTTCCAGAGGTGGACCAATACGCTATGAAGCAGGTGATCGTAATGTTTTGCCTCATAAACGTAAAGACATATGCACTTACTCGTTATATTCTCGTAACTTTTGCTGACTTTGTATCCTTCTATCTTGTAATTTGATGGTTTTGACACGACTAAAAAAAAGGCAACCTGAGACGGGAACTGTCGCGGCAGCACAAGAGAACCAAACAATTTGATAACCTTGTTGTGGGTGAGAGGTGGAGGGGGGAATGGTGGGAGAAGGGAGGAAGGGAGACGAGGGGAGGAAAGAAGTGGTCGAGGGGGAGAGGAGTGGGGGTCGGGCTGAAGCAGACTGAAGGAGCGGAGGCTAGGAGAGGAGTTCATTAACCCCGGTGCAGACGGGCGGGCGCGGGCCGTGCAGTCGGCTGCACGTGCGCCTCGGCGGCAGACACGTGGCGGCCGCGTGGGCCCGGCCGGCTGCGTCGATACGGCGTGGTTGTCCCGGCAGCGGCCACGCCCTCCGCTGTCGCAGCCGCCAGCCTCCAGCTGCGACCCTGGCCTAGGCTCAAGGCCGGCCCGGGACCGCAGCGCACCGCCACCTGCTCAGCTTGGGGGCGCCACTGCCGCCGGACGCCCGCTCTCCACACGCGGCCGCTGCTGATGTAACTGTCAGCCGCGCGGACGCCACGTCACGCAACTGTCAGCGCGAGCGCCGTCTCCGTCTTATTCCTACGTCAAAACAGTTCCGTACTAGCTTTCTGCCCGCAGGTTCGCCCGCGGCCGCATACGTTACCTACAGGATAGTACCACCACTTGCAAAGTAGGTTAGAAATCAGATTAATAATGTTGCTCAAGCAGCATACGTTCGCTTTATCGGGCAACAACAATGTTATTGACTGTGGAGGGTATCGTCAGAATGGAAATGAGGTCACTGTAAAAAAGTCATTAATTTGGCACTTATCTTGAATGGATTCCCACGTAGATTTCGTCGAAGTTGTTATGGCTCATATTGCTGACTGCTAGAAGGTCCAGGTCTGTATTTTAGCAATATTTGAAGACCTAACAAGTGCGTTTTTCAGGAAATTCTTAATGATCAACCAATCCCAGATCAGAACAATGGTATGGTAGAAGTAATTTTTGACTTGGTGTTCACGATCCATATTTTTATTAAACTTCTTGTAAATTCACGTATACTTCTTCTTAATTGTCATATCATCAGAAAAGTTTTGTATCAGTCTCCATATATCTAATTTCCACTTTAACCAAACACAAGACTTGACTGTTCTTTTACAAAGCGAAAAAACAACTTAACTTCTGCAAAGTGAAACAAAGACTGCTCTGTGCGCATTCGCGCCAAAACGGTTACAAGTAAGTCAAAGATTATGACAGTCTCACAGAAATGAATACACACAAGAACCATATCACTGTAATATGTCGATCCATCGGAGTACCTATACATTAATAAAACCAAATGTGAATATTGTCACAAAAATATGTCTGTTACTTCGCAGAAAAGTAGTACGATATTACTGGTATCGAGAACTGGGGTTGGCTTGCCGTAATGGTCACGTAAATAGAGAACCAGTACAATAGGGATGCGAAAACCCGACCGATTAAGCCGCGGGGGGTAGCCGAGCGGTCTAGGGCACTTTGTCACGGTCCGCGCGGCTCCCCTCGTTTGAGGTTCGAGTCCTCCCTCGGGTGTGTGTGTGTATTCCTTAACATAACTTAGTTTAAGTTAGATTAAGTAGTGTGTAAGCTTAGGGATCGATGACCTCAGCAGTTTGGTCCCGTAAGACCTTACCACAAATTTCCAAATTTCCGACCGATTAAAACCGATACAGATATTTTAGCTCTTAATAACCGATACTTTTCGGTATGTCTTTGGACTCAATTATAACAGGTGCTTTTATTTTTTTCTAGCAATTGGGTAAAAAGCACCGGAAGATCAATTAGCCGCAGGAGCAGTGTTAAAATTTTTCGTTTGTAAATAACCCTTTTATTCGTAAAATTTGCATTGCTTTGAAACGTTGCGTTATTATATAAAGTGAGAAAAATGATCAAGATTTTAAACATTGCTGAAACAGGAACTGTTGAAATTCTACACGGTAAATGATGACAGCCAAAACAGTTGCAGGATAAAGATTTATTAAAATTCTTGACCAAGGTTTCGGTATATATAAATATTCCTTCATCAGAAGTAAAATATCTAAAATTACATCCTGCAATGGAGATTAATAAAACAATTGTGCCACAGGCGTCGTCAGTAATTAAGACATAATCTCCAGTTATACAACGTGATTATGGACACAGGGTCAATGCGAACACAGTTTAGCATCAGTACTTTGCCTATGAAGTTCATGTTGTATAAATGGAGATGATGTCTTATCTACTGATGACGCCTTTGGCGCAATTGTTCTATTAATCTCCATTTCAAGATGTAATTTTAAATGTTTTACTTCTGATGAAGGTATGTTTATATATACCGAAACCTTGGTCAAGAATTTTAATAAATCTTTGTCCTGCAACTGTTTTGGCTGTCATCATTTACCGTGGAGAAAAATGATCTCTGTGGTATTTTAATAACAATGCCAAAAGAAGTGATCAGCAAACACTCGGCATAAGAATTGGTACAGCATTGCTGAGACAATTATGTACCATTTACTATGTGGCGTCGTCTGTTAGATGGTGCGAGTGTACAAGCGATGAGCAAAACTCGCCCCAACTGGTCTATATGGTAGTTTCTCACTGTCGTCGTTGGCATCAGTTGTATAACAGAATGGCACCATTCCTAGTCTGGAAGTGTTTTACGAAGTGCTATATCAATGGAGAACAATGTTCCATTTGTGTTAAAGGAATTACAATGAAATGAACACCCTTAGCTGCTTACAGGCGTTGACATACGTCAACGGGGACAGATGAAAACGTGTGCCCCGACCGGGACTCGAACCCGGGATCTCCTGCTTACATAGCAGACGCTCTATCCATCTTTTTTTTTTCAGGCTGCCGTTGCGCAATATAGGAAATGAAATGACTTCTTGAGGGTTTTTTGTTTAAATTTTTCATAATTAACGGAAAATACATTTGCTCCAATTTTTAATGAGAATAGAATGAACAAAGTATATATCATTCCTAGGCTGCCGTTGCGCAATATAAGAAATGAAATGTCTTCTTGAGTCTTTTTTTTTCTTTTTTTTTTTTTTTGCCAAGTAGTAAACAGAAAGTTTTATGGTGCACAAAGACTATCACTTCATTGTTGAAGGAAAGTTGCTCCGCTGTTCTGCGAGAGAAGGAAAATGTTAAAACGAAAATGGGAAAGAAAAAATGCCTTCTGCATTGGTGAGCGTCTGGATACTATCTTAAAATTCCGACAAGAACTAAAGTCCCAGGAAGCAATTAGGATTCATACATACAGATCACTGGCAACCTCTGCTATCCGAAATATTGTATTTGAAGCATTTATCCATTAATTATGATTTTCAGCATATTTCCAAATATCCTCCTGTAGTAACAATGTTGGCTCATTTTAAAGTGTTCAATTTCTATGTAAGAATAATAGTCTATGAAAGTTCAAAATGGCTCTGAGCACTATGGGACTTAACATCTGTGGTCATCAGTCCCCTAGAACTTAGAACTACTTAAACCTAACTAACCTAAGGACATCACACACACCCATGCCCGAGGCAGGATTCGAACCTGCGACCTGCGCCTAGAACCGCTAGACCACCGCGGCCGGCAGTCTATGAAAGTAGCACGCCTATTCTGCATAATAAACATGCTGTGTGGCCCATGATCCACGATGCAGCGTTGAATGATCTCTAAAAGGTCTACACCACTGGGCGTCGTACGGTCTATCACCGACAATCGTTGACGAAGAAATGTTGTAATTTCTTCTGCATGTCCGTACGTGAACCTATGAATAAGCGTATCGACTCTTCCGCATGCGTCACAGTTGGGCGTTGGATGAAGGCCTATTTTATGTAGCTTTTCATTCGTTGCTACTTTATCATTGACTGTTAGATACCAGTCGGCTATGACGTGTGATGGCAACATGTCGCTGTGCACATTCCGCCATACTATACCACTCGGTTTGTTGTCATGAGAAGGTCATAAAGCTTCCTGTTCGTCAGGCTTCCGTTATCGACGATGTTGTGTCGAATACAGCTCATTCCCATGTAGTACAGTCGCACATGTCGGTAAGAAAGTGGAATGCCGGCGATATTAACGGATGGGTCAAGGCTATGAGGCTTCCACCGCTGAATGAGGTTTGTGATGATGCTAGTTCTCCGGGTACGAAACTCCTTCCTGTTGCGATTTAGGAGCAGGCTGACACATTTTTTGTGTACCTTAATGAGGTTAAGGCCACCTTTGGACGAAGGTAAGGTTAAGGTATCAAATTGAACTTTGAAAATGTGCCCCCTAAAAAGAAACCTACATAACGCTTGTTGTATACTCTTGGCTAGATAGTCGGAGATTGGAAGAATTTGCGGCAAATAATTCATCTTGCTGGTAATGGCGATCTCGATGGTCTTAACTTTCTGTAGTACGTTCAAGTCACGGTCGGAGTGAAGTATCAAAGCAGCACGTAATTTATTAAGCATCTGTGACCAGTTCTTCGTCAGGAATTTGTCTGGTTTGGTCTCAAAGATATCACCGAAGGTTGTGTGATAATCCTTGACCTTGCACCAGGTAACATGGGATATGTCTCCGATACCGTCTCCGCTCTGCAAAGCTGTGATTTTAGTTCTATTTAGTATTGCTCCTGAAGCAAGCGTGAATGTTTGTAAAAGAGTTTCCGCTGACAGACGTTGTTGCGATGATGACACAGTTACGCATATATCGTCAGCATACGCAATGCATGGGATAGTGACAGACTCTACGCTAAGCCCGATCCCGCTAAGCGCTAAGTTCAGTAGCGGCTCTACTGCAATGGCGTACAAAATCATTGACAGAGGACATCCTTGGTGGATGGATTGCCCAATGGAAACTTATTTTGTAAAATGGCCATTAATGAGAATCCGTGAAGAAGCGTTTGTAGTAAGTTTGCGAATTAATTCTACGAGATGAGGTCCAAATCCTAGTTTCTTCATGCTTTTAAAGAGGAAGTCATGGCGTACACGGTCATAAGCCTTCTCAAAATCTAGAAAGATCAGAGCGCCCTGTCCTTTGGTTTCAGCATATGAACAGATGATGTCCCTCAGCCGGCCTAAGTGGCCGTGCGGTTAAAGGCGCTGCAGTCTGGAACCGCAAGACCGCTACGGTCGCAGGTTCGAATCCTGCCTCGGGCATGGATGTTTTTGATGTCCTTAGGTTAGTTAGGTTTAACTAGTTCTAAGTGCTAGGGGACTAATGACCTCAGCAGTTGAGTCCCATAGTGCTCAGAGCCATCTGAACCATTTTGATGTCCCTCAAACCGCAGGCAGCTGAGATTACACTTCGGCCTTGCACTGCAGTGTACTGGTAACTGCCTAAAACCTTGTACATAACGGTTTGCATCCGTAGCTTAATCGATCTGGTGATGATTTTGAAATCGGAATTCAGGAGTGTGATGGGTCGCATGTTTTCGACCTTCCTGCTGTTCCCTTCTTTCGGTAAGGGCAAGGTGATACCTTCCGTAAATGCCTTGGGTATTACTTCCAGTTGCCAGAGTTCATTCGCTATCTCGAGGAGTGTCGGACCGAGGAGGTTCCAGTATCGCTGTTAAAACTCAGCGCTGAGACCGTCGGGTCCTGGTGATTTCCCTCTCTTTGCAGTGTGGACCGCCAGTCGGATTTCGTCCTCTGTGAAAACAGATACCAGATTTGAATTATCCTGTTGTGACAAGCGACAGCTCAAGGTCCTAAGAAAATCGTCGCACCACTGTCCGTCAACGGATTGCTTCTTGTAAAGTTGACTATAATAGTCGTAGACGTGCGGGATGATGGCACGTTGCTTCGTGATGGCATTCTCAGCGTCATCAACGACGGCTTCAATCAACATGGCTTTACACCGCTTCGTCGTTCTCAGGATGTGGTACAGGGAGGCTCGTTCTTCGGCGGCAACGTCCTTGGGGTGAGCTCGCACGATGATGCCTTGCATTCGTTGGCGTTGTATCGCCGTGATTTTCGCTTTATATCGTTTGATCTTTACATCGATATCGCGAGAAGGATTGGTAGTGCGTCTGTACAGTTCTCTCAAACAGCGATAATAAAATTCAAAAGTCTGTTCCTGCCAAAAGCTTTTTTGTCGGGCGTAGCTCATGAGGGTGAGGCGTAAGTTAGGCTTAGCACACTGAATCCACCACTGCAGAACGCTAGCGTAACGACGTCGGTGCCGCTGGAGCTGTTGCCACGTTATGTTCAACTCCTCTTCAAGTTGGGCATCCTGCAGAACGCTGACTTTCAATTTCCAGTAGCCTTTCCCGCGGTAAATTTGCTGGCGTTGTAGGTTAAGGTAACACTGATATGCACAATGGTCGGAGATGTTGACAGGAGCTATGTCACAATTCACAGTGTGTCGCTGGAGGGCATCGGACACACAGATCCTATCCAGCCGACTGGCAGAATGACTGGTTACGAAGGTGTACGCTACCCGTTCACCTTGCAGTTGTTCCCATGTATCGTAAAGACGCATGCCATGAATTAAATGTTCAAGTTCGATACATCTGTTCGTGTTAGGAGTTTGGTCTCTGTCGTTAAGCACACAATTGAAGTCACCACCAAGGATGAGATGTGCACGATAAGCGCTAAGAAGAATGGGAACCTCGTTTTTATTAAAATTTGAACGATCTTTCCTATGAGTGCTACCTGAGGGGGCGTACACGTTAACAATCTGCACACCATTCACTCGAAGAGAAATGCCACGACCACTAGGCAGCCGCTGCACATCCGTAAAGGGTATACCGTCGCGCAGAAGTATGGCAGTGCCTACAGCATCCTGGAGATTGATGTTATCAATAAGAACGTAACCGGGCACTTCTAAGACTGTGACTATCTCCTGTAGGACGGCAATGTCAACGCTGGTACCATACAAGAAATCAATTAGCGAACGGAGTTTCACCGCACTTTGAATCCTATTGACGTTAAATGTGGTAATGTTGTAGGTCTGGCTGTCACACATGATGCGTTCTTGCCTCGCGGTGTCCTCGCAGCGCACGGAGCAAGGAGATTGAGGTTCAGTCTCGCTGCCACTTTCTGACATGTGTATGGGTCTCAAATCATCCGACTTTTCCTCTTTGCTACTATTCCCTTTGCTTCTCCTTCGGTGGCCTTTCTTCGTTTCTGTTGCGGTCTCTACAGATAGTTGTGGTTCAGGCAAACTGATCTGCACCCGCTCCTGTATCTCACACGGCTTAGTTTCAGAGGTGGCTGCCGCATCGTTGGTATCCAGCGGTAACTGTCCCGGCGAGAATGACGGGGCCGAATCGACGTCCGTCCTACCGCGAATGTCTTTGGCACTGCATTCCACCTGAACTGGCATCTCCGCCTCGCTAACATGTTCCGGCTGCCGGGGTGGTGGTACAGTCCCCGCGACTACCTCACTCAATAGCGGAACAAACCTTTCATTACCGTCTGCAGGACGTTCCCGTGGAAGTTGAAATGGACGTCGACGTGTGCAGTTCATCCGCAGATGTTCTGTCGAATGGCAGATCGAACAGGTAGGGGGTTGTCCAATGTATGTTACCTGTGCACGACGGCCGCCAATGACAACATACGAAGGTATATGCTTTTTTAAGTCTACTCGTACACTTCTCACCCCGCTGTTAACTTGGTAGCGATATGCACTCGACCATTTTTCATTTGTAACTGACAAAAAAGCGCCGTACAGTGAGAGAGAACGTGCAATCAGATCATTAGGGCACTCAGGTGGCACATTAAATACCCTGACGGTTCTCACTCCGTATCCCGAAGGCACGATTTGGACATTACTAATACTGCCATCATTATGACGAAATGGTCTCACGCTCATCAACGAATTTCTTATAAGTGTCACTCGAAATAAATTGGACAAATAACGTTGGACAAAGTCCAACTGGAACGTGTCGACTATATCTTCAGGCAATTTCAAATCCTCAAAGATCCACTCGTGAATTTCAAACGCCGTTGGTCGCAAGGCAGCGCGATCGAAAACACACTGAACGCTGTTCGCTTTGTTAACTGTCGACATCGTACTTACAACAGTTACACAGAAACAAACGTTAACAGCGCTCGCACACGCTGCTCAGCTCTCCACCTCAGCACTGCTCGCGACGTAAACACTGGCCCGCGCTACCGTCCGTCACCGCGCGATATGGACTGTTGACATACGTCAACGGGGACAGATGAAAAAGTGTGCCCCGACCGGGACTCGAACCCGGGATCTCCTGCTTACGTGGCAGACGCTCCATCCATCTGAGCCACCGAGGACACAGAGGATAGTGCGACTGCAGGGATTTATCTCTGGCACGCCTCCCACGAAACCCACGTACACAACGTATTGTCCCGCACTACATTCGTAGTGTCCCCGCCCATTATACTCGTTACTCGCGGAGCTTTGCCGATTCCCGTAAGCGTTCGGGCACTGTTTGTGCACTCGCACAGAAGAAGAAGATGGTCAAGTGGCCGGTGAGCCTTTACTATATATATATATATATATATATATATATATATGGTCGACATTACGCATGTATGATAAAAGACATCGCCTTAGTTCTTTCACAGCTCACCAGGATCTCCTGCTTACATGGCAGACGCTCTATCCATCTGAGCCACCGAGGACACAGAGGATAGTGCGACTGCAGGGATTTATCTCTGGCACGCCTCCCGAAAAACCCACATTCTCAACGTATTGTCCTGCACTACATTCGTAGTGTCCCCGCCCATTATACTCGTTACTCGCGGCGCGTTGCCGATTCCCGTAAGATACCATCTTAGTATATATATATATATATATATATATATATATATATATATATATATATATATATATATATATATGGGCGGGGACACTACGAATGTAGTGCAGGACAATACGTTGAGAATGTGGGTTTTTCGGGAGGCGTGCCAGAGATAAATCCCTGCAGTCGCACTATCCTCTGTGTCCTCGGTGGCTCAGATGGATAGAGCGTCTGCCATGTAAGCAGGAGATCCTGGGTTCGAGGTCCGGTCGGAGCACACATTTTCATCTATCCCCGTTGACGTATGTCAACGCCTGTAAGCAGCTAAGGGTGTTCGTTTCATTGTAATTTCATTCTAACGAGCTGCTTGGTCACATACCAACAGATACCATCTTAGTATGTATGTGTTAAAGGATTAAAAATGGAGTAACCACAACAAACTTGTGACATAATATGAGAAGATAACTTAAAACGTAACAGTTCGTTCATAGCTACAATTAAAATAGAAAGCTACTAATCAGCTAACAATATATACACATGCCTTTATAAGCTTTTAGTCCTTGAAAACGGACAAATTAACACGAAACAATAGAGTTCTTGAACCTAGCACTGATTATTCGTAATTCCCAAATAGTGGTATGAATCACCATTACAAGGTGGGTTTTTCGCAGAGTTTCAAAAAATTAGAATCAGTAGGAGAATAATAGTGTATTTTTGGAGTAGTTAACCGCTTATTAAAAATGGCTCTCAGCACTATGGGACTTAACATCTGAGGTCATCAGTCCCCTAGAACTTAGAACTACTTAAACCTAACTAACCTAAGGACGTCACACACATCCGTGCCCGAGGCAGGATTAGAACCTGCGACCGGAGCGGTCGCGCGGTTCCAGACTGAAGCGCCTAGAACCGCTCGACCACAACGGCCGGCTGAACCACTTATCACTTTTCGAGAAAAACAGCGAAAAGTGGTCGGAATACGTTTCCCGTTATTTGCCAATGTAATTTAATACGAAGATTGGAGCTTTAATAGTGGCAACTATTTATTTACAGCTCGTACAAAATAGATACGTGTTTCAAAGTTTTACTGACCTTCAAAGTAGTCACCAGCATTGTGTATAACCCGTTGCCAGTGATGTGGAAGTCGTAGGATACTCTTAGCAGTGCCAGTCGTGTTGACAGTTCGGTGTTGACAGTTCGAGCGGTGCGGTCTATTGCCCGACGGATTTTCAGCAGTTCTGAAGCGAATCCCGTGAAGTGTTTCCTTCAGTTTAGAAATCGAGTTGAACTCATGAGGGCTTAAGTTAGGGGAGTGTAGTGGGTGATATGACACTTAGCAGCCCAATCAGTCAAGCAAATCAGCAACAGCTTGCACTGTACGTGCTTGAGCATTGTCCTGCAAAATAATGGTCAGGTCCTGCAGAAAATGTCATCACTTGTGCCTCTACGCTGTTCATTTTTGGAACACAACTGAAAGCCGATTGTTTCAGAGATAGCTGCCATCGCTAATACAAGGTGCTTCAGCTGCCTCTTACACAGCCCACAGAGTTCCAGTCTGTTAAATACGAGTATGGTCGACATTACGCATGTATGATAAAAGACATCGCCTTAGTTCTTTCACAGCTCACCAGATGGAACCATTGTCCTTCATGCAATGTCCATAAAGCACCACTTTTCTTTGAATTCTTGACTGAGATTTGCACGTCTTTACCAACAATTTAAATGCGTATAAGATGTTACAAATTTATCAGAGATGTTTGATGTGGGCTACCAAACGTCGGTTTACCGACAAAAATGAGTACAATGATCCGAAGCACCGCAGCAAGCTTTGTAGCGGCTGGAAAATGAGAAAGATGTGCAGGTACTAGATTGACCCTCACTGTCGCCTTAAACCAGTCCTATTGAAAATGTATGGTCTTACATAAAAAAAGTTGAATGAAAAGAGATCTTCACTTTCAAACAGCTGTCAACGCAAATTTGAGGCATTTAGAGGCCTCTTCCTTGTGAATATGCGGAAAATTTCGTTTTAAGCATGTCTCGGAAATGCCAAGAAATTATCGACTCTGTGGTGACTAGACGAATTATTAATTTTAATTGCTATTTTCTTTCGTTGATATATGATGTATGTATATGTTTTAGTTTGTTGTCAAATAAGTTTTCTACCGATTAACCTGACCACGATCTTACTTGACATACTCTATATCTGACCTTCAAAAATCATGCAGGAGATTTTCATGTTTTCGTAGACTATTACTCCTACAGAAAAATGAGCAGGACCTTTTTGTAGGAAGTTTAATGTAGTTAAAATTTGTACTGGGATACATTTCCGGTGGAGGCCACAGTTTTAGAGTTACTCAAGAAAAGCAAACAAAAATTACCTCCAAACGCTTCTACATCCCCAACCTCGTTCCTAACCGGTCAGGACTTCTAGTATGTTGTTCGCGATACTCGCTCCTACCACTGCACAACAATTTCCGACGACACGAACTACTCCAGATATTCGACCTTTTTCGGTCGCTATTGATTGGACTATTACACCACCAGAATATACTTCGTTAACATTATTCATTTAAACATGCCCGTGAGGGTAAAGAAAGAAAAACAACTTTTGTAAACGTTACGCAAAAACTAACTACGTTGACAATTCCATCCAAACTTGAACTCTACAAGCGCAGTAGTTTCGAAGTGAAAGGGCCTAATGAGCACAACGATGTAATTGTTTATTTTATGGCGTTAATATTCATGAAACTGTTAGGTACAGTTTACAAGCAACATAAATTTTACTATTTGTAAGTGCTCGACTAATCCGGTGGCGTAATAAGGCCAGCCAATGAAGACCAAAAACGTCGGATGTGATATATAACTCGTGCGGTCGTAAAATGTTGTACAGTGATAGTAGGGAGTGCCTTGAACAACATATTAGAAATCCTGACCAGTGAGGGTAAGTGTGGAAGTAGGGTTGGGTTTCAGGGTCATTTTTTACGTCTTTCTTTAAAAACACGAATACTATGGCCTCCAGCCAAAACGTGACCCAGTACAAAATTTAATTATATTAATTTTTCTACAAAAAGGTCCTGTTCATTTTTTTTCTGTAAGACTAACTGCTGGCGCATAGCGAACAAGAGAATAAGAATACCTCGGGCGTAATTTTTTAAGGTCAGATATAACGTTGTGGGTCGTTTGAAACGACACCGACAGAGACAGCTGCATCGCCCTGTATTCATGGTATGCTAGAAAGAATGGCCGATATTCAGGGATTTGTCAGGAACGGTAAATTGAAGCAAAAAGCTTCATATGGGCATATGTCTTATTCCGAACGGTTTCCGGGATATTTTCTGTATTCTTCAATACACTGACAGGTTTACTCATGTGCAGCTGTAGTAAACATCACAACCTGCGTTATACGCAGTATCAATTGTAAGATACGTATTTTAACACATTCACTTCTAAGCGCTATCGTACACGTCACTTCAAAATTAATGAATATCCCACAGTCAGCTTCAACACATTTGTACATTCTTTGGAGGTCATATTACGTCGCTTGTCTGAGTGCCTCTGCACGTTCTCTAATGAGGACAGCAGCGTCCATAATGCGACCAAGCAGTTCAGCGTCCGTATTCGCCTTTTTGTACACCTCAGACTTCACCCAACCCCGTAAGAAAGAACGTAATAGCGGAAAGTTCTAGCAATCTTGATGGTTGACGGCCAGTTAATTCTACTACCACGACCAATCTAGCGGCCGGCCGGAGCAGCCGAGCGGATCTAGGCGCTACAGCCGGCCGCGGTGGCCGTGCGGTTCTGGCGCTGCAGTCCGGAACCGCGGGACTGCTACGGTCGCAGGTTCGAATCCTGCCTCGGGCATGGATGTGTGTGATGTCCTTAGGTTAGTTAGGTTTAAGTAGTTCTAAGTTCTAGGTGACTGATGACCTAAGATGTTAAGTCCCATAGTGCTCAGAGCCATTTGAACCATTTTTTTTCTAGGCGCTACAGTCTGGAACCGCGCGACCGCTACGGTCACAGGATAGAATCCTACCTCGGGCATGGATGTGTGTGATGTCCTTAGGTTAGTTAGGTTTAAGTAGTTCTAAGTTCTAGGGGACTGATGACCTCAGATGTTAAGTCCCACAGTGCTCAGAGCCATTTGAACCATTTGAACCAATCTAGCGATGAGGTTAAGTGCGGTTGAGACATTTCCTCACACGGAAGGCAAAATATGGCGGGGCTCGACGATCCTGGGAGAACATTCCAGTGCGTGTCTACAAAGAAACGTCCTCAAGGTATTCAAGAAACGAATTTTCCAAAAAGAAATGCAAGTATTTCTCTCCCGTCATTCGCCCTTCGCAAATGACTGGTCCTATCAACATGTTACCGATCATGCCCAGCCAAACACTGATCAAGAAACTAACCTGGAAATTACTGGATTTTCCTGGGACCATCGATGATTATTACACGTTTTGTTGATTCCATTGCCGGCCGCGGTGGTCTCGCGGTTCTGGGCGCGCAGTCCGGAACCGTGCGACTGCTACGGTCGCAGGTTCGAATCCTGCCTCGGGTATGGATGTGTGTGATGTCCTTAGGTTAGTTAGGTTTAAGTAGTTCTAAGTTCTAGGGGACTGATGACCACAGCTGTTAAGTCCCATAGTGCTCAGAGCCATTTGAACCATTTTTTTGTTGATTCCATTCCGTGTAAACGTTCCTCATCAGTGAATAGTATTAATGGAAGCAAATGATAATTGTCATTTAAGCAGTGACAAAATGCAAGTGGTATGGCACTGTCGCCAACGTCTAGTCTGTGGACACGCTGTATTTGGAATGGATAAATTTTTCCGCCTGCAATGTTCGTCATACAAGTGCTGGTGGGACACTGACACGTGCAGAAACTCGCCATATGTTGTTAGGACAACTACACAGAACCACTTCAATAGTGCATTGCTGTTCCTGCACAAGTTGTTGAACTACGCATTCAGAGGAAAAATGGGAATTTGGAAGAATACCTGTCTCACGCAATGTGCTGAAAGCTCTGGTAAACGCTCTACGATCAAGAATTCGACGTGCTAGAAAGCGCCGACAGTATACGAGGGTTGGAACTTTAAGAGTGGCAACAATTGATTTAAAGCTCGTACAAAATAGATACATACTGAGCAAAGAGATTGAAAGGAATGAGTTTGGAAACAAAGAGATTCGATTGGTAAGACACATATGTGCGTGCCAATAGCCCAAAAACAATTGTACATTAAATACGCTCAATCTCGGAAAGCATTCGGTATAGGGAACATGTCTATATAAAGTTTTTCGCTTCGGATGAATGTTCCTGTAAAATTCCTGAACATTGACCGTTCGCTCGGGATCACCCTGCCGGCCGCTGTGGCCGAGAGGTTCTAGGCGCTTCAGTCCGGAAACCGCGCTGCTGCTACGGTCACAGGTTCTAATCCTGCCTCGGGCATGGATATGTGTGGTGTCCTTAGGTTAGTCAGTTTTAAGTAGTTCTTAGTCTAGGGGACTGATGACCTCAGATGTTAAGTCCCATAATGCATAGAGCCAGTGGAACCATTTGAATTTTTGGATCACACTGTATTTTACACACAGATATATTTCACATACATTTTAACATATTTCGTACATATTCGTCCATAAATTTCACCTGTAGAGTAGGGATTTCGCCCTCCAGTTTCATCTGAACCCTAAGGAAACTTGTAATTCTGCCTGCATAAGAAGTATCCAAAACATGAAATTGTAACAAATACAATCTTCATTTTTAATAGAGCAAGCACTTCATTTCAGTTATTCATGTTCACCGATTTCGCCACCTAGTTGCCGCACTGAACAGCACAATAAGAGACAGGTCGCGCTTCACGCTTTTGAAGCATTCCAACAAAATACAAGAAAGAAATACGAACCGGTCGGTTTTGAACATTTTGACATGTCATCCTTTCTCATTACCATACCACTAAACAAAGTAGGGATACCTTAATTCAGAGTATATTTATACGAATAATGAGTCATGTAGATATCAAATTTGGTTGTAATTGGTATGGGCGTTTCTGATTATGCGTTTATGTCAGCCTATCGCACCCACATACTCATACTGCCACAGTAATTTTTACCATATAGCAAGTAATACGTATGCCGGACGGTACGGAGATATTATAGTTTAATGTCACTATTTTTCCATCCGGGTCCCAAACCCCAACTCACTCCTGGGAATGGATCGTCATCCGAATTGTCACCAATGAGCGTAGTGACCCCGAAATCTATGAATTCGATAATAATATCGACCGTTACTGATTTTTTTCACGTGTCACAGCTTCTCACCCTCAACTCCACTCCTAGGATTGGTGAAGATATTTTATCACCACAGTAGTTCTGTACAAACATACCTCATACAAATACAAAATTGGTCAAAATTGTTCCATACATTCCTGTGTTATGCTGTTATACTAAAGCGCCGAAGAAACTGGTATAGGCATGCGTCACAGGTTCGAATCCTGCCTCGGGTATGGATGTGTGTGTGGTCCTTCGGTTAGTTAGGTTTAAGTAGTTCTAAGTTCTAGGGGACTGATGACCTCAGAAGTTAAGTCACATAGTGCTCAGAGCCATATAGGCATGCGTATTCAAATAGAGAGATACGGGTATGTAAACAGGCAGAATACGGCGCTGCGGTCGGCAACGCCTATATAAAACAAGTGTCCGGCGCAGTTGTTAGATCAGTTACTGCTGCTACAATAGCAGGTTATCAACATAAGTGAGTTTCAACGCGGTATTATAGTCGGCACACGAGCGAGGGTACACAGCATCTTCGACATCGCTGCAAGAACGGGACTAACGACGACTGAAGAGAATCGTTCAACCTGATAGAAGTGCAAACCCCTCCGCAGATTGCTGCAGATTTCAATGATGGGCCATCAGCAAGTGTCAGCGTGCGAACCATTCAACGAAACATCATCGATATGGACTTTTGAAGTCGAAGGCGCACTCGTGTACCCTTGATGACTGCATGACACAAAGCTTTACACCTCGCCTGGGCCCATCAATAACGACATTGGACTGTTGATGACTGGAAACATGTCGCCTGGTCGGACGAGTCTCGTTTCAAATTGTATTGAGCGGTTGGACGTGTTCATGCATATGCAGACATCGTGAATCCATGGGCCCTGCACGTCAGCAGAGGTCTGTTCAAGATGGTGGAGGCTCTCTACTGGTGTGGGGCTTGTGTTGTTGGAGTGATATAGGATCCCTGATAGTACCTAAGCATCTTGCCTGATCACCTGCATCCATTCGTGTCCATTGTGGATTCCAACGGACTTGTGCAATTCCAGTAGGACAATGCGACACCCCACACGTCCAGAATTGCTACAGAGTGGCTCCAGGAACACTCTTCTGAGTTTAAACACTTCCGCTGCCCACCAAGCTACCCAGACATCGAACTTTTTGAGTATATATGTGATGCCTTGCAACGTGCTGTTCAGAAGAGGTCTCCAACCGATCGTACTGTTAACGATTTATGGACAACCCTGCGTGATTCATGGTGTCAAGTCACTGCGACACTATTTCAGACTTTCTTCGTTGATCCATTATGGATCGTAGGACGACGGCTGGCATGAACTTCTTGATGCAATAATTTACCAACAGCCGTATGATTCGTAGAAGTTTATTTTATTTTATGAACTTCTATGTGCTGCTACCAGTTTCGGTATTACATTGATGCCATCTTCAGGCCCCACACATCATAGTCCTAAAATCGCTTTACACGGAAGGAGCATATATCTGGATCCGTGAATCAATCGTCCTGCAACAGCTCTTGGTGGCCAGACGACACAGACCAGATTCCCGATATTCACGGTACACTCGTGAAATGGTCGTACGGGAAAATCCCCACTTCATCGCTAGCTTGAAACTTTTTTTTTATATCATTATCGATTACCGAGATTCAGAGCTTCAAAGTAACCGTAAAATACGCGTGTAATACCTGATGTGTGGTGTAAATATAGTTTTAATAGACTTAGTGAACACATGACAAAGCTTCTGGAATCATCGCAAGGGTTTTGAGGTCACCATACTATGGTTTCACTCACCAATTTTTACTAGTAAAAATTATGACCCTCTGTCTCTTTATAATGAACACTTCGCCCCTATACAGGCTGTTTTTACCTGAAAATTATTCCCTGGTATTACCTGGCAGCTAGGTGTCTTACAAAACTTTATTCTGTCATACGAAATTCTTTGTACTTGCAAATCAAACTCCCCATTTTTCGTATACTGTAGGTGTCGACTAAAAATATTGCGCATTTTCATGTAAAGCAGTGCAAAGTGAACTTGCGTGAGATGGGAGACGATCTTGTGTTAACCTTATATTATGTGTACTCATTGGTTGTTTATATGTACCAGAGTATGTAAATGTCTCGAAGTATATAAATAAACTGTAAAAATTTTACTGACCTACATAATTTGTTTTATGTAAGCAGCACACCCTGCTGTAACAGACAAAAGAAGGGGACAAGCTGAAAAATGCTCCTGCCAGAGCACAAAAAAGGCAAATATGCTCCTCTTTAAAAGACTCTGACAGAAATGTGGGAAATCAGCTGCCTCAGCCCTCATTGCGCCTTCCTCACAAAAAGTTTCGGCGTGCGAACAACTTCGCATATTTCTGTGCTGAAAGAGAGTGGCAGAGAGACAGCGATGTTGGAATAGAGAGGAGACAGCGCCAGTGGGACAGAAAGAGGGAGGAAACAATGATGTTGAAAGAGAGAAAGTTGCAGCGAAAGAGAAAGAGGGATGGATGAAGACGTTGAGAACCAAAAGGGAAGAAATAGCGATGGTCAGTGAGAGACATATGCACATAAAACAGAGAGAGAGGTGGAAGGAGATAATAGCAAAAGAGGGAACAGACAGTGAAAATGAAAAAGAGGCATGAACAGAGACCATACATAGGCTTGGAGGTGCGACCACCCCCACCCGAACCCTCCCAGACCGGCGTACTTTAAGACGAAAAAATTAGCCCACTTTCTCTCTTTCCCTAAAGTTTCCTGGTCTAGGGGCCAAAACGCTGAGCAAACCGTCCCCAAGAACCCAAGGACATGTGTGGAGAGGAGACAATTGCGGTTCAAGAGAGAAACAGCGGACTGTAAGAGAAACAGAAAGAGACAGTAGCAATGGAAGAGAAACAGAATGACACAAAGACAATGACAGTGGGACAGAGAGACATAGAAAGTGGCAGAGAAGAAAGCAGTAGTAAGGACAAGAGAGAAAAAGGGATGAAGATGGTGACAGTGGGAGAGACAAAGTTCCAAAGGGAGAAAAAAGATAAAAAATATAGAGGGTGTTAAAAAAGTGTCCAATATTCTGAAAGGTGGTAGTACTCACCAAACAAGAAAGTAATTCCGTTAAACATGCGCTCTAAAAGGCACACCTTAAGAGCTATGAACACGATCAATAGAATAGATGTTTTTCACAGTATCGAAGAGGAACAAGTGTTCATATCTCTTAAGGTATGCATTTTAGAGCCCATGTTTATTGGACATTTTTTACTTGTTTTGGTCCCCCCTACCTCCTCTCACAAGCAAATAGCTTGCAGTAGAAGAGATCTCTTTCATAGTATCGAAGATGGACAAGTATCCAGTCTGCAGCTCGTGGTCGTGCGGTAGCGTTCTCGCTTCCCACGCCCGGGTTCCCGGGTTCGATTTCCGTCGGGGTCAGGGATTTTCTCTGCCTTGTGATGACTGGGTGTTGTGTGATGTCCTTAGGTTAGTTAGGTTTAAGTAGTGCTAAGTCCTTGGGGACTGATGGCCATAGATGTTAAGTCCCATAGTGCTCAGAGCCATTTGAACCATTTTTCACAAGTGTCCGTGGCTCGCGGGGTATGCATTTTAGAGCTGATTTTTACTAGACTTTCTTTCTTTGCTTGGTGAGAGTAGTACAACCTCTCAAAATATTGGGCACTCTTTTTTAACACACTGTATATAGAAAATGGCAGTGAGAGAAAGACGCTGAGTATGATGGCCTCACTACAAAGAGAGATTGGGTAAAAGGTTTTAGAATGTTCTGTGTTAAAACAGTGTGAGTATGTTTGCAGACCAAAATTTTTAGTGAGGAAGATAAAATGAGGATTGAAACAGCTATTCCCCCATCTTTCTGTCAGTCTCTTAAAGAGGAGCATATTCGCCTTTTTTGTGCTCCGACAGTAGCATTTTTGGTCAGTAGATATACTCAATATTCATAATGGTGTTCGTGTAACTGACTTATAGCTAAAAGTACACATACTCTGGACATTCCAACTCTATGTCCAATTTGTTCGTCTCTCATCTTTTCTTCTATTTTTGTCCGGATTCGTGTCTCCAAGACTTTCTCAAAGACCTTTGCACAATCGCTCATCAGTGTAATTCCCCGATAGTTTTTGCACTCTTTTCTATTATCTTTCCTGAAAATCGCGAAATTTATTCGCTTCATCAAGTCTTTTGACGTCCTCGTCATTTTCGACGCAATTTTCATAATTCAATAGATTCACTGTATCTCCACTTCTCCTGCTGTTCTCAACATCAAACACTGTGCATTTCCTCCTTTAGTCCTTCTCAGTGTATCTTCCACTTCTTGAGATATTATATATAAAAATTTTCTATGCAGCAGATCTGTATGTGCATCGTCCTTACAGATAGATTTAAGTGTCTCCGTAGCCCCTTTGGCATCTTTTGGAACATTTTAGGAGCTTTGCCACTATAGGCTTCCTGGACAGATTTTTGAAGCTTTTCATTACTCCTGCACCGACACAACACTCGGTTATTCTTCTTAATGAATTGTCTGGATGGTTGCGGTTGTGGTTGTGGAATGCACAATATGGTAAGGCGTGTATTTTTACAGTTCAACTGATATTTGACACATATTAATTTATTGTTTATCCAACATATTTATGTAACACTTTTAATTAATGTGTTAGATACTAGTGAGATTATAGAGGATTGGAGTAGGTGAGGTATCAGATATACTACCCTTTACTATACGGTTAGTCAACTATCGAAATGAACAGAGACGAATGTTCTTAGTCACACACGTTCTGTCAGTTACTGGTCTCCTGGGCTTCTTTCATTATAACTACATGGCCACCTGACATTACGGTACAGGAGACAAGTCATCAATAATAATTTGCTCCTGTTATTTATTGGAATTGTCAAGTAGTACTCGTTGAGAGACAGGAATTCTCTGTTCATTACTATTCCATAACATGTACAGTAACTACTTATCTCGCGGTTATTACGTGTCCACAGAGCCTTTCACTAGCTTCTTGTGGCTGAAGAAACTAAGCCTTCATCTGCTCCTACGGCGGCGTCGCCACTCCACACTGACTTCAAATGGTTCAAATGGCTCGGAGCACTATGGGAATTAACATCTGAGGTCATGAGTCCCCTAGAACTTAGAACTACTTAAACCTAACTAACCTAAGGACATCACACACATCCATGCCCGAGGCAGGATTCGAACCTGCGACCGTAGCAGTCGCGCGGTTCCGGACTGAATCGCCTAGAACCGCTCGCCCACAGCGGTCGGTGCACTCTGACTTCTCCGTATTACAACTGATTAGCGAACCTCTTTTCTGTTGCCCCTTTTACATCCGTCATAACTGATCTAGCTGCACATCGCCTTTCATGTGACCTCAATACTGACTGGTTTAATCCACTAAGAAGTTTTCCATCACGTGCATTGATGCTGCACTGCCCGGTTGGACTCTCTCTTTGGGTGAGTTCCATTTACATGTGATGCCTTAATCTTAGATTAATTCTGTTATACATCATGTGGAATATTTTCGCTGTCTTGGCGCCTTCTCTAGTACCTGTATGCTGTCTGGTTGCCTAAATGACGAGTGGCCTCCAGTTTAAAGTGGCATCATCTTCTCCAAATATCTTGTTAGCTGTCATATTTGCCATGTACTCCGGCGAGACAACGCACTTACGCCATACTCCAGTAATTCTCGTTTTGATTTGACTGTTAATTAAATTTTTAAATTGTCTAAGATCACGACAACCCTCCACACGATTACATTAATGCACGCTGTTCAAAGCGCCGTTAGTGAAAAACTGATTTTTACAAATTCTACATAGTTTTTGTAAATGTTTTCATGATTTTTCTTGAGAAACATCACATTCTCTAAAATATTTTAACGTCTGTTCGTCGTTACTACTCTGTCATCCGTCTCTTTTGCATGCCTTTTATAAATGACCACGTCATCTCTTCCCATTGTTCTTAAGGGTATTCTATTTATTTCTCGGGTTTGTTTACTGTCGTCCTTTCAGAAACTGAACGACAGCAGTTCCTTCTTCCATTTTCATCAAACAACTTTTTGTACAAGTATTTACAACAATTACATATTGTACAGATAGAAATACACTAATAAAAATTATGCTTAGGTAAGTGGCAATAAATAAGTCTGGACCTTCTTTTCCCGTTCTAATTCGAGTAGTTCCTTGTCTATGAACTTGACAATGTTCCCTGTCATTTCCCGGCTATCCTTAGGTCATCTAAATTCAATGTAATGTGTTTCAGTGATAAGATCAATCGTATGGTTGAGGTATTCAATTTTTTATCGATTTCTTCATAACAATCTAAGTTTATCTTGACGTTTCGAATTACATCTTCTCAGGTGTGATTTGTCTGAATCACTTTGAAAGACTATATAGAAACATGTGAAATTTGTCCTTTACTAGTTCTCTGGAACTTTATTCTCCCGACCCCACTTACTTTAATATTTTTAAATGGATAGTTGTATTGTATTGTATGTTACCCGGAGGTCTAGAAACGACGAAGAGGCTCCGTCCCCGCCGCAGCCGCAGTGGTCCACAACCCCACCACGACAACTGCAGTCCACTTCACCCCTCCGCCGCTCCACACCGAACCACTCTTTCAGGATAGTGCGGTTCGGTCACCGGTGGAGCCCCCCGCTCCCCCCCAGGGAAGGTCTCACACCAGACGAGTGTAACCCCTATGTTTGCGTGGTAGAGTAATGGTGGTGTACGCGTACGTGGAGAAGCTGTTTGCGCAGCAATCGCCGACATAGTGTAGCTGAGGCGGAATAAGGCGAACCAGCCCGCATTCACAGAGGCAGATGGAAAACCACCTAAAAACCATCCACAGACTGGCTGGCTCACCGGACCTCGACGCAAGTCCGCCGAGCGGATTGGTGCCGGGGACCAGGCGCTCTTTCGCAATCCGGAAAGTCGTGCGTTAGAGCGCACGGCTAACCGGGCGGGCAAATGGATAGTTACTACATAATATAGTCATGTCATCCTCTTTATTTAAACTAGTCCATAGACTTCTTTCTAAGAAAATCATTTTCTTTACACAATTAGGGATATGAGTATCCTGTAACAATTTTACTTCACAATCTTCTTCGATGTTCACTGAGCTAAACCCGAAGATTTGCTTGTCCATTCCTTTACCTTTCAGTTGACCCAGTGAGAGCTTAGCTCACAACTTCTTAAAACTATTTGTTAATATAATCTCCTTCTCTGGTTGTATATATCGATACTGGTCTGCAGCAGAGTTTAGTTTAATGGGTAATGATAACATTTTACACAGAATGATTTTCTTATTTTCTATTATATAGTAATGACCTAACCTAATACACCGTTGGTTACACAGACATCAAGCTCCATGACTTTTAATAATAAGTAGCCTTACTCTTCTGGTAGCGGTATTGGAAACCGGACTTCTCTTAACTATGTCTGAATTTTTTATAGGTATTGGACAATTTGAACTGGATTTACCACATGTGGTGCTAGAATGTCTTTCTGTGCGTGAATTATAGCTCTTACTAATTGGTCATATTCTCTACTTAGTTCAGTAAACAGGATTTGTAATTGTAGGAATTGTTCATTAATCGCCTTGAATGCAAAAATCCTCTTTAGACCCTGATATGTCGTCCTTAGAGAGTAAGTAATAAATTGTTATAGCTTGGTCATTCCGTTTTTGAGCAATTGTTCATTTGTGGCTACTGATTCTACTAATAGATTCAATCCAGACAATGGCACTTGTTCTTTGGCTGCTTTCAATAACCGTTCTGATCTCGACTCCATACTATCTATGTAAGACTTACAATAGGCAGCATCGACCTCGTCTAAGGCTGCAAACAATATCTTCCTGATTTCCCCCACAAAACTGAGAACTGCACTCTTTTGTCTCCTTTGCTAATGTTTAATTGTTCCAGTTTCTCCTGGCAATGTTGTACTGCTCTTAGTACTACACTACTTACTGCGTGAAATCTGCCGTCGAGTTTCCTCAGATTCACGTATGTTACCCATTTCCTTGTGGTGCTGGTTAATTCTACATATCCTTGATGATGAATCTCCACGATATTGTCTACCTGACACTGGAAGATCTACCACCCGCCGGTGATAATCAAAATCCACGTTCTAGTGGTCGAGTCCATAATCGAAATTCTGATCTTAATTGCCTCAAGGTTTCAGTCTATTAGCATGCACTTTGAACTCCTATCTTCTTTGTTTTGATACTACATTCGGCAGTTTTACTGTTACCTCATATGGGCCTCCAAACTGGAAATGTACCTTCTTTGATCATACACGTCTTACTGTGTCACCACGTAGTAACACTCCAGCTCCTGCTTCAAAGTTGTGTGACTGTTCTGTTTTGTCATAATAGAACTTGCTCGCTTCTTTGGCTTCTTTTAATTTTTCTCTCGCTACTCGACGCCTCTTGCATCCTAGCTTTGAATTGATGTATAAGCGTCATAATTGAATCCTAGTTTAGCAGTCTCCTTTTGTAACAATCCTGGTGCACTGAACTGTTCTCCCGAACAGTAACTCAAATGGGGTATAGCCTGTGCTACTATGTGATGTGGTACTGAACACAAAAGTTCTGTAAGGAATCCTAATCTAAGGAATCCACATATCCCAGTTACTGTGATCCTTCTTTATAAAGTGTCTCAAATATTCTACTGAAGTCCTATGTGTTTTTTTCTAACGCTCCGTTCGTTCGAGGGTGGAACGCGGTGGTCTGTAGTTTCTTTATCCTTAAGAGCTTGCAAATTCTCTTAAATACTCGGCTTAGAAAATCTGTCCCTTGGTCTGTCAGTACTACTGAGGGAATACCATACCTCAAAATAAGTTCTTCTACGAACTTTTCGGCCACTGTATGTGCGTATTGTCTTTCTAAGGGAACTGCTACTGTAAACTTACTTAAGTTATCCTGGAATGTTAGTATATACCGGTTGCCTTTTGTCATTAGGTCTAATGGACCTACGATGTCTAAATACCATTTGTCGAACACATTTTCTGCCATACCCATCATAACCAGGGCGTTTTGGTCTTACCCTGCATAAATTTATGCCACTGACGTTTATCACACATTCGGATGTACTCCTCGACATCTCTTTTCATTCCATTCCAAGTGCCATATCTTTCTATACGGTCCAGAAGCTTAACACTCTAGTTCTGTGGTTGAATAATTTCTCTCTCCCTTATTCAATGACCTGTAAGCGTATGCTATTGGTTGGTCACTTCCAACGTTACATTGTGATAATATTGCGCCTATCGCGGTTCCGCTAGCATCAGAGGTAATAATAAATGGTTTCTTGATGTCAGGGTACTGCAATATGAGAGGAATGATTAATTTTATTTTTAATTCCTCAAATGCTTCTTGTTGCTGTCTTTCCCTTTCATACTTTTAATTGTCCTTTTGCAACTTATTCAAAGATATTGCAATTTTACTGAAACCTTAATAAACTTGCAATGGTATCCTGCCAGCCCAAGATGTCATTTTAATTCTTTCTTTGTCTTTGGCACTGGGAATTTCTTCACCTCCTCTGTATTTCGCTCGCCCGGCTGTACTCCGGTATCTGTTATTTCATTTCCCAAAAATATCACCTCCTTTATGAAAAATTTGCATTTGTTTGGCTGCAGCTCCAGTCTGTGTCCCCTTCAGCAGTCAAAGATCTCTTAGTTTATCATCGTGTTCTCGCAACGAACTTCCATATAAGATGATGTCATCGGTACACTAAGAATAATGTTCCTTGCAATCCTGTCAGCATGATGGTCATTAATCTATGGAATGTACTAGAAGCCCCTTAGTCCCATATGCATCCTCTTCTATTCGCAGTGCTGATAGTTAGCACTAAACGCTGGTTTCTCCCTGTTTCGTGGATCCATCAATATCCAATGGTACCCACTTGCTAAATCCAATGTGGAAAAATACTTTGCTTTTCCCAATCGACAAAGAATTTCCTATCTACGAGGGCCGTTCAGAAAGTAACCTCCGGTTGATTTAAAAAAATACACCAAGTTAAATAAAAATATTTTACTATATACATCTTACAACTACATCTTTGCACTATTTTTCTACATAGTCTCCATAGCGATTGAGGCACTTATCGTATCTCTTCACAAGCTTTGAAATTCCTTCTGCATAAAAATCACCCGCTTGTGCCTGGAGCCAGCCTGTGACCGCATCTTTGAGCTCTTCGTCGTCATCAAACCGCTGTGACCCGAGCCATTTCTTCAAATGCATGAAGAGGTGATAATCACTTGGCGCCAGGTCTGGGCTGTAAGGTGGATGGTTGATAACGTCCCACTTGAAGGACTCAAGAAGGGCCGTTGTTCTGCGAGCAGAGTGAGGACGGGCGTTATCGTGCAAAAAAACGATACCGGAAGTCAGCATACCACGGCGTTTGTTCTGTATAGCCCGTCGTAACTTTTTTATTGTTTCACAGTACACGTCTTGATTAATGGTCGTACCACGTTCCATGAATTCAACCAACAACACCCCTTTGGCATCCCAAAACACCGTTGCCATCAGTTTTCTGGCAGAAAAATCTTGCGAGGCTTTTCTTGGTTTGGTAGGCGAATTTGAATGTGCCCACATCTTTGATTGTTCTTTTGTCTCAGGGTTCACGTACTTAATCCAGGTTTCGTCACCGGTCACGATTCTGTTTAACAATGGTTCTCCTTCATCCTCATAACGTGACAGAAAGTCTAATGCAGAGGCCATTCTTTGAGTTTTGTGGTGGTCGGTAAGAATTTTGGGCCCCCGTCGTGCACAGAACTTACGGTAACCCAATCTTGCTGTCACTATCTCGTACAAGAGAGTCTTAGAAATGTGTGGAAAACCAGTAGACAACTCCGACATTGAGAAACGTCGATTTTCACGAACTTTTGCATCAACTGTCTGAACGAGTTCGTCAGTCACCAATGATGGTCTACCACTCCTCTCTTCATCATGAACGTTTTCTCGTCCACTTTTAAATAAACGTACCCATTCACGGACAACTCCTTCACTCATAACTCTTGGTGCGTACACGGCACAAAGCTCACGATGAATAGCTACTGCAGAATATCCTTTGGCTGTAAAAAACCTTATGACAGCACGCACTTCACATTTGGCGGGGTTTTCTATTGCAGCACACATTTCAAACTGCCACAAAAACTAAACTAGCGCAGGTACGACGTTTACTCGACCACGGCTTGATACCGACTGACCTGTTGAGTGCGTGAACGCACAGATGGCGTCGCTACTCCCCCCACAACCCGCACTGTGACCAATCGGAGGTTACTTTCTGAACCGCCCTCGTATTTGGTATTGGGAACGCCTCCCCTACAGAAATCTCGTTTTCCTGACCATAATTGGTCAGTAACGTAAACTTCGGTTTTCCACTAGCATCTACTTTCTTCGGAATTAATAATATGCGTGCGTTCCAGAGACTTTGGCTTTCGATTACAATATCATGAGCCACCACTTTTTCTATTTGCTCTGTTAGGCGCAAATTGAGACGCGTATAGCGCGTGTGGTGCAGCGCGCATTTTTGTAACTTGACAAATGAGACGCCGCAAATTGGGGTGCGACGTGACTGGGACACGACACGCGCCTGTGCCAGGTCGCGCGGCATCGTGTGGTGGTGACACAGTTTCTCACGCCTCGCGCCACGCGAGCACTGGGGCAGGGATGAGGCGGGGAGCGAGAAGGCAGTCCAGCGATATGCTCACTTCGGCATGGCTCATATGGGCAGGGTAATTATTGCCCATCAGAAAAATACGGCCATACTACACAGGCTGGTCCATTGATAGTGACCGGGCCAAATATCTCACGAAATACGCACCAAACGTAAAAACTACAAAGAACGAAACTCGTCTAGCTTGAAGGGGGAAACCAGATGGCGCTATGGTTGGCTCACTAGATGGCGCTGCCATAGGTAAAACGGATATTAACTGCGTTTATTTTAAATAGGAACCCCCATTTTTATTACATATTTGTGTAGTACGAAAAGAAATATGAATGTTTTGGTTGGACCACTTTTTTCGCTTTGTGATAGATGGCGTAATAGTTACAAACGTATAAGTACGTGGTATCACGTAACATTCCGCAAGCGCGGACGGTATTTGCTTGTGATACATTACCCGTGTTAAAATGGCCCGTTTACCAATTCCGGAAAAGGTCGATATCGTGTTGATGTATGGCTATTGTGATCAAAATGCCCAACGGGCGTGTGCTATGTATACTGCTCGGTATCCTGGGCGACATCATCCAAGTGTCCGGACAGTTCGCCGGATAGTTACGTTACTTAAGGAAACAGGAAGTGCTCAGCCACATGTGAAACGTCAACCACGACCTGCAACAAATGATGATGCCTAAGTAGGTGTTTTAGCTGTTGTCACGGCTAATCTGCACATCAGTAGCAGACAAATTGCGCGACGATCGGGAATATCAAAAACGTCGGTGTTGAGAATGCTACATCAACATCGATTGCACCCGTACCATATTTCTATGCACCAGGAATTGCATGGCGACGACTTTGAAAGTCGTGTACAGTTCTGCCACTGGGCACAAGAGAAATCACGGGACGATGACAAATTTTTTGCACGCGTTCTATTTAGCGACGAAGCGTCATTCACGAATACCGGTAACGTAAACCGGCATAATATGCACTATTGGGCAACGGAAAATCCACGATGGCTGCGACAAGTGGAACATCAGCGACCTTGGCGGGTTAATGTATAGTGCGGCATGATGGGAGGAAGGATAATTGGCCCCCATTTTATCGTTGGCAATCTAAATGGTGCAACGTATGCTGATTTCCTACGTAATGTTCTACCGACGTTACTACAAGATGTTTCACTGCATGACAGAATGGCGATGTACTTCCAACATGATGGATATCCAGCACATAGCTAGCGTGCGGTTGAAGCGGTATTGAATAGCATATTTCATGATAGATGGATTGGTCGTCGAAGCACCACACCATGGCCCGCACGTTCACCGGATCTGACGTCCCCGGATTTCACAAAGGTACATATCACATTGGAACAACCGAAATAAAATGTTCAAACGTAACTACGTTCTGTATTTTAATTTAAAAAACCTGCCTGTTACCAACTGTTCGTCCAAAATTGTGAGCCATATGTCTGTGACTATTACAGCACCTTTTATCACAAAGCGAAAAAAGTGGTCCAACTAAAACATTCATATTTCTTAACGTACTACACGAATATGTAATAATAATGGGGGTTTCTATTTAAAAAACGCAGTTGATATCCGTTTGACCCATGGCAGCGCCATCTGGCGGGCCAACCATAGCGCCATCTGGTTTCCCCCTTCAAGTTTCGTTCTTTGTAGTTTTTTCGTTTGATACTTATTTCGTGAGATATTTCGCCCGGTCATGATTAGTGGACCACCCTGTATACTGAATTTTATCATCAGTGAGCAGTATTTCGTTTTTCGCCGTTTAAGAGCTCCCTCTCTTTCGTTAGTATATAATAGTTTTCAGTTACATATATCTGCACAGTTCTTTTGTTTTGTTTATTCCTTTGTCAAGAACAATTCACAATTCATTAACTGGTGAACCATCAGCCACTGGGATTACATCTTAAGCCTCCACAATGTTTTGAGATGGTAAGAAGGGTCAGACCGTTCATCGTGAGGCTAGTGAATAAGGAAGTAAGGAATATTATAAAATCCTGTAATCTAGGAGCAAGGCAGGAAAGTAAAACAAAGCTGTCTCCTTGCTGCCTGTTGTGCTGACGTATGTCTATATGACCCCTTTGTGCTTCTGGTAAAAAGCATCCAAGGTATGAAGTACGTAAGTTTCACTATCGTTACTTGGATATGGATGTAATAAGAGGCATTATACTATGTACATGTGGACATCACATTTCCACTGCAAGCCAGAAACAATCGAAAAGCCCTCACAAATAACAATGTTTTAATTGGCTCGCGGTGACGAGAAAAATAATTTCAATGGTTGCATACACATTATCAGCATTAATAAACTAATTATACAAGAGGCTAGACAAAGGAAAAAAGTGGTCGGTATTATTACGAAAGTATGGGTATCCTGTAAGAGTGTGGTGATTAGATATATCTAATTTATTGAAATGTATTGCTGACAAAGACAGATCTACTTTCATTACAACGTTTTTCGAGTGACGTGAACTCCCGCTCACAAGGCACACATGGCTAGCTTCCGCATTCCTGTCGCGTGCATTATTCTCAGCTGCTGATAGTACACTGACCATTGTTTTGTGCGACATACCAATTGTTTAGTTTTCTCGATAGCAACTATTTTATTCGCGAATCACACATTGTCAGTTTGGCAAGCCGTAGGTGAGTAACCAGCATCCGGCATGTGCCTATCATTTCGCCTGAGGGGAAGGCTTATCGTTATTTTATTTTAATGCTGCTCAGATCAAGAGAAGGAAATAAAATCCTTTGGTAAGATTCTATTCGATTCGCTTAGTGTTAAAAAAAAATACGATGGGCTACGGGGATTCAACCAAAATTCCAAGAGAATTGGCTATTTACTTTGTGTGAATTGCTAACCTTTTCTCATTCGAAGAAGCATCACCATTTATGAGTAACGGCCACATTTCTCCCGTTGACAGGTTTAATTGTACTTCCTTTGCGAAAATACAGTGTCATTTGCACAAATTCATGTCACAGCAGCTATTGCGACAGAATTCTGAAGCGGAGTGCCTCATTAAACAAGTAATTAGCATTCAGAGAGTTCAATAGCTTACGAAAAACCTCATAGCGACGGTTTGCAGTAACGTAACGGAAGAAATTTCATGTTTATTCTCATACTAGGAAACTCTTGTTTCACTAGCTGTCGATAACTCTTAAAAAATAAGTCACTGGAATGAAAAAAATTAAAAATGAATTATAACTACTGATATATCGCCATAGATAAGAAAGTTCCGTGTGTTTTCGAATTGGCTGGATACTCTGCTCTTTGTGTGCTATCAAAAATGTTCAAATGTGTGTGAAATCTTGTGGGACTTAACTGCTAAGGCCATCAGTCCCTAAGCTTACACACTATTTAACCTAAATTATCCTAAGGACAAACACACACACCAATGCCTGACGGAGGACTCGAACCTCCGCCGAGACCAGCCGCACAGTCCATGACTGCTGTGTGCTATCATTCGCCAAAATCTCGTTTCGATATCTCGAGTGGTTTAGGAGATATGAGGGTGTTGTGAATATTTCATTCTCGCGGGCGTGAGATCGGGAGCGAGCGCGCTACATAGGATCGATTTTCTCGACATCGGAGACAGATAGACCCCTTCCCAAGAATAAACAAAAATTCAGTATATTAGCTATATTTCATACGAAGCAACATATGGTGTAATACGCACCAAACACAAAATCAGAGACCCCTATTTTTCATTGCAAACTTTTCTAATTTTGCGTAGCGTCTTACTAAAATGTGTATACCACAGTAAATATGACCGTTAGCGAGATCATGTGCTCTTCGCCACGAAGCTGGCATATAACGCTACAAGCTACGGTCGCAGGTTCGAATCCTGCCTCGGGCATGGATGTGTATGATGTCCTTAGTTAGGTTTAAGTAGTTCTAAGTTCTAGGGGACTGATAGCCTCAGAAGTTAAGTCCCATAGTGCTCAGAGCCATTTGAACCATTTATAACTGTTTATACCTTTCGTTTGCTTATTAATCGTAGTTGTTCCCACTATTCCCCTTACAGCCTGATTCTTTTCTCGCATGGGCAGGATCGCAATCTCTTCCTGTTGCGTAATGTCCACGGCCATGTTTAAATTAATATCTTCGCCTCGACTGCGTACTATCGTCTGAATTCTCTCATTTGCCAACCCTTGAATAAAGCATCCACGGCTTAGTACATACACCAGTTTGACTCCAAGCTTTAACTGTTCTCGAGGTGTTACTCTCGTCACGGCAATCCTGAACGATTTGGAGAGCTCGTCTATCCTACTTCCCCATGAAGCTATTGATTCCCCAGAAAACTGTCTGGCGTGAAAGATTCTGAGTGCATATAAATCAATGGTTTGTTGTCCACATAATTTTCCTCTGAGATACTTCTCACTATCTGAGATACTTCTCACTTCCTGACTCGCGCGATCGCTACGGTCGCAGGTTCGAATCCTGCCTCGGGCATGTCTGTGTGTGATGTCCTTAGCTTGGTTAGGTTTAAGTAGTTCTAAGTTCAAGGGGACTGATGACCACAGAAGTTAAGTCCCATAGTGCTCAGAGCCATTTGAACAAACCTGCTATTTATTTGTACTTTCTCGGACTAACAGTTTTGACTGTTGCAGGGGCAACAGTCTGCATGATTGACTGATCTGCCCTTGTAACATTAACCAAAACGGCTTTGCTGTGCTGGTACTGCGAACGGCTGAAAGCAAGGGGAAACTACAGCCGTAATTTTTCCCGAGGACATGCAGCTTTACTGTATGATTAAATGATGGAGTGTAGCCATGTATGGAAGTGAAACATGGACGATAACTAGTTTGGACAAGAAGAGAATAGAAGCTTTCGAAATGTGGTGCTACAGAAGAATGCTGAAGATAAGGTGGGTAGATCACGTCACTAACTAATGAGGAGAAGAGAAGTTTGTGGCACAACTTGACTAGAAGAAGGGATCGGTTGGTAGGACATGTTTTGAGGCATCAAGGGATCACAAATTTAGCATTGGAGGGCAGCGTGGAGGGTAAAAATCGTAGAGGGAGACCAAGAGATCAATACACTAAGCAGATTCAGAAGGATGTAGGTTGCAGTAGGTACTGGGAGATGAAGAAGCTTGCACAGGATAGAGTAGCATGGAGAGCTGCATCAAACCAGTCTCAGGACTGAAGACCACAACAACAACAGTCTTGATCTAGCATCCCCGTTATCTTTGACTTTACACGCTGAAATAATAGCTTCGGTTTTCACTGCATCAAACGTGGCATTCACATTTCAACAAATCAAATGGTTCAAATGGCTCTGAGCACTATGGGACTTAACATCTGAGGTCATGAGTCCCCTAGAACTTAGAACTACTTAAACCTAACTAACCTAAGGACATCACACACATCCATGCCCGAGGCAGGATTCGAACCTGCGACCGTAGCGGTCGCGCGGTTCCAGACTGAAGCGCGTAGAACCGCTCGACCACACTGGCCGGGTTCAACAAATCCAAAGAGATTCTGGTCGTATGTGAAGTATGTTAGCGGCAAGAAACAATCAATGCCTTCTCTGCGGGGTAGCAATGGATATTCTATCGAGGACAGTGCTGCCAAAGCAGAGTCACTAAACGCAGCCTTCCGTAATACCTTCGAATCGAGAACAGCAGCCAACATGAGAAACGTAAAATAAATATCCTCGGAGCAGAGAAACAACTTAAATCACTTAATAACAGCAAGTCTTCTGATCCAGACTGTATACCAATTAGATTCCTTTCGGAGTACGCTGATGCATTAGCTCCATACTCAACAATCCTATACAACCGTTCGCTCGACGAAAGATCCGTACCCAAAGACTGGAAAGTTGCACAGGTCACACCAATATTCAAGAAAGGTAGTAAGATTAATCCACTAAATTACAGACACATATCGTTAGCGTCAATATGCAGCAGGATTTTGGAACATATATTGTGTTCGAACATTATGAATTACCTCGAAGAAAACGGTCTATTGACACACAGTCAACATGGGTTTAGAAAACATCGTTCTTGTGAAACACAACTTGTTCTTTATTCGCATGAAGTGTTGAGTGCTATTGACAAGGAATTTCAGATCGATTCCGTATTTCTGTAATTCCAAAAGGCTTTTGACACTGTACCACACAAGCGGCTCGTAGTGAAATTGCGTGTTTATGGAATAACGTCTCAGTTATGATTCTGGATTTGTGATTTAGTGTCAGAGAGGTCGCAGTTCGTAGTAATTGACGGAAAGTCTTCGAGTAAATCAGAAGTGATTTCTGGCGTTCCCCAAGGTAGTGTTATAGGCGCTTGTTGTTCCTTATCTATATCAACGATTTGGGAGACAATCTGAGCAGCCGTCTTCGGTTGTTTGCAGATGACGCTGTCATTTATGGAAGAGTCATCAGAAGATCAAAACAAACTGCAAAACGATTTAGAAAAGATATCTGAATCGTGCGAAAAATGGCAGTTGGCCCTAAATAAAGAAAAGTGTGAGGTCATCCATACGAGCGCTAAAAGGAACTCGTTAAACTTCTGTTACACGATAAATCAGTCTAATCTAAAAGCCGTAAATTCAACTAAATACCTAGGTATTACAATTACGAGCAACCTGAAGTGGAAGGAACACAGAAAATGTTGTGGGGAAGGCAACCAAAGATTTCGTTTTATTGGCAGGACACTTAGAAAATGTAACAGACCTACACTGCCTACACTACGCTTGTCCGTCCTCTTCTAGAATACTGCTGTGCGGTGTGGGATCCTTACCAGATAGGACTGACTGAGTACATCGAAAAATTTCAAAGAAAGGCAGCATGTTTTGTATTATGACGAAATATGGGAGAGAGTGCCACAGAAATGATACAGGATTTGGGCTGGACATCACTAAAAGAAAGGCGGTTTTCGTTGCGACGGAATCTTCTCACGAAATTCCAATCATTAACTTTCTCCTACGAATGCGAAAATATTTTGTTGACACCGACCTACATAGGGAGGAACGATCACCACGACAAAATAAGGGAAATCAGAGCTATACAGGATTGGAATAATAGAGAATTGTAGTTCGATGAACCCTTTGCCAGGCACTTAAATGTGATTTGCAGAGTATCCTTGTAGATGTAGATGAACTTCTGCCACTGCCTTTTGTTCGCTTCAAAGGTTTCGGGACTGAAACTAACGCATCCTCACCGCTTATTCCTATGTTATCACTACTGAAGGACGCTTTACTTTTGCTCATTGTCTCAAAATACCTTGTGCGATGTCTTGATAATGTTGTCGTGTTGAACCGGTGAGCTTCGACATCTCTACTGGGTTGGGACACAGCTACTCGCAACCTTGAGCGTTGCTACTCGTAGTCTTGGTGCTACTACTCGTACGGGTTGGCGTCTGCTGGACTCTCCGAATCTTGGACGGTGCTTCTCGTAATGACTTCTTTTTGCGATGAGACTCTGTGACACAACTGCATCGCTGCTGATCCCTGTGTATACCCTACTTTCTTATGCTCTCTCAATTGCTGATCCCACCAGTTTGTGCTAGTCCCGTATCTGACACCAATTTTTTTATTGCCGCGCCCCGGCCCAGGTGACACCTTTCACCAGTCTTGAGTCATTGTTACCTGCGTGGCGCAATCAGGACGTTGGCGATATCGAAGTCCATTTCTGCAATAGGGTTCGCCCTCCTCAACATTTATGATGGAGATGAGAGGGAGAAATAATCTCCTTGGTCCCTTGGTTGACTGGAAATTTGCCAATGTCTATATTTTCGATTATAAAGAAGAAGTGTTTCAGATAGATTCTGCAGAAGTTGTAAATTAATACTTTGATGTAACACTTTCATTGAGCCGTTACACTACTGGCCATTAAAATTGCTACACCACTAAGATGACGTGCTACAGACGCGAAATTTAACAGACAGGAAGAAGATGCTGTGATATGCAAATGATTAGCTTTTCAGAGCATTCACACAAGGTTGGCACAGCTGGCGACACCTACAACGTGCTGACATGAGGAAAGTTTCCAACCGATTTCTCAAACACAAACAGCATATGACCGGCGTTGCCTGGTGAAACGTTGTTGTGATGCCTCGTGTAAGGAGGAGAAATGCGTACCATCACGTTTCCGACTTTGATAAAGGTCGGATTGTAGCTATCGCGATTACGGTTTATCGTATTGCGACATTGCTGCTCACGTTGGTCGTGATCCAATGACTGTTAGCAGAATATGGAATCGGTTGGTTCAGGAAGGTAATACGCAACGCCGTGCTGCATCCCAACGGCCTCGTGTCACTAGCACTCGAGATGATAGGCATCTTATCCGCATGGCTGTAACGGATCGTGCAACCACGTCTCGATCCCTGAGTCTACAGATGGGGACGTTTGCAAGACAACAACCATCTGTACGAACAGTTCGACGACGTTTGCAGCAGCATGGACTGTCAGCTCGGAGACCATGGCTGCTGTTATCCTTGACGCTGCACCACAGACAGGATTGCCTGCGATGGTGTACTCAACGACGAACCTGGGTGCACGAATGGCAAAACGTTATTTTTCGGATGAATCCAGGTTCTGTTTACAGCATCATGGTGGTCGCATCCGTGTTTGGCGACATCGCGGTGAACGCACATTGGAAGCGTGTATTCGTCATCGCCATACGGGCGTATCACCCGCCGTGTTGGTATGGGGTGCCATTGGTTACACGTCTCGGTCAACTCTTGTTCGCATTGACGGCACTTTGAACAGTGTACGATACATTTCAGATGTGTTACGACCCGTGAATCTACCCTTCATTCGATCCCTGCGAAACCCTATATTTCAGCAGGATAATGCACGACCGCATGTTGCAGGTACTGTACGGGCCTTTCTGGGTACCGAAAATGTTCGACTGCTGCCCTGACCAGCACATTCTCAGATCTCTCACCAATTGAAAACCTCTGGTCAATGGTGACCGAGCAACTGGCTCGTCACAATACGCCAGTCACTACTCTTGATGAACCGTGGTATCGTGTTGAAGCTGCATGGGCAGCTGTACCTGTACACGCCATCCAAGTTCTGTTTGACTCAATTCCCAGGCGTATCAAGGTCGTTATTACGGACTCAATACCCAGGCGTATCAAGGCCGTTATTACGGCCATAGGTGGTTGCTCAGGGTACTGATTTCTTAGGATCTATGCACCCAGATTGCGTGAAAATATAATCAAATGACAGTTCCATTACAATATATTTGTCCAATGAATACCTGTTTATCATCTCCATTTCTTCTTGGTGTAGCAATTTTAATGGCCAGTAGTGTAGATACAAGTGAGATTACAAAGAATTAGAGTAGGTGAGGTGTCAGATCTACTACCCTTCACTATACACTCAGTCAGCTATCGAAATGAATGACGAGTGCACATAGTCACACACGTTCAGTCAGCTACTGACCCTCTGGGCTTGTTTCCGTATTACTATGTCGCTACTTGGCTTTGGGGCACAGGAGACAAGTCATCAATTACAGCTTCCTCCTGTCATTTACTGATGTCGTGAAGTATTACTCGTTGATACGGAAATAGAAATTCTCTGTTCAGAACTGTTCCACGGAATGTACAATAACTACTTTTCTCGCATTTGTTACGCGTCTTCAGAGTCTTTCCACTGGCTTTTCGGGGCTGAAGAAACCGTCTTAATCTACTGCTACTGCGGCGTTGTACCTTAGTACAACTGATTAGCGAACCTCTTTTCTGCTCATAACGATCCATTTTACGTCCATCATAACTGATCTAGCTGCACATGGCCTTTCCATGTGACCTCAATACTGTCTGATTTAATCCAATAAGAAGTTTTCCATCACGTGCATTGATGCTGCATTGCCCGGTTGGACTCTCTTTTTGGGTGATTTCCATCTACAAAGGGTGTTCGAAAAGTTTTGCGCAGTCGTTTTTTTTTTATTTTTTGCAGAAGGAGAATTAATTTTTTTGTGAACTTACTTGGAAGATTTAGCTAGACATTGAGCCTACTCAATGTAGCCTTCATCATCTGTGACGCATCTGGCCCAACGCTCTTTCCATGATGTAAATACACTTTGGGAAAATTCTGGGGACTGACTTTTACACCATCGCTTGACACAGAAAATTAGGTATTTTTCACTATCAAATGTTTTACCGCGCAGGTGGGCCTTCACACGACCTAAGAAGTAAAAATCAAACGGAGCCAAGTCCGGACTGTCGGGAGGATGATGAACAATTCTCCAACCCATTTTCCTGATTTTCTTTTGCGTCATAAGAGCTGTATGGGGTTTGGCATTGTCATGGTGTAGTCTGATGAGCTGACCCTGAAGCTGTGGTCTGTGGGTCTTGATAGCTTCTCCAATGACAAACAGTAACGGTCTTGGCCGTCCAGTGTGGCCACGCGGTTAAAGGCGCTTCAGTCTGGAACCGCGCGACCGCTACGTCGCAGGTTCGAATCCTGCCTCGGGCATGGATGTGTGTGATGTCCTTAGGTTAGTTAGGTTTAAGTAGTTCTAAGTTCTGGGGGACTGATGACCTCAGATGTTAAGTCCCATAGTGCTCAGAGCCATTTAGTAACGGTCTTGGTTATGTGGAGCCAGGTTCCAAAAAGTCAATGAAAATGACACTGATCCCAGAAGAAGGAGACCATCACCTTTCGGTCTGCTGTTCGTGGAAGTCTTGGTGACGCCACTCCATGGATTGGGTTTTACTCTGTTTCGGACAAAATGAACCATGTTTCCTCCTGGGTAATGACGACGTCAAAACACTGTTTCCATCCTTCAGTGAAGGTCTTCATGAGACCCTCGCACACATTCTTCCTCATCGTTTTCATTTCTCTTGTCGATAATATAGGCACCCAACTTGCACAGATTTATCTGTACCCTAGTGATACCATACTACCCAATGACAAACGAGTCATTTCAGCAAGCTGTCGTGTCGTCACATATCTGTCAAATTGGATGATTTGATCAATGGTCTCCGTATTCACATCACTCACTGCCGTCAATGGTCTACCGCACAGTGGATTGTCCAGTAGAGAGAAATCACCTTCTTTAAACCTCTACAACCACCGCTGGATACTGCTGCGATCCACTGTGTCCTCCCCACAAACAGGGAGCAACTTCCTGTGAATCGATGTGGCAGAGTCATCGCCGGTCTTGAAGAGGAACTCCATCACCGACCGTTGTCGCAACCTGACATCTACTTCACGGTCCATTATGGGTCACATGTAAATAAGAGGAAACACTTTTATATACCAACATATAAGTAAATGTTCCAAGTATGTTCACAAATTTCATTCTCCTCCTGCGAAAAATAAAAAAAATTAGAGACGACTGTGCAAAACTTCTTGAACACCCATTGTACACTTCACAGTAAAAAAAGTGGGCACGCCTGAATTCCAACGTGTAGGCTGCACCTGAATGTTTGCAACCAACATAGCATATCTGTGTTGCACATCGTCGCAACCCTCCACAGTACAGTCGTTGTAAGATACACAATGGGTACCGCTAGAGACTACTAGAGAACACCAGTCTTTATGACAGTTCGTCCAGATGTAAAGTAATACCACGATACTACAGAAGAGATCAGACAGTCCTTAACGTTTGTAAACTAAACTTAATTACAATAAGTGACATTTCGAACGTTATGGGACAACTAATTTTGTCACATAAATCGTTCAGTAATCCTTAGGCACAATTAAATATTTGAGACAGTATATGGATTAATAAAGTTGTATGGCAATTGGAAACAAGTTCTTCGCTGTCTAAAAGGTTTACTCAACACATGCCGAACGTCGTTCAACGTTCAACGGTGAGTGGTTTCGTATCATCTTCATGTAATGCTAAGCAGTTAAAAGAAAACGTGATGCCGGCCGGGATGGCCGAGCGGTTCTAGGCGCTACAGTCGCAGGTTCGAATTCTGCCTCGGGCGTGGATGTGTGTGATGTCCTTAGGTTAGTTAGGTTCAAGTAGATCTAAGTTCTAGGAGACTGATGACCTCAGAAGTTAAGTCTCATAGTGCTCAGAGCCATCTGAACCATTTTTGAAATCGTGATTAACGGCGGCAAGCACTCTACGGAAATCTCAACATTAACAACGAATCACAAGTAATATCATTGTTCACATTACTCATCAACAGTTACTGGTACACAAAGTTGTACTTTAAATGACATGACCAACGTCTTCGTTCTGGATCCGGATGCAAACCCAGAACGTAAATCCATTGTTAACCAAGCGAAGCTTTGTGCCTTATCGAGACTCGATCACTAGGCAGAAAGAGACATCAAATATTGACGACTGCACCAGTATCAGTTATCAATTCTCAACTTGAACATAAATAATGATAATGTTTGTACGAAACCAGGAACCCTAACAGGACAATTACCTTCTTGGTAATTAACCTCTAAAGATGTTGTATATTGTTGCATTGTGAAGAAGCAAAGGATGCACATGTTTAAAATTGAAATGCTAGTGACAAGGATGCGAACCCAGCACCTAATCGGATTGTTGAATAAGTACGTAAAATCAGAATGTAGATATCACAGTTTGTCACCAGTAGTGAGGTTGGAACCTTAAATGACGACTGAAGTTGTATTGCCTGACCAGGATTTGAACCCGGCGCCTACCGCCGTCGTTGTCTAACCAGAAACAGACGATAAATGTCCAGTGTTGGTCCACCATTAGCGAGATGTGCGCACGTTTAACTAGAAATAAGGCGACGAAAACGTCTATGCTGACTGAGAGCCGAACGCCGCACACATGGTTATGAGCACACGTTAATAATCAAATTCTTATTCACGAGTAGCTAGGAATAGCATGTTTAGTTGCAAACCTAAGGCCTTTTTCGTCCCTAGTAACGTGTTGCCTAATATCTGCGATATCATGGTGTTAATTTACAAGTGGATTGACTGCCGTAAAGAGCAATGTTTTCTAGTAGTCGTGTATCATTGAGATGTAAATGAAGTGCCTCAGCAGAAAGTAATTTCCGTCGTGCAGCACGTATTGTTTCAGAGACACTGAGTACATGTTATAAGTACTCAAAACGTGTGTTAATTACTATGTATATACTATTATTTGGAGAAGCTGCCGCCAAACCTGTTTACTTTTACATTCCGCTTAAAAAATGGGTCAAATGGCTCTGAGCACTATGGGACTTAACATCTGAGGTCATTAGTCCTCTAGAACTTAAAACTACTTAAACCGAACTAACCTAAGGAGATCACACACATCCATGCCCGAGGCAGGATTCGAACCTGCGACCGTAGCGGTCGCGCGGTTCCAGACTGAAGCGCCTAGAACCGCTCGGCCACCACCGGCCCATTCCGCTTAGTTGTCGTGGTTGAATATACGTTTTCTTAAGGCTACATCTAAAGCAGAGCGCTTACAAGAAAGAATAGTTTACTGCGTCGTGCTATTGCTATCTCGGTGAAATATTTTGTGGTATGTTTAAAATGAATGTATTTTTGAACGTATTGTTCGTCAAATATTTGAATGAATCGTCAGCTGTAGGTGTGCCTACATATGTTATAGCATAATAGCTGTAGCTGCGTTAGTTTATACTACAGACATGGGTAGGTTAGGTGTAACTTTTGATCCTTTAAGCGGTGATCGTGGCCTTGCGGCCCGGGTCTGTACTAGACGCGGCTCGCGAGCTACGGGCCAGCCAGGCTGGCCGAGGCGAGACGCAAGTGAGCGAGCGGTGGCGTTGGTGGGCCAACAGCCCGCGACGAGCCAGCACGGCTGTGCCGCATGCCTCTGCCTCTGCCGCTCCGTTTGACGTAAATATGTTTACCTCCTCTCCTGGCATCAGTATAAGAGCGGCAAGCAGAAATACACATAGGGCTGTCTGCCGTAATGGCTCACTGGGAGAGGTATATTCGAGATACAGTCGTCGCTCTCATTGAAGAAGGAGGATCTTCCATCAGAGAAGCTGGCAGACGGTATGGCGTACCACATACCACTGCAACGAGATGGTGGAGGATTTTCCTTGAAAGTGGCACCACCAACAGGCAGGGCTCCTGGCTCAGGCAGGAAGAGAGTGAGCTCACAGTAGGAAGACAGGAAGACAGGAACAGAGGAAATCCCTTTCTGAACGCGAAGCTGTTGCGGCGGGAGACCAACTTCCCCGGCTCCAGTGACACGATTCGCCGAAGGCTGAGGGGCGCTGGACTGAGTACGCGACGATCCGCCGTGAAACAAGAGCTCAGCGAAGACAACGTTTTATACCGGCTAGCATTTGCGGAGCTCCATCTGAGGGCGTTGTGGGACAATATCATTATCACTGATAAGAAGGTGTTTTCCACCAGTAACGACGGTCCACGAATCGTTTACAGGCCGCAAGGGACTCGCCATCGACGCGAATGTGTAACCACGACGAGTAGAAGTGGGCGGCTATCTGTTACCTGCTGGGGTTGGATTTCTGCAAGAGGAGCGGAAATTCTTCACAGGATAGAAGCAACTCTGGACAGCGTGCAGTATGCCCACATATTGGAAAATGTGATGCTTCCGTGAGTGCGAATGCTGTACGCAGAAGGGGACGTCACATTGCAAGAGGACCATTCTCCCATTCACAAGTATGTATTTGTTCAGCAGCGGCTCTCCAAGATTGGACTGGCCGCCACGGGCGGCTGATATGAACCCCATGGAAAACATGTGGGCCGAGGTCACCAGAACGTTAACAGAGAACTGGCCAACGAAACCAATCAACTACTGTGGCCGGCCGCGGTGGCCGTGCGGTTCTGGCGCTGTAGTCCGGAACCGCGGGACTGCTACGGTCGCAAGTTCGAATCCTGCCTCGGGCATGGGTGTGTGTGATGTCCTTAGGTTAGTTAGGTTTAAGTAGTTCTAAGTTCTAGGGGACTTATGACCTAAGATGTTGAGTCCCATAGTGCTCTGTGCCATTTGAACCATTTGAACCAACTACTGTGAACGCCTTTTGGGACTGCGTCCTGGAAGCCTGGGAGGAAGTTGCTTCTTCAGGCTGTTACGTCCAAGGGCTTATACATTCTATGCCAAGGCGCATGATAGAAATACAGAATAATGAAGGATTCTGGATAAAATATTAGAGTATTTAAAATGTTTTGTTATGTCTTCTTTTTCGTCAATTTTCGTCATTGGGAGCTACTGGAAGATCGCGTGGCAACAGAAAAAATACAATATGGGTTAGTTTTCTTTTGAGTTGCCTTTTTAATTCAACTGGGTTTATTTTGAATATACAGTTTGTTAAATATTCTATTTTGATTTCATTTATATCTTGTCTAGATACTTATAAACTAATCAGCGTAGATGGACTCTGTCACAGTAGTTTTTTTTTATTTCAAATACATCTCTCTCTTCCCCTCCATCCATCAATACACCCTCCGTCCTCCACACAATACGCAAACGATTTCATATTATGTTTACTCGTTGTTAATACCTCCTCTATTCTCTCTCTCTCTCTCTCTCTCTCTCTCTCTCTCTCTCTCTCTCCTCTGACACTATCGCCGCAAGTGCCCTTCTATTCCATTCCCCCAAAACTTTATAAACAAATCTAGCGGTTTCCATTGGCGCTACATTTTTCTCTTTTAATTGTTGCTGTCTTTACTCTCTATCATTCCTCTCAACACTTATGAAACCGTATTCTTTGATATCCCCTTCCCTATAATCCATTCTTCGTTCTGAAAACAGTCCTTCCTTCTCTCTCGGTCATAAGATGAAACGAACTGTGGCACACATCTAAGTAAGCAGTACTTTGCAAGCATTTCACGCTTATATTTTGCAATTCTGCACTTCTGTCCGTTCCCAGATCCCTCCCTCCTTCCTGTTACCCGTCCCTTGACTTCTGCATCTACATCTAAATGTATACTATGCAATTCATAATTATGTGCTTGGCAGGGGGTTCTGTGAACTAGTGGATTAATCTTGTACTGATGTGTAAAACGTGGAGGTCCACATCACGTCAGAGGCAGATTTTTAACACACACAAGTAACTCTCCTTCACCCCTAGTAACGCCAAGTGAAGAGCGTCAGTAAGCTGCGTAGTTCAATATCCGCAGTAAAGATAACATCCCTTCGCTGCCGACTGGGGCAGAGCGGCATTCGTTTGAGCTATGACAGGTAGAGAAACCCCGGAAGGCATAGACTCTGTCACCAGCAAGCCGTCGTAAACTAGAAAACGTATTTCATTTAACGAACCAATGGCCTTGTAAGTTCACAATGCTCTTACTTTATTTGAACTTGAGACGTTGAAAATTGTGGTGCTGGACTGGGATTCGAATTTGATTTCACTGTGTTCCCCAAGATTGCAAACTCTTCTAGGCCTCCTCGAAAGGCACCTATCTGGTTTCGAATCCAGATTAGCACAAAATATTCATTATTTCATTTCAAGCCCTAGCATGTGCACTCCGAGCTACTAGTGAAAAATAGTTGAATTTTCAACGTCTCTTCGTGCGTTGTCAGCTGTAACGTGTTCGTTTCAATTCACAGCCACATGATGAGCTTTTTATCACAACATTACGAGATCAAACGTTTCCTTACATCTTTTCAAGGTCAAACATTCCTCTCCATCCTAATGGCGAAAACTGATTTGGGTTTCACGTTGTCTTCGTTGTGATAATCAAAGACGATATGTTGTGGATTCAACTTCTAGCCAGCAGAGTATTTTCCATCACATCATTGAAAGTTACAAACATGCCACCCCTAGCTATTATTGGAAAATAATTTGATAGTTAAAGTGTCTTCATAACCACGTGTGCGGGGTTTGAATTTCATTCAGCACAGAACTTTTCGTCGCCTGATGTCTACCTAAACATCCGCACATCTCACTTCTGGGGAACCAACAATAGATATTTATCGTCTGTTCCTGGCTAGAAAAAGACGGCGCTAGATGCTGGGTTAGAATCCCAGTCAGGCAAAAACAATTCTATCGTCATTTAAGGTTCCAACATCTCGCTATTGGTGAAAACATTTGATATTTAACTTCTAATTTTACGTACTTCGTTAACAATCCGATTAGGTGCTGGTTGCGCATCCCTGTCACAAGCTTTACATGATGGCATTTCAATTTTAAACATGAGCGTACCTTGTTCCTTGTGAATGACACCATATAAAACGTCGTTGGGGGTAGTTCCCAGGAAGGTAACTGTTATGACAGGATTCCCAGTTCAGTACAAACATTTTCGTCATTTATTTTCAGGATCTGAATTGATAACTGATGCTAGTGCAAACGTCTGTACTTCACGTCTCTTTATGCCTAGTGATCGGGTCTCAATAGGGCATAAACAAAGCTTAGCTTAGTTAGCAATGGCTATAGGTGCTGGGTTTGAATCCAGGTCCAGAAAGACGAAGTTCGTCATGTCATTTAAAGACCAGATTTGTGTACTCGTAGCTGTTGATGTGTTACGAGAACAATGATATTACTGGTGATTCGCAGTTAATGTTGAGATTTCCGTAGAGTGCTAGTTGCCGTTAGCGAGTTTTTGTACTGGTTCGTCCAATATCCAGTTTCCAGAGCCACTCGCCGTTGAGCGACGTTCAGCACGTGGATGGAAAACCTTTCCGAGAACGAAAAACTTTTTTCCATTTGCCGTACAGCTTTGTAACTCCATATATTGTCTCACGTATTTAATTTTGACTAAGGATTACTGTACGATATATGTAAAATAATCCGTTTTCTCAGAAATTTTGGAATGTCACTTGTTGCAATTAAGGTTAGTTTATGAGTGTTATGGGGTGTCTCATCGCTAAGAACGTGTTTTCTAATATGTTTTGTATGACGATATTAGTTGACGCTTAGACTGACTGCCATAAAGACCTTTGGTCTCTAGTAGTCTCTTGCGGTACCCATTGTGTGTCGTGTGTTTAGAGGACTTGCAACACAGCTACGTTATGTTGGTTGTATTCGGCAGTGACCCACTTTTTTTTCCGTCAAGTGTACATCTGACTGCCTTAACGTTAGATTAATTCTGTTGTACATTATGTAGAATATTTCCTCTGTCTTATTTGACTTGATAACCAGTCCCAAGAATAGACATAGCGCCACTACAGTGAGTATCATCATCAAGGTAAAGTTCTGGTTCCGGATGAACGGTACGACACTGACAGAGGTGATTGAAGCAAAACTTTGTGGCTGATAACTGGAAGCCATGGGCTAGAGCCCTTGACTGCACCTTGTTGATGGCTCCCTGCAGGTGGCGCTTAGCAACACCAGTGCAGGAGGATCAGTAGGAAATCCAGAAGTCGTCTACACATACAGAAGGTAGACGGATGGCCCAACAGCTGCTGTTAGACCATTAATGGGCATGAGAGAGAGAGAGATCGAGAGAGAGAGAGATAGAGAGAGATAGAGAGAGAGAGACTCAATACGGAACCCTGTGGTACCCCTTTCCCTTGGACAAGGGGGGGGGGGGGGGAGAGAGAGAGAGAGAGAGAGAGAGAGAGAGAGAGAGAGAGAGAACTATGAGAGACACCAACTTTGACACGGAAAGTATGGAGAGACGGAGGCTTTTGGATAAAAATCGGGAGCAAGCCCTGGAGGTCACACTCATATAATGTGACAAGGTGTGTCTTAGCGCCTTCTCTAATGCCTGTATGTTGTCTGGTTGCCTAAATGACGAGTGGCCTCCAGTTTCAAATGGCGTTATCTTCACCAAATATCTTGTTAAGCGTCCTATGTGCCGTGAACTCCGGCGAGGCAAGGCACTTACACCATCCTCAAGTAATTCTCTTTTTGATCTGTCTGTTAATTAAATTTTTAATTGTAGGAGATCACGACACTCTTACAAGCTATTATTGTTAAATCCTGCCTTCTTATTATCCTCTGATTCACACTGATTATCATACTGAATGAAAAGAGACAAGCCGAATGGCTTGCCACCTTTCGAGCTTCAGTTTATTACACATTTTAGTTTTCTAGTTATTTGTTTGAGCGTGAAGTTGAGATCTAACGCAGGACTTTTTACGAGAGTATTACCGAGGTGTTGTAAGGAGTACTCACATAAAAACGACACACATGGAGAAAAGTAAGTAAATTGTTCATTATTTCAAAAGTAGTCGCCATAACTGTTAATACATTTATCCCACTGTGAGACAAGCTCGTCTGTACCTTCATGGGAAAAGTTTTCGATTGCCTAAGGAGCCATGATTGTACCCAGGTGCGTACCTATTCATCCGAAGCAAATTGGTGGCCATAAAAGCATTTTTTCAGGGCTCCAAAAATATGGAAATTGTATGGGGAGAGATCGGGCTGTATGGAAGATGTGTAAGATGGACCAACATGTTGTCAGAATCATTTCGACTATGCTGCAGAAGTTGCACTGGGAAGCACTTCTCATCCTCCATATAGTCCTGATCTCAATAGTTCTGGAGCCCTAAAGAAAGACATTTGTGGCCGTCAGTTTGCTTTGGATGAAGAGATGGACGCACATCTGGGTACGACCATGGTTGCATAGGCACTGACCCATTTTGACCCACAATGGGATAAATGTACTAACAGTTATGGCAATTTCTTTTGAAATAATAAACGTTATTTACTTTTATTCATCTGTCACCTTTTTTCATTTGACTGCGCCTTATATAATGTCGAGTAGACGTGCCCCTAAAGGCAGGCAGTCAGTGACACACCGGAAGGCAGCGTTAGCATCCAGACATGGCCAGTTTGTGTGTGTACGTACGTGTGTGTGTGTGTGTGTGTGTGTGTGTGTGTGTGTGTGAGTGTGTGTGTGTGTGTGAGAGAGAGAGAGAGAGAGAGAGAGAGACGTGATCACAAAATTGTTAGGACTTCATAGTAATTGTTTCGATCAACAATGAGTATCTTCAGCTCTGCTGCAAAAATTGGAAAAAAAACAACTAGTGGACTGTCCACTTATTAAAACAATAAAATAGGCCAAAATGAACATTACAGACGTATATGTGGGAAACATGACCTTAAAATATGACTAGACAGACTTGCTTCAAAACATGTCCTAATATAATGGAGCCATAGTGGCATCGTCAAGAGATATACACAAAATCAGCATATCATGGTCGCATATATTTAAAATATGGTATATACATTACTGGCCATTAAAATTGCTACAACAAGAAGAAATGCAGATGATAAACGGGTATTCGTTGGACAAATACATTATACTAGAACTGACATGAAATTATATTTTCACGCAATTTCGATGCATAGATCCTGAGAAATCAGTACCCAGAACAACCACCTCTGGCCGTAATAAAGGCCTTGATACGCCTGGGCATTGAATCAAACAGACCTTGGATGGCGTGTACAGGCACAGCTGCCCATGCACTTTCAACACGATACCACAGTTCATCAAGAGTAGTGACTGGCGTATTGTGACGAGCCAGTTGCTCTCCCACCGTTGACCAGACGTTTTCAATTGATGAGAGATCTGGAGAATGTGCTGCCCAGGGCAACAGTCGAACATTGTCTGTATACATAAAGGCCCGCACAGGACATGCAACATGCGGTCGTGGATTATCCTGCTGAAATGTAGGGTTTCGCAGGGATCGAATGAAGGGTAGGGCCACGGGTCGTAACACATCTGAAATGTAACGTCCACTGCTCAAAGTGCCGTCAATGCGAACAAGAGGTGACCGAGACGTGTAACTAATGGCATCCCATACCATCACGACTGGTGATACGCCAGTACGGCGATGACGAATACACACTTCCAATGTGCGTTCACCGCGATGTCGCCAAACACGGATGCGACCATCATGATGCTGTAAACAGAACCTGGATTCATCCGAAAAAATGACATTTCGCCATTCGTGCACCCAGGTTCGTCGTTCAGTAGACCATCGCAGGTGCTCCTGTCTGTGATGCAGCGTCAAGGGTAACCGCAGCCATGGTCTGCGAGCTGATAGTCCATGCTGCTGCAAACGTCGTCGAACTGTTCATGTCTTGTTGTCTTGCAAACGTCCCCATCTGTAGACTCAGGTATCGAGACGTGGCTGCACGATCCGTTACAGCCATGCGGATAAGATGACTATCATCTCGAGTGCTAGTGATACGAGGCCGTTGGGATGCAGCACGGCGTTCCGTATTACCCTCCTGAACCAACCGATTCCATGTTCTGCTAACAGTCATCGGATCTCGACCAACGTGAGCAGCAATGTCGCAATACCATAAACCGCAATCGCGATAGCTACAATCCGACCTTTATCAACGTCGGAAACGTGATGGTACGCATTTCTCCTCCTTACACGAGGCATCACAACAACGTTTCACCAGGAAACGCCGGTCAACTGCTGTTTGTGTATGAGAAATCAGTTGGAAACTTTCCTCATGTCAGCACGTTGTAGGTGTCGCCATCGGCGCCAACCTTGTGTGAATGCTCTGGACAGCTAATTATTTGCATATCACAGTATCGTCTTCCTGTCGGTTAAATTTCGCGTCTGTAGCACCTCGTCTTCGTGGTGTAGCAATTTTAATGGCCAGTAGTGTAGTATTTGTTTCGATCAACGATGAGCATCTTCAGATATGCTACAAAAATTGAGAAAAACAAATACAACTAGTTGACTGTCCACATATTAAAACAATAAAATAGGCCATAATGAACACTACAGACGTATATTAGGGAAACAAGAGCTTAAAATACGACTAGAAACACTTGTTTTAATACATGTCCTAATATAATGGAGCCATGGTGACATCGTCAAGAGATATACACAAAATCAGCATATTTTCGTCGCATACATTTAAAATATGGTATATACTAAGTCACAGTGTCAGCGCAGTCATCTTTTTACCATTGCTAGCTACTGTTTACAAGAACTACCGCCAAGCATCTGGGCTGAGGCCAGATCTGAATTTAATGATCACTTCAGTTTGGGGTAGGATGCAAGTAGTCCATCCTCTACCAATAGGGGCTGCTTTAGTGTCAAAAACTCTTATGCTAAATTCCTTAATCAGTCACGGATGAAAATCGTTATTCGGATATAACCAAATGAGTTCATCGAACAAAACAGTGATGCTTTTATAATACAACTGATATCGAAAAATTTCCGAAATTTCAATTTTGCTCGCAAATGGTTTAGATTGTTGATGCTGAGCATATTTCTTCTATTGTGTTTCTACGAGTTTGCGATTTTGGCGTGACTTAGGACAGTTGATATTTTTAAAAATATCAGGAATCTTATATGTGGTTGTTGTTGTTGTGGTCTCCAGTCCAGAGACTGGTTTGATGCAGCTCTCCATGCTACTCTGTCCTGTGCAAGCTTCTTCACTTCCAAGTAACTACTGCACCCTACATCCTTCTGAATGTGCTTAGTGTATTCATCTCTTGGTCTCCCTCTACGATTTTTACCCTCCACGCTGCCTTCCAATACTAAATTGGTGATCCCTTGATGCCTCAGAACATGTCCTACCAACCGATCCCTTCTTCTAGACAAGTTTTGCTACAAATTCCTCTTCTCCCCAATTCTATTCAGTATCTCCTCATTAGCTACATGAACTACCCATCTAATCTTCAGCATTTTTCTGTAGCACTACATTTCGAAAGCTTCTATTCTCTTCTTGTCTAAACTATTTATCATCCACGTTTCATATCAATACATGGCTACACTACATACAAATAGTTTGAGACAAGACATCCTGACACTTAAATCTGTGCTCTATGTTAACAAATTTTTCTTCTTCAGAAACGCTTTCCTTGCCATTGCCAGTCTACATTTTATATCCTCCCTACTTCGACCGTCATCAGTTATTTTGCTCCCTAAATACCAAAACGCACCTATTACTTTTAGTGTCTCATTTCCTAATCTAATTCCCTCAGCATCACTTGATTTCATTAGACTACATTCCATTTTCCTCGTTATACTTCTGTTGGTGTTCATCTCATAGCCTCCATTCAAGACACTGTCCATTCCGTTCAGCTGCTCTCCCAGGTCCTTTGCTGTCTCTGACAGAATTACAATGTCATCGGCAAAAGCTTTTATTCCATCTCACTGGACTCTAATTCCCACTCCAAATATTTCTTTTGTTTCCTTTACTGCTTGCTCAATGTACATATTGAATAACATCGGGGATATGCTACAACCCTGTCTCACTCCCTTCCCAACCACTGCTTCCCTTTCATGCACCTGATTCATATAACTGTCAAATTGTTTCTGTACAAATTGTAAATAGCCTTTCACTCTCTGTATTTGACCCCTGCCACCTCCACAATTTGAAAGAGAGTATTCCAGTTAACATGGTCAAAAGCTTTCTCTAAGTCTACAAATGCTAGAAACGTAGGTTTGCCTTTCCTTAATCTCTTTTAAAATAAGTCGTAGGGTCAAGACAGCCCCGCGTGTTCCAACATTTCTACGGAATCCAAAGCGATCTTCCCCGAGGTCTGCTTCCACCAGTTTTTCCATTCGTCTGTAAAGAATTCGCGTTAGTCTTTCGCAGCCGTGACTTATTAAACTGATAGTTCGGTAATTTTCACATCTGTCAACACCTGCTTTCTTTGGCATTGGAATTATTATATTCTTCTTGAAGTCTGAGGCTATTTCGCCTATCTAATACATCTTGGTCACCAGATTGGTAGAGTTTTGTCATGGCTGGGTCTCCCAAGGCTATCAGTAGTTCTAAAGGAATGTTGTCTACTCCCAGGACCTTGTTTCGGCTTAGGTCTTTCAGTACTCTGTCAAATTCTTCACGCAGTATCATATCACCCATTTCATCTTCATCTACGTCCTCTTCCATTTCCATAATATTGTTCCCAAGCACATCGCCCTTGTATAGACCTTCTATATACTCTTTCCACCTTTCTGCTTTTCCTTCTTTGCGTAGAACTGGTTTCCCATATGAGCTCTTGATATTCATACAGGTGATTCTCTTTTCTCCAGAGGTATCTTTAAATTTCCTGTAGGAAACATAGCTTACCCCTTGTGATATACATATGCCTCTACATCCTCACATTTATTATCTAGCCATCCCTGCTTAGCCATTTTCCACTTCCTGTCGATCTCATTTTTGAGACGTTTGTATTCCTTCTTGTCTGCTTCATTTACTGCGTTTTTATATTTTCTCTTTTCATCAATTAAATTCAATATGTCTTCTGTTACCCAAGGATTTCTACCAGCCCTCGTCCTTTTACCTACTTGATACTCTGCTGCCTTCACTATTTCATCTCTCAGAGCCACCCATTCTTCTTCTACTGTATTTCTTACCCCTGTTCTTGTCAATCGTTCCCTAATGCTCTCTCTGAAACTCTCTACAGCCTCTGGTTCGTTCAGTTTATCCAAGTCCCATCTCCTTAAATTCTCACCTTTTTGCAGTTCCTTCAGTTTCAATCTACAGTTCATAACCAATAGTTCGTGGTCAGTACCCACATCTGCCCCTGGAAATGTCTTACAGTTTAAAGCCTGGTACCTAAATCTTTGTCTTACCATTATATAGCCTACCTGAATCCTTCCAGTGTCTCTACGCCTCTTCCACGTAGCCGGCCAGTGTGGCCGAGCGTTCTAGGCGCCACAGTCTGGAACCGCGCGACCGCCACGGTCGCAGGTTCGAATCCTGCCCCGGGCATGGATGTGTGTGATGTCCTTAGGATAGTTAGGTTTAAGTAGTTCTAAGTTCTAGGAAACTGATGACCACAGATGTTAAGTCCCATAGTGCTCAGAGCATTTGAACCATTTTTTCTTCCACGTATACAACCTTCTTTCATGGTTCTTAAACCAATCTTATACACCGATACTTAAAAAAATTATACTTATCCGCCCTCGATATATCGAAAAGTAGTATCGACGTATCTACAAAAGTAGCATCGTCGTACTGGCCTATAATAATATCGGCTGCACATTGTAAATATACTGCCGGTTTGAGATCTGTATAGGCATACTTAAGTATTGATTTATAATTAGATATTCTGTACATCAACAAGATAGCTGCCTGCTCATCCTCCTTAGAGCAAGAATTGAAAGGAAAATGATGCACGTTCACGCTTGGCGATAACCAGTTGGCTAACAATGGTAACTGTAGTAGTAGTAGTAGTAGTAGTAGCACCAGCTTTATTCATACTCATCCGTAGATCTCTTTTTACAAGGATATAGGACATGTTCAAATCGCTCTGAGCACTATGGGACTTAACATCTGTGGTCATCAGTCCCCTAGAACTTAGAACTACTTAAACATAACTAACCTAAGGACATCACACACATCCATGCCCGAGGCAGGATTCGAACCTGCGACCGTTGCGGTCACGCGGTTCCAGACTGAAGCGCCTAGAACCGCACGGCCATTCCGGCAGGCATTCAATACCTCCTGATTAGTTATGTGATCTACCCATCTAATCTTCAGCATTCATCTGTAGCACCACATTTCGAAAGCTTCTATTCTCTTCTTGTCTAAACTATTTATCGTCCACGTTTCACTTCCATACATGGCTACACTCCATACAAATACTTTCAGAAACGACTTCCTGACATTTAAATCTATACTCGATGTTAACAAATTTTTCTTCTTCAGAAACGCTTTCCTTGCCATTGCCAGTCTACATTTTATATCCTCTCTACTTCGACCATCATCAGTTATTTTGCTCCCCAAATAGCAAAACTTCTTTGCCACTTTAAGTGTCTCATTTCCTAATCTAATTCCCTCAGCATCACCCGACTTAATTCGACTACATTCCATTATCCTCGTTTTGCTTTTGTTGATGTTCATCTTATATCCTCCTTTCAAGACACTGTCCATTCCGTTCAACTGCTCTTCCAAGTCCTTTGCTGTCTCTGACAGAATTACAATGTCATCAGCGAACCTCAAAGTTTTTGTTTCTTCTCCATGAATTTTAATTCCTACTCCGAATTTTTGTTTTGTTTCCTTTACTGCTTGCTCAATATACACATTGAATAACATCGGGGATAGGCTACAACCCTGTCTTACTCCCTTCCTGACCACTGCTTCCCTTTCATACCCCTCGACTCTTATAACTGCCATCTGGTTTCTGTACAAATTGTAAATAGCCTTTAGCTCCCTGTATTTTACCCCTGCCACCTTCAGAATTTGAAAGAGAGTATTCAAGTCAATGTTGTCAAAAGCTTTCCGTAAGTCTACAAATGCTAGAAACGTAGGTTTGCCTTTTCTTAATCTTTCTTCTAAGATAAGTCGTAAGGTTAGTATTGCCTCACGTGTTCCAACATTTCTACGGAATCCAAACTGATCTTCCCCGACGTCCGCTTCTACCAGTTTTTCCATTCGTCTGTAAAGAATTCGCGTTAGTATTTTGCAGCTGTGACTTATTAAACTGATAGTTCGGTAATTTTCACATCTGTCAACACCTGCTTTCTTTGGGATTGGAATTATTATATTCTTCTTGAAGTCTGTGGGTATTTCGCCTGTCTCATACATCTTGCTCACCAGATGGTAGAGTTTTGTCAGGACTAGCTCTCCAAAGGCTGTCAGTAGTTCTAATGGAATGTTGTCTACTCCGGGGGCCTTGTTTCGACTCAGGTCTTTCAGTGCTCTGTCAAACTCTTCACGCAGTATCATATCTCCCATTTCATCTTCATCTACATCCTCTTCCATTTCCATAATAGTGTCCTCAAGTGCATCGCCCTTGTATAGACCCTCCTTTCACCTTTCTGCTTTCCCTTCTTTGCTTAGAACTGGGTTTCCATCTGAGCTCTTGATATTCATACAAGTGGTTCTCCTTTCTCCACAGGTCTCTTTAATTTTCCTGTAGGCAGTATCTATCTTACCCCTAGTGAGATAAGCCTCTACATCCTTACATTTGTCCTCTAGCCATCCCTGCTTAGACATTTTGCACTTCCTGTCGATCACATTTTTGAGACGTTTGTATTCCATTTTGCCTGCTTCATTTACTGCATTTTTAAATTTTCTCCTTAAACATATATTTTTAAATATCCTTATATCGATGTTTTATCAACAACCCAGTGTGGTTGACTAGAAAGAGCACCGTGTCGGTAGAAAATTTTATTTTAAACTTTATAAAGTAATTGCAGACACGCAGCAAATCTAGAAACAAACTTCTGGAGACAATGCTTTAGGGCAGACACAGAGTTACGACTGATATAAGCACTTCAAAAACTGGCGAACGTAGAATGAAAATGATGATGATGATGATGATGACTGTTCTTATCGGCCGTAACTGGTATCACACCAGAAAATTGTCTGAAAGTCAGGGATATTATTCTGCAGGATAGTAAACAGCTATGATAAATGTGATCCTACTGTGTACAATAATTGTACATGATAAGAAATCGGTGAATTTTGTGGCACTACTGTTTCAAGACAATTGTAAACAACATCGCGTGGTAGTTTGCGGGGAATTCAAACAAACAATTAAGTCAAGACAATCCAAACTTTCTTTCAAAGGTTGTTCCAGCTGACAAAAAACGGTTTATGGTTATGACCGTGAAACTAAGCAGCAATCGTTGAATTGGAAGGGCTTTTCTTCACCTCGGCCAACAAAAGTTCCATGACTCAAGAGTAAAATTAATCCCTTGTAGGAGTTTTTTTAATATTGACAGACTTGTTCATTGATAGTTCGTCCCTCCTGCTCACATGATCAATAAAGCTATCATGATGTCCTCAGATAGTTCAGGGAGGACAGTAGCAGGATCGATTCAAGAACATCTTTCCACACAAGTGACATCTCATTTGGCTCCACCCACTTACCTGAGGTATTAGATGTCTTCCTTTGGGCTTTTGGTTGGACCATTAAAAGTAAATATAAATGTAATATAGTAAAAATTGATTTTTTCTTTTAAAATAAGCACTACGTAGACATTCCGATGTAACAGAAATAAATCTTATCCCGATGGTAAATACTAACAGAAGCTATGATTAATTTACGTTTAAGGTAATTCCTCCCCCCCCCCCCCCCCCCATGAACCATGGACCTTGCCGTTGGTGGGGAGGCTTGCGTGCCTCAGCGATACAGATAGCCGTACCGTAGGTGCAACCACAACGGAGGGGTATCTGTTGAGAGGCCAGACAAACATGTGGTTCCTGAAGAGGGGCAGCAGCCTTTTCAGTAGTTGCAGGGGCAACAGTCTGGAAGATTGACTGATCTGGCCTTGCAACATTAACCAAAACGGCCTTGCTGTGCTGGTACTGCGAACGGCTGAAAGCAAGGGGAAACTACAGCCGTAATTTCTCCCGAGGACATGCAGCTTTACTGTATGATTAAATGATGATGGCGTCCTCTTGGGTAAAATGTTCCGGAGGTAAAATAGTCCCCCATTCGGATCGCCAGGCGGGGACTACTCAGGAGGACGTCGTTATCAGGAGAAAGAAAACTGGCATTCTACGGGTCGGAGCGTGGAATGTCAGACCCCTTAATCGGGCAGGTAGGTTAGAAAATTTAAAAAGGAAAATGGATAGGTTGAAGTTAGATATAGTGGGAATTAGTGAAGTTCGGTGGCAGGAGGAACAAGACTTTTGGTCAGGTGATTACAGGGTTATAAATACAAAATCAAATAGGGGTAATGCAGGAGTAGGTTTAATAATGAATGAAAAAATAGGAGTGCGGGTTAGCTACTACAAACAGCATAGTGAACGCATTATTGTGGCCAAGATAGACACAAATCCCATGCCTACTGCCGGCCGAAGTGGTCGTGCGGTTAAAGGCGCTGCAGTCTGGAACCGCGAGACCGCTACGGTCGCAGGTTCGAATCCTGCCTCGGGCATGGATGTTTGTGATGTCCTTAGGTTAGTTAGGTTTAACTAGTTCTAAGTTCTAGGGGACTAATGACCTCAGCAGTTGAGTCCCATAGTGCTCAGAGCCATTTGAACCGTTTTTGAACCCATGCCTACTACAGTAGTACAAGTTTATATGCCAACTAGCTCTGCAGATGATGAAGAAATTGATGAAATGTATGACGAGATAAAAAAAATTATTCAGGTAGTGAAGGGAGACGAAAATTTAATAGTCATGGGTGACTGGAATTCGTCAGTAGGAAAATGGAGAGAAGGAAACATAGTAGGTGAATATGGACTGGGGGGAAGAAATGAAAGAGGAAGCCACCTTGTAGAATTTTGCACAGAGCATAACTTAATCATAGCTGACACTTGGTTCAAGAATCATGAAAGAAGGTTGTATACCTGGAAGAATCCTGGAGATACTAAAAGGTATCAGATAGATTACATAATGGTAAGACAGAGATTTAGGAACCAGGTTTTAAATTGTAAGACATTTCCTGGGGCAGATGTGGATTCTGACCACAATCTATTGGTTATGAACTGCAGATTGAAACTGAAGAAACTGCAAAAAGGCGGGAATTTAAGGAGATGGGACTTGGATAAACTGAACGAACCAGAGGTTGTACAGAGTTTCAAGGAGAACATAAGGGAACAATTGACAGGAATGGGGGAAAGAAATACAGTAGAAGAAGAATGGGTAGCTCTGAGGGATGAAGTAGTGAAGGCAGCAGAGGATCAAGTAGGTAAAAAGACGAGGGCTAATAGAAATCCTTGGGTAACAGAAGAAATATTGAATTTAATTGATGAAATGAGAAAATATAAAAATGCAGTAAATGAAGCAGGCAAAAAGGAATACAAACGTCTCAAAAATGAAATCGACAGGAAGTGCAAAATGGCTAAGCAGGGATGGCTAGAGGACAAATGTAAGGATGTAGAGGCTTATCTCACTAGGGGTAAGATAGATACTGCCTACAGGAAAATTAAAGAGACCTTTGGAGAGAAGAGAACCACTTGTATGAATATCAGGAGCTCAGATGGCAACCCAGTTCTAAGCAAAGAAGGGAAGGCAGAAAGGTGGAAGGAGTATATAGAGGGTTTATACAAGGGCGATGTAGTTGAGGACAATATTATGGAAATGGAAGAGGATGTAGATGAAGATGAAAAGGGAGATAAGATACTGCGTGAAGAGTTTGACAGAGCACTGACAGACCTGAGTCGAAACAAGGCCCCCGGAGTAGACAACATTCCATTAGAACTACTGACAGCCTTTGGAGAGCTAGTCCTGACAAAACTCTACCATCTGGTGAGCAAGATGTATGAGACAGGCGAAATACCCACAGACTTCAAGAAGAATATAATAATTCCAATCCCAAAGAAAGCAGGTGTTGACAGATGTGAAAATTACCGAACTATCAGCTTAATAAGTCACAGCTGCAAAATACTAACACGAATTCTTTACAGACGAATGGAAAAACTAGTAGAAGCCAACCTCGGGGAAGATCAGTTTGGATTCCGTAGAAACACTGGAACACGTGAGGCAATACTAACCTTACGACTTATCTTAGAAGAAAGATTAAGAAAAGGCAAACCTACGTTTCTAGCATTTGTAGACTTAGAGAAAGCTTTTGACAACGTTAACTGGAATACTCTCTTTCAAATTCTGAAGGTGGCAGGGGTAAAATACAGGGAGCGAAAGGCTATTTACAATTTGTACAGAAACCAGATGGCAGTTATAAGAGTCGAGGGGCATGAAAGGGAAGCAGTGGTTGGGAAAGGAGTGACACAGGGTTGAAGCCTCTCCCCGATGTTATTCAATCTGCATATTGAGCAAGCAGTAAAGGAAACAAAAGAAATATTCGGAGTAGGTATTAAAATTAATGGAGAAGAAGTAAAAACTTTGAGGTTCGCCGATGACATTGTAATTCTGTCAGAGACAGCAAAGGACTTGGAAGAGCAGTTGAACGGAATGGACAGTGTCTTGAAAGGAGGATATAAGATGAACATCAACAAAAGCAAAACGAGGATAATGGAATGTAGTCGAATTAAGTCGGGTGATGCTGAGGGAATTAGATTAGGAAATGAGACACTTAAAGTAGTAAAGAAGTTTTGCTATTTGGGGAGCAAAATAACTGATGATGGTCGAAGTAGAGAGGATATAAAATGTAGACTGGCAATGGCAAGGAAATCGTTTCTGAAGAAGAGAAATTTGTTAACATAGAGTATAGATTTAAGTGTCAGGAAGTCGTTTCTGAAAGTATTTGTATGGAGTGTAACCATGTATGGAAGTGAAACATGGACGATAACTAGTTTGGACAAGAAGAGAATAGAAGCTTTCGAAATGTGGTGCTACAGAAGAATGCTGAAGATAAGGTGAGTAGATCACGTAACTAATGAGGAGGTATTGAATAGGATTGGGGAGAAGAGACGTTTGTGGCACAACTTGACTAGAAGAAGGGATCGGTTGGTAGGACATGTTTTGAGGCATCAAGGGATCACAAATTTAGCATTGGAGGGCAGCGTGGAGGGTAAAAATCGTAGAGGGAGACCAAGAGGTCAATACACTAAGCACATTCAGAAGGATGTAGGTTGCAGTAGGTACTGGGAGATGAAGAAGCTTGCACAGGATAGAGTAGCATGGAGAGCTGCATCAAACCAGTCTCAGGACTGAAGACCACAACAACAACAACAAAGGTAATTCCTAAGACCCTTAAAAGTTTTTGGTGAAGGCAGACACAACTAGATCTATTATATCTTTCCATCTCCAAAGAAAAAAGTGCTATCTACGAGGGACTTTCAATATCTGATACAAGACTTTCTTTTTCTCGGCCAATTACGGTTGAAAAAATGCAAAACTTATTGTGGGACATGGTGGAACATTTCCGCTTCAGGCAATATAGTTTCATGAAGTTCCGATAGTCGACAGGGCTGAACGTATACTCCAAAATGGCATCTGTAACGACGGTCTGATCCAAGCAGAGAGCTGTGTGTAATTGAGATTATTTCGCTGGGAAACCAGAGCATCGCAGATATTCACCGGCTTTGCAGAATGTCTACGGAGACCTCCAGTAAGATGGCGTAAGGTCATCGCGTTAAACGTATATTATGTTGAAAAAAAAAAGGTTTTGTAGCCAAAAGAGTGGGGAATAATATAGTGTATTGCAATCCCGATTAAAACCAACCTGCTTTGAGAAAAAGTGCGTTGCATTACTCATTGCATGCCCCTGGTATTAAACTCAATGGAAACAAATGAAAACATTAAATTTTTTAGGTTAATAATGGACCTTTTTAAATCTATAATTTTCAAATTATTTCTCTTCTCTTCCTAAATTCCTCTCCTCAGTCTCTGCGCCACATGTAATAATTCAACAAATGTTTAGTAGACCACCAACTTTTTATTCGAGGCTTCGCCGGAATTTGCATATGTCGCATATATTGCACGCTTCTCCTTTCCTCCTCTCTCGCTGCCCATCCCCTCCGTCCCCCCCCCCCTCTCTGTCCATCTCCACCTTTTCCCTTTCTCAGTCCATCTCCTGCTCCCATTTTCTTTGTCTGTCTCTTCCTCTCCCCCTCTATCTCAATCTCCTATGTCATCCCATTCCCACTCCGACTCCTACCCCAACGGGATGTGGTTCTTATCCCGACAGTACTCCTCTCCAGACAATAAGTGGTATGTGTACCAAGTTTTCTTGAAATATAGCCTGTGATTTAGAAAGAGATGTGAAAAGTACATACATACATGCATTTTGATAGACGTACATACCGCGCGTGTCACCTAATAGTCATCAGGAGCATTTTCTCTGGTGTTTGACCAGATATTTGCAATTTCTGGTTATGCGATGTGTAGCTGGAGTCACCCCAGAAAAATATTGCTCATCACGTCTTACATGCGACGGCCAGTGTCTGCGGGAGGCGAGGGTTTGTTTCCCGTTACGACTTCAGCGTGAGCATTGATGTATTTTAGTTAACGTTTGAAAATTTCTGTATAGCTACACGGACTATGTTACCTTTGTAATTAGGAGAACTGATGTTCTACGGTTTTATGTGATATAGTGAGAGCCAATCTACATCAGAAGGAGAATTTCACGCGTGGTCTCGGATTTAGTAGCTTCTTTTATAAAACCCTATTGACATTATTTAGAGTACAGCACTCCTACGATTGGAGAGACATTTCACGTGTGCTCAGTAACAATGATTCTCAAACGGTTCAAATGGCTCTGTGCACTATGGGACTTAACATCTGAGGTCATCAGTCCCCTAGAATTTAGAACTACTTAAACCTAACTAACCTAAGGACATCACACATCCATGCACGAGGCAGGATTCGAACCTGCGACCGTAGCAGTTGCGCGCTTCCGGACTGACGTGCCTAGAACCGCTCGGTCACCGCGGCCGGCACAATGGTTCTGGCTTTGTTGTTTTCTTCGGAAAGTCAACATCTGAAGTGAGATTAATTTTGTGTCTATTTTAAAATGTACGCAGATAAAAGTTGCTGTGACACCCAAGTTCTTGTTTAATTTTTTTCCGCTTAGAAGGATTTGTTTGATTGGGCAGCACTAGTAAAATCAAAACTGACTTGTATGTGTACATGAAAGGAAACAGACAATAAAGGCAGAACAGTTTCTGTTTTAAACATAAAAACAGTGTTCCGAGTCTCATTTGTCCCACATTTAATATTCACAGGTATTTTGAAAGTAAAGTTCAGTTTTAAATCAAATGAAAAATTTGTAAATATTGCAAAGTGGAATTTTATGAGCTCGTTCGATAGACCAGTCCCAGATTAGTCTAGTGGAATATCCGTTTTATCCGTATAAATTTAAAGGGACAGTAAAACACGAAGAACGACCAGTACTTCAGCAGCGACTGAGTAGCGCCCTGGCCCGCACTCACTGCTGCCGCCATGCAGCAGTAGTGCTTACTCAGCTGCCGCTATGTTTTATTGTCCCCGTTAATACATACTGGTAAAAAGAATGTCGTACTCGACTAATCTGGGAACGCTCTATAGAAGGAACACGTAAAATTCCACTTTAAAACTCATCTCGTTCGTAACGACAAACAGACGACGCTTTCCGTCCGCACTGGATGTCACATGAGACTTGATGAACAGTATGTGTTTAGGGTGACTCCAGATACACATCGCATAAACTAAACTGCAAATATTTGCCGAATCAGCAGAGCACACGCGTATGACGACTCTTATAAGAGATATCTTGTGTATACACTGACAGCGAAAAAATCGCAACACCAAAAAATACACTACTGGCCATTAAAATTGCTATACCACGAAGATGACGTGCTACAGACGCGAAGTTTAACCGACATGAAGAAGATGGTGTGATATGCAAACAATTAGCTTTTCAGAGCATTCACACAAGGTTGGCGCCGGTGGCGACACCTACAACGTGCTGACATGAGGAAGGTTTCCAACCGATTTGTCATACACAAACAACAGTCGACCAGCGTTGCCTGGTGAAACGTTGTTGTTATGTCTCGTGTAAGGAGGAGAAATGCGTATCATCACGTTTCCGACTTTGAGGAAGGTCGGATTGTAGCCTATCGCGATTGCGGTTTATCGTATCGTGACATTGTATGATGTATCATGCAGCGTAACTTGCTGTGACAGTGCGAGAGAGAGAGACAAAGATATTGTTTATTACTCTGTGGCGGACAGCGCTCACATAATTATTCTTAGGATATAGTTTTTGTTTCTTCTGGTTAAGAGTAATTTTAGTAGAGGAGAGCCATTCTTGTGATGTAAAAAATCGACGCCATTGCGAGTTTTTGATTCACACTGTAAAATATAAGTGCATATGGAAGGAAATCAGTTAATAGAACAATAAAATATTGTTCATTTCAAGAAGGTACGTCTTATTATACACCCAGCGATGTACTGCTATTGTGATTTACTAATAAACACCAGTTGAGAACAGTTCCGACGGGAGCGTTCAGTTCTAGTGAAATAGTTCGATGTTTTCTTCGGAAAAGAAGTCACTTCATGGATCATTCAAATCCACAATAGTAACTGGACATTTCTCAGAACTGAAAGCAATCTGATTGCTATGCAACAGAGCCCCGAAGAATATTTCTCCGTATTTTGGTTACCACTTTCAGCTCAACACGGTATCTGCAGCATCTGGAGCAGATTTCTACAACAGCGGAAGCGTGTAATCGCCATCAGTTTCACACACCGCCCTGTGTACGCTGTATGTATTTACCCACAACAGTGAACATACAGTTACTCACACAAATAGAAAGACAATACTAGGTGGTGTGGGGAAACATTTCAGTATAATGGCCCTGTAGAGCTAAACAGTAATTAGCCTAGTAAGAAATGGAGTCGTTATAAAATGTCTACCGTTAGACAGGACACGATCCTGATACAACACTCATAGTGAACCTGCAATATAAATATGTTAGTAATTTAGTAAGTAATGTTTCATTGTGTGTATATATGTCTAGTCTTATAGAGTAACTACATTATGGTCCTTTGTATGTTTCATGTTAACGCCAACGTGCGGGAGTATCATGTGAAGAGAACGAGTGCGCCGTCCCAGCAGCCGAGCAGAAACTTCAGAAAGGCCAGAACATTTGAATTACTAGCTTTCTTGAGCATTTATGCATTGTAGTGACCCCTCATGTAGAAATTTTCTAAGTATAAATAGAGTTGCTATATTACTTTTACTAGAATTCCAGTATTTCAGTAGATATAGTAAGACATTTTATGTGTTATCTATGCACTGTTTTTGTGTCACATTGTAAAGTGTACATTAACAGCATTAGGACATTAACGTTTTTGCGTGTGTAAAAGTTTAATAGTCACTTTTGTAGGACTTATTTAGAGGAGAAACTGTCAATTGCTCATTTAGATGGTGATAACTAGATCTATGTTCAAAGCCAATAAGCAAGCACGCATCACAATGCCACAAAATGAATTAAATAGTGTGAATGCATCGTCAACTAGTGCCACAGAATTTAATACCGCCGTAGTTAGCGGTATGTCGATTACGGCTGAGCAACCAGCAATAATTAATGCGCTCACGCCGTCGACACAAACGGTTGCTAGTTCCGACATTCATATGTCGAAAGAAGTCCAGAGAAATATGCAGCAACCAACAAACAACATGAATTTCATCTCTGACACAGACGCGTGCGAAAACGAAATGACTGTACCGAAAATTGTGTCGGTACAATCCTCATTAAGCCCAGTGCAATCGCCAATTGCTGAGAATACCGATTTGTTATCCCAGCTGATGTCAAGTTTGACTGTCATAACACAAGGGATTAAAGCATTGGAAACCACGCAATCTAATCTTGCAACGGCACAATCCACGTTTGCAAACGACATGAATCGTAGATTCCAGGCATTGGAGAGTGCGCAATATAATTTGGCTCAGGAGCAATCTAATAAACTAAAAGAAATAAATGATAAGATTACTGAGAAATTCCAGAGTTTGGAAACAAAGCAGAGTCACTTGATTACCAGTCAGGTACAACTCATAGTTACACAAGAACAACAGTATCAGGAATTAACAAACAAATACAAAGACATCTTATGTCGTCAAGATACACTAAATCATCAAGTGCAGGAAGTTATTCATGTACAGAACACTATTGCGCAAGACGTGAGTACAATTAAGCACGATAACGAGCAAGCTGTCATTGAGCTTACTCGGAGGATAGACACTCTCAGTCTCGAAGGCGAGAAACACATAGAGAAACTTTTCAATGAACATAAGATCGCATTTTCTAAGGACATTGAAGATTGGGCGAAAGAGCAAACCGAGACAGTGCGAAATTATGTTGACAAAACCTTGAAAGAAACGGTTTCTAACGTGCAAGTTAACAACGAAGCTGCACAAGAACAACTTAAAGCAGAAGTTAAAGAGATTAAGGAGAATATAGGAGATGAATTTCCTGCTTGGAAAGCAAAGATAGAAAATACATTAAAAGCATGCCAGCAGGGTCTAGTTAATACTAGAGGGGCACATACTACTTGAGTTTATCAAAAGCAGACATTATTCCTGATGAAACCAGTGAAACCGAATCCATGCAACAATATCCATGTATTGGTGCATATTTACGTAATCAACCAGAAACAAATTATCGAGATTATCATTCACCGCGTAGTAGTCACCAGAATACACCTGTGACTATGAATGAAGAAAAAATGCTTGTATATCGTCAATTCCAGATATTTATTCCCGAACGGAAGTCGATCAATCCCGTGGTATTTATCAAGCAATTTAAAGGGATATTGCCGCGAATGTGGACTGAGCAACAAAAAATTATGTACGTTGCAGGATTCATACATGGAGATGGATCGATGTGGGCGTCAGAAGCATCCGATTGGTGTCAAGATTATGACCAATTTGAACGCGCTTTCTTGCACAAATACTGGAATAAAGGTGTACAAGAAAGACTACGTAAGGAAGTTTTTGACCCACAACCTTTTTCTTTCAAAAATGGATCTCTAAGAAAGTATTTCGAGAAGTATATAAATAAAAGTAAATACTGGAATGAACCAATCCCGACGCAGGATATCATTCGAATATTAAAGGGCAACTTCCACTTGAAGTTAAGGAAAAACTTCTACATGTGCCTGAACAACATGTGGAAGATTTTCTAGCCACATTGGATTCAATAGACATTCTGTTCGAAGAATCTCGTATGCGCTATAACCAACCAAGTTACCAACCTAACAAATACAATAGTAACAACAAACAGTATGGAAACAAACCTTTTGCACACAATTCACCAAACCCACAGGTGAATTATTTCCAGAAAAACGTGAAATTTGGTAACGAAAATCCCGACAAGTGTAATCATGACCAACAATGTGAACAAACATATAAACGGAAATGGAGGAAGAATAATAAGAAGAGGAAAGGATACTATCAAGAAGGGAATTATCAGCAAAAACGCCGATATCAGCAACCAACCCATGAATATCACAACCAACCACAAACTTCAGGTTGGGTACCAAATGATAATGCAAATGAATGGAGAAATCAACCACCAATAATAACCGACGTAACGGAGCAGACATCTACTAATAATGGACAATCGTCAAACTAAACTCGACTGTCAGAAGCCCCGACGGTGCAGTCGAGGAAGTTTTCAGGGGAGAAAATTCAAGCGTCAATTTCTTTCGGTACAATGATGGCAAATTATTAATAGAAGAACTTCAGCAGGATATGATGGCTTGTCAAGAGGAACATATCACTGAACCTGTTGCGAAAATTCAGGCGGCAATTGAAGGCATTACTGTGCAAGTTACTTTAGATACAGGAGCAGCAGTAAATGTCGTTTCTGAGAAGTTATTTCAAAGAATACTTCAGAAAGCAAATCCACCGATTTTTCCTGTTCAATGTTGTAGAATTGTAGGTCCTACTGGTCATAAGTCTTCTCAGGTTAAAGTGCAGACTCAACTCCAGTTAGATATAGGAAATGTAGCTATAAATTGCACGTTCCTTGTAATAGAAAAATTGGTTGAGGACTGTATCCTGGGTATAGATGAATTTAGAGAGAGAAATTGGCATATCGATTTTTCTCTAGGCCGTGCCAGTTTTACAATAATGGATCAGAAACATCAAGTGAATCTTCTCAGGGAATATAGTACCCATGGAAAGTATTGTCAGGGACGAAAGCTGCAAATAAAGGGGATACATAGCAAACCTGTACGGTATTACCAAATTAATTATTTGCAACCAGTTTTAAACCCTGAAGTTGTGGTATATGAAAAGGTGCAAGAACCTGAATATTTGCAACAACACCAAAGAAAGCAATTATATGATCTTCTACAGGAATATCATGAAGTCTTTCAAGAAAGACATGGTGTAATCAAGGGATACACATGCCATTTAGATGTGATACCACACCAAGTTTTCTGCCGTATTTTTTATCCAGTACCGTGGCACCAACGAAAGGCAGTTGATGCGGAAATCCACCAGATGCTTGAATGGGATCTGATCGAACCTTCGACGAGTCCATACTGTAGTCCGCTTCATGTTGTCTCGAAAAAGGGAGGAAAAGTTCGTCTCGTGCTAGACGCACGGCAGATAAATAAGATTATCATGCCCGTGCGAACTCACCCGGAAAACATCGATGAGCTAATTCAAAAGTTCGAGGGGATGAAATACTTAACAAATATTGATTTGAGAAGTTCATTTTGGCAGGTGGCTCTAGACGAACCATCAAAAAAGTACACCGCATTTGTACATGCAGGTAGAAGCTATCAATTTAAGGTTTTACCTTTTGGGCTAAACGTGGGCTCAGGAGTTTTTATAAATGCTCTAGATCATGCATTGGGACCTGCACTTCGAAGCAATTTAACTTTATTTGTGGACGACATTCTCATAGCTACGAGCACATGGGAGGAGCACGTTGATTTATTGAGAAGAGTGTTAGAACGTTTCAAGGAAGCGGGCATAACCGCAAATCTGCAAAAGTCCCACTTTGCTCGAGATAAAATCAAAATTTTTGGGTCATCTTATAAATGGAAAAGGCATCTTACCGGACTCCGAGAAACTAAAGGCAATCAAAAACTTTGCAGTTCCAACAACAAAAAGACAGTTAAAGGGCTTCCTCGGAGTTGTCTCTTTTTTCAGGCGTTTCATTCACGACCACTCTATTAATGCAGAACCGTTGTACAGCTTGTTGCGCAAAAATACTCCGTGGGTGTGGACGCAACAATGTCAGAATGCATTTGAAGCAATAAAACATGCCTTAGTCAATTCACAAATATTATATCATCCGGATATGAGCCAAGAATTCGGTTTAATGGCAGATGCTTCGGAAATTGGAATAGGTTCATGCCTCTTCCAAGTAAAGATGATAGATAGGAAATCAACTTTCTGTCCAATAGCTTTTGCTAGCCGACTCTTAACTGCTTGTGAAAGACCATATACGACTACCGAAAGGGAAGCATTGGCCGTAGTCTGGTCATTTAAGAAATTTTACTATTACTTATATGGAGCGAAGACAACAGTATACTGTGACCACAAAGCGTTAAGTTTTTTGCAAACATGTAAATTATTACATCCAAGATTAGCAAGATGGACACTCTCACTCCAAGAGTTTCAATTTGAAATTAAATACCTAAGCGGACAGGATAATTTCATTGCTGATGCACTGTCTAGAATGCCAGATGGAGATTTGTCAACTATCAACATCACCGGCAATCCGTCCGAATTTAATGTTCTTATAATGACGGATAGAATATATAGGAAACATTTTCTTGACATGTGTAACAACATGGAAAAACTACAGAATGAAGATCCTCGTTGGCATTCAATAAAGGAAACTTTAGCAAAGCCTGGAAACGATGATCTGAAGAGACTGTACAAAGTTGAGGACGATGTCTTATTTTTCAAAGGGCATCTTGATTCAGATAATTGGAAGGTGTGTATTCCCGAGAAGAATGAGAATGACTTAATTTTGCACACGCACATCACTTGGGGACATTTTGGAGTATTAAAGTGTGCTCGGAAGGTTCAAGCATATTGCTACTTCCCAAACATTCGCAGGAAAGTGCACAGACAGTTAAGGAAATGTAAAATTTGTCAGCTAGCCAAACCAGGAAATTTTTGTGTGAAAGATTTCCTACATCCTATTATACCCACTAAACCGCTGTCAATCATTTCGGTCGACGTCTGTGGTCCTCTACCATCATCAAGGGGAGGATGCAAATATATTGTAGCTTTTCTTGATATATTCACTAAGCATGTCAAACTTTATCCATTAAAATCAGCTACTGCTGCATCCATAGCCAAGAAGCTGGTCAAAGATTATATAGTCAAAGTAGGCAAACCAGAGGCTATTCTTTCTGACAATGGGTCAATGTTCACTGGATTTCGTTGGAGGCAAACATTAGCCAGTTGTGGTATAAAACAAATTCTAACATCAGTGTACCACCCTTCGGCGAATCCCGTGGAACGAATTTTTCGTGAATTAAACCGGTTCATGAGAACATATTGCCACAACCAGCAACCCAAATGGATCGATTATCTTCACGATTTTCAGGAAATTGTAAACAATATGCCACATACTACGACAGAATACACCCCATACGAACTGATGTTTGGAAAACAGGAACAGAATGACTGGATTCGACCAATTCCTAAAGTAGCTATTAACAAAATAGACCTACAAAATAAAGTACGACAATCCTTACTCAATATAATGGACAAGGCAAGAAAAAGGAAAATATATTTTGACAATCGACTTGGAAAAATAAAAACATATAAAGTGAAAGACCAAGTTTTAGTAAAAACTCATCCTAAGGCTTCACTTATACAGAGGAAGAACACAAAATGGCAATTATTGTATCAAGGACCATTTGTGATTACCAAAATACCCCATCCAGGAACTTATGTTTTGAAGGATGTGAAGAATGGAAAGGTGAAAGGAATGTATCCTCATCACTTGTTAAAGCAATTTCATGATGACTGAAGATTCTGAATATTGAAAATACTATTCTTATCAAATAATATTGATTAGAGAATTTTCATTAAACCTATGAATCATACTTAGGATAGTTTCTTTTTTTTTTGCAATTTAGTAGTTAGTTTTCCTTTTCAGGCATACTGTACGAGAGATATTCAGACATTATGTATAGGTTTTCCACTGTAAGGATAAGTTTTCTTTTCAGTATGCAGAGAATTTAGCTATAGTATGAATGATTTCTTTTAAAAAATTTTTATTTAGTAGATAGTAATTTCAATCAGGTTTCACAATGCATAATGACCATGGGTTAGTGACTCAAATGAATCTGGTCTATGGCAAGATATTTTTTCTTATGTCAATTTAACAATCTCAATGTATGTTTGTATTTGCTTTTTTACTCGCTGAGCTGAAGTCATGCTGTTCGGAAGGGGTAACCCGTTCTCAGTTTTAAAAGGACGCCTATTACTTTGTTTCAATCTTTTGTGATGAACATTGTCTTTAGAATTGTACTATTGTTGTAACATACCTGTGTATGTAAATTATGTTATATCAATTGTTGCTCGCCAAGTTACCGACTGAGCGAATGCCTTTGAGTTATAAGCCCATCAACAAGTGTTAAAGTCCATCTGAAGGATGACGAGCATAAGTTGACACGGCAGCTCCAGTTGGATTTGTGTATAGTGCATTCTAGGGTTGTTGATAGAAATGAAGAACACCTTACGACTTCCGAATATTTCGAATTCAGGACAGAGAATTAGAAAGAACTTTAGATTAGATTCTATTTCAGCTCAGCATAGATCAAACACCTTTTCCACGGAACTTACACTGACTCTTATTTTCATGTTAACCATATGCGAAAAACCATAATACCCACGAGGAGACGGTGAAATGGGAATAGAATTCCATCAGTTACCAGGAGATGACAGATAGAAGGGAATCGTAGATGGACGTAAATCCAACGAGTCGACGGTTCACCTCAAGACACAGAAGATTAACAGTGTTGTGTTTCTTTCGTGAACAGTGTTTAAATTCATTTAAAAAAATCCATATTGTAAATATTTTTTTTATTTTCCATTGTAATTCAATTAATTTTCTTTGCAAATGAGAAATACGAGGATGGTAAATCTACCCCGAGGTTTTCCTTGGTTTTCCTTTGTGGGGCTTGGCCGAATGGCTAGATTATCCGATTGAGACATCCCAAGGCGAGTGACAGAAGCTTTGAATGATGATAAAAAAGGTTTCTGATCACATCTCATGCCAACCTCGACAAATGAATAAAAGCAAGCATGTAAGCTATGCATATATGCTGCATCAGGAATTCAGCACAGCCTTTGCCAGCAGTATACGCACCCAAATCTATAATTTACATTTAGATAGTCATTCACTAATACCAAAATATCATAAGAAATACAGTGGACATTAATACTCTAGTGGACTTTAATACAGCGTCATAAACAATCACCGATATAGTGTTGTGTGAACGCTCGTGTTTGTTTTTGCCCAAAAACGTTCGTCCACAAGAGGGGCATATATGATGTATCATGCAGCGTAACTTGCTGTGACAGTGCGAGAGAGAGAGACAAAGATATTGTTTATTACTCTGTGGCGGACAGCGCTCACATAATTATTCTTAGGATATAGTTTTTGTTTTGTTCTGGTTAAGAGTAAATTTTAGTAGAGGAGAGCCATTCTTGTGATGTAAAAAATCGACGCCATTGCGAGTTTTTGATTCACATTGTAAAATATAAGTGCATATGGAAGGAAATCAGTTAATAGAACAATAAAATATTGTTCATTTCAAGAAGGTACGTCTTATTATACACCCAGCGATGTACTGCTATTGTGATTTACTAATAAACACCAGTTGAGAACAGTTCCGACGGGAGCGTTCAGTTCTAGTGAAATAGCTCGATGTTTTCTTCGGAAAAGAAGTCACTTCATGGATCATTCAAATCCACAATAGTAACTGGACATTTCTCAGAACTGAAAGCAATCTGATTGCTATGCAACAGAGCCCCGAAGAATATTCCTCCGTATTTTGGTTACCACTTTCAGCTCAACACGGTATCTGCAGTATCTGGAGCAGATTTCTACAACAGCGGAAGCGTGTAATCGCCATCAGTTTCACACACCGCCCTGTGTACGCTGTATGTATTTACCCACAACAGTGAACATACAGTTACTCACACAAATAGAAAGACAATACTAGGTGGTGTGGGGAAACATTTCAGTATAATGGCCCTGTAGAGCTAAACAGTAATTAGCCTAGTAAGAAATGGAGTCGTTATAATTGCTGCTCGCGTTGCTCGAGATCCAGTGACTGTTAGCAGAATATGGAATCGGTGGATGCAGGAGGGTAATACGGAACGCCGTGCTGGATCCCAACGGCCTCGTATCACTAGCAGTCGAGATGACAGGCATCTTATCCGCATGGCTGTAACGGATCGTGCAGCCACGTCTCGATACCTGAGTCAACAGATGGGGACGTTTGCAAGACAACAACCAATGCACGAACGGTTCGACAACGTTTGCAGCAGCGTGCACTGTCAGCTCGGAGACCATGGCTGCGGTTACCCATGAGGCTGCATCACAGACAGGAGCACCTGCGATGGTGTTCTCAACGACGAACCTGGGTGCACGAATGGCAAAACGGTGAACGCACGTTGGAAGCGTGTATTCGTCATCGCCACACTGACGTATCACCCGGCATGATGTTATGGGGTGCCATTGGTTACACGCCTCGGTCACCTCTTGTTCGCATTGACGGTACTTTGAACAGTGGACGTTACATTTCAGATGTGTTACGACCCGTGGCTCTACCTTTCATTCTACCCCTGCGAAACCCTACATTTCAGCAAGATAATGCACGACCGCATATTGCAGGTCCTGTACGGGCCTTTCTGGATACAGAAAGTATTCGACTGCTGCCCTGGCCAGCACATTCTCCAGATCTCTCACCAATTGAAAACGTCTTGTCAATGGTGGGCGAGCAACTGGCTCGTCACAATACGCCAGTCACTACTCTTGATGCACTATGGTATCTTGTTGAAGCTGCATGGGCATCTGTACGTGTACACGCCATCCAAGCTCTGTTTGACTCAATGCCCAGGTGTATCAAGGCCGTTATTACGGCCAGAGGTGGTTGTTCTGGGTACTGATTTCTCAGGATCTATGCACCCAAATTGCGTGAAAATATAAACACATGTCAGTTATAGTATAATATATTTGTCCAATGAATACCCATTTATCATCTGCATTTCTTCTTGGTGTAGCAGTTTTAATGGCCAGTAGTGTAATTAATGTAAAGTAATGACATTTAGGGAATAGATTTGTCTAGGTAACATATTTAAGTGATTAACATTGCGAGAATACAGATTAATGTAAGGGCAACATAAGTCATTGAAAATGTGAAATACTGGTACTTTAACAAATTATGTAACCGCCAGAATGTTGAATGCAATCACGCAAATTGCGTGCATTGTGTTGTACAGGTTCCGGATGTCAGTTTCTGTGATGGAGTTCCAGGCCTGTTGCACTTGGTCGGTCAGTACAGATACGGTTTACGCTGTTTATGGATGACGCTGGAGTTGTCGTCCGATGAAAGCCCATATGTACTCGATTGGAGACAGATCTGGTGATCGCGCAGGCCAAGGCAACATGTCGACACTCTACAGAGCATGTTGGGTTAAACAGCGCTATGTAGACGAGCATTGCCCTGTTGGAAAACACCCTTCGCAATGCCGTTCATAAATGGCAGCACAACAGGTCGAATCACCAGACTGACTTACAAATTCGCAGTCAGCGTGCATGGGATAACCACGAGAATTCTGCAGCTGTCATACGAAATCGCACCCCAGACCATATCTCCATGTTTAGGTCTAGTGTGTCTAGCAAACGGACAGGTTGGTTGCAGGCCCTCAATGGCCTTCTAACCAACACGCGACAGACCTCCACCCTGCCCTCCTATGAGCTATCGCTTGATTACACTGAAGTCACAATTGGTGGTGGTTTGGGGTCAGTGGAATGTACGTTATAGGGCGTCTGGGTCGAAACTGTCTTTGAAGTAACAATGGTGCCAACTGCTGCTCATATCGCTGCTGAAGATGAAGTACGATGCACCAGAGTAATATATACGATGCACCAGAGTAATATACCGAACATGATGGACTTCCCTCTTGGTAGTGCCATTTCGGAGCCCTGTCTTCTTGTGACCGTACATTCTCGTGATCACCGTTACCAGCTATCATGTACATTAAGTGGCGCCGGCCGAGGTGGCCGAGCGGTTCTAGGCGCTGTCTGGAACCGCGCGATCGCTACGGTCGCAGGTTCGAATCCTGCCTCGGGCATGGATGTGTGTGATGTCCTTAGGTTAGTTAGGTTTAAGTAGTTCTAAGTTCTAGGGGACTGATGACCTCAGAAGTTAAGTCCCATAGTGCTCAGAGCCATTTGAACCATTAAGTGGCTACATTCCTGCCAAGTCTTTCTGCAGTATCGCAGAAGGAACATCCAGCTTCTCGTACCTCTATTAGATGACCTGGTTCAAACGCAGTGAGATGTTGATAATTGCGTTTTATCGCCTTAAAGGCATTATTGACGGACATCAACTTACTACGTCCAATCTCTAAGATAACTAACTCTCACGACAGTTTGTACTGCGCCACCCTATACACACTATCATCCTCGTAGAAATAACGAAACGATTAGACACTACAACGACAAAATGATACGTAGTGGGGAAGCGACGTTGCACAGCAGAAATTAGCACTCCTAGTTTCGCTCAGCTGCACTCAAGAAGCACAACCCAAGAATCTATGTTAGTTCTACCATGTGCGTACATCACTCGACTTTACGGTCGTCTGTCAAGATCACAACGTAGAAACTTTTTCTTGGATTCTGAGATTCGATACAGCCCGCATTACGTACCACTACGAAGAGGTTGTACACTGCAGGATTGCCACAGATTGTGGTTTCGTGGGCTAGTGGTAGCTACCGGAATGTAATAATGATATTAATAATTCATCTGGATACCAAAGATCTACAAGGTTCATACGAATCATTACCAGCAAATACGATCTCAGCTTGAATGGAAAATGCTGTACACTGCAGTATACGTTGGATAGAAAACCGATTACTCCAACTCACCACTCACAGCAACAAAATAAAATCTTCAACTGTGTAACTCCACTACACAACACATATCGCTAAGCAACGGCGTAACAGAAATGTTCAGTTCTTTTATTTTAAAAAATACGAGCTGTCGCGCTCGATAATACCATGTAAATATCTTCCAGATTAAAAACTACAACCAAATTACATAGAATCAGCTAATTGCAGTGTGCTTGTCTGCGCTCTTAAATAATATTTATTTTACGTCGCACTTTCAGAAATATAATTTACTCCACTGTCTGACGTTATTAATCGGAGATAACTTATGTACGTAGCAACCACACTACAACAACATCGTTGCATAACTTGGATACAAACGTATCAATTCGTTTTAAGATTCTCACACTCTCAGAAATAAGTAAATTATCTTTCTTTCAAGAACCAACCATCTTTCCCTTTAAATAAAATCCTGGAGTTAATTTCTCTCCTTTTTAACTTTAGAAATATGGAATAATTTCCCTCTTTGTAAATTAAAAAATCTGAACTAATACCCCTATTTCCTTTGGAATTAATATCTTCGGTTTTTATGACGTTGCAGACTTTTATCTAATCTTTGACTTCCTTTTATAACTTTGCAATAGTTACAAATTATTCATTTGCTTTAAGAATGAACTTTTCTTTCAAAACATCTTTGAATATTAAATGTGGGGCAAATGAGACTCGGGACGCTATTATTATTTTTAAAACAGAAACTGTTCTGCCTTTACTGCCTGTTTTCTTTCATGTAGAGATACAAATCAGTTTTGATTTTACTGGTATTACCCAATCAAACAAATCATTCTAAGCGGAAAAAAATTAAACAAAAAACCTGGTTGCCACAGCAACTTCTAAACTATGTGCACTTTAAAATAGACACAAAATTAATCTCACTTCAGGTGTTGACTTTCTGAGGAAAACAACAAAGCGAGAACCATTGTTACTGAGCACATGCGAATTGTCTCTCCAATCGTATGAGTGCTGTATTCTAAATAATGTCAATACGGTTTAATAGAAAAAGCTACCAAATCCGAGACCGCTAGTGAAATTCTCCTTCTGACGTAGATTGGCTCTCACTATATCACATAAAACTGTAGAACATCAGTTCTCCTAATTACAAAGATAACATAGTCCGCGTATCTATATAGAAATTTTCAAACATCAACTAAAATGCGTCGATGCTCACGCTGATTGTAAAGTCAGTTTCCTAAGTGCTTGCTTTCAAGTGCAATTCAGCAACGCAGAGATACTATTTCGTTAGTGTGTTCTTTTCCATCTTCAAATTGAAATAAAGATTTCACGTGATAACGTCACTTATCTCCCACAGCAAAATGGAAAATCTCTATTCTAATCGAAATATGGATCGCCTACAAATGACTAGGTTTCAAGCTAGGCTTCGTTCAGTAACAGTTTTGGCATAAAATCACCAACCATGAAAAACCAATCGTAACTTGAGGGGTGGCATGAGCCCCTTCTCATATTTCTATCTTACTCTGAGTAATTCGTTTTTCCTCTCTAATTGCATGTGGTGAAAAGTTGCTATTCCTACATACGCGGACTTCCCACGCAGCATCTCTCGTCACCTGGGTGGTCCGGTGACACGCAAGTTCTGCTGATCTTGAAAGGATTAAGCCGACGGGTGTGAGGGAGTCGAGTGGATGCTTTCCAGACGCCGACATTGTCATAAGACCGGGGGCGACACGCCCACAGGGGCCTGACAGAGCGGCTGGGCTAGAGATTCCTTTACTTCGCAGAAACTTAGCGAAAACACTTTCTGGCATGCTACCAGCGAGGCGTGGGAATGACTTGTGTTCCCCGGTAGTCTTGGTGGGCAAATTCCCGCGTTTTCTGCAAAATCATAACTGTGATTGGCTTGCTCAGGGGATAGCTCCGTGACGTAGCAAAATCGGCGCAGAAATTGGCGCCAAGTATCTCCATTGGTGGAATAGTAGTGCATCGGCAATACGAGTGGAATTTTCCACCGGTTTTAGAGTTTCTGATTGGAACGTTTAACCATGGCCACTGTTGTGGGGGCGGGAATGTTCTGTGTTTGGCTTGTATGGGTGCTCTTGAGAGGTCGGCTCTCGCCTTTCGGTCGGAGTAGGTTACAAGACTGAGCTCTCGCTGCTCTGGACAGCCTGCCTTCCGTTGGCTGTCTAATATACTTTCATTTAATTGTAACTGTTTGACGAAGTTGCTGAAGTTTCGACTTTAACGTAACTTTCAGAGTACAGTTGGCATTTGAGCGTTCTGTGTACAAGCGGCCTATGTTGTCCGTCTTGAGCAGTTTTGGCTAAAGTTGACTGTACCGGAGTTACTGTGTGACTTCTCTTGTTAAAATCACTCATTGCACCATCAGTGATTGTGTAGAGAGCCTTCTTCGCCTCCCTCAGAGGCGTATTTGTGTTGCTAGGAAGTCTTTAGTCTGGAACAACCAGACCAGGAGAATTTGTTTCGGGCTATACTCGCGACATTATCATCAACCAGCCATCGCCTCCGGTATGCCATATTGTGTCCTTGCAGTTAAGAAGACAGCTTGGTAATAATCAGAGCTCAGCAGAGCGCGCCTGTTCGTCTTTTCTAACTTTGTTCTGTCTTGGGTGTTCATTGTCTGAGTTCTCACTACTGTAGCAGCAATTAATGTTGGGTTGGCTGGGTGTTTCTCTTAAGATTTGAGTTGCAAGGAATTGGCTCCACATACCACTTGGTCATAAATGTCACAATCTAGTTTATGGACAACTTCACCTTCACATCATTTATTTGAGTATCTAATTTGATGTATTGTGAATGTTTCAGCTGTTTTGTTTATTATTTTGAGTTTAGTCATAATAAATCAAATTGTTATTTTGGACAGAACTTTCATTCTGTTAATCGGTAGAGCATCCCTTTCATTTCTCAGTACGTTAATGAAACTTTCCTTTATCTAATTAATTTCTATCCAATTAAATTATTGCAGGTGCCAAACTCTTTTCTACTCCACTTGCAGGGTCGATTACAGTCAGTTCGCATTTCTTTTTAATCCATGTGCAACAGCAAAATTCGGAGTTAGAAAAGGGGGAGCTTAGAGCATCATTTCCATATGAAGATTCTAGAAGAGTTTAGTGTTAAATACACTGCTAGCCACCGCACCTCGCAAACTACAACATAGCGTAGCCACTACTGCTATCTCACACAAAATTCTAAGTTACAACACAAATTCATCACGTGACGCTTTTCGCTCCTCAAAGTAAGACAAAATTGATCACAGATCGGTGTAAATATCTTTCAAACAAGCCGATAACAACCTCACACAATTCTCCTAAATGACTATAGCGTTTAACTCAAACACTCCCGAGTCTAACCGCGATTCGAACTGATAGGCTACCAACCAACAACGACTAACTGAATTTCTTGTGGGACAAACCAAGAACCATTTACGATAAACAAACATAGCACGCTGATTCTCCCTTTGAACAATGGTTTGTTTTTCTTTGCAGCTGTCGCTGGAGACTTGCTGTGGCCAGCTGCGCCGTGGATGTTATCTTTGGCGCAGGCTGCAACTCTGCGGTCGTCCGTGAGAAATAAGATCCCTGACTTTGACCGGGTTCTGCTCCTCAGATATTTTAGAAGACAATCTCTACATACATATAAGAACACTTTGCAACCAAGTAATTAAACCATCGTTTCTTTTCATGACAGCAAATTGTGATAGTAAGATTAGGCATACCTACAAGTACTGCCGATTTAACGCAAAACAAATATTGGTGCATTACACGTTGCTGCGTGTATTTAAGCAAATCTGATTCATCCTCGTAGTTACGCTACTAGCGCCACCCTTATGTGACTGGCGCGAAATCTGAACAGACATCATATTTCAGATGTAGAAACACGCCTACCAACTTTCGTCTAGTCGCACAACTCACTCTTGCTGCTGGCCACCCAAAATGCAACAGTGTGAAGGGAGCATCCGAATCAGGTGAAATTTGCAGCATGCATTTGCAACGTCGAGCGATGCACAAGATTAGCATTTCAGCGTAGGCGCACATCACGGGCGCAAGTAGCGTCATTTTCAAACAGAAATTATGCGAAACGAAATCAGCTGTCAAAACGTCAATGAGAGATTCTTTTAACGAATTTGAAAGCAATATTTTATCTGTAGATTCTAAAAATAACCCCAAAAAATTTTGGTCGTACGTAAAATCTATGAACGCTACAAATAATTCAATACCTTCTATTGCCGACAGTACAGGTAATGTAACGGGCGATGATAAACAGGAGGTCGAAATTCTAAACCTAGCTTTCAAAAACTCGTTTACGGTACAGAACCGCAGCACCATTTCCCCTTTCAATTATCGAACAAACGCAAGGATGGCTGACATAGTGTTTAGTGTATCTGGGTTTGTAAAACAGTTAAGATCCTTAGACGCCAGGAAGGCATCTGGCCCAGACGGTATCCCCGTAATATTTTATGTTGACTATGCTACAAATATAGCACCATTCTTATCCGTCATCTATCAGAGATCATTGGAACAGCGGAAAGTTCCACAGGACTGGAAGAAGGCCCAGGTCATAGCAATCTATAAAAAAAAGTGGAAAATCGGATGCACATAACTACCGGCCAGTTTCACTGACATAGTTACATTACCCGGACTGTTGGCAAGAGAAGGTATTGAATTATTTGTAGCGTTCATAGATTTTACGTACGACCAACATTTTTTTGGGTTATTTTTAGAATCTGCAGATAAGATCATGGAACATACTTTGTGTTCAGACATAATAACCTTTCTATATTCTGGGAAGCTCATCTGCAGAAACCAGCTGGCCCTCTTTGTGCACGATACACAACAGCCTCTAGATACTGGCTCCCCGGTTGACCCCATATTTCTCGACTTTCGAAAGACGTTCGACTCAGTTCCGCACTGTCGCTTGCTCCAAAAAGTGCGCGCTTGCGGTATATCCGATGATATATGCGGCTGGATAGATATTTTTCTAACAGACAGAGAACAGTATGTCGTCCTGAATGGGCTGACAAGCGTAACTTCAGGTGTGCCCGAGAGCAGCGTAATAGGTCCGCTGCTTTTTACGATTTACATAAACTATCTGGCTGATGGTATTGACAGCGACATTAGACTGTTTGCCGATGATGCTGTAATCTACAGGAAAGTAAATCTCATTCTGGATACAGGAAAGTAGGATCACACGGAAGTTGTGAACAAATCAATGAGGATTTGCAAAAAATAAATGCATGGAGTAATGACTGGCAGTTATTTCTCAATATTAGGAAGTGTAACCTACTGCGTATAACATGGCGAAAATCCCCATTAATGTAAGAGTACAAAATAAATGCCCACTCTTTGGAAGCGGTAACATCCGTCAAGTATCTGGGTGTGACTATTCTCAAGTGGAATGATCAGATTACACAAGTAACCGGCAAGGCGAACTCTAGATTGCGGTTTATTGGTAAAATCCTGGAGCGAAGAAGTCGTTCAACAAAAGAAACTGCTTACAATACGTTAGTTCGTCCAGTCTTAGAGTACTGTTCGTCTGTATGGGACCCTTACGAGTTGGGTCTGATTCAAGATATTGAGGAGGTCCAAAGAAGAGCGGCAAGATTCGCGACTGGTACATTTAGCCATCGTGAGAGCGTTACAAGTCTCACAGAAAATATGAAGTGGGAGACACTTACAGACAGACGACGCGCTAAACGGAAGGGGCTGCTCACAAAATTCCAAAATCCGATCTTCGCCAAGGATGTAGAGCATATATTATTACCACCAACTTTCAGATCGCGCAATGATCACCATTCAAAGATAAGGGAAATTAGAGCTCGTACTGAGGCGTTCAGACAGTCGCTTCTCCCTCGCGCGATCCGCGAGTGGAACAGAGGGGAGGAAATATGACTTTGGCGCGAATTGTGCTCTTGGCCATATACCGCTTGGTGGCTAGCGGAGTATATATGTAGATGTAGAACAGATGGCCGTGTGGAAGTACTGGAATTGTTCTTTCGTGCTGTTGTTTTGCATAAGGAGTTTCAGTATGCCTCGTAGACAGGGAGCATCTTTCGAGCACGTCTCGGAGTTCGACCGAGGAAGAATAGTTGCCTTTAGGGATTGCGGATTATCCTTCAGAGAAATCGGTGATCGTGTCATACGGAAACAAGCAACTGTGATGCGGATTTGTAATCGCTGATGGAGACTTGCGAGGGCAGGCATACTGTACACATGGCAGTGATAAATTGCTCTGTGGTATCACGAACCGTATCACAACAAATTCGGTCTGCTGCGTTACAAGCAGTGTCCGCGCGTACCATTGGACGTCGTTTGCAGCAGAGTGGACTGTCTGTAAGGCGCCCATTGCCGCGATTACTACTGAGTCAACGCCATAGGCGCTAGCGCCGGCAAAGGTGCGTTGAACGACAGATATAGACAAACGAATGGAACGACACTGTTTTTACCGACGAATCATGATTCTGCCTGCATCGCCGCGATGGTCGGATTAGCGTCTGGAAACGCTATGGTGAGAGACTAATGAACTATTTATTGCCTTACACATCGCCATACTTGTCCTGCACCCGGTAATATGGTTTGGAGTGGTATTGGATTCCTGGATTCCATTCCCGCACCGCCCCCCCTTCTCCCCCCCCCCCCCCCCGCCCTCACTACGCATTGCTGGTACACTAACCAGCCAGCATTTCATCTATGAACTGTTGGAACTTGTTATCCCCCCATATCTTCGGAGCTTGTCGACGGCCACATTATCAGAGAATAATTCGCCACCATATATGACATGGAATGTGCAAGACTCGTTCGTCACCAATCGGATTGCTGCATTGGCCTCCCTGTTCTCCCAATCTCCCGCCTATCGAAACCGTCTGGCCGATGACTTATGAACGACTGGCCCCGGATATACTATCCACTGCTATACTACATCAACTTTGACAATTGTGGAAGCAACATGGGCTGCTATACTCCAACAACCGAGCTTTTTTTCTTTTATTCAATGGCGAGGCGTGTAGCAGAGATTACAGCCAATAATGGAGGCAACGTTCAATACTGATTTCATCATCTTACTCACTTCACATGGGGCTGTATTTTCAATAATGTGATCGTTGTACAATGTGTTACTCCCAAATCAGTTTGGCTGTTATATTTCCGGTCCTTCCTGGTGTTGCATTTTGGATGACAAGCAATAAATACTGAAGCGCTAAGGAAACCGATATAGGCATGCATACTCAAATATAGAGACATGTAAGCCGGCAGAATACGGCGCTGCGGTCAGCAACGCCTATATAAGACAACAAGTGTCAGGTGCGGTTGTTAGATCGGTTACTGCTGCTACAATGACAGGTATAAAGATTTAAGTGAGTTTGAACGTCGGCGCACGAGCGATGGGACACAGCATCTCCGAGGTAGCGATAAAGTGGGGATTTTTCGGCACGACAATTTCACGAGTGTACAGTGAAAATCAGGAATCCGGTAAAACGTCAAATCTCCAACATCTCTGCGGCCGGAAAGAGATCCTGCAAGAAGGGGCCAACGACGACTGAAGAGAATCTTTCAGCGTGACAGAAGTGCAACTTTTCCTCAAACTGCTGCAGATTTCAATGCTGGGCCTCCAACAAGTGTCATCGTGCCAATCATTCAACGAAACGTCATCGACATGGGCTTTCGGAGCTGAAGGCCCACTCGTGTACCCTTGATGACTGCATGACACAAGGCTTTACGTCCCGCCTGGACCCGTCAGCACCGACAATGGACTGTTGATGACTGGAAACATGTTGCCTGGTCACACGAGTTTCGTTTCAAATTGTATTGAGCGGATGGACATGCACGTATATGGAGGTATGGAGACAACCTCAAGAATCCATCGACCCTACGTGTCAGCAGGGGACTGTTCAAGCTGGTGGAGGTTCTGTAATGGTGTGGGGCGTGTGAAGTTGGAGTGATATGGGACCCCTGATACGTCTAGATACGACACTGACAAGTGACGCCTACGTAAGCATCCTGTCTGATCGCCTGCATCCATTCATGTCCATTGCTGTTCCAGCAGTACAATGTGACACCCCACTCGTCCAGAATTGCTACAGAGTGGCTCCAGGAACACTCGTCTGAGTTTAAACACTTCCGCCGGCCACCAAACTACCCAGATATGATAATTATTGAGAATACCTGGGATGCCTTGCGACGGGTTTGACAGAAGAGATCTCCACCCCCCCGTACTCTTACAGATTTGTGGACAGCCCTGCAGGATTCATGGTATCAGCTCCCTCCAGCACTACTTCAGACATTAGTCGAGTCCATGCCACGTCGTGTTGCGGCACTCCTGCGTGCTCGCGGGGGCCTTTTAGGATATTAGGCAGATGTACCAGCCGGCCGTGTGGCCGAGCGGTTCTAGGCCCTTCAGGAGGGAACCGCTCAGCTGCTACAGTCGCAAGTTCGAATCCTGCCTCGGGCATGGATGTGTGTGATGTCCTTAGGTTAGTTAGGTTTAAGTAATTCTATGTCTAGGGGACTAATGACCTCAGATGTTAAGTCCCATAGTGCTTGGAGCAGGTGTACCAGTTTCTTTGGCTCTTCGGCGTATATATTGCTTCGTCCTTTCTGTTGTAGTGCGATTCCAAGGAACAAAGTTGAGTTGTCTTATTGCTCTCTTTAGTGTTGAGCTGTTTTGCAATTTATGTCAGTCGCAGGTTCGAATCCTGCCTCGGGCATGCATGTGTGTGATGTCCTTAGGTTAGTTAGGTTTAAGTAGTTCTACGTCTAGGGGACTGATGACCTCAGCAGTTAAGTCCCATAGTGCTCAGAGCAATCTGAACCAATTTATATTAACTGTGCCCATTCTCCAAGTATCACTTACCTTGTCGGTGTGGGGTGACTTGGTGCATCAAGGGTACAGAAATAATTTAATTCAGTTTTTTATTTTACCTCTCACATTGTAAGGCGTCGCGGTCTCCTGACATTCATTGCTTACATGTTCCGCCCTCACAATCATGTTCCGCACATCAAGACGCTTCATTCGAACTCAAACTCGATAAGATAAAGTCAATGTTGTATGAATTTATGTAAACGATATGCAATTGACAAGTGAGCGCACCGTGGTTGAAATACTCGAGGCTGGCGTGCACACATACATTCCAGACACGACGGTCGCAGAGGCTTTTAGTGCAGGAGAGAAACCGCACAACGGGACGCCAGGCCCTTCAGATAACTACCCAGCCCATGACGGCTGGTGACCGCCCGTAGTGGACAGCGTGGGCCCGAGTGAAAAGGGGGAACGACCCCTTGTTCGGCTTAAAAGCAAATTCCGCTACATTGTGTGGGAGCGACCAGCCTACGCGTTCTTTACACATAGCACGCAGTTTCAGAGATTTTCACAGGGAGACAGCAAACGCCAAACGCTACAAGTTTCTGGATTGGTCGCCTTAAACGAAACGTCATTCTCTAGCTTTAGAAGAGCAATGATGATTGGCAGACGATATTTCTGACGCCTTGAGCTGAAGGAATAATGGAAGAAACTGAAAGATATACCCCCTCACGTCTGGCGTGGAGAGGGACTGTTCTGTTGTCGCTCTTGGAGCGAGAACACGTAACGAGAGTGTGCGCGCTCGTACGTGTACTCGAAAGAGTGAGGAACAAGTCTCTCCTCAGTACTTCACTGGGAGAGCACCTCTGTCGAGAGCGAATCAAAGGGCGACTCTATATTGAGTCCCTGCGATTAACCGTTGTTCACTGTGTTGGCCGACACACTTATTGTGCGGTGTGAACGGACAGAGCGAATTTTGAGAGGCATCACGGTGGACTGGTTATCTGACCAGTATACCGCGCCAATAGTTAGGCTAAGGACGAATAGGAATCCTTGACTTCATCAAGGCATAGGGAGAGTTTGATTGGCGAAGGTCAATCCAGATAGAACGAGAGTTATCTTATTTGTCAGCAGCGAGCGGTGCAGACAGCAGTCATCGCAGCTTACGGTATTGTGTGCTACAGCTATTTCGAGCCCCATATTTCCTCCACAACAGTACACTTCACTGCATTTCACACGCGACAGCCTCGACCGTACCTAGCAACATTCTAAAGGATAATTATTCAAGTTGAGTAGGCGCACCTCTCAGCCATTCTGCCAAGGCAACAAGCATCTTAAACTTTGTGTAGAAATTTCATTAGCGAATCCTATCCTTGAAAGGTAACTTCACATTCCGGAAAGAACCAGGATATAAGTTCTTCAATTCATAACTAAAAGTGTCATTGTGATTTCTCAGAATTTTTGCAAAATAAATAATAACTTTCGTTAGTTTCATGTTTTTCTTGCACGAAGTAGCACTACTCCAGTACCCAAGTATCCCACTAGTTACATAAGAAATTTTGTGAATTTTTGTGTCATTTCCTTACAGCGGACGACTGCAGAAGATATTTATTGCTGAAAGTTTTTCAGGCATTTCTCTTTAGAACGTTAGGAGCGTCTGTCTGACTTCTGTAGTAGTGTGGGGGTGGAAATTGCATCTTGCAGGAGCCACAGGGTAAAGGGTACATCTCAGATTAATCTGTTGCGCAGAATAACAGAATAACAGATTCACCCCACACCTCAGAACATAACCCCTCAGGGTTTAATCACTCACAGGATGTAAAACCCCGTTCTAAGTAAACCTTCTGCTCTTCGTCTTTTTGAGACTCGACAATTGTACGTTAACATTTTTTTATGTGAGCTGTAGCTTCGTTCCAGCTTTCGCATTATCGGCTCGGTTTCCTCGATCCCGAGCTTTCACAAACCAGAACAGCTAGTCCTTGGACGCGCCCCAAAGCGTACGATCAAATTAAGCGCGTCAAGCGGAACACGGGTCCGAAATCAGAGCGTTCCGGCTGGTGATTTAGCGGCTCCAGAGGGGAGGGCTTCGCTAATCGACCACGCGACGCGGCGGGGGCCGTGTGGTCAGGCAGGGCGCTGGGCGGCTCCCGGGCCCCCGCGTGGGCCGGCGGCTCGGCGTGGCGCGTGCCCTCCCGTGCCGTGCCATTGTATTGATTCCCGGCCGAGTGAAGCCGTCGCCATGGCAACTGGCCGCTGCCGGCTGTCCGCGTGCTCGCGCCGAGATAACGATTTTTGATAAGGAGGCGAGTGTGAGGACAGCGGGGGCCAGACGGCGGGGTGGGTTTGGGCTGCGGCGGCGTCCCTAATGAGCCACTTAATGACAGCTCGCCAGCGCCGCACCTGCACCTCCGTCGACGTTTTTATCGGCTCGAATATTGACACCTGTCAAAAGCGCTGCACTGGTTGTCTCGAAGCCAGGAAAAAAAAAGTCCCGTCTCACTTCACAAATACACTATCACTGAGCAATAGTATACGACACCTATTATTGGACATTAATCTGCATCTATATGATTATTCTGTAATTCAAATTAAAGGCCTGCCAGCTATTTCTCTACCGTTCCACTCTCGAACAGCGCGAGCGAAAAACGAACACTTAAGTCTTTCGGTGCGCCGCGCCGGATTAGCCGAGGGGTCTAAGGCGCTATAGTCATGGACTGTGCGGCTGATACCGGCGGAGGTTAGAGTCCTCCCTCGGGCATGGGTATGTGTGTTTGTCCTTAGGATAATTTAGGTTAAGTAGTGTGTAAGCTTATGGGCAGATGACCTCAGCAGTTAAGTCAATAAGATTTCACACACATACGAACATTTTTTTCATTCAGAGCGAGCTCTGATTTCTCTTATTTTATTATGATGATAATACCTTCCTATGTAGAAAGGCGCCAACAAATTACACTACTGGACATTAAAATTGCTACACCAAGAAGAAACGCAGATGACAACCGGGTTTTCATTGGACAAATATATTATACTAGAACTGACATGTGATTGCATTTTCACGCAATTTGGGTGCATAGATCCTGTGAAAAATCAGTACCCAGAACAACCACCTCTAGCCGTAATAACGGCCTTGATACGCCTGGGCATTGAGTCAAACAGACCTTGGATGGTGTGTACAGCTACAGCTGCCCATGCAGCTTCAACATTATACCACAGTTCATCAAGAGTAGTGACTGGCGTATTGTGACGAGCCAGTTGCTCGGCCACCATTGACCAGACGTTTTCAGTTGGTGAGATATCTGGAGAATGTGCTGGCCAGGGCAGCAGTGGAACATTTTCTGTATCCAGAAAGGCCCGTACAGGACCTGCAACATGCAGTCGTGCATTATCTTGCTGAAATGTAGGGTTTCGCAGGGATCAATTGAAGGGTAGAGCCACGGGTCGTAACACATCTGAAATGTAACGTCCACTGTTCAAAGTGCCATCAATGCCAACAAGAGGTGACCGAGACATATAACCAATGGCACCTCGTACCATCACGCCGGGTGATACGCCAATATGGCGATGACGAATACACGCTTTCATTGTGCGTTCTCCGCGATGTCGCCAAACACGGATGCGACCAACATGACACTGTAAACACAACCTGGATTCATTCGAAAAAATGACGTTTTGCCATTCGTGCACCCAGGTTCGTCGTTGAGTACACCATCGCAGGCGCTCCTGTCTGTGATGCAGTGTCAAGGGTAACCGCAGCCATGGTCTCCGAGCTGATAGTCCGTGCTGCTGCAAACGTCGTCGAACTGTTCGTGCAGATGGTTGTTGTCTTGCAAACGTCCCCATCTGTTGACTCAGGGATCGAGACGTGGCTGCACGATCCATTACAGCCATGCGAATAAGATGCCTGTCATCTCGACTGCTAGTGATACGAGGACGTTGGGATCCAGCACGGCGTTCCCTATTACCCTCCTGAGCCCACCGATTCCATATTCTGTTAACAGTCGTTGGATCTCGACCAACGCGAGCAGCAGTGTCGAGATACGATACACCGCAATCGAGATAGGCTACAATCCGACCTTTATGAAAGTTGGAAACGTGATGGTACGCATTTCTCCTCCTTACACGAGGCATCACAACAACGTTTCACCAGGAAACGCCGGTCAACTGCTGTTTGTGTATGAGAGATCGGTTGGAAACTTTCCTCATGTCAGCACGTTGTAGGTGTCGCCACCGGCGCCAACCTTGTGTGAATGCTCTGAAAAGCTAATCATTTGCATATCACAGCATCTTCTTCCTGTCGGTTAAATTTCACGTCTGTAGCACTTCATCTTCGTGCTGTAGCAATTTTAATGGCCAGCAGTGTATTTTCACACTCAGAAGACAAAGTTGGTGATTGAAATAGTATGAGAAGATACCGTTACAACGAGAATCGCCACCCTCATTCGCGTATCATATCCCTGGCACCTCAATTTTTTGATGATACAAAACGAACTGCCCTTCTTTCAACTTTTACGATGTCCTCCGTTGATCCTGTCATTCGGGTTCCACATTATGCAGCAATACTTCAGAACAGGGCGGGCGAGTGTGGAGTAAATATCTCTTTAGTACGCTTGTTGCATTTCCTAAGTACTATGTCAGTAAATTGCAATCTTTGGTTTCCTTTCCTCACAACATTATGTATATGATTGTTATTGTTAAGTTATTCCTAATTCTAATCCGTAAGCATTTAGGTGAATTTACAGCATTTCGATTTGTGTGCTTTATCCTGTAACCGAAATTTAGCGGATTTCTTTTAAGACTCATGTGGATGAGTTTGCACTTTTCATTATTTCGATTCAGGTTTTCGCACCATACAGATACTTTGTCTAAATCGTCTAGCAATTTGTTTTGACCCTCTGATGACTTTATAAGACGGTAAATTACAGAATCATCTGCAGACAATCTAAGAGGGCTGCTTATATCGTATCCTAAGCCGTTTATGTAGGCCAGTAAAAGTAGAGGTGTTATTACACTTACTTGCGGAACGCCAGATGTTACTTCTCTCTTACTCGATGACTTTCCGTCAGTTACTATGAGCCGTAACCTCTCTGACAGGAACTCACGAGTCCAGACGCACAACTGAGACCATAGTCCATAGGTACGCAATTTTATCAGAAGCCGCTTGTGAGGAACGGTTTCAAAAGCCATCTGGAAACATAAAAATATGAAATCAATTTGATAGCCCTGTCGATAGCACTCACTACTTCGTGAGAATAAAGACCTACTTGAGTTTCACAAAAGAATCATTTCTATAATTTCCCTTTGACTGACTGACCCCTGTTAGGTACTGTATGTAAATGTCTGTGGAGGAATGGCAGCCCATTCTTCATCAAGAACGAAAACCAGAGAAAGTTGGACGCTAGAGTCTGGATCGAAGTCGCCGTTCTTACTCATCCCAAAGGTGTTCCATCGTGCTCAGGACGTTACTTTAGGTAGTCCAGTCCATTTCTGGAGTATTGTCCACATACCATTGCCTCACGACAGAGTAGTTTGCCATGTTGACACAAACGATCATCATCTCCCAACTCTTCCCCTCCACTGTATGCAGTACACAAAAAAATGGCTCTGAGCACTATGGGACTCAACTGCTAAGGTCATTAGTCCCCTAGAACTTAGAACTAGTTAAACCTAACTAACCTAAGGACATCACAAACATCCATGCCCGAGGCAGGATTCGAACCTGCGACCGTAGCGGTCTTGCGGTTCCAGACTGCAGCGCCTTTAACCGCACGGCCACTTCGGCCGGCTGCAGTACACAATTCTGTAAGATGCCTCCATATCCTTCCGCATTTGACCCGCCCGGGCAGCTGTGCATGTTACAGCGCCACTTCAGCGACAGGGATGTGTGCTAGCTCCGTTCGAATCCAATCAGCGGATTAACGACGAGGGCCGGTGGTTTTTAGGCGGTTTTCCACATCTCACTAGGTGAATACCGGGCCGGTCCCCAAGTTCAGCCTCAGTTACACGATTCACAAACATTTAGGACACTTGCGCTCACTTTCACGTGATTAACGCTACACACAGACGCCCTGGGCAGTAATGGAGTGGCAACAGGAAGGGTGCTGGCCACCTCTCAAGCTAATCATGCCAAATCCGTTAATAACCATGCCGATCCTGCACCTGTGTGGGACAAAGGATAAGAGAAAGAACAGAAAAGAGAATACTTTCACATTTAGCGTTTTCTTACGTACAATAAGGAAACCAAACCCCAACGCCCTTACACCGTAAAACCACCTCCTCTGTACTTCATTGCTGGCACTCGACATGATAGCACCTAACATTCTTCAGGCATTCGCTAAACCCAAACCCTTCCATCGGACTGACACGGAATACAGCGTGATTCAACACTCCAAACCACTCGTTTCCAGTCATCCACTGTCCAGTTGCATCGCTCATTACACCACCTCAAGCGTCCCTTAGCACTGACTATAGTCGCTTAGCATTGACTACAGAAATATTTTGCTTATGAGGAGATATTCTACCTCATTCCTTTTAACTTCCCAACCATAGTTACTGTTCTAGCTGGACTGTTGGTAGTACTTTGGAACTAACAAGTAATTTCTTATCACTCATTTCACAACCAGCCTTAGCGTTACTCGACGGTTTGAGCTCGTCAGCGCATGAAGTTTGCCCGTTCTTGTTTTAACTCTCGCTGTTCCTACGTGTTTCCACTTCACAGTGACAACATCAACATCTGCTTGGACAGCTTCTGAAGGGTTGAACCGTTCCTGATGGATCTGTTACTCAGTTGACATTCGATGATTCATTAAGCTTCCTGACCTACCCATTCTGTTGTTACTTCTTCTCCACTGACAGCACATGCCCCTCCCCCGTCCCCACCCCCGCCACCACTCCTCTTATACGGGAAACCCCGCCTCTCGCGACATCTAGCGGTCTATACTGTATTACATATGTTGTCGAGATACTTTTGACCACATGGTGTATCGGACAACTGCACACAGTGCCTTCGTTAAGGGCCGAAACATTGTAATATGTCATTCCTTAATGGGCTCTTCTGTATCCTAAATGGGTTGTTGTGTATATAAGGGCGAGTGATTTTCCCGTGATGGAAGACGTTTTGTAGCACACGCAACTCTAAAAAGCTCTGACAGAAAGCAGCTCTTTACGGAATAGTGTTGCTAGCGGCAGCGAAACATGGCCAATGGACGTGTCTGAATTCGGTTCCTGAGGCATATTGACTGATGAAGTTAAATGTTTAAAACGCTCGTGAATTTAATGTACAAATAAAGCGCCACACTTTCCGTAATATTTTTTGCTTAATTACGAGTTTCGTCCTTCGGACTAGACCGCCTTCAGATATTCGATGCCCTGATGGAAACACGTTAAAGCTTTAAAACTTCACTCACTACCGTCATCAACACTCGTGTTGACGATGCTGCCGAGCAGAAGTTTACCACGTTGCCATCAAAGTAATGAACATCTAAAGAGAGAAGCTTGTAATAAAGGAGCAAATATTATGCATCGTGTGGCCTTTTATCCATACATTAAAAATGTAAATGTCGTATAGCATTGTTCGCTGGGATATCACACGGGATAGATTCAGCTGTCTATTCTTTCTCCAACACATTGATCCCTTTCCATGTAGATACATAGGAACTGTGTGTTTAGTGTAGTAGAGTGTAGTGTATGTAATGGATGCGTGTATAGGGGTAGTGCAGCGATACTCAATTTGTGCTACGCAGAGCCCTGGGGCTCTCCAAGGCCTGTGTGAGAGCTCTGAAGAAACAGTATCAGCTTAAAGAACTAAGTACAGTAACTCTTGTCACACACTGAGAAAAACGATTCTTATAAATATCATATCAGGTTGGTTCTATAAAAGTTATTTCTTCTTTCAGTGTGTAATATCCGAAAATGAGGCAACAAGCAGCATAATAATAATCTGCAATAATGCGAAAATCAAAAACTACAAACAAAAGAACTTAGTTTGAACGAGTAGGTACAGGGGATAGGCAAAATAATGTGAATACCTGTACTTACTTTGGAATGGCTTATTAATAACGGGTTGAACCCCCATTTGTCCATAATACAGCTGCGATTCTTCTTGGAATACTGGCATATAATGATGGTATAGTCTCCAATGGAATGTTATGCTACTCTTCGATCAGAACCTCTTCTAACTCCTGTAGTGACGAGGAGGCGGGAATCTGCTCCGGAGTCTGTGCTCCAATACCTCCCACAAGGATTCGATTATGTTCAAGTCCGAGGACTGTGCTGGCCAGGGAAGACCCTGCAGTTCAGTTGCATGCTCCTCATACCACGTTGTACTGTCCTGGCTCTGTGAATGGCTGTATTATTGTCCTGAAATATGGCATCATTGTTAGGGAACAACATTTGAATCAAGGGATGCACCTGATCACTTAAAATGTTCACATAATCATTGACTGCAACACGGCCTTTGAGAGTAATGATGGAACCACTAGAATACCATGATATGGCTGCCCACATCATCATGCTTAAGCGTTGGAATGAAGCAATCAAGACTGCAGACTTATTTTGGCGTTCTCCTGACGTAAACTCTGACCGATGTTGGTAATAACGAAAAAGTTGACTCGTCGGACCGCATGACGTGTATCCACTGATCAGGCGTCCAGGACTTACGCTCCTGACAACACTCTTCTTTGCGTTGGTTGTCGTCACTAATGATTTCGGTATAGCAGCTCGTCCACGAATTTTCGCTTTATGGAGTTCTCGGTGGACATTGTCGATAGATACCGGGTCTCGAAGATGGCTATTGAGCTCTGCAGTCACTTTAACCGCTGTAGTTTAGTGTTGTTTTGACACAATTCTTATTATCGTACGACGATCTTTGTCATTTAGTTTTGATTTGCGTCCACTATTACATTTACACGATGACGTCTTTCCATGTTTTCTGCAGGTGGTCATGACTCTTAGTTGCTCTTAAAACATTCAAAAGTTGGCTGTCTTCGTTACTGATGCTCCAGCTAATCGGGTCCCCACAATCTCCCTCTTTGGAACTCTTTTAGGTTCTTCATTGCACGTAGACCTCGGCCTCTGAATGCAAATAGGAAGTGTGCACTACTCATAAACAGCCTGCACTGATGGCTAGTCCGTACTGAAGACGCACAGTCCAGAGCGACACGTTCCTTACCTGCGTTGTTGACCGTCAAACACAACCATCCCATTACTACCATTGTTAACATTATGTTGCCTATCCCCTGTACATGGCGACTCGATATTCGTTACTACATACGAACGCAGTGGCCGTGCTGACCCTGCTCCGCCCCCCACCCCTCTTTCTCTCGCTGCGCACTGTCTCGTCTACACACGCCGCGAACATTCCATCTCTCTTTCAGAAACAGCTCGAACGCCTTGAAATACTTCGTCGCTTCTTCATTTGGATTTCACCACCTACAGTCGCGGATTGAATAATATAAGCTCCTCTCCAAAAATATAAAATGATTAGTAACTGCCTAGATTGTAAATCACAATAAAAGTGTTCCAAAAATATATTATAAATAATAACTGCCTAGATTGTAAATCACAATGACTGTGTTGTAAGTTACTAATAAAATAATACATAATATCCTGAAATTTTTAAAACTAGTATGAAGAAGTAAACAAATCTCACCAATTAGCAAAACTTGCGTCTGGCTCTGACGGCACTAAACTTGTTAATCGTGTCTTCATAGTCGAGACGTCTATCAGTTACAAGGTCAACTTCGATGTGAAGAATGGACAAGGCGTCGAATCACTCCTCAGAGAAGGTAGAACGCGGGTATGATTCCAGCCATTTAAGAGCCGAAAACGAGCGTTCTGCTGAACATTTTGTAAGTGCCGTACACAGAAACATTCTGAGAGGAATGTCAGCAATCGGAAACGTAGACTGTAAACGTTCCTTTCGTAGAAATTTACTCATTTCGACTGGTACATCACTAATCTCACAAGATTTCAGAAGTACCTCGAAATGTACACTTTTATTTGGGAAATAAGATTATAAATCAGTTTTGTATGACACTAGGAGTTTTCTCCGCGTTCAGAAATAACGCCTGGCGAACTATTCTTAAGTTTACTGAAAAATATGAAGCAGTCTAACAGATTTTTACAACTTTCCTTCCACTCACTAATTCAGTGTATAAGTTGTCGAGTGTTGAGAAGAAATGTTTCGATATAGGTGTATTCATAATTCATGTCAGTCATAATTTCCGTGAATTTATTTATAGGTGTATTCATAGTCTATATCAGTCATAATTTGCATGGATTTATTTTCATAACTGTCGAACGTGCCACGAATAGAGCTAACAAACCTCTCAAGTGATTCACATAATACATGCACTATTTCAATATCAATATTTGCACTTTGTAATTACACATTTACGCTATTGAACCTCTGGAGTATGTCGTGCCAAACTGTCATCATGGATACTATTTCTAGTGTACTGAGCTAATTAAATAAAGCTGAAGCCTCATTTCGCCGAGTGATTTCTCATACGTATTACTGATAACATATGTGGGCGCACTAATAACGCTCTCCCAACTTTCGTTTAGACTTATACATGCTACCTTTCTTGCTGACCAACGTGTTTTCATTAACTTTTAATTGTTTTGCTTCCTAGTTTCATGAAAGAAACGAGTTGATCCCAGCTTTGTGTAGAACCAGAGAAAAAATTATAAACGTTTTGCACTAAATTGAAAAATGAACATGCTTCCTGACAACAGCTTGCAGCAACATTGCCGAGAGCAGCGGCGTTTGTGTACAGTTGTCAGTGTTAACAGAAAGGCAATGATGCATGAAATAACCTCTGAAATCAATGTGGGACTGTGCTCAAACGTATCCGTTAGGACGTTGCGGCGAATTGGCGTTAATGAGCTATGGCAGCCGACAACCAACATGACTGCCTGCACTAATAGTACAACTTCGCTTGCAGTGCCATTCCTGGGCTCATGACCATATTTATCGGACCGTAGACGACTGGAAAACCGTGGCCTGGTCAGATGAGTCCCTGTTTCAGTTGGTAAGAACGGACACTAGGATTCGAGCAGACCCTACAAACCCATGGACCCTAGTTGTCAACAAGGGACTGTGTATAATGGTGTGGGCTGTGTTTACATGGAATGGACTAGGTCCTCTGGTCCAACTGAATCTATCGTTGGTCGTGTTCACCTACCTGGAGACCACTTGAAGGCATTCATGGGCTTCATGTTCCCAAATAATGATGGAATTTTTATGGATGACAACATGCCATGTCACCAGGACACAACAGTTCAGGACTGGTTTGAAGAACATTCTGGACGATTCGTGCGAATGACTTGGCCAGTCACATGACCTGACATGAATCCCATCAAACATTTATGGGACATAATCGAGAGGTCAGTTGGTGGACAAAACCCGGCAACACTTTCACGATTATGCACGGCTATAGATGCAGCATGGCTCGATGATTTTGCAGGGAACGTCGAACGACTTATTGAGCTGCTGCACTACGCCAAGCAAACTGAGGTCCAACACGACATTAAGAGGTATTCCATGATTTTTGTCACCTGAGTGTATATTGTAATATACTCCTGATAAATGTTATTGGTTATATCGTATTTTGGTGTCTCATTTGTGTTCTTGTGCAGGCCCGTCATAGCAAGTGTTCACTTTATGATCTTAGCATACAGTTGCCACCTTTAATGAAGTATAGCAGTTTTCGATTACATGAGTAGAATTAATAGTAACATGCCCCCCCCCCCCCCAGAACCATGGACCTTGCCGTTGGTGGGCAGGCTTGTGTGCCTCAGCGATACAGATAGCCGTACCGTGGGTGCAACCACAACGGAGGGGTATCTGTTGAGAAGCTAGACAAACGTGTGGTTCCTGAAGAGGGGCAGCAGCCTTTTCAGTAGTTGCAGGGGCAACAGTCTGGATGATTGACTGATCTGGCCTTGTAACACTAACCGAAACGGCCTTGCTGTGCTGGTACTGCTAAAGGCTGAAAGCAAGGGGAAACTACAGCCGTAATTTTTCCCGAGCGCATGTAGCTTTACTGTATGGTTAAGTGATGATGGCGTCCTCTTGGGTAAAATATTCCGGAAGTAAAATAGTCCCCCATTTGGATCTCCGGGCGGGGACTACTCAAGAGGACGTCGTTATCAGGAGAAAGAAAACTGGCGTTCTACGGATCGGAGCGTGGAATGTCAGATCCCTTAATCGAGCAGGTAGGTTAGAAAATTTCAAAAGGGAAAAGGATAGGTTAAAGTTAGATATAGTAGGAATTAGTGAAGTTCGGTGGCAGGAGGAACAAGACTTCTGGTCAGGAGAATACAGGGTTATAAATACAAAGTCAGATAGGGGTAATGCAGGAGTAGGTTTAATAATGAATAAAAAAAATAAGAGTGCGGGTAAGCTACTACAAACAGCATAGTGAACGCATTATTGTGGCCAAGATAGATACGAAGCCTACGCCTACTACAGTAGTACAAGTTTATGTGCCAACTAGCTCTGCAGATGACGAAGAAATTGAAAAAATGTATGATGAGATAAAAGAAATTATTCAGATAATGAAGGGAGACGAAAATTTAAGTCATGGGTGACTGGAATTCGGTAGTAGGAAAAGGCAGAGAAGGAAACGTTGTAGGTGAATATGGATTGGTGGTAAGGAATGAAGAGGGAGCCACCTGGTGGAATTTTGCACAGAGCACAACTTAATCATAGCTAACACTTGGTTCAAGAATCATAAAAGAAGGTTGTGTACATGGAAGAATCCTGGAGATACCAAAAGGTATCAGATAGATTATATAATGGTAAGACAGAGATTTAGGAACCAGGTTTTAAATTATAAGATATTTCCAGGGGCAGATGTGGACTCTGACCACAATCTATTGGTTATGTACTGTAGATTAAAACTGAAGAAACTGCAAAAAGGTGGGAATTTAAGGAGCTGGGACCTGGATAAATTGAATAAACCAGAGGTTGTACAGAGTTTCACGGAGAGCATACGGGAACAATTGACAGGAGTGGTGGAAAGAAATACAGTAGAAGAAGAATGGGTAGCTCTGAGGGATGAAGTAGTGAAGGCAGCAGAGGATCAAGTAGGTAAAGAAACGAGGGCTAGTAGAAATCCTTGGGTAACAGAAGAAATATTGAATTTAATTGATGAAAGGAGAAAATATAAGAATGCAGCAAATGAAGCAGGCAAGATAGAATACAAACGTCTCAAAAATGAGATCGACAGGAAGTGCAAAATGGCTAAGCAGGGATGGCTAGAGGATAAATGTGACGATGTAGAGGCTTATCTCACTAGGGGTAAGATAGATACTGCCTACAGGAAACTTTAAGAGACCTTTGGAGAAAAGAGAACCACTTGTATGAATATCAAGAGCTCAGATGGAAACCCTGTTCTAAGCAAAGAAGGGAAACCAGAAAGGTGGAAGGAGTATATAGGGGGTCTATACAAGAGCGATGTACTTGAGGACAATATTATGGAAATGGAAGAGGATGTAGATGAAGATGAAGTGGGAGATACGATACTGAGTGAAGAGTTTGACAGAGCACTGACAGACCTAAGTCGAAACAAGGCCCCGGGAATAGACAATACTCCATTAGAACTACTGACGGCCTTGGGAGAGCCAGTCCTGACAAAACTCTACCATCTGGTGAGCAAGACGTATGAGACAGGCGAAATACCCTCAGACTTCAAGAAGAATATAATAATTCCAATCCCAAAGAAAGCAGGTGCTGACAGATGTGAAAATTACCGAACTATCAGTTTAATAAGTCACGGATGCAAAATACTAACGCGAATTCTTTACAGACGAATGGAAAAACTGGTAGAAGCCGACCTCGGGGAAGATCCGTTTGGATTCAACAGAAATATTGGAACACGTGAGGCAATACTGACCTTACGACTTATCTTAGAAGCTAGATTAAGGGAAGGCAAACCTACGTTTCTAGCGTTTGTAGACTTAGAGAAAGCTTTTGACAATGTTGACTGGAATACTCTCTTTCAAATTCTAAAGGTCGCAGGGGTAAAATACAGGGAGCGAAAGGCTATTTACAATTTGTACAGAAAACAAGATGGCAGTTATAAGAGTCGAGGGGCATGAAAGGGAAGCAGTGGTTGGGAAGTGAGTGAGACAGGGTTGTAGCCTCTCTCCAATGTTATTCAATCTGTATATTGAGCAAGCAGTGAAGGAAACAAAAGAAAAATTCGGAGTAGGTATTAAAATCCATGGAGAAGAAACAAAAACTTTGAGGTTCGCCGATGACATTGTAATTCTGTCAGAGACAGCAAAGGACTTGGAAGAGCAACTGAACGGAATGGACAGTGTCTTGAAAGGAGGATATAAGATGAACATCAACAAAAGCAAAACGAGGATAATGGAATGTAGTCGAATTAAGTCGGGTGATGCTGAGGGAATTAGATTAGGAAATGAGACACTTAAAGTAGTAAATGAGTTTTGCTTTTTGGGGAGCAAAATAACTGATGATGGTCGAAGTAGAGAGGATATAAAATGTAGACTGGCAATGGCAAGGAAAGCGTTTCTGAAGAAGAGAAATTTGTTAACATCGAGTATAGATTTAAGTGTCAGGAAGCCATTTCTGAAAGTATTTGTATGGATTGTAGCCATGTATGAAAGTGAAACATGGACGACAAATAGTTTGGACAAGAAGAGAATAGAAGCTTTCGAAATGTGGTGCTAATGAAAAACTGCTGAAGATTAGATGGGTAGATCATAGAACTAATGAGGAGGTATTGAACAGAATTGGGAAGAAGAGGAGTTTGTGGCACAATTTGACGAGAAGAAGGGACCGGTTGGTAGGACATGTTCTGAGGCATCAAGGGATCACAAATTTAGCGTTGGAGGGCAGCGTGGAGGGTAAAAATCGTAGAGGGGGACCAAGAGATGAATACACTAAACAGATTCAGAAGGATGTACGTTGCAGCAGGTACTGGGAGATGAAGAAGCTTTGCACAGGATAGAGTAGCATGGAGAACTGCATCAAACCAGTTTCAGGACTGAAGACCACAATAACAACAATAACAATCGTAACATTCAGTTAAAACATTCCCATCACATCTTAAGATAAGCAAATCAATCTCCATCGATTGCATAAAATGATAATTAAATCAAGACCATACACTGCCCACAGGCGTTGATATACATCAACAGGGACAGTTGAAAATGTGTTCCCCGACTGGGACTCGAACCCAGGATTTCCTTGCTCACAGGGCAGACTCTCTATCCACCTGAGCCACCGAGGGCACAGAGTATAGTGCGACTGCAGGGACTAATCCGTTGTACGCTCCCCGTGAGATCCACATTCCCAACTTAATGTCCGCACACTGCATTCGTAGTGCTCCTGCCCATTATACTCATTACTAGCGGCAGACAACCTTACTGAATCCCGTAAGAGTTCGGGCAATATGTGTGCATCCGCACAGAAGAAGGTCAATGGCCGGTTAGCCTTAACTATATGAAGATGGTATAGAAAGATATGAAAGAACAGATACCATCTTCATATATCCATCAATTGCATCCATAGTGGATCATGTAAGCTGTGGTGCTTATCTTAAGGTGCATTAAATATTTTGCGGGCTAGTTTTATTTTATGTAAATTGAAGGTGGAGGGGGGAGAAAGGAAAGGGCAGGGAAGAAACTAATGGTATCATCTACATCAGGACTTTATGCGGGATCAGTAGCTGTAAATGAAAATGTGCGCCGGACTAGGATTCAAACCCAGGATATCCTGCTAACTACACAGTGGCCTTGACCGCTGCGCCACGCACACACAGTATTTATGACAAATGCGCGGACTATCTCGGCATGCTCCCCAGCTGGCTTACACTCCCACATAGCACCACCGTCCCCGTGCTCACTAATTTTAGAAGTAGATGTGCATCCATACTGAAAGTTGTAGATTCATCGCCCATCGAGGCGAATCAATTATATGAATGCGTGGTGTCTGTTTTTTAGACGTGTCCGAAAGACAGACGCCACACAATCAAATAACAGTTTTATTTTGCCCACCCTGTACCAGTGCAGAAAGCTTCGGTACACTTCGCAAGTGGCTCCCGCACTCTGGCGTGGCATTCTGCTTAATTTTCCGGTTTTACAGCGAGTGTTGCGTTTTAATGAACGCTGACCTGCTCAGTAACAAGAGTCAGAACATGGAGTCCTTAACCTGCTGGAGGTCGAGTCCTGTTCACAAAGACGGACCTGGAGAGGTGTGACTCGTGTTCTGTCTTTGTGGAAGCTACTGGTGGAAGTTTCTAGAAGCCAGCTGGAAGTGGTGTACACTCTGTAAGAGATGTTTATGTTTCAGTCTAGTGGTCAGGTCCTGGGAACTTTCTGGAAGTAGTTGGATAGCTGCAGGGCATTTGTTAGAGGTGTTGGTATAGCGACAATTTTAACTCTATCTCGTGGGCCAAAACAAGGTTGGCGGCCCGTATTTACACTGATTCAGAGGTGTAGCAAGGCAATGGATTAATTCATCAAAAACGGAAAGAAAGAAACATTCCAACATACACTAATGAGCTAACACATTACGACCACTGCCCAGCGCAAGATTGAATGCTGACTGTTAGCGTTGCCGGCACGTGACGCGGTAAGGAAAGTATACATATCAGCAAAGTTTCGCAGTTTCGCAACACATGTCTATTTCGAAATTCATGGCACAGGAAACAAATTTGCCTCTGAGGCATGTGTATACGGTGTGATTCAGGTGCCCCTGCCCATGGGTTTTGTGGCACCCACAGTGCCTTCAAATATCACATGCAAGATGTTCATATTCTCTTGCTCGCTACGCACAAACAGTTAGTCCTACAGAAAAAATGAACACCACCTTTTTGGAGAAAGTTTAATGTAGTTAAATTTTATAGTGGGATAAACTTTCGCTAGAGACCATAGTTTTCTAATTACTCAAGAAAGACGTAGAAAAGTCACCTTCAAACGCGTTCTTCTTGACTAACTAGAAAACCATGGCCTCCAGAGAAAACGTATCTCAGTAAAAAATTTAACAACATTAAATTTCCTTAAAAAATTTCCTGTACGTTTTTTCTCTAGGACTAATAGTCTGCTCATAGCAACAATGACGTAACCAGGATTTTATCCGTACTGGGGGTCCGATCTGATGGCAGAGTTTTCACCAAGAGGAGATACAATCTCGTTACTTGGGAGTGCTGCTTTTTGGGAAAACACTAAGAAGCAGACATGCTACAGTTTCCCTTTACCCTCCAAGGTAATTTTACACTCTTCTTTCAGTCTCGATTTGAGCTGAGGAAGTGATCAGGAATTGACGAAAGCTAGTTTCTTGGGACACCGTGAATATTAGCGGAAGGGCTTTTGAAATAAAGAGATCCATATTCGACAGAGAAGCTAGAAAAATTTTTGGTGTTGAAATGCAAGGGATGTACCTGAAATTATTCAGCCTTACACTTTCCCGAATTACCTCATTTAAGTATTCACCTGTCACTTCTTGCAATGTAAAAAAAAGATCATTTTCTGCATTAAAGAACGTCCCAGCAGGCAAATGCATGAGTCTAAATGAGGACAATTTTGGATTATTATTTATTTATCGTGAGGCTTTTAGTGCTGGGAGTCTCTGAAGAGATGCCTCCGATGCAGCTCTTTTCATTTAAGCAGAGGGGCTGCATCCCTAAGTGAATAGGAATCTGTCAGGAAAGAAAAGTATTCGGAAGGATTTAGCCGTGGCTTTTAGTAAGAGACCAACTCCGTCATTTGCCTGGTCACAAAAAAACCAGTTTCAAGGTTGCCGGCAGATGGATTCAAACCACTTTGCCTTCTGAATCCAGGGATAGGTAGTTCAGCGCCTCAACATGCACAGTTACCACAAGGCGGTGTAGAATTTGGAAAACTGGTTCTAGAACACTGATTTAAAATGAAATAAAATGCATCATAACAAAAGATTGAATTCTGACATTCCCTGTTTTTCCGTTATTGTGCATGTTTAATCCTCTGACAGTGCACGAATGCATGCATATTTTAAGATTTAATTGTGCATGGAACTGCTGGGTTCAGTTATTATAATATTACAAGCGCGTAAATAGATTTTGGTCGAAAGGAGGAGGGAGAGGTGCAGGGCGCAGTCCTCTTGGGCGAATTCAAGCAGTGCGTGGAAAAAACCTTTTAGAAACGAACGAATTAGAGAATACACTGTCATCACATAGCCTTTCCACTCTCCACAGAGCCCTCTTCATCGTTCCATATCGAGACTGGTTTAAGTAATTGAGTACCACCTCAGTGACCAGGCTGTGCGATATTTTTCCATTTAGGTAACTAATGATAGAATGCCCGCCCGGCTAGCCGCACGGTCTAACGCGCTGCTTCCCAAGCGGGTAGGCGTGCCGGTCCGCGGCACAAGTCCGCCCGGCGAAATACTGTCGAGGTCTGGTGTGCCGGCCAGCCTGTGCACGGTTTTTGAGGCGGTTCTCCACCTGTCTCGGAGAATGCGGGCTGGTTCCCCTTATTCCGCCTCAGTTACACTATGTCGGCGATTGCTGCACAAACACTGTCTCCACGTACGCGTACCCCATAATTACTCTACCACGCAAACATTTGGGATTACACTCGTCTGGTATGAAACGTTCCTGAAGGGGATGCACTGGCTGCCGAACCACACAATAACCCTGGGTTCGGTGTTGGGCGGTGGTGGGGTGGGCGGACTGCTGTGGACTGTTGGGTTCAGAACCACCGAGGGCTATGGTGACACGAAGTCTCTTCGTCGCTTCTAAGTCCTTGGTTCAATACACACAATACAATACACAATGATAGAATATTGAATAAATTTTTTAAAGAAATGCAACCATCACCGTTTGGGCGATATTTTTCTTAATAAAGGCGGTTTTTGGGCGATACAGACAAATCCAAGTATATTTCTATGCACCGATTTTAATTTAATGTTGTATGTAGTGATATTTACCGCGCCGCTGTCTTGTGAAATATTGAAATATTGCAACCCCAGAGTTCTGCCAGCTTCCAAATAACGACTACAGCGCTAACATTAAATTGCTAAGGATAAGTAATTAAGTGTCAGGAAGTCGTTTCTGAAAGTATTTGTATGGAGTGTAGCCATGTATGGAAGTGAAACGTGGACGATAAATAGTTTGGACAAGAAGAGAATAGAAGCTTTCGAAGTGTGGTGCTACAGAAGAATGCTAATGAGGAGGTATTGAATAGAATTGGGGAGAAGAGGAGTTTGTGGCACAACTTGACTAGAAGAAGGGATCAGTTGGTAGGACATGTTCTGAGGCATCAAGGGATCACCAATTTAGTACTGGAGGGCAGCGTGGAGGGTAAAAATCGTAGAGGGAGACAAAGAGATGAATACACAAAGCAGATTCAGAAGGATGTAGGTTGCAGTAGGTACTGGGAGATGAAGAAGCTTGCACAGCATAGATTAGCATGGAGAGCTGCATCAAACCAGTCACAGGACTGAACAACACAACAACAACAACAAGTAATGCGTACATATTTTTAACTTGCCGTAACGCTAGTCCTTCAGAAGGATGTAGGTTGCAGTAGGTACTGGGAGATGAAGAAGCTTGCACAGCATAGATTAGCATGGAGAGCTGCATCAAACCAGTCACAGGACTGAACACCACAACAACAACAACAACAACAAGTAATGCGTACATATTTTTAACTTGCTGTAACGCTAGTGGACGAATCAAAATAGATTTTCCTCATATATCTTGTTACAGACTTAACCATAATTAGAAATTATCACAACAGCACTAGCACAAAAACAATAAACGGCAGCACTTACATTAAATTCAACTTCAAGTAAGGGCTAAACTGATTAACAAAACAACAACTGAGCCCATGCAAGGCCAACAATTGGTCCTGGATAAAACGTAGATGGGTAATAGCCGATAGTGCTATGGGTGTAGATACAGTAGTTTTAATGTATCGTACCCCCTTCTCGTCATATAACTAAAAATCAAAATATCTTTCTGTTCCACTACACGGCAATTAGGTCATGAGTAATTTCATTTTGGTGATAGGGGATTCCGGACCCCCTGGGCTCCCATTTAGCTACATACTTGATAGCAAGCGACAGAATATGAAAATTTTGGTCACTCGATGCGATCTTTTGCGCCATAACGCCCATCTCATCGGTATACTAACTGAATTTCGCGGTAGTTTTTCACATTCTCCATGGTTCTGTCGAAAACGGAATTATTCATTTATTTATAAAAATCCTTTTCAAAATCGCACGTTGTGAGACCCGTGTTTTCGGTATTCACACCAATGTACTGCTACAACCAAGGACACTGCTTGAAGAGATGCTGTGGGAGATTCTAACAAGTCTCATCCTCAGCACGCGCATTTTTGGGGGTATCTGTAACGTAGAATGTACTTCTGCTTATTCCACAGCATTGTCTTCAGCTGTGGGACGGAATCATTTAACGGAACTAGGCGCTCCAGACACAGTGGCACGTCGCTGTGCGTGTGGTGGGAGTCTCCAGGTCTGTCTCCAGGACATATTTCACACCAGCATCTGCAGCTACAGTACATCTTGGCTCTCATCTTTGCACAGCCACTGGAACCCTCATAACGACAGAGATTGTTGCATAGTGTGCCTGCAGACATCATTTATATCCAAGTAAAGGATGTAACTCAAATCATCGGATCGCCTGTATTCCTCCTAACTTATTCGAGGAATATTTGCCTTGACATACCTGTGAACACACTGGCAAAGTCCACTACGCATCCTACGTTCGAAAAAAAGCAATATATCAAAGTCGGTCAACAGTTTGACGCTGATTGTGTCCTTTTCAAAACTGCGTCTCACGGAATCTCTGAGACGATGTAATAAAAGGTAGGATCCAGAGTCTATGAGCACAGGCATACGCTTGGAATTTCTCAAAAATGTGTGGGAGCTGGCGCACATCTGCCCCCATGTACAGTTTGGCATATTCCTCTAACTTAGAGATGTCAAACTCCTGTCAAACATTCACCACATGCCTATACTCCCCATCCGCTACGGTAGTGCCTGTGAGTTTGCTGGTGAATGTGGTCATATCAGGTAACGTGGTTTCGTGGAGCCTTTCTATCAAACCCAGGTATCGGTAAAGAAAGACGACCTTCTTCATCACAAGCTGGGGCTTTACATCATCAGGATATGTAGCTCTGGTGAGATGCATTTTCTCCCAGCGCACTGTCCCGGCAAGCTTCTGAAGAGACGCGTGCATGAAGCATAATGAATGTAGCAAGCAGAACGAAATATTTGACGTGATTTGTTTGGACAATGAGCTCTTACACAGCCGAGTCAGCGTAAGCTGATCCCTGACAGTTGCAGTGGGCTGGGGGTGGCAGCTTTGTGGGTCTACGTAAAACAATAGCGTAACGTGATTTTATAAACGTCTATGTCAACGCCTCAGTGATGCCACAGTTCTGCAGAGGGCTACTGTTTTCGCCTGCAGTTGAAAGCTGGCAATAGCGCTGTGAACTGTAAGCGATCTTCTTATGGCGTCTTGACTTTTATGTTTTTAGCTCAATCTGATTATCTGATTTAAAATAAAAAGAGAATTTAAAATTATTTTAATTACGAGTCTGTGTTAGATTAAATATTAAATTTGCCCACTACAACTGGTTTAGTTTAATAGAAAACATCAGTGTCAAAAGGAAAAGCCTGGCGGAGGTTCGAGTCCTCCCTCGGGCATGGGTGTGTGTGTCTGTCCTTAGGATAATTTAGGTTAAGTAGTGTGTAAGCTTAGGGACTGATGACCTTAGCAGTTAAGTCCCATAAGATTTCACACACATCTGAATATTTTTTAATCAAGGGCGGAATGGGAAGGAGCGGTGGAGGGGGCAAGGCAATGTCTCCTCCCTCTCCGTCCCGAGAGGTGAAAGTAAATTAAAATCAAATCGTAATTTCTTTGTAATCTGCACCAAAGTTAAGCGCACAAATTTAGAGCCCTGATCAGTAAACTGTCATTTACTTCCATCTTCCCCAAGCCACCTTGTCTTGTGAGCCTGAGAGAATCTACTGCCGGTACCAGTGTCTTGTGATCCCCTCCTGTTCCACCGGTGTGCGCCAAATATTAGGGTTTTTCCGATTTAGTCCAGTAACAGGCTACTTTTTGCTTGCGAAAAACGATGTAGAAGAGTTTATGTTTTTATTTTGCGCATATTGTAGAGAGTATGTAGAATCCAAGTTTTCGACTTTCAAAACCCTCGAGACAACTCTTTATGGGCGAAAAACCAAGAAATTTTGGACGTTTTGAGATTTTTGCCTATTACATGGAAACTATGCATCCTACCGAAAATTTTACCATTACCAAAACGAAATAGTATTAAATTTTGCGTTTAATGACCTAACCAGTGCCGTCGTTTGGCCATATTCACTTGTAAAAGTTTGGTCATTTTTACCAACTTGCCTAAAAAGTCCGGCTGTGACTCAAAAACAGGTACTCCAAATGAAAAATGCCAAGTTATCAAAATTGTAGAGCAAATGTCTCGCGTTACAAAAGCATCTAGTTTTTCAATTTTAGACTCTGTTAAGCGTTTATATACCTGAAAGCCAAAGTAATTCCATTTTTTTTTCTTTTTTGTAAATCAGTTATTCAACGAAATGAAATTTTCAGTAGGAAGATGCCTCTTCTGAGCACCGATGTGTTTTTTATGTATATATTTTTAATTTTCTTCATTCACGTGTGTTTTTATTCATTTTTATCCGTGCCGTAATTGGTAAGAGTGAGTTGCTAAATTGATAACCAAGTAGATAGTAATGGCCAATATGTATTTATGTATAAGTAATATAAAATTTTGTAAAAATTAACAAATAAAAGGCCATGACAATATTAAGGAAAAAACAATTCAAATAACAGAGATAAACATTTTATCAAATTTCAGTTCCATCGAGGTCGTTTGAGAGATTGAGGCAGTTCCCCATCCAGCATCCGATCTTCAGGATCCACTGCAGTATCTTCACCATCTTCCTCGTTCTGGAACGTATCTTCAACCTCTTCGTCATCCTCGTCGAGCATAATATCTGGGTCATTCTCGCAACATAAGCTGCAATAGTGTTTGCACGTCGAGGAGGAGTTCAGCCCAAATTTGCGACATCCACACACTGCTGTGCATCCTGTTTTGCGTGTTCTGGAAACCATCTTCAGTAGCGTGTGTGGTGCCGCATCTTTCGTCATCGTCACGGGAGACAAGCCTGACAGGATTTTCTCCCAGTTCCACTGGCATGGATCAATTTTCTTCCCCAGCCAAAGCTGCACTTGTAAAAATTAACAAATAAAAGGCCATGACAATATTAAGGGAAAAACAATTCAAATAACAGAGATAAACATTTTATCAAATTTCAGTTCCATCGAGGTCGTTTGAGAGATTGTGGCAGTTCCCCATCCAGCATCCGATCTTCAGAATCCACTGCAGTATCTTCACCATCTTCCTCGTTCTGGAACATATCTTCAACCTCTTCGTCATCCTCGTCGAGCATAATATCTGGGTCATTCTCGCAACATAAGCTGCAATAGTGTTTGCACGTCGAGGAGGAGTTCAGCCCAAATTTGCGACATCCACACACTGCTGTGCATCCTGTTTTGCGTGTTCTGGAAACCATCTTCAGTAGCGTGTGTGGTGCCGCATCTTTCGTCATCGTCACGGGAGACAAGCCTGACAGGATTTTCTCCCAGTCCCACTGGCATGGATCAATTTTCTTCCCCAGCCAAAGCTGCACTTGATGACAGGATCGCAATGAGTGCCACCTTCCTGCGTACGATGTTGGCGGTAGCCTTTAAAGTTTGAAAGATTTTCTCGGGGCAGACTTTACAAAAAGCTCGTAGCTGAGCACGTCCAAAGTCGCACAGCTGCAATTCCCATACAACGCTAATATCAGATGTTCTCCTACCTGTGCTATTACGCCTTGAGAGACTGCGAGTTTAACTCAGTAATTTCCCTTTTTACTGACTAGGAGAAGCGGATGTGGTATCACATCCTGCGAAGGCGTGATTGAAAGGGGCAAAAGCATTACCGAAGTTGAAAGAATTATTGGAGCACCACACTCCTGGTGATTTCCCTCTTCCCGGTTTATGGACGTAGAAGTAGTTGTTTCCTCGGCCCGTTAGGCGAACCAGCACGTCAATGACCTCGCTCACGATTGCCACACTGCCAGGCTCAGCAGCTTTGGATATAGCTGTTTCCGCAATTACCGAATCCGCATCTTCTTCTGCCTGTAGCACTTGAATACCTCCATCCTCAAATTTCCGCATGTCGACGCAGACCTCACTGCTGCTCCAACCCGACTGCACTAGTGCCGCATTGCAACTCCCCGACTGGCAGGTCCGGACTGCGCTCGACGCGTTTCCACTGACTGGCAGATTCGGACTCGCCACCCGAACTGCGACCAACCAACTCCCTACGACAGACAACGACCGCGAAGTCATAGCAGTCAAGCAATGATACTACGAGAGGAGATATATCGATACGCGCTGCTAACGCCGCTCACGGTCAGGCATGGCAGCAGCTCAGAGACAGTAGTAATATAAATTAACGTAGTGAGGTGGAAGTACGTTAAAAACAGGGAGTAAAACAGATGATGGCGGGAACACGAGCCACGCACGGCTCAGTGCTCTTTTTATGTCTGTCAACAATCATTATTTCTTCATCATACTTCCCGAAGAGTCGGATTTTTATAGTCCTTAGAACTGCCTCCCATCCATTCGTGATTTGGCCCTTTAACTCCAGGAAGTTAACTGGCACTCTTCTGATTGTTCGATGTAGGAATAAATCATTTCCATTGCTTCATCTATCTGTGTGGATCCAGGACTTCCTTGTTTTCCTACGCCGCTAATTGGCCGGTAAGAATCCACAACTGCCACTTGGCGTTCAAAGTCTGTTAATTCCCGTCGTGCAGCCATAATCATGTCGGAAAACTTTTCACATGATTCACCTGAGCGCAAATGACTCTACACCAGTGCACTGCCTTTTTATGTCTTGTGTACGCGGTACTACCGCCATCTGCATATGTGCATCTCGTTATCCCATGACTTTTGTCACGTCAGTGTACATTCGCTCCTCGGTCACAGAGCCATGCGAGAACCGCTTTGTGAACGCCCTTATCGAGTTGGAAACTCGCCTTCCTCCAGATGTTCTTTCATGGAAACCGCATGGTGCAAGATCTGGACAACCTGGTCACCACCACGCACGTCTGTGTGGCCTGGGTGAAATTGTTGCCACCTTCCCACTACGACTTGACGCGTCACTGCATTTGGTCCACACGCTGCCAGAATCTCACGGTGAACCTGCGTTAGGCGGTTTGTCCACAAGAATCAACTTTAGAGTTTGTTTGCAGCTGTCGCGCCATTTCAGTTGCGCGTTGTGGAACACCTGTTATCCGTATCGCAGCAGAACTGTATCTGCAGACAACCAGAGCACTCTTACGACAATGCGCCACTCTTGTTGCGTAACTGTTTGACGTGGGATGACAAGTATGACTTACTTTCTGAAGTACTTACATATACAAACAAGGCTCACTCGAATTTTGACACTTCGTGGTTGCAACTAATTGCTTAATTTGCAACAAATTTGTTTATCTTATTTTTACTTTTCAGCGTTGGGTGCCGATAACTTACAGCCAGCGATTTCCAAGAATGGTGGTCGGCAGTGACTCCTTTTGTTAATAATTCGTGCGAGTCTAGCTTGTTCGGTGTAGGGCGTGGCCTGCTACACCATTTGTTTTCCTATGCGCATCAGTTAAGGTGTGATTCCAATGCGTCGGTTGAGACGGTTATAGCCTCGTGTTCCGAGCCGCGACTTTCGCTTCGTGAACGTCATGGCTGGGTGTCGCGGCTGTAGTGAGTGTAATTTTTCATTAACACGTATGTAGATGACCACAGTCGCGACGAAATAGTGTACGATTGAACAAGCGGATGTCAGCGTCCAACGGGCACAACATTTTGGCAAGCAACCACGTAGCTATCATCAGGGGCGCCAGTGGCCTATACCGAACTTCTCGTTGAGGTAAAGAAGCACGAGAGAATAACATGTCATTTTCAAACATGACATTACTTTTTCGGTGATGACTTTCTTAAGTCAGACCTCAGTTGCCGCAAGAGATTATTTTCAGTTGATGATAGAGTAACTTCCCAGTAGATATCCTCGATTCAGCGAAGCAGCTTAAATCCATACATTATAAAAATAGGTGTACGTATATGTGCATGTTACACGTCTCTTCCTAAACCACTGGGCTGATTTCAACCAAACTTGGTACACATACCCCTTACTGTAACCTAACAATCGCTGTGGGTGTAAGAACCACCTAACGATCATAGTTCAGCAGTTATGACGTCATAAACAATTAAATGCGTGAAAAACTGCCGCAATGCATGACATTTAAATTTATTACTTCTGTGCTTCTAACTCTATTAGCAATGAAATTAGCGGACAGTATTTACATATGCCGCTAAATGCACGTACAAAATGGTTCAAATGGCTCTGAGCACTATGGGACTTAACATCTATGGTCATTAGTCCCCTAGAACTTAGAACTACTTAAACCTAACTAACCTAAGGACATCACACACATCCATGCCCGAGGCAGGATTCGAACCTGCGACCGTAGCGGTCGCGCGGTTCCAGACTGTAGCGCCTACAACCGCTCGGCCACTTCGGCCGGCAAATGCACGTACAAAATTATATCATCGTACCACACATAGTACAAGAGATATGATGTCATAAATATAGGGAAGCGTGAAAAACTTCCTCAACGTGCATGACTAAATTTATTACTTCTTCGCTGCTAACTCTATTCGCATCACATTTCGTAGACAGAATCCAAATACGCCGCTCAACGTACCTATACAAATACGTCGTTGCACGACACACAGTTCAAGAGATATATAGTCATAAACGTTGATATGTGTGAAAAAATTGCCGCATCACACGTAACGTTGTAATACTCTTATTATTTACTACTAAGGCACACATACAGTTGTGTCAGCTTTTGGAAATCCTTGACACCTGGTAGCGCAATTGACAGCTTTCAACTGCAAAGCGCAAACTGCTGTAGGCGAAATCAATAGTCGTCTATAGGGATATGAAGAGGCGTTTGCCGTAGAGGCATTTCGAAACCGGGTTTCAGACACACAAAGCAGCTGTTCCCAATGTACAAAAACTGTTTCATAATTTCAGTGGCGTTTCCACGAATACATGGAAACGAAATTTTCTCGATATTACACTACAAAACAGTTCATTTTTTTCATTTCTAATACAAAACTGACAAAATGAAACCCCGAGCAATGCTAGGTTGAAACGACCCCTTAGAAAAATTAATGAATTACTGTGCTGATAAACCTCTTACGTTATTTGATTTTCAAACAGCCGATTAGAACTGAACGTACTCAGACATTTCTCTCTTTACTTATTCTGATCAACACTAAACTGACACAAATATTTTTAGCGCAACGCAATCTGACTTTCAATAATCCCTACAAAAGAATGGCCCTGACTAACAATAACCTATACTTGTATATTCATGACAGACAGTCTTACAAATTTACTGTCTCTGATGGACACACGTCCAGATCATCCGCTCTCAAAACTCCGCCATCTCTCTCCCCTCATCCGCCACTGCTCGCGGCTCACGCGCTGTTCACAACCAACTTCCCAACACTACAATAGCGAATATTCCGACAATGCCAACCAGCCACAGACTGCACAGCACAGCCAGTGATTTTCATACAGAGCGCTACGTGACGTTACCAACATAAAAACCTAAACAGCCTACTTACAAGGTTTGTCAGCTAGTCCGTGAATACAGGCAAGGCCTGCAACCCCGATAGTTAACCACTCAGTTTCCTTTCAGAGTGTGCTGATAAAACAGCTCCATACTTGGCAATCCTATACGACCTCTCGCTCATCGAAAGATCCGTAGCTAAAGACCGTAAAGCTGCACAAGTCACACCAATACCCAAGAAAAGAAATAGGAGGAGTCCGCTGAGTTACAGTCCCATATCACTAACGTCGACCTGCAGTAGGGTATTGGAACATATCGAATATTAGGAATTATGTCGAAGACAACGATTTACTGACAAACAGCCAACAAGGATTCAGTAAATATTGTTCTTCTTAAACATAACTCTTTATTTTCACGAAGTAATGGATGCTGTCGACATGGGATGTCAAACTGATTCCATATTTTTTTTTTAATTTTCTGAATGTTCCTGACACTAATCCTCACCAGAGACTTCTAATCAAATTACGTGCCTATGCAGTATCTACCGCTACGGTCGCAGGTTCGAATCCTGCCTCGGGCATGGATGTGTGTGGTGTCCTTAGGTTAGTTAGGTTTAAGTAGTTCTAAGTTCTAGGGGACTGATGACCTCAGATGTTAAGTCCCACAGTGCTCAGAGCCATTTGAACCATATGCAGTATCGTCTAAGTTGTGCAAGTGGATTCATGATTTCCTGTCAGCGAGCTCACAGTTTGTAATAACGGAAGGAAAGTCATCGGGCAAAACAGAAGTGATATCTGGCGTTCCCCAAGGAAGTGTTATAAGACCTCTTCTGTTCCTGCTCTACATAAGCGATTTAGGAGACAATCTGAGCAGCTTTCTTAGACTGTTTGCAGATGGTGCTGTCATTTTCCGTCTCGTGTAAGATCATCAGATGACCAAAACCAAATGCAAAATGGTTTAGACAAGCTATCTATATGGCGTGAACAGTGGCATTTGACTCTAAATCATGAAAAGTGTGAAGCCATTCACTGAAGGACGCAAAAAATCTAAAGATTGTAGATTGAACTAAAATTTAGTATTTAATACTTATGGATTAAAATTAGGAATAACTTAAATTTGAACGATCACATAGATGATTTTTTGGGGAGAGCAAACGAAAGACTGCAATTTAGTGAAAGAATACTTAGAAAATGTAACAATTCTCCTAAAGAGAGCTCTTACACTACGCTTGCCAGCCCTCTTCTTGAGTATTGCTGTGCGGTGTGGGATCTATATCAAATATCATTGATGGAGGAGATCGAAAAAGTTCAAAGACGGGTAGTTGGTCTTATGTTATCACTACATAGGGGAGAGAGTTCCATGGATATGATACACAAATTGGTGTGGTAGCCATTAAAAATGGTGATTTTGTTGCGCCAGGATCTTCTCATTACATTTGGAGGAATGATCGTCACAATAAAGTAAATCATAGATCGCTCGGAAAAATGTAAGTGTTGGTTTTTTCGGCGCAGTGAGAGTGAAACGCTAGAAAAGTAGCTTGAAGATGGTTCCATTAACCCCCACCAGACGCTTAATTGTGAACTGCGGAGTAATCAAGTACATGTACAATTTTGTATGACGTTCTTGAGATTGAGAACTGCATATATAGTTTTTCATACCTTTCATCGCTAAAAAACTTTTCGCAGTTATGGTACTGGATGCAGGAATAGTCAAAATAAGTTCAAAGAGTTTTAATATCTCATAGTGTGCAGTCTGGAGTCCGCTTAACAATAAAATTCAGTAAATCACCAACACTTTTGTGACGCATTTCTCCGGAAATATAAACAAACAGCAGCTGTGACCTTAAACATCAAAAAATTAAAAAATAAATAAAAATAAAAATAGATCCGTGGCAATCTATTAGTGACAGTGTCAAAGTTCTGGGAAACACTGTTTATATTAATCAAAACTATGTGTGTTTCCAAGTTCCAACAATGACAGGGTCCATGTTATTGAATCTATCTTATAACTATCTCGTCACTGTGTCCAAAATTTTACAATAGATTCTTACATCATTTGTTTCAAATTGACTGCAGCATCATGTTTAGGGTGTTTAGTTACTGTTTTATCGATAAACATGAATAACTCTTTTCCACATTCTTTCAAATCCGTCATTTTTGTTTTTCAGCATTTCTTGGTATATGTTAATTTTTGTTACACATTAGCCAATGTCATAAGCTCTGGCTTGGACTGTATAAAATTAGGCGTCAGTGAGAGGGACCAAATCTGCAAAGGGATGTAGAACGAATCTGACTTATACCATGATTTCAAATCCACGAGCACCAATAGAGGCTTCTTCATTCCACTCATGTGAATCTGTTATCTTGTTGGTTTTCGCCAAATTACCTACAGAACTCCACCACGTAGCAACTGTAGACAATCGTTTCTTTACTTTCTCATCTCAAGCCAACGGTCTTTTGGTTTGCTAGGGCAAAAAGTAACAAGAACAGTCAAAGTGGATCTGATTTTTTTTCATCTTTGACACAACTTGCGACAGCACTGAATTCAGTCAGTGAGCGAAACAGTGATCGAACATTGCGGTAGGAAACCTATTTATCACTGTTGATAGCAATCTATTCAAAGGAGCAGCCATAACTGCAGCTTCATCGCAGCACTGAAAATGTTCATCAACTTACCAACAGCTGTGTCAGAGTTAAGTACTGAGGAGACCTATGAGGAATTACATGCATCGGGTACTTCACCCAGAATAACTAAGGCAAGTTTCGTTTCACTTACCTTCTATTTTATTGTATTTTATTTTGTGTGTTTGAAACATAAGCCGTCAATGATTCTGTATTCGATTTTACACTCCTGTAAACATAGAAGAATGTTTTAAATGATGTTTCAGTTTTTGGTTGTATTCGCTGAGAAGATGTACAAATCAACAAAACTGTGTTGGTTATATTCACAGAGATGCATAAATTCAACAAAGTTCATCTTTTGCATATTAGGGCATACTGACAGAGAGTTGCTGCTATTCTAAAAATACTTACTAAAAGTTTTTTGGAAATTTGTGGTAAGCACTATGGGACCAAACTGCTGAGGTCATCGGTCCCTAGGCTTACACACTATTTAATCTAACTTAAGCTAACTTACACTAAGGACAACACACACACCCATGCCCAAGGGAGGACTCGAACCTCCGACGGGGGGGGGGGAGCCGCGCGAACCATGGCAAGGCGCCTCTGACCGCACGTCTTCCCCGCCCGGCCACGTACTGAAACGTCGCGTACAAGATTTCTACTTATGATGCATTATACAGTTATAGGTCTAGCCAGCTGTATTATGTTGTTCTCCTCTTGGAAACTGCACGCAGCGAAATTGTGCCGCAGAGTCTCACATTCACTATAGCACTGTTCTGTTTCGATTCCCATGATTTCATCGCTCAGCAGTACGATACGCAACGAGCGCGGTTGCTTACGTTCCTACCAACAGCAGAAAGTCTATGCGATGGTTATTAGAAACTGCTAAGGCTATTTACAGCGTTGAGATAACGTTAAATTATTTACCACATGTATAATTACTCATTTTCTTTAACCTTAAGTACGTTTTCCACAGAACCAGAAAAGAAATTACAACTTTTAGTCTTTCTACTTCCACACCAAGGTCCGTAGTTGGTTGCCTGTGGGCCCTGGAGACACTGTGGCCTAATCCCCAAATATAATATCTCTTGTGTCAACAACTTTAATGTTTCCATTAGTTCCGACTTGGTTTCCGGGTTATGCTGGGGAAGCAGTGTTTACCTTGTATCCATTGAAAACACGCCATCGAGGAGCGGTGATGTGACGAACTAAGAACTAGCACGACGCTTTTATCTGCCCCCCCCCCTCCCCCATCCGCCCATCAACGTGCCGCTCCGTGCGTAGTTCGCAAGTCGGAACCTAGATTCTCCTTCAAGTCACACTAATCCTTGAACAAAGCATCAGGTGACAGCAATCCTTTACTCGGTTGTGCCAACATGGAACAGGTGGCAGGAAACACTAGCTTTCCACTGCCACAAACATTAGATGTGATGTCCTGCTATGATTACAGTGCTACAGATTGGCGGTGGGAATATCCTATCACAAAAAACATCGTAAATAAAGACCTAAACATTCCACAAGGATCGCGAGGAAACTCCTCCCAACACATATACCACAAATAGACTCTATAAAACATGCACCCGCTAACAGTAACAAGCAAATGCATGTGCTAGGAAAATAACTCCTTTACTGCACTTCGCTGAGACCATCACAGCAACACATCTGCTTCCCATGGTGTCCAGAAGCCTTGTGCCAGGCCTGCAGACAGCTAGCGAACGACCTCAGTGCCCCCAAGCTTCATCAGTGGGAACTGCTGCCTGGTGATGACATCAGAAAGAGTTGACGTGGTCCTTTCCTACGTGTACAGACAGCTGAAAGCAAATCAAGTAATTAAATTTCAAGAATGGTCGTCTTATATCGGGGATCTCGTATGCAGACATGTTTCAGAACAGAAGTACCCTCTTCCATCCTCATGCTGCTATCGTCCACAGTGGGGTCAGCTCGATTGTCTTGTTCTCACTTATGTGCACAGTAATCGTTAGTTTCCTTGCAAGATGAAGCGTTTATTCAAGCAGCAGCAGTGAGGCACACTCCACCGTGTAAGACGAAGCTCATAATTGTGTGAGAAGCCGCTGCAGCACAAGCAGTCAGAGCCACAGTCGCCGCCACCCCTGACCCTCAACAGCTCCGCTCTGACGTCCACGGGATACCCTCCCTCGGGCAACTGCTTCAGGGATGTGGCAACAGCCATCTCCAGAGCCACAACTGCAGCCAGGCTGCTCACACTGGGGCAATGCACAATCTCTTCCTCCTCCAAGATTTTGCCAAACTGCAAGGTATGTGCACCTCCCTTCTCCTCCACATAGTCAGCAGCAGCATTGTCATCAACTAATTTTAGTTATAGTAATAGTAATCCTGTGACTAGTGGCAGTTCCCTCTCCTATCCTTTTAGTGAAGGACTTCACATCAGTAACGCCGTTCAGCAATTAGAACACTCGGTCATTGTGGACGACTTGAGGAGTGAATCTCATTCACTAGGATTGAGAATCCAGCAGGAGGGTACCATAACCCTGTAGGGTTTCTGATAGCGTGTCTTCCTGTTCTGGAAATGGAGCTCAAGGTTGTTAATGACCCGTGGTATCCCGCCATAGCACAGTGCTATGTATCAAACTGTTTCATCCGCCCAAACAGGCTTCTAGCATTGAAGAGACAAGTCTTCACTATCTTTGGGGGTGGGAAAATGGTGTGATAACGCGGTGCTCATCAATTGCCGAGTGGTTTAACGAGCCCACCTTAAGTGCTACACTGGATCAGTTTTCCAAGATGGAAGTTAGAGGGTCAGCTAAAGCACTCAGCTGAATACTATACATTGGCGTCCATGTGCATGTCTATGGTCCAGTAAATGGAAGGTTCAGCTGTATCAAGCTTCCTAAGGATGTAGCTGATATGTAATAATGACCAAAATAAAACCGACCAGGCTTGTTTTGCATGGTCAATCCTGGCTTGCGAAAGAAAGTACACGAAAAATCCGCAGCACACACCTCAGTACAGCATAAGTATTGACGTTCATAAGTGTTATAACTTCGATGTCAAGATCCAGGACATACCTAAATTTGAGGCTCTGAATACTGGAATGTTTATGGCATGAAGAAACGCAAGTCAGATGAGCAGAACGATCATATTGTCGTCGGATCCTTCCATATCTCAAAATTTGCTGGTGTAAACATGCTGGAGTGGCCGAGCGGTTCTAGGCGCTTCAGTCTGGAACCGCGCGACCGCTACGGTCGCAGGTTCGAATCCTGCCTCGGGCATTGATGTGTGTGATGTCCTTAGGTTAGTTAGGTTTAAGTAGTTCTAAGTTCTAGGGGACTGATGACCTCATATGTTAATTCTCATAGTGCTCAGAGCCATTTGAACCATTTGCAAACATGCTGCTGTTCTCCGATGAGAAAAATAAAGGCAATTATCATGTTTTGATCAAAGACATGTCCCATCTCCTATTCTCTGAACTGAGAAAACATGAACATAAAAATCATATTTGCTTCAGGTACCTCAATGCCTTTTCGACAAGTGATTATTTAGCAAAGCATCTAGTAGGTTGCACTTCCAAGGACGCGGTACGTGTTATTATGCCTACTGAGGAAACCAAATTCATGAAGTTTGAAAATGCTCTCCGCTGAAGCGATGCTTGCTGGTGGTGTACGCCGGCCTTGAATGCCTCCTTGCTCGTTTCACCCACTGTGAAGGTGGCCCTATAGTCTCACATACTATCTTCACAAGAAAACGCACACTACATGCGACAGCACACTAAATTGCATTGTCCTATGATTCAAGTCTTAATAGCTACAAATCCTGAAGTTTGTCTTCTCACTGAGCTCGAAAAACTTTCATGGGAGGTTGATAAGCTCTACATCAATAACGTCCCCACGACCAAATCGTAGAAGAATGAAGATTTGTACACTAATGTCATATTTTTGAACTGCTGTTAGACAAAAAAGCGGAAACTGTTCGCAGGGATCACTATCACCTTATAGGGACGTTCCGTGGTGCAGCTCACAATACATACAATTTTATATGCCATTTATCAAGCACATACCTATTTTCTTTCATAATTTGAGCAGGTATGACACTCACTTTCTTGTTGAACACTTGGCTGACTTTGGCATGGAGAAAAATCAGGTTAGTGTCTTACCTGAGAGCATTGAACGCATTCATTCTTCAAACGAATGATGCCAAGATTTCGCTCTGCTTACTTGAATTGCTCCGTTTTATGTCGGTACCACTCCAGAAACTTGTTGGAACACTACCTAAGGAGAATATGCGTATCACTCGAGCCGCATTCCAGGACCAGGAAAAGTTTCAACTTGTGACTAGGAAGTAAGTTTCCCAATATGAGTATCTAGATAGTATGGCAAATCTCAACGAAACCAGGCTACCCAGCATAACTGCATTCTCCAGCAACCTTACAGTGATGCCACAACGAATGCAGAGTCCGAGCATGCTGTGAAGGTCTGGTGGGAATTCAACGTCTCCACTTTGGGAGAGAATACACAGCATTACATGGACACAGACATTCACTTGCTTGCCGACGTTTTCAAGAAATTCCGGAGTCTATGCATGACCACATATTCTCTGGACCTCGCCTTTTATTACACAGCACCTGCGTTGTCTTGGGATGCTATGCTCAGCAACCAAACACAGCATCGAACTATTGACTGATACTGGTACGCTTCTTTTCTTTGAGCAGGGAATCCGGGGTCGACTTTGCCAAAGAATCCATTGACATGTCAAGGCAAATAACTTCCAAATGAGTGACAGGTTCAATGCATCCCTTGATTCGAGTTACATCAAGTACTTAGATAGCAATAACTTATTTGCGCATGTCATGCAACAATCACTGCCGACTGGGAGTTTCAATGTGTGTCTGTATCCAAATGCAAGGGATTACGCGGAAAAATCGAGAATAGGGCGGCTGATTTTCATGTGGGTTATGTGGTGGAGGCAGAACTCACATAGCCCTGCTAGTTTGCGTGATGCGCACGCTAGTTTGTTGCTGTGTCCAGAGCAACTAGATCTGCGGGGAGGCTCCATCCCAAAACTGATGACAACGCTGAGGAATAAGAGGAGATACATTATTCACTATCATAATCTCCAGTAGTGTCTCAGATTGGGGATGAGGCTGGTTAGAATCACCTGGGCTACCTCCTTCAAGCAATCCCCCTGTTGTGTTGGAGTATATTGATTTGAATACGGTAGTGAGGGCTTCCATGACATGTGACTTTGAGAAAGATCTTTTTAAGTTAATGTATAATTAAATTTTCTGTGAAACAGTGGAGAATTTGAGGGAATAGCGTGAACTTTTGATTAGAACCGAAAGGGATGGGCGTTCGCATATAAGAAAATGCATCGTCCAGCCCAAATTTTAGACAAGTATTCAATGAGAATGTTGTGGTTGGCAGGAGAGCCAACACCGTGTTCCTAGAGGAGGCCGAAATGCACGCGTTTTAGCTCACTCAGGCTGGCGTGAGGTCTGGAACAGGACAAGGAATTTATAATTTAGAAAAACGGACGTAGCTGGTGGAATACTTAACTTTAATCCATTAATGATGAACGTCGTTCTTGACTGCACATGATTCCAATATCAATAGTAACTGATAATGGCGCCTTGCTAGGTCGTGGCAAATGACGTAGCTGAAGGCTATGCTAAACTATCGTCTCGGCAAATGAGAACGTAAGCAGGCAGTGAACCATCGCTAGCAAAGTCGGCTGCACAACTGGGGCGAGTGTTAGGAAGTCTCTCTAGACCTGCCGTGTGGCGGCGCTCGGTCTGCAATCACTGATAGTGGCGACACGCGGGTCCGACGTGTACTAACGGACCGCGGCCGATTTAAAGGCTACCACCTAGCAAGTGTGGTGTCTGGCGGTGACACCACAGAGAACTTTGATGCTGTGAAGATAGCGAAGCCGGCCGCTGTGACCGAGCTGTTCTAGGCGCTTCAGTCCGGAACCACACGGCTGCTACGGTCGCAGGTTAGAATCCTGCCTCGAGCATGGATGTGTGTGATGTCCTTAGGTTAGTTAGGTTTACGTAGTTCTAAATCTATGGACTGATGACCTCAGATGTTAAGTCCCGTAGTGCTTAGAGCCATCTGACCATTTGCAGATAGCAAAGGTTGCAGTAGAGTTCAAGAAACCTATTTATGTAGTGATGTGCATACTAGACCTACCCAAACTTCACATACCACTACATGAGTTTGCAGGACCTCATTTCGCTGATCCTACATTACTTTATATGGACTCAGACAGTTTCATCTATTGGGTGAAGAACTGCTATCCATATGAAGTAATGAGGTACCACAATCATGAATATGACATGCCCTCATACATGGCTGAAATTCCTTATGGTACTGTTCCACAGAACAAGAACGTTAGTGGCCTTATGAAAGACAAGGCGACTGGATTGCCGATTGTGGAGTCTGTAGGTCTGCAAGCAAAAATGTATGTGTATCACACACTGGAAGGTGCTACCTAGAGGCAAGCTAAGAGTGTGCATCATGTTGTATCAAGAGCTCTCTCTGTCGAACACTATTTGCAGTGTCTGTACAGTAGTGTTCGCAGTACTTCACCACAACCGCATCACAAAGTGCGACAAACTAGCATTCGATCGAGAGGACACAAGGTGTACACTGTGCTGCAGTCCAAAGTCAGCCAGTCGCCTCATGACGATAAAAGGGTCATTTGTGATGGTGGTATTGAAACTCTCCCATACTCACACTATTCACTTGTTGAGAGAGAGGGGGTAGGGGATTCTGATTGAATGAGAGGGAGAGAATGAGACTGGGTGTGAATGTGACCAAATAGTATGGCCCTTTTATCATAGTTTAAGTAATTGTCCAATGGTGTGTGTGTGTGTGTGTGTGTGTGTGTGTGTGTGTGTGTGTGTGTTTCATCTGCCACTAGCCATCCAAATCAGATTAGTTTCTAAGTGTGCATAGTTAACACTCCATCAGAGTTATTGTTGTTCATACATATAACCAATGTTATTGGGACTGTGTAATTTGGTTGCAGTAAAAGTATCTCCACATTAGTTTTAGCAGCATTAATTGGCTTATGGGAGCAAGAGGCATAAGACCATGTCAGTTTCCAAAGATATACAGCAAACATGTCTAAAATTATATCACCAGTACTTGGAGAAAACCATAGACATAGTATCTGCGCAAAACTGTATATTATAAAAGTGGCAATAGGGTGAAGAAAAATCATACACAGATAGTGCAGTAAAAAATATCATTAATTTTTCATCCACCTTAAAAGTAATTTTACATTTTCATAAGTGAACACAAAACTATTTTCACACATCTTCTTTTCAAAATGTCATATAATATTGGGCGCCGATCTTCAATACGACGCTGCATAATAACTAAGGTATATGAATGCACTTACCTACTTCCTTTTGTGGAGACCATATATAATTTTGTTCTTAGGTCATGGTAAGCCGCGACCAGGAACCTGCAACTATTTTCCTTTCACGAAGTGCGATCCAGTCTATTTCTTTAAAGATAAAATAAATTTATTTTTCCCCCAACTTTCCTTTGTATAGGCCACACGGGACAAGTCGTGCATGCCTCTGAACGAAGTGAACGTTCAGGGGTTTCACATAGGGACACGCAACAAACCAGTATAAATATTTGAGAAGCACAGGATTATTTTTTATCTGTGTTCTCGTTTTATCGCGAATGTACACTATGTGATCAAAAGTATCCGGACACCCCAAAAACATACATATTAGGTGCATTGTGCTGCCACCTACTACCAGGTACTCCATATCAGCGACCTCAGTAGTATCAGACATCGTGAGAGAGCAGAATGCGGCCATCCGCGGAAGTAAATATCCCTATTGTATTCTAGTCTACTGTATGGAACTGGGGACCTAGGAACGACGGAGAGGCTTCGCCCCACCGTAGGCTTCAGTTGTTCACAGCCCCACAACAGACTACAGCAGTCCACTCACCCCACCGCCGCCCCACACCGAACCCTGGGTTATCGTGCGGATCGGGGGTGTACGCGTACGTGGAGAAAGTGTTTGCGCAGCAATCGCCGACATAGTGTACCTGAGGCTGAATAAGGGGACCCAGCACGCATTCGCCGAGGCAGATGGAAAACCGCCTTAAAAAACATCCCCAGACTGACCGGCACACCGGACCTCGACACTAATCCGCCGGGTGGATTCGTGCCGGGGACCGGCACGCCTTCCCGCCCAGAAAGCAGTGAAACATCCCTAGGTCCACTGTTTCCGATGTGATAGTGAAGTGGAAACGTGAAGGGACACGGATAGCACGAAAGCGTACAGACCGACTTCGTCTGCTGACTGATAGAGACCGCCGACAGTTGAAGAGGGTCGTAATGTGTAATAGGCAGACATCCATCAAGACCATCACACAGGAATTCCAAATTACATCAGGATCCACTGCAAGTGCTATGACAGTTAGGCGGGAGGTGAGAAAACTTGGATTTCATGGTCGAGCGGCTGCTCATATGCAACACATCACGCCGGTAAATGCCAAACGACGCCTCAGTTGGTGTAAGGGGCGTAAACATTCGACGACTGAACAGTGGAGAAACGTTTGTGGAGTGACGAATCACGGTACACAATATGGCGATCGATGGCAGGGTGTGGGTGTGGAGAATGCCTGGTGAACGTCAGTGTGTGTAGTACAGACAGTAAAATTCGGAGGCGGTGTTGTTATGGTGTGGTCGTGTTTTTCATGGAGGAGGCTTGCACCCCGTGTTGTTTTGCGTGGCACTATCACAGCACAGGCCTAGATTGGTGTTTTAAGCTCCTTCTTGTTTCCCACTGTTGAAGAGTAATTCGGGGATGGCGATTGCATCTTTCAACACAATCGAGCACCTGTTCAGTATGCACGGCCTGTGGCGGAGTAGTTTACATGACAACATTCCTGTACTGGACAGGCCTGCGCAGAGTCCTGACCTGAATCCTATGGCACACCTTTGGGATGTTTTGGAATGCCGACTTCGTGCCAGGCCTCACCCACCGACATCGACACCTCTCCTCAGTGCAGCACTTCGTGGAGAATGGGCTACCAATTCCCAAGAAACCTTCCTGCACCTGATTGAACGTATGCCTGCGAGAGTGGAAGCTGTCATCAAGGCTAAGGGTGGGCCAACACCCTATTGAATTCCAGCATAACCGATAGAGGGCGCCACGAACTTGTAATAAGTCATTTTCAGCCAGGTGTCCGGATACTTTTGATCACATAGTGTACGTTTTCTCTTATTCTTACAGCCAGTCCGGTGCCATATTTTAGTAACTTTTGTTCCATATCTTAATCGCACCGCCGCTTTCCGACGGAATTTATTACGCGATTTGTCGGAAAGCTTTCTGTTTCCAAATTGCCGCGCTGACTGGTCGAAATGTAGAACAATAAACATTAGCAGAAGCAAAGGGAGAACTAACAATGGTGACTGAATGCCATGACCATTGTTATTACCGAATTCATAAATAATTATTCGACTGAAGTATTTAAGTAATTTTTGTTCAACCATTGTTGTGGCTGTAATAAATTTCTTCTTGTTGCTTGTAACGCCAACCGTGTACAATACGAGGAAACCACTAACTAATCCCGTCTACGCAAACCAAATTTAAAAGAAATTTAAACAGAGAAAATTTTGGAAAAGCAAATTTTATTTCACTTTTTCCAACCAAAAGTGCTGACCGACACAGGAGAGATCGTAAGGTAAGGTTAACAGCACTATCACGCTTCTGTTGGCAGCACATGTGGGCTATTTTTTTTAAATTTTTCCGACATCCACTGCATAAAAAGCATAAATTTTTCAAAAATATTTTTTGATTCAATTTGCGCAAAATTTAGTAGTTTTATTACACGAGGATATATCACAAGTTGGCGGATCATTTTCATTGATTGCGCGCATAGAAGTCACTTATCAGTCTTCTGTTTCACCAGAGACATATTTTACTACACTGAATTTCACGAACGAGCGCGACGTCATCTGTGATTTCCTTACGTGTAGTACGAGCCACAATAGTAGTGAAGTTCGGCTGCAAGCTGATTTACGGCTAAATACAGCTATAGCGAAATTAAGATCACAAACCAAAAGATGGATACTTCATCCGATGAGCAATCAATTTCTCAACCTATGCCTAACACATAAGTAGAAAATATTGCAGATACTGATAACGCAGAAACAGCGACTAATGGGACTCAGTCGCAAGCGACAGACGATAATATGTCAACTATGGAAGCTGTACCAGATTCCGCAAATGTGGAACGTCCGGTAGAGCCAGACATTATGCAGAGGGTTAGAGTAATGCAGACAGATTTGATGTCACAATTTGTAACTCAGATAACAGCCCAAATTAATACAGAGATAGGTAATGTCACAACACAGATAAGCAATGTTACTACACAGGTAGACAATGTCACAACTCAGATAGGGAGTGTAGCCACCCAAATGTACAAGCTAGACAGTGGTGTAAGAAACCTTACTGATACGCACAGTAACCTGACAACACAACTGACACAACTAAAAAGAGAGGTAGCGGATTAGGTAACAGAAGTAGTATATGAAGATTTAAATTCCATGTATCGGGATATTGATAGTTTGAAAACCACAGTTAAGGATGTGCCAGATCAGATACGTAAGTTAACTGAAAATTTCAATGCTATAAGTGTACAGCAAACCAAGCTCAATACAAAAATGCAGAAAGCTTTAAATCAAGTTGAGGGCAGGACAAAACAGCAAAAACAGCAGTTTGAGGGCTTTCTAGACGAAAAAGGCAAACACATAAACCGTACTCTAGAAACAGAGTTAAAAAAAGCAATAAGTAACACAATGGAAGAGGTATACTCTACACAAAACACATCTGTAGTTAAACTGCAAACTGATATAGGGCAGATACAGAAAACTTTGACACAGGACTTACCAGGCTGCCAGAATCAAATAGTTGAGCAACTTAATACAATGAATGGACGACATCAAGACGCACAAGAAATGCTTGACAACATACCCACAGGTAAGAGCGATAGTGCAGTTAGTGACTATATTACGCCGAATGTACATGTGTGTTCACCAAATTATGAGATGTACGGTAACCAACGACACCGTGATGAAAGAAAGAAATAGCAGATAGCTGAACCCACCTTCTCATCAAATTTGTTCGAAGAGAGTCTTATAAAACACCGACAGTTTCAAGGGTTCATCCCTGAAAAGAAGTCTGTGCATCCAGTAATTTTTATAAAGTCATTCAAAAATGTATTGCCTAAAATGTGGTCGGAACAGCAAAAGATCCAACATGTTACAGGTCATATTCAAGGTGATGGAGCGTTATGGGAGATGGAAATGTCAGAAACTTGCCAGACATTTAGAACAGCTTGGAAACGCGTTTCTTTCAAAGAGAGATTAAGAAAAGCCCTATTCAAGCCTGCACAATGCAATCCAAAATTTGAATCATTGCAAAAGTATTTTAAGAAATGTCTAATTAAGACGAGATTCTGGGACAAGCCAGTGACACACACTGACGTCCTACGCATTCTGGAAGCTAAACTACCGCTTAATATTCGGGAAAAGCTAGTATAAGTACACGAAAGCAATTTGGAGTATTTTCTATCTGTCTTGGACTCTATTGACTTAATTAATGAAGATGCACGACAGAGCCACACCATCCAAAATCATTTCCATGGCAGTGGTGGCAAACAGCCTCCGTAGCACCAGCCGCAGTACAGCATCAAAAATGTAGCGTGCGTGACTGAGTCACAACTGGCTTTTATTGATACCGCCGCAGCAGCGCATATGCCAGGCCCGAGGTCGGGAGGCAATTTTAGTAATAACTATAACCAAAATTTTAACCCAGAGTATAAAAAGAAAAGAATAAATGGTGACAGAAACTACTCTGGAACGAAACTGGTATAGAAACAATAATGGGAATCAGTGGGGTAACGCCTACAGTAATTTTCAGCCTCAATGTACCAACAACAACACGGCTAACCCACGAAATGTGCAGTGGCAGTTCCCGATTAGTAATCAACCCTATCTCTCCCAAGCGCAAAGTAGCATTACGCCTATAAACTCAGGGCAGAATCATGATCGGAATGCGCAACAGAGAAACAACACGTCGGGAGTGAATATTATAGAAGTGACAAACGAAACACCTACAAACGGTAATATGTTGTTGTTGTTGTGCTCTTCAGTCCTGAGACTGGTTTGATGCAGCTCTCCATGCTACTCTATCCTGTGCAAGCTTTTTCATCTCCCAGTACCTACTGCAACCTACATCCTTCCGAGTCTGCTTAGTGTATTCATCTCTTGGTCTCCATCTACGATTTTTACCCTCCACGCTGCCCTCCAATACTAAATTGGTGATCCCTTGATGCCTCAGAAAATGTCCTACCAACCGATCCCTTCTTCTGGTCAAGTTGTGCCACAAACTTCTCTTCTCCCCAATCCTATTCAATACTTCCTCATTAGTTATGTGATCTACCCATCTAATCTTCAGCATTCTTCTGTAGCACCACATTTCGAAAGCTTCTATTCTCTTCTTGTCCAAACTATTTATCGTCCATGTACTGATCTTCCCCGAGGTTGGCTTCTACTAGTTTTTCCATTCGTCTGTAAAGAATTCGTGTTAGTATTTTGCAGCTGTGACTTATTAAACTGATAGTTTGGTAATTTTCACATCTGTCAACACCTGCTTTCTTTGGGATTGGAATTATTATATTCTTCTTGAAGTCTGAGGGTATTTCGCCTATTTCATACATCTTGCTCACCAGATGGTAGAGTTTTGTCAGGACTGGCTCTCCCAAGGCCGTCAGTAGTTCCAATGGAATGTTGTCTACTCCGGGGGCCTTGTTTCGACTCAGGTCCTTCAGTGCTCTGTCAAACTCTTCACGCAGTATCATATCTCCCATTTCATCTTCATCTACATCCTCTTCCATTTCCATAATATTGTCCTCACGTACATCGCCCTTGTATAGACCCTCTATATACTCCTTCCACCTTTCTGCTTTCCCTTCTTTGCTTAGAACTGGGTTTCCATCTGAGCTCTTGATATTCATACAAGTCTTTCTCTTATCTCCAAAGGTCTCTTTAATTTTCCTGTAGGCAGTATCTATCTTACCCCTAGTGAGATAGGCCTCTACACCCTTACATTTGTCCGCTAGCCATCCCTGCTTAGCCATTTTGCACTTCCGTCGATCTCATTTTTGAGACGTTTGTATTCCTTTTTGCCTGCTTCATTTACTGCATTTTTATATTTTCTCCTTTCATCAATTAAATTCAATATTTCTTCTGTTACCCAAGGATTTCTACTAGCCCTCGTCTTTTTACCTACTTGATCCGGGGCGTTAAACTAAACGTCGCCTCATTATGTTCCCCAATGTTGGCCGTGGATAGTCGTGGGGCGATCCATGCTACCATGATAGTAATTTGCTAAGGTATCAATAAAGCGGACATGTGTGATTTGTTGGCCAATGGGGAAGGATCACATTTGTATGAAGAGGATGGTATAGTGCAATCTAGTTTACAGGCTATAGTAGGAATTAGTATGATGTCGAAAGCATTGTTTAAAGAGATTGACAGCCACACAGCTTTGCCGACCTATACAGGGCAGAATTGCAAAATATTTGGAGCCACAGGTGGAAAATCTAAACTAATTAAGGTACAAACCATGGTCGAAATAAAAATTGAAGATATTGTTTTTCAGTCAATTTTTCTAGTATCAGAAGGGCTTACGGAAAGGTGTATTTTCAGCATGGATTTCTTAAGCGGAAATTGTGCAAAAATTGACCTAGAAACTGGTAAGTGTCATCTGTTTATTAATGGCAAGAACTCCCCTAGAGATTTGATAAAAGTCAAAAGTAGGAACGGCGAGCCTTGTTAAGCTATAAACATTCAAATCTTAAAGGTCAATACATTTCGATGCCATGACTCGAACGAACTGAGGTGCCAAGAAGTAGTGCAGGACGAATTTGAAAATAAAATATCGGAATGCACATAAATCTCTCAGCAACAAGAGAACGAACTTAGAAGTGTGTTATTATGTTATGTGTATATGTTCGACAAGAAACCTGGAGTTGTTAGAACGCATCAATATTGCATGGATGTCCAGTCCCATGACACGTTCTCTAAAGACACTTGTTCCATACCATGGTCGCAAAGAGAGGCGGTGGCCCAGGAGATAAAAAGGATGCTCGCGTGGAATACTATAGACACATTATCGCCATATTGCAATCCGCTACTTGCAGTACAGAAAGCAGATAATTCAGTGAGACTTGCTCTCGATGACAGGGAGATCAGTAAAATTATTGTCCTTGTAACCATCCGACCTGAAAACCTAGAAGAACAATTACAGTGGTTCCATGGAATACAATATGTAACTAGTGTCGACCTTTGTAGTTCATACTGGCAGATTGCTTTATCACCTGAAAGTAGGAAATACACAGCATTCATATTTGTAGGTAGGTTCTACCAGTATTGTATTTTGCCTTTTGGGTTAAACACGAGTGCTGGGGTTTTCATTACTGCTCTTGACACTGTGTTAGGGCCTGACCACCTAGACAAGCTCACAGTATATAGAGACATCTTAACAGCAAAACCTACTCCGAATGAACATCTAGAGCTTTTAGATAGGATACTAGAGAGGTTTTCAGCAACTGGTGTCACAGCGAACCTCAAGAAATCTAAATTTGTAAGAAAAAACATCAAATTTCTAGGTCACTTAATTTTGCCCGCAGGGATAAAACCTGACCCTGAGAAACTGTTGGCGATAAAGAATTTTCAGCACTTCGCACAAAACGACAGCTAAAGGCATTCGTAGGTTTGTATTCACTTTTCCGTCAGTTCATACCGAACCAGCTACTCAAAAGCCCTGGATTATTAGGTCTATTAAAGAAGGACAGACAGTGGATCTGGACGCAACAGTGCCACGCTGATTTTCGTGATATAAAACAAGCTCTGGTAAATTCCAATATTTTAGGACATCTTGACATGAGCAAAGATTTTTTATAGCGGCAGATGCTTCATTTTCTTGATTAGGAGCCTGTTTATTTCAGCTGGACGAAGGTGGGGGCATCGCCAATGTTAAATTTATTAGTTTTGATAGCCGCACACTATGAGAATGTGAAAGTCGGCATTGCACAACAGAGTTAGAAGTCCTTTCTATTGTGTGGACATTTAAGAAATTTAATTATTATCTATTTGGCAGGCACATACGAGTCTACAGTGACCACCAGGCATTAAGGTTTTTACTCTCTTGTAGACTGTTATATAATCGCCTTGTGCGGTGGCCTTTGTTTTTGCAGTCCTGCAATTTTGAAATTATAAATGTGAATGGCAAAGACAACGTAATCGCCGATGCACTGTCTTGGTTACCCCAAGGTTTGCCTCAGTTTGGAGAGTTGATACAACAAAACACAGAATTTAATGTTATGCCCATTAAGGACACTACATTTAAAAAATATGTTTTGGATATGCGTAACGACATGGCGAAACTGCAGGAAGAAAATGAGCGGTGGAGGAATGTCAGATTTTAATTAGACAATAACCCATCTGCACCTGTACGACAGTATTTACAGTCGTATAAAGATGTATTATTCTATAGGAGAAACCCAAGCAGCGATACATAGTGCGTTTGTACACCCGAAGCGTATGAGAAAAGTTTAATTTGGCATACTCAGTTCACTTGGGGACACTACAGTGCCGGCAAATGCTGTAAGAAGTTGAATATGTACTGCTATTTTTCCAATATGCTTCGACACAAACAACAGATTTTGAAAACTTGGATTGTTTGTCAGAAGGCTAAGCCTGGCGATCTGAACTACGAGACAGAGTTACATCCTGTATTACCTTTTATATATATATATATATATATATATATATATATATATATATATATATATATATATATAAACCTAGAGCAGGTATGTGTAGATGCTACAGGACCTTTACCCTCTGCACGAGGAGGTGTGAAATATATAATTGGTGTACCGGTGTATGAAGTATTTTCAAAATATGTGAAACTGTAACCACAAAAACAACCGCAGCTAAGCCTATCATTAGACGAATGCTAAATGACTACTTTCCGTCTGCTGGGAAAACCTCAGGCGATCTTATCGAATAATACAACCAATTTTACATGTCATGCTTGGAAACAATTTCTAAAAGAGCAGCAGGTCAAATAAATTTAATAACCAAATATAGCCCACAATCCATCCCGATAGAATTATTCGTGAATTGAATAGGTTTATGAGGATGTGTGTAGCCAACAAACGGTCTAAATGGATTGAGTACTTAAACGTATTTGAACAGGTGGTAAATAATTTTCCGATTTACGATACGACAGTTACACCGTCGGATTTAATATATTATAGGAAAGAAAACAATGAATGGGTGAAACCCATCCCATCTGTTCCAAGACAACCTGTAGATTTAAATGAAAAGGTACGACAGGTATTGATCTCTATTACAGAACAAGCTCAACGCCGTAAGAAACATTTTGACAAACAGCTACATGGTGTTACCAGATTTGTGCTAGCGAAAAAGTATTATTTACTATCAAAAACAGTCTTGATCACAATTTATTTATTATGGTGACCGGTTTCGATCACTACTGTGGTCATCTTCAGCCCAATGAGTAAGAACCTCCTTCTGCTGGAGATTCTCCAGCAGGAGGAGGTTCTTACTCATTGGTCAGAAGATGACCACAGTAGTGGTCGAAACCGGTCACCATAATAAATAAATTGCGATCAAGACTGTTTTGGATAGTAAATATTTGTAACACATTGATCACTGTCACTCCCATAATGTATTCAAAAGTAATGAAAAAGTATTACTTTAAGACCCATGCGAAACCTTCTCTGTTAATCAAGAAAAACGCTAAGTGGCAAATCAGGTATAGTGGTCCTTACATTATTGTACATATTCGGCATGACTGATGTTATTTACTTGCGTATCCTCACAATGATAAAATCTATGCACACAGAGACTTGAGGAAATTCTACCATGTTTAAGTATCACACGTCACATCTATCCATGCACACGAGTGAAATAAGTAACCAATGGTAAAATGAAGGAATACGATTAAGGTAAAGTAAGTATATTTTATGTAGCTTCGTGGATCAGACTATTTCACTACCTTTATTTACATTAGTCAGTGACTGTGGACACAATACAGAAGCACGCTAGGAGAAACACATCAATTGATGACTAGCAATGTTAGCACAAGGTGTACTGGAGCGAACAATTTGCACAGACCTCAGAACAAAGAAGCTGTAAGTATTTTTTTTTTTTTTTTGCCTCTTGTGCATCAAGATTGTAAGGTTCATGGTAAGTTACAGAAAATATTGGACTCCCTAAGATACTGCAAAGTATATGGCCACGCAAGTACATGTCATGTTGCAGAGATAATTTTTTTCTGACGTATCCACACCAACAGACATTATCTATGAAGACATCGAGCAAACCGGTATTATTATTATTTTTTTTTTTTTTTTTTTTTTGTATGCTGCGATGATGAAATGGTTTCTGGCTGCTAATGTGCCAATGAAAGCTTAGTGTGGTATATACCATACGCGTGACAACCTAATATGAGTCAAGTGCATCTAAAGATGTAATCTATGAGTAAAAACTAGTGTGATCTTACTTAAGTCAAATAATTTTTCAACTGTATACACACGTTAGGGCGCAAATACACTTTTGAGGTACGATCTGTAGATGTTATCTGACCAAATTTAACACCGTCTCTTACAATAACGAAAAATAAATATGTATGAGGTAAGCTACAGGAAACTGACCAGCGGAGAAATTAGGTAACGCCGAAACAAACAATTCTTTACAGGTGGCGTCCATCGAGATGCTACGGTACTTCAACCGGAGATGAGAAGCAACTACGTCAACACTAACGTCACTGCGATTTACGATCGACGTTCTAAAATATTACCAAGATCACTGAGAAGTACACTACTTGACACTCAGTAACACCAGAGATTTTTAATAATTTGTCGTTTCTCCAGCATGAAAGTACTAAGAATCTATGTTGACTTTAGAAGAATACATACACTGATTTTCTCTTACGTTTATAATATTTTATCCAATCTGAGTTCAAGATGTTTTGTGGAAGAAGTAAAATAAGGGGTGACTAAAGTCACGTTCAGTATAAAACGATGAACGCTTGAACATGAAAACATGTACAAATACAGACACAGACTTAGGAAGCAGTATAGCGTACAGCATCAAGGCTTCATTATCAATCTGTTGTTCGTACTACCTAGCATTTTAATGAATGAATTTAAGTATGGTGATTTGTTTATTCGTGTGTTTTTATTTCATTCTACTTGTCTTTGATGTGTGTACCATGCGTTATTACAGTGTTGGGTGACGTAAAAATGAAATTCCCCCTCTCCCCCAACAGTAACTCGCAGGTAGTTAATGTTCAAATTTTGCCTCATTTGGAGACAATCTATGAGCACTCTTTGCGCAGCCACTGTTTCCCAGTGTCATTTCGGTGGTATTGTGCAGTTGCAGCACGATCGTATTGGAGCGGTGCTGTTAATCGTAAATTACGCATTCTCTTGTATCCACGAGGTGTAGAATATTAAGTCACGACGATGAATTAAATGCAAGAGACATATCCTGAGGGTGCATTCACCTACCAGTAATTTGTATTTTGAACTATAAAGGGCAGTGTCATTATAAACGAAGTCTTGTAAGTAATTATCGGGAATCAATGATGAATGTGGGCATAAACTCACATATACGAGCTGGTAGTATCATGATCTACGGTATTGAACGTTCAAGCGATTAGGGAAAGTGAACATTTTTGCGAGTGACAATGACATATTCAGTGATAAGTGAACTCAAGGGATAAGTGTAATTGAGATCAGTTTTCGTGTCACGAACCACTTACTTCGAACTGAAAAAGACTTGGTGAATTAAGGAAGCTCCCTACGTCACGAGTGTTTGTGCAAAGACGCAGTGCACTGTAGCCGCGCTTAAAGAGAAAAATACAGTACTTACCCTTGTGCACCGAATCTGGGATGTGCCTGTGGCTCCGTCCTGCAGCCAAGGTGTTTGAAAATTGGAAACATTTAAGTGGCCTTGCAGATACTGTAAGCGCCGCGCAAAACACTTTGCAAAGGCCAACTTTCAGCGCACGTGTGGCACCTAACCGACGAACGGCCGTTTATTGGATTTCAAACGGCGAGTACGTTGCGCCCATGGTGATTGTTGAGTACGTGTTGCGCCACGTTACTGACATATTATTGACTGACGACGTATTGTAAGAGTGTAATTTAAATTCAAAAGTGGAAGACAATATTAAATGGACGCTGACTAAAGCAAAGAGGAAAAGTATTAGAACCCCGAAAGAAACCAGCACCACTACAGCTCATGATATCTGACCTATGTCCCGAATTAAACACGACACCCAAGTTCAATATACCTATCCATGGGCCTTACCCATGTTCTTATGTATATATTTATATTAGAATTAAATTAGCTTCAGTATTAATCTACAAAAATTTTATCTATTTTTGTAAATATGTCTATGATGAGAGGATGTTATGAAACCCAGTAGAAAATAAAAGAGTGATGTGAAATAGTGAACTGATCCGGGTACACAGGATGAGAGCCTTGGAGAATATATAGGTTGTCCCACTAAAACCTCCCTGATTTCAAGGACCCAGGAGGGAAAAACCACAGTAGATACGACAATGAAAAATGCACCACATTGTAGAGCATCTCAAAGAATTTATATTCCCGCTCAGAAGTGCCAATTATCGTCGCCAGAGTGCAGCATGGTCGCATGAAGTGAAAATGGCGACTCCACAGCAGTGCATGCAAGCAGTAGTGTGGTTTGCAGAAACAAAATCGCCGAATACTGTGAAAAGAAATTATCGTCGTGTGTATGAATGTGATCCACCTGATGTAAAAACAATTTAGGAATGGCATAGGAAGTTTCTGGCAACAGGAAGTGTTCTGAAACATTCTGGCGGTGCACGTTACGGAGTTTCAGAAGACAGAGTGTAGGACATCAGACAAACATAAGTCAATTTGTCAAGCATCTAGGCAACTTGATATACCTCAATCAACATTGCATTGTGCAGTTCACCAGCATCTTCGTGTGTGTGCTTACAAAGTGCAAATTCTGCAACATCTGACGCCGAAAGACAAACCACGCCAACAACAATTTGCTTTGGGTATGCTGCAGCATTTTGATATGGATGCCAGCTCCCCAGAAATATTATTCTCAGATGAGTCAACTTTTCATCTATCAGGAAGGGTTAATAGGCATAATGTTCGGATTTGGAGTTCGCAAAATACGCACATTGTCATTAAATATGTTGGTGATAGCCCTAAACTAAACGTTTGGTGCAGGCTAATGCACGACAGGATTCTTGGACCTTTCTTCTTTGCGGAACAAACAGTGAATGGGTCAATGTATCTGGACATGTTGGAGCAGTTTGTGTACACTTAGATACAAGACTTGCAACTCATCATCATTTTTCAACAAGATGGAACTCCGCCGTATTGGTCAACGGCTGTTCACAAGTTTCCTGGACCGCGTGTATGCGACCAAAGTGGACGATATCCTACATTGTGACATCATATCACTAATGTGATTGCAACAATAACAGAGAAAATGCTACAAAGAACTTGGCATTTAATATAATATAGACTCGATATTCTTTGTGCTACAAATGGTTCACGTGTAGAGGTGTTTTGATGATATATAAATAAATTCTTTTGGTCAGGTGAATACAGGGTTAGAAATACAAAATCAAATAGGGGTAATGCAGGAGTAGGTTAATAATGAATAAAAAAATAGGAGTGGTGGTAAGCTACTACAAACAGCATAGTGAACGCATTATTGTGGCCAAGATAGACACGAAGCCTACGCCTACTACAGAAGTACAAGTTTATATGATAACTAGCTCTGCAGATGATGAAGAAATTGAAGAAATGTATGATGACATAAAAGAAATTATTCAGGTAGTGAAGGGGGACGAAAATTTAATAGTCAGGGTGGCTGGAATTCGAGAGTAGGAAAAGGGAGAGAAGGAAACACAGTAGGTGAATATGGATTGGGGGAAAGAAATGAGAGGAAGCCGTTTGGTAGAATTTTGCATAGAGCATAACTTAATCATAGCTAACACTTAGTTCAAGAATCATAAAAGAAGGTTGTATACATGGAAGAATCCTGGAGATACTAAAAGGTATCAGATAGATAATATAATGGTAAGAGATTTAGGAACCAGGTATTAAATTGTAAGACATTTCCAGGGGCAGATGTGGATTCTGACCACAATCTATTGGTTATGAACTGTAGATTAAAACTGAAGAAACTGCAAAAAGGTGGGAATTTAAGGATATGGGACCTGGATAAACTGACTAAACCAGAGGTTGTACAGAGTTTCAGGGAGAGCATAAGGGAACAATTGACAGTAATGGGGAGAAGAAGTACAGTAGAAGAAGAATGGGTAGCTCTGAGGGATGAAGTAGTGAAGGCAGCAGAGGATCAAATAGGTAAAAAGACGAGGGCTAGCAGAACTCTTTGGGTAACAGAAGAAATATGGAATTTAATTGATGAAAGGAGAAAATATAAAAATGCAGTAAATGAAGCAGGCAAAAAGGAATACAAACGTCTCAAAAATGAGATCGACAGGAAGTGCAAAATGGCTAAGCAGGGATGGCTAGAGGACAAATGTAAGGATGTAGAGGCTTATCTCACTAGGGGTAAGATAGATACTGCCTACAGGAAACTTAAAGAGCACTTTGGAGAAAACAGAACCACTTGTATGAATATCAAGAGTTCAGATGGAAACCCAGTTCTAACCAAAGAAGGGAAAGCAGGAAGGTGGAAGTAGTATATAGAGGGACTATACAAGGGCGATGTACTTGAGGGCAATGTTATGGAAAGGGAAGAGAATGTAAATGAAGATGAAATGGGAGATATGATACTGAGTGAACAGTTTGACGCAGCACTGTAAGACCTGGGTCGAAACAAGGCCCCATCTGGTGAGCAAGATGTATGAGACAGGCGAAATACCCTCAGACTTCAAGAAGAATATAATAATTCCAATCCCAAAGAAAGCAGGTGTTGATAGATGTGAAAATTACCGAACTATCAGTTTAATAAGTCGCAGGTGCAAAATACTAACACGAATTCTTTACAGATGAATGGAAAAACTGGTAGAAGCCGACCTCGGGGAAGATCAGTTTGGATTCTGTAGAAATATTGGAACACGTGAGGCAATACTGACCTTACGACTTATCTTAGAAGAAAGATTAAGGAAAGGCATACCTACGTTTCTAGCATTTGTAGACTTAGAGAAAGCTTTTGACATTGTTGACTGGAATACTCTCTTTCAAATTCTAAAGGTGGTAAGGGTAAAATACAGGGAGCGAAAGGCTATTTGCAATTTGTACAGAAACCAGATGGCAGTTATAAGAGTCGAGGGACATGAAAGGGAAGCAGTGGTTGGGAAGGGAGTGAGACAGGGTTGTAGCCTCTCCCCAATCTTATTCAATCTGTATATTGAGCAAGCAGTGAAGGAAACAAAAGAAAAATTCGAAGTAGGTATTAAAATCCATGGAGAAGAAATAAAAACTTTGAGATTCGCCGATGACATTGTAATTCTGTCAGAGACAGCAAAGGTCTTGGAAGAGCAGTTGAACGGAATGGACAGTGTCTTGAAAGGAGGATATAAGATGAACATCAACAAAAGCAAAACGAGGATAATGGAATGTAGTCGAATTAAGCCGGGTGATACTGAGGGAATTAGATTAGGAAATGAGACAGTTAAAGTAGTAAAGGAGTTTTGCTATTTGGGGAGCAAAATAAATGAAGATGGTCGAGGTAGAGAAGATATAAAATGTAGATTGGCAATGACAAGGAAAGCGTTTCTGAAGCAGAGAAATTTGTTAACATCGAGTATAGATTTAAGTGTCAGGAAGTCGTTTCTGAAAGTATTCGTACGGAGTGTAGCCATGTATGGAAGTGAAACATGGACGATAAATAGTTTGGAAAGGAAGAGAATATAATCTTTCGAAATGTGGTGCTACAGAATAATACTGAAGATTAGATGGGTAGATCACATAACTAATGAGAAGGTATTGAACAGAATTGGGAAGAAGAGGAGTTTGTGGCACAATTTGACGAGAAGAAGGGACCGGTTGGTAGGACATGTTCTGAGGCATCAAGGGATCACAAATTTAGCGTTGGAGGGCAGCGTGGAGGGTAGAAATCGTAGAGGGAGACCAAGAGATGAATACACTAAGCAGATTCAGAAGGATGTAGGTTGGAGTAGGTACTGGGAGATGAAGAAACTTGACAGGATAGGGTAGCATGGAGAGCTGCATCAAACCAGTCTCAGGACTGAAGACCACAACAACACATAGATGCTCTACAATGTGGTGCACTTTTCATTGTCGTATCTACTGTGGGTTTTTTTTTGTTCCCGGTGTCCGAAATCAGGGAGGTCTGCGTGGGCCATCCTGTATGTATCAGGATAGAAGATTTGTGGAGTTGCTACTACTCCAGGCATGCCTACCGAACATTCAGACTGGATCGTCACAGCGAACACCACAAATAATGTTACAAATGAAAGTTTTGTTATGTCATGAAGAAAGTAAACTTCAATTGAATCGAAACCAAAGACTCGACAAAGGTTCATATAACACAATTGCCAAAACACCAAAAAAAAAGTATTTTTCTTGCGGACAGTATGCCCAAGGGGGCGGTGAAGAAGAACTATTTAAATATTCATTTTTTATTTTCATTTATTGTCTTTTCTGTTTTCTGTAAATATTATAGTAATTTTCAAACAGATTTTTTTTCCAAAGATGTATGTAAGCTGTCGGAAGGGATAACGCGGAAAAACAAAGAACCGTTCACCTTCAATTTTTTCCTCGGCGAAGAGTCACATTTCGTTATCTGTGAGTCGAATTGTAAAGACGTATGAGAATGCGGTGAGTGCAAAATGCTGAATAATTACCACTTAAACACGTATCGACACTGTTTTTCATTGACGATCCATCGAATCCACAACCTTGGAATCCCGTGAAGTTATTTCTTGGAAATTTTCTTTTCCAAATGTCATATAATATTGGGCGCTGATCTTCAATACGACGCTGCTTAATAACTGAGGTAAGTGAATGCAGTTATCTACTTCCTTTTGTGGACACCATATTTAATTTTGTTCTTAGGTCACGGTAAGCCACGACCAGGAACCTGCAGCTATTTTCCTTTCACGAAGTACGATTCAGTCTATTTCTTTAAAGATACATTTATTTTATTTTCCCCCCAACTTTTCTTTATATTGGCCACAAGGGACAGGCAGTGCGTGCCTCTGAACGATATGTACGTCCACGAGTTTCGCATAGGGACGCGCATCTAACCAGTATTTGACAAACATAGGATTATTTTTTATTTGTGGTCTCATTTTATGGCAAATGTACATTCTCTCTTATTCTTACAGCCAGTCCGGCGCCATATTTTAGTAACTTTAGTTCCGTATCTTATCGCATCGCCGCTTTACGGCGGAATTTATTACGCGATTTGTCGAAAAGCTTCCTGTTTCCAAATTGCCGTGTCGAGTGGCCGAAATCTACAATAATAAAAATTAGCAGAAGCAAAGAGAGAACTTCACTGCAGTTGTAATTGACGATGTCGTCTACTTGCGGTTCTGCCGTCCTTCAACCTCTTCCATAGATGCTCACGATGGGACAGTAGCAAGCCTGTGTTGTTTCCGAGACAATCGTTCCCAGGCGCCAGGCTATACCAATCTACCCTGTGTAAAAGTCACTTATTTCAGTAGATTTCCTCATTTGCGTCCCATATTACCGGTACAATTATTTCCTATTACGCTGTCACGTAGCACAATTTAAAAGCCAATCTATACTGTGGAAGAAATTCACACAATCACAATTATTTCGAGGCAGAAACTGTATTACTTCGTTTTATGTAAATTGAAGGTGGGTGGTGTAGAAAGGAAAGGACAGGGAAGGAACTAATAATACCAGCTGCATTGAGACTTACGCCTAATCAGCAACGACGATTGAAAATGTGTGCCGGTCGGGACTCTGCACACAATCTCAGTCCTTGCCGCTGATTTTCTTAGCCACTACAGTTTCTTGACGAATCTTGCACGAGTAAAGGCAGTACAATAATTACTTGCGGATTTAACTTCAACATGAAATCCAGTTATTCTTCCTGCAACTGTCACTGCACTGTTCATACATACTACAACACTTTTTTTATATTTCCAGTCCATTTCACAGAAAAATTCGTTCGCTTTTTGAAAAACCTCCTCAAACATAATGGCTAACAAAACTAAATCTTCATATACACACTCAACATAACAGTACCTCTCACGGATGCCAACAGCTGCGTGAACATTGTTTCACCTGGCGATTCACACACAGAATTGCAAATATCGAACTTGCTTTAATTCTTGCGCTATGTTTATCACACTGGGCAGTGTTAATTTCGAAAATACGTTAACCTACGCATCGTTTAACAGTGGAGTTTATTTTAATTCGTCTGCAAAATGTTGGCCCATAATAATGTCATTCAGTCTTACTGCCACTGGTGTCACAAGATCTTTTTCAATAGCATACGATTTCTTCGCCTTTGTGATTAAGAGGGTTCATAGGCTGTTCGTAAGCGGTTCTCATCAACTACCAGAAGAAATTAGATACTCATTATCCATTAACCAACAGCTTTTCTTACAACTGTTTATTGGAACAGGAACGTACGCATGCAAATATGCATGAAAAATGCTTAAAATGCATGAAAGTGTCGAAATATGCAAGATCAGATATTAAAAAAAGCCTGGTAGTTACTGCGTGTATTATACGTCAAAGTCGAACCTGTGCATATCAGTTATGAAGAGGAGCGCCGGCCATGCCAAAAATCGGTACATTTAGAGCGCTGATGTCATTTTCTGAATACTTTCTGGTACACGTTAGAAAGGGGGCTTTTCTGGGATTATTGTCTAAAAATTTGCAAAATGGGGACGCATACCGTGTTTCAAGAATTGTTCCTTTTTTGCTATTGTTGTCGGTAACAAGTGGATGCGATGTCAATAAGTCGCAGCGAAACAATCGACATGTATAGGACCAACTTCGAGATACATCGCATGCAGAGGGGCACGCTCAAAAACTCCGTAACGTTTTATTTAAAAAACAATACCATCATGAAATTTTCTGAACATCATTAACTTTTAATTAATACTATCGGACCAAAGCATCATTTACAGTTTATTTTATATTTTTCTACTATTGTAGACAAACGACCAAGTACTGTTCCAAATGTTCGGTAGCAAGATTGTGTCTTCGATCACTAAAAATATTTTTTGTACGCGGAAAAGGACCGTTCTACATCAACTGAGGTAACTGGGCAGTATTTGAATTTGAGTGCTATGTTGGCTCTTATTTATTCTGGGAAAAGATCATCTGTCCAATTTGGCAGAAGGGTTTAAGGCCTGGGTTATGTTTAAAACGTTTTCAAACTTTTCTTTAAGTTTTCTTGGGAATACCTCTGGCAATGAGGAGTTCACTAGAAAAATTTTATTCATTAGCTGAATAGATTCATTCAACACCAAACCTTGAGTCTGAAGCTTAATACTTGCAGGTATATGGGAAAAATGAGTGCTAATCACAGCATCACTGACATCGCATCCGTATCACAGTATTTTTTAATACCGGAGTCGTTAAAATCTTCCTTGCACTGGCAAACTGCACTATCGAAGTCGTTTACTGGCCCTCTAATGGCCGCGAAACGTTCATTGTAAAACAACACAGCTCTGACCCACGTACCCCAACGAGTTACCACTGGCTCGGGAGGTAAAGGCACACTTGGTAGTTTTTCTTTGTAGGTCTTGATGCGAGCATGATCCTTTAGAAACAGTTTCTTTGTGGATAAAATCAATTTATTTAATTTACATTCACAATCGCGGAACGTACTTCTTCAGCAAGGCATGTACTCCATGACCAATGCAAGTCACATGAATCAAATTGGGATAAAATACTCGGTGGGTTTTTCCTGTTTTGATCATATAGGGAGCAGCATCTGAAATAAACACAAACACCCTTTCATCTGCAGAAGATTCTGGAAATATTTTCCTAGTACTCTCATTCACAAAGCTGGAGGTTGTAGAACGATGTACTTTTTCAAGTTCTTTGCAGGTCGCTAAATAGGAAGAAGAAGGCTCTTCTTTTAGAGCACCAACAATTAAATTTGCAGTGTAACGGCCACAAGTGTCTGTTTCGTCAACTGAAATCCAGATAATGCTGTCCTTGAGTTCACTGCGTATCTCTTTCAGAATATTTACGTAAATTGTCAGTATCTAATTTTTACGCAATGTTGGTTTATCTGGTATAGTTTGAGTTAAGCAATATTTGCGCAGGAAGCCTTTGAGAATAGGGTTGGTAAGTTTGTGAAGAGGAATATTACTTGCAATGAATTCTTCACATAGATCCATGTTAAACCGACTTTCTTGGTTATCTTTGGACAAATCCCTGCTACAGCAACTTGCTCTTGTTAGAAGTTATCGTCGTGGTACTTTTTTCTGCATTCCTGTGATATGAAGACTTGTCTTGACATGCTGGTCTATTTGAAACTTTTTTTTTTTCTTTTTTTTTTTTTTTTTTGCACGAAACGTTTCTCCCGCAAATTTGACAGTCTACAACAATTCGGTCGTATGTAAATAAATATTCCAGGATGGTCAGCTATCCACGAAACGACGTTTCTTTTTCGGGCGATATTGCGCACAAAACGTTACACACTACACGTCGTAAACACGTTCAACTGTGTACAAATAAATAGAAAGCTAAACTGAAACAATGGCCATGCGACTAAAAGCTTACATAGTTTAATTGTTGCCCACCGTACGACAGCAGAGGGGATTAACCGAGGGCACGGGCGAAGGAGCACTGACTGCCTGTTCCTGTTCTACAATGACTTCCTTAGGCAGTGGCACTCGGTTACCCATGGCACGGAATTATTGGTCGCGGTCAATCTGTGAGACATCAAAGCCAATTCGAGCTAGAAAATATTGCAAACATAGAGGGAAAATATGCATCGTCACTAGTTTTTTTTTTATTGTCTCACACGACAAAAAATACGATCTATTAACCGAGGGCACGGGCGCAGGAGCACTGACTGCCTGTTCCTGTTCTATAATGACTTCCTTGGGCAGTGGCACTCGGTTACCCATTGCACGGAATTCTTGGTCGCGGTCAATCTGAGAGACATCAAAGCCAATTCGAGCTAGAAAGTATTGCAAACATAGAGGGAAAATATGCATCGTCACTAGTTTTTTTTATTGTCTCACACGACAAAAAATACGATCTGCGTGAAAGTGAAAGAAATCGGAAACTCACTAACTTGTTAGGTGCTGTGTAAAAACTGATTTTAATTTGAACTGGATTTTAATTTGCATAATGTTTCATCTTTATTCCTTAAAAGGAACCAAATATGCAAATGCATATAATCCAGTCTCTAGTTGTAAGGCATCTTTCAAATTTTGTGGGTTTCAAGCTTTCACTAGCATTTACACACATCTTTTGCATCAGCCCGGTTCCCAGAACTCCTGAAGATAGACTTTGACTGTGGATATTATATTACAGACACAGCGCCTTTGGCTGTTCAGAGATGTCACAAAACCCGCCCAAAGATGTGAACAACCATGCATCAGCAGCGCCGATTAGACGAAGTGAGTCCGACAGCTGATCAGTTCCGGTCATTCCACCAGGAAGGAGGTATACAGCTCGTGTGGTCTGTAGTTCAACCATGCCTAAACGGTCAATACCGCGATTCGATAGCGTCCGCTTTGTTACTTTACGCCAGGAAGGGCTCTCAAGAAGGGAAGTGTCCAGGTGTCTCGGAGTGAACCAAAGCGATGTTGTTCGGAGATGGAGGAGATACAGACAGACAGGACATGCCTCACTCAGGCCGCCCAAGGACTACTACTGCAGTGAATGACCGCTACCTACAGATTATGGCTCGGAGGAACCCTGACAGCAAAGCCACCATGTTGAATAACGCTTTTCGTGCAGCCATAGGACGTCGTGTTACGACTCAAACTGTGCACAACAGGCTTCATTATGCGCAACTTCACTCCCGACGTCCATGTTGAGGTCCATCTTTGCAACCACGACACCATGCAGTGCAGTATAGATGGGTCCGACAACAAGCCGAATGGACTGCTCAAGATTGGCATCACATTCTCTTCACCGACGAGTGTCGCATATGCCTTCAACCAGACAATCGTCGAAAACGTGTTTGGAGGCAACCCAGTCAGGCTGAACGCCCTTGGCACACTGTCCAGCAAGTGCAGCAAGGTGGAGGTTCCCTGCTGTTTTGGGGAGGCATTATGTGAGGCCGACGTACGCCTGGTGGTCATGAAAGGTGCCATAACGGCTGTACGATACGTGAATGCCATCCTCCGATCAATAGTGCAACCATATCAGCAGCATATTGGCGAGGCATTCGTCTTCATGGATGACAATTCTAGTGCACATCTTGTGAATGACTTCCTTCAGGATAATGACATCGCTCGACTAGAGTGGCCAGCATGTTCTCCAGACATGAACCCTATCGAACATGCCTGGGATAGATTGAAAAGAGCTGTTTATGGACGATGTAACCCACCAACCACTCTGAGGGTTGCCATTGAGGAGTGGGAGAATCTGGACCAACAGTGCCCGGATGAACTTGTGGATAGTATGGCACGACGAATGCAGGCATGCATCAATACAAGAGGATGTGCTACTGGGTATTATAGGTACCAATGTGTACAGCAATCTGGACCACCACTTCTGAAGGTCTCGCTGTATGGTGGTACAACATGCAATGTGTGATTTTCATGAGCAATAAAAAGGGCGGAAATGATGTTTATGTTGATCTCTATTCCAATTTTCTGTACAGGTTCCAGAGCCGAGATGATGCAAAACTTTTTTGATGTGTGTACCATAAATCAAGCACACAAGTCTGTCTTCAGTATTTACAGACATAAAAGTAAATTTTTTTTTTTTTTCTGTTTTGTTTTGGATGGCCCTGTTAGGGCAGGACCTATTAGTCTCAGTACTGTGTGTTGTTCTGGTCTTTGACAAATTTAACCACTTATTCATTGCTTAGAGGCTTGGATTGTTATTGGTTCTCAAACGGTGCCAGAAAATTGCCAATATAGTTACCAATATTTTGTCTACCACTTTCTCATACAGTCCTTACCGAGCTGCAGAAAGGGACCATTCTTAACATGCTGGTGCGAGTATTCTGTCATATATTCCCAGCAAAAAATAAATGGGCCTGCAGTATGCCTGCCTGACATCTGGCCCCAAGTTCCACCCCCTCCTGTCAAAGCACAACAGTGGTTACCATTTGATTGCTCAATGAAGACTCGTCTCGGCTTACTGATACCACTTTCTGTTTCACAATTGCAAAACAAGTGTAGAACTCTCTGAAAAGCATATTTTGCAATATCAACGGTGCTTTCATTCATACTCCATCAACGGATGCAAACACATCCTTCGAAAAGAGAAAATAAAAAAAGTTATCCCACACCAGTACTTGGGACTTTCTCACATGCCATGGAGTGCAGCACCTCAAGATGCAGTTATACACTATCTGAACAAAAGTACACAGACAACCATTAGTGGACATTAATATAGTGTGTGTCCACGATTTACAACAGCTTGAACTCTGCTGGGCCCATTTTCAGTGAGGTGTCTGTGGAGAAATCACTGCCTACTCTTCCACACGAGCCTAAAGCAGATAAGACAGTAATGTTGAACACTGGGGTCTGGAGAGAAGTCTACGATCTAAGTCATCCCTAAGGTGTTCCATTGGGTTCATGTTGGGACTGGGCAGTCCAGTCCACTTCGTTATTGTTATTGTCTACATGCCATTGTCTCACAGATGAACACGGCGCACTGTCATGCTGATACAAACAATCATCTCTGACCTGTTCCTCCACTGCATGCTGTAAAACGTGTTCATATCCTTCTGCATTTAATTATTTCTTATGTGCAATATGAGCATTGCACATTAACCCTACCAAACACCCTCATACTGTAACAACTCCTTCATAATTCACTGCTGGCATTACATGTGATGGCAAGTAATTTTCTGGAGGCATTCACCAAATTCAAACCAGAGATGTGTTTCTTGAAGAAAAATAATTTTCCCTGTTTTTGTCTTAGAAAAACTAGCATCAGAAAATTTCGTACCTTTAATGACTATGGTTGTCTTTAAAATCTATGTACATACTTTATAAGCCACTGTGAAGTGCATTATAGAGGGTACATAGCATTGTACATGTTACGATTTCTTTCCATACCAATCATGTATGGAGCATGGGAAGAATGACTATTTAAAAGTGATCAGTCAATGTCCATTGGGACTTCGTGGCCTGGACAAAGAGCTCATTTTTTTTATGTTTACTGTATTTAGTATTATTTAGTATTTGTGATCCCTACAGCAACGACACTTAGTGTCCTGAAAAATGTTTCTAGATTCTTTACTTAATACTAGTTCTTAAAACTTTGTGCATAGGCTTTCATACGATGATTGGAGTCAACTTCTAAGTGTCTTCTAACTCATATGTTTCTGAATTTCCATGACATTTTCCCCCTGAGCCGAACAAACCTGCTGCCTTTCTAAAAAAAACCTTCAAAATTCGCTGCCAATCCTGTTCGGTATGGTTCCCACACACTTGAATAATATTCTTAGGTGTAATGTGAAGTGTTTTGGAAGCAGTTTCCTTTGCAGACTGACTGCTTTTTACCAATATCTTGTCAATGAACCAAAGTCTGCCACCTTCTTTACTACAACTGAGAGTGTGTGATAATTCCAATTCATATTCATACAAACTGTGACACTCAGGTATATCTAGGAATTCAATCTTTCTGAAACTTTGAAAAACTATCAAGATATTGCTGAATATTTGTGTAATTTTTTTTCGAAAGTACTTCATTACAGTCAACAGCATTCCAGCAAGCAATCTGAGACTGTTAATACAGTCTGCCAAGTCAAAAAAAAAAAAAAAAAAAAAAAAAAAAAAAAAAAAAAAAAAAAAAAAAAAAGTGAAGCACCTAGAAGACATGATTGGATACCAGTGTGACTTAGTGCATGTACACATCGGCAGGTATGTAAATTATTAGAATTGCAACACTGGAAGGTAGCATGGCCATCAGAATGCATTATTATTGTTTGTGTTTAGTGTTTTGGCAGACCTTGTGGTGTATATAAGGGACGTCAACAGCAGCAGTGTTGAGTGATCACTGTAAATGACACACAGGTTGACGCATACTCAAGTGAGACATTATCAACACCTAACAGAGTGTTAAAATGGCCTCATTATGAGTCTTCATTTGGCCAGCTGGTCAAATCATGCAATAACCAGATTTGTGGGGCATTCAAATGTGAGTGTGCCCTGATGTTGGACTGCAAGGGACCACCACTAGGGAGGACTGTCATATTGTGCACAAAACACATTGTAATCCCTTCACATCTGTGCCTCACATCTGACAATGCGTTACGGACTCCCTGCAACATTCCGTTCCATTCTACATTGTTGCAGACTAGCAGCAGACACACAGACTAGGGAATTACCATCCCATGCTTCAGCTGCCACTGACACCCAACACAAACAGCTACAATTCGAGTGATCCTGTGACTGGGAAGCATGAACTGCTGATGTATGGTATCGAATTGTGTTCAGTATGAATCGCAATTCTGCACAACCCACGATGACCACCATTGGCGAGTATGAAGGTGACCTGGGAAAAGGCCCCTTTCTTCCGAAACTTTGGAGAGCCATAGCAGTGTTACTTCTGAAGTCATGGTGTTGGGAGTCATGGGGTATGACCAGTGTGTGATTTGCAGGGAGGGATGGGGGGATTCCCCCCCCCCCCCCCCCTCTGCATCAGACCATCCCCTCCTCTGGTTTTCGTTTATGTGTCCCAACCTGGGATGTTTATTTCCCACACAGTGGAGTAAAACTTTACATATAATTTAAATTTGTGGAGCCGAACACTGAAAGTTTTTAATAAGTCTCACTATTAATACTATTAATATGTTTCAGTTTTCTATCATCAGAAAAAGTACAGCATTTCACAAATGTGCCTCTACTTTTTCAATTCCCCTCGTATACCTGTATGTTGATGATTTTGTAAATAAGCTTTACCTATAATGTACTTTTAAAAATACAACAAGGAATGGCTTTTCTGATAGTGCATATGCGTGAATAGTGAGGTTCGGCATTAACATCTATTTATAAATAGCTGTTTAACCATGCGTAACGCCACGGTCCAAGCTAGTAACATACATAATTCTAATAACCCCCTAAGACATCCCCCCCACTGGTAAAAGCACAAATCGCACCCTGGGTATGACTTCAGCTGATAGTGACTGAGGAAACTCTGGCAGCACCAAGCTTCCTTTGGCCTCCAGTGTTACCTCTCATGAGTCCCATTTCATGATTCCCTTTTTCAACAAGACAATGCTTGTCTACACATGGCATAAGTCCCTATGAACTGTCTGCATGATATTGGGATACAACAGTTGCCAGCAAGATCCATACATCCGTCCTCAAATAAAATGTGTCGGACTAGCTCAGACATCCACCCCATCCCAGTGGCAGCATTCAGGATATCAACAATCAGTTACAGCATATCGATGAGTGGGCTCATACTGCCAACTGCTTGGTAAGCTGACTCAATTCTGTAATCACTGAAATAACATGACATGCCATCTCTACGTGTCATTCCACTGCCGCCTCTCCATCTGGATACTTAATATTTTCTGTCAGCTAGTGTATTAAGAGGAATAGTGAGGGGTCCCAATACACTTCCCTAGGTCATGCCTGAAGTTACTTCTAATGCTGTCAATAACTCTCCAAAGAATACAACATGTTGTGTCCTCTCTACCAAGAAGTCTTCAATCTAGACACAAATTTTGTTTGATTCTCCACATGAATGTAGTTTTGTTAGAGTAGTGCCTAGTGAAATGCTTTCAGGAAGTCAAGGAATATTGTTTCCACTTGATTGCCTTGATCCAAGGCATTTCTCATTTGAGAAAAGTCATGGGTTTCACAAGATCAATTTTTGTCAGATTCTATACTAGTTGGCATGTTCTAGGATGTCAAAGAAGTCAATGAACTATATAGTACAGGGTGTCAATAAATTATCTTTACAACTCACAACTTTAAGACCTTTAAAACTATACTAAATATTAACAAATAGTTTTCCACATGCAATAAGGTAATTCGGTAACTTTTCATTTATAATTCATGTTTTCAAGTTCAATTTTACATCAAAATTGTATCACCCGGAAGATTTATATATAAAAAAAATTAGTTATATCAATATAATGGAAGGAAACATTCCACGTGGGAAAAATTATATATAAAAACAAAGATGAGGTGACTTACCGAACAAAAGCGCTGGCAGGTCGATAGACACACAAACAAACACAAACATACACACAAAATTCAAGCTTTCGCAACAAACTGTTGCCTCATCAGGAAAGAGGGAAGGAGAGGGGAAGACGAAAGGAAGTGGGTTTTAAAGGAGAGGGTAAGGAGTCATTCCAATCCCGGGAGCGGAAAGACTTACCTTAGGGGAAAAAAAGGACAGGTATACACTCGCACACACGCACATATCCATCCACACATACAGACATATTTAAAGACAAAGAGTTTGGGCAGAGATGTCAGTCGAGGCAGAAGTGTAGAGGCAAAGAAGTTGTTGAAAGACAGGTGAGGTACGAGTGGCGGCAACTTGAAATTAGCGGAGATTGAGGCCTGGCGGATGACGAGAAGAGAGGATATACTGAAGGGCAAGTTCCCATCTCCAGAGTTCGGATAGGTTGGTGTTGGTGGGAAGTATCCAGATAACCTGGACGGTGTAACACTGTGCCAAGATGTGCTGGCCGTGCACCAAGGCATGTTTAGCCACAGGGTGATCCTCATTACCAACAAACACTGTCTGCCTGTGTCCATTCATGCGAATGGACAGTTTGTTGCTGGTCATTCCCACATAGAATGCGTCACAGTGTAGGCAGGTCAGTTGGTAAATCACGTGGGTGCTTTCACACGTGGCTCTGCCTTTGATCGTGTACACCTTCCGGGTTACAGGACTGGAGTAGGTGGTGGTGGGAGGGTGCATGGGACAGGTTTTGCATCGGGGGCGGTTACAAGGATAGGAGCCAGAGGGTAGGGAAGGTGGTTTGGGGATTTCATAGGGATGAACTAACAGGTTACGAAGGTTAGGTGGACGGCGGAAAGACACTCTTGGCGGAGTGGGGAGGATTTCATGAAGGATGGATCTCATTTCAGGGCAGGATTTGAGGAAGTCGTATCCCTGCTGGAGAGCCACATTCAGAGTCTGGTCCAGTCCCGGAAAGTATCCTGTCACAAGTGGGGCACTTTTGTGGTTCTTCTGTGGGAGATTCTGGGTTTGAGGGGACGAGGAAGTGGCTCTGGTTATTTGCTTCTGTACCAGGTCGGGAGGGTAGTTGCGGGATGCGAAAGCTGTTTTCAGGTTGTTGGTGTAATGATTCAAGGATTCCGGACTGGAGCAGATTCGTTTGCCACGAAGACCTAGGCTGTAGGGAAGGGACCGTTTGATGTGGAATGGGTGGCAGCTGTCATAATGGAGGTACTGTTGCTTGTTGGTGGGTTTGATGTGGACGGACGTGTGAAGTTGGCCATTGGACAGGTGGAGGTCAACGTCAAGGAAAGTGGCATGGGATTTGGAGTAGGACCAGGTGAAACTGATGGAACCAAAGGAGTTGAGGTTGGAGAGGAAATTCTGGAGTTCTTCTTCACTGTGAGTCCAGATCATGAAGATGTCATCAATAAATCTGTACCAAACTTTGGGTTGGCAGACTTGGGTAACCAAGAAGGCTTCCTCTAAGCGACCCATGAATAGGTTGGCATACGAGGGGGCCATCCTGGTACCCATGGCTGTTCCCTTTAATTGTTGGTATGTCTGGCCTTCAAAAGTGAAGAAGTTGTGGGTCAGGATGAAGCTGGCTAAGGTGATGAGGAAAGAGGTTTTAGGTAGGGTGGCAGGTGATCGGCGTGAAAGGAAATGCTCCATCGCAGCGAGGCCCTGGACGTGCGGAATATTTGTGTATAAGGACGTGGCATCAATGGTTACAAGGATGGTTTCCGGGGGTAACAGATTGGGTAAGGATTCCAAGCGTTCAAGGAAGTGGTTGGTGTCCTTGATGAAGGATGGGAGACTGCATGTAATGGATTGAAGGTGTTGATCTACGTAGGCAGAGATGCGTTCTGTGGGGACTTGGTAACCAGCTACAATGGGGCGGCCGGGATGATTGGGTTTGTGGATTTTAGGAAGAAGGTAGAAGGTAGGGGTGCGGGGTGTCGGTGGGGTCAGGAGGTTGATGGAGTCAGGTGAAAGGTTTTGCAGGGGGCCTAAGGTTCTGAGGATTCCTTGAAGCTCCGCCTGGACATCGGGAATGGGGTTACCTTGGCAAACTTTGTATGTGGTGTTGTCTGAAAGCTGACGCAGTCCCTCAGCCACATACTCCCGACGATCAAGTACCACGGTCGTGGAACCCTTGTCCGCCGGAAGAATGACGATGGATCGGTCAGCCTTCAGATCACGGATAGCCTGGGCTTCAGCAGTGGTGATGTTGGGTGTAGGATTAAGGTTTTTTAAGAAGGATTGAGATGCAAGGCTGGAAGTCAGAAATTCCTGGAAGGTTTGGAGAGGGTGATTTTGAGGAAGAGGAGGTGGGTCCCGCTGTGACGGAGGACGGAACTGTTCCAGGCAGGGTTCAATTTGGATGGTGTCTTGAGGAGTCGGATCATTAGGAGTAGGATTAGGATCATTTTTCTTCGTGGCAAAGTGATACTTCCAGCAGAGAGTACGAGTGTAGGACAGTAAATCTTTGACGAGGGCTGTTTGGTTGAATCTGGGAGTGGGGCTGAAGGTGAGGCCTTTGGATAGGACAGAGGTTTCGGATTGGGAGAGAGGTTTGGAGGAAAGGTTAACTACTGAATTAGGGTGTTGTGGTTCCAGATTGTGTTGATCGGAATTTTGAGGTTTTGGAGGGAGTGGAGCTGGAAGTGGGAGATTGAGTAGATGGGAGAGACTGGGTTTGTGTGCAATGAGAGGAGGTTGAGGTTTGCTGGAAAGGTTGTGAAGGGTGAGTGAGTTGCCTTTCCGGAGGTGGGAAACCAGGAGATTGGATAGTTTTTTGAGGTGGAGGGTGGCATGCTGTTCTAATTTACGGTTGGCCTGTAGGAGGATGCTCTGAACAGCCGGTGTGGATGTGGGAGAGGAAAGATTAAGGACTTTTATTAAGGATAGGAGTTGACGGGTGTGTTCATTGGCTGAGTTGATGTGTAGGTGAAGGATTAGGTGGGTGAGGGCAATGGATTGTTCAGTTTGGAACTGGTATAGGGACTGATGGAAGGAAGGGTTGCAGCCAGAGATGGGAACTTTAAGTGTGAGGCCTTTGGGGGTGATGCCAAATGTCAGACAAGCCTGAGAAAATAGAATATGGGAGTGTAATCTGGCTAGGGCGAAGGCATGTTTGCGGAGGGAATGTAAATAAAACTTAATGGGGTCATTGTGGGGGTGTTGTGAGGGTGACATGGTATTAGAAGGTGGAAAGTGTAACATGAGGTGAAATGAAAATGAAAATAAAAATATATGGGGAGAGATAAAGGTGAACCGGAAAGAAACTGGAGATCTGGAATGAAAAAAGGCGAAAAGGTGTTGGTTACAGCTGGGCTATGTTGGACTTGGGTTGGTAGACAACGATGTGCATAAAGGTTAGGTGGTTGTGTTGCCGCCAAAACACGTTAAAGGACGGAGAAATTCGGGAAAAGTTCGAAAAAACTGCGTGTAGTATATTAAAAGGAGTGGTATTGTGGTGGCAGATTATGAAAATGAGACTAACAATTCTCTGACGAAGAAATAATCGCGTTAAAACCTGTGGGAAGCGGCTAAAAATGATCAGTGATGTGGGAAAAACGGAAATGGAAATAAAGCGAAAGTTATTAGAACTGGCCGAAATGGTTGTTTAAAAGGTGAAAGGAGCTGTTTGTGAACTAGAAACGGTGGATATTATAGCGGCGGTAGTGCTGAAAGCTGCAAAAAAAAATTTTTTTGGTTATGGTTTGTAAGTGGGTTACGTATTATTGAGTATATATATAGGCGGGATAAAATAGTATAGCAGATTACGGTAAAAAGGAGAAGGTGAATACAAAGTGAAACTACTGGCAAAAACAGAAAGAGGAAAATAAGACGACAGAAAAGATTTCGAAATGCAACAGTGACAATAACAAACGTAATTGTTGGATTCAAATTAATGATATCAATATAATGGAAGGAAACATTCCACGTGGGAAAAATTATATATAAAAACAAAGATGAGGTGACTTACCGAACAAAAGCGCTGGCAGGTCGATAGACACACAAACAAACAAACATACACACAAAATTCAAGCTTTCGCAACAAACTGTTGCCTCATCAGGAAAGAGGGAAGGAGAGGGGAAGACGAAAGGAAGTGGGTTTTAAAGGAGAGGGTAAGGAGTCATTCCAATCCCGGGAGCGGAAAGACTTACCTTAGGGAAAAAAAAGGACAGGTATACACTCGCACACACACACATATCCATCCACACATACAGACACAAGCAGACATATTTAAAGACAAAGAGTTTGGGCAGAGATGTCAGTCGAGGCAGAAGTGTAGAGGCAAAGAAGTTGTTGAAAGACAGGTGAGGTATGAGTGGCGGCAACTTGAAATTAGCGGAGATTGAGGCCTGGCGGATGACGAGAAGAGAGGATATACTGAAGGGCAAGTTCCCATCTCCGGAGTTCGGATAGGTTGGTGTTGGTGGGAAGTATCCAGATAACCCGGACGGTGTAACACTGTGCCAAGATGTGCTGGCCGTGCACCAAGGCATGTTTAGCCACAGGGTGATCCTCATTACCAACAAGTCCGCCCCAGTAGGTGAGTGGTCAGCGTGACGGTTTGCCATCCTCTGGGCCCGGGTTCGATTCCCGGCTGGGTCGGAGATTTTCTCCGCTCAGGGACTGGGTGTTGTGTTGTGTTCATCATCATTTCATCCCCATCCGGCGTGCAGGTCGCCCAATGTGGCGCCGAATGTAATAAGACCTGCGATATGGCGGCCGGACCTGCCCCGCGAGGGGCCTCCCGGCCAATGACGCCAAACGCTCATTTCATTCCATTACCAACAAACACTGTCTGCCTGTGTCCATTCATGCGAATGGACAGTTTGTTGCTGGTCATTCCCACATAGAATGCGTCACAGTGTAGGCAGGTCAGTTGGTAAATCACGTGGGTGCTTTCACACGTGGCTCTGCCTTTGATCGTGTACACCTTCCGGGTTACAGGACTGGAGTAGGTGGTGGTGGGAGGGTGCATGGGACAGGTTTTGCATCGGGGGCGGTTACAAGGATAGGAGCCAGAGGGTAGGGAAGGTGGTTTGGGGATTTCATAGGGATGAACTAACAGGTTACGAAGGTTAGGTGGACGGCGGAAAGACACTCTTGGCGGAGTGGGGAGGATTTCATGAAGGATGGATCTCATTTCAGGGCAGGATTTGAGGAAGTCGTATCCCTGCTGGAGAGCCACATTCAGAGTCTGGTCCAGTCCCGGAAAGTATCCTGTCACAAGTGGGGCACTTTTGTGGTTCTTCTGTGGGAGATTCTGGGTTTGAGGGGACGAGGAAGTGGCTCTGGTTATTTGCTTCTGTACCAGGTCGGGAGGGTAGTTGCGGGATGCGAAAGCTGTTTTCAGGTTGTTGGTGTAATGATTCAGGGATTCCGGACTGGAGCAGATTCGTTTGCCACGAAGACCTAGGCTGTAGGGAAGGGACCGTTCTTCCTAAAATCCACAAACCCAATCATCCCGGCCGCCCCATTGTAGCTGGTTACCAAGCCCCCACAGAACGCATCTCTGCCTACGTAGATCAACACCTTCAATCCATTACATGCAGTCTCCCATCCTTCATCAAGGACACCAACCACTTCCTTGAACGCCTGGAATCCTTACCCAATCTGTTACCCCCGGAAACCATCCTTGTAACCATTGATGCCACGTCCTTATACACAAATATTCCGCACGTCCAGGGCCTCGCTGCGATGGAGCATTTCCTTTCACGCCGATCACCTGCCACCCTACCTAAAACCTCTTTCCTCATCACCTTAGCCAGCTTCATCCTGACCCACAACTTCTTCACTTTTGAAGGCCAGACATACCAACAATTAAAGGGAACAGCCATGGGTACCAGGATGGCCCCCTCGTACGCCAACCTATTCATGGGTCGCTTAGAGGAAGCCTTCTTGGTTACCCAAGTCTGCCAACTCAAAGTTTGGTACAGATTTATTGATGACATCTTCATGATCTGGACTCACAGTGAAGAAGAACTCCAGAATTTCCTCTCCAACCTCAACTCCTTTGGTTCCATCAGTTTCACCTGGTCCTACTCCAAATCCCATGCCACTTTCCTTGACGTTGACCTCCACCTGTCCAATGGCCAACTTCACACGTCCGTCCACATCAAACCCACCAACAAGCAACAGTACCTCCATTATGACAGCTGCCACCCATTCCACATCAAACGGTCCCTTCCCTACAGCCTAGGTCTTCGTGGCAAACGAATCTGCTCCAGTCCGGAATCCCTGAATCATTACACCAACAACCTGAAAACAGCTTTCGCATCCCGCAACTACCCTCCCGACCTGGTACAGAAGCAAATAACCAGAGCCACTTCCTCGTCCCCTCAAACCCAGAATCTCCCACAGAAGAACCACAAAAGTGCCCCACTTGTGACAGGATACTTTCCGGGACTGGACCAGACTCTGAATGTGGCTCTCCAGCAGGGATACGACTTCCTCAAATCCTGCCCTGAAATGAGATCCATCCTTCATGAAATCCTCCCCACTCCGCCAAGAGTGTCTTTCCGCCGTCCACCTAACCTTCGTAACCTGTTAGTTCATCCCTATGAAATCCCCAAACCACCTTCCCTACCCTCTGGCTCCTATCCTTGTAACCGCCCCCGATGCAAAACCTGTCCCATGCACCCTCCCACCACCACCTACTCCAGTCCTGTAACCCGGAAGGTGTACACGATCAAAGGCAGAGCCACGTGTGAAAGCACCCACGTGATTTACCAACTGACCTGCCTACACTGTGACGCATTCTATGTGGGAATGACCAGCAACAAACTGTCCATTCGCATGAATGGACACAGGCAGACAGTGTTTGTTGGTAATGAGGATCACCCTGTGGCTAAACATGCCTTGGTGCACGGCCAGCACATCTTGGCACAGTGTTACACCGTCCAGGTTATCTGGATACTTCCCACCAACACCAACCTATCCGAACTCCGGAGATGGGAACTTGCCCTTCAGTATATCCTCTCTTCTCGTCATCCGCCAGGCCTCAATCTCCGCTAATTTCAAGTTGCCGCCACTCATACCTCACCTGTCTTTCAACAACTTCTTTGCCTCTACACTTCTGCCTCGACTGACATCTCTGCCCAAACTCTTTGTCTTTAAATATGTCTGTATGTGTGGATGGATATGTGCGTGTGTGCGAGTGTATACCTGTCCTTTTTTTCCCCTAAGGTAAGTCTTTCCGCTCCCGGGATTGGAATGACTCCTTACCCTCTCCTTTAAAACCCACTTCCTTTCGTCTTCCCCTCTCCTTCCCTCTTTCCTGATGAGGCAACAGTTTGTTGCGAAAGCTTGAATTTTGTGTGTATGTTTGTGTTTGTTTGTGTGTCTATCGACCTGCCAGCGCTTTTGTTCGGTAAGTCACCTCATCTTTGTTTTTATATATAAAAAAAATTAGTTAATATCTAGTATTGTTACAATGCTATTAAACTCTCAAGTTATAGTAAAGATAATTTATGGACATCCTGTATATCGGGAAATAAGTTATGGAAATGCTGTACACCAGAGATGATATAATCAGTGCAGAAGCAACTTTGTGTACTACCTGATTACAGATTTCAACTCCACTGTTGTTAGTTGTTCAATGTCAGATGTAAAAATGAAGTTCCTAATTAATGTGTAACAGTATCAAGAATCATAAAATGTCTACTTTGTACAGGATGAGAATTCAACATCCAGGCACTGAGGTATCGGAAAGCATATAAACAAGACTGTGAACTTTGGTAACTTTCAGGTATTTTGAAAAACTGCATTTTGCGTTGGCAGATCCGAAGATAATCTGCAATGCACATTGAAACGTATAGTCAGCAGCAAAAAGCTGTGATCCAGATGGTTTTTATTTATTTATTCATTATAACAAATGACATCATGGTTCATATAATATATCTATTACGAATCCTTTTTCAGAGCTATAGATCTGACTCACATATGCACGTACGAAAGTGCATGCGCGCGCGCACGCACGCGCACGCACGCACACACACACACACACACACACACACACACACACACACACACACACACACACACGGAGCTTTATGGAGGGGGAGTGTTCTTAATCTTGTTTATGTGCTTTTGACTAATCAGCACCTGTACTATTTGGTAAGTTGTTACCTTCACTTCTTAAATTATATATGTTTGACTACATTAGCACAGTAAATATAGGGTACTTCCACTTAAACTTTTATTACTTGAGACAGTGTAGACTGAAAACTATTTACCATATGGGCAATTAACTTCACAGGAATGAGCTTCAGATTGCACGCTGCAAAATTTGCGTTGTTAGTGTCATGATTTGCAGGTAGATGGCAGTATCGGTACAGTGGTGTAGGGCCAAAACACAAGCATCACTGTGTGTTACAGCTGCAGACAGTCTACACAAGTCAGCTCAAGGTGAGCATGGTTTTACTCGTAAGCTTTTGCCATGAACACAGACATTCAACTAGACTTTGCTCCTATATTTCAAGCAAGAGTTGAAGTTGACAACTTGCGACCTTAGAATATTTTGTGGAATTACAAAGCACACTTTATTTGTTACTGCTCTTCTGCACGTCCTTAACAAATGTTTCCACAAAGTTTCATTGTCCTATGATCACTTGTTTTTCATGGTGGCCCTACGAAGCAGCGAAAGTTTAACTATACCCACCCCGTATTTTTAAGGTTTCTCAGGTGGAGCAGCAAGGGACACTTTTTATCCAAAATTGTACACAAACCTTGCCACTATCACAGCATTCAAAAGCGTTGTTCTAACTTTCAGTTCAGATATAATAAAGACAACACACAGCTGAAAAAGAACGCATACTAAATTGCTTTGTTAAAAACCTAAAAACAATAGTCTGCCCATTCTTGCCACCTGTAAATAATCAGATGCGACTGAAACACAGTTGCTGCAAGTGCACAAAACAGAAAAATCACCCTGAAAATAATAAAACTGAAGTAGGCTCTTCACAGTGGATTGTATACAGCCCAATACTGTCTAGTGACACATCGTGCAAATTGGACACCACTGTCATGATATAAAGTATTATGTAGCGAGAATGAGGGTCGTTTAAAGATGGGAAAAAATTTCCCTATCTATGGCACCGTCCAAGTAACGTCATATAGCTCATAGGGACTGAAAAGAGAGAATTAATAGATGTAACATGGAGGGTAAAGCCTGATGTATAAACTGCTGCCATGCTTTATCAATAGTGAAATAATAACTGGTAATCCCTACCTGGCTTCTTTCCATATTGATTGGCATATCTCGCAAAAGTAAGGCAAAATTATGGAAGAGCATCTTTCTTTCCCTAAGAGGTGCTTATCTTATGCAAAATCTAACCGTAACTAGGGTGTACTGCTGAGAGCTGAAGAGTCACAAATTCCAGTACCCTGGCTTCCTACCAGAGGCCACACATGTTCCAATGCAAGATGAGAATAGTCGACATTTTGTTTGTCTTCTCCAGTTTTGCCAGTGAGTATGGGATCACATGACAGGTGACAGGAGTAGAGCAGGAAGGGGGAGAGTGAGGTACATTATGTGCTAGACAAACAGAATTCATAATCCACTGCTGTTGTGACAGAGTCGCCAGATCCATTAAATATAACTTACCGTATATAACAAGGCCAGATTGCATTTTGTCTATTTTTCTGGTTCATGTGTTCTACATATATTTCTGTCCTTCATTTATTAATTTATTCAGAGAAGCATCCAACTGAGGTCTTTAACAAAACATATATTTACTCTTTAGTGGAAATATGCTGTGATGAACATTTGTCAAACGTTAGAATTGTGTGGCAGATTAGGTTTGTCACCTTGAGCACTACCACTGGGCAATTGGAGCACACAGTAGAAGCAAATTAATGTTCAGAGTCGGTCCTTGAGAACACTGCCCACGTCAGGTTGGGCTACAGTTTTCACATGTCATACTCTGAATTTCTACTAGTAGGTTCTAGTATGGCATAGTACATAGAAAAAAATAAAATAAAATAAAAGAGAGAGAGAGAGAGAGAGAGAGCTATCTTAGAGACTATTGGAAAAGTGGAAACAGATAAACGTTGAAAACAGAAGGGAATATCCCACAGAAATAATCTGTCGGCATAAAAGACTTTTATAACAGAATTAGCTACTTACAACAAAGGGTCCTTAGCAAATCACTATTGAATAATGAAAGCTAACTTTGAATACCTTTTGATGTATGGTGTGCACATGAAAATTTGTTTCTAAATCAAGAATAGTTTAAAATCTAAGGTCCAAATAATGTTCATTCTTTTACTGATTGCAAAACTTTAACTCAATGATCAAACAAAACATTTATGATCATTTTGCTAGAACATTTTTAAAACATCTGTGATTTTGCAAAACTTTTATAATAAGTAGGATGTTGATTGTTCATTATAATTTTCCAGGTTAGAAACCATCTGCTATGACATCATTTTTACTTCTTTGGTTAATGCTGCTCCCAGTTTTTTAAAGGCATTGCTATACTTCTGGAAAATAAACTGCCATCACACATTTGTTCTAAGATTATTAATAATATATTTTCTTTCAAGTTAAAACATGTTATCAAACATATCAGCCAGTAGCCATTTCTGACATTGACCTGAAGTAGAAGATCTAGTTACTTTTACTTTTTTTAGTCTTTTGATAGGTATCTTTACCTTTCCTCCATCTTCTCTTATTATCTTCATCTGCAGTAAGTCAGTTTTAGTTATTAGAGAATCATTCTGTGGCATCATACTATACATCCAAGAATTCAGCTATTTGTAACTTTCAGTCCCCTGTATTTTCTGAATTTTAATTTAATTTTGTTTTGTTTCGAAGTTCATGGCAACAGGAGAGCCATTACACCGTTAGTGATTTGTATTCAGAATATCATACAGTTCCATCAGCAGAACAGTGCAAAGCACAGTCAGCACTTTGAAAGAAATTAGTGCCTCTATTTCTGAAGTTGCCCTCAACTGATGATTTGAATAAGGAGTCTGAGGAATTTGAACATACATGGAATTTCCCGAATTGTGATGGAGCTATCAATGGAGAGCATGTGCAATTTTTTCCTCTGCCCAAAGTGGCTCCCTGTTTTATAATTACAGACATTTTTTTCTCCATTTTGTTGCTTGCTATTATCAAACCCAACTACAAATTCACATTCACTGGTGTTGGCTCCTATGGAAAGAAAGATGGGTTGGTTGGTTGGTTTGGGGAAGGAGACCAGACAGCATGGTCATCGGTCTCATCGGATTAGGGAAGGATGGGGAAGGAAGTCAGCCGTGCCCTTTCAGAGGAACCATCCCGGCATTTGCCTGGAGTGAAAGAAAGATGGGTATTAGAATTTTGGACAAAAGCAACATTTCACAAGTGGCACTATCTCTCCACATCCCTGCAAACTGTCCAATTCTGACATCATTTTGCCACATGTTCTTAAAAAGGATGAGAGATTTTGACTGGGTGTAAACATGATAAAACCTATTCTCGGATAGCTGCAAGTGTCAGCAACAAGAAAACAATTTTTAATTATCGTATCTGCTGAGCTCTTAGTGTGTCAGAAAATGCCTTTGCTTTATTAAGCCATATATTTTACATTTTTTTATATCTCAATTGCTGTAAAGTCTTATACAACCATGGCTTTAATCACGTAATTTGTTGTCTGCACAATCTACTTAGGAATGCTTTCCAGGAGAGTAGCAACAAACCATATTATGACAGTGCAAGCAGAGCCACCACAATCTGAAAATCTTATCCGACTTGCTAGGGTTGATGGTTTTGCCAATATAAAATTTCCCTGTGTACTACTCACACACATACTATTTCAACAGCATCACAGGGGTGGTAGCATGGCAAAATAATCAGCTTACCAATATCCATTAGAATAGTTATTTCTGGTTGTACAAAGTTTGATTGTAGTACAAATTGCTAATAAAGCACACAAATAGAGTAAATACAGTATTATTCTTAGTTGATCTCTGGACAAATTCTCTAGTTTCCATCCAAACACTGTCTTTAACGTTTTGACCTTTATACACAGCACTGGCTACACACAGACATGTGGAAACTTGAACAAAATTTTCACTAGTTTTTTGTTTTCTACAAATGTGACACTTCTGAAGCAGACATTGTCAATAACTGGTATGGTAACAGCAGTGTACCGTGGTTGAGGCTGGACTGCTCTCTGTCTGGTGTAAGGACATGGCTGCTGCAGCCCGCCTGTTACGAAGGGCTGCAGACACTGCAAAGGAACTGCTCTTGATACTTTCCAATGGGACACTACGCTGTGTCAGCTGCCACAGCCGCCAACCACATGTTAGGAACCGCACTTTTAAATATCTTTTAACTTTCCTGAGTGTGCTAGTTGGGTATTTAAATATGCCGCAGGCTCACTTGAATTAATAAAACTAGTGGTGCCAATATCTACATGCAAGTTTCTAATGCATGCAGAAATTTGGCTTTCCTACTGCAATACTAACACAGAACTGTGTGATCGCTAAAGCTGGTAGTGAGTGGAAGCAAAATACAAACAGCCTGGAGACTTACGAATTCTATCTATCAAGTACTAAACACAGAGCACTCACAAAACTTTATAGACTGCAATAACATTTTTAGTGATGACTTAATCTGCAGGACTTAATGTGTACTCACATCAACATCCATCTAACTTCAGTCCTTGTCTCGGTCCATTCACCTGGTGAGATGCATGTTATTAAAACACCCTCAGACTCATTTGTTGAGGAATTTCTGGTACTCAAAACCGTTATCTTTTCGGTATCGGGTACAAAAGAGCCACTCTTGAAAACACAGGCTGCTGTGAAAAGTTTTTTAACCTGCCACTGAAATCTGATGGGGCTGTTTATCAAGCAAGTTATTTCAAACAATAATGCTCAATGTGTTATGAGAATTCATTAACAACTGTAGAGCTCCGTTTGAACTGGCAGAAATTGTGTATACCGTCCCATCATTCAGGGAGTTCATTTTGTCACTTCTTTAAATGGTTTGAAATTTTTTATGCCTGGCAAAAGTAGGCACAGTTTCCCAGTTTACAGGCCCTTTGTGTGTACTTCAGCTGTTCCTGAGTTGTTGCAAGGTTTTATTTACGTTCCTCAATTTTTCTTTCCTGATTTAATCTTACTAACTCCAGAGCATCAGGAGCTATCTTAGAATGCATAAACATATGGCTTATATAATGTTTATTGAAAATTAACAGATTAAATTTTTCAGAATTCTTACATTATAATTAAAAATTGATCTTTGAGTCAACAAATTTCTTGTCAAGCTGGGCTAATGCTAGAAGACATGCTCAATGTAATAGTATTAAATCAACTAAGGCTTGGAAGGAAATATGAAACAGGCAGGACACAAAACAAAGTGAGGATTAGAAAAGTTAAGGAGGGAAAAATGTAAGCAAAAGTGTTTGCTGAAACAGTGACAGCAAAATAGAGCTAAAGAAAAGAGTAGGAAATTGATAGCAAGAAGAAACTTGAAGGCATATCAACTGGATTGTAAACGTCAGAAATTGTGAGAAAAAAATGCTAATTTATGAAGTTCTGAGTATCATGAGACAAAGTCAGTTGTGTGTAGGTTGCAGTAGTTATTCAGAGATGGTGATGCCTGCGAAAGACAGCGTAGCATGCAGGGCTGCATCAAATCACCTCAGACTTCAGTTTAGATCATAACAAAAACACAATTCCGAAGAAATATGCTACTCAGAATGTCCAGTGACTGAGCACATCAACGCAAGAAACAGCAAATGAAGGCTGAAGTGCAATATGGTATCCATGAATCTTCCATTGGTTGCTGCTGTTGTTAATTTGTTATCAATGATGGTAAGTAACTGCATAAAAGTAATTGAATTACATGTAATGATAACTTTCCATGTAATTTTCCTTGTAATTGGTGCACATTGGGAGATGTATTTTGTACTTTTAATTTACTTATTTGAATAAAATAGTAATCATTACAACATTGGAATCATTACTTTGTAACAGTCATAACTTGTTCTCTAACACACGTATCTTGCAGGCGATGAAAAACATCTCACCTATATACACTGATGGAAATTGAAATAAGAACACCGTGAATTCATTGTCCCAGGAAGGGGAAACTTTATTGACACATTCCTGGGGTCAGATACATCACATGATCACATTGACAGAACCACAGGCACATAGACACAGGCAACAGAGCATGCACAATGTCGGCACTAGTACAGTGTAATCCACCTTTCGCAGCAATGCAGGCTGCTATTCTCCCATGGAGACGATCGTAGAGATGCTGGATGTAGTCCTGTGGAACGGCTTGCCATGCCATTTCCACCTGGCGCCTCAGTTGGACCAGCGTTCGTGCTGGACGTGCAGACCGAGTGAGACGACGCTTCATCCCGTCCCAAACATGCTCAATGGGGGACAGATCCGGAGATCTTGCTGGCCAGGGTAGTTGACTTACAGCTTCTAGAGCACGTTGGGTGGCACGGGATACATGCGGACGTGCATTGTCCTGTTGGAACAGCAAGTTCCCTTGCCGGTCTAGGAATGGTAGAACGATGGGTTCGATGACGGTTTGGATGTACCGTGCACTATTCAGTGTCCCCTCGACGATCACCAGTGGTGTACGGCCAGTGTAGGAGATCGCTCCCCACACCATGATGCCGGGTGTTGGCCCTGTGTGCCTCGGTCGTATGCAGTCCTGATTGTGGCGCTCACCTGCACGGCGCCAAACACGCATACGACCATCATTGGCACCAAGGCAGAAGCGACTCTCATCGCTGAAGACGACACGTCTCCATTCGTCCCTCCATTCACGCCTGTCGCGACACCACTGGAGGCGGGCTGCACGATGTTGGGGCGTGAGCGGAAGACGGCCTAACGGTGTGCGGGACCGTAGTCCAGCTTCATGGAGACGGTTGCGAATGGTCCTCGCCGATACCCCAGGAGCAACAGTGTCCCTAATTTGCTGGGAAGTGGCGGTGCGGTCCCCTACGGCACTGCGTAGGATCCTACGGTCTTGGCGTGCATCCGTGCGTCGCTGCGGTCCGGTCCCAGGTCGACGGGCACGTGCACCTTCCGCCGACCACTGGCGACAACATCGATGTACTGTGGAGACCTCACGCCCCACGTGTTGAGCAATTCGGCGGTACGTCCACCCGGCCTCCCGCATGCCCACTATACGCCCTCGCTCAAAGTCCGTCAACTGCACATACGGTTCACGTCCACGCTGTCGCGGCATGCTACCAGTGTTAAAGACTGCGATGGAGCTCCGTATGCCACGGAAAACTGGCTGACACTGACGGCGGCGGTGCACAAATGCTGCGCAGCTAGCGCCATTCGACGGCCAACACCGCGGTTCCTGGTGTGTCCGCTGTGCCGTGCGTGTGATCATTGCTTGTACAGCCCTCTAGCAGTGTCCGGAGCAAGTATGGTAGGTCTGACACACCGGTGTCAATGTGTTCTTTTTTCCATTTCCAGGAGTGTATATTTATTTAGCACAACCTTCATTCATTCTTTGTTAAACTTTATAAGTGCTTCGAGGGAAGCTGAGAGTTGTCTGTCTCTTTGATGCACAGCATCGCCAGTGAAATAAAAAACAGAGAGAATGTGGTTAGAATATTTCCATTTCCTTAGTTAAGAAATTATTTTGAGTTAAGTGGTGCACAATGCAAAGAAAGTATAATGGTAAAATGTAAGCTCTGACGGAGAAAAAAATTTCTGAACTCTGCTGGGAGTTCAACATCTAATTTAAAGAAGCATATACAGGTAAGCAACTACAATCTGAAAATATATTATGTAATGTTAAAGTTACAAATTGAAACAAGTGTACATACATGCCACATTTCCAAGAAACCTAAGGAAACTGTGGTGTCACTGCCAGACACTACAGTTGCTAGGTGGTAGCCTTTAAATCGGCCGCGGTCCGTTAGTATACGTCGGACCCGCATGTCGCCACTGTCAGTGATTCCAGACCGAGCGCCGCCACACGGCAGGTCTAGAGAGACTTCCTAGCACTCGCCCCAGTTGTACAGCCGACTTTGCTAGCGATGGTTCACTGGCAAATTACACTCTCATTTGCCGAGACGATAGTTAGCATAGCCTTCAGCTACGTCATTTGCTACGACCTAGCAAGGCGCCATTATCAATTGCTATTTATCTTGTGATGCATGTACCGTCAGACCAATGTTCACCAATTATGGATTAAAGTTAAGTATTCTAACAGCTACGTACTTTATTTGCTAGACTCAAATCCTTTAACTGTTCCAGACCTCACGCCAGCCTGCGTGAGCTTAAACGCGTGCCTTTCGGCTTCACCTCCTAGTGGCTTGGCTGTCTTGCCAAGTCACAACAAAAACAATACAACTATAAATGTTACTATATTATTAATACTGAGTATTATTTATTACAGCACAAATATAACAAATGGTAAAATATAACCTTTTTTGATTAATAATCACACAACCTTTGTCTCCACTGCAGAGGATTCATCCAACAAAGTTATCTGAAATGGGACAATTCCTGCAATGAGCGAAGAAATGAAGTCTGCTCTTCAGACTGAAAGTACAGGTGCAAAGGAAACATAATTTATACTTTCCCTCACAAATAACACTACCCACCATAGCACTGTCGACAAGCTAGTTTTAGATTTTGTCTGCCATTCTCTTCAGCCTTTTTCAGTGGTAGAAGCATTGTTCATAAATTTGATGAAGTCTCTGGCACCAAACAGTATAGCAACGTGTAGGATGACTGTACCTGCATGACCGAAGCAAAGGTAAAAAAAAAAGAGAGAGAGAGAGAGAGAGAGAGAGAGAGAGAGAGAGAGAGAGAGAGAGAGAGAGAGACTTGTAGAGCAGCTATCAAGAGTTAATGCTGTTACAACCACAGCAGATTACTAGACAAATTTTAGTAGGGCTTTCCTGGGCATTACCATGCACTAGCTCAATGAAGAGACACTAGGCAGAAAATTTGCGATGCTTACCATAAAAAAAGATTGTCGGATACCATACATAAGATTCTGGTTGTTGCAATTGAGAGCCGACATAATAAGTGGTGTCTTGTGTAACAGACAATAGCAGCAATTTTGTCAAGGTTTTCACATAAGTTAATTTAATCTTTGTTTCTTTTTTTCTTCATACATAACATTTCTGATATCATCTTACAAATATCAACTTTCTATTTGTTTCTTTTAAGAATATTAGAAATGAAACATGGCGAGAGCGAAGTTGCAGCATTTGATGGACTGGAAGAGATAAGAGTTTTTTCAAGTAGCACTCATTCTTGATGTGGGTGTGAATCACCCATCAGTGGTGTGGTATGCATACACTTATCCTTATAGCAGTACAGGCTTCATCATGCTAGTTAAGGAGCTAACCACAGCAGCATTTTGATCTCAGCCCTAACATTTTCCTGATGGAAGGACTTCAGAAGGAAGAAGCTATTTCTTTCTCAAAGGAACAACTACTTACAACCTTTAGAATGGAGTACGGCAAAACATAGTCTCTCGGAAATGAAGAAATCTCCGAATAAAGCGATTAAGCAGCTATGTCCTCAACTTCCTCACACTGTCCCTGGAATTAGTCATGTTACCAGGCCTCCCAGTAAATATGGTATTTCCGTAATACATGTACAACTCAGGTGTAGACAGCCTGCCACACAGCAGCAGAGCAGCTGAAGCTACAATTTTAACACAGCCATTCTATTCTGCCAACTTAACAGTTACACTGTAGTTACACAGGAGCTGAAGAAGGAAACAGAGTGATATGCAACTCAAATTGGATGTAATTGAACTTTCTCATAAATTTAGTAGCACAGCTTATATTCCAGATTTACTTCTTACTATAATCACATGTAAAAAGTTTAGGTGCAGACTATATTTGTACAAATATGGGACATCTATTAAATGTCTTTTTTTTTCATGTTTCAGTGATGGTTGTGAGAATGCCCAGAGTTTCTCATTCAGACTACTAGTCATCAAGGTCCAGGTAGTGCAGCTTCACCTTCCTTTTGGCCACAATAAAATCAGTGAGTGATACCCATTGAACAATGTACCAATCGCTACATGCGAAAAAGCAATTGGGTAAGGTGGTAGTAAATTGGACCTGAATGGACTGGGGTGGGGGATGTTGGATTCTTTTGTTTTGTATGTTAATCAATCTGTTCTCTTTTAATACATTTTATATTTGCTCCATTCAGCCTTTCCTTTATTATTTTCTTTTTACATTTGAACATTAACCAACCCAATTGAAAAATAATTGTAATTTGTAATTGTAACAGAGTACCTAGTTTGCCAACTAACTGTAATTGATCCAATTACTTTTTTGAGTACTTTTGTCAACACTCCTCATTATCATTGGCCATATCCAGTTGGGTGACAGTATAAAGTAACACCTGAAAATAGCTCAATCTTATGATATTGACCGTCCCAAATATTTGGCTGTTTTTTCTGAATGTGTGACAATTTTTAAGCTGGTGGATAGAGTGAGACCTGACAGCACAGCTTAAACATTACTATGTTTACCATCACTTTTATCATAAATGTTTTGCTATTTTTCTGTCATATATCATGAATTCTGAGGTGGTGGTTAGGTCGGTTTCTAATAACTTGCTATGAGTGAAGCAAAATACCAGTTCACTTCATTTATGAAGCATAGGAAAATATGCATGAGGTATGTGATTGGCTACCAACATCCAACTGTTCTGTTCTCATCATTTATCACTCAAATTGTTAACAGCAGCAGCATGCAATGGAAAAGCCACAGACACCATAAGTGCATTTTTACCCAAATGATCATTTATCCCACTGACAACCATTGATTAGCACATTAACATCAGAAAATAGTAATAACATCAAAAACTATTAGTAACTAATGAAATATTTTATAGTTTAATATGATACAGCAAAATATACTTTGCTTTCTCTTGTATTACACTTACGGTGTCACATTCAGGGCAAGTGGAGGTTCAAATCCCTATCTACATTTAAGTTTTCAAGGCTTACCTTGATCAGTTAAGACAAGCTGATGGATGGTTCTTTTGAAAAGGGCACAGCTGATTTCCTTCCTCGTTCTTGGTGGGTGAAAAATCATTAACTTAGTTGCAAAAATACACTGAAGAGCACATACACAAAGAAAACAAGTGATGTTGAGGAATGAGCATAAACTGGTCATAAAATTGACAGTTGCTGCAAAAATTTGCATTTGAAAAACCTTGCCTCAAGTAAATACATAGCTTACAAATTTCTTTTCAAGCCTGCAGTGTAATCAAAAAGCTGAGGGTTGGTAAATTCTCCTCTCATGTCTAATACATAATGAATATAATTTCCTTTCACTTTGATTGGCAGCTGCCCTTTAGCACTCCCGCGGCTAGCTGGACAACTGACCTGCACAAAACAAAAATTGAAGCTTATAAATTACCAGTAGAAATATATGTCAAACATTAGAAAAGTATCATCTAATGAACTTAGAACAATGTCAAAATACTTTCATTAGTATCAACCACAAAACAATCACACAGAATGTCACAGAAGAAGCAACTTTGCAGAAAATTGGTATGTCTCTTTTGTAACGTACTTAAACAAAACACAACTGGGCCACCAAGGATACTGCAGTAGCATATGTAACATTCAACATAATTCATTTAAAGTGTTCACTGGTTAAATTAAGTATGTTGTTAGATTCGAGCCAAGTTATGTAGTGAGTGTACCCAAACACCACAATTAACACAACTTCCTTTCAAATATGAAAAACTATGAATGCTATGTCACTGTGCAGCACAACAGAATGCTAATTTAAACAGGTCTCAGTTCTTTCATCAAACTCACAACTATTGTTCCCATAATGTATTCTTAAATAAACATGGAGACAAAAACCATTTAACATAACGAAGGAAGCTCCAGTATTCTCCCCCCGCCCTCCCCCCCCCCCCCACCTTTTCCTCCTTCCTCAACATATCAGCTCTTCTATTAATTTCACTGTGTTAAACATAGTTCACGAAAGGTCAAATATTTTGAAGCAGTTTGACAACAGTTAAATTATCAACACAGTTTCTAACTGCAACTTCACTCTGTCAGCATATTTCTTGACTCATTCTTCATCCCTTTGGGTTCTCCTTCATAACAAATTCTACAAAATGAATTAATGAACAACACGATTAATGTCGTATTCTAGTGTTCTAAGCAAAACCACATTAACATAGTTGATAGTTACATTCTCCACTTTTTCCTCCCAAAAATTTGCAAAACAGTTCATTCAACTTGAAATGACATGGTTGCGAAATACTGCCAAACGCTATCTCCAGCAGCTACAAAAATATAAAATAAACACTTTAGGCTGTATCTATGCACACAGTTGATTATAACACAAATCAAATTTACGACCTCTGATACGACAGTTTTGCACAAAGTTACTGAAGACTTCCCTTTATTTCAGACAGCATCAAAACAAATTCAATAAGTGTAATATTTTTATCAGTGCCATTCTAGATAAATGGCAAACAGCACAATTTATCCGAAATAAGCTAAATAACAACTTACTGAGTTTACAGTAAGTTGACTGTATGCAGGATGCAACAAGTAGTGAACACACAAATATGAATAAAACTGAGTGAAAATATTGTCAAATTCAGACTCAAAGGGGCATTTGGATACAGTTCCAAAAGTACACCCCAGGATTGACCATGACAGACTTTAACACACACACACACACACACACACACACACACACACACACACACACACAGACACACACAGAGCATATCCTGATGGAATGCTAGCAGCTGACTCAATGTGTTTTATGACAGTTGTTTGGGAGGGAGGCTGGGGTGGGGGAGGGGAGCACAGCTGGCTGGACGAGCTTTGCAACTTTGTCAATATGTGGCAGTATCTCTAAAAGTATGAGAAATCTTGAGTGCGGGTCAGCCAGCCTGAAGCTCTGACCACACAGTGGAAAAAAACCTGACTGCTTAAGTGGACTTGGGGGGACAGCTTCCATGACAAAAGAGAAATCCAAACAAAAACTAAACTAAACTAAACAACCAATGACAGAGAGGCTAGTCATATGGTTTTAAAGAAAAAAAATTTGATGAGCGGATTAGTAAATATGTGCCCACACTACGAGACTTAGTTTTCAAGTTATTTAATTAATGTTAAATGTTTTAGATATAAAATGATCTATAAAATTAACTCACTAATGCATGGAGGGAGCCATACTAACGTAGTGTCAGTTGATAGTCTCAGTGAGTACTATCAAATTGTTAAAGTACATTTTTTGTGAATAATATGCATTTTAAATTACATGCCAAAATGTATATTTCGCACATGGAAAAGTGAATTTTCTCTTAAATAAAACATGAAATAGTGCTAACATTGGTAAACAGATGTCATTAGAGATGCACGACTGTCATAGTTTAATTGTTTGATATTTACTAATCGTTTAATGACACAAAATATTGTCCACTGAACAAAGACACTAAATGTGACAAAACCATTAAAGCCACATACAAATAATAAGCAGCATCGAAAAGCTGATGAAATTTGCATCCAGATTCATGTGTAATACATATATATAACATTAAATTTATAGTTTTCAGAAGCTGAAGTGTAGAATCTCAACTCAAGTCAGTGCAAGGCTATAAATAACAGCTGCAATTATCACACAGGACACTTTGTACTCGGGAGTGAGATGGAGTGGAGTTCATAAACTGACAGTACGTATGTGCAACTGGACATCACCTAGTGTCTATCAGGAATATTTTCCAAATATCTGGCAGTGCAGTTGTAAAAATTTCACATGTGATGATCACAAGGCCTCTGAAATATTTTTGACTCATGTGGACTTACAAAAAACCAACGTTGGGCGAGCCGGGTGGTTGGGAGACGTAGTATTTCACATCTGACTGTCTCAAAGACTTGGAAACATTTCCAGCATGAGGGCTCAGTATAATTTTGGGTTAGGCAACTAATTCTAAACTTTAGAAAACTCTTCTGGAGTTAAACAACGGAAAATCCAGGTTGGGATGTAAACTATGTAAGGAAAGATAGATTGCTACTTACCGTAAACATGATATGTTAAGTTGCAGACAGGCACAATTAAAAGACACTTACAAAAAAGCTTTCAGCCGCAGCCTTTGTCAGAACAAAAAAGACACACATGTACCATTCAATCACACAAGCAAGTACACCTCATGCAGACCTGACTGCCAACTCCAGCAGCTCTGACTGGTCCGAGCCACCAAAGTTGGTGATCATGTGTGTGTGAGATGTAACAGCTTGTGTGAATGAATGGCGTTTGTCTCTCTTTTTTGTTCTGACGAAGAGTATGCTCGAAAGATTAAGTGTGTTTTTTAATTGTGGCTGTCTGCCACTTAACGTGTCATCTTCATTGTAAGTGGCAAGCTTCTGGAGTTACCTTTGAGACAGAAGCAACTTTAAATATTTTTTGTGAGTTTTCGAAAGTTTAAGCAAATACATGATGTTGGTCAGCTTATTTAGATCACCACACTGACAAATTATTTAAATGTTAAATGACTGTGAATAGTGTAAAGGGATATTTTAGTCTGTTGCTACAAACTTAGTTTTAAAAAAAAATTAAAAACACTGTGAGACATGAACATTACTTCACCACAGATTCCTGCATATATTAAAGTTTTAACTAATTTCATTTACATTTAATGCAACAGATGGTTGGTGGCCCCTGCACAACGAAGTAGCCAACAATTTGAAATCCAACCACACATTAGGAGGCCCTAACAACAGTGTTTTTTCCTTGCTTTTATTCAATTTTTTTTATTCATGGAGATGTATGTGGGGGCTCACAAGTTGATCTATGGTGGAAGAAACAGGGATTAACTTCACCACTGGACAATTATTTACCGACAGGAATCAGCATGGAGAGCAGTGTGAACATACATTATTACTTTACATCGCATAACTTATCCCACAATGTCGCAAGATGTAACTATGAATAACTGCTTCTGTGGTCACAGAAAACTGAATAACTGTTGCAATCATGTGACATGGATAGATAACTTATTATTATTATTATTATTATTATTATTATTATTATTATTATATTGTAATGTGCCATTAAAAGTTATGACAAAGTGATGTCTCTCAGTGGATTATAAGTGAATGATGTAGTTATGGCCTTGATGCAAGACCGAACAAAATGTTCACCGGCTGTGAATTAAGCATGAGATAGACCTGTGGTCTAGGGGTAGTGTCTTTGATTCATAACCAAAACGTCTTCGGTCCCGGGTTCAATCCCCGCCACTGTCTAAATTTTGATAAATAATCAGCATTGGCGGCCGAAGACTTCTGGCATAAGAAGTCAGCCTCATTCTGCCAACGGCCTTGTCAAAGAGGGCGGAGGAGCGGATAGAGGTTCAGGGCACTCTCTTGTCCTAGGGGTGGGAAATTGCCCCTAAAGGCGGAAGAATCAGCAATGATCAATGACATGAGGATGCAGAAGGCAATGGAAACCACTGCATTAAAGACACGTAACGTGTATCCACAGGACATGTGGCCTGTAATTGAAGAAGTGTCATGATGATCTCTCCATTGGCAAAAGATTCCGGAATAGTCCCCCATTCGGATCTCCGGGAGGGGACTGCCAAGGGGGAGGTTACCATGAGAAAAAGATTGAATAATCAACGAAAGGATAACGTTCTACGAGTCGGGGCGTGGAATGTCAGAAGCTTGAACGTGGTAGGGAAACTAGAAAATCTGAAAAGGGAAATGCAAAGGCTCAATCTAGATATAGTAGGGGTCAGTGAAGTGAAGTGGAAGGAAGACAAGGATTTCTGGTCAGATGAGTATCGGGTAATATCAACAGCAGCAGAAAATGGTATAACAGGTGTAGGATTCGTTATGAATAGGAAGGTAGGGCAGAGGGTGTGTTGCTGTGAACAGTTCAGTGACCGGGTTGTTCTAATCAGAATCGACAGCAGACCAACACCGACAACGATAGTTCAGGTATACATGCCGACGTCGCAAGCTGAAGATGAAAAGATAGAGAAAATGTATGAGGATATTGAAAGGGTAATGCAGTATGTAAGGGGGGACGAAAATCTAATAGTCATGGGCGACTGGAATGCAGTTGTAGGGGAAGGAGTAGAAGAAAAGGTTACAGGAGAATATGGGCTTGGGACAAGGAATGAAAGAGGAGAAAGACTAATTGAGTTCTGTAACAAGTTTCAGCTAGTAATAGCGAATACCCTGTTCAAGAATCACAAGAGGAGGAGGTATACTTGGAAAAGGCCGGGAGATACGGGAAGATTCCAATTACATTACATCATGGTCAGACAGAGATTCCGAAATCAGATACTGGATTGTAAGGCGTACCCAGGAGCAGCTATAGACTCAGATCACAATACAGTAGTGATGAAGAGTAGGCTGAAGTTCAAGACATTAGTCAGGAAGAATCAATACGCAAAGAAGTGGGATACGGAAGTGCTAAGGAATGACGAGATATGTTTGAAGTTCTCTAACGCTATAGATACAGCAATAAGGAATAGCGCAGTAGGCAGTACAGTTGAAGAGGAATGGACATCTCTAAAAAGGGCCATCACAGAAGTTGGGAAGGAAAACATAGGTACAAAGAAGGTAACTGCGAAGAAACCATGGGTAACAGAAGAAATACTTCAGCTGATTAATGAAAGGAGGAAATACAAACATGTTCCGGGAAAATCAGGAATACAGAAATACAAGTCGCTGAGGAATGAAATAAATAGGAAGTGCAAGGAAGGTAAGACGAAATGGCTGCAGGAAAAATGTGAAGACATTGAAAAAGATATGATTGTCGGAAGGACAGACTCATTTACAGGAAAGTCAAAACAACCTTTGGTGACATTAAAAGCAACGGTGGTAACATTAAGAGTGCAACGGGAATTCCACAGTTAAATGCAGAGGAGAGAGCAGATAGGTGGAAAGAATACATTGAAAGCCTCTATGAGGGTGAAGATTTGTCTGATGTGATAGAAGAAGAAACAGGAGTCGATTTAGAAGAGATAGGGGATCCAGTATTAGAATCGGAATTTAAAAGAGCTTTGGAGGACTTACGGTCAAATAAGGCAGAAGGGATAGATAACATTCCATCAGGATTTCTAAAATCAGTGGGGAAAGTGGCAACAAAATGACTATTCACGTTGGTGTGTAGAATATATGAGTCTGGCGATATACCATCTGACTTTCGGAAAAGCATCATCCACACAATTCCGAAGACGGCAAGAGCTGACAAGTGCGAGAATTATCGCACAATCAGCTTAACAGCTCATGCATCGAAGCTGCTTACAAGAATAATATACAGAAGAATGGAAAAGAAAATTGAGAATGCGCTAGGTGACTATCAGTTTGGCTTTAGGAAAAGTAAAGGGACGAGACAGGCAATTCTGACGTTACGGCTAATAATGGAAGCAAGGCTAAAGAAAAATCAAGACACTTTCATAGGATTTGTCGACCTGGAAAAAGCGTTCGACAATATAAAATGGTGCAAGCTGTTCGAGATTCTGAAAAAAGTAGGGGTAAGCTATAGGGAGAGACGGGTCATATACAATATGTACAACAACCAAGACGGAATAATAAGAGTGGACAATCAAGAACCAAGTGCTCGTATTAAGAAGGGTGTAAGACAAGGCCTACTCTTCAATCTGTACATCGAGGAAGCAATGATGGAAATAAAAGAAAGGTTCACGAGTGGAATTAAAATACAAGGTGAAAGGATATCAATGATACGATTCGCTGATGACATTGCTATCCTGAGTGAAAGTGAAGAAGAATTAAATGATCTGCTGATCGGAATGAACAGTCTAATGAGTACACAGTATGGTTTGAGAGTAAATCGGAGAAAGACGAAGGTAATGAGAAGCAGTAGAAATGAGAATAGCGAGAAACTTAACATCAGGATTGATGGTCACGAAGTCAATGAAGTTAAGGAATTCTGCTACCTAGGCAGTAAAATAACCAATGATGGACGGAGCAAGGAGGACATCAAAAGCAGACTCGCTATGGCAAAAAAGGCATTTCTGGCCAAGAGAAGTCTACTAATATCAAGTACCGGCCTTAATTTGAGGAAGAAATTTCTGAGGATGTGCGTCTGGAGTACAGCATTGTATGGTAGTGAAACATGGACTGTGGGAAAACCGGAACAGAAGAGAATCGAAGCATTTGAGATGTGGTGCTATAGACGAATGTTGAAAATTAGGTGGACTGATAAGGTAAGGAATGAGGAGGTTCTACGCAGAATCGGAGAGGAAAGGAATATGTGGAAAACACTCATAAGGAGAAAGGAAAGGATGATAGGACATCTGCTAAGACATGAGGGAATGACTTCCATGGTACTAGAGGGAGCTGTAGAGGCAAAAACTGTAGAGGAAGACAGAGATTGGAATACGTCAAGCAAATAATTGAGGATGTAGGTTGCAAGTGCTACTCTGAGATGAAGAGGTTAGCACAGGAAAGGAATTCGTGGCGGGCCGCATCAAACCAGTCAGTAGACTGATGAAAAAAAAAAATGAAATAACCCTAGTTAGATACTTGCTGAGGACTCTGGCAACTGAGATCAGAACATAAGGGAGTAGTAGAGACTGGATGGTATAAGTCTCCCCTGACCCGAGGTTCTGGGTGGCTTTTCCGAACTCTACTTGTCTTTCTAAACTTCTCCAGTCTTTTTCCTTCACCCTTCTTCCTTCCCCTTCAACACTTCTGCCAGAAGAATGAGCCACTGGCTCCAAAGCCTGCATATGTAAAACCTTTTTTTTTTTTTTTTTTTTTTTTTGCTGCTGCTTGGTGTGTAGGTTTCTCATCTATCCAGTTACACTGTATTCTCAAAAATTAATTACTTTCATTGTTATAATAGATATTGTAGTACTGGAATACAATATTTCGTAATCTTAAGTCATTTCAGTGTATTCTTGGTATTTTTATAACTACATACATAGTTTTCGTGTCTCGAAATGACAAAAAAATCTCTATGAAGACTTCATGGTCGTAACATCACTACAGAGAGGAATAAGATACACGGTCACACATTAATTCTACAGTTTGCTACGTCAGGCTGCTCCAACAATGACCCATTAGGCAACGGTTCCCTTGCCCATTCATCACTGCAACCGGAGGAAGGTGCAGGTGCTGTTGGCAACTCACTAGACGACTGCATGGCATGTGACTTATACACGTACGAACTCCTTGTCCACCCCAGCCCGTCTGGTCTCGGCCAATGGAATACAGCTGTGTACACTACAACTAGCCTGCAAGACCGCCTGCACGTCCGCATATGCCTACCTACTGTGCACCTGTGCCCATGCCAGCCAGCTGGCCCAAGCACACATGCAAGTTGGAACTGTCTGTGCAAGATGTACAAAATGACTTCTGAGTAATGCAGTGGAGTTTAAGACAGAATTTTAAGAACTTTCTGTCGGGCAACTCCTTCTACTCTACTGAAGAATATCTTCCCAGAATCTCTTATAATTGATGTTGTAGCACTGGAATATGACATTTCACAATCTTAAGTCATTTCATTGTATTGCACTTAAATAAAATGCACGTACTTGACTTCTTTTCAAATCCCAGAGACATCTCTCCCACATCTTCATGGATTGTGAGAAATGTTTTATAATATAATAGGCTTAATATTATAAAACATTTCCCACAATCCATGAAGATTATAATATAATAGGCTTAATACCCCCCCCCCCCCCCATGAACCTTGCCATTGGTGGGGAGGTTTGCGTGCCTCAGCGATACAGATAGCCGTACTGTAGGTGCAACCACAACGGAGGGGTATCTGTTGAGAGGCCAGACAAACGTGTGGTTCCTGAAGAGGGGCAGCAGCCTTTTCAGTAGTTGCAAGGGCAACAGTCTGGATGATTGACTGATCTGGCCATGTAACAATAACCAAAACGTCCTTGCTGTGCTGGTACTGCGAACGGCTGAAAGCAAGGGGAAACTACAGCCCTAATTTTTCCCGAGGGCATGCAGCTTTACTGTACGATTAAATGATGATGGCGTCCTCTTGGGTAAAATATTCCAGAGGTAAAATAGTCCCCCATTTCGATCTCCGGGCGGGGACTACTCAAGAGGATGTCGTAATCAGGAGAAAGAAAACTGGCGTTCTACGGATCGGAGCGTGGAATGTCAGATCCCTTAATCGGGCAAGTAGGTTAGAAAATTTAAAAAGGAAAATGGATAGGTTGAAGTTAGATATAGTGGGAATTAGTGAAGTTCGGTGGCAGGAGGAACAAGACTTTTGGTCAGGTGAATACAGGGTTAGAAATACAAAATCAAATAGAGGTAATGCAGGAGTAGGTTCAATAATGAATAGGAAAATAGGAATGCGGGTAAGCTACTACAAACAGCATAGTGAACGCATTATTGCGGCCAAGATAGATACGAAGCCCACACCTACTACAGTAGTACAAGTTTATATGCCAACTACCTCTGCAGATGACGAAGAAATTGAAGAAATGTATGATGAAAATAAAGAAATTATTCAGATTGTGAAGGGAGACGAAAATTTAATAGTCATGGGTGACTGGAATTCGAGTGTAGGAAAAGGGAGAGAAGGAAATATAGTAGGTGAATATGGATTGGGGCTAAGAAATGAAAGAGAATTTTGCACAGAGCACAACATATTCATAGCTAACACTTGGTTTAAGAATCATGAAAGAAGGTTGTATACATGGAAGAACCCTGGAGATACTAAAAGGTATCAGATAGATTATATAATGGTAAGACAGAGACTTAGGAACCAGGTTTTAAATTGGAAGACATTTCCAGGGGCAGATGTGGGCTCTGACTACAATCTATTGGTTATGACCTGTATATTAAAACTGAAGAAACTGCAAAAAGGTGGGAATTTAAGGAGATGGGACCTGGATAAACTGAAAGAACCAGAGGTTGTACAGAGTTTCAGGGAGAGCGTAAGGGAACAATTGACAGCAATGGGGGAAAGAAATACAGTACAAGAAGAATGGGTAGCTTTGAGGGATGAAGTAGCGAAGGCAACAGAGAATCAAGTAGGTAAAAAGACGAGGGCTAGTAGAAATCCTTGGGTAACAGAATAAATATTGAATTTAATTGATGAGAGGAGAAAATATAAAAATGCAGGAAATGAAGCAGGCAAAAAGGAATACAAACGTATCAAAAATGAGATCGACAGGAAGTGCAAAATGGCTAAGCAGGCATGGCTAGAGGACAAACGTAAGGATGTAGAGGCCTATCTCACTAAGGGTAAGATAGATACTGCCTACAGGAAAATTAAAGAGACCTTTGGAGATAAGAGAACGACTTGTATGAATATCAAGAGCTCAGATGGAAACCCAGTTCTAAGCAAAGAAGGGAAAGCAGAAAGGTGGAAGGAGTATATAGAGGGTCTATACAAGGGCGATGTGCTTGAGGAAAATATTATGGAAATGGAAGAGGATGTAGATGAAGATGAAATGGGAGATATGATACTGCGTGAAGAGTTTGATAGAGCACTGAAAGATCTGAGTCGAAACAAGGCCCCCGGAGTAGACAACATTCAATTGGAACTACTGACGGCCTTGGGAGAGCCAGTCCTGACAAAACTCTACCATCTGGTGAGCAAGATGTATGAAACAGGCGAAATACCCTCAGACTTCAAGAAGAATACAATAATTCCAATCCCAAAGAAAGCAGGTGCTGACAGATGTGAAAATTACCGAACTATCAGTTCAATAAGTCACAGCTGCAAAATACTAACACGAATTCTTTACAGACGATTGGAAAAACTAGTAGAAGCCAACCTCGGGGAAGATCAGTTTGGATTCCGTAGAAACACTGGAACACGTGAGGCAATACTGACCTTACGACTTATCTTAGAAGAAAGATTAAGGAAAGGCAAACCTACGTTTCTAGCATTTGTAGACTTAGAGAAAGCTTTTGACAATGTTGACTGGAATACTCTCTTTCAAATTCTAAAGGTGACAGGGGTAAAATACAGGGAGCGAAAGGCTATTTACAATTTGTACAGAAACCAGATGGCAGTTATAAGAGTCGACGGGCATGGAAGGGAAGCAGTGGTTGAGAAGGGAGTAAGACAGGGTTGTAGCCTCTCCCCGATGTTATTCAATCTGTATATTGAGCAAGCAGTAAATGAAACAAAAGAAAAATTCGGAGGAGGTATTAAAATCCATGAAGAAGAAATAAAAACTTTGAGGTTCGCCGATGACATTGTAATTCTGTCAGAGACAGCAAAGGACTTGGAAGAGCAGTTGAATGGAATGGACAGTGTCTTGAAAGGAGGATATAAGACGAACATCAACAAAAGCAAAACAAGGATAATGGAATGTAGTCTAAGTCGGGTGATGCTGAGGGAATTAGATTAGGAAATGAGACACTTAAAGTAGTAAAGGAGTTTTGCTATTTGGGGAGCAAATAACTGATGATGGTCGAAGTAGAGAGGATATAAAATGTACTGGCAATGGCAAGGAAAGCGTTTCTGAAGATGAGAAATTTGTTAACATCGAGAATAGATTTAAGTGTCAGGAAGTCATTTCTGAAAGTATTTTTATGGAGTGTAGCCATGTATGGAAGTGAAACATGGACGATAAATAGTTCGGACAAGAAGAGAATAGAAGCTTTCGAAATGTGGTGCTACAGAAGAATGCTGAAGATTAGATGGGTAGATCACATAACTAATGAGGAAGTATTGAATAGGATTGGGGAGAAGAGAAGTTTGTGGCACAACTTAACCAGAAGAAGGGATCGGTTGGTAGGACATGTTCTGAGGCATCAAGGGATCACCAATTTAGTATTGGAGGGCAGCGTGGAGGGTAAAAATCGTAGAGGGAGACCAAGAGATGACTACACTAAGCAGATTCGGAAGGATGTAGGTTGCAGTAGGTACTGGGAGATGAAAAAGCTTGCACAGGATAGAGTAGCATGGAGAGCTGCATCAAACCAGTCTCAGGACTGAGGACCACAACAACAACAACAACAGGCTTAGTACAAAGCTTAAAATATAAGTAGTCCATTTCCAAACTTACATAAAGATAGCGGTTATTTTGCAGCAGTTATTACTAATTAACTACCACTCCAATGTTAAAAAACAGAACTTACATTTGCAAGATCCACTGTACGTGAAATATTCCTTCCAAATGGTCCATGTGTAACAATAGTTATGCTCCTTCCCCCTTTCCGTAATATAAGATACTTAACTGATTTTGCTGTATACAAGCAAGTGGTTGTCATCAAAGTTAAACCTGGCAGGAAAAGTAAAGACTGAATTGCAAACAAAAGATCATTACTACATATCTAAGTCAAACTATGCTACTCAACAGCTGAAAACTGTCACTGTCAGACACATTTACAAGAAACAGATGTCAGTCTTCAACATTCAGAATTTTAAAACAATATTTTTCATTAAGGGAGCAACATCTACACATACCTCAAATTATACTAGTAGTTTTATGGAGTGTGGTAAGTAGCCTGCAGTGGCAGTTTCTGCCTTTTAGTGTACAAGTTGACTTTTATGGATCAAGAGGAATGTTCGATACGAGTCATCAGCTTTGGCCTGTGACATAATGTTAACAGCTGCTTTCACATCATCTTTTTGTGGATATATTCATGGTTGTATTGTTAGTTTCTGAAGCCAATGAATATGGAAAAAAAATAAAAATTAAATAAATAACAGCTTGTGGTGACAGAGTGATCTGTATAGCTTAGCCCAAGGTATAGGTTAGGTTGGAAGGTAACAGTTTGGTTGTGTGTTGACGAAGCTAACAAATGTGATATACTAAAAAAAAACTAGTTCTGGCAACTGATCTATAGCTTCTAGCAAGATTTAGATCAGGCTGGAAGGTGACAGTTTGGTTGTGATAGGCCTACTTAAAAAAAAAAAAAAAAAAAAAAAAAAAAAAAAGGGCTGGTTGTGGTGACAGACTGATTTGTCACCTTGCCCGTTTGAAAAAAATTGTCATTAACATCAATTTACAGTCACCATATTGTTTTTACAGCATTTGTTGCTTGTTTCCTATGCCACTGACCAAAGCTGATGCCTCTTTTTGAATATTCCTCTATATCTGACTTGCAGCACATCCCTGAACTCTCTTCTTCAGGGTGTGATAGCTATGAAACATGATTTGTGGATGGATGGATCTACCACTCCTTCCCTAATGTGAGGTTTCACAAAATTAAACACAACTGCGCATACTGTTAAATAACTATTCGTCCCTGTGTGTTAATGAGTTTCTATGTGTTCCACCAGTGACATTATTTTTTTTTACTCTGACCAGATGAATAGCAGGCAATGTGACTTTGTATTACTACACCTTAATATTTTTAAAAAATGTACCGTACTTCTTTGGGAAAACTAAACGTGAGAGAATATTTACACAAATCTAAAGTAGTTTATTGTTAATGACACAGCCCAAAAAATGACTTAGCAATGTATCTAAAATCTGTAATATTTGCGTCATTTGGGCATATGCAACGCTATTTGATGAGTCTTCATTTTCCTCACCTTTATCCCAGATCTGGCAATGTTAGTGGTTCAGAAGGAAAGGATTGCCCTCCCTGTCCCCACATCTTTCCCACCTCCATTATCTAGAACCTAATCTAAAGCTGGCAAAATTTTGTGTGCGTCACACACACAATAGGGTGTCAAACATACAAAATTTACCAACAAATTATCTTCTTCAGGTATGCTACTAGTGTGTGACCTCGTAACAATCTATTCCTAATAAAATGTTATACAGTCGATTATTTGTCTTCATTAACTAAAACAGATATTAGAAACTGACAAGTTTCTCATAATAATAAAAAAATAAGAATGAACTTCAGGAGCCAGAATTTCAGAAGCTGGAGATTAGCATGAAAAAAATTTACATTAAGCTACCAATTAACAATGATAATAAGAATTTCTATTGGAAACTGACGTTTTTATGACCAGCATTTTCCCAGCAAGTAATACTGGGTGTAGACCTACTTCTGATGTTGTGAAAATATACATCATCAGTCACATTTGAATTTTATCGACAGGTTGTGATATTTCTGTACTTCCGTACTTACCTACGAATATAGAAAGTAGAGTAAATCCAAGTCTATATTTCTTCTCTCCTAAATTAACCCTCCTCCAGAAGGGGAGATCTTCATTCACATCCGCTTTCACCGGCGCATCTTTCAGTAGTGTATATCCTAAATGAGCAGAATACATCCAGAAACAAAACTGACAGACTGCAAATAAATTAAGAACCGTATACCACCTGGGGTTTAGGTGTCTAAATAATATCACATCCTTCTGAATATCAGTGTTCACTTCATATGGGCGTTTCGCGCTTAGATTGGAGCTTAAATGTAATGATCGTTTTTGTGCACACCAAACGCTTTTCGGACTACAGAGTTTCACAATTATTTCACTTTTAGCGGCCGACGTAAACGCCGGTACTCCTTGTTTACACCAGGATGCGGTACATAGCAGTGGTTTCAACTTCGATGCACAATAATGTCTTTTAGAAACACAAAAAACGTAAGTGGGAAATGTACGCCACGCTGTTGGCCCTAAATAGCACAGCGACATTGCTTTTTCAATACTTTCTTCGAAAAATTCCGAAAATACTTATAACCTCAACTTTTGAAACAACACAAATCCCACCCTCGTCTGCATCGATACTCGATGTTTGTTGCAACTTCAGTGGACGCCACTAACATGAATAATTTTTTTTAGTAGCTCCCGTTTCGCCGCATTTTATACAGAATATAAAGAGACACTCAGTTACGCCTATAAGCTAAACAAAACGCATCATAATGCATATTACCGAAGTTCGTAATGATATAAAAAACCGAAAGCTGGTTCGATATCGATATACACATTCAGTATATAGAGCGGGCTAATCGCAAGGCTCGTCCACGCGCAGCGATCCGTCTGCCCACATTACATCGTACCGAGCGGGCCACGAATTTGCGCAGGTATGAGGTGTGTACCAACATGGAAATGGAGTTAGAAGAAACTTGTTGAAATCTATGGATAAATGTTAGAAATGGATTATAGAAAAAGCATTTTATACAATGCAAGAGTTCTAAATATGCCTATATTTATTGACAAGTCCTATGTCATTTTGATGATGTACTACAAGGACGCTAATAAATTGAATTGAATTGAAGATGATCTTGAGTACTAGTTATCTCACATTAAATTTATATATGTGAATACACTGAATATATCATGGGCAGTATGGCGTACAATTTTGTATCTTGTTAGACAATAATGATCTAACCATCTCTTACCTAGGGGTTGGGAGAAGTGGCCCCCGCCAGGGGCATAAGAGCAAGGGGGGCGCAAATTCCAAAGGCTGCCGACGATGACGTGACGGGGCGCCAGGCCGCCCTCTGAAAAAATAACACCGCGCCGCGCCCAGTCTGGTACGAGAAATTGTGGAAAAATTTGCTACAGAACGGAGAAGAGACAGTAAAGGAAGACGCTCTGATGACGAGAATCCTCTTCACTTTACTGGGAGGCACTTTTCTCATGTCACTCCAAGTGACCAGTCCAAGAAATGCAAACTATGGAGTAGATGTGCAGTCTGCTCGAAATAGAATGTGCGCCATGACCGGTATCATCTTTTTAGATAAACTTTTGAAAAATACTACTACTACAACTACTATCACTACTACTACTAATTTGTTCTTGATTTTTTGGCAGTGCTCAGCTAATATACATTACCCAAGCTGAACCTCCTTACCCCATGAACTTTTTTATCAGAGCACGAGACCACATAACCTTGCAAACCAGTTTTGACATCTTCATCTTCCTGCAAATGCATAAAGTGCGATTGTGGTCAGATCCAGTTGACATATTTCTTGTTTAATTGGGCAAGTAAATGTATACTCTATATTCACAGTGAGTAAATATTATTTACTTGTTATGTTAGTTTCAGGCAACAGGTACAAAATATTACCTTAACAAAGTACCCAGAAAGTCATATTAGACCTATTTAATAACAATTATCACATACACTTATAAACAAGATTCGTTGTTAATATTACTGGTCTCATTAATTTTGCTATGGCAATTGTCATATCAAATCTTTTTACCTTATTCTTTTATCTCCACTGAGTCGAAAACTTACTAGCACATTTGAGGTTTTGAAGGAACATAGATCCTTTTGGCTTAATTTTGCTCTCGCCAGGTCAGGGCAATTACGGCTTGTCCAAACGGTTAGGGGTGAGAATTTTGAAGCACGAGGCCTTATGAGAGCAACGTAGAACAAGTCTTGCTGAACGCACCATGTACACTTTCGGCATTACCTGGTTATCATACTGAGAAATAATTTAGCACTTAAAAGTTCATTGGCAGTGACGACTCGCCTACTTCCCCACCCTGGTCGGCTTTCCATCAGGTTTCAAAATCGCCACCCACCTTCATAGTGGTAGGTGTTTGTGTTAGCTGGTGAGTGGAAGTAAGCCAGACTGGACCCGCACCCCCGTGTTGTCTGTCGCCAATTCGCAGAAGGACCTCGGTGCTGACACTAATCCTGTCGACTGTGAGGCTGACTGCCCCCCCTCAAAGGTTCACCGAAGCTGCATTCACAGTTACACGGCCCTGCAAAACTCAACAGTTACCAGTTCACCTGTGGCTGTGTAGCAAGAGGAAGCACTCGGTCGTACATCAAGGAAGGGGAGTCATGTGTTCTGTAATAGCAATATGTTTCCTGTGCTCATGCTCATGGTTCATAAGCAGCTACGATTCATTCATGTTCGAATGAAACTCTTTATTTTGTTTTATCAGACAGTTAAACATTTTCCCCATTTTTCTCGAAGTAGAATCGCACTAGTTATGATTTGACGCTTCTTACATATATCTGCTTAATTTATGGACTGTTTTTTTTTTTGCAGTCAACTTTTTTATTTGAAATTCGTAGCAGTAGGTAAAGCTACATTAAAACAATATATACATATCAAAATCTGTGGAAAGTCATGCATATGTCATTATCAGTTTCAATCGACATAGGTGTTGCCAAAAGCGTCCTTATGGAAGATACTAGAATTATGTCTTGTTGTTAACGAGTACATAAAAAACCAGAGTTTAACTTTTGATTACTCAAAGTAATATGACCTTATTCATCTACAATGCCAGTCATACAATTTTTCTTTCTCACAACTACATTTCATTTACTAAAATTAATAAATATGAACATACTCGTGTTTGATAATTATAGCACCTTTATTGTTTATTTCAGTAGAATTTGGTATGCTATCTAAGGGGATTTGGCTGTTTGCCATATTGTTTATAACAGACGTAACAGTTAAAATTACACATACGATTGAAAAGTATTGAAGATGAAATCAGTTGTTTTATCCTAAATGTCATCACATTCGATAAATATTAAAGTGTCGCTAATTTCATTATAATCTCAGATGAATGTTTTTGATAAAAGCAAGCAGTGTTAAAGAAGCAAATTTGATGTACGTGTCAAGTAGAAGCGAGATATTGATACTAGCTCTCAATTTTTTCCACTGTACTACTATATGCTGTTTTGCCACATGAGGCACTAAGTGTCCCTTCGTGCATTCCACTGAGACTCTCCAGGTTAATGAAATACAGCAGAATTTTCTTGCATTTCTCAAAGCGTTTGCATGGAATAGAGAACACAGAACGACAACAATAACTTTCTTTAAAACGGAAATAAAGCCTGACGTGTGAAAAATGCTAGATGTTTATTTCTCTCTCTCTTACAGTTTTTCTTTTTCTTTTTTTTTCCCTCCAGACATCGATGATCCCTTCACAATTTTTTTCTGTACGGAATGCTGGTATTATCAGGCGCGAACCAAAGTTTCTGGTCCATTCACACAGGTAACAATGAACCATCCAGATTAATAATGGGCATTATTGTGTAAAAAAGTGTCCATAGCAGACGTTGAATGCAAAGTCGCCTTTGTATTTTTCACCTTTGATTGAAAGTGTCCTTCTAACGCTCATTCCCTTTTTAATATCAGATCTACATGCATTGTGCATTCAAGGTTCATTAAAACTGGCGATACCGCATTAGTCAATTTGCATTAGTAAAACAAGCTCTAAGCACTTCAGTTTCAGTCATATCTGGTTGCGATATGTTTCTCGATACACATTGTATCTCACTATGGGAATTTTTTTTTAAACAAATAGGCTAACTCTAAATTCTCTAGCTCTTACATCATTAGTATTGTCTACTCTAAAGCAACATCGTGTGTGCAATGTCGTTTCCCTGGCAATAAAATTTGTTTGAATTCAAAGAAATATCAAAAAGTCACACATTTATTGTCACCGTTATTTCTGATATACTTCTACAATGTTTTGCTGCTTTGGTTTTTTACCTTGATATTTGACATTCAGACCAAATCAAAGAGTCGATGGATAAGCTTTCTCTATAGCTTACTCCTATTCTTTTCAGAATTTCGAACATCTTTTACCATTTTACATTGTCGAACGCTTTTTCTAGGTCGACAAATCCTATGAAAGTGTCTTAATTTTTCTTCAGTCTTGCATCCATTATCAGTCACAGTGTCGTGACTGCCTCTCTGGTGCCTTTACCTTCCTTAAAGCCAAACTGATCATCACCTAACAAATCCTCAATTTTCTTTTCCATTCTTATATATATTATTCTCATCAGTATCTTCGATGCATGAGATGTTAATGAGATTGTACGGTAGTTCTCACATCTATCTGCCTTTGCTATCTTTGGGATTGTGTGCATGATATTTTTTCTGAAAGTCTGATGTTACGTCGCCAGTCTTATAGATTCTACTCACCTAGTTGAGCAGTCATTTGGTTGCTACTTCTCCCAATGACTTCAGAAATTCCGATGGAATATTACCTATCTCCTCAGCCTTATTTGATTTCAAGTCCTCCAAAGCCCTCTTAAATTCTGCCTCTAATACTGGATCCCCTATGTCTTCCATGTCAACACTCATCTCTTCTAGCACTTCATCTGACACGTCTTCCCCCTAATAGAGTCGTTCAATGTATTCTTCCCATCCATCTGCCCTCTCCTTTGCGCTCAGCAGTGGAATTCCCACTGCATTCTTATGTTACCACCGTTGCTTTTAACCCGGCAGATTACATCGATTTTTAATTACCATAGGACGACTCTTATTGTTATCTTTTATATGTGTCGACAAGATGGCTTCTTTTAACCAATTTTCAGACATTGCATTAATGTGAAGATTTCTCCGTGGTCTGACAGACCAGCTGAGTTTACTGCCGGGTTAATTTCCTCGAATGTTGTTTTCACTTTCCTATGTGCTGAAATAGTCTTACCGTCAATCATTTCATTTTCAATTTCTTCACATTTTTTCCTGCAGCCATTTTGCCTTAGCTTCTCTGCATTTCCTATTTATTTCATTCGTAAGTGACTTGTATTTCTGTATTCCTGAATTTCCCTGAACATTTTTATACTTCCTTCTTTCATCGATCAGATGAAGAATTTCCTCTGTTTCCCATGGCTTCTTCGTATTTACCTTCCTTGTTCCTATGTTTATCACCCAATATCTGTGATTGCTTAGTTTAGAGATGTCCACTCTTCTTCACTTGAACTGCCTACTCTGGTATCCACGACCACAGTATCCACAGCCTTCGCGATCTTCAAACGCATCTCATCATTCCTCAGAGCTTTGGTATCCCATTTAATTCCCGATTGGTTCTTTCGGATAGTTCTCTTAAACTTCAGGCTGCTCTTCATCATTACTAAATTGCGATCTGAGTCTATATCGGCTCCTGGGTACGCTCTACAATCTAATATCTGATTTGCTGCGATCTTTTGCATGCACACACATTTGCGCAGATATCTGTGCAGACAAATCGTAACGTGTGGACCGGCCTTTCCTTGTTAGCACCAACACACTATATAAATGCTTTCGTGATTTCGGTTTAAGTGACATCAACTACAAATGGCAGAAATCAAGGCAAGTTTCGACATAATAAGTCTGATTATCTCGTCTAGATTCTGCCTGACCTGGGGAGAGTACTTTAGCCAATTGATGGTACTTGAGCCCAGAGGGTTCTTTTGTGTGTGGCCCATTATAAATTATTAATATGTTATTGTTATTATTATGTGCATAGTTTAATTTTATTTTCATTTATATTTCATTCCAGGTTGAAACATTTCCTTTCATACAACAAAGAGATGGGACCCAAAAAACTATCTGGAAAAGCATTTAAAAAGCTAAGAAAAGGAATAAACTGCAGTTCTCCTTTCAGGATACTTGAAAAATTGGCTAAAACCCCATAAGGAGATGGACACACGTAACACTGCAACAGATCAAGATGAGATTAATGCCGATTTTGAATCTGATGATACGAAAACACATCCACTTACAAATGATGACAACCAACCACAACCATCAACTTCCCATCATATAGCCTCACCAGTTTCAGAAAACAACTGTGAAGAGTACGAATCGTCCACACATAGTTCTTTAGATGAGGAAGAATTAGCAGTTGGTTGTCATGATTTACCTCCACTAGAAGAAGGCTGATCACAAGAAATAGGTGAAATAGTTTTTAATGATCCAAAAAATGGCCTAGCTATCCATTGATTACTGATAGTATTCGAATTGTGCTGGTTGAACGTGGCCCTCAAATAGTTGACGTATCAACCTTCAAGTTTCCCATGTCAGATGGAGACAGATGTTTCGATAGCAAGTGCTTTTACAAAAATCTCACAAATGGCAAATGTGTGCGAAGACAATGGTTACTTTATAGCCAGTCAGAAGATTCTCTATTTTGTTTTCCCTGCCTCCTCTTTGGGAAGGATCATCGTGGAAAGTCATCTTAATTTTCAGATTTTAATAAAGGCTTCAAGGACTGGAAACACTTAAACCCTCTCATTTACAATCACGAAAACTCGTCCAGCCACAGGTTGTGTTACATGCAGTGGAAAGATTTGCAAAACCGACTAAAACAAAAGAAGACTGTGGATGATGAAATTCAAGAAAGTATTCAGAAGGAGGTAGAGAAGTGGAGAAACATACTGAAAGTAGTCATAGATGTAATAGTTTAAACCTTATCGGATCGTATGCTGCCGCTGTTTCGCCTCTAATGATTACTTTTTTTGGAACAGTTAGAAAGATATTTACTTTCTTCAGTGGCTCTACAGGAAGGTGGCAAGCTGTGTTAAGTAACTTCGACATTACGTTGAAGGGTCTGGAGGAAATGGCTGATAATAACCAAGACAAATGGAACCTGGAAACGTCAGTGGGGGCTCAAGGACTCATCAAGCAAATCTACTTCAAATTCCAATGACTTTTGCATCTGTGGGAAAGGTTTCTAGTCTCGATTGATAAAATCAGCAAGTCACTTCAGAAAGAGACTGTTGCAGTCGACAAGGCTAGCAAAATGATAAAGGGATGGTCAAATACGATTCAGAAAATCGGAGATGAAGGTATTGGTCCAGCAATCGACTATGCAACAAAGCAAGTGCAAGAAATCGGTATCGATGATAATTTTGCTGAAAAAATATGGAAGATCATAAGACAACGTCTTTCAGATTCAAATAAACAAATGCATGATGACTATCTCGACACAAAACAGGAGTTTCAGAGGGAAATAAATTTGGTTTATGATCAAATCCTGACAGAACTCACTAAGAGGTATGAGGCAATGGCTTCAATATCTTCAGAATTTTATTTTCTAATGGGAGAAGCTCTAAAAAAGAACCAGTTGATGTTCTTCTTAAACATGCTGCAGATTTTGGGATTAAGTATTCACATGATGTAGATGTAGTTGAGGTGTCACAAGAATTGGAAATTTTTTGAATGCAAGCTAAAGAACTCATTAACGATGTTGAAAAAGCAGCACTACTTGACATTCTTAAAAAGATTCAAGAGCTTTCTTTATAAGATATATATCCGAATATCCAAATAGCTCTTAGAATTTACTTAACACTTATTGTTACGGGGGCCTCTTGTGAGCGAAGCTTCAGTAAAATAAAGCTCATCAAGAATTATTTAAGACCATCCATTGGACAGGAACGTTTGTCAAATTTAGCCATTTTATCGATTGAACATGAAGAGGTAGCGAAACTTAACTTAGAGGAATTAGCTGATAATTTTGCGAAAATCAAAGCTAGGAAAGTAGCATTTAAGTAGATTAACTGAGCTTAATAACAGCTTTAAGTTAAATTTGATAGAGGTGTTCCTAGAAACTCAATGTATTTTGAGATTGACTTTATAAAATATAACGAGTTTTTGTATTTAAATGTGTGTTTCTGTTTGTTAATGCTTTATAACACCTTTGATTCTGGGCTGTAAATTAGTTTCGTTCTGTCTTAAATTTCTGTAAATTAACAATACTGAATATATATATTTGCCAAGAAACACCTTCACATTTTCTTGGGATAAGGGAAAATATCAATCTCTCTGTATTGGTAGGGGGAGCATTCTTTGCTTCCTGGGGGGTTCTTTAGAGGATGCCATTTTAAATTCTTGCCAGGGCGCCACATACTAAGGTACACCACTGCTTACACCATGCACGTTAATTATATAATTGTATATGTAAGTGTGCGTGAATACAAAAGACGATATCGGTTGCATTTTTAATGCTTAAAAATGGATAATAGAAACATACAAATTGTATTGAAACAGTGATGTTTCATTCTGCTCTGTCTCGGACGAGATTCAGGCTTGACACAGAAGCTGGAATACATTTTACATACCATTTCATGAAACAGTTTCAAGAATTTTGAAATCTTTTTAACACACTACAGCATGAAGCTTAAGATTACCGGAAATAAAATTTCGTTTCTAAGTGACTGTCCTATTCCTAAATGACGTAATATCTGCTTTCTAAACACTAACAAACAATAAAATGATGCATACTATTTGCATTAAAAATAATAAAACTGTGAAAAATATTCAGTTAAATTACACATTTCTTATATCATACGCTTCTCTGTTCATGTACAGTAATCATAATAAAAAACGCAAGTCAACCTACTACGTTTTGGATTAAAAAATGCAGAGAGTGACATTTTTCAGAAGTACAAATAAATTGGATATAAGTGAAATATTAAGCTTTATGATTGCTGGTGGTGTAATGGTCAATGTGAAGGAGTGGGAAGCATGACGAGTGCATAGTAAGTTAATGTTTCGAAACACCTTGGGGAAAAAAATTTTTTTCTCTTGTATTTTGTTATTTATTGGAATTATGTGGCGTTATTTGTGAGTCAATTGTCAATTTGCCTGTTGTCCACAATGATTCCTTTTCTGTGCATGGAAATTAGCATTTATGATTCCTCATTGCAGGATTGGTATATTACCCATACTAACAGAATGTGGGAATCCTGGTAGCATATCAGTTGTTTCTGCAGTTCGCTCCCGTCTCCAGTTCCATTCGTGTTGGTTCTTCTGTCTACAGTTATGGCACTGTGAAGTCAGTGTGGGATTATTTTATGAAGATAAATCCTGAGAAATTTCAGTGAACTCGTGCTCAGCAGTGCAGAAAATAGTTCACTTCTTGCTTGAAAAGATATTTGCGACATAAGCATCCAGCAGTTAATTTAAGGGAAACTCGTTCTAAACCAGTTTTTATGAATCTGGGCAGTGACGACGCCAGTTCAGCTTCCACAGCAACTTTCCAGGAATCGGCCATTTCAGTGCCTGTATGTCAAATGCCTGTGCAAGAAATAGCCAGCACTTCTACCAGTTCAGTTCCAGGTGGATGTGGTAGCCAAAGATTACAGGATTCGCATCAAGACCAGTGCCTTCATCGGAACAAGCCAAGATAGATGAACAGATGTTAAGATCCGTTGTTAAATAATATCTTACGTTTAATGTAGCTGAGAGTACAGAGCTTAGAGAAAAATAACTTATTTATTAAATGAAAACTATGTGCCTCCCAGTGGAAAAACACTCTGCAATAGTTTACTCTTTCAAGTTTTCAACATTTGTACTAGTGCAGGTAAGCTCTGCAGTGCGAACTGCATCCTGCATCTGCATTACGATTGATGGATGGGCATCAGTGAAAAACAAGAGAATTATGTTGCAGTGACTGCTCACTTCAGTGATGAAATCGGCAATTTGAAGTCATGTTTACTATCTAGTTGTAACTTCTATGACAGGCATACAGCTGAAAACATTTCCAGGGAATTACAAAATGTGACTTCAACTTGGGGTATTATCAATAAAATTGTAGCTTGCACTACTGATAATACATCTAATATGGTTAAGGTAGTGATTATGTACACATGGTGACATGTATCTTGTTTTGCACATACACTGCATATGGTTGTGCAAGCAATCCTTGAACCAATTACAGACACAAGAGCAAAAGTGAAGTCAATAGTGGAATTCGTCAAAAGAAGTCCTCAAGCACTTGAGAAATTACACAGCATTCAGAAGCAAATGAACTTCTCTATTTCAACATGGAAACAAGATTGCCCTACAAGTTGGAAGTCCACGTATGAAATGTTTGACAGACTTTTAAAAATTCAGAGGCTGTACAAAGCATCCTCACAATCCTCAGTGTGGATTCACAAACAGTCCTATAAAGACTGGTCAGCTACTGAAAAATCTTGTGAAATACTATCTGCTTTTGAGCAAGTAACAACAAAAATTAGCAGCCAAAGAAATGTAACCTTTTTAAAAGTTGTCTTATTAAGCAAAGATTTACAAAGTCATTGTCTGAGACTGAAAAACTCATATTACAGCAATGAAGTCATTAATACAGTAACTGCTAAACTTGAGGATAGAAACTGTACCTATTTCATTAAAAACACGTCTGCAGATAAAGAAATTGCTTGGGAAACAACATTATTGGATCCTAGCTTCAGGAAGCACAGATTTCCAAAAACTGGGCATCAATTTAAAGAAACAGAAGATGCCATAATTAACTAGTGCTGTGCGTCATAACAGAAAGCCACCCAGTGTGCTACAAACAACCCACCACCTGACCAACCAGTTGTGGTGAGCACATTCAACTCTAGCAGAGGCAACATTTGGCAAGATTTTCACCAAGCTGTAGGAGACAAACCAACTGCTCCAAGTATAGTCGAGCTTGATAAGTATATGAAAATTGCACTGATACAAAGATCACAATATCCATTGCTGTGATGGAAAGAAAATTGTTTCCTACATGTCTGAAATAATGAAATGACATCTTTGTATTACAATCACCTCCGTTCTGTGTGAGCACAAATTTTCAAAGTAGAGTAAACAATAAAAGACAGACAATCCCATTTTTTGAGTGAAAAAGTATCAAGAACGATATTTCTAAACTGCAGCTTAGAGTAGGTACATCAGATCTACTCAGAAATAAAATAGTAAAATCTGAATTGATTTTGTTCTTCTCTGAACAATGTGCACTGAACTTGCACTTGACAGTATTTTGTTTACATGTAACTACCTTACAAGAACATTATTCTCAAATTTGTTGCACATGGAAGTACAGTTACGTTTTTGCTCACCATTCAGTGTGTTTAATTTTCTTGAGTGTGTTTATTTATTTATGCATTTGAGAATAATTATCTGATTTATTTATCTATATGTTTATTTGTGCATTTATTTTTGTAAATGTGCTATGTTTGGTTATTACACAATATAGGCATCTTAATACTTGTGTCTCACAAATAATTCTGAGGTAGAGCAACAACAGTACTTTTATACTTTTGTTCCTGACATCCAGATAATGTGACAAAAATTGCATTCTAACAGCAACTGAACTTCACCTCTGATTTTCTGGGAAAGTTTACAACAAAATGATAATGTGTCTGCTTGCTGTGAGTACTTGAGGGAACTCTGTATACTTGTAAATCAAACAAAATTCTTTAGTAATAACTGTGAGTGGTGTAGAACCACGTCTGCCAAGAACATCATCATGATCCAGCTAACACAAATGCATTACACTGTATGAATTATTTTAAATTTTAGTCTGGATTTCATACTTCAGACAAACCCATCGCTGCATTTCAGTTACCTTGAAATGTTTTAAAATGTTCCTCAGTTCTATCAAGTGTGCATATTATGAGCTGTATCCAGATGACTTGTGAATGTTTGATATAAAACTGCCATACTTGATAGTTGTATTATATGCTCCAATTCCAAGTTTACAAGAATCCATAGCTTCTGGGTGCTGCCAATAGGAAGAACTTTTAAAAGCACATTTTTAGCTACAGAGTGTGGTCAATAATAGTAGGGCTGAATTCTGTAGCGTGAGCAGAGCAGTGGAGGGGGGTCAGACCACCTGGGCGTGATAGTGCGGAGCCTCTCGGAGAGACCGGTAATTTTTCCAGTCGCGTGCAGGGAAGCGGTGAGTGAACATGTAGATTTTTTGTGGTCCTCCGTTCAGTAGTGCAGTCGCATTTCAAGATGGAGAAAAATCTCGAGCAGCACTATATCATCAAACCCTGGGTGAAACTCGGGAAAACGCGACAGAGACCCTCAATATGATTAAGGACGCCTATGGAGCTGCTGCACTGCGCCGTTCAATAGTGTTCGACTGGCACAAGCTTTTCCGGGAGGGGCAGGGCCTCGTTGAAGATGACCAGCGCTCCTGTTGCCCATCAACTTAGAGGATTGGTGAAAATATGGCCAAAGTGAAGGCGCTCCTGGACTACGATCAGCGCTTAAACATTCGTCTGACGTTTGCTGATTTGGGGATTTCTTACAGTACCATCCAAAAAATTGTTACTGATGATTTGGCCATGCGAAAGGTGTGCACCAAGTTTGTGCCAAAGATCCTGAGCAAGGAACAAAAAATTAACTGTGCACAATTTTCCTAGGAAATTCTGAACTGTGACCAAGAAAAGCCAAATTTTCGTCACAATGTGATTATTGGTGACGAATCATGGTGTTTTGAGTACAACCCGGAGACCAAACACCAGAGCGCTGTGTGGCACACTGCCAATTTCCCATTTCCTGCGTCCGGAGAAAGCCAAAATGAGCAAGTCATGGGTCAAAACTATGCTCATCTGCTTTTTTGACCATCATGGTGTAGTTCACCGGGAGTTTGAGCCCCCTGGACAAATGGTGAATGCTAAATTTTACGTGGAAGTACTTGAAAGGTTGCACAAACCTGTCCTCCGAGTGTGGCCAGACATAGTTACTTGTTGGAAGCTGCACCACGCCGTGCCACTGTGCGCTACGAATCATGGAACACCTGGCCAAGCACAGGGTTGCCACGTTGCCTCACCCTGAGTCCAGATCTGTCACTAACAGACTTCTTCCTCTTTCCCCGGCCCAAGCAGGACCTCAAGGGACACTCATGCGGCTCCATATAAGACACCAGAAACGCTGTGACGGTGTGTCTAAAGAGGATCAGCGAGTTCCAGAAGTTGTACATGCAGTGAGAATCACGTTATAAGCGTTGCATCAAAGCACAAGGATGCTACTTCGAGGAACACTAAGGATTTGTACCAGTTAGTTCAATAAAAAAAATTAAATGAATTCAGTCCTACTACTTATTGATCACACCCTGTATAATTCATGCTGACAAAATGGTGCAGATATGTGTCCCTATTTTTATATTACCACCCACTCACTAAATAAATTATGGATAAAGTACTGCAGACCATATGGGCATAATTTCTTAATTCAGTGCCTCGCTTCCCAGACTGCTATCTCAATAAAATACATCCCATGACATGTCTTTTCAAGAGCACATACTGAATGTCACACATAAAACCTATCAAATTTAGGCACAAGAATACAAGTAAGTGGATTTGGCAAAATCGAATATGTCAAACATGCAAACGTGTGTCCTCAGCCAATTGGAAAGTATGAAGGGTACATGACATTAAAACAGCGCATTTGCTACAGGAAGTACGAAACTGCCAAGACACCTGACTGAAAGTTTCATACTTTCTGCTATATGTTTGACGCTCCCGCTCCTCGATTGTGTTTATATGGCAATATTAATACAGTACACACTCAAGATGATATATTTCCCCCCTTCTTGAAGCGGTGTACCATAGGTCTCTAGAAGAACGTAGCGTTCCAAAGGATTGGAAAAGGGCACAGGTCACCCCGTTTTCAAGAAGGGACGTCGAACAGATGTGCAGAACTATAGACCTATATCTCTAACGTCGATCAGTTGTAGAATTTTGGAACACACATTATGTTCGAGTATAATGACTTTTCTGGAGACTAGAAATCTACTCTGTAGGAATCGGCATGGGTTTCGAAAAAGACGATCGTGTGAAACCCAGCTCGCGCTATTCGTCCACAAGACTCAGAGGGCCGTAGGCACGGGTTCCCAGGCAGATGCCGTGTTTCTTGACTTCAGCAAGGCGTTCGATACAGTTCCCCACAGTCGTTTAATGAACAAAGTAAGAGCATATGGGCTATCAGACCAATTGTGTGATTGGATTGAAGAGTTCCTAGATAACAGAACGCAGCATGTCATTCTCAATGGAGAGAAGTCTTCCGAAGTAAGAGTGATTTCAGGTGTGCCGCAGGGGAGTGTCGTAGGACCGTTGCTATTCACAATATACATAAATGACCTTGTGGATAACATCGGAAGTTCACTGAGGCTTTTTGCGGATGATGCTGTAGCATATCGAGAGTTGTAACAATGGAAAATTGTACTGAAATGCAGGAGGATCTGCAGCAAATTGACGCATGGTGCAGGGAATGGCAATTGAATCTCAATGTAGGCAAGTGTAATGTGCTGCGAATACACAGAAAGAAAGATCCCTTATCATTTAGCTACAGTATAGCAGGTCAGCAACTGAAAGCAGTTAATTCCATAAATTATCTGGGAGTAGGCATTAAGAGTGATTTAAAATGGAATGATCATATAAAGTTGATCGTCGGTGAAGCAGATGCCAGACAGATTCATCGGAAGAATCCTAAGGAAATGCAATCTGAAAACAAAGGAAGTAAGTTAGAGTACACTTGTTCGTCCACTGCTTGAATATTGCTCACCAGTGTGGGATCCGTACCACATAGGGTTGATAGAAGAGATAGAGAAGATCCAACGGAGAGCAGCGCTCTTCGTTACAGGATCATTTAGTAATTGCGAAAGCGTTACGGAGATGATAGATAAACTGCAGTGGAAGACTCTGCAAGAGAGTTGCTCAGTAGCTCGGTACGGACTTTTGTTGACGTTTTGAGAACATACCTTCACTGAGGAGTCAAGCAGTATATTGCTCCCTCCTATGTATATCTCGCGAAGAGACCATGAGGATAAAATCAGAGAGGTTAGAGCCCACACAGAGGCATACCGACAATCTTTCTTTCCACAAACAATACGAGACTGGAATAGAAGGGAGAACCGATACAGGTACTCAAGGTACCGTCAGGTGGCTTGCGGAGTATGGATGTAGATGTAGATGAAAACATAACAGTTTGCTTTTTAAGAGCCAAAATAAAAACCAGATATGCTTTACACCACGCGAACCAGAGGGATAAGTGTTGTAGAAACATGAGAAACAATCATTTTCACAGCACTGAACACACAACACAAATATTGCATTTTAACATTTACCACTGTATCATTACAACGCAAATGATCTGGAGCCAAGTTAAGGAATTTGTCGCGAGGAATATAAAGACCGTTAAGTTGCCAGACGTACTGAAACTAAGGCACACAGCTTTTTCACATGTCACTGCTGCACGCTGGCTGGATATAGAACTGCACGTCATAAAAAAAGAGGAGAAAATGCGGCGCCTGGGTGTCCTCGTAGAATCTGTTGTTGAACGACTCGTTATCAACGTATCAGATGACAGTTCCAGAACTACAATCTATTTCTCGGATTCTGATGAGGAAGGAGCTAAGAGATTATCAGACAACTGACTGTAACTAATACCCTCAGCGGCTTCAGTATTCCACAATACAGTGAATCCCTGCAGTATGCTTTTGCATCACAAATAGCTCGCTCAGAAAAATTTCCCTGTGTTTAAGTAAGGAATTTTCATCAGTCTTATTGTAATTGGAATACTATTTTAGGTGAGAACGAGAGCATTTTATGCTTTCCATCTGCTCTCCTAAGAAGCGTACAGTAGCGCTGAAGTTTTGCTGAATATTATTTCAACCTCTTTAAAAATTGAATGGCATTCGAAACTATATTGTTTCTCTGCTCGTCCTTTTTTACGTCTGAACTGCAACTGCTCACATCGTTACAGGTTAGTTGGACCAGCTGGCTGGCCAATGGTGTCCAGGCTAAATGCGCTGGTAAAACTGTTACCCCCATTATCACTCAGTCCACGTGCGTGTAACACAGCATAAGACGTATCATTATGATTGTGCTTGGCTGTACTGGACATAGCTTGGCTTCCACTCCACCTGAAACGAAATCCAATGAAATTCAAGCAAACGCGGAAGAATACATGATGTAATGTTTAGGTAAGGTTTATTCTCATGATGAACACATACAGAAGCAGATTTTCAGAATCGATTTTGTTTTCATGACCACTCTAAAGCGATATTGGGAAATCGGTTTACGTAATCCGATTTTGGGATCTCTATGTTAACAGGATGACTAAGGGACTAATAATGGTTAAACAATGGTTGGGCTGATAACAGGACAGATCATGTCTGTTCGTGTTTGTTGCTTAGTGTTTGTTTAATTGTGATATCATCGCACAGGTGTGGGCATAGGTGCATGACTACTACGAATTAGCTTTGTGTAAAGTTATAAATTGGTGTAGCCTTTAGCTAGAACAGTGATTCGTTTGTCATTGTAAACAGCTTGTGGATTTATATTTATTTATCATATGGAAATACAGACACATAATAAAAAAAAACAGACAAATCACTAATATAACAAAAGTTAATAATTGCAAACAAACATCACTAATATAACAAAGTTTAAGGATTACAAACAAACATCAAGTCTATTAATATAATCTATCGACTCTGGAGTTGCGAGCAGGAAGTCGTCAGGGCTCCCATTATAGGATCTTCTGGAACACTCTTCAACAATGTGGCTGATGGTCTGATTTTCTCCGCAGTCACACTGAGGGGATGGTATTTTACCCCATTTATACAGGGAGTAAGCTCATCTGCCATGACGAGTTCGAATCCTATTTAGAGTGGACCACGTTTTGCGTGGTTGGTCAAAACCAGGCGGCTTTTGTATGATGCAAGGCATATTATGATTTTGCCATGCGTTCCATTTTTCAGACCATGCGTTTGTGATACTGAAACCTTCGTGTACACAGGTCCTTGCTGTTCTTGTTGGCGGGTTCCTAGATCGAAGCCTATTAGTGTTTGCAACCTCAATGTCTTGGTGGATTGGCAGGCTTCTGTTTACCATGATATTTTTGTATTCACGTACAAGGACGGCAGTACGTCGCAGGTGTGGTGGCGGGATGTGGTTTAATATTGGGAGCCACTGGAGTGGGTTTAATTACTCCAGAAATCATCCTTAGAGTGTTATGCAACTGGACATCCAACTTTTTTACATGTGGGCTGTTTAGCCAAATCGGAGCACAGTATTTGGCAGCTTAGAATACAATTGCTAAAGCAGAGGTGCGGAGAGTGGAGGCCGTTGCTCCCCAGGTAGTACCACAGAGCTTTTGAATAATGTTGTTTCTTGTCTTTGCTTTTTCGGCAGTCTTTGTTAGGTACTCTTTAAAAGATAGTGTTCTGTCCAGCGTCATGCCCAAATACTTCCGAGTTTTATTGTGCCTGAGAATGGTGTTTTCAAATCGAATGTTGAGTTCCTTTCCAGCAAGTTTGTTGTTGAGATGGAAGTAACTAACCTCTGTTTTGGAAGCATTTGGTTGAAGTTTCCACTTACGGAAATATTCACCCATTATCTTCAGGTCTTTCGTTAGGATGTCCTCAGATGCTTCATTTGTGCTACATCTTCTAGCGAGGGCCCAGTTGTCAGCATACCCGAACTTCCTTGATTGTGTTTCCGGCAGGTCTGCAATATAGAGGCTAAACAGCAGTGGTACGAGCACTACTTGTGGTAAGCCATTCTTTAGTTTTTTGATGGAACTGTAGTCAGTGCCCTGTCATTGAGCATGCTGTCTATTAAGTGTGCTATAGATTTGCAAGGAATTACTCGTAGAATTTTGTACATGATGCCTTCTCTCCAAACAGTGTCGTAAGCTGCCGAGAGGTCAATAAAGGTCACTGATGTTTTCAATTTTCTCTGGAATCCCGCCTCAACGTAAGTAGTGAGTGACAATACCTGGTCAGTACAACTTCTTCATAGCCGAAAGCCTGCCTCTTCGACTGGGATCACCCTGAACAATTCTGGGCTAATTCTGTTATATATAAGCCTCTCTAGTAATTTGTAAATTACGGACAGCAGGGCAATTGGTCTGTAGCTTTTTGGGTTGTCAGCTGGCTTCCCAGGCTTTAGAATAGCTATTACCTTACACTGTTTGAGTTCTTGTGGGATATTGCCAGTTTGCATGATGTTTGTGAAAACTGAGGCAGCCATACTTTCGTATACTTGCCACAGTTTATTATGAATTCAGGGCGAACGTTGTCGAAACCTGGTGCCTTTGTTGGTTTGACATTTTTCAGAGTTTTTTCTATGTCTTCGCTAGAGAAAGGGCGAGAGCGTTCAGTTTCTGTGGCTTAATTTTTTTAAGATTTTTCGTTCTCGCTTCACTTGGATTGTATGTATTTTATCCTTTGGTGTCCTAGACTTGTTAACCAGATGTGCAGCTATGGCATTTGGTCTTACAGCTGCTTTTTGTCGTTGTGCTGGTGGGCCACTCCCTAGTTTTCTCAGCAGTGACCATGCTTGCCTGCTAGATGTTTGGAAATTGAGGCTTTCTACAGTTTCTGTTCACTTTTGTCTTCTGGCAGCATCCAAGCTGTGAAGCAGTTCATCCGCTATTGCCTGATCTCCGGATTCAAGGAACTCTGGTACAGTTCTTCGCTGGTTTGGGACCATCCAAGGATGTATTCTTTGCGGTACGCTCTTGGTATGTGCTTCTTGGCTGTGCTTTTCATGGCACCAACAAATCTTTGGTAATTTTTGCTAGTAGGTGGTATCCATCCAAAACATTTGTCCAGGTCTGTGTGGAACCCAGTCCAATTGGCTTTTTTAAAATTCCATCATGGGCAAGGAATAGAGGTAATTAGGGGAATTTGATTTCCTACCTCTATTATAGTTGGACGGTGTTGACTGTGCAGAAAGTCGGGCAGAACTCTACCCGAGGTCATGAGAGGTTGGTCTCTGTTGTTGGACGAGACGAAACACTGGTCAGGGTTGTATTCCTGTCTCCAGGCAGCTGATCTAAACGTAAATCGTTCCTTAGCATCGAATACATTGTATAAGTATTCGTCTTCTGCCCATTTTGCTAGTGCTTCTCCATTTGCATCATTGTCTTTATACTTCCACTGTTCATGATGATTATTGAAGTCCCGAACGTATACAGCAGGATGTGGTTGAGTTCAAAGAACGTGGGCTGGCCAAGGTGTAGCAGGTGGTTTATAAATATTGGAGACGGTATGGCTTCCGATTTTGGTGACAACATTATGAATGTCTTCGTTGGTGGATGTAGAAATTAGGAAAGCGTTTTCAATATCTTGTTTGACATATGTGGCTACTGCACAAGACCTATGATAGGTCGCTCCCAATAGCTCATAGCCTGGTATTTTGCCCCTTTTATTTAGTTGTTGCACTGTATCACAATGGGTTTCCTGTATAGCAACCAAGTCAATGTTGTCATTTTTAATAGTTTTGATAGAAACTGGCACTTGGGATAGCTTATGCTTTCTATGTTTATGTGACAAATTCGAACCACAGGTCCGAGTTTCCTGGTCAGAGGGACCTGAGAAGGGCCGTTTGGTCTGTATGGTGCCATAACTCTTTCCGAGAGTGTCTTATAGTCAGGAGATCCTCAGATTATCAGACTGCCAGTATGTGCTAGTTCATTTAGCGTTACCCAGTGTACACGTGTAGTATAATACTACGGACGCGAACTAGCTTTACACCCCCAGAGCTTGTGGAGAACAACTAGGACCCAACCTCAGGCAATAACAATATTCTCCACAATATAAGTGAAAATCGGTATTAAATTCTGGCACGAAGATGTCCGCAGTGCATACTTCAGGCTAAGCGCAAATTAAGACGCATATAGCACGTGTGACGTGACACGACAGCGCGACGCGCACGTTCCGCACATGTCGCGCTGGCCCTGCGCAGATTGCGAAGCATACACACAGCTTAGCACACGCCGCATAGCGACGTTCAGCATTGACAGAACCGAAGCGCGCGCACCCTGTAATCTTTCTCAGACGATTTTACAGAAACTATTCACCGAAAATATTTGATTTTTGCATTACTTGTAGCGTTATATGTCAGCTTTGTGCCGAAGTGCCCTTCATCTCGCTTAGGCTAGGCGCAAATTGAGAAGCGTATAGCACGTGTGACGTGACACTAGACTACAGCGCGACACGCACGTGCCGCACGGGTGGCGCGGGTGCAGCGCATATTGCGACGCGTACACCATACTTCGCACGCGTCGACTGGTGAAGCTCTGCGCTGACTGAACCGAAGCGCGCGCAACCTCTTATCTTTCTCAAACGATTTTACAGAAACTATTCTCTGAAAATACATGATTTTTGCCTTACTTGTAGCGTTTATATGTCAGCTTCGTGACGAAATGCCCATCACCTCGCTAATGACCATTCTTATTGTGATGTACAAATTTTAGTGAGACACTACGCAAAACTGAATAAGTTTGCAACGAAAATTAGGGGTCGCTATGATTTTGCGTTTGGGGCGTGTTACACCATATGTTGCTGCGTGTGAAATTCAGCTAACATGCTGAATTTTTGTTTAGACTTGGGAGATCTCTATCTGCCTCCGATCTCGAGAAAATGGATCCCATGTAGCGCGCTCACTTCCGATCTCAGGCCCGCGAGAATGAAATACTCGCAACATCTCTCGTATCTCCTAAACCGCTCGAGACATCGAAACGAAAGTTTGGCGAATGATAGCACACAAAAAGGAGAGTGTTTTGCCAATTATTAAACACACGGAACTTTCTTATCTACAGCGATATATCACTACTTATACTTTTTTTATTTATTTCACTCCAGTGACTAATTTTTTATGAGTTATCGACAGCTAGCGAAACAAGAGCTTCCTACTATGAAAATAAACATGAAATTTCTTCTTTTATGTTACTGTAATCCAATACTACGAGGTTTTTCGTAAACTATTGAGCTCTGTGATTGCCAATTACTTGTTTAATGAGGCCCTCCGTTGCGGAATTCTGTCTGAATAGCTGATGTGAGATGAGTTTGGCAAATTACATTGTGACAAAGGAAGTACAATTAAACCAGTCACCAAGAGAAATGTGGCCTTTACTCATAAATGGTGATGCTTCTTCGAATGAGAAAAGGTTAACAACTCACACAAAAACAGATTGGCAATTCTGTTGGAATTTTGGTGGAATCCCCGTAACCCTTCGTATTATTAACACTGAGCGACTGGAATTAAACTTACCAAGGGATTTTATTCCTTCCCTTGATCTGAGCAGTATTAAAATAATGACGAGCGTTATTTCCGGCGGAATGATAGGCACATGCCAGATACTGTTTACTCACCTAGGGCGTGCCAAACTGACAATGCGTGATCGCGAATCAAATAGTTGTTATTGAGAAAAGTAAACAATTGATCTGTCGCACAACACAATGGTGAGTGTATTGTCAGCAGCGAAGGATAATGCGCGCGACAGGAATGCACATCCCACGCCCGGGTTCGATTCCCGGCGGGGTCAGGGATTTTCTCTGCCTCGTGATGGCTGGGTGTTGTGTGCTGTCCTTAGGATGGTTAGGTTTAAGTAGTTCTAAGTTCTAGGGGACTGATGACCATAGATGTTAAGTCCCATAGTGCTCAGAGCCATTTAAACCATTTTGAGGAATGCACAAGCTAGCCATGTGTGCCTTGTGAGATGGAGTTCGAAAAACATTGTCATGAAAGTAGATCTGCCTTTATCAACAGCACATTTCAACAAATTAAATATATCTAATCATAACACTCTTTTAGGATACTCCTACTTTCGTAATAATACCGACCATTTTCTTCATTTGTGTAACCTGTTGTTGTATAATTAGTTTATTAATGCTGATAATGTCCATGCAACAATTGAAATGCTTTTTCTCATCACGGCGAACCAATTAAAACATTGTTATTTGTGACTGCTTTTCGACTGTTTCTAGCTTGCAGTGGAAATATGTTGTTCACATGCATGTAGTACAGTGTGTCGTATTACATTATTACATCCATATCAGAGTAATCACAGTTAAACTTCTATACTTCAGATCTTGGACGCTTTTTACCAGATACACAAAGGGATTACATCTGTGGAGATTATCCCTTTCTAAATTGTACAGATACGCTAGCTTTCTAGGCAGCGAGAAGATAATCTTGCTTTACTTTCCTGCCTTGATTCTTAATCACATGATTTTATAATATTCCTTGCTTCCTTATTCACTACCCTCTGTCCCTTCTTGCGATCTGAAAACATCGCGGAGGCATATGGTGCGATTCCAGTGGCCAGTGGCTCATCAGTTACTGAAGTATACATTTTTCTTGACAGAAGAAAAACAAAACTATGCACATATAAGTAACAGAAAAGTATAATGTGCTAACGAAGAAAGCTGGAGCGTTTAAATGGCGAAAAACGAAATACTACCCAAAGGCAATAAAATTCAGTACACAGTAAGGCAAAATTTATCGTATGGGCAATATTACCACTGCTCATAAGTGCCGTTCCCATGTGAGCATATGGCCGTGCTACTTTTCCGCTCCCCGCCTCACGGAGCTAAGCCCGGTATTACACTATCAAATTTCTTTGTCCAATATCTTTGTCAAAGATATTTGATAGTGTAATAGGGATCTTTGACAAATGTCGTCCAATATTTGATCAAATCTAGGCCGAGGCCGTATATTTGATCAAAGAAATCGCTTGTCTTCTGTTCACTGCAATGCGATATGTTACCACGCGGAGCGCTAGCATCGCTGCAGCGTTCTGTCATCTGTAGTGTTTTTATAACCATTGCCGGTAAATACAATTGGTGTGTGCCGACAACTACAGAATTAATAGAGATGTTTGAAGCTGATGAGGCGCTTTTCAACGTGAGGCACCCTGAATACAAAAATAGATTAAGAAGATTGGAGACCTAACCTGACCTGACCTAACCTAACATAACCCTCTCCTGTAGCAAGGAATCGGAGTGTTATACTGAGCCTGTCTTCTGAAGATGTAGCAGTTCTTAAGTGAAAATTGTGCTTTGTGATATGAGGATACACTTCATTGAGCACATACAGAAACGTATGCTCATCCATTCTTAAGTAATTGATGTACGACTTGACTTCGTCCACTGTAAGCTCACGTAACAAGTTTTGTTGAATGCTTTTATCGCGTCGTCGTAAAACCCACGGCTCCACCCAGATTAGATTAGTTTTTCGTTCCACAGATCCGTGCTGAGGAGATCCTCGTGGATGTGGAACATGTCGATTTTTTTTAAGCTGAAATAAAAATACTAATAGTATGAATAAATACATCATTTGTTTCTATTAAAAATTTCGCCAATGGAGTAGAAGGAGTTGGCCAGTAGTAAGTCTTTCAGGCTCCTTTTAAACTGATAAACTGATCTTTATTTCTAACTAAATTTTTTATGTTTCCTGGCAAATTATTGAAGATGAGTGTTCCTGAGTAGTGGACCCCTTTTTGAGCTAAAGTAAGTGCTTTTAAGTCCTTGTGCAGATCATTTTTGTTCCTGGTATTGTATGTATGAACTGAGTCGTTTGTTGGAAAAAGAGATATATTATTTACGACAAATTTTATTAAGAAGTAAATATACTGAGAGGCAGTAGTTTTTATACCCAGTTCTTTGAAGAGGTTTCTGCAGGAGGTCCGTGAATTTACTCCGCAAATAATACGTATTACACGCTTTTGGACCTTGAAAACCTTTGTTTGACTTCAAGATTTACCCCAAAATATTATCCCATATGACAGTATGGAATGAAAGTACGCAAGCTTTTTCATTTTTATGTTGCCTATGTCTGCTAACACTCGAATTGCAAATACAGATTTGTTAAGGCGTTTCTGCAGTTCTGTGGTGTGCTCCTCCCAACTGAATTTATTATCAAGTTGTAATCCCAGGACTTTTAAGACTGTCAACCTCGTATGTGTGGTTCCATTTTTTTCCCCCACTTCTTTTCCGCATGTGCACACAATGCAATTGGAGTACGTAGAACTGCTGCGGCAAGTTGTTGTCAGCCATGTTGAACTTTGACGAAAAATTTGATGACAGTGTAATACCCCTTGTAGCGCTACGTCAAAGATCTTTGTCAAATATATTGGACGGAATATTGGATCACATCTTTGATCAAATCTTTGACAAAGAAATTTGATAGTGTAATACCGGCCTAACGAGGCAAGCGCGACGCGCGGCGCGAGAAACTGTGCCTCAACCACAACGCCGCGCGACCTGGCGCAGGCGCGTGTCGCGTCCCAGTCGCGTCGCGTCGAAAAATGCGCGGTCCCATTTGAACCTGTGATGTTACAAAAACACGCGCTGCGCTGCGTCGCGCCACACGCGCTATACGCCTCTCAATTTGCGCCTAGCCTTATGGTCATACTTATTGTGATATACACATTTTAATAAGACACAACGCAAAATTCAAAAAGTTTGCAATGAAAAATAGGGGTCGCTATGATTCTGCGTTTGGTGCGTAATATATCATATGTTACTGCGTATGAAATTTAGCTAACATATCGAATTTTTCTTTAGACTTGGGGGAGGTCTCTATCTGTCTCCAATCTGGAGAAAATGGATCCTATGCAGTGCATTCACTCCCTATCTCACGCCCGCGATAATGAAATATTTACAACGTCCCTCATATCTCCCAAACCGCTCGACACATTAAAACGAGATTTCGGCGAATGGTGGTATACAAGGAGACTACTTTGCCAGTTCGTAAACACACTGAACTTTCTTGTCTATATGTATATCAGAAGTTATACTTTCTACTTAATTTTTTCATGTCAGTGACTAATTCTTTAAGAATTGTCGACAGCTAGTGAAACAAGAATTTCCCAGTATGAAAGTAACATGAAATTTCTTCTCTTATGTTACCGCAAACCGACATAATGAGGTTTTTTGGTAAGCTATTGAGCCCTCTGGTCGCCAATTACTTGTTTAATGAGACACTTTCAGAATTATGTCACAATAGCTTCTGCAAAAATGAGTTTGTGCAAATTATGTTGTTTTGGCAAAAGAAATATAATTAAAGCTGTCATCAAGAGGAATGTGTCCATTATTCATAAATGGTGATGCTTCTTCGAATAAGAAAAGGTTAATAATTCACACAAAAATAAATAGCCAATTCTGTTGGAATTTTGGTTGAATCCTATAACTCATCATAGTTTTAACACTGAGCGACTGGAATGAAAACTTACAAAAGAATTTTATTCCTTTTCTTCATCTGAGCGGTATTAAAATAATGATAAGCGTACCTTACAGGCGGAATGACGCGCACATGTCAGATTCTGTTTATTCACCTACGCCTTGCCTAACTGACAATGTGTGATTCATGAATAAAATCGCTGTTATTGAGAAAAGTAAACAATTGATACGTGGCACAGCACAATGGTCAGTGTATTGTCAGCAGCTGAGAATATGAGAGCGATAGGACTGCGGAAGCTAGCCAAGTATGTTTTGCGAGATGAAGAGTTCAAGTCTTTCGAAAAACATTGTCATGAAAGTAGATCCGCCTTTGTCAGCAATACGTTTCAACATATTAAGTATATTAGATAAGCTCATACTTTCGGAATAATACCGACCACTTCTTCATTTGTGTAGTTTGTTATATAATTAGCTTATTAATTCTGATGGTGTATATGCTATCACTGAAATGCTTTTTCTCGTCACGACGAGCCGATGAAAACACCGTTAGTCGTGAGGGCTTCTCGACTGTTTCTAGCTTGCAGTGGAAATGTAATGTCCACATGTACGTAGTATAATGTCTCTTATTCTATCCATATCCAAATAATGATAATGAAACTTATGTACTTCATATCTCGGACGTTTTTTACCAGGAGCACAAGAGGGTCATACCAGTGGAAATTAAGCCTTTTCGACTTTTTGTAACAGATCGAACAGATTCATCAGCATAACAGGCAGCAAGTACATAACCTTGTTACACTTTCCTGCCTTGCTTCTAGACCAGGGCTTCACAACATACGTGCTCGCGGAGCAAGCTGTGAGCAGGAAGGCGCGAGCACGGAGCCCTTTACAATTGCGTCTATGTTCGGAGTAATTGTTCTTGTGCATTTTAGGTGCAGCGTGCAGTTTAAATTTCGATCAGACAATGCGTTTCTCAGGCGCGTCTTGTTACATTTAATTGCAGAGAACAGTTGTTCACAAACACACGTGGAACCGAACATTGAAATTATTGTAGCCGCCAGTTTGTGCAAACGAGGAAATCTATCCTGAGGGAAGTGTCTGTAGAATTGCAAAATGTTTTTCTTGTTCTGAAATTTGTCTCTGTATTCTCTGTCACACTGCAGGTCAATAATTTCTTGCTGCAGCTCAGGACGAATCTCTTAAATATTCGCTGAATATGGAGAGAACAGATCAAAATCACTGTCTAGTGCTGTCAGATCTTGAAAGCGCTGATCAACTAAACTATGTGAATAACGTTCACAGTCTTTGTGAACATCTTGCACGGATGATAATTTAGGAAAATGAGCTAGGTTTCCTGTTTCCAGCTGACTCACCCAAAGTGTCAATTTCATGTTAAAAGCTCGTATTCGATCTATGAAATGAGTAATTAGCAGATCTTTACCTTGTAGTAAAATGTTCAAAGCATTCAGATGGCTAGTTAAATCTGCTAAGAACGCGAGATCACATTCAAACGTGCGCGCGCATTTCCCCTTCCTCCCCTCCCTCCCTCCCTACTCCGCGACCTTGCACCTGCTCGCGAGCACGTGCGTGAGCAGACGCGAGTACTCGCGCTCAAAACCGGCCAGTTGTTCAGCCCTGTTCTAGACGACATGATTTTAAAATACTCCTTACTTCCATATTCACTACCCTCACAATGAATCGTCTGTCCCTACTTACGATCTGGAAACACTGTGGAAGCAGAAGATGTAATTCCAGTGGCTATTGGCTCACCAGTCATTGAACTGTGGATCTTTCTTGATAAAAGAATAAACTAACGGAAAGAGATGGAGCGCTTAAACGGCGAAAAACGAAACACTACTTAGTGACAATAAAATTCAGTATAGTGTAAGGCTGATTTTTCGGATGGGCAATACACTATGTGATCAAAAGTATCCGGACACCCCCAAAAACATACGTTTTTTATATTACATGCATTGTGCAGCCACCTACTGCCAGGTACTCCAAATAAGCGACCTCAGTCCCCATTCGGCATCGTGACAAAGCAGAATGGGGCACTCCGCGGAACTCACGGACTTCGAGCGTGGTCAGGTGACTGCGTGTCACTTGTGTCATACGTCTGTACGTGAGATTTCCACACTCCTATACATCCCTAGGTCCACTGTTTCCGATGTGATAGTGAAGTGGAAACGTGAAAGGACACGTACAGCAGAAAAGCGTATAGGCCGACCTGGTCTATTGAATGACAGAGATCGCCGACAGTAGAAGAGGGTCGTAATGTGTAATAGGCAGACATCTATCCAGATCATCACACAGGAATTCCATACTGCTTCAGGATCCACTGCAAGTACTACGACAGTTAGGCGGGAGGTGAGAAAACTTGGATTTCATAATCGAGCGGCTGCTCATAAGCCACACATCACGCCGGTAAATGCCAAACAACGCCTCGCTTGGTGTAAGGAGCGTAAACGTTGGACGATTGAACAGTGGAAAAACGTTGTATGGAGTGACGAATCCCGGTACACAATGTGATTATCCGATGGCAGGGTGCGGGTATGGCGAATGCCTGGTGAACGTCATCTGCCCTCATGTGGAGTGCCAACAGTAAAATTCGGAGGTGGTGGTGTTACGCTGTGATCGTGTTTTTCATGGAGGGGGCTTGCACCCCTTGTTGTTTTGCGTGGCACTATCACCACAGGCCTACACTGATGTTTTAAGCATCTTCCTGCTCCCCACTACTGAAGAGCAATTTGGGCATGGTGAGTGCATCTGTGGCGGAGTGGTTACGCGACAATAACGTCCCTGTAATGGACTGGCCTGCACAGTGTCCTAGCCTGAATCCTATAGAACACCCTTGGGATGTTTTGGAATGCCGACTTCGTGCCAGGCCTCACTGAACGACATTGATACCTCTCCCCAGTTCAGCACTCCGTGAAGAATGGGCTGCCATTCACCAAGAAACCCTCCAGCACCTGATTGAACGAATGCCTGCGAGAATGGAAGCTGTCATCAACGCTAAGGATGAGCCAGCACTACCGATGGAGGGCGCCACGAACTTGTAAGTAATTTTCAGCCAGGTGTCCGGAGACTTCTGATCACATAGTGAACTTGCGCTGTCTATATGTGCCATGCCGAAGCGAGCATATGGAAGGACTGCCTTCCCGCAGTGCTCGCGTGACACGCGGTGCGAGAAACTGTGCCACAGCCACATCGGCGCGCGACCCGGCTAAGGCGCGTGTCACGTCCCAGTCGCGTCGCACCGCAATTTGCGCGGTCCCATTTGAACCTGTGAAGTTAAAAGAAGGCGCGCTGCGCCGCGCCACACGCGCTATACGCGTCTCAATTTGCGTCTAGCCTCAGATCTTCGACAAATACGAACCGCACCAGTGTGTGATAGCGCTGGGCAAACGATTCTCGTGTTCGAAAAGGCTCGAGATTTCCCGATTTGCCGCAGTGTTCGATACAGTATCGAGTTTGAGATTGTTCGAACAACTATGTGACATTGGAGTCGCGCGGCGCTAATGCATTGGATACGCTAAAAGCTATGAACTAGCCACGACAATGAGCAATGGCTCTGCGTAATACACTCCTGGAAATTGAAATAAGAACACCGTGAATTCATTGTCCCAGGAAGGGGAAACTTTATTGACACATTCCTGGGGTCAGATACATCACATGATCACACTGACAGAACCACAGGCACATAGACACAGGCAACAGAGCATGCACAATGTCGGCACTAGTACAGTGTATATCCACCTTTCGCAGCAATGCAGGCTGCTGTTCTCCCATGGAGACGATCGTAGAGATGCTGGATGTAGTCCTGTGGAACGGCTTGCCATGCCATTTCCACCTGGCGCCTCAGTTGGACCAGCGTTCGTGCTGGACGTGCAGACCGCGTGAGACGACGCTTCATCCGGTCCCAAACATGCTCAATGGGGGACAGATCCGGAGATCTTGCTGGCCAGGTTAGTTGACTTACACCTTCTAGAGCACGTTGGGTGGCACGGGATACATGCGGACGTGCATTGTCCTGTTGGAACAGCAAGTTCCCTTGCCGGTCTAGGAATGGTAGAACGATAGGTTCGATGACGGTTTGGATGTACCGTGCACTATTCAGTGTCCCCTCGACGATCACCAGTGGTGTACGGCCAGTGTAGGAGATTGCTCCCCACACCATGATGCCGGGTGTTGGCCCTGTGTGCCTCGGTCGTATGCAGTCCTGATTGTGGCGCTCACCTGCACGGCGCCAAACACGCATACGACCATCATTGGCACCAAGGCAGAAGCGACTCTCATCGCTGAAGACGACACGTCTCCATTCGTCCCTCCATTCACGCCTGTCGCGACACCACTGGAGGCGGGCTGCACGATGTTGGGGCGTGAGCGGAAGACGGCCTAACGGTGTGCGGGACCGTAGCCCAGCTTCATGGAGACGGTTGCGAATGGTCCTCGCCGATACCCCAGGAGCAACAGCGTCCCTAATTTGCTGGGAAGTGGCGGTGCGGTCCCCTACGGCACTGTGTAGGATCCTACGGTCTTGGCGTGCATCCGTGCGTCGCTGCGGTCCGGTCCCAGGTCGACGGGCACGTGCACCTTCCGCCGACCACTGGCGACAACATCGATGTACTGTGGAGGCCTCACGCCCCACGTGTTCAGCAATTCGGCGGTACGTCCACCCGGCCTCCCGCATGCCCACTATACGCCCTCGCTCAAAGTCCGTCAACTGCACATACGGTTCACGTCCACGCTGTCGCGGCATGCTACCAGTGTTGAAGACTGCGATGGAGCTCCGTATGCCACGGCAAACTGGCTGACACTGACGGCGGCGGTGCACAAATGCTGCGCAGCTAGCGCCATTCGACGGCCAACACCGCGGTTCCTGGTGTGTCCGCTGTGCCGTGCGTGTGATCATTGCTTGTACAGCCCTCTCACAGTGTCCGGAGCAAGTATGGTTGGTCTGACACACCGGTGTCAATGTGTTCTTTTTTCCATTTCCAGGAGTGTATTAGACAATATCGTGAGACACTGGATTATATAGTATTAATTAAATCCTATCACTGCGCTAACTCCTATTGTGTCTGGACAACTGTACAATACGAGTTCACATACAGTACCGGTATGTATGGATGAATAAACACTTATGCTGGATTTTTGAGTAAAGATAACAAAGACAAAAATATTGTAATCCTAAAAATGCTACTTGACTGAACCCCGTATATTTTATTTGTTTATGAGAGGGATTAATGATTCACCAAGTAGGTTGCAGAGGAGCAATTCAATCTCTGTTCATGTATTAGAAAAACAGATAAAAACGTTACCAGATTTAAACGGTTTGAAAACACGACGGCAACATTCAGATGAAACAATCAGAAATTAAATAACAAAAAACGAAATATATTGTAGTAAAGTAATTTTTATCGCGATAATGAATTACAGCGGCAACACACGTCTTGGAGATAGTACCATCAGTCACTAGACCGCGGGCCAAGCAAAATCATAATTGCATTCTTTTGTTTATTTATTAGTCGCCGTTGTTACCCAAGACCTGCACCCTAGAAGATTTTTCAGTCCGTGTTTCACAGTTACTCTATTATTAAAACCCATAGCACATTAAAAACGCTATGACAGATCGTTGTGATAGTACCGACGAAAGACACAAGATCGCAGGGCGATCAAAAGACCGACCACCACCCTAGATATCCCGAACTGTAACGTAAACTGTTCGAACAGTTCGGGTCGTGTTCAAGTACAGCCCTAGTGTGTGGCATGCGAGAAGTATCTGTGGCATGTGCACTATGCATCGTTTCCAGTGATGCTATTAAGTTAATGCAGGTTGTTGAATTCTCTGCACTGACGGACGCCCTCAAAGTGAAACAACGAGGCTGCAACGTGCCAACCACGCAGCATCATATTTTCTGTCATGCGCGTCACCTACCTCCAGAGAAATTTGTTGTAGCACAGCGGGCAATCAATAAAATGTTATCTGAAGGCACCATGCCTGTCTCAGACAGAGATTGGACCTCTTCGCAACGCATGGTGAGAAAAAGATGGTACGTGGAGATTACTTGGCAAGTACAGAGCACTGAATGCTCGCACAAATCGGATTGCTATCAAGTACTTAACATAGCTGACTTTAACTGTTCTATCAGTGGGACACCTGTTTTCTGTGTTGTTGATAGTGCAAAAGCGTTCTCACAGATTGCGGTGGCCAAGGAGAACATAATGAAAACGGCCATTATATCCCCATTTGGACTATTTCATTACAATTGTATGCCATGTGGTTTACACAACGCAGTATGGACGTACCAGAGATTTGTTCATAGTGTGCTACGTGCTCTCCAATTTGTTTTTTGCCATCTTGATGATATATTTATCTTTTCTAAACCTTTTCAAGAACTTTTACAACATTTGCGCCATGTCTTCCAGTGCCTTGAAAACACTGAAATCCTCATTAATACAGAGAAGTGTGTGTTTGCAAAAACAGAGATTTCTTTTCTGGGATAGGTCGCCTCCTCTGGATTGGCATTACCACATGATACGATTTTAGCCATTCAAATACTGCCAACTCTATCACATACAAGGGCCTTAGGTATTTTACTGGCTTGGCAAGTTTTCAGTGCCTACATTTACTACACATTGCAGTTGTGCAATAGCCTCTTGAACTGCTTCTCTCAATGCTGCTCACACATCCGAACCCTGGTGCTCGTATTGAACTTGATGCCAGCCAGGCAGCAGTAGGTGCAGCTTTATAGAAAAAAAATGGACGTATCTTGTCAACTCCATGACATTTTTTGCTAGGCATCGTACAGGGTGCAAACAAAATGGAGCACAATAAATAGGGAGTTGCTCACTATGTACCAGGCTGTCAAACATTTTCGTCCCATTGGAGGGACACTTTTTCTTTTTTAAGACAACCGACCACTCACTGCATTTTACAGTGGCATAAATCTGCTTCCCTCGGCGTGAGAGCAATTCTTGTGTTGGCACCAGCATGAGACAATGTGCAACGGCCATGCAACCCCCCCCCCCCCCCTGCTCACCATCCGAAAGCACCAGCGCAGCGTCAAACGTACTTTCTGCCCCTTCCCCTATACACTTCTCCTGTAATGACTCACATGGGCAGAATGATCGTGTGCGAGTACCCAAATGTCCCCGACACACCAGGCTGTGATGCAGACAGACAATGCCAGACAGTGTCACCAAGCTGACTTAGATTTCTACCAATATTTCTTCGCTCTCTTGACCACTCCCTTCTTCTACGCTGACCCATTCTGAAATGACCCAACCATATTACTGCTTCGGTGACCTGCCACAGGCATGTGTTTGTCGCCTCCCTCAAGGTCCTCAGAGAGGGCGGAAGAAAGCTGAGGCACAATGCAAAATTCATTCTAAATGTAGCCTCTACAGTTTTTCAACGGCGGGGGGAAATGGGGGAGTTACTGTGGCGACCATGAGGTTGACTGGTCGAAGTGCATTGTGGTGCAATGTGATATCTTTATCTCTCTGGTTTCTTTTGCCTTTTATGTTTGTAATTTACTTATGTTACCAGTGTCTCTTTCAACGTGTATTTTTCTGAATAAATTGTGGTTATGTACTGAGGTGACAAAAGTCATGGGATGACGACATGCACATATGCAGATTGCAGTGGTATCGCATACACAGAGTGTGAGATGGCAGTGCATTAGTTGAGCTGTCATTTACACTCAGGTAATTCATTTGAAAAGGTTTCCGACATAATTATTGCCGCACGACAAGAATTAATAGATTCTGAACGCGGAATGGTAGTTGAAAGCTAGATGCATGGGACATTCAGTTTAGGAAATCGTTAGGGAATTCAGTATTCTGAGATCCACAGCGACAAGACTCTGCCAAAAATACCAAATTTCAGGTGTTGCCTCTCACCAGGGACAATGCAGTGGCCGACGGACTTCACTTAACGACCGAGAACAGCAGTGTTGGCCTAGAGCTGTCAGTGCTAACAGACAGGCAACACTGCGTGAAATAACCACAGAAATCAACGTGGGGCATACAAGAAACTTATCTGTTAGAACAGTGTGGCGAAATTTGGCATTAATGGGCTATGGCATGAGTTCCTTTGCTAACAGCGCGACATTGCTTGCAGCACTTAGCCTGAGTTCGTGACGATATCGGCCTAGAGGACTGACCTAGTGAGATGAGTCCCGATGTCGGGTGGTGGTAAGAGCTAATGATAAGGTTCAAGTGTGACGCAGACCCCACAAAGTCATGGACGCAAGTTGTCAACGAGGCGCTGTGCAAGCTGGTGGTGGCTCTATGATGGTGTGGGCTGTGTTTACGTGGAATGGGCTGGGCCTTCTGGTCCAAATGAACCGATCATTGACTGGAAATATATTCACCTACTTGGAGATCATTTGCAGCCATTAATGAACTTCACGTTCCCATGACAATGTACAAGCTTCAAAAGACTCTTAGGCCCGTTGCACACTTACGCGGATGGTCCGCGCTCCGCGTTCCGCACGCGGTCGACAGACCCGCGTCATGGTTCACACAGTCGGGCGGATGCGCGCAGTTGTGTGCAGTCGAGTGAGCGCGGTCTTAACTGCACTGTGCTGGATCTCATCTGTGGTGTAACACATCGTTCTGTTTGATCGGATGTATAGAGATGAGCTCGCTGCAAGTAAAAGTCATTTCAGCCTATATGATATACAAAAAGAGAAATTCCACGCGCGAGAGACGGTTTTGGGTGCATCCTATGGTGGAGCAAAGATGCAGAAAGGACCGTTCGTCACATTGTATTTTGTATAGAACTACAATAAAAACACAAGGAAAATATGCGTCTTCTTACCACACTTTTTTCTGAAATGCCTTGTTTAGACCTTCAAAGCCGAGTACTATATTTGCACAGGCGTCTCTAGCCACGCCTTCAATCGCATTTCACGGTTCTTGTAGTCCCCATGCGATGGATCTCATGTGTGAGGCCTTCCTTCAACTTCGGCAATTAACATGTCTGTATTGATTTCACAAGATATTTTGGAAACTTCTTAATTCACACTCACATTTACCATACTAGTCGAATGCTACGGCTGGAATGAGGTACTCTGCTTCTACTGCGCGCGCGGTATGCGCAGGACTGTGCACGCGCCAACTTGTTTCTGTGTATTCAACTGACGCGGACGGTCTGCGGCGCGCAAGGGCTGCGCGGACGGCTCCGCCGCTTGCGGACCGTCCGCGTAACTGAGTGGTGCCCTATTCGAATACGTGACTACCAACCGCACGCGGAGCGCGGACCATCCGCGTAACTGTGCAACGGGCCTTATGGTACAGAATGGAGTCCATGAAACGTAAACTCCCGAACAATGCCGCGGACTTCAGCTAGTGTAACTTAAAACTTGCGAATGCAATTTTACTCGTTACCAAACAAAGATCAGTAACAGTGGATTTTATGTTAGGTGATTACTAGAAATAACAATATTGTGATGTTTAGTTAAAAACAACTTAACAATAATGTTTTATTTACACCTCATTCTTTTAGATCCAACAAATGAAGGAAACTGAATAAAATCACTTAGCAAAAATAAAAAAAACAACATCACGGTCGGATCATTGTCTGCGCTTACACTGTGTTGGATAAACATCGTTCGCACAACCATAGTATCGAAACTATCGATACTAATCTTACCGACAGAAAGAAAAAGTAGTTTTTCTAGCGCTGTAGACACAGTTTACTTAGGTATAACTGTCAGTGTCACTTTGATTGTGACTGAGCTTTCTAAAGGTTGCCCGTAAGGAAACTCATGATGTCAAAATAAACAAATAATATAAAATAAATAAATAAAATTCCCTCGTTCCCTCCTTTTTTTGTGTGTAAACGAATGGTCCATCAAATGATGATGAAAGTACGAAGCACAAAGCAAAAAATTCAAGAGAATCATCTTCCATTTTACAGATATCATTCGTCCGAATGTTTATTTGAGTATCATGTAAAAATACGAAGTAAATCGGTCAGAATATTTGGTAAAGACGTTAATCGATTTGTCTTTATTCTGTGTGGACAGATACAGTGTGAAAAGCTCGTAAGAGTGTTGCAGGTTAGGTTGTGATGGTAAGTAATTGTTACGAAAAAATTGGATATGTTACGTCGTTTCCTAATTAATTAGCATTTAAGATAGCCAATCAGCAGTTGCACTTGCAATTAAAGTGGCCCGCCAATTACGATTAGTGCCAGTTGATATCGTAGCGTAGCTGGTAGCGCACGAGAGTGCTGGGCGTTTGGCTCAGCTTCGATCTTTACTACCGTCTCATGTCCAATTTTTATACCGCTCTCTTGTTCGGAGTTAGGGAACCAAATCAAAAACGCTTTTAGCGACACCCTATCTGGCAGGCCGATTCAATTTGCTCGTCTAGCGGCCCCATTGGCTAACTTCAGTGCCAATTAACGCGGAAATGGCGCAACGTACCGAATTTTTGGCGGAACGCTTAGTTCCCAGCACAACCTACCCTCCAAAAGCATTACAATCTTTTCAGACTGTTCCTGACCACTCTGTGTAGTGGTATAGCTATCTCTATCAGACACATCAGTGCAGATCTGTCGGTGAGAGTAGCAGGAAACGAAGGAGAAAGCGAGAGGGAAAGTTACAGACAAGGACAGAGATCGATATTGCCCTGCAACACGAAATATTCTCCGCCCGTGGTGGACGACGCAGGTGACCCCTCGGTCATACGTCGGCAGTTATCTGAAACAGCCTGCGACATCAGCCATGTTACAAAATTGCCGTTTGTTGCATCCACAATGCAGCAATGAAGGCAAGGCTATTGCCTTGAAACATTAACCGTTAACATTGTTGCAATGTTGACGGCAAAACTATTGCGGTCAAACATTGCCGTTAAACATGAGCCACCTAAATGCAACAAGAAGGCATGTTTATTGTGGCATGCACCATAAATTAGTGACACGAACACCTACATTAGTGCAACCAATCTTCCATTTTTCGTTAATCTTATGGCAGGGATCCGGACCCTCCATCTATTAATTTCCGACTTTCTACCGTCAGTTTGTAAATACCATCCACAGCTCCGCACGCAAATACCGATATATAGCCTCCACCACGGGAAACATAAACGAGTGGTAAACATTCTCATAGAGAGAGAGAGAGAGAGAGAGAGAGAGAGAGAGAGAGAGAGAGAGAGATTCGTTTTATTTCAACTACTGTTCCATAAATCCACAAAATGCGGAATTCTATCAACCACCGATGTCACCAACGGGTGCAGCATTCAGTTTCACCAAGTGCCGTAACGGCTTGTTCTCAATGCAAAATAAAGATTGTTATCTGTATTGTACAGGGCATATCAAAAAGAATCATCCGATTTGGCACGTCTCTATTTCTAAAACAAATGAATATATACAATGAATTTTGTTTTTTTGATGAATGGGAAACTCGAAATTTTCTTTCATACATTTTCATGGGTGTTCAATATGCCCCCTTGAGATGCACGGCATATGTAATGTGGTATACAATCGTTCCCGCACTACAGCGAGCGTCTCTAGTTGCAGCTTCCACATTGCTCTTATTCGATGACTCAGTTCATTCATTGTTGTTGTTAACAGAGGCACATAAACAATCTTTTATAACCCCCACAAGAAATAATCTCACAGTCAGGTCAGGTGACTTTGGAGGCCAGTAATGTATGGCTGAAACATTTGGTCCAGTGCGACCAGTCCATCGTTCAGTAATCTGATTTTAAAATTCCCACACTCCCAGATGCCAGTGTGGCGGTGCCCCATCCTGTTGGTAAATGAAGTCGTGCAAATCAGTCTCCAACTGTGGGAAAAGAAAGTTCTTAAGGATATCGAGATATGTGCTTTCTGTAACAGTGTTCCCGACAAAGAAAAATGGACCATACATCTTTTCCCACGAAACTACACAAAACACATTAAATTTTGGAGCGTCCTCTCACTTTGCACAATTTCCTTAGCCCATATTAACATATTATGACGGTTCACCTTTCCATTTAAATGGAATGTTGCATCTTCACTAAATACTAAGCATGAAGAAAACGGTCACCCTCCATCTTGCCAAGAACGAAATTACAGAACTCCACACCTAATTGATTGTCACCTTCATGAACAGCTTGCAGTAGCTGTATTTTGCATGTTTACACTTGTAAACGTCGACGCAACACACGACAGACTGACATCGTGGGCATGCTGAGATGTCAAGCTTCACGGTGAACGGATTTCTGCGGTCTCCTAAAACCATGACGGATGCATTCAACATCTGTGTTAAGACAGTCGGGGACAGCTCGGCGACTTGCCTTTACACGAACAATCTGTTCCTCGGAATTTTTCATGCTATTATCTAATGCTCTGTGCTGTAGGGGGATCCACACCATACCTAGTACGAAAGTCATGCTGAAAAGTTATTACTGACCCACACTGTGAATTTGAAAGAGAGTATTCCAGTCAACATTGTCAAAAGCTTTCTCTAAGTCTACAAATGCTAGAAACGCAGGTTTGCCTTTTCTGACTCTAGTTTCTAAGACAAGTCGTAGGGTCAGTATTGCCTCACGTGTTCCCATATTTCTACAAAATCCAAACTGATCTTCCCCGAGGTCGGCTTCTACCACTTTTTCCATTCGTTTGTAAAGAATTCGCGTTACTATTTTGCAGCCGTGACTTATTAAACTGATAGTTCGGTAATTTTCAAGTCTGTCAACGCCTGCTTTCTTTGGGATTGGAATTATTACATTCTTCTTGAAGTCTGACGGTATTTCGCCTGTCTCATAAATTTTGCTCACCAGATGATAGAGTTTTGTTAGGACTGGCTCTCCCAAGGCCGTCAGTAGTTCTAATGGAATGTTGTCTACTCCTGGGGCCTTGTTTCGACCCAGGTCTTTCAGTGCTCTGTCAAACTGTTCACGCAGTTTCGTATCTCCCATTTCATCTTCATTTACATTCTCTTCCCTTTCTATAACATTGCCCTCAAGTACATCGCCCTTGTATAGTCCCTCTATATACTCCTTCCAACATTCTGCTTTTCCTTCTTTGCTTTGAACTGAGTTTCCATCTGAGCTCTTGATATTCATACAAGTGGTTCTCTTTTCTCCAAAGGTCTCTTTAAGTTTCCTGTAGGCAGTATCTATCTTACCCCTAGTGAAATAAGCCTCTACATCCTTGCATTTGTCCTCTAGCCATGCCTGCTTAGCCATTTTGCACTTCCTGTCGATCTCATTTTTGAGACGTTTGTATTCTTTTTTGCCTGCTTCATTTACTACATTTTTATATTTTCTCCTTTCATCAATTAAATTCAGTATTTCTTCTGTCACCCAAGGATTTCTACTAGCCCTCGTCTTTTTATCTATTTGATCCTCTGCTGCCTTCACTACTTCATCCCTCAGAGCTACCCATTCTTCTTCTACTGTATTTATTTCCACCATTCTTGTCAATTGCTCCCTTATGCTCTCCCTGAAACTCTGTGCAACCTCTGCTTTAGTCAGTTTATCCAGGTCCCATCTCCTTAAATTCCCACCTTGTTGCAGTTCCTTCAGTTTTAATCTACAGTTCATAACCAATAGATTGTGGTCAGAGTCCACATCTGCCCCTGGAAATGTCCTACAATTTAAAACCTGGTTCCTAAATCTCTGTCTTACCATTATATAATCTATCTGAAACCGGTCAGTATCTCCAGGCTTCTTCCATGTATACAATCTTCTTTTATGATTCTTGAAGCAAGTGTTAGCTATGATTAAGTTATGCTCTGTGCAAAATTCTACCAGGCGGCTTCCTCTTTCGATTCTTCTCCCCAATCCATATTCACCTACTATGTTTCCTTCTCTTCCTTTTCCAACTATCGAATTCCAGTCACCCATGACTATTGAATTTTCGTCTCCCTTCACTACCTGAATAATTTCTTTTATCTCATCATACATTTTTTTTCAATTTCTTCGTCATCTGCAGAGCTAGTTGGCATATAGACTTGTACTACTGTGGTAGGCGTGGGCTTCATGTCTATCTTGGCCACAACAATGCGTTCACTATGCTGACTGTAGTAGCTTACCCGCACTCCCATTTTTTTATTCATTATTAAACCTACTCCTGCATTAGCCCTATTTGATTTTGTATTTATAACCCTGTATTCGCCTGACCAAAGCTCATGTTCCTCCTGCCACCGAACTTCGCTAATTCCCACTACATCTAACTTTAACCTATCCATTTCCCTTTTTAAATTTGATAATCTACCAGCCCGGCTAAGGGATCTGACATTCCACGCTCCGATCCGTAGAACGCGTTTTCTTTCTCCTGATAACGACGCCCTCTTGAGTAGTCCCTGCCCGGAGATCCGAATGGGGGACTATTTTACCTCCGGAAAATTTTATCCAAGAGGACACCATCATCATTTAACCATACAGTAAAGCTACATGCCCTCGGGAAAAATTACGGCTGTAGTTTCCCCTTGCTTTCAGCCGTTCTCAGTACCAGCACAGCAAGGCTGTTTTGGTTAGTGTTACAAGGCCAGATCAGTCAATCATCCAGACTGCTGCCCCTGCAACTACTGAAAAGGCTGCTGCCCCTCTTCAGGAACCATACGTTTGTCTGGCCTCTCAACAGATACCCCTCCATTGCGGTTGCACCTACGGTATGGCTATCTGTATCACTGAGGCACGGAAGCCTCCCCACAAATGGCAAGGTCTATGGTTCATGGGAGGGGGGGGGGGGGGCAAATCATCCATGCATTCCAATGTCCACACACCCTCTGATAGATTTCCCTTGCTGCCCGCTCTTTCTTCCATCACAAGAACCAAGCTACCTACTCCCACAACTAAGTCCACTTTGTCTGTACCCGCCTCAACAACCTTGTCTGAAACTCCGCAGAACCCACCCACATTAACCAATCTTATCCATTATAATAGCGTGACAGCACTACAAAACCCTGCACCACAACAGCCGCTGCCTCCCCACCAAAAAACATCTTTTAATGCAAACCCACACCAATTATCCTTAATGAAACATTTCTCCAGCCCTATCACACCATCCAAACCTCTCCCTATACCCTCCAACACACAGATAACCCCCTCCCCCTGGCCAGAGGTGGAATTGCAGTTGGTCACAACAAGAACTTCCCTGTTCAGCCACAACTCTTATACAATATTCCCACCAAAAACTTTATCCCTACCATCTTTTTCCAAACCACAACCATTACCTGTCCCACCATCTGCATCTGACCTAATCATCCCATCCTCTATGACTTTCTCACCCACATAGATCACACCTTTTCCACCTACATTATTACCACAGACCTAAACATCCATAACACATCCCTCACAGAACTCCAGCAGTGACATCAGTTTACTGACTCCCTGCAAGGTGACATTGTTTCTATCCCACACCACAGCCTTTCTCAAAGCAACTCCAATCCCAACATCATCCTAATATCTCCCAGCTTCCTTGGATGCCTTACTGCAAAAGTCTTCGATCCAACTGGAAGTGACCACCTACCGGTGCTCCTCGACATCTCCCACAAACAACCTCATCACCATGCACCCAATCCCATTCTCCATCCCAGGCTTATACAAGTCTACTCCCACACCAACTTGAATGCCAACCAGGAATCTATACAAAACCAGGCTGGAAGCCACCCCCTGTCCTTTCAGCAACCTGACATCATCCCTCATGCCACAACCTTTCAACAGCAGACCATGACAGACGATTTATACACCATTCCTACCAAGACCATATATCGTCACCGCCCTACCCTCCCGTCGTCCCCTCCTGTCCACAAGCCCTACTACTCCTTCAAGAATCCAGTCGTATGTACCACTCCTTTTTGCAGATTCATAACTAGGACACACTCACATGCCACTGGCAAAGACAGAGATATATCAGAAATTTATTAACAATAAAAAAAACACCTGGAACTGGCGCCAGACAGGCACCAAACTAAGCACTACATTCCTCATTAACTCTTCCAAGTGCTGGAAAGCATTTCATCGAATCTCTGGCAGTAGCCCTGTATGTCACTACCTGGTTCTCCTTGCCTGACAACCTGAGCAAAGCTAACCATTCTGCATCCTATCTGTCTGATATCTTCTCCATCCCTCATGACCATTTTCCTTACTTTTCCCAACCCCCGGCTCCCAGCTTCCAGAACCTGGACAACATACCACAAACATAATTAAATACGCCAATTACAGCAAAAGACATAAAAGAAGTACTCCACAAAAAACACAACACTTCCCCCATCACAACAGCATTACTTATTGGCCCCTCAAAGCGCACCCCCTCTCCTTTCTCATTACCCTTGGAACACTTTACACCACTATCCTCTACACAGGTTACTGTCCTCAACAATGGAAAACATCCGAACTACTACTTTTTTCTCAAAACCCACAAACCTCCTATTGATGCCTCTTCCCACCGCCCCATCTCACTGTTTGAATCCATCCTCTCCCAACCCATCCATCAACACTTGAACTAACAACACCTTTATACTGTTAACCAGCATGGTTTCCATCCCAATTTCTCCTTTGATGACCAGTTCCAACACATCATCCTTCTCCTGTCCTACCAACTCAACCCCCAAAAATCTGCTATTTTTTCTCTCCTTCAATCTATAAAAAAGCTTAAGACTGTAAGGCCTTCTTGTCTCCTTTTCAGACTCCAGACGTATGTACTTCCAATTAACTATGTCCATCTTATTGCATCCTTCCTATCTAATCGCCCATCCTATGTCACTAATAATAATACTAATTCCCATACATTCCATCCCACTATAGGAGTGCCCCACGGCTTTATCCTCTCTCCTCTCCTTTATACTGCTGATATATCCTTTATGTCTTATATATTGCCGATTTGCCCAGGCCAGTCCCAACAGTCTTTCTCCTTCAGTATACTGATGACACCTCTTTCCTCGCCCTCTACTCCACACTTCAGAAATCCTTATTCGATAAACCCAGTGAACACCTAATCCCTAGCCTCTTCTTCAAAATCCTAACTCAGTTACCTGTCTTGCCATCTACATCTGACCAAATAATCCCATCCCCTATAATTTCCTCACTAATATCAACTGTATCTCCAGCTATATTATTGTTGTTGACCTCAACATCCAAAGTAGGTCCCCTGCAGAACTCCAGCATCAGTTTACAGACTCCTTCCGAGATGAAAGTGTCCCAATATCATAGCAACCCATCTTGAAATCAATGCAGTGCAATGTCAGATATCATAAAAACCTCCTTGGACACCTAACTGCAGAAATCAATGCAATGCAATGTCAGATGTCATCCTAAACTTCCTTGGACACCTACCTGCAGAAGTCCTCAATCCAACTGGAAGTGACAACCTACCTGCCCTCCTCACCATATCCTACACACTACCCCATCCCCATATAACCTATCCCAATCTCCATCCAAAAGCTGTACATGACTACTCCCAACCAACTGGAATGCCTACTGGGAATCCACAAATAAGCAGATAGGAAGTCACACTATGACCATCCTTCTAATCTTCCAACAACCTGATGATATCCCCCTTGTCACAGCCTTCCTGCTGCAGACCTTGTCAGATGCTTTCTCCACCAATATGCTAGTAAAGCCATATATCCCCATCGCCCCACTCTCTCATCACAAGCTGTCCTCCTCCACGAATGCCATCACTTATATCGTTTACTCCTACGGACTCATGTACAGGACACACTCATACACCACTGGAAAATACAGCAACACATTAGAAATTTACTCAATTCCAAATGATGTCGGGACTGACGCCAGAGTCAATGCTACACTCCCAGTTAACTCTTCTAGGTACGGGAAGCAATTCCACCGACTTAGTGGTACCTATCCCACCCCTCACTACCGGGCCATTCATAACAACTATCCCTTACCTGATGACCTAAGCAAAGTTAGTCACTTTGCATCCTATCTCTCTGACTTCTCCTTCACTGATGATCCCCACTTTGACTACTCCCCTTCTGTTCACCAGCACACAGATACCTAAGTCCCACCCCTGACACCCAGCTTCCAGTACTTGAATAACATATCAGAAACAGAATTAAACACCTCAATCACAGCACAAGACATCAAACAAGTACTTCATAGAAAACACAAGACATCCCCTGTCACAACCATATTACCTGTCGACACCTCTGAGAATACCCTATCACCTTTCTCATCACGCTTGCAACCCTGAATACCACAACCCTCTCCACAGGTCACAACCTCGATCTGTGGAAAACCTCCAAAATGCTACTTTTCCTCAAACTGAATAAACCACCACTGGTACCTCCTTCTACAGTCCCATCTGCAGCATCTCAGTGTTTGGCAAGGTCTTTGAATCCATTCTCTCCTGATGCATCCACTGACATCTGCGTCAACACAATCTGCTTCCTATTACCCAGTGTGGTTTCTGTGTCGCCGCCTCCACTGGCAATCAACTTCTGAACCTCACCCACCTCCTGTCCCAACAGTTCACCAACTATAAATCTGTCATCTTTGTTTTCCTTGACCTAGGGAAAGCATATGACTATCTGCACCTTCCACCTCCATACTTATAACTGTTCTATCCAGCTAAATAAAACACTAAAATATCTTGGACTAACCTCCTTTACTAACTATCCAGCAGATAGTCCCCAACAGACCAAAACTACTAACTGACTCAACATAGGGACTACATCTCTCCACTGTCCTTAGTGGCCGCGAGGTTTGAGGCCCATGTCACGGATTGCGCAGCCCCTCCCGCCGGAGGTTCGAGTCCTCCCTTGGGCATGGGTGTGTGTGTGTTGTTCTTAGTGTGAGTTAGTTTAAGTACTGTGTAAGTCTAGGGACCAATGACCTCAGCAGTTTGGCCCCACAGGAATTCACACACATTTGAACATTTTTTCTATTGTCCTTCACACGTACAAATCTCTGATCCCACACCCCACCATCCTTTGCTATACACCCAAGTTCTACAAATCTCTCCAGATCCTTGAACACCATGTTTACCACCTCACTTTCTTCATCTGTCTACCTTCCCCCACAAGGATGCTTTACCAATTGCATGAGGCTGCCAGCTCGTCAATCGTTGTGCATGGATCCATGATCCAGACCCTGCAACTGTCATTGTTCCACCAGCTCATGTGGACATTCTCTCTTAACGACATCACACAACTGGATCTAGGGATGGAATTTTTACACCACTTCCAACTCTACCTGGTCATACACATACCACACTCCCGTAGCTGGACACTGGCCTCTGCACCCCAGGACATTACGCCTGGGTTGGGTTGGGTTGTTTGGGCAAGGAGACCAGACAGCGGGGTCATCGGTCTCATTGGATTATGGAAGGATGGGGAAGGAAGTCGGCTGTGTCCTTTCAGAGGAACCATCTCAGCATTTGCCTGGAGTGATTTAGGGAAATCAGAGAAAACCTAAATCAGGATGGCCGGACGCAGGATTGAACTGTCATCCTCCTGAATGTGACATTACGCCAGGCATCTTCACTCTAGTCTGATAATTTGACTATTCAAGACAAAGTATACGAAGAAAATCATACGTCCATTGACACACTCAATGAGTGCGCTCCCTCAAATGTAGAGCTCTTGGTGGTTCATCAGAGCTACTAACTGCCGTGGGTCATCAGACATACTTCGTGTGGAGATCTTAGATACCTATGAAAATCATCAGCACACACCACCTCACATAACAGAGCATCAGTGAATTTCTTTCCTTCCATTCGTAACTTTTTTTACCCACAGATTTCTTTCAGTTTCTTTTGTATTATTACCTCTGAATAATCAAACAAATCCCATTTTTTGCTTGTGAGTAAAACTGAGCGGCATCTTGTTGAAATTACTACAAACCATTCACTTCCAGCAACAGAAACAGGGTGGCACTGTAATCCCCGAGTGCTTTCAGTTGTGATGTGTACTGATTTCATGAAGCTGATCAGTAAGCCGATAAACTGGTGTGTGTGTGTGTGTGTGTGTGTGTGTGTGTGTGCTGTAATAGATAGAAAATAGTTGAGGACAGCCATGCAGGTTGAGATCACATGACTTAAAATGACTTCGTGGAGTGTCAGCTGTGGTCAGAGGTGCACTAGCATGCATAAAACCAATTCTGGTGCCCAACACAATGAGAAACCACCCCACATGATCATACAAGTTAACTGAAAACAGGGATACTGATGTGCAATGGAAAATGCATCATTTAAATGGCCCAATTAAGCATGAAACAATGGGTACCACACCAGTCACATAGACATATTGCTGGCAGGAGAGATCTTTTAGCTATGAATGGAAACTAATAATTTACTGACTTTGAATGTGAATGTTACCCACTGATGTCTTCCAAACAACCATGAACAGTCGGATAAGGGATATTGCTTGAAGTGGCACAGGTTGATAGACAGGATAACACAAATACGTTAATAACTCACAGACAAGGCCAGTAACTGCATAGGTTCTTAATTGGATGTAGTAAGTACACAGAAAAATAGCAGTGAACACCATGAGATTGCCAAAATGCACATTGAGAGTGACAAGCTGGATGTGTGACTAAGATTATGGACACGCTTTCTGAAGGAAGCAAGTAAGTAATATTCGTTTCTAAACTGCTTTGGTGGGCGCGATGATATGCCACCTTACCGACCAGCCAGTGCATACATAAACAGGCTGGCGGCAGCAGCAGCTGGAGGATAAGCTTTCAGACGCCTTTCTGTACTTAGTTCTCGAATACCGATATCGCCCCAGCGGCAGCAAGGCTCGTATCATCAGTCATCTCTCCTGAGGTGTGTACTTTACAAAGCCTGGGAAGAAGTCCTTACATTACAAAGAACTAAACCCAAGTTTTCTCTAAAAGCTGCCTGAAACTCGGCTGGCTTGCTGCCAGAATTGGAAATTGCTGCTCAATGAGACCAGAAATCCTTAGTTCCGATGAATTCAAAATGAGTAACAGCATTAAACAATCTCCTACTCTTTTCTGACACATTACACTGAGGTGACAGAAGTCGTAGGATAGCGATTGCACATATACATATGTCGGCAGTATCGCATAGACAAGGTATAAGAGGGCAGTGCATTGCTGGCGCTGTCACTTTTACTCACGTAATTCATATGTGAGAATGTTCCCGACTCATTTATGGACACACGACGGGACTTAACAGACTTTGAACGTAGAATGTTAGTTGGAGCTAGATGCAGGGGACATTCCATTTAGATATCATAAGGGTATTCAATATTCGAGATCCATCGTGTCAAGAGTGTGCTGAGAATACCAAATTTCAGGCATTACCTCTCACAACGGACAGTGCAGTGGCTGACAGTCTTCACTTATCGACTGAGGGCAGTGGAGTTGGCATAGAGTTGTCAGTGCTACCACACAAGCAACAGTAGGTGAAATAACTGCAGAATTCAATGTGTGACGTATGACGAACATATGTTACACTTTGAACAGCACCTGCAGTGTCTGGAAAACCATGCTCTGATCAGATGACTCCGGATTTCAGCTGGTAGGTGCTGATGGTACGATTCCAGTGTGACATGGACCCCACCGAGCCACGGACCCAAGTTGTCAACAAGGTGTTGGTGGCTACGTAATGGTGTTGGCTTTATTTACATGGAATGGATTGGATCCCCTGGGCTAGCTGAACTGATCATTGACTGAAAAGGTTTTGTTCGGCTACTTGGAGACAATCTGCAGCCATTCATGGACTTCATGTTCTCAAGCAACAATGGAATTTTTATGGATGACAATGTGCCATGTTGCCGCGCCACAATTGTTCACAACTGGTCTGAAGAACATTGTGAACAAATTGAGCAAATGATTGGGCCACCCAGGTCACCTGACCTGAATCCCATCAAACATTTATTGCACATGACAGAGGTCAGTTTGTGCACAAAATCTGCACCGGCAACACTTTCGCAATTATGGACAGCTATGCAGGCAGCAGGGCTCAACATTTATACAGGGGATTCCAATGACACGATGAGTCCACGCCATGTTGAGATGGCTGGGCTATGCCAGGCAAAAGGAGGTTTGACATCATATTAAAAGGTACACCATGACTTTTGTCACTATTGCATACCTGAGCCAACCACTCAAAGGCTGTTACAGTTGGGAGATTTCTCCCATTTCCTGACGTGGTTCTGAAGTAGACAAATAAGCTCTGCACGTAAGCACAGCATGAACGCGCGGGCACTGCCGAAAATGACAATGTCAGCAAATTGGGAGGCTGTATTATGAAAGTTTAAACTAGACGTTACTCTCAGGTATTGTAACGAACATTCATACACCTTGAGGGTAGCTACACCTGCCTAGAGATCTCTCGGCAGCTTTTGTGAAGAAATCCAGATTTCCTTCAAGAATGAATTTGTATTCCCCACCCCTTCTGGAAAGCAGACTGGGAGGAGCGATAATGCCACGCTCGCTACCTGCAGACAGGGCACCTGCCCAGAGTGAAACAGTTTGATAGCAACGAATTATTCTTAAAAGAGGCATATCTCGCGTATCCATCTCACGAGCTTTCCAGTTTTTGGGACCAGCAGAGGCTATATAAGTTAGGGAGAAGTGAAGCAAAAAACGGCCTCTGGCAATGCTAATCTCAATCTGCAATTACAGGGAAGAGTACTGACAGACTACTTGATAAAGGGAATTTGCATATAAACCTCTGAAATATGTTAGTGGTCAGTTTCGGGAGGGGGGGGGGGGGGGCGCAACTTGTTGTAACAGTGTGAATACACCTTAATGTGATGGTGTCGTAACGGCAGTGTGAATTGGCCTTCACCATGTCTACAATTTCTTTACACATGGATCTATATCTATTGTTGACAGTCTGAAGATACAAGAATGGACTGCAGACGCATGTGATGTCAGCAAAATAACTGTACAGCGAATTCTAAGCAAAAGTGTAAGATCTGTAGAAACATCAGAAAATTTGGCTTCATGTCAGCTGGAATGAATGGAAATCGCTAAAGATGAATACCACAAACAGTTGGTTTTGACAAATTTTTTAAGGCAGTCCGTCTTTGAAATTTATATAAATGGTATCAGACATCACAAAAACTTGTTACATTTATGCATGTGAAAATTGGCTTCAAAGAGTAGCACCTTGTCAATGCAAAGAATTTTAAGAGACACTGGATTCAAATATGTTAAAAGTAATGATGTAAGAAATTTCATAATGGAAAGTACTTACATAGCTGCAGCACAAGCCTATTTCTGAAATCTATGCACAAAATAAGAGAAGAAGGTAGTTCAACACAGTAGTACCTTGATGAAATACAGGTTAATCAAAACCACTCCAGTAAAACTTTCATAGGAAAAGGTTCTCAAATAATTATTTGACATGCTGGCTCTATTTCTGGTTTCGTTACTGAGAGCAAACTTTTATTTAGGTGTACGAGCACTGACTACCATTTGGAAATGAACACTGTCACTTTCAAGAACTGGCTCATTGAACAGTTCTTGTACCAACTCACTCCATAGTCATTGTAATGGACATTGTCAGTCATCATTCAGCTGTTACACAGAAAATAATCACTTTTCCATGAAGCAATAGACAACTTCTCCACTTCAGCGTGGGCAGTCTGCACGCAGCATGCTGAATGGCTTTCAGAAGAGGACTTTGCTAGGAAGGGCAACATGTATGCAGATATTGAACTTATCACTGTAAATTTACAGTCAGATGGTTCACGCACATACTCAGATAGCAGTAATGATAGTATTACAATGTAGACACGAACAAAAGAGGGTAATAACAGTCCTTGGTTTGAAGACCATGATTTTGAAAAACTTTTGTATATCAGCATATCATTTGCATATAGGGTGGGGCAAATAAAAGTGGCCCGGGTGAGTAGATTTATGCACATAACCACACCCTGTGAGGCGCATACCACATGTACGCCCGCCACGTTACCCAAACCAATTCAGAGAGTAGTGCGAGTTGGCTCTGAGCACTATGGGACTTAACATCTTAGGTCATCAGTCCCCTAGAACTTAGAACTACTTAAACCTAACTAACCTAAGGACATCACACAACACCCAGTAGTGCGAGTTGTGTCAGTGTGTGAGGAGCAATGATATAGTGTAGCAGCGGGTGTTCGTTGTGGAAAGTTGTGTGACAACAGCCGTGGAAACAGTCTGATCAGTTGTTTGCTGAGAAATTTAATGATGTCAAACTGCCAGCAAAGAGCGCCATGCAATGCTTAGTCCGAAAATGGTGTCAGACAAGATCTGTTTTGAACAAGTCAAAAAATATTCCTAAATGCACCAGCACACCAGTAAATGTGGCTGCAGTTCTCCAGGAAATGCTTCAGGGTTCTACCAAATCAACCAGACATCTCTCACAAGAGTCCGGCATATCATGTCAATCACATGAACAAGTACTCCACCTGAAGCTGCTCATGCAGCCCTACCGAGTGTCTTGGTCATGCATTAAAACCAGCAGATGCTCCTCAGCACCTCCAGTTTTGTGAGTGGCTGTTCACTGAGGTAACAATGAATGGCTTGTATATGGATCTGTTTTTTGTCTAATGAAACCTAGTTTCACCTGAGTGGTGATGTCAACTAACAGAAACACAGGTTCTGAGCAGCAGAGAATCCACATAGTGTCCATGAAATACCACTGCATGATCAAGAGGCTGGAGTTTGGTGTTTAATGTCTGCACAAAGCAGTATTGATCCCATCTTCTTTCGTTAGATGCTGACTTTGGCAGCACTACAGTGCCAAAATTTTGAAACCATTTGTGGCAGCATTAACGGAGGAGGAGAGGACCTACAGTTATTTCCAACAAGGTGGAGCAACTGCCCATACAGCCGGACAAACCTTGTAGCACATTTGCTCAATCTTCGTGCCTGAGAGAGTTTTTACCTCAGGTCATAGCCCTAGCTGGCCACCCACATCACCTGATGTGTCAGTGTGCGATTACTTTGTGTGGGAAGCCCTCAAGTCTAAGGTGTATCCCAACAACACTCAGTTTTAAAGAACTACAGCAGAACATTCTGGATGAGACTGCATCAGTTCCAGCAGTCCAGCTTTGCTCTGCCTTCAGCAACTTGCTGACCAGGGCCCAAAAGTGCCAAGGGATGAATGATGGTCACTTTCAACATCTGCTGTAGTCAGTTTAGTACTGTATTTCCTTTCCTCTGTTGTGTTTCTTTGTACCTTGAAACTGTTCTCTGGGCCATTTTTATTTGCCTCGTCCTGTACAGCAGATGAAAATGTCCTGGCCTTTCCTCATTGGGAATTTGTATCCTTAAAAGGTGAGTCACATAACAATAATTCTTGAAATATTGCCCAAGGGAATCAGCTACTTAGTTTGTTAGTTGTGAACTTTAAGCTTTTCCCAGTGTTTACTATGCTCCAATAGCTCATGAGAATGTGGTCAGATAAATTTGTCAAAAACACATATTTTGACAGCTACCCACCTGTTATTTTCAGGTATGAATTGGACACTGTCTTAAAAGACAGGGGAGGTTTGCCTGTCGAGGTTATTGGCTGTTTTCGACATACTTATCGGTCAACTTTCCCTCGAGCGATTCAAAAAAGATTGAGAGTTGTTTGCTTGTTCCATGGATAACAAATGCATTTTGTCGCTGTAATGTGGAATTGTTAGTTTACACTCAATTCTCTTTGTCAACAACAAAGTATGACAGCAAACTGACCATTTACACTGTGCTCTTTTGCATTGATCTTTGCTACCAGTAACTATTTTGCATACAGTGATTTACATTTAACTACACACACACACACACACACACACACACACACACACACACACACACACACAAAATAAAATTAAACGTTTTTAAATCTGTGGAGGCGTTGTCAAGGAAATATGATTTCAGATTTCACTCTGTCTTTGAAGTTAATTTTGTTATCCATTAGATCAGTGGTTGCATGACCCTAATCAAATGTCCATGCACCCCATGGTTCTCGGCCATATTTTTATAATAGTATGCATTTAGCACCTAACAGCTAAATCCAAAAATGTGAACCAACATTAAGAGCTTCTTACATGAGTATTTTTCTTGCTCAATAACAAACAAGAATACTCAACAGACACAGTAACATTTTAAGATGTGCTTAATTTTAATTGATGTTTGTGAATTCGGCCATGACCTAAATAAGGTCTGCTGCCTACCTCAGGAGCAGAGTCGTATGTAGTGCAGATGCTGTGGGGTGATTAGAAGTTGGAGGAGCAATATTTTACTGTGTCTTACAATTGCTGACAACTATACAATAGTGTACGCAACTAGCACTGATCAGCTGCTGTGGTACAAGGTGTACAACTTTGCTTCCGCCGATTTTTCGCCAACATTTAAGGCTTTAATGAAACAAATTGGTTACACATGTATCCTTCAAAGTATTTTCCATCGCGGGCCACTACTTTCTCCCACCTTTCTGGCAGTGTACAAATCCTGCGTCGAAAAAATTGTTCATCATTTGACGCGATCCATGAATCGAACCAATTTGTGATTTCTTCATAAGATCGGAAGTGTTGGTCAGCCAGGTCATGTGCCATTGATGTAAACAGGTGATAGTCAAATGTAGCAATGTCTGGAGAATACGGCGGGTGGGGCCGTTTGTCTTTTAATGTTCTGCTCAAACATATTAATTGCATTTGACAACGAGCACTTGTGCACTTGGTTTTAACACCTCATAGTACATGACGCCGAGCTGATCCCACCAAACGCAGAGCATGATCTTGGAGACGTGAATATTCGGTTTGACCGTTGACGTGAAAGCATGGCCGGGATATCCCATGATTTTTTGCGTTTAGGGTTATCACAATGAACCCATTTTTCGTCCCCAGTCACAATGTGATGCAGAAATCCCTTCCATTTTTGCCTCTGAAGCAAGTGTTCACAAACACACAAACACTGTTAAACGTTTCTTGGTTTCAGCTCACATGGGACCCAAGTTCCTTCTTTCTGAATCATGCCCATAGCCTTGAGACATTTTGAAATGGCTTGCTGTGTCACTCCCACTAATCGTGCCAATTCTTCTCGAGTTTGACACAAGTCTTCACTCAGCAACGTCTCCAATTCTGCATCTTCAAAAACATTCTCTCTTCCACCACTATGCCGGTCTACGACGTTAATCACCGTTCTTGAAGTGTTGAAACCACTCAACACATTCTTTCACTAATAGCGTCCTTACCATACGTACTTGAGAGCATTTGATGAGACTCAGCCACTGTTTTCTTCATATTGAAACAAAACAGTAACACCTCCGGCAAATGAAGAGAATCAGGCTCGTAAACTGACATTTTCAATCAAGAACAACTTTATGATGCAGACACAAATCGACTAATGTTTGAATGAGGTTATGTTGACCGAGGTCCAAGATAACTGCCTGACATCTGCAATCCGTTTCTTTTGACCGCTACTTACCGTTGTTGCCACCTATCGGCAAACAGCGCAAGCAAATTGTACACCTTGTATAAATGTCAAATGGAAGTAACATGGGTTCGTGAATGCACATTTTGTGACAGTCCTCTTCAAATCTGGTACGTGTTTGAAGCACTACAGACTGGAGCGTGGAATGTCGGATTCCTTGATAGAGCATGAAGGTTAGAAAATTTAAAAAGAGAAATGGATAGGTTAAAGCTAGATATAGTGGGAATTAGTGAAATTTGGTGGCGGACAAACCGGACATCTGGTCAGGTGAATACAGAGTTATAAATACAAAATCAAATACGGGTAATGCAGGTGTAGGTTTAATATTGAATACAAAAATATGAATACAGATGACCTACTATGAACAGCATAGTGAACACATTATTGTAGCCAAGACAGAGACCACACCCACCGCAGTAGTACAAGTCTGTGTACAATCTAGTTCCACAGATGAAGAGACTGAAGAATTGTATGATGTGGTGAAACAAATTATTCAGATAGTTAAGGGAGACGAAAATTTACTAGTGGAGCGGGACTGGACTTCAATAGTAGGAAAACAAAGATAAGGAGAAGTAGCAGGTTAATATGGACTGGGAGTGGGGGTGCAGGGGGGAAGGGGGCGGGGAGGGGAGGGGAGGTGTAGGAATTAAAGAGAAGCCACCTGATAGAATTTTGCACAGAGCATAATTTAATCATTGCTAACACTTGATTTAAGAGTAATGAAAGAAGGTTATACATGTGGAAGAGACCTAGACACACCAAAAGGTTTCAGATTGATTATATAATTGTTAGGAAGAGATTTAGAAACCAGATTTTAAATTGTAATCTATTTCCAGGGGCAGATGTGGACTGACCACAATTTGTCATTACATATAGATTAAAACTGAAGGGACTGCGAAAAGGTAGGACATTAAGGAGATGGAACCTGGATAAACTGAAAGAACCAGAAGATATTAAGAGTTGCAGAGGTAGCCATAGAACGATTGTCAGGAACAGGAGAGAGGAACACAGGAGAAGAAGAATGGGTAGCACTGAGAGATGAAATAGTGAAGGCAACAGAGGATCAAGTACGTAAAAAGACGAGGGCTAGCAGGAATCCCTGGGTGACGTGTTACGTGTATATATATATATATATATATATATAAAAAATCACACACACACACACACACACACACACACACACACACACACACACACACACGATCAAAATCAGATTTATTATTCTACCCACAATACAATGTACTGTATGTCAAAGAACAGACACCACACATTCATATAACTGATTCTCTTCCATGCACAATGAATCCACAAGCTTCAGTGCAGATGCACAATTATGTTTGGCCTCCTGCGGGAATCTCAAAGTAGCAAGCATGGAGGACAGGGATAGGGGCTACAGATGGGTGGCACTATGTGGGAATCTGGGTCATGCTACAATGAAAGCAAAACCCATTGCAGCTGTATATTTTAAATTTTATGTTTATCTCACTATCTCACATGCAGATTATCAATTTCAGGATAATACTGTCTCACCTTCAGGTACCTGTTGTGTGCGCTTCATTAACCGAATGCTGTGAGACTAATTGTCTTTCCATCATCTGATGTGCCTATAATGTGTGTGCCACACAAATTGGTATTTCATGTCAGATATCCTTGTATAATTGCTAGCACTTCATTTGTGAGGTCTTCATTGCTTTCTCTGGAAAACCCTTTTCCTAAATTCAGAGACAGTAAGGTTTTGCTCACAAGTTTTCTATCATAGGCCACTTTTTCAAACACTTTGGAAAGAGTGGCATAGGTCTGTATAATTATAGGTGGTTTGCTTATTTCCTCTTTTATAGATGGTTTTGACTACATAATATTTGAGCCTGTCAGGCAATATACCAGTCATGGATCAGAGAATTTGTGTATCATCATATGGCCAGCACAATACTTTAATATTGTGCTAGAAATCATCTGCCCAACCGACTCACTACTTTATAGTGGCCTGATGAATTCTGTAATTTCCTCAGTTGTATTTTTGGAATGGATGTATTTGTGGTGCCTGCAGTATATGCAAAATAACATGCCTCTGAACACAACTACACAAATATCGTGTAGGGGCCCCGCAAGCACGCAGAAGAGCCGCAACACGACGAGGCATGGACTCCCACTAATGTCTGAAGTAGTGCTGGAGGGAATTGACACCAGAAATCCCGCAAGGCTGTCTATAAATCCAGACGAGTACAAGGGGGTGGAGATCTCTTCTGAACAGCATGTTGCCAGGCATCCCACATATGCTCAATAATGTTCATGTCTGGGGGTTTTGGTGGCCAGTGGAACTGTTTGAACTCATAAGAGTGCTCCTGGAGCCACTCTGTATCAATTCTGAATGTGTGGGGTGTCACATTGTCCTGATGAAATTGTCCAAGTCCATCGAAATCCACAATGGACACATCAATGGATGCAGGTGATCAGACAGGATGCTAACGTACGTGTCACCTGTCAGTCATATCCTAGACGTATAGGGATCCCGTATCACTCCAACTGCACACGCCCCACACCATTGCAGAGCCTTCACTTGCTTGCACAGTCCCCTGCTAGCATACAGAGTCCATGGATCCACGAGGTTTTGAAATGAGACTCGTCCGACCAAGCAACATGTTTCTAGTCTTCAACAGTCCAATGTCGATGCTGACGGGGGCCTAGGCAAAGTGTAAAGCTTAGTGTCATGCAGTCATCAATGGTACGTGGTTAGCCTTTGGCTCTGAAAGCTCAAATAGATAATGTTTCGTTGATTGGTTCGTACACTGACACTTTCTGATGGCCCAGCATTGAAATCTGCTGTAATTTGCGGAAGGGTTGCACTTCTGTCACGTTGAATGATTCTCTTCAGTCTCCGTTTGTCCCGTTCTTGCAACAATGTCAGAGATTTGATGTTTTACTGGATTCCCGATATTCACAGTACACTCATGAAATGGTCACACGGGAAAATCCTCACTACCTTGGAGATACTGTGTCCATTGCTCGTGTGCCAACTATAATACCACATTCAAACTCACTTAAATATTGATAACCTGCCATTGTAGCAGCAGTAACCAATCTAACAACTGCGGCCAACACTTGTCTTATATAGGTATGCCGACCGCAGCGCCATATTCTGCCTGTTTACATATCTCTATTTGAATGCGCATGCCTATACCAGTTTCTTTGCCACTTCAGTGCATATGACAAAGTGCTGTAAGAATATGTTTAACACATTGACTGCCGCATGGCTACTGCCGTCCACAGCACAGCCTCACACCGAACACCTTGTGCCTGGCATGGCGCTGAAATATCTATCACTAAACATGCGGCAGTCAATGTGTGAAGAAGCATTTAATCTTCCCCTCTACATTGTCTCCTAAATGTGTCTCCAACCACTAACTTTATATGTGCCTTTTTCTTCAGGTTTGCTATTATTTCAATAATATATCCACTTGTTGCACAGCAATGGATAAGCACTAACCTGTGCCAAGCTATGGCAATGTCTCCACCCCATTTAAAGAAGTGTTTTTTAGTTATTTTTCCACCTTCCTTTTTAATGTTTGCAAGGAGTTTATCCACTATTACAATGTTTACTTTACCTTATCCACCAGAATTATTTTAGTTAAGTGCTGTGTACCATAGCAATCTTAGTATTTTATTAAGTATTTTCCATTTCTTTTTTCAGATTTGTAATTACAATTCCTGTCTGTCATTTTTAATTCATCCAAAACTTCTGCACATGCATATAACCTCATGCAAGTCACTACACCTCACTTTGAAGCTTGTGCCTTTACAATATCATTTCCAGTAAGTACTTAAAACTTTAGAGATGGTTAGAATTATTTCAATTGGACACTAATGTTCAAGTGCTGTACTAAATCTTCACTTTCATATATTTGAAGTCTAGGCAGATGGAAAAAATAACGTATCTGATAGAAATAACCAGTTATTGAGAAGTAGTGGTTACTGTGATAACTGCTCATCTGATACTAGCAGTTATTTCAATAACTGCCAACAGTGCCTCACACCATCTGTTTACCAAAGATTGTACTATGCTTTCCCGTCAACTCATCTCAGCCCTGGCTACCATGGAGAAGGACAGAACATCTGGAAGGTGTTCTTTACGCCATGGAAATAACGGACTGTGCACCAGCTGTTGACAGAACAGTGTACTGTTTGCATGCTCCCACTACTTTCAGCACAAACAATTTCATAAATTTAATGTCAGAGCGGTGGCTGATAGAAGCAAGCGTAAAGGCATTGCACATGTACACTCGTTACCTTGAGTCACCACAAAGAATTTGAGCAACTATGGAAATAACTGCCAGAGGTTGATATTTTTCTCTGGCAGTTATCTTATTCACTCACAGTTCTTGTTCCCTGGCAGTTAATGGGCTGCCACTGCAGTTAACCAGGAAGTTGACAACCGTGTTCCTGACTACCGTCAAAGGTCATAGGACCTGGTGATATTTCCGGAGAGGATAGTTACTGGAGTCAACAAAATATTTACGTACTGGTACGGAAATAGTCCCCCCCATGAACCATGGACCTTGCCATTGGTGGGGAGGCTTGCATGCCTCAGTGATACAGATAGCCGTACCCTAAGTGCAGCCACAACGGACGGGTATCTGTTGACAGGCCATACAAAAGTGTGGTTCCTGAAGAGGGGCAGCAGCCCTTTCAGTAGTTGCAGGGCAACAGTCTGGATGATTGACTGATCTAGCCTTGTAACACTAACCAAAACGGCCTTGCTGTGCTGGTACTGCGAACGGCTGAAAGCAAGGGGAAACTACAGCCGTAATTTTTCCCGAGGACATGCAGCTTTACTGTATGATTAAATGATGATGGCGTCCTCTTGCGTAAAATATTCCGGAGGTAAAATAGTTCCGCATTAGGTTCTCCGGGCAGGAACTACTCAAGAGGACGTCGTTATCAAAAGAGAAAACTGGCGTTCTACAGATCTGAGTGTGGAATGTCAGATCCCATAATCGGGCAGGTAGGTTAGAAAATTTAAAAAGGGAAATGGATAGGTTAAAGTTAGATGTAGTGGGAATTAGCGAAGTTCGGTGGCAGGAGGAACAAGACTTCTCGTCAGATGAATACAGGGTTAGAAATACAAAATCAAATAGGGGTAATGCAGGAGTAGGTTTAATAATGAATAAAAAAATAGGAGTGCAGGTAAGCTACTACAAACAGCATATTGAATGCATTATTGTGGCCAAGACAGACATGAAGCCCACAGCTACTACAGTAGTTCAAGTTTATATGCCAACTAGCTCTGCAGATGAAGAAATTGATGAAATGTATGATGAGATAAAAGAAATTATTCAGGTAGTGAAGGGAGACGAAAATTTAATAGTCATGGGTGACTGGAATTCGACGGTAGGAAAAGGAAGAGAAGGAAATGCAGTAGGTGAATATGTATTGGGGCTAAGAAATGAAAGAGGAAGCCGCCTGGTAGAATTTTGCACAGAGCATAACTTAAACATAGCTAACACTTGGTTCAAGAATCATGAAAGAAGGTTGTATACATGGAAGAAGCCTGGAGATGCTAAAAGGTATCAGATAGATTATATAATAATAAGACAGAGATTTAGGAACCAGGTTTTAAATTATAAGACATTTCCAGGGGCAGATGTGGACTCTGACCACAATCTATTGGTTATGAACTGTGGATGGAAAAAAAAAAAAAACACACACACAGTAAAAAGGTGGGAAATTGAGGAGATGGGACCTGGATAAACTGAAAGAACCAGAGGTACAGAGCTTCAGGGACAGCATTAGCGAACAATTGACAGGAATGGGGGAAAGAAATACTGTAGAAGAAGAATGGGTAGCTTTGAGAGACGAAATAGTGAAGGTATCAAAGGATCAAGTAGGTAAAAAGACGAGGGCCAATAGAAATCCTTGGGTAACAGAAGAGATACTGAATTTAATTGATGAAAGGAGAAAATACAAAAATGCAGTAAGTGAAGCAGGCAAAAAGGAATACAAACGTCTCAAAAATGAGATCGACAGGAAGTGTAAATTGGCTAGAGGACAAATGTACGGATGTAGAGGCTTATCTCGAGGGGTTAGACAGACACCGCCTACAGGAATATTAAAGAGACCCTTGGAGAAAAGAGAACCACTTGCATCAATATCAAGAGCCCAGATGGAAACCCAGTTCTAAGCAAAGAAGGGAAAGCAGAAAGGTGGAAGGAGTATATAGAGGGTCTATACAGGGGCGATATTCTTGAGGACAACATCATGCAAATCGAAGAGGACGTAGATGAAGATGAAATGGGAGATATGATACTGCGTGAAGAGTTTGACAGAGCACTGAAAGACCTGAATCGAAACAAGGCCCCTCGGAGTAGATAACATTCAATTAGAACTACTGATATCCTCGAGAGAGCTAGGCCTAACAAAACTGTGCCATCTGATGAGCAAAATGCATGAGACAGGCAAAATACCATCAGACTACAGGAAGAATATAGTAATTCCAACCCCAAAGAAAGCAGGTGTTGACAGATGTGAAAATTATCGAACTATGAGTTTAATAAGTCACAGCTGCAAAATACTAACGCGAATTCTTTACAGACGAATGGAAAAACTAGTAGAAGTCAACCTCGGGGAAGATCAGTTCGGATTTTGTAGAAATGTTGGAATATGTGAGGCAATACTGACCCTACGACTTAGCCTATAAAATAGGTAAGGGAAAGGCAAACCTATGTTTCTAGCATTTTTAGACTTTGAGAAAGCTTTTGACAATGTTGACTGGAATACTCTCTTTCAAATTCTGAAGGTGGCAGGGGTAAAATACAGGGAGCGAAAGGCTATTTACAATTTGTACAGAAAGCAGATGGCAGTTAAGAGTCAAGGGGTATGAAAGGGAAGCAGTGGTTGGGAAGGGAGTGAGACAGGGTTGTAGCCTATCCCTGTTGTTACTCAATCTGTATATTGAGCAAGCATTAAAGGAAACAAAAGAAAATTTCGGAGTAGGTATTAAAATCCATGGAGAAGAAATAAAAACTGAAGTTTGCCAATGACATTGTAATTCTGTCAGAGACAGCAAAGGACTTGGAAGAGCAGTTGAACGGAATGGACAGTGTCTTGAAAGGAGGGTATAAGATGAATATCAATAAAAGCAAAATGAGGATAATGGAATGTGGTTGAATTAAGTCGGTTGATGCTGAGGGAATTAGATTAGGAAATGAGACACTTAAAGTAGTAAAGGAGTTTTGCTATTTGGGGAGCAAAATAACTGATGATGGTCGAAGTAGAGGATATAAAATGTAGACTGGCAATGGCAAGGAAAGCGTTTCTGAAGAAGAGAAATTTGTTAACATCGGGTATAGATTTAAGTGTCAGGAAGTCGTTTCTGAGAGTATATGTATGGAGTGTAGCCATGTATGGAAGTGAAACATGGACGATAAATAGTTTGGACAAGAAGAGAATAGAAGCTTTCGAAATGTGGTGCTACAGAAGAATGCTGAAGATTAGATCACATAACTAATTAGGAGGTATTTAATAGAATTGGGGAGAAGAGGAGCTTGTGGCACAACTTGACTAGAAGAAGGGATCGATTGGTAGGACATGTTCTGAGGCATCAAGGGATCACCAATTTAGTACTGGAGGGCAGCATGGAGGGTAAAAATTGTACAGGGACAACAAGAGATGAATACACTAAGCAGATTCAGAAGGATGTAGGCTGCAGTAGGTACTGGGAGATGATGAAGCTTGGACAGGATAAAGTAGCATGGAGAGCTGCATCAAACCAGTCTCAGGACTGAAGACCACCACCACAACAACAACATCAATACTATTAATTCAGACTCCCACAATCTGGATACCCAAAAAGAATTAGTTAAACAGAGGAAAAATGCTATCATAATCACGTCCAAGGTGTTTAAATCTGTAATCTGTTACTATTACAAGGTCAACACAACCAATCATCCACTAGAATTCTGCGTACAATAATGCCAAATATAAGGGAGATACACAACAAACTGATGGCTTCTAGAAATGTAATTTAGTCATTCTCCCAACAAAAAATTAAGACTCCTCACACCAGCTGAAAAATCCTAGCAGTTTTCCAAATCTCACATAAAACTTGGATTAGCATACACTCAATTTCCTCAAATGGACTATCTCGTACAAGTGTAAATGAATCTACCACATTACATATATTTTGGTGTTTTATTACAGGCCGTACACTTATTCTATTAAGTTCGAAGCACAAGACACTAAACTTCGAATTTTACCTAAAAGCTTCAGCTTCCGTATTAGTCCATACTTTAAAAAAAGCAAATTTTTAACATTCCACTTAAACAGTGCTGTTACAAAGTTCCACGTACTTTCTGTTGCAGTCGCAAGGATAATATTACTACCAGTGACTGGTAACGTACATACATGTAATACGAAAAACCAGTAACCATCCAAACGAATTAAAGTGTACCAGATAGTTAATTAGCTAAGGTTATGGCACAATTCATACAACATTCCTGCCACTTTGCAGTTCTCGCACTTGTAATTAACTGATAACTAAATTGATAGATTCCACCTTTGTTATTTAACTGTAAACCCATCTAGAGTATTCAGTAGATAATAACTGACAGTTATAAATAACTGTTAAAAATATCAGTTATAAAAGAATAACTGTAACCATGATAACAGTTACTCCAAAGTAACCGTTTCGCCCATCTGTAAACCTAGGTTAGAAAATGCACAAATTCTGAAATTATGCTTATCTTGCACTCCACAGGAGAAATATGCAGTTATCTGCATTAGTAAATGATCAAGCCAAGTGTGCATGTTCTCTATAACAACAAAAGTGAGCATGTTGTACAGATTGGTTGTCCTCTGACGGATTATGGCGGGTCAAGTTAGGCACTGCTTATATTCTGAGACCTGAGTTTCTCCTGGCGTATACAATTTTCAAACAACTTACGGGAATTCAGTCAGGTAGTATTACTAGCGACCACTGATATTACGGTGGCAGCACACCCTGCCAATTGTCTTGAAAATGGCAGGATGTGCTCCGGCAGAAATATTGGCGGTCACTGTTAATATTACCTGGCTGAATTCCTGTAAGATGTTTGAAAACTGGTTATATTGTCAATGTTTCTAGACCTTAGATGAATAAGTGGTGAATAAAATGCTTTCATTACACATCTTTATTGATGGTGACAAAACCATGTACGTCCCAAACAAACACCGAACTCCACAAACCATCCTTCCTTTTGCCTTGATAAAATTTTCCGCAAATTATTCCTTACGCAAAAGCTGCATGTGAGCCACTTATGATAAAAGTTAGTACGCCCAAAAACACTCAACAACCCAGATTTTATATTGAGGTCACATTGTGTAAACTATCTAACATACTGTGTATATTATTTGCCTGTGGCAGCTGATAAACACAGATCATATTCTGCATGGCACTTAGCTTCAATAAATAGATAAATCAATTTTTTCAGATTAAGTTTTATTTGAACAGCTGGGGCTTAATACTAGTCCCCTTACTCCCGAAGGATCATGCCTGTCTACACTGTAAGCTTTGCTCATGTACACAAGCAACACAGTGAACATGCAGCACATTACCAGCTTACACTACAATTGCTCCTACCTCTTGACTCACTGAACCATTAATCACCATTATTTTAATGTATGTCTTCAAGCAGGAGACATTTTAATACAAGCCCTCTACAAGATGTTACACCAGGATGGACTTGTTCTAGCCAGAACAATTTTGTATTGCATATGCTAATAAGACAATGTTTAAGTGACAAACATGCATCATCATAATCCGCATGCAGTTACAAAGCCATAAAAAATGTGGAAAAATGCCTTACCTAATTACAATTCAAAGGTAAATAAAATTAACACTTTCTTTATTGCAATATACCCATGATTACACAAGTGAACAATGAAATAATGAGATACAATTTTACTAAATATGAGAGGCAATGAAGGGAGGGAGAGAGAGAGAGAGAGAGAGAGAGAGAGAGAGAGAGAGAGAGAGAGAGAGAGAGAGAGAGAGAGAGAGAGGGAGGGAGGGGGAGGGGGTTGATGGGCACAGGTACCATTACAGTTGGTTCTAACGGCAAAAAATGCCTTGCCAGGTACTATCAGTTTCTTAATTATAAATCTACACAAATTGATACTGCACTCTGGATACCATACATCAGATCGTAATTCTTCTTTCTCAAAATACGAAACTAATATTGATATATAACTAAAATATGATTATTTCTAATTTAATTCTTCTGCAATAAAACTAACAGTCTTCGTCATTAGGTTGGTCTCGGAAAATGTAATCCATTCCCCAAATTCATGGCTGTAAAATAACATACCAAATCAATTAAAAACTGTCTACTCATTGTCAAGATGAAACTTATCATAATGCAACAATACAATGTCCTCGGTGGTGCAAGTGTTTGAAATTTGGTGCTACAGAAGAATGCTGAAGATTAGATGGGTAAATCATGAAACTAATGAGGAGGTACTGAATAGAATTGGGAAGACAAGAAATTTGTGGCACTACTTGACGAAAAGAAGGTGTCCATTGACAGGACACATTCTGAGACAAAGTGATAACCAATTTAGCATTAAGATAGGTGTGGAACCTAGAAACTATAAAGGGAGACCAGAAGGTGAACAAAGTAAGCAGATTAGGAAGGATGTATGCTGCAGCAGTTATATGAAGCATTCCAAGCTTCTGTAAATATCTGAACAATGATTACACTCACAGTGTAATTGTCAAGAGGTCTTGTTACTAACATACGAAAGAGGATGATGGGCTCTGCACTCTGCCATTTTACCAATAAATCTGACAGGGGTGCAATGGGGAGTTTCCCTTAAAAAAAAAAAAGTTTCATGCTATACAGGCAAGCTGAGATTTTAAAAAATTAATTGTGCTAATCTTAAAGGAAAGATTCAAATAGTACAACCGACTGCAAAATTCAATGATGCTCTTAATTTTAATAGGAAATTTGGCTGCAGAGGAAAATTTGAATTTCCATTCATCCTTCAATTAAGAAACTTGGTATAGATACACTCCCTTAAATCATGTTACACACCGTTAATCGTCTTCCTCATCATCTTTTCCATTCTCTGCTTCCTTCTCTTCATCTTTTCCATTTTCTGCTTCTTCCTCTTCATTTTCTGCTTGTGAACCCCCCCCAGCTCCATCAGTTTCTTCTTCGGAATGCTCACTTCCGTTTGCTGTATTTTCATCCATCATTTCCTCAGTTGCAGGATCTAGATCCTGTAGCATTACAAGAATTCTTAACACTTAATCTAAAAACAATATATCAAGTTTCAGACTTTGCATCTATTTGCAACTGTCTGATACAAAGAAATACAAAATGTGAATCACACTATTTCAATTACATCATCCAGCAAACAACATATATTACATATGGTCTCTTACTACTATGTACCATTTACACGTACAGATAATAGGGTGCTGAGGTCTGAAGAGAAAGTGGGATGAGGTGGCCTTGCTGAGTTTTATGACTACAGAATGACCACTTCCCAGTTATCCCCTGAGCTCAAAATTACATCTACAAACTGCTGAGAAGACTAGTGACCATGTTCTACCTCGTGGCACACGGGAAGCACATAATGCCTTCATTCCCCATCTCCAGTGCCTTTAGGATTTCATAGATCCAACGTAATTCCTCTGGAAGTTGAATCCTTAAGACATGCCAGGAAAAAATACTCAGCAGCTGATAGTATGGCACCACTGGTGGTAACTTAAATTTGTGTGCTCTTCTGAAAATTTGTGGATGATCTTGTTTAAAAATAAAATTTGCACGATTTCTTTTACTTTTATCAGATTTAGAAAGACCTGGAATCACTACTAACCAGGGAGAATTATCACTCCAACCCCATGTTGACAGCGATATGAGATTCCCTACTGTAATAAAAGTTGAAGACAATGATAGAAACAATACTGATCCAAATATCAAGCAGAAATGCCCTGAAGGCCAGACAAGAGCCTTGCTGCACCTTTCCCAAATCAGAGATTTACTCACATAGACCCCTGCCATACAAAGGGAATCACTCCACAGGCTACTAAAGTTGAGACTTTTCCTGTCTACCACTGTTCCGTACCACAAAACACAAAATTATCTGCTAAAAATGTGTGGATATATATTATGTAATAGAAAACTTCCAACAATATCACATCAGCATTTAAACAAATTAGCTGAGGCCTTACATAATTAGTAAGTCATTTTGTGTGATCTAAGTGCAAAGTAGGGCTCATAACTTGTCAAAGGTGAATTACAAAGACCCAAAATACGAGGTTGTTTGATAAGCCTATTAAAAAGCAAGGAAATTTTTTTTCGTAAACAACTCCCTTCACTTCTCAACAGCCGCCTTTGAAGTACACACCCTTGGTCCAGCAATACAGCTTTTTCATCGCACCAGACAAGTAGGTCCTGTGAAACTCTGCAAAATACTCGTTTACTGAAGTTATCACTTCTCCATTTGATGAAAATTGCTTTCCAGCAAGCCGAAATGTCAAGTTGGGGACCAGGAAGAAGCCACATGAGAAAGCCAGTGAATAGTGTGCATGAAGAACCAATTCAAAGCCTAATTCATGCACTTTTACCTTTCTTATCACTGACGTGTGCGCCAACTTTTGTCTTTTTTCAGCTAACCCAAGATCCAAACGGTCCAACAATAAGGCATAACAGAGTCCAATTATGGTTCTGCTTTTTTCCAAGTAATCTATGAGGATTACTCTAATTTCTTGGGATTTCTAATAAACAGTAGCCATCATCTTACTAGCTAACAAAATGGGCTTTGCTTTCTTTGGTGCAATTTCACCAACCTTTATCCTCCGTTTTGATTGCCAGTTTGACTAATGAGTCATGACAGATCAAAGAGTCATCAACAGTCGGAGGTCTTGCGGACTGCAAGTAAACGTCTCCAGACATTGTGCTGATGTTCATCCGGATGCACTTTTGGTTGACTGTAAGCAATCACAGCACCCACTTTGCGCATAGTTTCGAAGCCAATTGTGCAAGCAAGATGATATGCACTCACTGACTACAGTCTCAGCACTAATTTTTGTCTGTTGGTCTTGCAGTACCATACATGGCTTCGCCCATAGTTTCCTTTGTGGCGGCCTCAACTGGATGGCCAGAGCACAATTGATCTTTGGTACTTCTGAGTGGCAGTCCAACCTTCCACATGAAAATGTTTAACAACAGCACAAAACTTTTCCATTTTCAACTGCAGTCAACACTTACTGAATCAGACAGTGAACAACAAACTGCACACAGTACATTATTAAAATTCTGGATACAATCCTCGGAATACTCAAGGATATCACACGTGGAGGGGGGGGGGGGGGGGGGGGGAAGGTTCCATTTTTTCCTGGAAATTTACCAGACTCATCACAAGCCATCCTTGTATACAAAAACACACGCTACACAGTTGAGAAGACAGTTACATGAAAAGCACATTGTAAGAAGATACATGCAAACGACGGGCAAAAACTAAGTATGTCCAAAGCTATGGACCAAAAATCTAATAAATGTCTGTTGTACCCACTGTCAATATCAACAGAAAAAATTTATACTCTTTGCAAGAACTATCAACAGCCATTTCTCCACTTACAGTATTTGTGTACATATGTGATTATGTCAGGTTCAGAATCTATCAAGGCAGCAATAGATCCACTTACCATCTACTCACTAATCAGCCTGATACAAATTTCTCCACGATTTTTTCACAATAATGAGCACACAAACCGTTTTCCGTTAATTACCCATAAATTATTGCACGTCAACAGGTATTAGCTCCCTCTCATCTGTTCAGAAGTCCACTTCCCTGTTACTTTACCGTTAAATAATCGAAAACAATAAATGAACTAACAATCTAATTTAGTGCGTAACGCTTTTCCAACCTCAACTACTCTCCATTGAAAGCTTATAGTTTACATCATACACTGGCCACATTTTACCACTTCCTCATGCTATTCCGAGTAGCCATCAGACTCTCAGAAAAACTATGGCTTACAAAATGTGAAATCCAGCGAAACCTCATCGCCTAAATTGTCAATTTCTTTTTGCCAATAACTGAAATGGCATAACAAGATTTGATCAGACTAACTGAAATTTAAATACATACATTAAAAACCATTACATTCATCATGCACAAGATATAAATGGCAATAGGAACTATAGTTTCAATGTTCAGTTTGTTGAAACAAGTAATATTCAGGTTTGTGTCTCGTAATCTTTAGACGCTATGATTAACCCTTCCACATTGTCACCAAACAAAGTTGTTACGCACCTCAAGTACAAAAAGGATCAAAAACCCAGAAATGATGAAGGCAAGGATATTCTCTAACTACTCAATTTTTGATCAAAATTATCAAAAAAAACACCACTAAAAATTTATGAATCATTACATATTTCACACATTACAAGAATTACTGTTATGGAAGGCCTTAACCCCAGTATTAGCAGCATGATCGCACATCAGACAGGAGAGGTACCAACAGGCAATAACTTTGAGGAAACTATGCCAAACCTCTTTCTGATAGGGATGCAACAGTTTACCATTACGCTAATTCAACTAGTTTATACAATTACAAAAAGTAAACTAACATTACCTTTGAAGAGGATGGCTCATCACTTTTGAAAAAAGTACCTACACTTCGCTGCCAACCAGGTATTGGTTGTTTTGTTATTGGAGGAAGTCTACCACTGCCACTTTTTGAACCTGGAACAAAAAGAGGAGTACTACCTAGAGCAACAAAAATGTTCAACACTTGCAATTCACAGAACTGCAGTCATAGCATATCTCCAATAACTGATTGCATAAGGCACTTAAATTGGGCAACAGAGCACTAAACCAAATATAACCATCAGAAATCTATCCTGTGGAACGGTGAAAGAAAGCGTTAGCATATCTCACTAATATCAGAAAACAAATCAACAAGTGCACGAGAATGGTACTCTTGCAGGTTGGTAGTGGTATTGCGTTGTCAAGTTCCCCCCCACACCTGTCATCTGATGAATGCCTCAGTTAAATTCATGTTCTGTAGACCATTTTGCGTGATAAATCTTAATGACGTGGAACGAGTCATTTTAAATTCACATCAGTCACTGAAAAAAATAAATGGGAACACTATTTTCATGCTCTTTTTTATACTGAGAGCATCATACAAGAATTAACAAAAGCTAGATCCACAATTGTATGTAATCAAGTACACTGAATATTTAACTCAAAATATCTAGAAGCTGTGTGTGTTTCGTGTTCGAGTCAAACATAATCAACATGGAAATTTACTCAAAGTCACAACACTGCAACCACCTTCAACTGCAAGAACTGCCACAAATACAATAACGATTCTTTAAAGAAATCCCTACAAATTAAGTTCTGAAAAAAGAAGATGCGATCAGTAGTTATAACTACAACCCATTGTTGAATCCCACAGATTAGTAGCTGTCTAAAAAAACTCGTGAAGCACCTACCTTTGCTTTTACTTTTCTTTGCAGGCGCTGGTGCCGGCGCTACCTTCCTCGGCGCCTTAGCAGCAACAGCTGTAAGAGCAACGAAACAAATATCAAAAACAGTGCGAAAATGCATGTTCCGAGATGTAAATTTCACTGTGATGAAAACGGGAACATACTTAACGCTCCTTCAACATCCACATAAATGTTAGTCAATATCTGCAAAATAAAATAAAGGAGAATTTTATATTAACGTAATGACCTGTAACGGGGAACGAAAATCCAGCTTGGACATCACGAGCGACTTCGTGTCACTTGACTGTCAAAACTTAAACTCCGGAATGAATTACACATCAGCCCTTAGGTTTTACCCACATTAATTTCAAAGAAAGAGAATACCAACCTTTGCTCGCTGCGTTCGAGGCTCGCGTTCGGACCATTTTGCAGTTCTGCGCTTGAATCAACAAGAAGACTGACACCTGATGCTTAACTTTTCCCGCAAAAATATGGAGCAAAGTTACTATACCTCAACAGTACCAGCCAGAGATCACAGGTAACAACTTTAGAAGTTAATGATGCCAACCTTCGGCCATAGCTGGCAAAACAGAAGAATCAATATTGGAAAGGTATTTTTTTTATTTCCTTATAATGCTAAAGCCCGGTACACACACAACGATCTGTCTGCGCAGACATCGGCGCAAATGTCTGTACATGCAAAAAATCGCTGCAAATGTGGTGTGTTCACACGACACAAACCCCAATCTACTACTCGCCCGCCATCTGTCGGTGTAGAAAAGAAATATCAGTGGCAAGCGACTACGCTCTCCGTAAACGTCAAAAATTTAATTCAGTTATTTTGAAATATAGAAATGGAGGAAGTTTTGTTGTGGTCTGTGTTCGCAACTTGTGTTGCAAAAAACATTCAGACCAACCGCAGGAAATAGAGAAAGCGGTAAAAATGGTGTAGACAGTGGCTGCTAAAGCGAAAGCAGTTTTCTCACGTAAATTTACTGCGAGAGTTGCAGGGCGAACCTAACGACTGTCGAAATTATTTGCGGATGGATGTCGAAACTTATAATTATCTCTTAAAGCTTGTAACCCCTCATATTATGAGAAAAAAATACTTCATGAGAATGGCAATTTCTCCTCATGAACGGCTGGCAGTAACGTTAAGATTTGTAGCAACAGGAAGGAGCTACAATGATTTGGAATTTTCAACGGCAATATCGAAACAAGCGTTGAGTGAAATAATACCCAACACATGTGAAGCAATTTACGCTGTCCTGTAGGATGAGTTCATGAAGACAAGTCAAGTAAATTAAGTCTGCAAAGTTACAGATAATATTTTTAATGTTGTAAACGTGTTTGAAACACAGTAGGCCTATATTATTAGAGATTATATACCTACATGACCAATGAGCTATGGTTTACTTTGTTTCTGAGTAGGCATTTTCAGTTCGCTACTGTGTAGAAGCAACCTGTTACAAACTTTTGTTACAGGATGCAAAACTCCACTTTGAATTCTAGACAGAGTTCGCAACGATTTTTTTAATTTTTTTATTACTGTTTCTCTGTTTGCCGTGGCGGCAACTGCCGGCAATTTTTCAATTACAGCATTGTATGCTGCTGTCTTTTTGTCTCCGTCACTATATTCTTTACTTTTAATCTTCCACAAACATGGGTGGTTTATATATATTTCAATGAATTCACTTACAAACTCTCGAGAACACTGACGAGTATCAGCCATTTTAATGCCCTGTGCGCACAAATACAAACACTAGACTGAGCAAACAGCTGTTTCGCGCCAGATTTGCGGCGATCTGCTGTCCACACGCTCCAACTTGTCTGCGCAGATGTGGTTTGAACCCACGGATTTGAGAGGTTTCGCTCAAACCTCCAACTCCAACTTCCATGTTTGCACACACCTCAGGTTGGTGCAAAACTCCTGTCCACATGCAACGATCTGTCTGCGCAGATCTGATGTGCGCAGACATTTGCGCAGACAGATCGTTGCGTGTGGACGGGCCTTAACAGTTTTTTGATATGAGCATTGAATGTAAATGTTAAGTGCTGAAATGGAAATTTATTTGTGACTTCATAGATTTAAAGCTCCTCTTGGCCCCCATAAATATCCTACATAAACAGAACAGTGTTCGTATTGGCGCGATCATTGAGTAATGATTCTTCTGCACGGTAGTACAAAGTTTGGCTACAAAATTAAATGCCATACCATTAAGGTAACTGTATATTTACAGAACCTGTGATTTTTGTCAGAACTTTGATCAACTCTAAAAATAAAAGACAAAGCTGAACTGCTGAGACAAAAACCTTATTTTCCGATGTAATTTCAGCCCATTGCAGACAACACAAAACTTTAGAAGAAGTGCTATTCGGAATGCAATACATGTCTTTCAGCATCGTCAGTTGCCAGATATCGTCATTTTACTTGCAATTTAATGCGACATAAATTATTATTATTATTATTTTCGATTATTCCCAATTAAGTGAGCGTTTGAACTTGAATTCCTTTATGATGATTGTTTATGTTTTTTCTGAGCCCAAATTTTCTTCATGTGTCCACTGTGTTGCTTTTTTCCCTCCGCTGTCCATTTGCATCCTGGTCTCTTCAGTGTTGTGGTGTCAAATTTATGTTTTTTGATGATGTTCCTGAATTCAGTTCTATTTTCTGCATCGTTTACTGTTATGTGTGCTTGTCTGAGGTCCTCTTCAACTTCTTTTATCCATTTTGTTTTTCCCCTGCCTGAGTTGGTGACTTTAAGAATTCGCTTTGAAATTCTGTTTTCATTCATCCTGTGGATATGTCCGTAGATCTGCATTCTTCTTTTCATTATTGTATCCGCAATCTTGTCTGTGTATTTATATAATTCTGATGTTGGTCTCTTCTTCCAGATTCCTTGCTCTTGTATGGAGCCAAAAATTTTCCTGAGAATTTTCCTTTCTTGTTTCTCTATTTCTTTGATTTTAGTTTGCCCACCTATTTGTGTTGTTTCAGATGCATACAGTGCCTCTGGAAGTACGACAGTGTTGTAGTGCCTCAATTTTGCGATAATGGATATGGACTTTTTGTTATAATAGTTCCACGTGAGTTTATATGCTTTCTGTAGTTTTTTATTTTTTCCTCATTGGCCTTTAGGTTGATCCCTGATGGCTGGATGATTTCTCCCAGGTACTTAAAATGTGGTACTTGTATGATTTTCCCATAGGTTGTCACAATAGGCAATTTGTCTTGTGGCACTCTTTCTATGTGCTGGGTTTTCTCATATGAGATTTGCAGGCCAGTTCTTTGTGCAATTTCGTGTAACTTCTCTATGGCGTTAGTGGCTTCTTTTCTATTATTTGTGAGGATTGCAAGGTCATCCGCAAAAGCTAAACACTTCACATTGCATCTATTATCTTTTCTAATGTCAATTTGGATTCCTTTGACTTCTTTTTCCCATGTCCTGATAATTTTTTCAAGAATTATATTAAAGAGTAATGGTGAAAGTCCGTCACCCTGTCGCACTCCAGTTTGGACTTCAAATGGTTCCGAGATATCCCCCATAAATTTAACCTTGGAGACTGTGTCAGTAAATGTTTCCCGAATGATTGCTCTTGTCTTTCTGTCAATGCTGAATTCTTCCAGCGTCTTGCAGAGCACTACTCTGTCTATTGAGTCATAGGCCTTTTTTAAAATCTACAAAAGTAACCACTGTGTTTCGGGTGTTTCTCATCTGGAGAATCATTTTCAGATTCCAGATCTGCTCTATGCATGATCGTCCCTTGCGACATAAATATGTATTAAACTTTTGTGTAAATCCAAATAATGTGACTCAGAAGGCTTTAAGAATTGATTTTACTCGGACGAAAATGATTTTCGAACGAAACGTCGTCCTCAAATGATGGCTCCCTTACTGGATGTTCCCAAACGATTCTTATGAATACTCATTTCTACATATAACATTTGTGGTTTCACTTTTTCTTCGTCAATGAGAGCCCCATACACATGCGACAGATCACAGCGATCTGTCGCGTGGGCTACCGATCTACAGCAAGCACTGGTTGCCTGGAAGTGAGGCAGTTCACCATCTTGTTGGGACCAGATCAAGAGTTTCTCACCTAAATTACTGTGTGAAACTTGCTCTCTCTACTTGAAGCCACTTTTGCATCTTAGTGCATGCTTAGATATGGCATACTTTCGCAGAGTCATGCTCATAATCAGACAGCTGAGAACAGTTTGGAATTCAGAAGAGTTGTTCTACTGAGAATGCCATTTAAATGTTCACTCACCATATTTTATAAGCATTAAAAGTAAAACAGCTGTGGTTGGTATTTGCTGTGACCTTCCTAAGACATATGACTGTATGAATCACTGTGACCTCCTGGATAAATCGAAGTTTTAGGGGACTGTTGGCATACCCAATCAGTGGATTCTGTCACATATAACCAAACAAATACCAGAAAATTGTGCTCAGCAATTCATCCAATATCGTCTGGGGACGTAATTCTCACTGGAAAAAAAAATCGTGTATGGGGTTCCCCAAGGCTCAATCTTAAGCCCACTATTGTTCTTGATATGTTTAAACTATCTCTATCTAATGCACAATAAGCAGAAATAGTTCTTTTTGCAGATCACACTAGTATTGTAATCAATCCAAGAATATGTACAGAAACAGAATAAATGAGAAACAATGATTTTAAAAATATCATTGTATTATTTTGTTTGACTTGTCTCGTCCTCAGTTTCAAAAAGGCATGACATATTCAGTTCCACCCAATTAGAACTATTACACTAATGATAAGTATAACACATGATGAGAAAATAACAAATAGGGTGCAAACTTTAAAAAATCATTCTTAGGTGCCCATATTGATGATGGTCTAAACTGGAAAAAGCTCATTTTGGAGCTCCTAAAACAAATTAGTTCAGCCACATTTGCACTTAGAATGACTGAAGATCTTGGGGAGAGACAAATCAGTAAGTTGACATATTTTCTTTCAGTAATGTCATATGGAATAATGCACTGGCATAACTAATTTTTAAGAGAGACAATCTTCATTGTTCTAAAATGGGCAGTAAGAATAATATATTGTGCTCATCCACAACCATCTTATAGAAATATGATTAAGAAGTTGGACATTCTGACTATTGCTTTGTGATATGTTTATTCCTTTACAAAGTTTCTTGTAGATAACCCACTACAGTTCAAAAGGACCAATGACATAAATAATCACAGTACAAGAAGAGAAAATAACATTCATTACTCCACATTAGGGTTCTCTCTGGCATAAAAATGGGTCCACAATGCTGCAGCAAATAGTTTGATCACTTGTTTGGTGATATGCAATGTCCGACAGACAGAAAAATAAAATTTGAAAACAACTTGAAAATAGTTTCTTTAAAAATTCCTTCTACTCCATAGATTTACTTTTATTTTAATGTGTAAAACGAGGTGGGTACGAATTTCCAACACACATCTGTATATTCTTTTTTTTAAATAAATAAAACACTTATGAATGTTCAGCACATAGCCATATTTTCAAATTAATTTTTGATGTGGGTGTAAAATGACTCATTTCAAGCCATTACTATTTATCAAGCAAAATACTTCATGGAACGTGAAACTAACTAGCTAACTTTATTTATTAATGTGAAATTTCATTCCTTCAGCATTGAATACATCATGACAGAACAGCAAACTGTTTAAATTTAAGTCGAATTATTATCTGTGATACTTAACAACACAAACAGTACAAGATCCTCCCTGACATTTCACTATCGAAATGAACGATTTTCATGGTGTAAGCAATGAAATGAAGCTTTTTAGCCCCAGGAACAGCACAATATTGTATGAAAATTATTGACTTGAATTTAGGGGCAATTAAGCACTAACAATAAAATCAAAAACTTACGCTTAATCCTATCTTTGTCTCTCTCTCATACTTCCCCTCCCTTCCTAGAATGTTTAGGTTATGTGACACATCAATTTCATTCAAGAATTTTGCACAATTGGAACTATATATTTCCACCATAATGTTAACCTGTCATTACAATCACTAGTGCATATATGTTCAGTAGTAATGTCTGTAACAAGGATTCAGTTTTGTATCATGTTGGTACACTGAAATAACAAAAGTTTATTTAATTTTGTCTTAAAGTAGTAAAATTCAAACCTGTTCACCAGAATTAGTTAGAAATGGTACAACTGATGTAATACTTAACGTCTGTACACCTGTGTGCCTCACAATTCAAATACTAGATTTTCACAGAAATGATTATGCAACTGTTGTTTTGATTATGTAAATTTATATCATGTATACAGAACAGAAGATTTATATTATCAGTTTCACTTGTAAATTTAAAAAATGTAAAAACTATGTCTACTTGCTATTACTTGAACGGGCTTCAAAAGTTTTGTCCAGGCTTCATCTGTGCAAACCTTTTGAGAGAGTGTGAAATCTAACAGCTAGTTTCTTCTTCTTTAATGTTTCTAACCATCAGATTCTCATTCACATTAATTAATTGAAAAGCAAATAACATGTCAATAGCAATCCTAAGCATAGCCAAATCTGGACAAATTAATACCACACTTTGGAAACCATTATGGTGAAATAAAACTTGTACAAAGTATTCCCCATGGCTCAAGTAGACACTGTACTATTTACTTAAATCACTAAAATATGGTTACAAATTTTGTCTGTGATACATATTTTAGATCTAATGTTATTTGAAACTCAAGAAACAGAATTAAATTGAAATATGAATCTTACTATATAACTGCAAACCTTTATCCTGTCTGTGTGATAAACAGTAATTGTAATTAACTGGAATGATGATTGCAAATAATGTAAACAAACTATTTTAAGGAAGTTAGAAGACTGTTACTACTAAATGAAATATATTTTTATTGATGCTAGGAAACATGTCAGGAAGAAATTATATTCGGTATTTTTCATGTAATCCATTAAAATGCAATACGTTTTGTTATATTTACATATCTCACTGTGAATGAGACTGTTGTGTAACAAATAACAATTTTATTCATAAGGTTGTTATGTAACAAAATTCATATACTGTCTAATGTATTTTCAGTTTACGATTTATATTATGTTATTTAGCGTTCTAATATGTGCCAACATTAATTGTATTTTATTAATTTTCTGTTTTAACAATCACCAATGTTGTAGCAAAATGTATATAAGGCCCAAGCAGGTCCGCTTTTGCATGTCAGTTTCCCTAAATTCTTTGAAGTCGCCTTCATGCCATTCTGATTTGTAAATAAGTATTCAATTCTTGGAGGTACACACTATGCCAATGTAAATATGTAATCGATTCTTGGAGGCACACACTTGTCAATTTCGTTCAGTTGCAGCATGGCTTGTTTCATTACTTGAATGACTTCAAGACAGAAATAAATTACACTGAAACTCAAAGTCAAGTGTAGTATGAATTAATGTGACCATTTCAGCCACTTAGATCAGTTGTTGTTATACCAGGATTTTGACCTTTTTATTTTCTACAGCAGCAGCAGAAAATCAACTCAATGATGCAGATAACTAAAGTTAAGTATATGTTCAATGGGTTCACCAATCTACTCATTTTCTGCAGATGCTGATAATTAACTGATAACTTAAAGAATCTTATTAAATTCAATAACTTTATAAAGTACAGTGAATTAATTGACTTCCAAGTCTTCGATACAAGATTAGGGAAACTTTAAAGGCTCTCTGAGTTTGCACTTGGAACATGCAACACTATCTAAAAAGGTAGCTTTCAAGCCCTCTCTCACCACAGAACACCGGTTCACACATACGATACGTTTTTTACATCACAGATACCCAAAAAAATAATGGTAGTTTCAATATGAGAAATAGAATAAAATGATTTCTGTGTCTGCTGGGATAATGTGAATAAATAATACTAAGAGCTAACGATGCTAATACTGGCACTGTTCCACTAATAATGATAATACAGAAATATCTGTGCTTATCTGCATGCAGAAGAGGACAACTTTGCGAATGATTGTTAAATATGACCAAAGAGTCGGACGTCAGAGATATATCGAACACAAGCGCTCTTTACCAGTCCCAATCATGGGATTTCCTGAGACAGACCTTGCAGGACAGCATTGCTGAAATCAATAATTAGATGTATTTGCACAAGTTCCTACTTCAGGTCAAGAGGGAAAAGCTTTTTATATTTTTGTAGGGCCAAAGAGATATCAAGTCCTGGGGCGCTTTATACTATGTGCCTCCATTATAACTTTATAGTGCTGGACACAACATGTTGCTATCGAGACGTCAGATATGGGCAACATTACTGCATGCACTTCCTGGGAAACTTAGGCTGCTAAGTTTGGGAAGCAAAATGTCGAAGACAGTGTCAAAAGCTTTACTGATGTCAAAGTAGCACGTAGTACTCGCCTCTTGTCCATCGATGGCATTATTCAGCTCAACTGTTACCTTTATTAAGGCAGAAGTTGTGCTGTGATTTTTCAGAAACTTGATTGGTACTCATCTAGTAGGTTGTTTGTACAATAGTTAAGTACTTCGTTAGCTGGTCGTGGACTATATGTTCTAAGGTCTTGGACAATGTAGGAAGAATACAAATAGATCAGTAATCAGGGGGCACTGTGGCAACATTCTTTCACGTAGTGGCTTAACTACTCCTATTTCCAGGACTCAGGGAAAATCCTTGAGGTTAAGGAGTGGCTGGTGATGTTTGTTGTAGGGGGGCAGTTGTGAGTTAATAATAAGCTTCATCATTTGGACTCTCGTGCCATTGTGTCCAGTGTCTGATACACATGATGCTTTTTGACACTATTGCAAGTACATTTCTTTGACAGATTTTTTGTGACTACACTCATCTATCTCCATGAAGTAATCAATGAGTATGTTTCGTTTGTGCTTCAATTGTGGTTGTGGGTATTGTGAAGTACCAGGTCAGTTCTTTGGCTGGGACAGTGGAATCAGTTCAGCTTTTACTTTTCCTTTACTAAAGCCACAAAGGTTTTTCCATAGAAGAGCTGGTCTATGCCTGTTGTTGTTAAAGTACGGGCATGCCTAGAGTTTAGCATTTCTCAAAGACTGACTGACTCTGTTCTGCTTCTGCTTGTAAGCGATATGATTTTCAGGTATAGGGCCTAGTCTGTATGCCCAATATGGAGCGTCTCTGAGATTCATGAGTTGTTTTAGTTAATCAGCTAGCCAAGGTGCAAATTTTGTTACTAATTTTCCAATCTTTAGGGGTCGTATTTGTCATATAGTTGAGTAAGTTTGTTAGAAAATTCCACTCTGAGAATGGAATAGAAGTCATCCCCCAAAGTATTTCTTACATCTCATTTGCAAGTTCAGACAAATTAATGAATGAGAACAACCTCGAAATCAACTGTTTAATAGCACACAGCCTGCAACTTGCAGTACAATAAGGGAACATAAATCTCTGATGTATCAGTAACTGACATCTATAATTTGTGTGTATGAAACAGATGTGTACATAAAATTTACCTGTCTTCACTAACTTTAGTAGGCTATTGCAATGGCTGTATTTTTCCAGCAAAAAGCCAAGAACAAACAAGCTTATGCATGAGATTGGAACTGAAGGCGAGGTAGTACCAAGAACGCCTTTAAATCACATCATACGAAAACTTATAGCTAATACACAAAGATATTCTCAGAATGTCATTTAAAATAATCAACAGCTCCTAGATGATGTATTGTATCCTTAAATTTCTAAATATTTCTTAATCTGTTCAATAGTTCCATAGCTAGTTATTTTCATGTTCCATGTAGTATATACTGTAATATATTTCTGTGATACTGGACATAAACAAGTCCTTTTAAAATCACGTATTTTTAAGAGATAATGTGACAAAAATACACTATACAAACCACTGTGAAGAGCATGCCAGAAGGTGATACCACATATTAGTCTCTCTTAACATAGCATTTGCATACTGGTATGGACCACTGGGTGAATGACTGCTAATGCCATTTTGGGTACTGTAATTAGTTCAATCATGTTCCTTGCTCTCTCTGCAGAGAGCCATAGTATATTTCCAGATTGTTCAATTAAAATTGACTTTTGAAGCTTTCTAAACAGGTCATTGTGGGTAGTTGGTGTCTCTCTTTAAGCATCTTTCAGATCAGGTTTTCCAGCAATTACATAACGATCTGCCATGAGTCATACCAACCTTGTCCACTTGTGTTCCCTTCTTTGAGTAATTCAGTACTCTTCTATTCGTGATATTTGGTATTGATTCCATACACATCAGCAGTATTCTGGGATGGGTGGCAGAACTGCTTGAATATAATCTTCTGATTGCATATTCCCAGTATCCTACCAGTGAACCAAAGCTGTTCACCCAATTCAGCTATGGCTGAGACAATGTGACAGCTTCGTTTCATATTCTCACAAACCATTACACCCAGATGTTTTTATGAGTTGGCAAACTGCAAATATGGCTCACTGATGTCGTTCTACTAGTACATAATGCTTTTTAAAATGCATAATTTTACATTTATGCATATTTGAAGCAAGTTGTTAATCATTGCATCACTTTTAATTTGTGTCGAGATCTAGCTGAATATTTGTAATGTTTTTTTAGATAGCACTACATTATAGATAACTGCTTCATGAGCAGTAAATCTAGGTTAGTGTTATTATTGCCTAAGAAATTATCGTAGACATTTCCAGAACATATTTTTTGCAAACTGTACATATAGTATGCGAATAAAAAAAATATAAACTCAGCTGGTCAAATTGAAATCTAAGTTTACATCTTTGAAGAATGCATTCATATTATAAATAATTTACTTATCATTTAAATCTGACTGCTTCCTGTATACTTGAAGCAAGCCAAGGTGTTACCTGCACTCAAAAATGGTGACACAGACAATGTAGAAAAACTGCAGACCAATTTCAGCGTTGTCTTCTAAGTCTAGAAACATAAAAAATAACGAAAAATAGACAAATGATTTGTCTAAATATATAGAATTCTCTTTGCAATGAACAATTCTGTGTCAAGCCCAGATGAGGTACACAGTCTGCTACAGTACAGTTTACAAAAGTCGTTCATGAAACACTGGAAAAATATGCCGATGCAATTGGCATTTTTATTGACCTTTCAGATGCTTTTGACACTGTTGGCCACAGAATTTTATTATATAAACTACAGATATTAGGAATAATATGTCTGGTAAATAAATTATTTGAGTTTTTCCTGAGAAAAACGGTACAGCGAATTGAAATTTGACATACTTCAATATGGTTAATGGCAAAATGCTTATCAGATCATGAATATGTTAATTTAGATGTCCTACAGGGAATTTTATCAGGCTCAGTCCTTTTCCCAATCCATACTAATCATTTGCCAATGTGTGCCAAGAATAGAGAAAAAGTATTCTGGCATGGCAGTATCATGACGATCATAGATAGATAACCAATACAATCGACAAAAAAGCCAATAATGCTCTCAAAGGTGTCCACAAGTGGTCGCTGGACAACAGATTAATATTAAATGTAAAGACGACAAATTGTATAATCTTTCAGTTCATTAAAAACGCAATGGTACTAGATTATAAGCCAACAATAATGTATTAGAATGGGTAAAAGGGATAGATTCTTGGATATGAATGTAGACTGTCATTTCAAATGGACATAACTTGTGAAGGTTTTGGCAAAGAGAATATCTGCAGCATGTTATGCCCTTCACGTCCTTGCTCCAGCATGCAGCAATTCATGCCTCGAAGTGACCTATTTTATTTACTTGTCACTTATGGGACCATGTTTTGTGGAATATTTGCTGGGAATGTACAAACTCTCTTTAAGGTACAGAAGAGAGCAGTATGAATAACAACAAACAGCAGCAGTAGGGATCAATGAGTTAAATTATTTAAAATGATAGAAATTCTAACTGCCTCACATGAAAATATTTGTTGGAATATATGGTACATTAGGAATAACTTTCATCTGTATGCCAAGAAGAGTCCAATACATGAGCACAGAAACAGATCAACTCATTGCTTACATTTGAATAGGAAAACAAGTAGAAAAGTAGTGTGTGACATCATGGACTAAAGGACACCAAACATCAACAGAATGGAATAGACAGTCAGGTGGTGTCACTGTCAAACGATGGAGGGTTCACCCTTGATGGAACAACACAACATCAGTTTCCTTAGTCCAGCACTGAACAGTGAATGTGGGGCTACAAGATACCACCTGTGATACAAAATGTCGGAGTATAATATCCAAAATATGGAACCAACAATAGCAAAGTTTGCTATTGGCCAAGGCAAACTATATAACAGACATTATTGATCAACTGCGTATGGTAAATTGCTGAGAAGTGAAAAAACATTTCAAAACATCGACATTTGTTAGTTAACCATTATGAATACACCCAAACACATGAAACAATATCTATACTGGAATGCATGTAGTCTGTTTACCTTATCCATTGTGTTTTCTTTCTTACATAGAAAATAACACCTCAAACAACTGTGTTTCTCTTGTTCAATAGGGGTGCTTTTTCACTCAAGAAAGATTATTTAATAGAAAATGCTTCACTGATTTTTGCTCTGACAGAATAGTTCACAGGCGAACGGCCAGATGACATCGTCCAGTGGGAACAATATTTCGGCAGACGACGAAGTTGCCATCATTAGGCGTGCTGATTAACTTTATTTATTTATTTTTACATATAATTTTCTACATCTCTAGAATGCAGAACGAGATGTCGTCATTATGTGACTAAACCGCTTTTCATCCATTGCAATTAGTTCTGTTGTTCCACTGTAGGGACACCGGTTATCAGGCCAGTTCTATCCTGTAACTGGTGGTACACAAAGACTTCCATCTGCTGGCAGTGATACACTGTTTCTGGCCTGCAGAATTCATTCACAGACGGACAAAAGAACTGCTAAATGTATTTCTCGGAAAGACTGGCCACCCTGGAACAATAGCGAAATACCTCACTATTCGTCACGTATGAAGTACTGAACAGTCAACAGCAGTGTGCTTTCAAATGTTCGGGATGTGCTGGCACCATCTATAAGTGGTCCCTGGCTAAGTAAAATCAGTCTCATGTAGGAACTACATTGAAATAAAACGTCCTGTCTAAATGAGATACACACGGAGCTTTGTACTAGTCATCTCACTTGACATACTGCTCTGCCCCCAACAGGTGCATCCTCCTCCTTGTTATTTTTCAACATCCAACTGAGTGAAACTATGAACACGGTCTATAATACTGTTGTTGATAACTGCTAAGGTGTTTTTCTCCCTCAATTTCAGGTATTTTGCATCAATTTTCGCAATTTTATCAGAAGTTTTTCCGTAACTTCAACCCATTTCATCCAATTACTCGTCTTCCAAACCACTGCTCTCCAGGGCTTCTCATGTCAACAAAACGTCTCATAACATCGGTCTCTGATGCTGTCTGCCAGTGACATTCAGTTGGGTTCTCAGTTTCTATATCATTGTTAAACCATCCCCTCCATTATGTTGCGAGTGCTATATATATGTGGAGATATTGTGAACTCTGCTACACTGCCTACACCACATCACACAAATACTGTTTTGTAGTGTGAGTAATAGCACACAGCAGAGGGGAGGTGCAAAATCCATGTTCCTTAGCCGAAACAATTTATAAATTTCGTAAGATTTCATTATGACTGGCCATCTTTTCCTATGTGAATGGGCGTCACAAAGTTTTCTCGCATTTGTAGGATAAAGTCAGGGATTGACAGATCTTACCAACACATTTGAAAATTGCCACCCTAACAAACGACTCAGGTCCATAGCAGCACGATGTCCTCTGTTTCGAAACGAGCTGCTCCTTCATTGAAACTGAACAAACATCTAGATGGTCTCTTTCTACAGATCTTGTAACTCTTCCTCTGTCTTTAACCAACCCTCCCTGCTATACTCTCACCAATTTAATTTGGAACTGACCAGAAGTGGGAGTTCACTACATCCATTACATTCGACGTCTCGTGAAGGAAGGGAGCGAGCTGAGTTCCATGTAATCAGTACACTTCAATATTTTGCCTATGGAAAACGCATAACACGTGTTCCAAACTTGCTCAACCAACTGACACTAATGATGTAGACCGGTATTCTCATTCCATTACCATAACGGCCATTCTGCGAAGACTGTACATATGAACCTGATGCATTTGACAATGTTGTGGTGATATAACAGACAGCCAAGAAGAAGAAGAAACAGATGGTTTGTGCATGATGCAGCTCCAGATGGAGGGAATTTGAAACATTTTACGTAAAGCACTTGTGCTATCAATTCTGAAGTATTGTTCAAGTGTTTGGAGTCCATACTATGGAGGTATGAGAAAGAGCGAAATGATCAGAGAAAGTAAACACACACTCCTAAGGCTACATGCTTCTGTGGTTAAACATGCTATAATGTTAGAGCAGTGTAGCTTTTGATATATCCGTCGTGGAAGGCAACCCTGTTAATACATCAAAGCTGGAAATATGTTCCCAGCACCTACAAGTTTTCTATCCCACTCACTATTGTGCAGACTTTAAGATGATAAAACTACTACCCTCTACATCAAAGAAAACAAATATATTCTTTGTGATACATATACTATTTAGGTTACCAGAGATGTATAGCACCCACTGGTCACGTCTGATTATGATTCAGAAATTATTTTATGCCCAGATCAGCTCTAGCAAATGATTTTTGTATGCTCATCCTTTTGGCAGGAGGTCTTTGCGACGACAGTCGTTTTCTATTGTGACAAAATAAAACACCTACAGCTGCCCTTATGAAGCGTTGAAACTGGTTGCTATAAAATGGTCGTCAGCAACGGAAAATGCATGAAACAACAACGTCTTATGAGGATATAGACAAATGCATAGCAGCATTATTTGACTAGCATAGTTACACTCAATGCTGTACCAACTCTGCTAACAGAACACAGTCTCTTCCACATACAACAACTGTCAAGCAGATGTGTACACAGGATTGCAGTAACTCACAACCTCTGTCACTGATTTAGATTCACCGCAGTTATGAAACTGACGACTCGATTTAGGTCCAGAATATGATGGGGAAGTGGTGTACTTAATATGCATTTTCATTCATCTAGAGGAGGGTGCAAAAATAGGGTTTCCATCACTTTGGCGTATATGATTCATCACACATTCTTTGAAAGTCCACTGTCAGCTTTGGTATAGGGAGGTCTGCTGTTAATGATTGCTGGTAGGTAGCGCTCTAAGTCACACCTAGAACACAAGATTTTATGAGAGTCGTGTGCATGTTACACCACAGAACTGATACAGTCCAAAAGAACAATGAAAAAAATTAAATATGCGATAAATGATCTAACTCAACATCTCCCTCTCTCTAGAATCATCAGTCTGTCTTGTTACAACCCCTTTCAACCACTTACTCCATCTACTTCTGTCATCATTTGACACAGATCCGTGTCAATTTGGAGGTAGATGGTTCTCTTTCTAGGAAGGCAGTTCAATCCCCTGTCCAGTCATCCTGATTTAGGTTTTCCACGATTTCCCTAAATCGCTCCAGGCAAATGCCAGGATAGTTTCTTTGAAAGGGCATGACCGACTTCCTTCCCCATCCTTCCCTAATCCGATGAGATTGATGACCTCACTGTTTGGTCTCTTCCCCCAAACAACCCAATCCAACTCCATCTAGGAAAGAATCCAAAACAGCAGTCAGCTTGCATTTATTCCCATTACCTCAATAGACATACTGCAGAATGTTTTAAAAATCCATTCAGCAACTGTTCTATAAGATATTTAGTAGCTAATAAAGTGCTTACCTTATTTGAACACTGTTTTCCCCCAAAACTAACCAAGGTTAGAGTAAAGTCTACAAAGAAGCCATGGATTACTCAAGGAATAGGGGTGTCTTATAAAACAAAAAGAAAACTGTATCTGTCAATCCGAAACAGTTCTGATGTTGATGCTATAGCACATTACAAGAAATACTGCATAATATTAAAGACTGTAATACGAACATCAAAGCAAATATATTACAAGGAAAAGATAGTCATATCAGATAACAAAATAAAGACAGTATGGGATACAGTGAAGGAGGAGACCGGTAAAACCAGATATGAAGAGGGACAAATAGCTTTAAGAGTAAATGATACATTGGTGACAGATGTGTATAGTGTTGTAGAACCTTTTAACAAACGTTTTCTAACTGTTACTGAAAAGATGGGCTCGTCAGGTTCTGTAGATGCTGCTATGGAATACCTCAGACCAGATATTCCAAGTAACTTCCATAATATGAATTTGACCCTCACTACCCCAGCAGAAATAATGTCCATCATAAAATCTTTAAAATCAAAAACATCTAGTGCGTATGATGAAATATCAACAAAGTTAATTAAATAACGTGATTCTAAGTTCAGTAACATATTAAACTATCTGTGTAATCAGTAGTTTATCAGTGGAATATTTCCTGGATGGTTGAAATATGTTGGCGTTAAGCCACTGTTTAAGAAGGGAGATAAAGAAATAGCATCAAATTTCTATCCAATTTTACTTTTGCCAGCATTCTCAAAAATTTTAGAAAAATTAATGTGCAATCAGCTATATCACCATCTTAAATAACATACTGTCAAAGTCGCAGTTCGGATTTATAAAGTGTTCTGATATTGAGAATGCTATCTACACTTACAGTGAAAATGTTCTTAATTCATTAGACAAAAAATTGCATGTAACTAGTATATTTTGTAAGCTGTCAAAGGTACTTGACTGTGTAAATCACAATATCCTTTTAAGTAAATTTGAATATTATGGTGTAACAGCAAATGCTGCAAAATGGTTCAAATCTTATATCTCTGGCAGGAAACAAAGAGTGTTATTAGGAAAGAGATCTGTGTTAAGCTATCAGGCATCATGCAACTGGGAACTAGTTACATGTGGAGTCCCACAAGGTTCCATTTTAGGGCCCTTACTTTTTCTTGTGTATATCAATGACCTTTCATCAGTAACATTACCAGATGACAAGTTCGTTTTGTTTGCCAACGATACAAACATTGCAATAAATAGCAAATCAAGTACAGTCTTAGAAAGATTGGCTAATAAAATATTTGTGGGCATCATTGGTTCCTAGCCAATTCTTTGTCACTAAATTTTGAAAATACACACTACATACAGTTCAAAACTTGTAAGGGGTGCCCCACGAGTATATGCCTAACATACGATGAGAAGCAGATAGAAGAAGTGGAAAGTGCTAAATTCAGACATACGGGATATAAAAATGAAAAAGGTGGCATACTATGCTTACTTTCATTCCATAATGTCATATGGGATTATTTTTTGGGGTAATTCATTACGCCAAGCTGAAGTTTTCCGGACACAAAAACGTGCAGTAGGATTTATATGGGGTGTGAACTCAAGCACATCCTGCAGAAGCCTGTTTAGGGAACTATGGATACTAACTACTGCTTCCCAATATATTTATTCCTTAATGAAATTTGTCATTAAAATATATCAATTTTTCAAACCAACACTTCAGTTCATGGAATAAGTACTAGAAATATGAATAATCTTCACAAGGATTTAAAGTCACTTACTCTTGTACAAAAAGGTGTGTATTATTCAGGTACACACATTTTCAATAACCTGCCAGCGGCCATAAAAAGCTTAACAACCAATGAAATTCAGTTTAAGAGAAGCCTAAAGGATTTATTGGTGGCCAACTCCTCTTACTCCATTGATGAATTTCTCAGTAGGACCAACTGAATTGTATATATGTATGTATATATATATATATATATATATATATATATATACATATATATATATAACTTCTGCACAATTTCAGTGCAGTAATGCGTTCATTGCAAATAAGTGTGTGTGTGTGTTTGTGTGTGTGTGTGTGTGTGTGTATGTGTGTGTGTGTGTGTGTGTGTGTGTGTCTAAGTACAATCTAACTTCTGCACCATTTCAGTGCAGTAACATGTTCATTGTAAATAAGTATTGTAGTAGTTCTATTACATGTTTATTACCCTGTGAATAAAATAACTTCATTTTATTTTAAATTCAGTGCATTAGTGTTTGTAAAATGATTCTTTCATATAGTTTTCATTAAAAAAAGATGATCATTCCACTTGGGACCCGTGGAATGGTACCTCAGCTTATTTGTTTGAAATGTAAATATTTGTCTTGTATTATTGTTGTTGTGTTCTACATCCTGGAGGGCCTCCTCACTATGGATCAATTGGAATGAAAGTAAATCTAATCTAATCTAATCTAATCACACCACATGGTTGTGATTGGTAGGGAGTACAGAGAAGCACACTGTAAATACTGTTTTTTAATGTTTAAAACACTTAAACAGTGTTGCACAGGGTCAAACATGCAATACGTTCTGTAGTTGCACAATCCAGTTCCCAGGCTGGTAATAAAATGTTCTTTAGCTAAGGAGGGTGTATAGTTTATTGTAGTCACATATTCAGATACTTAATAAAAATCTATGAAATGGTGGCCAATTACTCAGAGGTCACACCTAGACTTGTGATCCTACATATATAAATTTCTTACTCTATATCTGGTAGTGAACTACATCAAAAAAATCTATTTCTATCGCTGTCCACAATCAGTTACTGTTTCCCTGGTTCCAGTGCATGGGGCCTCCACCTGGGCACCAAGCAGATGTAATAGCGCAATTGCATTGTCTTTACAGCACACTAACATATTCCCTCTAACCACAGACATCAATCCATTATAAATATCTTGGCTGGGTTGGAGGCATGTGTCATAGTTGCATGGTATAAATAAAGTAGAGTGTCATACCCAGTAAGCAGCATCCTGTTATAGCTCCCTAAACGTTGGAGTGGTAATCAAGTCAACATGAAGAACCGTTTACAGGCTTCAAGCTTCCATCAACTGCACCACTCCATGAGTCTGGATACACTCTCTGATGCATCGATGTAGGACTTTGAATTGTTTCCAGACTTCGAATTTCCACTACATCCTTCATATGCAGCACTCTCTGAGTCTCATATGGCTACAAAACGAGGGTTACAATACTTTCAACTATCTAGTTCGATTACTTTCATCTTGCCCTATCTGTAATGCATGCATGTAGATCATCAGAAAAGTGGGAAATTCTCAGGATTTTTAGTAGACTGACGAATATTATCCATATAAAATCGAGATACACATGGCTATTTAGCAATATGGGTATATACTGTAAGTAGGCTGTTTATGTTTTCTTATTGGCAACGTTACGTAGCGCTCTGTATGAAAATCACTGGCTGTGCTGTGTGCAGTCTGTGGCTAGTTTGCATTGTTGTCGGCCATTGTAGTGTTGGGCAGCTGGATGTGAACAGAGCGTAGCGTTACACAGTTGGAGGTGAGCCGCCAGCAGTGGGGGATGTGGGGAGAGAGATGGCGGAGTTTTGAAATTTGTAAGACTGGATGTCATGAACCGCTATATACATTATGACTTTTGAACACTATTGAGGTAAATACATTGTTTGTTCTCTATCAAAATCTTTCATTTACTAACTATGCCTATTAGTAGTTAGTGCCTTCAGTAGTTAGAATCTTTTATTTAGCTGGCAGGAGTGGCGCTCGCTGTATTGCAGTAGTTCGAGTAACGAAGATTTTTGCTGAGGTAAGTGATTTGTGAAAGGTATAGGTTAATGTTAGTCAGGGCCATTCTTTTGTAAGGATTTTTGATAGTCAGATTGCGTTGCGCTAAAAGTATTGTGTGTCACTTTAGTAAATGTTTGAGTACGTTCAGTTTTGCTCAGCTGTTTGAAAAGCAGACAGTGTAAGAGGTTTATCAGCACAGTAATTCATAACTTTTTGTAAGGGGACGTTTCAATACATATTGAAAAAATGCAGAAAAAAGGCATACAATTACGACAATTTATAAATTGACGGAAAATATGACAAAAAGTGGAAAAAAATTTAGGGAGAATGAGAGAGTACTTAGATGTCTACTTGGTTAAGGAAATTTCTTGTGAATGGGTACGAGTGTATGCCATCAAGTTTAATATAAGATAAAGTCAACATGGAAGAACTTGGAACCAGGAAAACAGTAACTGTTAGTAGACAGCGAAAAGATGGCTGGAGTAGACTTTTTGAAGTGGATGACTATCAAATGTAGAGCGACAAACTTATATATGTCGAATCACAAGCCCAGGTGCAAATCCAAAGCTATCAACAGCCACCCAATAGATTTTTATAAAGTTTCTGGACGTGTGACTACAATAAACTTTACATCGTCCTTAGCTAAATGGCATTGTATTACCAGCTTGAGGACTGCAATATACAATTACAGAATGGTTCACATTATTGATCCCGTGCAAGATTGTGTAAGTGTTTTAAATTCTAACAAACAGTGTTTACAGTGCTTCTCTGTACTCTCTACCAATCACAATCATGAGGTGTCAGCTAACAAATACCTTATAGAACAGTTGTTGCATGGTTTTTAACAACATTGTGCAAAGTGTATACTGAGATAATAGGAATACAAGCAAGCTTGTAAGAGGTATGCGATGTATGTGCTGCCTGCAATAGGCAAGGCATAGGAGAATCTCTGACCAGAGAGCAGTATTAGTTAGTTGTTGCTTGTCGCTAGTCGGCATTAGTCGGCAGTTGTCGACTGTAGTCTGCATAAGTCGGCAGTAGTCGGCAGGAGACTGCGCGAGTCTGCGGACTGCCCTGGTCGGGACTCTGGAGGATGAGTATTATTGTAGAAGGTAAAGAAGCACCCTTGCACATATCTAGTAATGTATGTTAACTGTCATCCAATTTCTTTCAAAAAATTCCCCAATAATAATTTTTATAATATAAAGTAATTTTTTTTTTAAAAAAAAAGCATTCATTTCAATTTAAAGATTTTATCCAATGAATAATTATTCCTTTCACGAATCACAAAGCATACGCCAGCATTGCACGGAGCTGTGCCGAAATTTTTTTTAGGTAGGAGCAGATATATTCGCAGTTTTTATTGAGGTAAGAATTCTTGTTTTTTTTTTATTCAGAGTACAGGGCCGTGGCGCAGTGCTGCTGTTGTCATAAAATTTACCAGGTTACTGAATTTTTTTTTATTATTTTGGTGTTTAGGAGTTTTTCTGTTTCAAACTTAACATTAAATGAGAAAATAATTATGTGGGTACATTAAATGTGAATGCATTTCTGCATGGAGATTATAAATGGAAACCAATTTTGTTCAGAGGTTACAATATTTAAAATTCATTTAATTCTTATTTCCGTGGGGAGTTTACACTTGGTTTATTTTCATTTTTATATTTTTGTGGGGAGGTTACAAGCTGACTGCTGTTTTGGATGCTTTCTTAGAAAAAAGAGTCATCTACCTCCAAAGTGACATAGATCTGCGTCAAAGGATGATAGAAGTCGATACAGTAAGTGGAAGTGGTTGAGAGGTTTTGTAACAATGTAGACTGATGATGCATTCTAGAGAGAGGGAAATGTTGTGATAGATCATTTATCGCACATTTAACCAGTTTTTCTGTGGTTCCCTTGGGCTGCATCATTTGTATGGTGTAACCTACGTTTGACTCATGCACAATTGTGTGTTCTGGGTGTCACATAGAGCGCCATCTACCTGCAAATGTTAAAAGAAAACCTCCCCATACCACAGCTGGCATTGGACTACCAACACATGTGTGATGAATCATGTCCACCAAACCGATGGAAAACCTGTTCTGGCACCCTTCCCTAGACAAATAAAAATGCACATGAAGTACACAATTTTGGATATAAATCGAGTCTTCGATATCATTCATGCTGTGATTCTAAGTCAGTGACAAGGGTTTGTGAGGTACTGCAATCCTGTGTATACATTTGCTTGACAATTGTTGTGTGTGGAAGAGACTGTGTTCTGATAATAGAGTAAGTGCAGCATGGTGTGTATTTTCACATATCAAACATTGTTCAAAAATGTTAAAATGTGCGTGAAATCTTGTGGGACTTAATTGCTAAGGTCAGCAGTCCCTAAGCTTACACACTACTTAACCTAAGTTATCCTAAGGACAAACACACACACACATGTCCAAGGGAGGACTCGAACCTCCGCCGGGACCAGCCGCACAGTCCATGACTGCAGTGCCAGACCACTCGGCTAATCCCGCGAGATGCCATGCATTTGTCTATTTTCTTATGACATGTCGTTGTCTCATGCATTTCCCTTTACTGAGATTCATTTTATAGGACTGATGTCAGTATAGCATGATTTCCGACAAACAGATGTGAAAAGTGGCCGCTGTACACGTCTAGGAACCTATATAGTGTATGTACCACAAAAAATGTATTTCTTTTGCTTTGATGTATAAGGTGGTGGTTTTATCATCAAAAAGTTTGTCATAATAGTGAGTGGGATAGATAACTTACAGTTGAATATATTTCAGGAGTTGGAAATATGTGACCTGCGTTGGAGTATGAACAGTATTGCATTCCACGAAGTAATATATCAGAAATCACACTCCTTTAACATGATAGCATGTTTAAGTGCAGAAGCTTGTAGCCTTAGTAGTGTATGTTTATTTGTTATGATCATTTCTCTCTTCCCAATACTTTGTTAGGATAGACTCCAAACACTTGAACAATACTTCAGAATTGATAATACAAGTGATATACATAAAATGTTTCAAATTCCTTGTGTCGGGAGCTCCATCATGCATAAGCCATATGTTTCTTCTTCACTGTTTGTTCGATCACCACTACATTCTCAAATGTATCAGGCTCTTATCTATAGGCATCAGGAAGGGGTTGGTTAAAGACAGAGGAAAAGTTACAAGACACATAGAGAGAGACCTTCTAGAGTTTGGCTCAGGATTGATTTCTGCATACCTGAAACTGTATGTTACTGTCGACTCAACACCTACAAAAGCAGAGCACCTGGAATGGATGGACCTCTTTGTGGAACACCAGCGACAGGATAGAACAGGCCTGGAAAACCAGTATTCCAGGCTATGGGGAGAGGAAGAAGGAGGGAGGAGGAGCGGTGGGTGGGTGGGGGGGGGGGGAGGGGGAAGACTGGTTCTAAACTGCTTATTCTGCATCCTCATTTCAAGTTTAAGGCATATGCACTGTTCTGGTGGAAGGCTTTATTTTTTGATAATTGTGTGATTTTATCAGGGTGTTTTGTGTTCCTGTAAAACTAAGGCAGGGATGCGCTTGCAGTCTATCACAATCGTTGCTACTGAGTTTTTAAATATTTGCACACTTATAAGAGCATTATGTCTCTCTCCTCCTAAGGCACACTGGTATCACTCGCAACAAAATTACGTCTTTATTCAGTACTCATAATGTATGGTACCTGCTAGCTGAATGTACGTTTACAGACTGTTGGATGGTGTTAAGTGCTTATTTTGTAGTATATCCGAAGCAAGATTCAATGTAATTGGTTTAATATTCTTTGTAGCAATCGTAAGCTCAGACCACAAGAGTGAGTTTACTCTTATGTAGCTAGAGATTTCATTGATTTTAGTACTATACCCGCTATTTGCACTGTTGCGGTAACAGAATTCGTTTTAAAAGCGTAAGACAACACCATTTACACGACGTCAAGTGAACAAAAAATGGTTCAAATGGCCCTGAGCACTATGGGACTTAACTTCTGAGGTCATCAGTCCCCTAGAACTTAGAACTACTTAAACCTAACTAACCTAAGGACATCACACACATCCATGCCCAAGGCAGGATTGGAACCTGCGACCGTAGCGGTCGCGCGGTTCAAGACTGTAGCGCCTAGAACTACTCGGCTGTGAGGTGAAGTCTGTCGGCACAATGTTCATTGTAGCAAGCATAAGAATCACACCTGGAGCATACGTGATGGTAATATTTCATGGAGAAAATGACTGTTCTTATTTATTAGGACACTGGTTTTAAATAAATGATCTGACATTATACCAGCTGAGCTGCTAAGAACGGCAACACTTTAGACAGACAAGCTGTGTAATACTCCACAAGGAACTAGTGATCTGTGTAAAATTCGTCCACCATCTATTCCTCCACCGTCTATACAGCAGGAAGCCCATCCTTCCACAGTATACGAGAACACACAAACACACACACACCCACGCACGCACACACACACACACACACACACACACACACACACACACACACATGCACAAAGTTGTTATTTTGTACAGTGGTGTATCTGGAACCTCTACCAGGCAGGCTTCAGACTGTTTACTGGAAGAAATAGAATAAACGCGACCGAAGACGGGGTTTAACTGCATGCAGCAGTGGACGCTAGCGAGTGTGGAGTACTGCTCTGCACCTGTTTAGGGCAGAGTGGGGAAGAACGGCGCAGAGTGTGTATCTCCTTTACGCAGGACATATTATTTCAATGTTTTTCCTTCATGAGACTGAATTTACTTAGCCAGGGACCACTTTCTGAGTGTGCTACCACATCCAGAACGTTTGGAGGCACATCACTGTTCACCATTCAGTTCGCTATTTTTCCGAGGGAGGGGGGGGGGGCAGTCTTTCTGCAAAATTTTTCCAGGGTGCCAGTCTTTCTGAGAAATACGTTTAGCAATTTGCAGGAAGCGTCCTGTTCTTTAGTATTTTGTCCATCTGTGACTGAATTCTGCAGACCAGAAACAGTATATCACCACTAGCAGACGGGTCTCTTTGTGTACCATCATTGATGGGATAAAACAGGCCTGGAAAACCACTATCCCTATTTATATAGGGAAGGGCGGGAGGGAGGAGGGGCGGTTGTAAGTTGCTTAGCCTGTATCCACACATTGAGGTGTGCACATGTGTAATAGCCACCACTCTCTCCAGGCAGTTTCTTTTGGGGTCATTTGTTGCGATAGCTGTGTATTAGAATGATTTTTCTCAATTCCGAGTACATTTGTTACATTGTGATCCGCTGTTTGCGAATAGTGGTTTTTTCACAATTTCGATGTGTAATTACAGAAGTGAAGCTTTTTCCAGCAGTTGTGGTAGCGTGTACTGGCCTTCAAACTTCAGTGATAGTCTGCTGCCCTATCCATTCTTGTCATGTATGTATGTGTGTGTGTGTACAACTTCCTCAGCAGCTACTTCACTTGTACATCGTCAGGAGACTAGTATTACTACACTTCAGTGATAGTTTGCTGTCCTACCCCTTCTTACCGTGTATCTGTATACAAGTTCCTCAGTAGCTATACACATGTAGGTCGGTAAGATGCAATTCTTTCTGTAGCATCTATAGGACGGTTCCCCGCCAGTTCCGAATGGTATTGTGAACGAGAACTCACAACAGGATGGACATACACACTCACTAGATTGGAAAGGGGAATAAAACCTGTTTCAAGAGTTCTCAGTTGAGCCCAATACGGCGGGGCGAGCGCCTCTGGTTCATTCAGTCTGTGGTAGTGGAATAGGACAAAGTTGTCTACTGCACTGTGAATCGACCTGCCATTTCAACAAACATGAACAACTCCAACACAGGCAGTAGTCTCTATGAGTTTTGATATGCCTCTGTCCATCCTGCTACATCACCATTCTTTGCTGAAAAGTATTCCTATTATGCTCACCCTTATAACCCCCTTCCATTCCTGGTATAGGAAGTTATAGCACAGCAGTAAACTATCTAAATATCCTATGGCAAAGAAATCAAAATTGAGAAAATATTTTAATATTTTATTTATTTAGTTATGCAATAAAGTCGGTAGTGGAATAAAGAAAGAGTCAGCGAAATTTACTCAAGATGACGGCTCTCCATCACCTCCTCTCTGTGGGGGGGGGGGGGAGGTGGGAGGGGGGGAGGGTAGATGTGGCAATGTCACATTGTTCACATCACTTCCCTCTCCCCAATTTTTCCTCCCTCCTCCACTTCCCCCTCCCTTGCCCCGCTTGTGAACTGGCAGCAAAAGACTCAGTTTGTGCTGAGCTTATGGAGGGGAAGAATGTAAGGTACCGTCTTGGGAACTGTGTTCATTTATTTATATGTGTATTGTCCTGCTAGATCAATTTCCAAAATTTGGTGGAGAAACAGAACTGGCAAATACCCTACAGCCTTGCTGCTTGAAATTGTAATTAACACAACTCTCTCTTTATTCCACTACCGACTTTACTACATAAATAAATAAAATATTTAATTAATTTTGACTTCTTTGCCGTAGGATTGCTGGATAATTTACTACTGCACTGTCACTGATTGTGAAAGCATCCCTTGATGCACTAAGTAACAAACTGTTCTTTTGAGGTACATTGTTCGACTCTAACAACAGTACGAGTTCATCTGAAACTTTAACAATTCGTTGGTCCTATATCATGAAAATGACTGCTACAGCAGAGGTCATGAACTGAGCAGAGCTTTTGCATCCTCGACAATACCTTCATCTCAGTGCTAGGGCGTTGCTATATTGAGATGGAGGGCATGTCTACTGGAGTGTCTCCCATTGGTTGTGCAGCAAGCCAATGCTAATGTCTGTAGTACTGATTCATTTTACTGACTTTGGTGTGGCACTGCAATCTCTGGATGGTACCACAGTAAAATAAAATTAAATCAGCCATGCAGGGCATTAAGTCGCATAGATGGGAGTCGTAAAGATTCGTTGCATTCAAAGGTAAAATGTTTCTGAGTAGAGGAGGAAACTTCCAGGTTGATGTAGATATTCTTCTAAAGGGCGGGTGAGATTTCATAGCTACTCATCATGCTAAAGTTGACGTGGAATGGTGTATGACAGAAATAATGGAGCACCATTTTATCTTGAGTCTACGATCGGAAAACCATCACTATTGCAAGTTTCTCTCCTAGACTGGAGGTGACCACTTACACCAAGTACAAAGTCCCTTAAAGAACTCATGAGATATCGTTCTGAAAGGCACTGGAAAAAGATAATCTGGGTTGGTGTGGGAGCTGATCAGCTGGTGAATGCTGTATGTATTCTTGAGTCTTCGTCTGAAAGTGAAGAACTGGATAACGTGAAGTATTTTGCACAGTCTAGTTTATCCTATGAATGGAAAATTGAAAAAGGGAACTAGTTCCTATTAGATTTGATAACTTAAGTTCTGAGGAAGTACAGTGAGCGTCTAGAAAACTAACAGCAAATTTAGAAATAATAGATGAAGACAAATTGGACAGTGATCTCATATCAAATTACACAATACTGGGTCAGTTTGTCAGGTTGACTGCACTATGAGACAAAGTAGCACAGCTAGAGGGGCAGGACAAGGAGTTCATATAAAGGCTTTTAGAAGTATGCATAGAGTTGTTTGATCCTCCTGGCCCATTGTCTGCTATGCAATTAGCTCAACATTGTATTATCGCTTATAAGAAACCATAAAAAGTTCCCCAAAATTTACAGAATATCAAGGATAACAACTCAGTATCTTCAAGATAGGACCCAAGAAACAAATGATGGTCCCTGGTCAGTACTTGTCATCATCATAATCAAAAAATCGCCAGATAAAAGCAAAGCATATCGGTTCTGTTGTAGCTACCGCTAGTTATACACACTGAAAGGAACATTCAATATAATTAAAATACGCTGAGATGTTAAAATGCTGGTAACATTGACAGGGTCGAATTCTCTGGCCATGTGGTGTAGCTGCGTGGTGTAAGGGAGCCTTGTCATGGTCCGCATGGCTTCCCGCATCGGAGTCTCGAGTCCTCCCTCGGGCTTGAGTGTGTGTGCTGTCCTTAACGTAAGTTAGTTTAAGTTAGATTAAGTAGTGTGTAAGCTTAGGGACCGATGACCCCAGCAGTTTGGTCCTTTAGGATCTTACCACAAATTTCCAATTTTTCGAATTCTCTTTGTCAATTCTATTATTGCAATAGCCCAGAAACTGGTACAACTGGTGCCATGCAGGTATACATCCTCAGATGTATTTCTGCATGTAGAAATTTTTGTATAAAATTTTATAAGAACTGTACTGCTGACTTGCTAAGTTAAGAATTCTTAATACTAAAAATTATAATCATGATATGTGAATCAATAACAAAAGATGTGAGCCACTATCATAAAATTACTTAAAAGATCTATGTCCCATAAAAGTAGCTTAATGGGTGTTCCAAGGTGCAGTGAAAAGCACTACTGACACAAGCACCAATGGAAGTGGAAATTAATAAAACCAGCTATCATTGATAATAGAGCGCCAGACATCCCTAAAATAAAAGTACTGTAAAAGAAGTGGCGTTGGAGGTCCAACGGGAGCTACAAGTAGATCTAAATGAAAGGATAATTCAAACAATGTCGGACTCACATGTGGTAACGAAAAACTGTCTACGCTGTAGAACATCTCGATACTGAGATGACATTTTGCCAGTATTTTAACACATCAGTATATTTTAATTTGTTTGAGTGGTTCTTTTAGTACACATAATTATTTTAGCTGTAGATGCCCTACATATAAGATTGCTTGCCACTACATAAATCAGACAATGTATCAGAGACCTGTCTGATGACAAACATAACAGAGACATTAAATAATCTGAGACAGTCGCGATATTTTATAAATATGGACCTACGAAGTGGATATAATCAAATAGAGGCACCACCTGAAGTTTGTCTGAAGGCAGCTTTCTCAGCCCCATCCGATCATTATCGATATTATCACGTGCCTTTTGGGCTGAAAAATACATGTTACTTTCCAGTGATTATTAGATGATGTATTGCAAGGGTTAAAACCACAGCAATGCATATCCAGTTAGTATGATATGACTGTGTTCTCCAAAGATATTCAGGAGCATAAGGCTTTTGATTGTCTACATGCAGCAGATTACCAGCAACAGTTTATTACTGTCATGTGACTGCAGCAGTTTCGCCTTAGGTTGCTTCCTGAGTAAGGAAAGAGATGGACAGGAACACCCCATAGCATATGTATCCAGAAACAGTATAGAAAAGAGTTGCTCAGCTACTAATAAAGACATGCTAGCAGTAATATCTGGAATAACTTATTTCTGATGTTATTTATATATTTGTCGTTTTAAGGCAATAACCGATAACGTAGCATTCAGATGGTCATTAGCCCATAAAGATCCATCTAGTAGGTTAACAAGATGGCCATTGCGTCGTAGTGAGTTTCATTTCAAAGTAATATGTCTTCCAGGAGAGACATACACAAACGCAAATGGCTTGAGTCTCAAAGCATGCACCTTGGAACGCGCTGGCATACACAACGATGAATGGAAGGAAGCACAAAGCAATGACCCAGATTGTCGGCAGTTCGCCAGACAGCTACAATTCACCTCGAATGATGGATTATTGTACAGGAAGACGAGATGCAAGTTATGCATCATAGCGCCAGATTTAGGACACGTCGGTCGCAGGCCAACAGAAGACAGAGGAGCCCAAAATTACTGCTGGGTAACACACAGACAAGACATTGACCGTTATGCAAAGAACTGTATACAATGCGCACAAAAGTAGGAGCTGAGTCGCCAAAGGATTACGTTACGAAGTTTACCCGAGGCAGATATACCATTTCAAATGATTGGGGTGAATAATCTCGGATCATCTGCACAAACACCAGCAGGAAACCATTATGTGTCGACAATAAACGATCATTTTTCACATTTCGTTTCTATGAGAGCCACATCGAACCAGCATATTGAAATAGCAGCACAACCAATGGTGAAATGGTGGATACTTGAGTTCGAAATGCATGAGACAGTAATACTGACCAAAGGAAATATGTGTGAATTAATGAAGCAGTTATGGCAGTTTTTGCACATTAAGAAACTTCAGATTAGTGCTTTACATCTACAGGCAAACGGTCGAACAGAGAGGATCCATAGGTTAATTGCAAAGATACAAAGCCAATGTTTTAACTTGCAGTGTAATAGCTGGGATGGTCTACTTGCATATGTAACGGTAGCAATAATTCGAAAATCCATGAGAGTACAGGACTGTCCCCATTGTAATGTAATTAACTGTCGGAGATAAAGTTTATCTCATGCAAAAAGTACGATGCCCACAGTAAAGAGCTAAGGTAACTTCATTATGTTGCCAGAAAGTGTGTTTAATTTATTTAATTATGAATATTTTCTTTTATGATAAATAATGGATTCGTTTGAGATGTTAAATGTTGTATATTTACATGTATTTGTTTATATGTATCTTTGGAGTTTATTAAGGTCAGTAGACCAAAGATCTGGAATGCAGGAATGTCTGCAACTTCCGGGCACATTTTGGCTTGCCCGCCACTTCTTTATCGGTATTGGATGGACATGGACGTGTTTATGTGACCAGTACAGTATAATGCATTTAGAGTATCAATGTTCATAGTGAAAATGTTGTAGTTACTAAACAAAAAGTACGAATAAATATAATTTTAGCTGAAAGTATTTCGGATCCGGTAGTGTTTATTTCGAACAAGAAGAAAACCCAGGCCATGCTTGTTGGAGTAATTATTTTTGCAGACAAAACTTCGAAAACCCCTAGACAAACGAGATCTGCAGTGTGTAATCTTTCAGTAGCTACTAATAAATAAGTCTTGCTGAAATTGTGCTGGAACTACTCGTATTATTCTCAATTACAAACGCGTGGTGTGAATGTGGTCCTATCACAATATACCGCATAAGATTCCACAATCATTCAGTTATCAAGAAACGAGATAGGTAACAACCAGTACACCATACAAGGTAGTTTCTTGCCAGAAAGTGCCATCTCCTTCTGAATTTTGCAAACCTCCCCTACGAAGTGGTAGTTCACCAGTGAAAAATTTCTCTAAAAGATTATAAATTATTTGGCGGCACATGAAAAAGATGAAGACTAAAGCTTCGAAAGACGAAGCAGAACCCATAGCAAGAAGGCAGTGTTACCCAAGTCCCATGTAGATCAATGGGTTATGATCACCCACACATAAGTCCCCTCCCCCCCACCCCTCCCCAAAAAAACTAGGAAATTTTTGACATATTTGTACCGTTTTCAGGCGGCAGAGATTACGTCGCCTGTTAACAGCAAACTACAGTTCCAACCATCCCCACGATACACCACACCATCAGACAAACTCGTCATTTTAAGGGAACTATTTAGGTGCTGCCTCCATTGTCAGCAGTATCTTCCAAACAGGGGAGGGGAGAATGTTGGGAAATAGAAAGAAGAGGATAGACGAGTACAATGATATTGTCCTATAGTTACCCTACACGTCTCTATGTACCTGGGCAGCTAGCAAGAGCAATAAACTCCCAACAGGATTTCCTCTTTCTTTAGGGCAGCTTGTTCTTCCGCAGGAAAACGAGAAGCCCCGTCATAATAAGTCTACTATGCTGTTACTCATTAACGGAAGCCATCAAGGTACGTTCTCTAACAGGTGATGTCTTTTTTACACAACAAACGGACTTGATAATGTCAAGTCATCAGAGGACCCTAAGAATAGATTGGAATATCTGGGCGCTAAAGAACGAAATTCGGAGGTTGGAAGATATGTCAGGGAAATTACAGCTCATGATAAATAATCAAACAAGGTTCCACGATACGCAGGGAGAGAATCAGTTTCTGTGGTCAGCTTCCACATGACTCCAGGCACAGTTACATCAGACAACGAGTTAGTCCTGAAAGTGCAACGATAAAGAGGTTAGCTAGACGTGAGCGATTTTTTAAAACAGTTATCGCAACAGCCCAAGTGGAGGACGCAGAAAGTGTTAATATGGCATTACAACAAGGACATGTGGATGTAAGGGGCAACCAGCACGCAAAGATTTGAACACTATCCAGCTCGCCAGTTCAGCATAAAACACAATACATAATACCAGACAGCTGCGTGCTTTGGTCGCAACTCTAATGTCCTACATTCAAGTAGCAGCCAATATGAATAATCGCGACTGTCTGAATAACGTAGATCTCGGTTAATGATTATAAAATTACTCTGCAACTTTTCCGATATCACTACTGGTGAACGATTTGAGACTGCAGAATGACAGGAAGCCTTGGTACACGTTGATCACAGGCATTTAACACCGGTACTGCTACAGCGCCGAATCAATTCCTGGAAGGACTGCAGAACACCCAAACTGAATTACCACCACTAGTAGAATTACTAATAGTAGAACTGCAAGAATTTCTATCACTATACCACCGTAGGGCCGCCGTTTCAAGTAAACGACTGGGAAACTCCCAAATTCAAATCCAAATACTGCTAAGTGTAAGAACTGTAGATTTCAGCGTTACGCTCTTCATCCACACCCTGTGGCGTGGAAAATCCTACAAAAATTTTATGCAATTGAAATTACACAAAATACTATTGATGACACCAAACAAACACTCATATGCCCTGCTATCCATACTGCAATCACTACACTGTCAAACAAGGCCCATCATCACCTACCCTTTGAAACATGTGCATACTATTCTGAAACCACGTGAGTTTTCCTAGTTCTTCTCCCAAAATTCTGTCACAGAATGTCTGAAAGATTTAATTTCAGACAAAACTGTTTGTCCCAAAGTGCACAGAACTAGAATATCAGGGGCTGATAATCAATGACACCCAATGTGACATATGCAGACAGATCTTCCAGTTTCCCACTACAGTGCCAGGAACCACCACCCTGAATATAGCCCAGACACTGATATATGTATTCGATCTACCCTTGCGATTTTACCCCCAAAATAACTAACCTTCCTAAAGAATACGTTAAACCCGCCACTGCTCGACTCCCTAGATCGAATATTAGCCACACAGTATGGTCGCATGTCAATGGGACATTTTTTAGATCACACAAAGAAGTATCACCGTAGACATCAGCAGCGACTAGTAATTGCAGGATTCTCAACCTCAGCTGCCTGTATAATTTTCACAGTAGTAGGTGAGCTGGTGCGTTTCTGGCGCCAGTTTCCATCGATCGTCATTCTGATCTTTGAGTCGACTTCGATCCTTATTTGTCTTTTGCTCATCTTTGGTGGAGCGGATTGAACGGCACCGCGTGCGCTCTGCTGGGAGGTGTCAGGAACGGCAGTGAGCGAGAGTCACGTTGGGCTGTGTAAGTAGGCAGGACGGCAAGAGGACGAGTTGGAGAACGAAGGAGCGGGGCCAGCGGCTACGGCGTGTTGAGTCACGAGTGCAGATCCACCACCCATGGCGACTGGTTTTCCTAGAGCTTGGAAAGACAAGCTCCTTCGAGTCTGTTATAAGCTACGCCACCCAATTGGATTGGAGTCGCCGAGTTGTTTCGGTGGGTTGTGTGCGGTTTAATGAATATGCCAGTGTACTAAAAATCCTTTGGAATTGTTTTAGTTGTTTATCACTTACCTTGGTGTCGTGACTAGCTATCTTGATGGCAGATGAGGAAGTATGGCTACGCCCAACGAACTGACATGAAGTGAGGTTAAAGACGTAGCTAGAAGTGCAACGAGAGGTGAGTTAAGTCCAGCTCTGGCGTTTCAAGACACGCCGAGGTATGTCCTCTATTCTACCTTATAGTTCATTTGGTAGTTTGGTGTGTAAATGTGGGCTGAGATAATTCTTGTCATCTTAACTTTAGGGCATGACTTTTAGCGAACTTATTAATCAAAGTTTAAGGGTTGGCACTGGCCAAGTAACTCACAGAGGCTAATTTGTTTCTATTCAATTGTATTGATCACCTGTTCTCTGGATAAGATTGTGTGTCATGTTACAGATAATTGACAGCATTCGACACGAGCATACTGGGAGCAGATCACCATGGGGGCAGAGAGATATTTAAGGCCCTGTCCTGTCCTTTACATCTTGGGTTATGTTATCACTGTTGCGTGATTCCATCTTTCAAAAAAAAAATGTTTGTGACATCTTATGGGATTTAACTGCTAAGGTCATCAGTCCCTAAGCTTACACACTACTTAAACTAAATTATCCTAAGGACAAACACACTCACCCATGCCTGAGGGAGGACTCGAACCTCAGCGGGAGCAAACGCACAGTCCGTGAATGCAGCACCTTAGACCGCTCGGCTAATCCCACATGGCATTTCATCTTTCCAGTGGAGAATTATAGCATCTGAAGTTCAATTGCAGTGCAAAGTTGAGTACATTTCTATTTCATTTTCTGTCTCATGGATCTCTCGTATTGATTTGAATCCTTGGTCTATCGCTAATTCACACGCAATATTGAAGCAACCTAATTATTCTAACAATATAGTTGATTAATCAACTGAGCAAGTAAATTTGAAGATTGGTTTGGTCAAAATTAAAGCAACTCCTTAATCACTTTAGTCATTTGTATATGGTTTGTATAGGAAAGTTGGCTAGCCAACCCTTAATCTGTTCCTCAGCTGATTGGAAATAATGAGAGTTCTGATGGGAATTGTATGGACATTTGTACTATTTAAGTAAAGCTTTACCTGAATATATTTACCTAGTCATATTCAAATTTCAAGTTTTATGGGTCTTGTTCCGGTTAAAGAAATTTATTTGTTATTTTTCCAAGTGATCTGGCCTTGTAAGGCAGTCTACTGAATTATTGTGATTGTGATTTTATAATGCTTTTGATTCTAATAAAATATGTAGCAACTACAACGGATTACTATTGTGATTTTGGTGTGTCACTACCATTAAACATTTCAGTAGGAATCGTATACTACCAATTCAAACAAATACGAACCCAAACCCCATTCCTGACAACCTTCAACCTACAGGTTCAAACTGGTCAAATCAGCACCAACCAGAAGAAATTTGATGAGTGACGAATTGAACCATGAAGATCTCTATGTACAGCTAATTGCTAGTGAAGTCACACAGATAATGTAAATAATGCAAACAACAAAATGATAATGTAAATAGAGCTGGAGAAGAGGTGTATAAATATGTGTAAATAAACTACTGTCTATATTTCAGTAAAATTCGAGGGTGAATTTACTTCATGGAAGGGAGGAAATTAAAGTGTTACCTTTTATTTTTCATTTAGCTTATGTTCGGAAGGATTCTGTGTAACGAAAAAAACTTTGAATTTATACAAAAAAAATGTTTTTCTGCGGTTCACGTCGTCGAGAAACTAGCGACCACTTTTATGATGATAGTGAATATTTACACTTAACGAATTTATAAAACTGCATAGAATGGCAGTCCATTTCACTGTAAACAAATAATAACCTGATTCCGCTTGTTTTCTTCTTGTCTCTTTACTCTTATGGTGTCTGAGCTTGTACTGACAACATGTAAGCATAAACTGTCTGTAATTGCAGGCTTAATAATTACATTATATATTACATTTAGCTCTGTCAGTTATTTAAAGTGCTTAACGTCCTATCTCCTTCCAATAAGAATAAATTTTATCGTTTCTTGGATGTTTTATAGTGGCCAACTACGAGAGGTTGGACGCAAATTGTTCTACAATAAACTATAAACATTATTCGTATTCCTTCATTAGCTGCTTCTTTAACAGAAGCTAGAACCCCTGATATATATTTACCGATCATTTTCGTTATCTTACTTAACATTTTTTTGCAAGAACTGTATGAATGTGATCAGTCACCTGCCACCAAACAATGGTGCCAACCAGCCTACACATTTGCTTGACACCGCTCCCATTAAAAAGATTAGATGATGGACCAATACAGCTAAAAATTCACTTGAATCTACAAATTTACCAGTGTACTGCAACGTTCAGGGCTTTTGAAAAGAAACTGTTCCCCATCATCAGTGTGGCTTGTCTTCTTGTTGTGACAATTAACTTATGTAAAATGATATATTTCATTCCAATATTACCCTTTAAAGAACTTTTAATTATGAACCGCACTATGAAACAAAAAGCCATGCTACAAAATGTAGAGGGGTATAATTATAAATTAGGCTTAGAACTAGCAGTACAGCGCCAAGGCAGAATCAGGTCACACCAAAGTTGTGCACTGGCCAGTGGTCTGCACGATCGGTAGCTTCACAACTGCCTCTATGTTGACAAACTACATATGCGAAGGTCAGGCAAACCTTTAGGGAGGTATTGCAACCCAATTACAACATTGCTTGTTGTCGCCCCCGATCCAGAGGATTCAATGGACCCACTAATGCTGACATTATTATGAAATTAGCACACAGCAGTATTTAAATTTGTCTGAGCCAATTCGTCATAATCGAGCAGCTGGGAAGTTATGTGATGTCGAGCCTGTGCTTCTGCACACCGTGCTGATGATGCCGTCGATTCTACCAGCGTCACAACACGAACTGGTGCCTGCTGCCTAAGCATATGGACACCAGAGGCAGCTCTGAACTTGGTCGTAGATCTGAGAGTATGATGTGAGGATCCAGCAGGCTTTTGAAAAGAAACTGTTCCCCATCATCAGTGTGGCTTGTCTTCTTGTTGTGACAATTAACTTGCCGGGTGTCAACAGAAGACCCTGGAACCCGGAGCATAACACAGCTCGACGACCTCATAGTCGCTGCTGCCAGCCCCACTTATAATGTGCAGGAGGCACTGGAACCTGACAATAAGGCAGCAGCATGATAGCATCAGCAGAATGCGAAATCAGCAGCCTGAGGCAGCTGCACTGCGGAAATACTGTCTTATTCACTGTGCCACGAACCAATGATTTTAAAGCCTTAATAAAGAAGTCATTGTAATCAACATCAGTCCTTCATCAGCTGTATAACATCCTTCCTCAACAGAGAATCCTAGCCCATACTAAAGCCATCTCAGACACATGGTCAGAAGTGACTCAGGAAAGTGTGTCAAGTGTGTCCTCCACTTCCAGCCTATTATAATGCAAAAGTATGATATCAACTACTATAAGCTGAGTGAGTGTGGTAAAAATAGGCTAATACCGATATTAGTAAACGACAAAATTCCCCCAACAAAGCCAACGTCAGTACTCTCTTCCCAAGAAACCTTTATGATAATCTCAAATTCTCTTTCATGCCGTTGTAGCCCTGTGCGACTGCCACTAGTTGAAAACGACTCTGGAGTGATTTAGAAGCGAATTTTGACCACGAATGTGCCTAGATATTTTACTCGTATGCAGTGACGTGAAGTTTAATGATTCAACACTCTCAAAGGGTTCGTGTTGCTACGAAATGTTTTCGATGTTTGCAACATGTTGCAAACATTGGTAGTCCAGCACCAGCTACAAACAATGTTGCAAACATTATTACAAACCATGTTCCAAATTAAGTGTAAATGTTTACGACATCAGTAGTCCAGAAGTAACTCCAAAAAATGTTGCAAACACGTTTTAGACTCAATGTAGACATGGTTTAAAATAGTGGAAGAAGTAATGTCGCTTGAATTTTGCTCATAATCAAAACTGAAGTTGTCTTATACAGTGTGTAACAGGTATAAGTGCAGATATTTCTATTGGTGGCTGAGGATGCTATACTAAACAACATTACATCAGTATTTATTTCAGTTACAGAATAATAAAAAATGGTTCAAATGGCTCTGAGCACTATGGGACTTAACTTCTGAGGTCATCAGTCCCCTCGAAGTTAGAACTACTTAAACCTAACTAACCTAAGGACATCACACACATCCATGCCCAAGGCATGATTCGAACCTGCAACCGTAGCTGTCACGCGGTTCCAGACTGTAGCGCTTAGAACCGCTGGGCCACTCCGGCCGGCACAGAATAATAATTATAGTTATTAGGAGTAGTGTGTTTTAGGTTGGTTAGTTGGTTAGTATGTCCAAGTACATGTGGCAAGAACAGTAGGTCAAGTGTTGAAGTGTGGACACACGGACACAAAACAGTAAGTCCTCACTGATTGGCATAGTCCACTTAGTGGTGCAGTAACAGTTATGCAAAAAATATTAGTTCATAAAGTTGTGGCACATTTGTTGGAAGACTGTTCAATTGAGAGGAAAAACAAACAACACACTCATGTGTGCACATAATATGTATCATACAAAAATGTCTTCACTTATACTCATCACACCCTGTATACTGGCACATTTAATACAACAATTATGTTCACAGCAAAACTAAAGGAAAGATGCAATGAAGTGAGCAGTAGCACAGCAGACAACAATGGCTACCTCACGCAGTAGTGACTGTTAGCTAGCTAATGTTGGTTGAGGCCAAAAACAAATGACTACTGGCTGAAGCCTTCTGACTTTTACCCTCTTCTACAGATTCAGAACTAAGGAGAGGATCAGCCAGCTTTGAAGTTAATGTGTTGTAAAAATCAAAGGAAATATCATTTCTTGTCTGATGCTACTGATATGCCACTGCAGGGCGCTAGTATTTATTTGTGTCATGACATACTGTAATTGCATATAGTAATTGTGATCTCTCATTTGGGAGTGTGATAAGTTAAAATATCTTTTGTCTTGTCAAGACAACAGATGTTTGAAGTTCTCACGCATTATGAGGCAGAGGAGTACCTATGGAATGTGTAAACTATAAAAATTCCATGTTGAAGCAGAATCCAATCAGAAAACTGCTGCTGTGCTTAACATCATCTGCAGTTACAGAAGAAAGAAACTGATATCTGTGCTAATACTGTACAGACAAATTGTATCAGATTCCGTTTCAAATGAAACAGAATTTATTTAAGAGAACTGAGGAATCTGGAGCAAGTATGGGTATGGTGGGAGGTTCAACAACAACTGCAGATTCCTCTATCACATTCATTAGTACCAAGTGTGACATTGCTGTAGAAGAGGTGGTAGATGTCGACAATGATGATGATTTTATAAAACATATTAATGTATTATAATTATATCAGTATACAACAAATGATAAGGAATATTCCAGTGTTATATACATGATTGAATTGCATTTGCTTAATCCTTCAACCATCTGGAACTTGAGTAACTATTTGAGATATCATTGGCCTCGTAATATGAAATAAAACTGCAGAGCTTTGAAAGAAGTCATACTTCACCAAAAGCTGAAGACTCACTCCTTGAAACAAATAGCTTTATCATATTAGTTAGAATTTTAAAAATAGTGGTAAGCTCTTAGTGAAGTTACGAAAAGCTGATCTGTCTTCTAAATTCAGCTAGTGCAGCATATCATTCCCTACATGTGTTCTAAAGTATGTTTTCGTCAAATATAATGTTACACATTTGTTTTTGTATACTTAATAGTGTCGAATACTTTAGTGCAACAAAACATATTAAATCATCCTCTTTCCTGGTCATAATGTGGCTCTCAATCCAGATAAACAATGCGAAATGTTTGCCACCAGGCCCAACCTTCTAGCAGAATGCATCTATAACAATGTTTGATTCTAGTGTGAACAGGTTTGTGAAGAATGAACATGGTTGCTGACTTCAGAAACAATATTGTGACCAGAAACATATCTTTAAACTCAGTGACTTTGTGTCGTTAACAGAGCTTGCCTTAAGCCGAGTTTACACACGCAACTGATGTGGCGTCACAGCTTGTAGCTTTCTGCTGTGGCGTCAACTGAAATCATATGAGTGGGCACAAATGTACAGTTCAGATTATGGCATTAGGCCTGTGACAAGGGTTAAATACAAGGACGAAGGAACACAAATGTTGGATCCGAAAATAGATTTCATGCAGGGATGAATCAGGGGCAACAAACACATTTATAAAAGACGTAACTCATGGAGACGAAAATGCTATCTGCTGTAGCAAATTATTTATTCATTTATTTTTGTGCTCCATAGAACCTAGATGCGAGTGTATTGTTAGGACATAGAATATGACAGATTATTAGAGTAATCACCATATCTAAATGGTCATGAGGCTCACAAAATAAATCATACATAAAAAGGTACATGAGGTTCAAGTGTTTAAACAAAAACACAGATTATAGTAGTAATAAAGATTGCACAAACTATGTCTTACATTCTGATACATATAAAAAGATAAAAATCACTCTGTCATCAGTTGATATGCCAGTGCTACATAGTCATTTCTTATAGGAATACTTAAAATTTAACACATTGTACTAATTATTAGAAACTGTCAAAAATTTCTGTAAAGAATAGAAAGAAGTATTTAAAAGATAAAGTTTCAATTGCTTTTTGAATTTAGTCATATCCCCGATACCTGATTTAACATGATATGGTATGGAAATATCATCTGCAAACATGATACTCTTCCAAGATTTTAGAATCTTATTGTATTCATTGATATAGGCATTTTGAACAACAAATTTTTCGTTCAATAGCTACCAAATCCAAGGACATAGCCAAGATTATGTCAAAAGGGAGGGTATGCTTTGTTGAAGAGTACCTCAGAAAGACTCATGTTTTTCATTTATTCTGAAATTTTCCATAAAGAACGATAAACCATTTTATTCGACTATGATCTCGGAATTTTCACCAGGTGGAGGTATAATCTCATCACTTAGAAGTGCTGCAATCCACTAAGAAGCTGACATGCTACATCTCTGTTCACCTTCCAAGGTCGTTTGACACTCTTCTTCTTTTATTCTGGATATGAGCTGAGTCAGTGATCATAAATGGAAGAGGGTTAATTTTATGGGAGGTCGTAATTATTACTGGAATATAGAGATCTCTGTTTGACAACGAGGCTACAACGATTTTTGGTGGCGAAAATACAAAGGGTTCAGAAACATTCAACCTTACACATTCCCAAATTTCTTCATTTAAGTATGTATCTCTCACGTCTTGCAATGTAAGAAACATCATTTTCTGCGATAAAAAATGTTCTGACAGATAAATGGATGAACCTAAATGAGGAAAATTTCGATTACTATTTATTTATCGTATGAATTTACTGCTGTGAGTCTCCAAAGAGCTTCTCGGCTCACCTTCAGTGCAGCTCTTTTCATTTAAGCAGAGGTGCTGTATGTTTAAGTGAACTGGAATCTTTCTGGAATTCAAAAGGAATGGGCTGTGGCTTATAGTAAGAGACCATTCCTAGCATTTGCCTAAGTTGAAAATGAGAAACCACCGAAAACCATGTCAAGATTACTGGCATATGGTTCCAAACCACCTCGCCTCCCAAATCCAGGGACTGCTAGCTCAGTGACCCAACAAGCAGAGCTATCCAAGTCGGAGAAGAATTTGGAAAAACTGATCGTAGTACAGTGTTTTAAAATAAAATTTATCACAATAAAAACCTGAATTCTGACATTGTACGTTTTTCCTTTAATGGTGCATGTTTAGTCATTTGGTAGTACATGTCTTAAGACTGAATTGTGCATGGAATTGTTGGCTTCAAAACACGGTATTACATGAATGTAAATAGATTTTGGATGAAAGGGAGAGGGAGGGATACAGAGTGCAGTCGAATTAAGCAGACCACTGAAAAAATCTTTTAGAAACGAACAAAAAATCTTTTAGAAAAGAACGAACTGTAGAACGTGCTGTCGTCTCATACCCCTTCCGCTCTCCACAAACCCCTTCCCATTGTTCCATATCGGAATTAATTTTTACAACTGAGTACCACTCAGGTGACCAGATTGAGCGATATTTTGCCATTTAAGCTACTAATGATAGAATATTCAGTAAATTTTTTTAAAGAAATGCAGCCATCACTGTTTAGGCGATATTTTTGTTGATCAACGTAATTTTTGGGTGAAGCCAACAAGTTGAACTGTATTTTTATACACTGATTTTAATGTAATGTTTTTGTCATGATATTTACCGCTCACTGCCATTTGAAACACTGAAATATTGCAACTTCAATTCTACCAACTTCCAAATAACAATCCAGTGCTAACATTAAACTGCTATAGATAGGTAATTAGGCTGTTACAGCATGTCATACATATTTCTAACATACTGTAATGCTAGCAGATGAATCAAAATAGATTTTCCTCTTCTTTCTTTCTACAAACTTACCCATAGCCAGAAACTATCACAACAGCTCACAGCACAAAATAATAGCACTTATATTAAATTCAACTGCAAGTAAGAACTGAAGTGATTAACAAAATAACAACTAATCACAATAAAAAGACCAACAAATAGTTTTGGCTAAAATAAGGGTGGGCGATAGCTGACAGTGCTATGGATGTATAGATAGTTTAAATATATCGTTGGTCTTGCTCACTATCGATAGGGCGTATCACTTTTTCGTCATATGATCGAAAATCAAAATATCTTTCAATTTCACTACACAGCAGCTAGGTCATGCCTAATTTCATTTAAGTTATAGTAGGGGTGCAGAGACCCTCTTTGGGGGCCACATCACGCTCGGGAGCTAGTTCTTGCATATAATCCATGATCTATGCAACGCTTTGTCTCACAAATCACAAAGTTTATACGACTCGCTTTTTTGGTTACATATATTAAATTTATTCATTTATTCACCGAAAAATCCCACTACTGTAGAAAATCGAACATATATTTTTGTTCTTGTAGTTCCAGAAACTACGAATGTGTATCTGGTGAGCATCGTTTTCGATTTTTTTCAGTAATAAAATGAAAACACACTGAAATCGAATGGATTACAGCAGCAATTGTTCCACAATAACTGCGAAAGAATGCTTGTGTTTCGAAATACTGCCACAAGGGAGCAGTGGTGGAAGTAAAGTGGTGCAACAGAGTACAACCAAGTTGGAGTTTTCGTGCCATGATGGTAGTTCTGTCTCTTAAGTTGCGCCACTAAAGACTGGGAATACACACAAGCAACTGCAGTGTACCACTAGCAGTGGCGTCACTTTTGCTGTGTGTGTAAATCTTGCTTTAAAATCAATCTTGTATATAACCACATACAAAACAACAAAAGACGCTAAAGAAACATCATCAAAATACAGGATGATTCAAAATGAATGCAACAAAACATTCTTATGACTATAGTAATGACTATTTCAGAAAAAAAACACTAACACTGAAAGACTAACTCTCACAGTTTAGGTTGGCAACAATGAAAAGTCTCCTGTGTGGTTCGTCGCTGGTGTTAGGAATCAAATAGGGGTATCTGCAATAGGAAAGGCGTATTGTCATCAAAAACTTAATAATTGTTGTTTAAAGATTTTTGGACCAAGTTTAGTAAAGTGTCACCGTACCATCACAATAGTGCTATATGGACAAAGTAATTCGAGAAGACAGGGCAGATATGTAAGAAGAAAACCATAGTATGGTCATCCATCGAGAATGAGGTTGTGGAAGACATTTGTAAGATCTATGTAAGAAGTCCCAGAAAACCCATATGTTGTACCAGCAGAGAAGTGAATTCGTCACAGTCAAAAGTGTGGCATGTCTTGCACAAGCATCTGCAGTGTAATGCTTACAGGATTCAGATGTTGCAGGCAATAAACCAGCTGACAAATCAGAACAGAGGCCATGCTGCAATGATTTTCAAGCATGGATGGAGCATGCAGCTCGCAGGCCCCAATGAATCGTGACGTCGTCTCTCACACCAGCCAGTATCGCTAGTAGTTTCCGAACTGTGGCTGTTCTTTGAACCAAGCCCTTCTTTGCTGATGCCTTGTGTATTATGAGTGTACTATGTATACTATTATGTGTAATGGCGGATTTTGTGTTTTGTTTGCGATAAAACATTTCAATTATGGAAAACTATATCTGTACATCAGGAAAAGTGCATGATATAGAGCCAAATACGTAAGGTACAGTGAAGTGCCCACAGAACGACTGCAGGTTTTTATTCAACGTCTTGGTTAATTTGAGAACAAATGTAGCAAAAGCACATGGTTGCAAACAAGAGAGGAAAGTTTATATTCCAGACAGTGGACAGTAAGTAACTTTGTATAATAGTTTTAAGATGCACAAGAAAAGTAAAATATCTGATAAATCTATAGAATTTCGTTCTTTGTGCCTACAGTATTCTGATGCAATGTTACACTGCAAAGTTTCTTTCAGTGCATCTATGTGGATTATTTGTGGTAATAGCATATTCTCATAAGAATTGGCTTCATTAGTTAAGCTGCAATCATTGCAACTTTTTGTTGGTCAGAAATTGTGCAGTAACTGTATTCTGAGTTAAGTACAGGTTAAATATTTGCTTTCAGGAACATGTTCCTGCACACATGAAAACTTGTGAATGTTCAAAATTACATCAATGACTGTAGTCCGTATTTTTTCCAGTAAAATAGTTATGAATTGCAGTGACAGTAACCAGATTTGTAGCTAGTGTAGTCTGTTTTTTGAAATGGGTGTTTCAGAGTTTCTGAAGTGGAAGTCAAAGAAGAGAACACAGCGAGTAGATTTTTGTGTGTTTCACAGTTTATAGGCCTACTAGGGAAACTCGCCATGTCAAATAGCGAGTAACGCATCAAGCTTGGTACTTCTATGGCGATATGGGAATCCGAGCATTGTTAACCTTCACACGCTCGTGCGGGCGGTGAAGTGACCGCCTTCTTGCAATTTCGCACCATACTTACTCCACAAAGGTAACAAGGCGGCGGGAGGGACATGTATTCTCTAGTTGCACCTTTTTCCGACAGATGGTGCTCAAAGTTCGTCCAAGTCGCACCTCTCTGCCTCTCAGGACAAGTTGAAATAGGTCCGAACACGTGCGGCGGCCGGTTTACCGCCTTGCGAGCGCTTACGGCACTTACAAACACGGTCAGTTTACCGCCTTGCAAGTGATTACGGCACTTACAAAAACGATCAGTTACCGCCTTGCAAGCGCTTACGAGACTTTGTTCTACTCGTCTACTTTGGAATGTAAGTATTTCTTTTTGTAATTCCCCTATAATTCCTCAATTTTTTAGATTCTTCCAATTCTCTAGTAAATGTGCATGTGCTCCAGAATTTCAATATCAGGAAGAACACAAAGGTGACATGCATGTATATTTTTCCGCTTACTTGACTTGGTAGGAATAAATTCGTTGCGCATTTTTCAATTCAACACAGGTAATATAAAAGAAACAACGAGAAGACAATTCTTACATGCGTTATATTTGGAACTGATGAGCGAAAATCTGAAAGAAAGAGCTAAATTGAAGCATTTACCAAAAGATTTGTTAGTATTTTTGGAAAATTACAGAGAGAGTGACATAGTTTATCCAGTTGTATCAACCCCTACAAGGAGAGGAATATGTTATTTGCGTGGCTCAAAAAAGAATATACAAACAAAGTGAGAATGCGGTGAATGTAGAAGACCAATGACAGTTATGTGGAATAATTGTTGTCAGCCTCAAAACGAAAATGAAATGCATACAGACTGATCAGCATTTTTCATCTGACAGTAATTTTTGTGACGTTTTCGATCAAAAATTTTTTTTTCAAAGCAAAATTAACTTTTCTTGTGACAGGTTAAGACAATGAATAATTCTAGTCTTAAGTATTACATTATATAGTCCCAAAACATTACAATTAAAAAAAATGTTCTTATATTTCATTTGGGTATTTGGCTTCCTTTTTGTATTCCATTGTATATTTTATTGTTAAATAAATAGTTTTGATTAAAAATGTGTATGAGATATCCTATGTGGATATTTTATGGAAATATGACCTTTAAAAACGGAAAACCTCAAGAGATTGATGAAAACTCTCGGGCGGTCGGCCGACCACCCGCGGAAGCGTGAGCGTGACTATTTCTAGCGTGAGCGCATGAAGGTTAATAAAAAATTAATGCAGTGTTTGTCTGTTTCTTTTGATTTCTCTATCCTGTTGGCTATAGTTGACCAAATTTAAACGAAAAACTCAATTGACTGTTTCTAATAGGTTTGATGCTTTTGAGAGGTACGTTATGAGTATTCAGCAGTCCTTCAGTATGCATGTTTACGAATTAGCTGTGGCAAAAGAAGTCACTCACTCAAAGCATAATTTGCTTGGTAGGCATAATTGGAAATTGTCATTTTAGCTGTAATTTTAAGTTTTTAGATTATAGTATTCCCTGAGAGTTTGTCTTGCTGGCTTTCTTGGGCTTAGTTTTCTATATTTAACAAGTTTACTGACATGGTTAGTGATGGATGTTTCAGCTCCAGAGCAGGCATATGGCACTAAGCGTGCAGCTGTGCTGTGGCTGACAGTACTCACACCAAGTCAGGCGTGTGGTTTTGCTATCGCCAGTGGCAGTAGCATGGCAGTCTCTGTGTTAAGCAGGCTCTTAGAAATTGCGAGCATGAAGTATACATATCTATGATAGTCTGGCTGAAAAGATACACTTAGAATGTTAATTACTATTTGAGGGTTTTCCCTTCACACAGTTAAGTATCCTTTGTAAAATATTTATCTATAACTGAATTCATGAACAACTTTCTAGTCATTGAGTTGTTTGGTTTCGTAAGACATTGAAATAAAAATCCTGCAGACCCAGAAATCTTCTGGAAATTATAAGGAATACTGGGTACAAACGAATATCTTTGCTCAGTAATATTAAAGAATAAAAATGCTGATATCTGGTTTTTATCATGCTGACTGCCACAAGACCACTGCCAGCTATAGCAGAGGTCTCTGCTGTGGCAACCAGCACCTTTGTGCTAGCCAATGGGTTAATATACAAAAGTGGGCAGTGCAAGACTTGGTCCTTATTCCTCTTTGGTTGAAGCAACTAAAATTAAATTTCTGAGGTACGCTGGAACCATGTTATTGTTATCTTCGCCAGCATGATTAAGAAGGTGTACATTGGAGTGTCACTGACAGTGCATGATATATTTTGCAACTAAGAATAGATACTTAAAAACTGATATGGAAAAAATTTCATGAAACTCTCCAGAATCAAACCTGATAATTGTATGGACACACAAGTTAACCTATCCAAATGGCACACTAGGCTAGACGAGCATTAGCTGTAGGTGTAGAATCGGTAATATACTTTTCATGCAAATTTTATTGTAAAGCATACTACAATTAAGGGGAATATGCACGAAATAGATGAGATAAACGTGGGGAGGTGGGAACTGGTTTCACTCAGATATATGGAAAATGAACTGTAGTATTATATTGACATATTTAGTGCAGTTTCCTGTGATCCCAATATGTCTGAGGTGCAAATTTCTGGGAGAAGAGAGATTACACTGAAGTTGTCGTGTGTTGTGCTTTTTGTTGCACTGCTGGGATGGTGAGGTTGTATGGATTTCAAAATCACGGGGCTAGAAATGAAAGTCTTATCATTTTTAATATTTCAAAATGAGCACACCTGATAAAGGAAGCTGAAGTAATACTTTCATATAAACTGCAAATATTTTCTTGTTTCACCCATCACTGCGGCTGGCACTTAAAAGCACAGTGTTAGTGGTTCGTGTTGACACTTAAAAGTGTCTGCTGCAGTGAACACGTGCAAGATTTTAGAGTAGCAAAGTAGTTGTTGACATTCTGATATTAACTGATAAGAGCAGGAACCATAGCAATGAAATAAGGCAAATTACTTAAACAAGGAATAAAACATATCCACATAGCTTTGAATACAGTTGTTACACACAGTTCTTAGTCACTGCATATTTGTGTGCTTTAATTAATACAGCAACCTTTGCTTTCTCGTCTTTGATCTGGGACACATGTCACATCTTGCTCGTTTTGCTAGATCAACTCTAGGTTTACAAGATCCACATTTCAGAATTCTGGTAACTGGTAGTCCTACCTCCTGTGGAAAGTGTGAGTTGATAGCTGTCTCTTCAGATATGGTCTGATAAACTGCCATTTTAGGGACTTGAAGCAAAAATGTGACTCTTCAGTTTTCTGTCAGTGATGAATATATCACTAATGTATTTACCACAAAAATATTCGTGATGGTATAGAACAGTGTGAGGCCAACTTCTGGAAACCCCGCTGGTTGTGTATATTGTGCACTTCTCATCCAGTGCATCAATTTCTTCTTACGTAGTATCACACTACTCTGCTATCTCAGGCTTGTTTGTTGCCATGCTAAATGAAGCAGCATTATGCCTTGAAGACACTAAACTAACAGCCTTCTTAACTTTTTTGATGAAACTGGAAGACATCTTATTGTCAGCACTAAGATAACAACAGTAATGGATTTTGACTCACTAGACAGATTTTGAAATTCATTTGTGCACTGGAACTGACATTGCCATCAAAGAAAACTATATAAAAATCCTACGCATGTTCACTCTCAGCAAGCAAACTGGCTCAGAATATATTTGTGATAAATATACAGAGCAAATACTTAAACAATGCCCATGTAATACAGTCTGCCTATCATATGTCAATGTATTCTAGTATAAGCTATGGAACAGAACTATGGAGTGCCACGACACAAGCAAATCCTCCCAAGCTTTGCAGAAGAAGGCTGTAAGAATAGTTTATGCTACAAAACCAAGAAACTTATTATGTGTTATGTTCCCTAGAGTTGGGATATTAACTGTTACAAATATGTACACTGATTAGCCAGAACATTATGACCCTCTACTTAATACCCAGTATGTTCACTTTTGGCACAGATATTAGCTGTGAGACATTATGGCATGGAAACAATGAAGCACTATAGTTCAATTCTTTTATCTTGGCGGCTCGCGCATGCCCGCCCAGACGCTGGTGATTGCTGCGCTGCCAGTTGCACACGACGCACGCGCCAATAGAAGCAGCGCCATAGTATAGCATAGTTCGCAAGCTTACGTGTAGGGGGGAGCGCGCAGTTCATGAAGTAAAGCCACCACGGCCGCATCAACCCCTTCGCTGCTACAAAGACGTGCTCCCTGCATTCCGCGCTGTGCGCGATTTTGTCACTGCACTGCTCGCCTGTGCAGACACATTGTGTTCCGACTGCTTTGACACTCTTTATCATTCGATTCCACAAAAACTATTTGGCTCAAAAATTAGATTTTTGCATATCTTCTTGACTGATACCTTCCCCCCATAAATGACTTAATTTTGTTTCGATGTTCAACGCAGTTATTATGCAGCATTAAATATAGTAAACCTTTGCACGAAATTTTGAAGAGTTTGCAGAGGTAAAAGTCCATAGAGTATACTTTCCGTATGGTCGATTTTAGTTGCCACAATGTTGAGAATGAAATGTGGACAAGATACCTATATATTTCATTTAATTTAAGTACCACATAAGTGTCGTATGTAATATTGAGAGATATTCCACCTTTCGTGACTGTAACAAAAGTTTTACTTACACTGGGCACGTTTGGCTTTATTTTAAAGCACTTCAATCAATCAAAAGGAAGTGGACAAAATACATCAAACAAAACTGTGGACTTACAAAAACATTAGGACTTCAATATACCGTCTGTCAGTGAAGTGCTCAGAGCTATGTCAAATATAATTTTGTGTGTGGCACACACAAACAGCATTTATTTGCTAAAACACTGATGAGCCAACACAAACGTTGAATATTGTGCTACCGCAGCACAAAACTACGAAAGGTGACTTGGCAATGGAGGACACAAAATACTGTCCTCTTATGATGCTTCAAAAGAGAGAAACGGGTCTGGTCTAAATAAGTCGCTTATTACAGTTGCAGAAGAGGGATATATTTCAATACCATTGGTAAAACTGCGACTGTGGAACAAAAACAAGAAATAGAACATGAATACCATATGTGCCATACCTTTCACCGATGGAAGTGCTTTAAAATAAAGCCAAACGCGCCGTGTGTATATAAAACTTTTGTTACAGTCGCGAAAGACGGAATATTTCTCAATATTACATACGACACCTATGTGGTACTTGAATTAAATGAGATATTGTTATACAGTAAGTATTATATGAAATTTAGGTATCTTGTCCACATTTCATTCTCAACATTGTGGCAACTAAAATCGACCACACGGAAAGTATACGCTATGGACATTTACCTCTGCAAACTCTTCAAAATTTCGTACAATGGTTTACTACATTTAATGCTGTACATCAAAACAAAATTAAGTCATTTATGGGGGGAAAGTATCAGGCAAGAAGACGTGTAAAAATCAAATTTTTTGGCGAAATAGTTTTTGTGAAATCGAATGATAAGTGTGTCAAAGCAGTGGGGACACCATGTGTCTGCACCTGCACAGGCGAGAAGTGCAGTGATGACAAAATCGCGCACAGCGCGGAATGCAGGGAGCACGTGTCTGCAGCAGCGAAAAAGTTAATGAAGAGGCAAAGCACTAGAAATTTCATTCAAACGAATAAAATTCGTGAAGTAAGGCACTCCAATATTGTTTTTAAATAAAGAAAATATTAAGCACCGCACAAGGTTTGAACTCACCACCGTTCACTTGGCAGCCCAATACCTTAACCGTTCCGCTACTTCTGCACGTTCAGCAGTGTGACTCCATAAGGATTGGAACATCTCACGCAACTACTTATAAACACTGTTGGTATGACTATGAATTACTCACGCTTCGTCGAAGTACAATAGGAAATAAACAATTACCGCTGTTCTTTATTGCGAAAAAGCAGTTCGTGAGATTGAAACAAACACCTTTCCTTGTTATCGCCTGAATTAGGAGTCTTATTGCTTGTTTGGTTTAATTAATTAATAGAATATGAAGCAATTGGTATAAAGAATGCTTTTTCCAAACTTTCTGTAAAAGAAAGTCTGCTATCAAGACATTGCTTTTGTTCTATTACTTTATTTATGACTGAACGTTTCTAAAACTGAAGACACTCGTCCGTAGAGGTGGCAAAAAATAACGTAACTGATAGAAATAACCGGTTACTGAGAAGTAACGGTTACTGCGATAACCGTTCCTCTGATACAGGCAGTTATTTCAATAACTGTCTTATGTCAACAGTGCCTCGCGCCATCTGTTGACCGAAGATCGTACTACGCTTTCTTGTCAACTCATCGGAGATCTGGCTAGGAACTAGGGGAGAGGGTAGACCATTTGAAAGGCGTTCTATAGGCCACGGGAATAACTGTGAGACTGCGCGCCATCTGTTGATAAGAACTGTGTACTATATAGTGCGTCTTCGTTACTTTTAGCACAAACAATTAAATAAAGTTAATGTCCGAGCGGTGGCTGATAGGAGCTGTAGTACAGGCAATAACTAGTACGGTCGTTCCCTTAAGCCACCGCCTCATATGTCAATTTAGCTTGGACGGGTAGTATAAAGGAATTCGAGCGACTATGGAAATAACTGTCAGAGATCGGTATTTTCCTCTGGCAGTTATCGTTATTGGCTCACAGTTCTCGCTCTCTGGCAGTTATCGGGCTACCATTACAGGTAACCTGGAAGTTGGTAACGGAATAACTGTGTGGTTGTGTTCCTGACACAGTGACTCCAGTCTTAGACCCCTGTGATATTTCAGAGACGATAGTTACTGGAGCGAACAAATATTTACGTACTTCTTCGGAAATAGCCGCTGGCCATCGCGAATGACAAATAACATGTGTGGAAGAATAACACAATACAGTTGAATATAATAATTATTATCCTCATCATTTGTCAGGAGATTGTCAAAATATGTGAATATATTACAGTAACTGCTAGTATTTACAGAATTGATACACTGTCAGAATAAAACACAGTTACGTACTTTTAATAAATTTATCATACACAGAATACCCGATCTTGACTGTTGCAACCAAGTGCTGTCAAAACTGAAATATAGCAGAATTTTTACCTAAGCTGGTCTATCAGTCTCTGTTACGATATTCATCTACAGAGTAGAAGGAGGGGTCAGTGGAAGCGTCCGATTCCGCCCGTTTGCTTCGACGTAAAAATGTGTTGTGGTGTGTGAATGTCATTACGGCACGGTGTTTATGAGTTGGTTTTTGCGTGTGTGTGTGTGGGGGGGGGGGGGGGGGGCTGGCCGATCTAGTTTGCAGTGCCGGAATTTGCTGGTGGTAATTAATTTTTTTTATTCTAGCTGTGATGTTCTGTGTATTTATGGAGTATTGAATGTGATTTGATTTACGTAGGGATGATTGATTTGTGGACTTTTGGGATTGTGGATTTATTTTTCGCAGTTGTAGGTTTTAGTTTTTTGGCATCAGTAGCTGTGGTGGACCTATATAGGTCACCGGAAATGACCGATTCCCATTTTCATAGTTGTATGTGTTGATGTTTTGTTATCGTCATCTGGGGTTTACCTATGTAGGTCAAGGGAAATGTCCGATTCCAATTTTCGTGCTTTTAGTGTTGGTGTTTTGGTATGGTCACCTATGGTTGACCTATAGTGTTCAAGGGAAGTGTCTGATTCCTGCAGATTTTTGTTGGTGTAGCAGAATGCTGAATTTTTTTTCCTTTTTGTTCTTCATTTTGTGTTTTGGGATCATGGTGTGTTTTTTACTTGTGTTTGTTTTACTAGCTTGTCCTCACCCTAAAACCCCAAACTTGCCGCAGTTGTCCCGTTGGTTTGATTGTATTTTTGGTGGTTGATGTTATTGTATTATTTATATGTATCTTCGTGTTTGTTGCCATGTGTGTGTGTGTAGTGACGTCATGGACACACTTAAAATAGCCATTTCTGGCATATTGATGATGGGTGGAATCAGACACTTCTGTATCAAAAAGTCTTTCAAACACACTGTAAACTTAGCTTTATCTGAAACCAAGTTTTTAATGGTTGCTCACTCTGGCAGTTTATTGAAAATCCATGTTTCTGAATATTGGACCCCTTTTGGACCAAGGTAAGTGATTTTAGCTCTTTATGTAGATTGCTGTTCCTATTTCTAGTGCAGATATTATGTATTGAGCTATTGGTTGGAAATACTTGCAACAAATTTCATTAAGGAATAAATATACTAGGAAGCAGTGGTTAGAATACAAAGTTCCTTGAACAGGTTCCTACATGATGTTCTTGAATTTATACCACAAACGATTTTTATTACACTCTTTTACATGCAAAAAAACTTTTGCTACGTTTGATGAGTTACCACAGAATATGCTGCATTATGAAATAATAAGAGTGAAAAAATGTGGTATGCCCTTTCCAAATGAATTTATTATCGAGTTGTAGTCCCAGATATGTAACACTGTCAACCTTTTCGATCTGCAAGTCTTCATATGTTATAAACGTGCTGTAGCTGGAGAAATCGAGCAGTTTCCAAATCTCACATAAAACTTGGATTAGCGTACTCACACTTTCCCCAATAGGACTATCTTTTACATCACAGGAGTAAACGAATCTATCACATTACGTAGATTTTTTGTTGTATTACAAGGCTGTACACTTTATTCTATTATCTGAGCAGCACAAGAAATTAAGCTTCGAATTTAACCTACAGTACTCAGTATACATATTACTTCATACTTAAAAACGCACGTTGTTAACATTTTACTTAAACAGTGCTGTGGCGAAGTTCCGCGTACTTTCTGATGCAGCTGCGAAGATAATATTTCTAATAGCGACTGATAACCTACAAACATATAATATGAAACACTAATAATCGTTCTAACATCAACTAAAATGTACCCGGAGTTAATAAGCTAACGTTATGACACGATTCATATGACATTCCTGCCATTTCACACTACTCGCAATTATACTGATAACTAAACTGATGGATTCCAACTATGTCGTTATTTAACTCTCGGAGTATTCGGTATTCGCTAGCGAAAAATAACTTGGCAGTTATTAACAACCGTTAACAATAATGGTTATCAGAGAATAACTGGAACTGTGATAACGGTTACTCCAGAATAACCGTTTGGCCCACCTCTACTCGTCCGTGCTCTGCACTGCTGTCGAGATCTGGCAACGTCGTTCTCTGTTCATTGGCTGACTGTGTTTTGTGACATCAGATGCGCAGAACTAACCTAAACTCGGCCGCCAAGATATATGACGCGCAATTTAGTAGGTCACTGGAAGCAGTTGGCACCATGATGCAAACACAAGTCATGTAATTCCCGTAAATTCCTGGTAGAGGGGCGATGAGCTCTGACACCACATTCAATTTCATTTCAGGTGTGTTCAAGCGAGTTAAGATTTGGCTGTTTAGGAGGCAACACGTCATTTGGAACTTGCCACTATGATCCTCGAACCACTCCATCACACTCCTGGTGTTGTGACATGGCGCATTATCTTGTTGAAAAATGCCTCTGCCATCGGGAAGCATGATTGTCATGACGTGGTTTACATGTGCAACCAGTGTATGATACACCTTGGTCGTCATGGCGCCTTGTGCGAGCCCCATTGGATCCATAGATGCCCACGTGAATGTTACCCAGAGCATAATGGAGCTGTTCTCAGCTCGTCTGTATGTCACAGTACAGGTATCAAGAGGCTGTTCCCCTGGGGGACAACGGATCTGCGCCCTCCCATCAGCATGATGAGGAAGGTGTCAGGATTCACCAGACTATGCGATGCTCTGCCAGTGCGCCAATGTCCAATGCTGATGGTCACGTACCCATTTCAGTTGCAGTTGCCAATGTAGTGGTGTTAACATTGGCATATGCATGGGTTGTAGCTGCAGAGGTCCATCATTAGGAGTGTTCAGTGCACTATGTGTTCAGACACACTCACACAATGTCCAGCATTAAAGTCCGATGTTCGTTCCACAACTGTTTGGTACCTGTCCTGTTTTACTAGTGTGCCAAGCCTACGATGTCCTAAATCTGTATTAAGGGGTGGCTGCCCAACATCAAAACATCTGGACTTGATTTCGCCACATGTTAAAGACACTCACCACAGCACTCCTTGAATACCCAACAAGTCATGGAGTTTTGAAATGCTTGTGTCAAGCCCCCAAGCCATCACAGTCTGCCCTTGATCAACTCAGAAGATCGTGCGCCTTCCCTATTGTACACGGGTAGCACACTCACTGATAAAACAATGCACCATGCGTGTGTCTGACTGGTAGTCTTTCCTCACCAGGCGACTCTGCTGTAGCCTGGATCGTTTTATATCAATAGTAGGTCAAAGATCATAATGTTCTGGCTGATCAGCATATATTTTTAAACCAATTATGGTGCCTTGAGCAATTAATCTAATTGTAAATTCTGAACCTGAACAAACACAATACCGTATACATAGATCAGTTTTGTCTCATAAGCCACCAAACTGCACTTTATCACAACCTTTTATATGCAGGATTGAGGCTAATCAATTCATTACAGAGCTCAGTCACATCACTCCACACTTCAAAATTTAAAGCCAAACTGAAAAGAATATTGATCATCAACACACATTAACCACTAGATGAGTATCACTGTTCTGCACAAAATAAAGGCAATTTCATATAGGTATTATTATGTATGTTTACCACCATTTAATATAATGCTTTATCATCAAATTTAGTTTTAGTTATTTATTAATTAACTAATGTAAAATAGATACTAGCTGAAATCAAACAGTGGAAACTCCAGGTTGAAATATCAACAACATACGGAACAGATAGATTGCTGCTCACCATAAAGATGATATGTTGAGTTGCAGACAGGCACAATGAAAAGACACTAAACAATATCCTTCCGCCAAAGCCTTCTTCAGAAAATGAGAAACAAGCACACACATTCACAGTATGTGTGTGTATTTGCCTTCAATACGACATTTCGTAATGATGTGGAACATGTCACTTTAACATAAGTTTTCTTTACATAGAATAATTAATTATTTTTTACCGTTACTACTTCATATCTAAGGATTCATCTATTGAGTAGAAGGAGTTGTCATTTAGAAATTCTTTTAATTTGCTTTTAAATGTTGGTTGGCTATCTGTCACACATTGAATACCATTTGGCAAATGATCAAAGATTTTTGTGGCAGCATAATTCCCCCCTTTCTTTGCCAAAGTGAGATTAAATCAAGAATAGTGAAAATCATTCTTTCTGCTAGTGTTGTACCTATGCACTTCGCTGTTATTTTTGAATTGGGATGGGTTATTAATGACAAATTTCATAAGTGAATATATGTATTGTGAAGGTACTGTGAATATCACGAGTTCCTTAAATAAATGTCTGCAAGGTGATCTTCGGTGTGCTCGCTTTTGTGCAATGAATACTTTCTCTCTTAATGACGAATTGTCTCAAAATATGATGCCATATGAGAGGAATGAATGAAAATAGGCATAGTAGGCTAATTTACTGATATGGTTATCACCGAAATTTGCAATAACCCTAATAGCATAAGTAGCTGAACCTAACCGTTTCAGCAGATCATCAATGTGATTCTTCCAATTCAATCTCTCATCACACACTAAGTGGGCATCCTCTTATTTTATACCCAAATATGAGAACTTTCGTGGGTATCCCATCCCAACCTGAAGAATTTTTGTTTTTCAGTGTTAATATGATGTTTTCTACTTCAGTCACACACAGCTTTAAATTTTGTGAAGCATTCTGACATTTGATCAAGTTTGTAGGCACATACTTTGTTGTCATAATCTGCAATACTGACATCTGACTTCTCTACAATAATGAAGAATTCATTGAAGCATTCTGAAATTTGATCTGGATTCATTATAACCTTATCTTCAAGCTTGATTTTACAGATTTCATTATTAGACACTTTAGTATCTAATTTGGATTTCACAACTGACCACACTGCTTTTGATTTATTGTCATGTCTTAAAAGTAAACTATTATTTGACATATGCTTTGCTGCCTTGAGAACTTTCTTAAATGTAATTTTGTATCATCTAACATATTCAACAAAGTCAGTACATGTATTATATCTTAGTTCATTATGTAGCTGCCTTTTCTAGCATTGTAGATTTTTATACCTTTAGTGATACATTTAAATTTTTCTGTCATTTTATGAAAACAAGTTTTAGGTGGAAACATTAGATTGAACACATTTAAAAAAACTACTTAACAATGCGCCAAATTTTGCAGTGCCTTAAATATTTTTGTCAAAGCGCCATTCTATCTCATTAAGCTTGTCATGAAATGAGATCATGTTTTCCTGATTAAAGTTTCGTTTTACATAGACCTTTTTAAACAGAACTTCCTTACTGGATCTGGGCAACTCAATGAATAGTGCTGTATGATCAGAAATTCCTAAAACTAAACAGAATTTATGTACATCTTCAAAAACATAATTCATTAACATATTGTCAATACATGCAGCTGACTGAGCATTTTCCCTTGTTGATTCTGAAAAATTTAAACTGAAACAGTATTTTTTATTAGGTCAATGAATTCTGATGCTTCGCCATTTTCATTCAACACATTGATATTGAAATCAGCAGCAATTACAATTTTCTTTTTTTTCTTTACTATGGTGTTCATAGGAAATACTGAAATTTACATAGAAAATGCTTAGTTGTGACTTTCCCTGGGATTCTATAAATCTAGATAAGAACAACATTTAGGTTCCTTAATTCGACAGAACCCTCAAAAATATACTCTACATTTAAACAGTTAAAGTCATTTCTTACATGGCAATTTAAATCCAAATGAATAAGTATACATGAGCCTCCACATGAGTTTTACTACAGAAGCTGGTAGCTACCCTAAAGTTCTCAATTTTACTTAAGGGGATACGGAATCGGATTTTGGGTTAAAAAATCGAATTATTTTTTATTGGCGTATTATATTCTGCCATGTTTCCTCTTTAAAATGACGTATCATACATAGCTCTACTACAATTATAACTATTTTATTTTTATATATTTGTGAGATCGGGTATTGCGCTTTAGTTATACACGTCTCTCGTGGCTGACCATGAACTTTTTGGCAGTACCTTTAAAGTGACATGAATTCAAATATCCTGGTTTCCAGCGACTATTTATACACTAGTTGCCCGAAAATGTTTCTCTCTGGTTTCCTCAAGTTACTCTTTGACTTTGTGGCGGGACTGTTTTGTAAACAGTGTGATATAAGAAAGTAGTTGTTGTTGAGTTATTTCGTATTTAGTGCTTCATTTTTCGCAGTGAAAATGCCTAGAGCTAAAGCAAAAGTATTTAAAAAGCGTGTGAACTGGCAAAAGAAAAGAAATAATGATTCATTAGCAAAGCAAAGCAGTTCATCATCATCACTGTTGGAAAACGTGAATCCACTTATTACTGATTTGCCGAACGAACTTACACCAAATGAAAACAGTGCTTCTCATAAAAAACTAAGAGATTTGGAAGAGAAATATAATTTACTTGATAGAGGGAATAAAGTTTTTGAACTCATTGATACGAATATATTGTGTGAAGCTCTTGAAAACAGTTTGTGCTGCAAAAAATGTCATGGAAACGTTTCTCTGAAAGTAGAATCCCATGTTGGCCTGACTGCCCAGTTTAATTTAATATGCAGTGTTTGTAAATACAGCTGTAAGTTTCCAAGTTCGGTTTCAGTAACTGTAAATAATGGATACAAGAAAACTGAACTTTATAGTGTAAATATTAGGTTAGTTTATGGATTGCGAGCAATTGGTAAGGGCAAAGCAGCTGGTGATATGCTATGTGGTGTTCTAAATCTTCCAAGTGCACCTTCAAAGTTTGAAGCTTACAATTATGTACTAGGATCTGCAGTTGAAGATGTAGCACAGAAGTCAATGCAGGTTGCTGTGGAAGAAGCAGTGGAAGAAAATGACGGCAGTCGTGACCTCACAGTGGCGTTTGATGGCACGTGGCAGAAAAGGGGCCACACCTCCAACAAAGGTGTTGTAACAGCAACTAGTGTTGATACTGGCAAGGTTATTGATGTTGCAATAATGTCTAAATACTGTAGGTGCACAGGCAGGCTGAAAAATGAACACAGTGATGACTGTATTGCTAATTATTATGGTAGTAGTGGTGGCATGGAGGTTGCTGGGGTGAAGAAAATTTTTCATCGCTCTTCACAGTGGTATAATGTTCGCTATGTCAAATATCTGGGAGATGGTGACTCTAAAGCATTCAAAGAAGTTTTGGAAAGCAAACCATATGGGAACAGTGTAAATATAAGCAAACTTGAATGTATAGGACATGTGCAGAAGAGAATGGGTGCCAGGCTGAGAAGGTTAAAATCAGTTATGAAAGGGAAAAAACTAGATGATGGGAAAACTTTGGATGGCAGAGGAAGATTGACTGATTCCATAATAGACCACATTCAGAACTGCTATGGCCTTGCAATCAGGCAAAATACAGGCAATCTTGAAGAAATGAGGAGAGCTATATGGGCTTTATATTTCCACACCGCATCCACGGATGAGCATCCACAACATGGTTTGTGCCCCAAAGGTGAAAACAGCGGGTGTAAATACAATAGGGGACTAACAACAGGAGAGAAATACATTCACCACCACAGTCTACCATCAGCCATCATGGCAGAAATAAAGCCCATTTTCAGAGATCTGGCTGACAGAAGTCTTCTGATGAAATGTCTTCACGGAAAAACGCAGAACCCCAACGAGTGCTTGAATAGTGTGATATGGCATCGTCTCCCAAAAACAGTGTTTGTCGGAATTAATACACTACATTTTGGTGTGTATGATGCTGTGGCAACCTTCAATCTTGGAAATATAACTAAATGCCAGGTCCTTCAAAAGTTGGGTATGTGTGTTGGTTCCCGTACGGTACGTGCTATGTTCTTTTTAGATCAGCACAGACTAAGGCATGCTGATAATATAATCAAGACATTAGTGAAAAAAGCAAGACAGGTGCAGAGGGGTGCCAAAAGAAGACTTGAAGATGATTATGAAGACTGTGAAGGGGGTATTAGCTACGGATCAGGAATGTTTTAATCAATTCTTTCTCCGTTTCCCGTAAGTTTACTTTTTACTTCATCTAGGAACATTATCTCAGGTACTGGTCAACCTAGAAGTCTGAAATTTTTATGACGTAGTGACATAGGTCCCTATTACATACTGAAACAACGATTTTTTAATTACTTGATTTACAAAAGACTTAGGGGTGATAGTCTAGTAAAAAGCGATGGAAAAAATTTACTTAAAAATAAATGTACAATATCTCTGTAAGAAAATACTTTGACAATAAACTGTTGTTTCAGTATTGTTGTAACATATGAATGCACATACAATAAAATTTTTACCTCTCTGTCTCCAGTAGTTTGTGAGAAAATGTTCCCTATAGTAGGCATATATTAACATTGCGGGGATAGGTGATTCCGTATCCCCTTAAGATTTTTCTTGTATCTTCACTAAGCCAGTGTTCATTTAAACAATTAATTTAACATTTTTAAACTGAGACAATAACATTTCAGGCTTGTCTATTTTAGAGCTTCTGTCACCAGCATATTCAGCATTTAATGCATTTACATTACAGTGCATTACATATCTACACTCAGTTCTATTCACAATTTTATGTTTACTATTGGTTATAAGTCGTAAGGTTATTTAACATCCCCATCAGCACTTTTTAGTTTCCCTTGTTTCTTATGATTTGACAAGTCTCAGTAAACATTTTGCTAAATATTTTGGAACCATATTTGTTAAGATGTAAACCATCTATCCCCAGACGTTTATTACTCAAGAATTTATTAGGATTTATAAATACAGCTGTTAACCTGTTGCAATGCTATTTGACACAAGAATATATTCTTGCTATGCCCATTGTGCTCACTGACCTTCTGTATATCATGCCACTCATTACAATCCTAGAAGTTTTGTAGAGGTCTCTTGCCGTTCGAATGATGTTTCTTGTCTCACTGACGATTTCTTCCTCGCTGCTTCATGTGTGCACATCGACCTAGCGGTTATCGATCCCGTCTGGCGTAAAGTTTGCCTATATATAGAGCGCGCCTGAGGCGAGGCACGAGATATCCAGCTGGAATACACTGCTGAATAACTGGCACCACACGTGGAAGCCGTCCCGTACACTGCATGCAGACAAGCTCCACACATCCCCCACACGGTGAAATGATCGATGGCCGATCTCCCACTACTATTTAACGATCTTGATTGTTCCAGGAATGTAGCGGCTACAGCAACTGGGATACATCGCCATCGCTTGCCACGGTAATGATGCATGATACCCATACTAACAAATCCCACCTTGCATGAACTATCGCAGCTAGTATCCCACTACTGTTCTTACTACCCATCCCATTGTCGCAGAGGTTTTTTTCCCACAGCACGAGCCTTGGCACTTTTTTCCTTCTGCTCTTCAAATCGCTACCCTCACTCGCGTTTCGTCCACTATCTATCACCTCATGGACCGTGTTAATGCATAGTCATACCCAGACGCATGGATAACATCACAGCACAGCATCCTGTGATCCACTTACTAGATAACTAACATGTTGACGGAGGTGACAGTAGAACTTTTGGTTTGGTCACCACATTGGTTCAGGTGTGGAGGGGCCCCATCTCTATGTATTAAAAAAAAAAAAAAGACAGAAGAGAGAGTGAACACAGTGCCACTTGTAGGCGCGAGTCGCGCGTGCACTGTGTTTGGAAGCACTTTGGGTAGAAGTATAAGCTGGCAACACGTGGAACTGAGACTGTTGGTACTGGCGTTGGTGATTCTGACGTTCATTGGTTGACGAGACTCTGCGTGGACAGCCTTGTTTCTGCTCACGACAGCGTTGGAACCATGGGTAGGTGATTTTTTTTTTTTTGTGTGTGTGTGTGTGTGGGGGGGGGGGGGGGGGGGGGGGAGAGGAGGGGGTGAGCAAAAGTTCAGTCCATGAACTGTGGTAAAAACGTGATTGTATGTATTGCTGCCTCTTGTTGCCTCATTCAAAATTCTCATCGGCTCCTTCAATCTGTGCTATGGGTATTAACAATTGCCAGTACTGAACCATTTCCTTAGTAGTGAAATGCCTGTGTTTTGATGGTTTATCAGGTGTGGTTAAATTTTTTATTTTATTTACTGTACCAATTGGTTGCTTGAAGTTTTCCAGGTATAGTTTAAATTGTCATTATTGTATGGCCTGTATTCCCTGAAGCACATATGAATGCGCTTTTGAGGCTTGTTGAATTAACACCATCTGTTTATGTGTTTTAGGAGCTTGTATTGCCCTTTTTGTTCTCTCCCGTGTGTACAACGACCTGCCTGAGGAGACGAGGAGACGGGCGAGCTGGGGCTGTTGATTGTTGGAGAGTAAAAGGGCTCGTACCAAGAGTGGCAAGTCATCTGTAATGAAAGGAAAGCTGTGTAATCATGCTTTAAGTACACGTCTCCAAGTATAACCATTATCTCTTGATGCATTTGTAGTTGCGTGAGTGGTGGCTTAATTATAAAACCACGAGTTTGTTTAATGTTGTTTAATGATCCTGTGTTGAACAATTGCAGAAGTTAACTCAGAGAGTTATATTGTAATAAAGTTAGTCATGTTTGAGAATTGTGGCTTAATCCTTTCATTAACTGAACCATTCCTGTGCTAGTGTAAAGTTCGAGGAGAATTTGTCCCCACATGTAGGAAAACAGCTTTGTAGTTCCGGCTGGATTTGTCTCTTGAAGTTTCTTCCGAGCTTAATAAGTTATTCAGATGTTTATTCATTTGCTGAGACTTGATTCCTGGATGTACGGTACACCAATTTTTATGTTTGGTACTTAGGATGTTTTTCAGCATACTGTCGGCAATGACGAGGATTCGTTTCACTACTGTGCTGCTTGCGTACTCTTTCGTTGTATGTCACTTCCGTTCATTTGTATTTATTCCTTGATTTAAAGCCTTCAGGTTGTTCCAAGAATGTTACTCATTCTTTTGAGGATTGCGGAAGTGTATCGCTCCACTCATTTTCGCGACTTTGTCCATTATTAATGTTCCGCTCATTTTCTTGTGTATACTCCACAACTGGACTTCTCATTTTTCTACAATTGGCAATTCAGGTCTTTATTTTCTCCCGTCAGTAGCCGTATTTCACTTTTCAGAGCGTCTATATCACCTAACAGCACTTTTATAATTTCATCTTTCGGCTTCACTGCCAATGAAAACATGCGTTTTCTTGTCCTAAACACTCGACACATGACCACTGTATAGAGTCTCTAATGAATTTCAAACATATTTTGGCGCCAAAAGTTGCATTTAACGTGCATAATTCCTTTAACTACACGTTTTTGGCACTTCTTACATGATGCACTGTTTATTTTATGGGAGTGATGACTCTGCAGTCTACACCCGACGCCATTTTAAGCTACATACAACAGCTCATTTCTAACAGCAAGCTTCCTGGTCCTAATAAATTCATGTAACAGCTCAATGTGTACTTTCGTATCCTCATACTTTAACATATCTGTTCACTTACTTTCATTTCTTTATCAGACTGTAACACCACTTCAATCTAGAAGAAATGAAATGAATGATTGTATGGCATTGTTGGCCGGGTAGCTCCCTTCGGAGGAGTTCGGTTGCCGTACTGCAAGTCCTTTTTAGTTGGCACCACTTCGGCGACTTGCGAGTCAATGATGATGAACACACAAGAATCGAACCCGGGTCCCCTGAATGGCAGGCGGTAACAATACCGCTACGCTCCGGAGGCGGACAGTCTAGGAGAAACATCTCTTAAGTAGCGTCGTCAACAAACAGCTACAGATCGCTGCTCACCCCACCTGCCAGATCATTTATGTATACAGAAAATAATAGCCGTCCTATCACACTTCCCAGGGGCACTCCTGATGAATACTCAGCATTGTGGACAACATACTGGATTCTACAATTTAAGAAGTCTTCGAACCACTCACATATCTGGGTACCTATTATGTATGATGTTCACCATCCGTTACGAGTGATGGTGCTGCAAGCTATGCTGGACAGCAACACGTATGTGGCCTAAGGTGCAGAGAACTTTAGCAATAGCGTGGAATCAAACGTTTCATTTCAAATAAACTGACTGCCACGGCAGAAAAGATCAATAGAAGCTAATATCTCTCGCAGACTGAGAAAAATAACTTCGTTAAGACGATTAAAGGCTGATTGTTAATATAATAATGTAAAATCGGAAGATTGGAACTACTAACTTATTTTAGTCTTCCAAGATTATGAGGATGTATATTAGTTCACTTGATGACTCCCGACTACAGACATCTGTTTTTGTTCTCATTTGACGTGGGGCTGTTAATGGAGAGAGAACAGCAATATCACGAAACAAATACACTCGTCTCGTGCAGAAGGCCCCCCACTATAATTCGGATTGCTCTGTGCATACGCGAATCTGACAGCTTGGGAGCGCCAGAAAATTTTTTTCTGGGTAGCATGTGGGTACTTTTCATTCATTTCATTTTATTATCTTCTCGTAAATCATTTACATGATGTAGGAAGTGTCACAACAAAGTTATCATACAAGTACTACAAACATAATAATGGCATATCACTTTCAAAGCATTTTTAAAAGTACAAATTTAGACATATAAATTAAAATTTTTTGCAATAAATGTACACACAATCAAAGCACTCATCTATGTCAAGCATAATTTTTTAGCTCAGTCTTAAATTTTACTTCAGCTATTATTTCCTTCCGGTACACTGGCAGAGCATTGTAAAGTTTTATTCCAAAATAACTTGCATGCTTTTGGGTTTGTGTTGCCCTTACCCTTTCTGTATACAAATTCTTACAGCTTCTTGTATTATAATTGTGGCAGTCCTCATTCGTATGTAGATTTTTTATATGTGCTCTTGTACACAGAATGCTTTTAAATATATACAGTGATGGTATTGGGAATATTTGTAGTTGTTTGAAAAGGGGCACACAATGAGTTCATGGAAAATTATGTGTTATGATTCGTATAGCTCTTTGCTGAAATTTGAAGACATCTATTAAGCTTGATTTAGTTTTTCCCCAGAACACAAAGCTGTAAGACATAATGGACTGAAAGTAAGTGAAATACACAGTCTGTGCTGCATACTCTAGATAATATCCTCAATGCAAAACATGCCGAATTGAGCCTATGGGATAAATACTTGAAATGGTGTTTCCAGCTTAAGTTTTGATCAATGTGCATGTGCAAAAAATTTGTGGATTGCACACTATCTCCCTATCTATTACTTTTAATTGGAGGTCCATATATTGGGTTGCTTTGCCATACTGTATATAATTTGTTTTACATAGATTAAGTGTTAACTCATTGGCATTAAACCATTGTTGTATATATTTCAGGACTGTCAGTTGTGGTGTTTAATGATTTTTTATCATCACTTGTAATTATGCTCGTGTCATCTGCAAACAACATTATTTTGGTAGAAATATTTCGATTTAAATAAATCAAGAATAATAAGGGACCAAGAACACTGCCCTTTGCATCTTAAACCCACTTGATTTTCTGATTTTTGTTCTGCAATGATTTCTACCACTTGAGTTCTGTCTTGAAGGTAAGATTCAAACCATTTCCCTACAACTCCCCTTACAACTATTGCCTCCATCTTGTTTAACAGAATTTGGTGATTTACTGTATCAAAAGCTTTAGATAGATCTATGGGGAGGTGTCTTCGTTGAGTGACCTTAGGAGGATACGAGATGGCTTAGACAACATTTCTAGTTGGTGAGATGATGGCAGCTAGCTCTACTATAGTAAAAAAGTATGTAATGCAGATGAGTAGGAAAATAGTTTTCTATTGTTCAAAATGCAGCAATACAGTTACCTTGTTTAAATATCTAGGCATAATGTAGCAAAGCGATATGAAATGGAACAGGCATGTAAGGACTGTAGCACATATGGCACTAATGGTCAACTTCGGTTTATTGGGAGAGTTTGGAAAAGAGTGATTCATCTGTAAAAGACTCTGTGCATAGGGCACTAGTGTGACACATACTTGTGTCCTGTTAGAGTGTTTGGGATCTCCATCAGGTTGGATTAAAGGAAAATGTCGAAACAATTCAGACATGAGCTGCTAAATTTGTTACTGGTAGGTTTGCACAACATGCAAGAATTGTGGAGATCCTTTGGGAACTCAAATGGGAATCCCTTGATGGAAGGCAATTTTCTTTTCAGTGGCACCTATTGAGAAAATTCAGAGAACTGGTATTTGAAGCAGAGTGCAGAACATTGTTACTGCCACCAATGTACATTTCACATAAGGCCCACAAAGATAAGATGAGAGAAATTAGGGCTCATGCAGAGGCATGTAGACAGTCATTTTCCCCTCCGTCTATGTGGGAGTGGAATAGTACAGGAAATGAATAAAATCATCTCGGTTTTCAAGCCACGTCAGTTTGAAAACTCCGAGGAAAGAAAATGACTAGTAATGGTACAAGGCACCCTCTGCCATACACCATATCGTGGCTTGCATAGTATGTGTGTACATGTAAAACCATGTAAAGTTTTCCTCTGCGATTTTTTTTTTCTCAAGTGCATTTGAAATTGTGTTCAAGTATTATGTTTTATATTTATGTATATTCACACTTATGTGTGACATTTGATCTGTTCTTGTATCTAGCTGAGACTAAAAGCAATAGCAAATAAATAAATAAATAAATTGCAAAGTACACTAGTGTCTCTTGATGTTGTGACCATGTAGTCTAATTTCTGCTGCTTCCCTAATCACAGACACCCAACTGTTGAAGTCGTGGGCCTGAATCCTCGTCTGTACAAACAGTCTTGTGTTTATTCATTAGACTGTTCTTGGAAACAGCTGATTTTAATGTTTCTGTACTTAAGGTGGCAATGTTCAACACAGCAATTAGCAACAGTCTGTATAGATAGCCCTACATAACTGGTGACACACTTGCAAGGAATATTATAAATACCTGGCACTCTGAGACTGAGAGCATCTTTGGCAGATCATGTTTCTTCAATTTTCCTTGGTGGCCAGATGACCAGTCGGATTCTTTAGCCAGTTTAGACTCAACTTATCTTACTCATTGTTGCATCACAGAATGGAAGCTGTTCTATGTGTTGGACCACATGGCTCAGTTGAATGGTATATGCCTTGGTTTCCTTGACAGATTTGCTGAATTACACAGGCCTCATTCCTCCCATTTTAGCACACCTTCACTATTCATAAACTGCTTTCCTTTTTTCCTTCTGATAATGCCAGTAATGAGGTTCTACAAATATGAAAACAGTTAAAATCAAACTAAAACACATTTGAAGTCCTAAAATTGTTCTTGAATACCGATAGTGTTTAGGAGGTAAAATTGTTGATGGAAACTAAACTGAAATGAAAGATAAAAACTAAAAACTCTTTGAATCTAAATTAATCTTGAAAATTAAGTCTTCTTGAAAGTAAAAAATTCACTTTGCTTTTGGGTTGTAGAAAAGTCATGACTCTGGTGCAGACAGTACAGTCTTGAGCAAGTTCTGAAATGTTTTTTGCCCTATGCATTGCTTTTTGAAGCAGATGATAGTTGCTTTCCACTGTTCCGATTCTGTTAGCACAGAATGGAGGTTATGAGAAATATCTAAAAATCTATATGTAACTATTGCTTCTTGCTATGGGAAAATCTCTCTAGTCCAGTATAAAAAAATATGGTAGGTGATGCATTTTATTTCTGATGTAGCTCTACTGTGAATCCATGTAAATGTTTTGAAGTGTCAGTGGCAGGGACGAGCTCTGTGACTGTATCATGAGGGACAACAGCTGCATGATCAAGGCCTCTGTTACCATTAGAATATTCTGAGATAGCTGAAGAAAAGTTACTTGGCAATGGGCATCTCCATTATATGGGCTCACCCCCCCCCCCCTCTAAAAACAGTGCTGTAATTATTAATGAAGAAAGCCATTTGTATCTTATCCATTATCATCATTTTTGTCACCAGCTTTTCTGATCACTTGTCAAACTATACTGGCTCTGTTCTTCCATATTCTGTCTACGTTCAACTGCACATGCTCTTGTGTAACTTCGTATCTACCTGTGCTAACAGTCCTACAATTCTCACAGCATCAATCATCAATAGAGGCAAGTATGACAATAATGCAGGGTCTAGCTATATCCCTACCTCACTGTCTGAGCTGTAACTAAGTGACAAATGGGAAGTCGGACCTGGAAGACCAATGGAAAAGTTTCTGATCCCCCCTTGTGCAGATTTATATTACTAATGTTCTTTTTGGGACAAGGAAGACTTATCATATCACAAACACATCTCCCTTGGTACAACTTCTTATAATTAAATGTCGATTAATTGATGGTATGAGCCTTCAGGAGATCCTAAGATAAATAATAATATTGTTAAATGTTTTGTGTCTTCAGCATGACTGCATGGTTAGAGATGAGTTACAGAACCGAAGAAGGTAGGTTCACATCCTGTTGTGAGTAATAAGTGTTTCCCTCATTACATTGATAACAGATTGTGGGATCAGCAGTAACATTAGTATTCTTTCTTGTCACAAGTATTTGGACATTTTATCCACATATTTTGTGAATTCTAATGGTGTGGTTGGGCAGAAGAATTGAAAGGAATTTGATAACCAACACTGAGCATTTAACTCCAAAGTTGCAGACAAATTCTGCAGCAGAACACAGTGACATAAGAACTTCTTTTTTTGCCATTGAGTTAGTGTTACTTTTTTAATATATTTTTAATTATTTGTTTTCTGTTTATTTTTGAAATATTGTAGCACACTTGTAACATTTTGCACAAGCTGACACTGGCATCTGCTTAAGAAATTGCATGGGGGGAGCATTTGATTCCTTATGTTAGCTCTGAGATACATTACATAAGTTGTAGATGTACAGAATCTGACATAATCTTTTTTTTGCATAATTAATGTCCTTTGTGTGTATTTTGTCTTAACAGGATGACAACTGCATACATGTGCTCTGAAAGCATCTGTCTAAAATGTTAACAAAAACATGGCAAAACCCATTGCTTTCATTACTTCTGTTACATAGTTATTTTCTGTTCATCACTATTACTTATACATAAAATTTATGAGCTGTGTTGTTAACCTGTAGGAGTGTTTGACAGTACCACCTTCCTCTTCATTTGTGTTTCCCCTCAATCTTTGTTTCCCTATCATCCTGGAGTCTGAGTGATTTACCTCACATATGTGTATTTATGTACCTTTGTTTTACTATCACCTGCCTCATAGACACTGTCACTAGGGAGTTCAATACCATTTCCTTTGTTGTTGTTGTGGTCTTCAGTCCAGAGACTGGTTTGATGCAGCTCTCCATGCTACTCTATCCTGTGCAAGGTTCTTCATCTCCCACTACCCAATGCAACCTACATCCTTCTGAATCTGTTTAATGTATTCATCTCTTGGTCTCCCTGTACGATTTTTACCCTCCACGCTGCCCTCCAATACTAAATTGGTGATCCCTTGATGCCTCAGAATATGTCCTACCAACCGATCCCTTCTTTTAGTCAAGCTGTGCCACAAATTACTCTTCTCTCCAATTGTATTCAATACCTCCTCATTAGTTATGTGATCTACCCATCTAATCTTCAGCATTCTTCTGTAGTACCACATTTCGAAAGCTTCCATTCTCTTCTTGTCTAAACTATTTATCGACCACGTTTCACTTCCATACATGGCTACACTCCATACAAATACTTTCAGAAACGAGTTCCTGACACTTAAATCTATACTCGATGTCAACAAATTTCTCTTCTTCAGATATACTTTCCTTGCCATTGCCAGTCTACATTTTAAATCCTTCCTACTTCGACCATCATCAGTTCTTTTGCTCCCCAAATAGCAAAACTCCTTTGATTGATTGTTTGATTGATTGATTTTTATTGTTGTATAGACCTCAGAGATCATCTGAGGCATTTCAAAAGTCAATATTACACAGTATAAATGTTACACAAATAATTACAAAAACAAGAAAAATATTACACAATATAAATATTACACAAATAATTATTGTACCTTCTCACAAATATAAAACAGAGAAACTTCTGGTACAAATTGATATTGCATAGTAAATCTAGCCAATTACAGACTTACTCATATATAGAAGCATATAAAAACTGATCACAAAGTGTAGTCATACCATATTCTTTGCCTCCCTTAAAAATTCATCAGTTTCATAAATGCTGAGGTCAAGAAGAAATTCTTTTACTTTTTTTTTTTAATTGTTTAATTGGAAGATCCCTGATATGTTGGGGTATGGCATTAAAAAATTTTATGGACTTGTATAAGAAGCAGTTTTGTGTTTTTTTTATAGTTACATCGTAAAGAAACTAGGTCCTGCTTGTTTCTTGTGTTATAATTATGTCGCATGTCATACTGTTGATAACTCGGATAGTTTTCCTTAATATGCATTACACGCTGTAGTACAAATATTGACAGCAGGGTCATAATCTGCAATTTTTTAAAGCTTGGCCTACAGTGAGCTCTGGGTGCCAAGCTACATATCTGTCTTATTGCCTTCTTTTGTAGTTTGAAGACATTAGCTGCCTTTCTTTGATGTCCCCACAGTATTGTACCATAGGAAATGTGACTGTGTATTAAAGCAAAATAAACCACTTTAAGTACTGGCGCGTTTAGACAAAGACTAAGCTTCCTTAGAGCAAATACTCCTTTGCTAATGCTGCTTCCCACTTTTTCTACATGGCTACTCCAGGATAATTTTGAATCAATTGAGATTCCAAGGAAATTAACAGCATTTGAGCTCTGCTCAAGTTCAGTGTTATTATTCTACGATACATACAGGTCTGTTTTTTTTTTTTTCGGTTGACACAAAGGGAATTAGCTTTACACAAATTTTCAACTTTGACAGTGCACTGGTCTGCTTCATATTTCACCTTCTGAGCTGTTTCTGCAGTTACACAGACTGCAAGATCATCTGCAAATAAGTAAGTCCTAGTTGATGGCCCAACTATGTTACATGGTAAGTCATTTATATATATAATAATAAATAGAATTGGGCCAAGTACAGAACCTTGTGGGACCCCCATGCCCACAGGTAAGTAATCTGATTCTGCACCATTAAAAACCACCTGCTGCACTCTATTACTTAGATAAGATTTTATCAATTCCAGAGCACTTCCTGTAAAGCCACAGAATTGCAGTTTGTTCAATAAGATTTCATGAGACACAGTGTCAAAAGCTTTCGATAAATCAAAGAGTTTATTCTAAACCACTAGCTTGCTTTCTAGTTGCTTCACACACTGTGTTAAAAGTGATAAGGCAGATTTGCTCCTAAGCCTGTTCTGAAGCCAAATTGACTATCAGGGAAGATTTTGTTTTCTTCAAGGTATTTTACTATTTGATTATTTAATATAGCTTCTATCACTTTAGACAAGATTGGCACAATTGAAACAGGCCTAAAATTATCACAACTTGAGAGGCTGCCTTTTTTGTGTGTGGAGTGACTTTAACAAACTTTAGTGCTTTTGGGAACTGAGCCTCCAAAATACATGTATTTACTACATGTGTTATCAATTCTGGCAGTTGAACTGAATCACACTTTTACATGGCTGAACTTAAACCATAAATGTCATTACTAAAACTGTTCTTCATTTTCCTCAGTATATTAGTAACATCCTGTACCTTGACCAGTTTAAAGCTAAATGTACTTTCATGCTTTGTGGTGTTTCTCAGGTAGTATTTATGGTCAGTGGCTATATTGGAAGTGCCAATCACCTTTATTATTTCTTGCACCTTCTCAGTGAAGACTGTATTTAACTGTGCAGCATTCAGATTACTGCTTTCAGCCTGTGAAGTCATTTTCCTGTTGCACTGACTATTAATGATATTCCACATTGCACGTGTCTTATTTTCAGATGTTAGTATTATATCTTCATTTTTTTACACCTAGCTTCCTTTAAGGCCTGTCTTAATCTTTTCTTTTTCACTGTGAGCATGTCTTTAAATACTTGAGAACCTGTACTTCTAAACCAGTCATAATATTGATCACACTCCCTCTTGATCTTCAACACCTTTTCATCCCTGACCTTATTTACTCTAAGTGCCTTTTTATTATTTAGTAACTTAATGGGAAAGGACATCTTAGCATATACAGAAAGAGTAGATATGAGTTCTACCACCTTTCTATCTATTGCATGTTCTCAATAAACCTGCAACCAATTACTTTTATCAATATGAGATTTAAACATATTTAGATTATCATAATTGACCACACATACATTCTTTCCTGCCATGTGCGCTGAGTCAGTGTTACACTTTCTTGTTATATCTGTTCTAAGAAGTAGTGGCCAGTGGTCAGATACCCAGGTCTCAATTACCTCTCACTTGAGATGCATTAACTCATTTGATACAACTATATTGTCAATACAGGTACCAGTACCTTTACAATGTGGCCTTGTTATTTCAGTGGTTGTAATATAAAGACCAAAAGAATTTAATGAATTATTTACATATGGGTTATAGATAGCGGACAACTGAAAATTCTAATTGAAATCTCCACAGATTAGTATCCTACACTTATACTTACAGACTCCCTCACATAAATATACTAACATGTTAACAAAATCATCTGTTGAATTGCCTCCAGTCTCAGTTGAGTACAAAGCTACAACTATTAAATTTAAATCTGTTAACCTAACAGCTGCAATTTCACATAACATTTCTAGAGATAATGCTTTAACTTTTGCTATTTGTTCATATTTAATCCCTTTTTTAGAAATATAACACACCCACCATGATTTTTAGTAGTTCTGCAATATTTGTCAGCTAGGGTTTAGCCCTCAGGGCAGTATAGATCTATTTCATCATGCTTTAATCAGTGTTCTATGAGAGACGACATCTAAGTGATAAGTCTCTATGACATCTTCCGCTACTTCCAACTTATTAGATAAACACTGTACATTCCAGTGAAGGACATTAAATTTGTCTGATTGTGCCTGAGCCTGTTTACCTTGAGATCTACCTCCCCCTTCGGCCTACCACTAAGAAATAAATTAGATGGGAGGGAAGCACTGTTTTCCGTTTACTCGCCCTGTTAGTATTTGGTCTTGTTACTGGGATTAGTGATGATGCTGATTCATCTGCTGCTGCTGCTGGTGGTGGTGGTGGATTGTCAGCTAATGTTGTGACTGTTGCTGTTGATGAAGATTGTCTTGGTTCAGTCGATGCTGGTTTTTCTGCCACTGGTGGGGCTGTGCTGAATCAGCTGATGATGGTGGTTTTGTTTCTGATATTGATAGTGGTTTTTTGTTGCTGTAGTTTTTGATGGTTTCACTGCTGTAGTTGGTGGTGGTTGCTGTACTATTATTTGTGGCTGGCATGGTAATCTTGGTTCTACTGTTGTCATCACTGTCTCTAAAATTTTAAAGCTGAGAAGTCTCTTTCCCTTTCCGTTTAAGTGCATACCATGTCTTGTGAAACTGTCTCTCTGTAGGTAGTTAACAGGTAGAAATTGAGCGTTTTCATACATTTTGCATATTTTCTCGAACTGTTTGTTGGCTTTCATGATTTCTTTATTTACACACGAAACGTTTATGAGGTCGTGTCTATGCGGAATACCAATGATGATCATTGTTTTACTCTTATTGGTATTCAGTATTTCTTTTAAGTTTTCGAGGGCACTCGATAATTCATTTTGCCTTTTGGTAAACATCATTGGCTCCCCCCACTATCACTGTGCATTCATTTGCATTTGATGAAATTCCGGCTTTTATGTTTTTTGTAATTTCGTGCATAGGTGCCTCTAGTTTCACGTAACTAGATGCGTTTGCACCATGTTCACAACGTAAAATTTTTGCGAGTCCACGCCCATGGCTATCCGAGTATATGTTTACTTTGGAAAATTTCGTTCCTACCTTTCTCATCGAAATTATATATGTACTTTTGGTTGTGTTTTGATTTGCATATAATTCTTCAGGTTTTTCGTCTGTTTCTAAAACACTGAAACTGTTTTTTAATGGCACTTCGAATATGTTTTCACTTTGTTTTCCACGATTGAATTGTTTAGATCTCACAGACGCGGCATAGCTTTTGTTTGGCGTAACATGCGTCATATTTGCACTCTTGCATGACTGTAAATATGTCAAGTCTTGCCGTAATTTTACAATATCATCGCACAAGATGTTAATAATTTTTTCTTTTATATCTATTACACGAAGTATTTCGTCTTTGTTTGTCTGCCAAGATCCGCATTTTGAGAGTTGGTCGCTGTCGCTTTTACTTGCACATGGATTTGCTTCTTCTTTCCTTCTAGTGTTTTTTATTATGATATGACACAGCACACACACATTTTTCTACACTGCACTATATTTCTCGCACAGAGAGCATTTACGCACGTGTTTTTTACCATTATATACGGAGCTCACAAATCGTAAATCTTCTACTGCCGCCATGTTGCCTTTCAACCTTTACTACTTTAAGTGTCTCATTTCCTAATCTAGTTCCGGCAGCATCACTTAATTTAATTTGACTACATTCCATTACCCTCATTTTACTTTTGTTGACGTTCGTCTTATAGCCTCCTTTCAAGACACTGTCCATTCCATTCAGCTGCTCTCCCACGTCCTTTGCTGTCTCTGACAGAATTACAGTGTCATCGGCGAACCTCAAAGATTTTATTTCTTCTCCATGGATTTTAATTCCTACTCAGAATTTGTCTTTTGTTTCCATTACTGCTTGCTCAATATACAGATTGAATAACATCGGGGATAGGCTACAACCCTGTCTCACTCCTTCCCGAATCATTGCTTCCCTTTCATGTCCCTCGACTCTTATAACCGCCATCTGGTTTCTGTACAAATTGTAAATAGCCTTTCGCTCCCTGTATTTTACCCCTGCCACCTTCAGAATTTGAAAGAGAGTATTCCAGTCAACATTGTCAAAAGCTTTCTCTAAGTCTACAAATGCTAGAAACGTAGTTTTGCCTTTCCTTAATCTATTTTCTAACCTAAGTCGTAGGGTTAGTATTGCCTCATGTGTTCCAACATTTCTACGGAATACAATCTGATCTTCCCCGAGGTTAGCTTCTACCAGTTTTTTCATTCATCTGTAAAGAATTTGTGTTAGTATTTTGCAGCCGTGGCTTTTAAACTGACAGTTCGGTAATTTTCACATCTGTCAACACCTGCTTTCTTTGGGATTGGAATTATTATATTCTTCTTGAAGTCTGAGGGAATTCCGCCTGTCTCATACCTCTAGCTCACTAGAGGGTAGAATTTTGTTAGGCCTGGCTCTCCCAAGGCTGTCATTAGTTCTAATGGGATGTTGTCTACTCCCAGGGGCTTGTTTCGGCTTTGGTCTTTCAGTGCTCTGTCAAACTCTTCACGCAGTATCATATCTCCCATTTCATCTTCATCTACATCCTCTTCCATTTCCAGAATATTGTCCTTAAAAACATCGCCCTTGTACAGACCCTCTATATACTCCTTCCACCTTTCTGCTTTCCCTTCTTTGCTTAGAACTCGGTTTCTATCTGAGCTCTTGATATTCATGCAAGTCTTTCTCTTTTCTCCAAAGGTCTCTTTAAATTTTCCTGTAGGCAGTATCTGTCTTACTCCTAACGATATGTGCCTTTACATCCTTACATTTGTCCTATAGCCATCCCAGCTTAGCCATTTTGCACTTCCTGTCGATCTCATTTTTGAGACGTTTGTATTCCTTTTTGCCTGCTTCATTTACTGCATTTTTGTACTTTCTCCTTTCATCAATTAAATTCAGTATCTCTTCTGTTACCCAAGGATTTCTATTGGCCCTTGTCTTTTTACCTACTTGATCCTTTGATACCTTCACTATTTCGTCTCTCAAAGCTACCCATTCTTCTTCTGCAGTACTACTTTCCCCCATTCCTGTCAATTGTTCCGTAATGCTGTCCCTGAAGCTCTGTACCTCTGGCTCTTTCAGTTTATCCAGGTCCCATCTCCTCAATTTCCCACCTTTTTACAGTTTCTTCAATTTTAATCTACAGTTCATAACCAATAGATTGTGGTCAGAGTCCACATCTGTCCCTGGAAATGTCTTACAATTTAAAACCTGGTTCCTAAATCTGTCTTACCATTATATAATCCATCTGATACCTTCTAGTATCTCCAGGCTTCTTCCATGTATACAACCTTCTTTCATGATTCTTGAACCAAGTGTTAGCTATGATTAAGTTATGCTCTGTGCAAAATTCTACCAGTTGGTTTCCTCTTTCATTCCTTACTCCCATTTCATATTGACCTACTACGTTTCCTTCTCTTCCTTTTCCTACTGTTGAGTTCCAGTCACCCATGACTATTAAATTTTCATCTCCCTTCACTATCTGAATAATTTCTTTTATCTCATCATACATTTTTTCAATCTCTTTGTCATCTGCGGAGCTAGTTGGCATATAAACTTGTGCTAGGCGTGGACTTCGTATCTATCTTAGCCACAATAATGGGCTCACTATGCTGTTTGCAGTAGCTTAACTGCATTCCAATTTTTTAAATTCATTATTAAACCTACTCCTACATTACCCCTATTTGATTTTGTATTTATAACCCTGTATTCACCTGACCAGAAGTCTTGTTCCTCCTGCCACTGAACTTCACTAATTCCCACTATATCTAACTTTAACCTATCCATTTTCCTTTTTAAATTTTCTAACCTACCTGCCCAATTAAGGGATCTGACATTTCACACTCCAGTCCGTAGAACACCAGTTTTCTTTCTCCTGATTACAACGTCATCCTGAGTAGTTCCCCGCCTGGAGATCGGAATGGGGGACTATTTTACCTCCAGAATATTTTACCCAAGAGGACGCCATCATTATTTAACCATACAGTAAAGCAGCATGCCCTCAGGAAAAATTACGGCTGTACTTTCCCCTTGCTTTCAGCCATTCGCAGTACCAGTACAGCAAAGCTGTTTTGGTTAGTGTTACAAGGCCAGATCAGCCAATCATACAGACTGTTGCCCCAGCAACTACTGAAAAGGCTGCTGCCCCTTTTCAGGAACTACACATTTGTCTGGCCTCTCAACAGATACCCCTCTGTTGTGGTTGCACCTACAGTACGGCTGTCTGTATCGCTGAGCCACGCAAGCCTCCCCACCAACGGCAAGGTCCATGGTTCGTGGGGGGGACCATTTCCTTTACATAGTTTATTTGTTTGTTGCCTAGTTATTTTCAAAATTGTCTTTGCTTTGTTCTTGGACTTTAGTATGTTTTGTACATCATGCAAGATTTTTGCTTTTTTGCCGATACAGTGAAAGGTTTTACAGTGTTTCCAGAATGAGATTTTCACTCTGCAGCGGAGTGTGCGCTGATATGAAACTTCCTGGCAGATTAAAACTGTGTGCCCGACCGAGACTCGAACTCGGGACCTTTGCCTTTCGCGGGCAAGTGCTCTACCAACTGAGCTACCGAAGCACGACTCACGCCCGGTACTCACAGCCTTACTTCTGCCAGTATCTCGTCTCCTACCTTCCAAACTTTACAGAAGCTCTCCTGCGAAACTTGCAGAACTAGCACTCCTGAAAGAAAGGATATAGCGGAGACATGGCTTAGCCACAGCCTGGGGGATGTTTCCAGAATGAGATTTTCACTCTGCAGCGGAGTGTGCGCTGATATGAAACTTCCTGGCAGATTAAAACTGTGTGCCCGACCGAGACTCGAACTCGGGACCTTTGCCTTTCGCGGGCAAGTGCTCTACCAACTGAGCTACCGAAGCACGACTCACGCCCGCTACTATCAGCCTTACTTCTGCCAGTATCTCGTCTCCTACCTTCCAAACTTTACAGAAGCTCTCCTGCGAAACTTGCAGAACTAGCACTCCTGAAAGAAACGATATAGCGGAGACATGGCTTAGCCACAGCCTGGGGGATGTTTCCAGAATGAGATTTTCACTCTGCAGCGGAGTGTGCGCTGATATGAAACTTCCTGGCAGATTAAAACTGTGTGCCCGACCGAGACTCGAACTCGGGACCTTTGCCTTTCGCGGGCAAGTGCTCTACCAACTGAGCTACCGAAGCACGTCTCACGCCCGGTACTCACAGCCTTACTTCTGCCAGTATCTCGTCTCCTACCTTCCAAACTTTACAGAAGCTCTCCTGCGAAACTTGCAGAACTAGCACTCCTGAAAGAAAGGATATAGCGGAGACATGGCTTAGCCACAGCCTGGGGGATGTTTCCAGAATGAGATTTTCACTCTGCAGCGGAGTGTGCGCTGATATGAAATTTCCTGGCAGATTAAAACTGTGTGCCTGACCGAGACTCGAACTCGGGACCTTTGCCTTTCGCGGGCAAGTGCTCTACCAACTGAGCTACCGAAGCAAGACTCACGCCCGGTACTCACAGCCTTACTTCTGCCAGTATCTCGTCTCCTACCTTCCAAACTTTACAGAAGCTCTCCTGCGAAACTTGCAGAACTAGCACTCCTTAAAGAAAGGATATAGCGGAGACATGGCTTAGCCACAGCCTGGGGGATGTTTCCAGAATGAGATTTTCACTCTGCAGCGGAGTGTGCGCTGATATGAAATTTCCTGGCAGATTAAAACTGTGTGCCCGACCGAGACTCGAACTCGGGACCTTTGCCTTTCGCGGGCAAGTGCTCTACCAACTGAGCTACCGAAGCACGTCTCACGCCCGGTACTCACAGCCTTACTTCTGCCAGTATCTCGTCTCCTACCTTCCAAACTTTACAGAAGCTCTCCTGCGAAACTTGCAGAACTAGCACTCCTGAAAGAAAGGATATAGCGGAGACATGGCTTAGCCACAGCCTGGGGGATGTTTCCAGAATGAGATTTTCACTCTGCAGTGGAGTGTGCGCTGATATGAAACTTCCTGGCAGATTAAAACTGTGTGCCCGACCGAGACTCGAACTCGGGACCTTTGCCTTTCGCGGGCAAGTGCTCTACCAACTGAGCTACCGAAGCTGTGAGTACCGGGCGTGAGTCGTGCTTCGGTAGCTCAGTTGGTAGAGCACTTGCCCGCGAAAGGCAAAGGTCCCGAGTTCGAGTCTCGGTCGGGCACACAGTTTTAATCTGCCAGGAAGTTTCATATCAGCGCACACTCCGCTGCAGAGTGAAAATCTCATTCTGGAAACATCCCCCAGGCTGTGGCTAAGCCATGTCTCCGCTATATCCTTTCTTTCAGGAGTGCTAGTTCTGCAAGTTTCGCAGGAGAGCTTCTGTAAAGTTTGGAAGGCAGGAGACGAGATACTGGCAGAAGTAAGGCTGTGAGTACCGGGCGTGAGTCGTGCTTCGGTAGCTCAGTTGGTAGAGCACTTGCCCGCGAAAGGCAAAGGTCCCGAGTTCGAGTCTCGGTCGGGCACACAGTTTTAATCTGCCAGGAAGTTTCATATCAGCGCACACTCCGCTGCAGAGTGAAAATCTCATTCTGGAAACATCCCCCAGGCTGTGGCTAAGCCATGTCTCCGCTATATCCTTTCTTTCAGGAGTGCTAGTTCTGCAAGTTTCGCAGGAGAGCTTCTGTAAAGTTTGGAAGGCAGGAGACGAGATACTGGCAGAAGTAAGGCTGTGAGTACCGGGCGTGAGTCGTGCTTCGGTAGCTCAGTTGGTAGAGCACTTGCCTGCGAAAGGCAAAGGTCCCGAGTTCGAGTCTCGGTCGGGCACACAGTTTTAATCTTCCAGGAAGTTTCATATCAGCGCACACTCCGCTGCAGAGTGAAAATCTCATTCTGGAAACATCCCCCAGGCTGTGGCTAAGCCATGTCTCCGCTATATCATTTCTTTCAGGAGTGCTAGTTCTGCAAGTTTCGCAGGAGAGCTTCTGTAAAGTTTGGAAGGTAGGAGACGAGATACTGGCAGAAGTAGGGCTGTGAGTACCGGGCGTGAGTCGTGCTTCGGTAGCTCAGTTGGTAGAGCACTTGCCCGCGAAAGGCAAAGGTCCCGAGTTCGAGTCTCGGTCGGGCACACAGTTTTAATCTGCCAGGAAGTTTCATATCAGCGCACACTCCCCTGCAGAGTGAAAATCTCATTCTGGAAACATCCCCCAGGCTGTGGCTAAGCCATGTCTCCGCTATATCCTTTCTTTCAGGAGTGCTAGTTCTGCAAGTTTCGCAGGAGAGCTTCTGTAAAGTTTGGAAGGCAGGAGATGAGATACTGGCAGAAGTAAGGCTGTGAGTACCGGGCGTGAGTCGTGCTTCGGTAGCTCAGTTAGTAGAGCACTTGCCCGCGAAAGGCAAAGGTCCCGAGTTCGAGTCTCTGTCGGGCACACAGTTTTAACCTGCCAGGAAGTTTCATATCAGCGCACACTCCGCTGGAGAGTGAAAATCTCATTCTGGAAACATCCCCCAGGCTGTGGCTAAGTCATGTCTCCGCTATATCCTTTCTTTCAGGAGTGCTAGTTCTGCAAGTTTCGCAGGAGAGCCTCTGTAAAGCTTGGAACGTAGGAGACGAGATACTGGCAGAAGTAAGGCTGTGAGTACCGGGCGTGAGTCGTACTTCGGTAGCTCAGTTGGTAGAGCACTTGCCCGCGAAAGGCAAAGGTCCCGAGTTCGAGTCTCGGTCGGGCACACAGTTTTAATCTGCCAGGAAGTTTCATATCAGCGCACACTCCGCTGCAGAGTGAAAATCTCATTCTGGAAACATCCCCCAGGCTGTGGCTAAGCCATGTCTCCGCTATATCCTTTCTTTCAGGAGTGCTAGTTCTGCAAGTTTCGCAGGAGAGCTTCTGTAAAGTTTGGAAGGCAGGAGACGAGATACTGGCAGAAGTAAGGCTGTGAGTACCGGGCGTGAGTCGTGCTTCGGTAGCTCAGTTGGTAGAGCACTTGCCCGCGAAAGGCAAAGGTCCCGAGTTCGAGTCTCGGTCGGGCACACAGTTTTAATCTGCCAGGAAGTTTCATATCAGCGCACACTCCCCTGCAGAGTGAAAATCTCATTCTGGAAACATCCCCCAGGCTGTGGCTAAGCCATGTCTCCGCTATATCTTTTCTTTCAGGAGTGCTAGTTCTGCAAGTTTCGCAGGAGAGCTTCTGTAAAGTTTGGAAGGTAGGAGACGAGATACTGGCAGAAGTAAGGCTGTGAGTACCGGGCGTGAGTCGTGCTTCGGTAGCTCAGTTGGTAGAGCACTTGCCTGCGAAAGGCAAAGGTCCCGAGTTCGAGTCTCGGTCGGGCACACAGTTTTAATCTTCCAGGAAGTTTCATATCAGCGCACACTCCGCTGCAGAGTGAAAATCTCATTCTGGAAACATCCCCCAGGCTGTGGCTAAGCCATGTCTCCGCTATATCCTTTCTTTCAGGAGTGCTAGTTCTGCAAGTTTCGCAGGAGAGCTTCTGTAAAGTTTGGAAGGTAGTAGACGAGATACTGGCAGAAGTAAGGCTGTGAGTACCGGGCGTGAGTCGTGCTTCGGTAGCTCAGTTGGTAGAGCACTTGCCCGCGAAAGGCAAAGGTCCCGAGTTCGAGTCTCGGTCGGGCACACAGTTTTAATCTGCCAGGAAGTTTCATATCAGCGCACACTCCGCTGGAGAGTGAAAATCTCATTCTGGAAACATCCCCCAGGCTGTGGCTAAGCCATGTCTCCGCTATATCGTTTCTTTCAGGAGTGCTAGTTCTGCAAGTTTCGCAGGAGAGCTTCTGTAAAGTTTGGAAGGTAGGAGACGAGATACTGGCAGAAGTAAGGCTGTGAGTACCGGGCGTGAGTCGTGCTTCGGTAGCTCAGTTGGTCGAGCACTTGCCCGCGAACGGCAAAGGTCCCGAGTTCGAGTCTCGGTCGGGCACACAGTTTTAATCTGCCAGGAAGTTTCATATCAGCGCACACTCCGCTGCAGAGTGAAAATCTCATTCTGGAAACATCCCCCAGGCTGTGGCTAAGCCATGTCTCCGCTATATCCTTTCTTTCAGGAGTGCTAGTTCTGCAAGTTTCGCAGGAGAGCTTCTGTAAAGTTTGGAAGGTAGGAGACGAGATACTGGCAGAAGTAAGGCTGTGAGTACCGGGCGTGAGTCGTGCTTCGGTAGCTCAGTTGGTATAGCACTTGCCCGCGAAAGGCAAAGGTCCCGAGTTCGAGTCTCGGTCGGGCACACAGTTTTAATCTGCAGGAAGTTTCATATCAGCGCACACTCCGCTGCAGAGTGAAAATCTGATTCTGGAAACATCCCCCAGGCTGTGGCTAAGCCATGTCTCCGCTATATCCTTTCTTTCAGGAGTGCTAGTTCTGCAAGTTTCGCAGGAGTGCTTCTGTAAAGTTTGGAAGGCAGGAGACGAGATACTGGCAGAAGTAAGGCTGTGAGTACCGGGCGTGAGTCGCGCTTCGGTAGCTCAGTTGGTAGAGCACTTGCCCGCGAAAGGCAAAGGTCCCGAGTTCGAGTCTCGGTCCGGCACACAGTTTTAATCTGCCAGGAAGTTTCATATCAGCGCACACTCCGCTGCAGAGTGAAAATCTCATTCTGGAAACATCCCCCAGGCTGTGGCTAAGCCATGTCTCCGCTATATCCTTTCTTTCAGGAGTGCTAGTTCTGCAAGTTTCGCAGGAGAGCTTCTGTAAAGTTTGGAAGGTAGGAGACGAGATACTGGCAGAAGTAAGGCTGTGAGTAGCGGGCGTGAGTCGTGCTTCGGTAGCTCAGTTGGTAGAGCAGTTGCCCGCGAAAGGCAAAGGTCCCGAGTTCGAGTCTCGGTCGGGCACACAGTTTTAATCTGCCAGGAAGTTTCATATCAGCGTACACTCCGCTGCAGAGTGAAAATCTTATTCTGGAAACATCCCCCAGGCTGTGGCTAAGCCATGTCTCCGCTATATCCTTTCTTTCAGGAGTGCTAGTTCTGCAAGTTTCGCCGGAGAGCTTCTGTAAAGTTTGGAAGGTAGGAGACGAGATACTGGCAGAAGTAAGGCTGTGAGTACCGGGCGTGAGTCGTGCTTCGGTAGCTCAGTTGGTAGAGCACTTGCCCGCGAAAGGCAAAGGTCCCGAGTTCGAGTCTCGGTCGGGCACACAGTTTTAATCTGCCAGGAAGTTTCATATCAGTGCACACTCCGCTGCAGAGTGAAAATCTCATTCTGGAAACATCCCCCAGGCTGTGGCTAAGCCATGTCTCCGCTATATCCTTTCTTTCAGGAGTGCTAGTTCTGCAAGTTTCGCAGGAGAGCTTCTGTAAAGTTTGGAAGGCAGGAGACGAGATACTGGCAGAAGTAAGGCTGTGAGTACCGGGCGTGAGTCGTGCTTCGGTAGCTCAGTTGGTAGAGCACTTGCCCGCGAAAGGCAAAGGTCCCGAGTTCGAGTCTCGGTCGGGCACACAGTTTTAATCTGCCAGGAAGTTTCATATCAGCGCACACTCCGCTGCAGAGTGAAAATCTCATTCTGGAAACATCCCCCAGGCTGTGGCTAAGCCATGTCTCCGCTATATCCTTTCTTTCAGGAGTGCTAGTTCTGCAAGTTTCGCAGGAGAGCTTCTGTAAAGTTTGGAAGGTAGGAGACGAGATACTGGCAGAAGTAAGGCTGTGAGTACCGGGCGTGAGTCGTGCTTCGGTAGCTCAGTTGGTAGAGCACTTGCCCGCGAAAGGCAAAGGTCCCGAGTTCGAGTCTCGGTCGGGCACACAGTTTTAATGTGCCAGGAAGTTTCATATCAGCGCACTTTCCGCTGCAGAGTGAAAATCTCATTCTGGGAACATCCCCCAGGCTGTGGCTAAGCCATGTCTCCGCTATATCCTTTCTTTCAGGAGTGCTAGTTCTGCAAGTTTCGCAGGAGAGCTTCTGTAAAGTTTGGAAGGTAGGAGACGAGATACTGGCAGAAGTAAGGCTGTGAGTACCGGGCGTGAGTCTTGCTTCGGTAGCTCAGTTGGTAGAGCACTTGCCTGCGAAAGGCAAAGGTCCCGAGTTCGAGTCTCGGTCGGGCACACAGTTTTAATCTGCCAGGAAGTTTCATATCAGCGCACACTCCGCTGCAGAGTGAAAATCTCATTCTGGAAACATCCCCCAGGCTGTGGCTAAGCCATGTCTCCGCTATATCCTTTCTTTCAGGAGTGCTAGTTCTGCAAGTTTCGCAGGAGAGCTTCTGTAAAGTTTGGAAGGTAGGAGACGAGATACTGGCAGAAGTAAGGCTGTGAGTACCGGGCGTGAGTCGTGCTTCGGTAGCTCAGTTGGTAGAGCACTTGCCCGCGAAAGGCAAAGGTCCCGAGTTCAAGTCTCGGTCGGGCACACAGTTTTAATCTGCCAGGAAGTTTCGTTTTACAGTGTTGCTTATAGTGATTAGAGTTAGTCCTTAGGATTAAATAAAGCTGTCTCTTCCTAGTACAAGATATTGTGATTCCTTGTATTAGCCACACTTTCTGTCAGCTTGCACTAAATTGTACCTGAAACACTGTGTAGAACAGTATTCATATTGCTGAAGAAACATGTTTATTGAATAATCAAATTTCCCATTGTAATGGGACACCCTTTTATAACATAACCTCTTTTTTATAGAAATAATAAATACAAAGTAACTTGTATAGGTGAACATTATCTCAGCTGTTCAACTAAATTAATTTCATATGATTTGTGGGCATGCCTCTGATGGAAACGCGCATAGTTTTTTTAAATTTTTCCTACAACAGTGCAATTGATAGTTTTATGAAAAAGGAGAGTGTGAAGTCTGTGTGATATAGAAGAATGGGATAAAAGAAAAGAAAATCATAGCAACGGATGGTCCTTCAACAGTTATTTAGTCCTCTGTAACCCAGTAAGTCAAAATTTCAGGCTCAAGAATGTACCCCTAGACACAAGAATTGGAGACAACAAGAGAAAATCAAGATAAGTAAAAAGTTTTTCTTTTGTGTATCTTGTTGTTGTGGTCTTCAGTCCAGAGACTGGTTTGATGCAACTCTCCATGCTACTCTATCCTGTGCAAGGTTCTTCATCTCCCAGTACCTACTGCGACCTACATCCTTCTGAATCTGTTTAGTATATTCATCTCTTGGTCTCCCTGTACGATTTTTACCCTCCACGCTGCCCTCCAATACTAAATTGGTGATCCCTTGATGCCTCAGAATATGCCCTACCAACTGATCCCTTCTTCTAGTCAAGCTGTGCTACAAATTTCTCTTCTCTCCAATTTATTGAATACTTCCTCATTAGTTATATGATCTACCCATCTAATCTTCAGCATTCTTCTGTAGCACCACATTTTGAAAGCTTCTATTCTCTTCTTGTCTAAACTATTTATCGTCCATGTTTCACTTCCATACATGGCTACACTCCATACAAAAACTTTCAGAAATGACTTCCTGACACTTAAATCTATACTCGATGGTAACAAATTTCTCTTCTTCAGAAACGCTTTCTTTGCCGTTGCCAGTCTACATTTTATATCCTTTCTACTTCGACCATCATCAGTAATTTTGCCCCCCAAATAGCAAAACTCATTTACTACTTTAACCATCTCATTTCCTAATCTAATTCCCACAGCATCACCTGATTTAATTTGACTACATTCGATCACCCTCGTTTTGCTTTTGTTGATGTTCATCTTATAGCCTCCATTTAAGACACTGTCCATTCCGTTCAGCTGCTCTCCCACGTCCTTTGCTGTCTCTGACAGAATTACAGTGTCATCGGTGAACCTCTAAGTTTTTATTTCTTCTCCATAGATTTTGATTCCTACTCTGAATTTTTCTTTTGCTTGCTCAATATACAGATTGAATAACATCGGGGATAGGCTACAACCCTGTCTCACTCCTTCCGAAGCATTGCTTCCCTTTTCATGCCCCTCGACTCTTATAATTGCCATCTGGTTTCTGTACAAATTGTAAATAGCCTTTCGATCGCTGTATCTTACCCCTGCCACCTTCAGAATTTGAAAAAGAGTATTCCTGTCAACATTGTAAAAGCTTTCTCTAAGTCTACAAATGCTAGAAACATAGGTTTGCCTTTCCTTAATCTATTTTCTAAGATAAGTCGTAGGGTCAGTATTGCCTCATGTGTTCCAACATTTCTACGGAATCCAAACTGATCTTCCCCGAGGTCGGCTTCTACCAGTTTTTCCATTCATCTGTAAAGAATTTGTGTTAGTATTTTGCAGCCATGGCTTATTAAACTGATTTTGTGTATCTTGTGCCTCATGAAGCTTTCAAAAACTTGTGCACACACACAGAATTTTAATAGTGATGTGTGTGAGGGTAAGATTACACCATCTACTGCATGTCCTTGATAACTTTTTCCATTGTTCATCCTGTTAATTCTCCCTCAATAGTGTGATTGACTCAGTATTTGTGATTCTGTGAAATTGTAATTTTGTATTTTAACTAATACAGAGTGTTTTTTAAAACATTATGCCGGATGTAATACTGGAACTGTATAGTATATAATAATGTGGGTTCGACAGAAGCGTCCGATCCCACGCGTCGGCTTTGACTCGTGACGTAAGGGTGTTGTCGTGTGTGACGCCATGACGGCGCGGAGTTTGGTTTGAGTGTGGTTGTCTCTAGTTCTGTTTTATCTTATTTTATTTACTTTTCTGATCTGTTCGTTCTATCTCGTGAGATTTTTTTTTTAATTTAAAAACACTTATTACTTATTTTAATTATCTGTTTCCTCGAATTTCTGTTTTAGTTTATTATATTTAACTTTCTGATCTGTTCTTTCTATCCCGTGAGATTTTTTTTTTTAAAAAAAGACAAAAAACCCTAATCAGCTACTGAAGCATTTTCTATGGGTTGCAGGGGTTACGACCCCTGGGGAGGTGGGTGGATATTCATGCGTGGCTGCCTTCACTTACACGTTGTAGCTACGCAAGGCGTGTAAATTTGTTTATATTTAGTTTGCCCCCCACCCAAAACACCCCATTTCCCGCGCTTGTCCCGTTAGTGTCATTAGGCTTCTTGTGAAAAGTGTGTGTGTTTGTTTTTGTTTCCACCATATTTGTGACGTCATGGGTCAAAGCAGACGGGTGGGATCGGACGCTTCCGTCTTTTCATAATGTGTATACTAGAACATAAATTATAATCTTGTCATCTGTCTCACTATTGACAACAAAGCTGATGGTATTTCTTTGAAAGCAAATGAGATGTGAATTGTTAATCATTATTGCAAGCACTGGTTTCCATAACTGGATCGGTTGCTTGGGTCATTTAAGTAAATATAGTAATAAAGTTAATAACAACAGAGAACTGCATCAGAGAAAAGGTATATGAGAACCTTTTGATGTTTTTAAATAATTTACATGTTCTGTTGATCATAATTTGACTCAAGTATGTGACTAAATATGGATGGTAGATTTATCTTGAATCAAATTAAATGCGGCACCTACGAGTTTTGACTTGAAGTTTTCCGTGATATTTACAGAAGAGAGAGTTTGGGAAACGAGCTTCTTAAAATGGTTGTTGTAAACACGGTGCTCTACATTATTAAAGGTCAAAACAGATTATTTAATTTTCTTGATTCCTAAATTACAATATACAATTAACTATGTTGAAGTACTAGAGAATATTGAGGAATTAAATATATACAAATTTAGAAGTAGGCAACTCTTAAACAACATATTTTAGTATGTATTTGATTTATTTAAGAGTATGCAGAGAACATTATTATGATTGTTAATAGCCCTCAGTTACATATCCTATCTTCCTACTGAACAATCAATGATAATACACAGTTACTCTTACAAAACTCTAATCAGGTTCAATCCAGTTATGCTCACTTAATCTTTTGCATCTATAATTCCACCTGACGTTATTGCAAAAGTAGCTTCATTCTCAGGAAGTTCAGGACTGCAAAAGAGAAGCACTATCTTATAAAACAAAACATGTAAGACTGTGAGTATCTTAATTTTGTATATGTTATACAAATATATGAATGGCAGCATATTGGCAGTTGCAAGTTACATCTTTCTTGCATTTGAGAATTCACTTGTGATAAGGAGGACTCATCAAACAGAAATATGTATTAATTCACAATAAAAAACACAACCATCTTCATTATTACACTGCTTTAAAGCTGCATCATGCACTCCTTTCTGAGAAACTGATACCATGAAGACAGCCAACCGATAAGGGGGAACCACAACAAAAAAATCAAAATTACCTTTAAAATCTACCAAATTAGTCTGCATAATAGTTAAGAAATATGTTAATCTGGCAGGCAAAACTTCCAGTTATATTTCCAAGGAAGTTTGATGCTGTAACAGAGTGGACTCATATCCTAATTTCACACAGCATTCTTCCATAACAAAACTGTGTTCAGAAATGCAAATAAAGTGAGAAGGAAAAGAAAAGGAGTGGTGAGATATTTTGCATTTACTTTTCAAAGTTTTGAAACGCACCAGGAACATTAATTTGGAGATGCCATGTCATACAACAATGCCAGAGAGTATTTTCACTATTTAAAACATTTGTTACTCTCATCCGGGTCTCTGAATGGTCTGGCCTTAGCCGGCCTATCCCTCTATTCTTCCTGAGTGATGAACTGTCAACTTCAAAAGCTAGAAAGGGTACCACATTAATTTTGTCTGTGTTTATTGGTGGTACTACACATATTGCCTACTGAAGTTAAAAACGGGCCAACAATCCAGCCTCATAATTTTCTTGATTGAATTTTCCTTTGCTTCTACATTCAATATTTTCTAAATTCACTATTTTTCACTTTTGAGTTCACAAGAATGGCATTTCTGGACATTGTGCAAAATAAAGGAAAGACAACCACTCATCTATTGCTGACTGATGTGTGGCACATAGAAATTTGCAAAAGGAAACAGTATTTCACTAGCTTTTGAGCTCTTGCTCTTTCTCTAGTTGAAGTACACACATACACCCAGACAGCTGCACAGACATCCAAACTCACTTGCACACAGCCATAGTGAGACTGATTGCTAATTATTGATAACAGCTGCCTGGGCAAATGGAGATGGGGAGAGGGTAGGAAAGGATGTATGAGGTGAGGAGTGGGTTGTGGGATGGTATGAGGCAGGCCTTTTGACAAATGATTCAGTAGCTGCGCAACAATATAAAGGAAATCGGAGGTTAGAGCATATAAATGGTAGAGTGAAGGAAAGGGGGGAGGGGTGAAAGGAGAGGGAGAGAGGGGAAAGGGGAAGGGAGGGAGGGAGAGTGAGGAAGAGAGGGGGACATAGAGAGAGAGAGAGAGAGAGAGGGAGAGAGAGAGAGAGAGAGAGAGAATGCCCACATGCTTGGGGGGCACAGGGGTAGGAGGTTGGACGAGTGATGGGAGAAGGCAGTAAATGATCTGATCAGGGAAAGAGTAGTGTGGGCAGAGGAGAGAAGGGAAAAGATAAGTTGCGGCAGTAGGAAACAGGTTTGCAGAGGCTTAAGCCAGGGAGATTGTGAGAGTGTAGGACATGTTGGAGAGAGAATTCCCACCTGCATAGTTCTGAGAAAATAATGCTAGAAGGAAGTATCCAAATAGCTCATGTAGTGAAGCAGCAGTTGAAGTCATTTGTTACGTCATGCACAGCATGTTTTTCCACTGAATGGTCAAGTCTAGAATTTGCCACAATTTGGCAGGGGCCATTCATGTGAGTAGACAGTTGATTACATGTCACACCCACGTAGAATGCTGTATAGTAGTTTCAGCTCAGTGATGTATAAGATGCCTGCTTTCACATGTGGCACTACCTTTTATAGGGGAGGAAATGCCTCTGGCTGGAGCGCAGTAGGAGGTAGGTGTCTGTGTGATTGTGTGCAAGAATATGTGTACTTCTGCTACAGAAAGTGCAAGAGCTTGATAGTTCGTAAAATAGTGTTTCTGTTGCATGTCTCTGTCTCTATGCACCACACATCAGTCATCCATATGTGAGTGATAGCTTCTTTTTTATTTTACATATTATCCATCCAAGAATTTCCATCATTATTATATATTTCTGGATTTTATTTATTATTTCTGATTAATGAGGACATGACCAGGCAGACTCAGTACTTCGTTTAAACTGAGCATTTATGCCATCAGAACAGTTACAACTACTATGGAACTCTGGAGAACAGTGAACAGAAAGGCAGTTTTTAAATTATAACTGTTAAAGAAATTTTAATTTATCAAATTAAATTATTTCTACCATAAAGCATACCTGTCATAAATCTTGGCAATTCTGGTTTCACCCCTGCCTTTCCGTAGGGCTAGCCTAGTTGTTGAAGCATGGGCTAATATGTTTCCTCCTATGGGTTTCTTTGGATCTGCCTGTTGGAAATGTGCAGAAACAGCATTTCATCAGTTTTACAACTAGTATATTTAGATATTTCAGGTCACATCCTAGTCGTGATCAACTAACAAATGGTGCAAAATCAGTCAACTCTTCACCAAAGAATTGTTGAAATGTATGTTTATGGCCAATTAAAAAGATCTGCTGAAAATTCCCATCCATCACATCTACCATATTACATGCACAGATAGCAACAACATGAGAACAGATAAAAGTGAATAGCTCATTCTTCCCATGCAATCACAAATCATTTTCTGTAGATTCCATCACAAAGGAAAGCCTTCAGAGATGCACATAAAGTTAAGTTGTACATGAATGGGAAGAAGAAGTCAACGTAGACAGTTTCTGTAAAGTACATTAACAATAACTTTTAACTAGTGAAAATCTACTCACAAATTAGTTTAGTTTACTTTATATTTCAGGAGAAAAACAGATACTTTAAAAACAGTCATTACACCTCTTAAACTACTCAGCTTCTGTTTTTATTTAATACTTCAAACAAAGCATTTATGTAACCTCACACAGAACACTCACACAGAACACTATCAGCTATCTATATACTGACAAAGACAAGAGCTATTTAACACAAACATTGTAATGGAATTGGTATCTGTAAGTCCAAATATTCTGATAAATTGTTGGGGATGTGTCTAATAAAATATTCTCTTTCTTTATTTTTTAATATTAAAGATTTTAAATATCCTACCTCATGTTTACCAGCATCCTGTTAGTCTTTTGAACTAGAATTTGAAACTCCATTCTAAACTCTAGACAGGAATGGAGAGTCTATATGGAAATTATTTTTATTTTTAGTATTGTTGTGTATTGCACATTTTATTCCAAATTCATTCTTTTTATTAACCACAAATACCAATATATATTGGTGTCCGAGTGCAAGAATTCCTAGGTCAAATTTACAGAATAGTCTTCCTACATGCTTCTGTGAAATGAATACTTTTTTTATGTTAGCTGCAGTTCCACAGATTCTGCTGCCATATAATATTGAGAGAAACTATGCAAATTGTACTAGCAATCCTGGCTGCAGGTTGAAGGAATGAGATATTTCTAAATGCATAGCATGCAGAACTGTACATTTTGGCTAACTTGTCCAGGTGCTGGTGCAACCTCAATTTATCATCTATCTGGATGCCTAAGAACTTCACACATGGAGCCTCATCTAGTGTGTGCCAACTGATCTTTACTTTTAGATAATTTTATTTGTTAGGAATTACATAAAATGAGTCTTCGTCTTCAAGAGGTCAGATTCCAGTACTGCTGACAGACACATTAAAACAAAAGAAACTTCTTCTAATTTCTGTAAGTAATAGGTTCCCTTTTCAGTTCTGTGCCTAGCAGTAGTTTTTCTACATTTAATTTGCCCTTTGATACTATTGGAATTTTGTCTCCTGAATGCCAGCCATCTTATTTTCTTGTAATTTTAATTTACTCAGTTGTATCCTCTTTGTGATATAATATGAGACTTTGTAAGATTGAGAGTTAAGCTGTTTGCCACGAACCAGCAAGTCTCCATTATTCTCATTGCTATAATTGGTAAGGACATGTTTGGGTCATTTATGGTTATGCTTGTGACAGCATAGTTCTTGAAAAAGCTTCCAGTGTCACTAGTAAATAATTCATGTAGGTCAAGAAGAGCACATATCCTTGCAGGACATAATATTTTAATTTTTTCCACTTTTATTCCTGTTGTATCAACCCTCTGGGTGTGACTCCATCCATGCAAGGGGAATGCTGTTAACATCATACCATTTTAGTTTTACTAACAGAGTTGGATGAATGAAGTTCACATGAATGCCAACAGCTTGATTTTTTGTTTTACAAGAACGACTTCATAAAATCATATATTGCTTTTTCAGTAGAGAAGCCTTTATAGAAGCAAAACTCAGCTGTTATTAAAAGGTTATCCTCTGTGGTAAGCAGTTTCGTTGAGAGATTTTTTTTTTTTTTTTTTTTTTTTTTTTTTTTTGAAATTTTTGCGAGTTTTCTAGTGTAACAGCTTTCATAAGACGTTTGGTACTGCCCCTTTGGTAAGACAGTGGTTGAGCCTGGGCTGGCGTAGTAACAGATGTTTTGCATAACACTCATGCTTCATCCAAGTGAACACCATCTCACAGTAGTATTGCTGACTAGGGATGCTATGTTTGAGTACCACTGCCACCAATGGAAGGATTGTGGAGCAGGCAGTTCCTATTGCAAGGATCATTTTATACAATAGAAGAGTTCCTGAACTATAGTGTTTAACATTTCTTGTATTAAATTGGTCTGCTGTTTATAAACATGTTCCAAAGTGTCACAACATGGACCACTGGAACAATAGTCACACGGTGAGCACCATATAGTTTGGTGAGAATGCGTCTGTATTTGAAATGCTCTCGTGCCTGCCACCTTGGTCCATGACTGGCTGTATCCTTCCTGTGGCAGGAACTAGTTGAATTTAACTGTGACAGTCTTCTGTTGCCGTAGTGAGTTTAAATTTAGTGTATCTCCAAGGCGTAAGCTTTTGGAGAAATAAAATCTCCACTTCTGACTGGAATCAGTCTTTTCTTTCAAAGGTTTTCTCGAGACCCCACCAGACACACCACTTTCCCCTCATTTCCCATTCTGATCTGATGTGAAAATTGGTCAGCTGAAGTGGGATAAGCTCATGTCTACACCTGGCTCACACCTTTCCCTTGCAGATTGTTGCTGCTTTAATTTGATGGATACGAGTTGGCAGAACCTGTTAGCCTTGTTGTTATCCTGTAATCTGGATATTGTTATGAAACTTTGATACTTTGTTTGCACTTGAATGCACATATTGTGCACTTCCCATGTGTCAAGGTATGCAGAGCATACCACCAATGTATTAGACAATAGATGTCCCCTTCATTGTGTGGGGATGCTCTCACGGGCTATGCCATGCTGTTGCTGCAGTCTTCAGTGTGAGTGCACACACTGCCGACCTATCACATCTCCTCATAGTGGCGCCTTCTCATCACACTGCCGAGGGTTCATGCTGCTTCGTTACCACATGCAGATGCCACTGCCACTATCCCTCATCATTTTGATGCCTGGCACTGCCATATCACGGGGTCCATCAATGCTGCCATCTTAGCCATGTCCTCTGTCAGCACAGATGTTAATATGTCAATGCAATGCATCCTTACTTCTCTTCATTGTCTGTGCTGTGAGCTTGCACTGCAGGAACTCATCGCTGCTTAATCTACTATAGGTTGCTGTTAAGACCCCTCTTTTTTAAAGTTGTCAGTCTACAGAAATCTTGGCCCTAACACTGTAAACATACCTAATATGTGTCCACATACTTTGTCAGAGCAGCCAGAAATGGCTTTTACAGCCACTACTGCTTCAAATGATTAGATGGATTGTCTCATGCTCTTACAAATGCAGGTTAATCAAATGGCACTTGACAGAAAGCCCCTCCCCCCCACCCCACCCCACCCTCCTGTGAAACCTGGCAGGCATCAACACATACTGCTGCAAGCTCTTCCAGGGTGCCTGCAGTGGAGCCCATTGTGTATGTGCCTAATGTTGCCAGTAGTCTCCATGCAGTTACTTTTGTACCTTCATTTTATTGTAAACCAGGTAAAAATGCCACCATGTTCCTCCAAAGTGCCCATGATGTTGGGCAGACATGTTCTTGGTCTGACAGCTTTCTTTTAAACGTAAAAAAAATTAAAACTTTCTGGCAAAGCACTCATGTATGTGGAGTCAGTTGATGTGCTGCATGATGCAGTCATTTTGATGTCCAGGCAAAGGTGTTAAGAGAGCACTAGTCCAGCAAACAGGGTTTCAGTTATTACCAAGATTGATTATCGACACTCTGACAGAAGAACGGAGAGGTTTTCGAAGCACTCACTAATAGCATCAGAACTGTATCTTGCTACACTTATGCCTTAGGGAAGAATCAAATGTGTAATGATGTGCTGGTTGAGAAGACCAAAGTCAGAGCAATTTATATGGCAACAGAAGAATAAAGGGAGAGAAATTTAAATTGTGATTTACTTCAATGAACATTAAACTTGAAATGTTAAAGTTGGAATGAATGTTACTTGAATGTTAAGTGTTAATGTGCTTCACAAAGAAGTTTCCCCCCTTAATTAAGAGTGCCTTTAAATGAATCTAAACTTTCAGAACTGTTCAGATGTGCCTGTCTTGAATAAGTTTGCTTGTACAATGTAGGTTTGTACAGTTGCCGTAATGATCAAATGTTAGCAATAAGGAGCTGTAGCCCACAAACTCTGCATCACTGCTGGTGCACTCTGTTCTCTTGAGAAGCTTATTTAAGTTTGTTTCTTATGTTAGACATTTGTGGCCACCTACACTTGTAGCACACTCTGGGACATACGAATGTAGTTATCTCAATTTTTGGGGGAGAAAATATTAGTAAATTACTGTTCCACTGCAAAGATGGCCAATTGCAATGGAACTGGACTGTGTGTACGCTGGAACTAACACTCATAAAGCCACAGAGATGAATATCTAATCGTGCATATGTGTCAACTTGAAGCACAAATTTCCAGAGGTTTTAAAATGATGAAATTGCTCACCTTTGAATAAATATTTATTTATACAATAGTTCTCTTTAACAAAACTACCACTTTCATATTTCTATTTACAGGACATTATGCTTCATCATTTAAATAAACTTAATTCTCTAATTAATTCTGTAATGGCAGCCGTGCAACAGTACAATTAGATCCACTCTGACAACACATCTTTCTATTCCAGTATCTCAAGGCATAGTGAAAAGTATTATTAATCCAGTGTCAAGGATGCAATATCACCAAAGAGTACCAGCGCCTACACAAAGTTTATTCTCACAGTCACTTTCTTTCATCACTGTAAGCACATTAATTCTCAAGCGCACATAGCATAGAGTTTGTTGAACTACAGTCTGCGCCGTAAAACTGTCAATGCAAGTGATGTAGACAATTCCTCTCAAAATTAGCACATTTCTCATCTCTTAAGTTGATTTGTGTCATTACATCAGGGATTTAACCTGCAGATTGGGAGTGAGGTAAAAGTAGCCTCTCCATCTCTTTGCATAAGCCAGTTTGATTAGCATTAATAGGCAAAGAAGCAAGGTTGTTCATTTTGTCTCCTGTGCTCAGTAATGAACTGCACTGAGCTTTGTCAGTGATACTGAAGACAATAACAACCAACTGCCAGCAGTCTGATAAGTCAAATCACATTGCAGATCACTGTTGTACTCCTTTCTGCACAAAATGCCACATGATTGGGCTACCAAGTGGCAGATGTCCACAGCACAAAAGGCAAAGTTTTCCACAAGGGGTTGCTCCACAAAAGGATAGCAGAAATGGGAGCTCCCAGTGTAACAATACACAATGGGGAAATGAGCGAGGGACAGGCCCTACCACCACCCTCACCCCCAGCCAGAACTGTGAACTAGAAGGTAAGCTCAGAGGGAAGACTGTCCATATATTAGTAGATAACAGAACTCAGTTTAGTGTATTATTTGCATCACAACATGACAATCATGTGCTCAAGCCATTATGGTACAATATAAGTGTCTTAGGTGAGGAGCTAATAATATCAGCTGAAACTTGTTTTGTTGATCTGCAAAACAACACAAAAAAGTATGGGTTTGACATGGAAATAGTAAGGATACAGATGAGATTTTGATGCCATTTTAAGGTATAATTTCCTGTACTATTTTCGGGAGGTGATAGATTACAAGACGTGAACTGTTCAGTTTACTGAAACAACCCACAGTTGTGAGAAACTTGTGATATGAGGCCTCTTTAACAGGCCCTAATAGAACCATATGCATGGGATTTAAAAACTACCATTCCTGCCAGGATCAGAGGAGGTATGGGAAAAGTCCTCTGGATTGATGTGAAAACTTAAATACCACTGAGATCAGACTTTCTGGTCGATCCACTAGGCCAGAATGATGTCCTTGACCAGTTGCAAATCCATGTTAAGAGAAGCTTAAGTCAACCAGAAGTTTTAGGAAGTTTGTGTTGACAATTTTGGTCAATGAGTTATTGAGATTCCACTTGGAATGATTTTGGCAGGTGGAGAAGCGATTATGGAAACAGAAGTTCTATGTGGATAATGGTTTAAGCAAAGTAGAAAGAAGAATTTGCCAGTGAGAAAGGTTTGTGCAAAAGAAATCAGTTGTGAGAAAAGTTGGCACATTTGCCTAAGACAGCACAGAATCTTTTGTACCAAGTTCTGGATGACCATGCACGGTTGTTTGAGGAACGGCAATATTTGCCAGCAACTGACCTCGTACAGTACAAAATTTCCATGGGAGATGCTAGACTGATTGCTCAGAAACCATATAAAGTACCATTTCATTTACAATTGGTTGTTGAAGAAACTAGTTAGTAGCAGCTGGCTGCAGGGATAATTCAACCCTGTGCAAACCATAGTTGTCACCCATTGTTGTGGTCCTGAAAAAGTCATTAAATGGAGAAAAGTCCTACCATCTATGTATCGATATGAGAGCAGTAAACAGAATCACCAATGCTGACACTTACCCTCTGGCCAAAACATTGGACCATTTAGGGAATTGTAATTATTTTACCATCCTTGACATGTGCTCTGGGTACCACCAATTTTTGATTGCACCATAAGATCGGCCCAAAACTTCTTTTGTGGTTCCTTCTAGATTTCTCCATATACCTTTCGGTGTAAGGAATTTGCCTCCCACTTTTCAAAGGTTTGCTGACTTACTGTTGAAAGATATGAAGCCTACTACATGTCTTGTGTATCTGAATGACACAATAATTTTTTCAAGAACAATTAAGGAGAACACAGAGAGATTAAGGAATGTGTTGTCTAGGTTGCAAAGTGCACACCTAAGTTGGAAGATAGAGAAGTGTTCTTCCTACGTCACAGGTCCAATACCTGGGCATATTATTAGTGCAGGTGGAGTTAAGCCAGACCCTGGGTTGACAGAAGCTGTAGGCAATTTTTCCATACCTACAAATGTTAAAAGGGTTGCTATCATTTGTGGACACAGCAAATTATTATCACTGTTTTGTGGAGGTTTATGCTGTGATGGCCAAGCCATTGATGAAATTGGTAAAGAAGGGTGTTCAATTTGAGTGGACAGAGGAATGTGATGAGAAAAATTAAGGACATCTTAATGAGGTCACCGTTGTTAATCTACACAGATTTTGAAAATCATTTGTTCTGTCTGCATATGCATCTGATTATGGTGCCACGCAATTTTCTCAAGAATACATTTTTGTGGGAAGGTCTACAGGTTACAGCTCTAGACAGATGAATTCAACTGAGATTAATTACAGCACTACCGAGAAAGATTTTTCAGCTTTATGTTTAGAGTTAATTATTTTAAATGCTACCTATATGGATGCAAGTTCACTATGGTCACTGACCAGTCTGCACTTGTTTGGATGTTAAGTTTAAAGGATCTTAGTAGCCACTTAACTCAATGATCATTGAAACTGGCAGAGTATGATTACACAGTACATCACAAGCAGGGCCATCTCCATCAAAATGCAGATGCAAGTCAGAATATTCTGACAGATGATGTTTCAATAGAGGAGGTAAAGGAAGCACAGGAGATAGATGTAGAATGTCACCAGTATGCATCTCACCGACAATTTGTCACTATATTGCAAGACACCCTTGGGTAACAGAGTGGTAATACCTAAAGCACATTATGGCACAATGTCATGCCAGTTTATAGGCCTGCCACAATGGGAGACATGCCACAAATGCTAGGACAGCTTCTTGTTTTTAGTGGAAAGGCAGACAAAAAGATGTATGGAAATATATTCAAAACTGTTTACCTCATGCACAGAGAGTACCTCCTCCAAGGAACAATATCCCTTTACAGATCCTCCCAGAAGCTACAAAACCATTTCAAACTGTCATATTAGATGCTGTTGGCCAGTTTCCACATAGCACCCAAAACAATAAATAGATCTTGTCTATTCTTTATCACTTTTCTCAGTTCTTAATTGTAGTACCACTCACAGAGAAGACCACTGAAACAGTCGCTTGCACCTTTGTCGGTCACTTGGTTCTTCCTTTTTGGACACCTCAGTGCTATATTAACTGACGAAGGTTACAACTTCATGTCTGCCCTATTTGTACAAGTATGTAAACTGTTAAGAACGAAGGAATGGCGTATGACACCGCAGCCCAATAGCAGCCTCAAACGTGTCATTAGACAATCATTCAAATTCTGTCTTATTACATGCGGAAGGTTCACATAGACTGGGATATGTAAATTGCTTTGGAAGACTTATGTTACTACTGTGAACATGGAGGATGAACTGTGCTTTTCAGCACTGTTTGTAAACCCCATAGTGAAAAACTGATTTTTATTATACTGCTAGGACTATAATATACACTATGCTTGAACGTGAACTAGATATTCATAAGTCAAGCCATTTTTATTTATTCACTTAAAGGCAGGCATGACATATATATTTCATACCAAGCCAGTCCAGGGCTATTTTAAGAAGACACATTACATATTATCATTATTATTACTGAGATCCCCTTATTTGTCACACTGATGTGCAATTTGCGATCTACATGGGTAAGTTTGTCACTGAAGAACTGTTGACGCAGCTCTATGTGAGTCATCAGTCCAGTGCCCAATTGTCATGGTTGCAGGTGAGTTGAACACAAATAATTATAATTGAATATATAATAATATGAATATAAAGAGGGAAACATTACACGTGGGAAAAATATATCTAAAAACAAAGATGATGTGACTTACCAAACGAAAGTGCTGGCACGTCGATAGACACACAAACAAACACAAACATACACACAAAATTCTAGCTTTCGCAACCAATGGTTGCTTCATCAGGAAAGAGGGAAGGAGAGGGAAAGACGAAAGGATGTGGGTTTTAAGGGAGAGGGTAAGGAGTCATTCCAATCCCGGGAGCGGAAAGACTTGCCTTAGGGGGAAAAAAGGATGGGTATACACTCGCCACACACACATATCCATCCACACATATACAGACACAAGCAGACATATTCAAAGATTCTCATGAGTTGTCTCCAGGTGGGTCAGATACATGCATGTGGGCTGAGTCTGTATCTCAGTTTCCAGGAGCTGATTGCATGCTGACAGCTCTTCCTTTGCCTTTGAATATGTCTGCTTGTGTCTGTATATGTGTGGATGGATATGTGTGTGTGTGTGCGAGTGTATACCCGTCCTTTTTTCCCCCTAAGGTAAGTCTTTCCACTCCCGGGATTGGAATGACTCCTTACCCTCTCCCTTAAAACCCACATCCTTTCGCTTCCCTCTTTCCTGACGAAGCAACCGTTGGTTGCAAAAGCTAGAATTTTGTGTGTATGTTTGTGTTTGTTTGTGTTTGTTTGTGTGTCTATCGACGTGCCAGCGCTTTCATTTGGTAAGTCACATCATCTTTGTTTTTTGGATATATAATAATAATAATAATTATTATTATTATTATTATTATAATTGAAGTGTGGAAATAAACAAGAATTCACATTCAAAATAGAGGCACCCTGTCTCAGCAACATTGACTATGACAAGAAATGATATAAGGGAGAATATGACAGAACTCTTAACAGTTCAAACAGATGTGAGGCAATATCTTTTTTTACTAACAAGACTCAAGAAGCAATGATAACATGAGATGTAATGATGCCAAGCATTACCCTCAGATATTTTCAAAAACCTTCACAAGTTTGAGAGTTTAAGAAATAAAATACACTAAAAAGTTACATCAGAATTAATAATGGGAAGAGTTGATAAAACCCACTGCTGCTCTAGGTACTAATAATGTTTATTGTGTTTAGCATAAGGTTATTGAGCTCTATCTTGCTATTTTTGCATTTGTGTGTGTTAAATTTTATGATTTTGTTCTGTAAAGTGTGACAGATTTCTCCCTCCCTCTGAGCTGGGCCATAGACTTAAGTGAATTTTGCGTTATGTATCTACTGATAATGAAAGTGTTACAGCAAGAACAAACATGATTTACGTAACATAATAGTACTTCATAGAGCCAATGTAAGATACAATGAAGTACAGGTTGCACATGCCACTGAACACATTGACTGGACAACAGTATTACAGGCTATAGAATAGGCTGAGCACTCATTTGCAACTGCTTAAACAATACTGTTTCCTTGGCAGCTCACAAGAGAGCACACCCTGGGACTGACTCATGTGGCCTCTATAAGCAGGCGTGTGAACTGTACAGATGCTTGATCTCTGAAATCTCTTGTGTCATCAGTGAAGATATATCACTTCTCCCTTCTAAGGAGTGAGAAAGCCAAATACATACACATAAAAACTAGGTATAGAAAAATACATGATACAGAAAAAAGCAAGGTACTGAAAAATAAATCACTGGTACCAAAAGTAACATTGGTACCGAAAAAAAGCAATGGTGCCATGAAAATAAGCACTGGATTCACAAGGCACTGAGCTTACTAGTCACAGAAAAGACCAGTGTCAGCACTGACAGCCATTCCATCATGTGATGAAGGTGGATGCTGCAACATGTGGCTTGCAGGCCCTGGTGAGCAAGTGCACAAGTGATGGCGGGACGGTGTGGCACCCTGGCCCCTCTCTCGTGAGAGGCTGCAGAGCAGAACTGGGGGCAGCATCTCCACAGAGGCATCCTAGGTGAGGTCAGCAGTCAGCGCCAGAGCTGTCAGTGGGGGTGTTGGAGACGATGGCCACACAGGACCTAGCAATGGAGGTGGTGGCAGCTGTGTCGTCAGGTGCAGTGGGGGCTGCACCAGCGACAGCAGTCGAGGAGTGGGGCAGAGGTAGGGACACCAGGAAGTGACTTGCCAGACAGTGATCCCCACTGTGGTGCAAACCAGACTGTCTGTGACACAGGAACAGGCATTGGCAGTGGCAATGGCAGGGGTGGCAGTTGGCTCTCCGGAAAAGTCACCACCGTGTGTGTGTGTGTGTGTGTGTGTGTGTGTGTGTGTGTGTGTGTGTGTATGTGGAAACAGTTGGTCAAAGTGACAGGACATCCACTCTTCAGAAGTGCAGATGACACACAGGCACCAGCCCAGATGACTCTCAAAGATGACAGGAACTCAGTTCAGTCAGCGGCTGAAACCATGTGCCCAGACAGGTGCACCTGGCCAGAACCGTCTCAGAGCTAGTGACGCCAGCGGATGCAGTGTTGGATCCAGCAAGTGGAGGAGGATCTCAAATACAGAAGGTGAAGGTGCTGATGGATGAGTGAAAAGCTATGAATACAGCAAATGGTATAAAATAACTTCAGGCGACCTGCTGGATACATGCCTCCACCCCTGAGTTTTAAATGTCCAAACCATGTGTTCAGCCTCACCATTAGATTAAGGAAGAAATGGGGGAGCTGTGAGACAATGAACACCGCTAACCTGACAAAAAGATGCAAAGTCTTGAGAAATGAACTGGTGGCTGTTTTCGGTAACCACAATACACAGAAAAAATTGCAAAAGCAGGGCCAAAATAGTGGCCACCATGAATGTGGACAGACAGCATACTATGTAGGGAAACTTGGAATAGGCATCCACTACAATGAGCCAATACTGATTTAGGTCAGGCCCAGCAAAGCTGACATGTGGACGCTTGCATGGAAGCTGCAGCATAAGCCAGGGGGAAGACACCCGTGGGACCACCTGTTGCTGAACACAGCGAGTGCAAGTTGTGATAAGCTGTGTAATGTCCCCGTCTATGCCTGGCCAATACGCATGCTGCTGAGTGAAAGCTTTGGTGTGAGGTGTCCCCCAGTAACCGACATGGCGAAGCTACAACACATTACAGCATAAGGAAGTGGGCGTCACAACCTGGGGAGCAGCTTCCTCAATAGCTAACAAAAGAACCCCATCAAACACAGAAAGGTGGTGCTGGAGGGAGAAGTAATTATGCAAGGGATCCAAGGTACAGCCTGCAGGTTTTTCCAGCCACCTGTGCTGCACAAAAGAGACCTGACTGAGCACAGGATCCGATGCTATCGTGGCACTAGTGATAGGAAAAACATCAGCTGCATTCTGGTTCTCATTATCTAAATAGAAGCAAAGGAACTCATCGTGATTGAATGCCAGGTTGGCCTGATTGGAAGGTGAGTTAAGGCACTGGCGTTAGCGAGTTGTGCAGTTGGCCAGTAATTGATCTAATGATGATAATGGAAGAGAGAGAGAGAGACCACCACTGCAAACAATGCACTGCTTTGTCTGGCACTGAAGCCAAAGGTGTAAAGAGGGCAACCAACAGCTTTTGATCCACGAGTAAATGGAGAAGGCATGAAATTTCTTGAGGGCAAACACAGTTGCTAAAGTCTCAGAAGCATAACCAATGGGTCGTTCAGACCTGTCCGCATATTTGTTCACAACATCATGCAAAGACCATGCTGAGGAGCATTTGTAGCCAACACAAGATGCTGACCCAGCTGGCCAGACAAGGAGCAGATTGAAGGTTAGATTTAAGCAAAATAAAAACTCAGTCACTAGCTGGAGAACAGAAAAAGTCACATTTTTATGCAAAAGCGCATGCAGGGGCTGAGCAACAGTGAATGCATACAGTAGAAACTTATGGTAGTACGCAACTTTACCTAGAAACACCTTTAGTTCCTTAATGGCGGTTGGTGCAGCAAAGCTGCTATCGTATCAATATGGTGACACAGGCTTGACCCCTGTGTGAGAAACCTCAAAACCTAGGTACTCAATTGAGATTTGGCAAGATTACACTTGAGACTCACAGACTGCAAAACTCGACACAGAGGCTGTCAGCTGTACTAAAAAAAGCTGACAAATTGTGAGCAGGTTAATGACGCCAAAAGGCAAGCCTCAATACTGGTATAGCCAAAAAGGTGTATTGACAATGAGAAGGCACCTAGTGGCCTCATCCAAGGGGAGGTGGTGGTATGCTTCCAACAAATCAATCTTGAAAAAGTAGTGGCCACTTGATAATTTTGTGAGCCACTCAACAGTGTGGAGCATAGGGTATGTATCTTTTATGGACTGTGCATTAATTGTGGCACTGAAGTCACCACAGAGGTGAAGCTTATCCATCGGCTTCTTAATGATGACAAGTGGTATAGCCCATTCACTGAAGAAACAGGCCGAATAACACTGAGCAACATCAAACTGTCTAATTTAGCCTTGACAGAGTCACGAAACATGACAGGCACCTGCCATGCCCCCCCCCCCCCCCCCCAAAAAAAAAAGAGGGCATCTGCACTCTTCGATGGTAATGTGGCGTGAAAACCAGTAGCGCAACTGAGCCCAAGGGAAAAGAGCAATGAAAACTCAGTACGGTGAAACTCCAGTTGCTGATACTGAACCTGATCTGAAACTAAATTTACCTCATCAGCAATAGAGATACCAAAAGCATTCAATGCATCTATCTCGAACAGGTGTGCAATATGGGAATGATCCACAACAAGGAAGGTGAGAGGGTGAACAACAGATTTGTAAAAGATTGGCACGGACAACTGACCTAGGATCAGAATGTGCGATAACTAACCAACTTCTGTGAAACCTGTGTGAGGGGAAGGGAGCTCAAGTCCTCTTACATTTGTGGGTTTACTAAAATCACTCCAACTCCACTTCCACTTGCATTTTTAGCAGTTTATTAAACACACACAAGTCAATAAACAATTTGTTCAGGCAGCGAGTCATTGTAGAGATACAGTTTATGCCCGTTGGTACTAATGTGTTCACTATGTTTCAAGAGGAGTTACACACTGATGCAACGTGACCTTTCTTTCAACAGTTGTTGCAAATAGCCCAAAGCTTAGGACATGCAGCATGCTCATGTTGGACAAAGCAGTATGGGCACGATGGAAGGGGGGTACATGGCCACTGACGTGACATGGCCTGTTGCTGTTGTGGCCATAACTGATGCTGCCCCATGTGATGTGGAGTCGAAGGTTGTACTGCTGCAATGGCTTCCCTGCCATTCTAAACACTTGAACCGTGCCAAACAGGGGTTGTCTGAGCAACTTCAGATACCACTCCCCATGCAGTAATCTGATCGCAGGCAGCTCATGACATGTCAAAGGACTGTGCTATATTCTCACATTGAAGTGCTTTTCCACAGACTACCCTATCTGGGACCAGATGAATAAAACATCACACATCTTGTGATCAGCATAGGATTTGTGATTGGTACTAGTGACAAATTTACAATGATGGCTCAACCTGCATAATTCTGCAGCCCAGGCTTTGTAAGATTAGTTTCGACATTTCTAACAATGGTAAAATTCTACACATGTTGCAATGACATGAGTTCAGTCACAGTAATTGATGGAGAGAAGCTTGCACATTCCATCAAATGATAAGCTGGATGGTACTTGCAAAGGCACAAATTGGCATAACAACTGATACATGTGCAGCAAAAGCCAGGAAGGAAAGAAAGCCCTACACAGGTTTTTGTTGCCTATACAAAAACCCAGAAATGTTGGTGTAATCATTTCTCATAGGAGTCCCAGTCTTCAACCAATTCATCATATGCCGCAAAAGGTGGCGGTTGCACTGGTGAAAGAGGAACCTGCCGTGAATACGCAGATGCCACTAGATTTGAGAGCAGTGATGAGAGCCTGCTGTTTTCTGCGGAAGCTTGCTGCTGGGCAATGATACGTGGGGGTATTTCTTCCAGTGAGATGATGTCAGGTGACTTAGCACTGACACTAAGACACAGAGAAAACATAACCTCACTCATCACCAAGTTTGTTTTAGCAAGAACAAACATGATTTATGGAACATGAACGTAAGATACAATGATGTATAGGTGGCTCATAACACCAAACACATTGAATGGACAACAGTGTTACAGGTTATAGAATAGGCAAAACACTCATTTGCAATTGCTTAAATAATACTGTTTCTTTGGTGGCTCTCCAGAGCCCTCCAGGGGGCCAACACAGGTGGCTTCTATAAACAGACCTGTGAACTGTATGGATGCCTGATCTCTGAAACTGCTTGTGCCACAACTGAAGGTACTTCGGAAAGGAACTGAACATGTGTTGGTAAAAGTAGGTAGAGTGTGCAATTATAATTCATTCATTTATAAATATTATTGTTAAGGAAAAGCTTCCCTGTGTTCCACAGTTGACAGAAACTGTGTTCAATGTAAACGTCCACACAGCACAGAGATCCAGCTCACACTTGCTTTTGCTTTGTCTCTTCCAACACCATTGGTGCTGCACCATTACCGAAAGTTGGCCTAATGGTAGAAACTATGCTTCCAGGTGAATACTGGTGCACCACCATCCATGAGGTTTTGAGGTACAGCTACCACTAAGACCGCCCCTTGGAGAGCAGAGCTCTGTAGCCATGAGATGCAAATGTGAACCATCTGTGGCCAGCATATGTTTGGGCTTCACATGCTCTGTGCTGACATCAGTGTGAATGCAATGGCAGTGGGACAGCGGTGATTGGGCGGCAGAGCATGACATCACTCTTGGCAGGCTGAGCGCTTGGTGGGCGTGGCTTCGCACAGACCACTAGGGACAGCAGTGACAGGCAGTACTGTCCAGGAGATGTCTGTGGTGATATGTGGCTGGAAATGTTCAAAGGAGAGATCTTACCTTGGAGGACACTGACACACAAACAAAGTCTGGTTAAATGCAAATAAAAAGATATGAAACAAAATGATCATGCAAATGTCCTGTTCATAATGCACTGAGCTGAGTTTTGTCACATATCCAACTCAGAAACATAGCATGGCAGTCGATGTGGCCTCGACGCATGCAGCAGCAGGAGCACAGAGACTATGGAGAGTCTAGGCTTACAGAAACATGGTGTCTTCAGGATTCAAACCTGGGTCCAGGAACTGCAACAGACAAGGTGATGTGGGATTGGTGTCCAGGGCTCGACAGGAACATAATGCAGAAACCAGTGCAGGAGTTCATGCAGCCTCAGTGTCCAGTGCAGTCGAGGCAGACAGATGTGACAGTGGGTCCAGGAGCTGTGACAGACAAACAACCAGTGAGACGAGAGGTGACATCCAGAGCTCAACTGGAGACAAGATCACAGCTGGTGAGGTGACCTTAAAGAGACAGTGTCTCAACAGCAGGTAGAGACAGGGTGCATGCTGGCTGCATTGTGCAGTGTGACATCATTATGATGCACCACAGGCATTTGAAGCACACACGGTGGCTGGCTCATGTGACATAGTCTGCTGGCTGCTGTGGTAGGGGTGGCTGGCACACCTGTGTGGAGTGTGACCTGAGAAGCTGCCTGGGTGGGGTGGGCATGGGCTGAGGCACATGTGGCTGTGCAGTGAGTGCTGTGGCATTTGTATGTCTCTGGAGGTATACTCCTCAGTAATTGAGCACAGTCTGCCTGAATGGTTACATGGGGAGCATTGTCAATTGACAGGTCCTCTGCCAGGTTAAAGAAGTGAACAGCATCCAGGATGGTCAAGACATAGGCTGGCTTGACTTGGTCAATGGAGACTTTAGTTGGCTTCTCATCACATTCGATCTGTAGAGTTTTCTCATTGCGGCTGACCATGCGGTGTGGTCCCGAGTAGGGCAACTTATGTGGTGGCTGTACCACATCTATACATAACATAACATTTGTGCAATGCTGCAAGTTGACATGAACAAATACACTGTTGGTGCTGTACCATGTCTGTGTATGCAGTTGGAGGCTGGCCATGTGACCTGCGCAGTGGTGGGGCCAAGGAATCATTTGGTGGTGGTACCACCTCCATGAATTCACCAGGGATGGCGAGCAACTGACCGTAGATGAGGTCTGCAAATGAAACTCACAAGACAAGGAGTAAGTGTGGTGTCACCGCCAGACACCACACTTGCTAGGTGGTAGCCTTTAAATCGGCCGCGGTCCATTAGTATACGTCGGACCCGCGTGTCGCCACTGTCAGTGATTGCAGACCGAGCGCCGCCACACGGCAGGTCTAGAGAGACGTACTAGCACTCGCCCCAGTTGTACAGCCGACTTTGCTAACGATGCTACACTGACAAATACGCTCTCATTTGCCGAGACGATAGTTAGCATAGCCTTCAGCTACGTCATTTGCTACGACCTAGCAAGGCACCATTACCAGTTTATATAGAAATGGAAATTATGTACAGTCAAGAGAGATGTTCTACAATTATGGATTAAAGTTAAGTATTACATCAACTACATACTTTATTTGCTACTAAAAATTCCCTTAACTGTTCCAGACCTCACGCCAGCCTGCGTGAGCTTAAACACGTGTATTTCGGCCTCCTCTAGCAACACGGTGTTGGCTTTTCTGCCAACACTTCAGTAAGAGTGGAAGTGCTTTGACCCAGATGACTTTGTGACCTGTCTGGGATGCTTTTAGCATCCAACAGAACCGTTTGGTCATGCCATTAGGTGCTGGGTGGTAGCTGGTCATTTGATGTAGCCATACATCACACAGTCAGGAAACATGCGTAAACAGCACACTGTTGAACTGGCATTATGTGACTGCGGTAGCTGAAGTGTGCCACACTTGTGTCAACGAAGGCAGTGGCAATGGTCTCGGTGATGATATCCACTACTAGCATTGCCTCTGGGCAGCATGTGAAATGGTCCACCATTGTCGGTAGATACCAAGGCATGCCTTGTAACAGATGAAGTGGGCCCACAATATTTGGGTGGACATGTGCAAAGCAGTATGTTGCATCAGGGAAGGTGCTGATTGGTGCATGGGTATGTCTCCTGACTTTGGCACACTGGCATGGTGTGCATGTGCATGCACATATGCTCATTGGTGGCAGTCTTTCCAGAGTCCTGGCCAGATAATACTTGAGGGCACACATCACTCTTCTGTTTTTGTGTTACATCCTCAAAGTTCACGGGGGAGCTGATAGCAGCATGATCACAGCACAAGCAGTCAATGACAATGTTGCCCATCCCGTGAAAGTGTTGAATGTTGGTGGTGAACTGCAACATGTACCCCAGCTGTTGTAGTTGGCGAGGTGAACAGTTGATGTTGTTCCTCTGAAATGTGTGAGTTATCAGCTTGTGGTCGGTTAAAATGATAAAAGGGCAGGCTTTTGCTGATGAATGGAAGTATTTCACTGCCTGATAGACAGCAAGCAATTTGTAGTCATACACACCCCACGAGCGTTGTGACACTGATAATTTGTGTGAAAAGAAACTGAGTGGCTACCAGCTGCTGCCAATGTGTTGTAGGTGCACTGCGCCCATAGTGGTCTGGCAGGCACCTGCAACTACAGGTAACTCCGTGCTGCAAGCAGTGTCACTAAGCCATGGCTATGTTTGGACTCAGCAAAGCTTTGTTATACTGCATTCATCCAGATAATGAAGAACTTTTCTTTGGCAGTGAGGCCACGTAGCACCACAGTCAGGGGTTCCAGCACTGTGGCAACATTATGCAGATGGTGCTGGTAAAAGTTGATCATACTGAGGTATGGTGGATGCCCACGGGCATGGTATGTGCAAGATTGTCTGCACTTTGTCTGGTAGTGGTGATCAGATGCTCTAAAAATTCGATCTCCATTATTCTGAATACCCATTTCAATGGGTTTATAATGCTGCCAAGTCTGGGCAGCATTCCAAAGACCGAATGTCATGTAAATACTCTCAAAAAGCTTAAAGGGAGGGAAATTGCTGTTTTTTTATGTCTTCTGGTGCCATGGAAATCTACATGTACACCTTCGTGCATTCAATCTTGCTGAATATAGTCAAGTCCACCAAGGCATAACTGAAATCCAATAGGTATGGCACTGGGTATCTGTCTGGCACCGTCCTTGAATTCAGTGCGTAGTAATCCCCCACATGAGCACCAAGAATTTTCGTTTTTTGGCACTAAACTTGAAGCAGAAGACCATGAATTGCTTGACAGTCACATGAGGCCTTGTCACAGCATGACCTCAAACTCAGTCTTTGCCACCACGAGCCTGTCTGGTGTGAGACAATGTGGGCATGAGGTGGGAGGGGAAGGCTTAGAAATGTGGTGGAGTGTCATATGTTTGACTTCCCTCAGCACTCCAGGATTTCTGTGTATGGTCCAGAGCATGTCACGGGTTTTATGTTGAAAAACACTGCCTTATGTCGCTGCCCCACTATCTTCAAACTCATTGTTCAGTCGATCAAGTGGGCATTTGTGATGTCACCATGCAGTTTGTTGTGGTTGAGGAAATCCACATCCAGGATTGGCTCATTGAGGTTGGCAACAGGGAACCTCCTCGTGAATGTGCAGTGCAGTCTGAGGTCCACATTCCAGTGATGAGTATGGTATGTTTTTATGGCGGAATTGTTTGCCGCTGCAAGATACAAAGTTTCTGCCTTCTTATGGTGTCTTAACATCATCTTAGGGAAAACGGACAAATCCAAACCAGTGTCAACAAGGTACCTAATGCCCCCACACCATTCTGCTATGAACAGATGCTTTTAAACTGCTCTCCTGCCATTCAACTCTCCAGTCAATTCTTTTACGGCACAACAGTAGCCATGTTCTATGGTGTCATAGTCTCTTGGATAACTTCGGTAGAGTAAAGATGATATTAATCCTTATGCAAGCAGACAGTTTCCAATGGCCCCTGATGACACATCAGGTACATGTACATGTATGGTCACAGCTGGTGTTTGGGTGTGATGACGGTGAACAGCACTTGGTTGCTTCATTGCCAAAACTGGCGTGGTACCAACAGTAACCACTCAGAGGTGGTTCCAACGAGAGGGGGTACCATTAGAATGGCCGTTGCTGCACTGACGATTGTGAGAGCTGAGTTTCCTGTAGCCACATCTGCTATTGCTGTGATGCCTGCTGCCCTCTGGCCATGCCAACAAATTGATCTGTATGGTGAGTGCTGCCTCCAGGATGGACAAGTTCTGCACTATATAGTGTAGGTTGGCATCCAAAGCAGTGGATGCAGGAAGTGTGTGCAACTGCAGAGATGGGGTTGCTGCATCTCAGGTTGCCGCAGCTGTGGCACTGCTCCAGTGCATCATGTACCCGACTAGTCAAGTTTGCAGTTGCATCCCGCTGAATATCTGTCTGCACGGCTATTACCACTTGCACTTATGCAGGGAGGTTGCGCAGCCATATAGCGTGCAATAGAGAGTCTAGGACCTTGTCAAACTGTGTGAGGTTCCCCACAGGTGGTGCAGGAACTGAGAAGGTCTCTGGTCACCACATTCCTCTAGGTGCAGCAATTGGTCAACCATTGTTCTTCAGATGATGAAACCTCTTGGATAAATTCCCCCTTCAGCCATTTACATGAGTACTGTGTCAGTGAGGTAGTGTTTATGTCCCTCCACTTTGGCTGCATACTTTTGATTGATCTGGCTCACTACATGTCCAGATTTGTAGAGCTCACAAGTGTAATGTTGTTACTTACAAAAACCACCTCCCATGGGCTAAACCACATGAATGGGTCATGGGGCCAAAAGGGGAGCAGCCTAACGAACATGAGTCCTACATTAGTCATCGACTCAGTGGTGTCAGGTGGGTGTGATGCTGTTTTGCATGTGCAGATCCTCCAGGTGGGTCAGATCCATGCATGCGGGCTGAGTCTGTAGCTCAGTTTCCAGGAGCTGATTGCATGCTGACAGCTCTTCCTTTGCCTTTTGGAGTTCCTCCATAGCTGTCATACTCCAATAGCTAAGTTCTCATGTACAGGGAAAGACATACACAGAGAAAACATGCACACAAAAAGGATAAACATTCAATGTTCAAACCATATGTGCATATTGCTGTGGCCAACACAGAAACGTTTGTTGGGGAGTCCACTTGTGGTTCCATGTCAATTCCACTGTTGAAGTGCGTCACCACGTGTTTGCCCACAGATCACATCAAGGTCACCAATGAATCAGGAAATGATTATTTTCCCCGCTTTCAAGTTTGTAGTGTAATGAGCCAGCTTCTACTGCTGCACCCAGTCCAGAGTGTAGGCTCAGGCGACGGTGATTGATTAAATGTGTGATTACATAACAATACATTTAGTGAGAAAGGGGGGGGGGTACATAAGAAAATTGCAAAGTATTGTCTCAAACTTCCAAAGTACAGTCTAAAATATTCATATGCCACAGTAACATGACTGTGGTAAATAGCTCAGCCACTAATCCTGGAGGGTGCAGACTCCTCAGTGATTGAGTGTGTAGTATGATCTCATGGTCATGGAGAGGTGAAGGATGCGTGTCCAAACAAAAGTGCAAATTACACCTTGTCTCATGGGATGCCATATAATTTGTGGATGTGACAGGATGGAGTGAATTATCAGCACCTCTTCAAACTAGTCAGAGTGTCGGTGGGGAGCACAAGTTGTAATTGACCCATGTGGTCTGTGGCTGACAGAATCTGAGACCAATGTCAACATCCACATGACGTGGGGGTTCACTCACAATGGCTTTCATTTTGTCTCTTCTGCATCCGTGAGCACTGCACTGTTGCCAAAAGTTGGCTGAAAGATAAAATCTTCACTCTTGGGTGAATACTAGAGTGCTGCCATACACACTATTCTGTGGTATGGCTGCCACATTACCAAAATATTCTTTCAATTTGAGGACAGTAAAACCTACAAGTACCATACTAAACTGAAATATAACCCATTACCCTATCAAGTGTATGTTTATCTAAAACAGAACTTAGTTCTGAAACTCTTTGACTACCTGTCAGTTAACAGAAAAAAGTTGAGAAGCAAGTTGCTGATAGTTTTTCTCCCTAAACCCTTCTTTGCATCAGACAAGTTTTTCAATAGAGGTAAATAATCAATACAGTAGCTGCACCAGCCATAGACGTGGAACACACTGTTTTAAGAGATTTTGGAAGTCCGGTCGGTCATTGTAAACTTCATTCCATGATATTTCAACTGGACTTCTGCTGGTCACCTTCAGGTGAGCCATAGAAGACTGACAAAGATGTTCTCCACTCTGCCTTGTGTAGTACGCCCATAATATTGGTGACAGAAGGACCACACCACCCGGTGGCAGTGCCTTCACTTGTGGAACTGCAAGGATCAGCTGTTTTCGGTGTTGCCACTCTCTGCAGTTATTGCAGTATTCTGGCACCTGCATCTGGAGGAAATCTTGGAGATGAAGGGATTCTGCACATTATCCAGCTGGTAACCACTGTCATGGTTCATTAGATTTTTGCGATGCATATTTCAATGGATTCTTTTAATACTGAGTCCCAAAAAGATATTACTGTGGCCAAGATTAATGTTTTGTCATACTCTGTTGAATTCCTGTGGGAGATACAGTGTTCCACAACTACAGACCTTCTAGGTTGCAAAAGGCAAGTGCAACATTTATGTCCTGTGCAACATTCTTCCACTATGCATGTTGTTTGTTCTATATAGGCCATACAACACTGGCAAGGTATGAAACTTCCTGGCAGATTAAAACTGTGTGCCGGACCGAGACTCGAACTCGGGACCTTTGCCTTTCGCGGGCAAGTGCTCTACCGACTGAGCTACCCAAGCACGACTCACGCCTCGTCCTCACAGCTTTACTTCTGCCAGTACCTCGTCTCCTACCTTCCAAACTTAACAGAAGCTTCTGCATGGTTCGCAGGAGAGCTTTAATCTGCCAGGAAGTTTCATATCAGCGCACACTCCGCTGCAGAGTGAAAATCTCATACTGGCAAGGTATTTTGAAATTCCTGTCTTCTGCCATAACAAATTGTCTTCTGCTGCTCTCAGCAGAACCGAAATCTTGGATTGTGAGCCGAAAATCGCTTTCACCTGAAAATTATTAAATATTCTTGCTATTTTGAAAGAAATACTTCCCATGAAGGGAAGAAAAGCTTGGGACTTTACTGGCATGTTCTCTTTATCCACTTCCCTGTTCTTGATTGTAGCTGAGAATGCACTCTTAATTTGCCAGGTCAAGTATCCATTGTATCTGAACACTGCCCTTAAATGTGCAAACTTTTTACGTTAACCATCTGTATCTGACACTGTATGGGCCCTCTGTACAAGGGGTTTCGGCATACTCATGGTTTGGGATGGCTGATGGCAACTTGAGGAATGCAAGTACAAATCAGTGTGAGCGGGCTTACAGTAAACAGGATGTCCAAAAGAGCTGTCATTCTTCCACCTAGTCAAAACATCCAGGAATGGGAGACAACCATCTTTCTCTAATTCCATCATAAATCGAATGTTCTCATGAATGGAGTTAAAATGATGTAGAAACTCCATTACTTATCTTCTCTATGTGGCCACATTACGAAAGTATCATCCACGTATCTTGTAGTGTGGCCCCACAGAGAACATAAGTTAATGGAGTTTATACATCATCTTAACTCCATTCATGAGAATATTAAATTTACTATGGAACTGGAGAAAGGTGGTTGTCTCCCATTCCTGGATGTTTTGGTTAGACAGGAGAGTGACAGCTCTTTGGGACATTCTGTTTACTGTAAGCCCACTCACACTGGTTTGTACTTGCACTCCTCAAAGTTGCCATCAGCCATCCCAAACACATGAGTATGCCTAAAACCCTTGTACACAGGGTCCATACAGTGTCAGATGCAGATGGTTTACCTAAAAAGCTTGCACATTTAAGGGCAGTGTTCAGAGACAACGGATACTCAACCTGCCAAATTAAGAGGGCATTCTCAGCTAAAATCAAGAACAGAGAAGTGGATAAAGAGAACATGCCAGCAAAGTCCCTAGCTTTTCTTCCCTTCATTGGAAGTATTTCCTTCAAAATAGCAAGAATCCTTAATAATTTTCAGGTGAAAGTGACTTTCGACCCACCATCCAAGATTTTGGACCTGTTGGGATCAGCAAAAGATGGTTTGTTATTGCAGAAGGTGGGAATTTACAAAATACCTTGCCAGTGTGGTATAGCCTATATAGGACAAACAACACACATAGTGGAAGAATGTTGCACAGAACATAAACATTGCACTCGCCTTTTGCAACCTAGCAAGTTTGCAGTTGTGGTACATTGTATCTCCAACGGACATACAACGGAGTATGGCAAAACATTAATTTTGGCCACAGCAATATCTTTTTGGGAGTCCATTATAAAAGAATCCATAGAAATATGCATCGTGGAAAATCCAATGAATGACAACAGTGGCTACCATCTGCATAATGCATGGAATCCCATCATCTCCGAGATTTGCTTCAGATGAACACAGCAGAATACTGTGATAGCTGTAGCAAGTGGCAATGCTGAAGACAGCTATCCTTGCAGTTCCACCAGCGAGGACGCTGCCATCGGGCAGTGTGGTTCTCCTGTCCCCGTGATCTGACATATGTGCCGCAATACTATCAGCGCGCTACATAATGCGAAGTGGAGAACATCTGTGCAGTCTTTGATGACTCACCTGAAGGTGATTGGCAGGTGTCCAGTTGAAATATTGTGGAATGAAGTTTATGACGACCAGCTGCAATTCTGATATTTCTTCAAACATTTAATTCGCCGGAAAAATTTTGTATTTCACGACATGGAACATACATTGTCAATAAGTATGACTGACTAACCTCCCTCCTGAGTACATGAGACAGCTTGCATGAGACATGTATTGGCACCTGGTGGCCTCCTCACTCTTCAGTAACAGTCATCAAACTTCAAACAAATCCCACACTTGTCTGTGAGGAGATCCTGACACCACTGATCCAGGTTCTGTTCCAAGTGTTCCCTTGCCCACCTCTTTTGCACTCTTTGGTGATGGTGGTTATTATAATGGGTACCTAGAGTACAAATTGATTGTTTGGTGATTGTTACATATTGTCTGGGCTGACACAACCCGCCCAGTTGCCTCCAAAAAGACTGTGAACTATTTTGTTGCATTCTCCTCAGGCTAGCTATAAGCTATAATTTGCAGCTAGAGGTAATGAGCTGGTGTTGTTGACCAAGGGTGGACACAAAAGTGTAGGTGTTCAATTTTGTGTACCTCATAATAGTGCTTGAATGACTTCACTGTAGCATGTGCCAGTCTGGTGTCAATTTTCGATACTGATGACCCTTCTTGCCATAAAGTGCCAATGTGCACATGGTCTAAGCTTGAAATGATCTTTCGAAGTGTCTTGGCAGACTAAGCAGTATACACAACCTGCATGCTCCTGTTCATAGTTGGAGGCATGGCACTCTACTGAACTATGCTGAGAATGCAAGTTTACTTTTACTCCCACACACATTTTTCTTGAACATTTTATTTGTCAGATTTTCAACATAACATTTATTGGGGCCTATCACAACACTCAAATGAAGGTGCTTTATCTAGATTGCCTAGGAGACCCAATCCAGAGTTCGATAGCCAAGAAACGTTACACTTATGAATAGACCAATAAAATGTCCAAACTTCAGAAGACTTCCTCGTTACATCTTGAAGTGTAGAAACAGCTACAAGGTAAGATGATGTTCTCAGTGAAGCATTTATTTTATATGTAATAAGGATAAGCAATTATACTGTTAATGTCAGAATATCCTTTTGTGTGTCAATATTTTGCAAAATATCATCAACTGCTTCAAAGTATTGTGTCTCTTAACATTTTAAAAGGAAGGGTGCAGATTTAGTTTTCCATGCTCACTATGATACCACTCTTTGAATTTAATTCATTAATCACAGTGATGAAAAATCTTGCTGAGTAACGTTTTTACAGCCCAAAATTGATGAAAATATTATACATTTTATGCAGAATTGTCAGGGAAGCAGAACACATGAGACAACATCACTCTCTATTTTTTCTTCAGGATCGGAATCCACACATCAGTGGAAATATCTCCACACTGATTGCAGTGGGACTTATTTTTGGAAAGTATATGACTCTTTGTAATAGATCCACATCCTGTATCTGGTCAAGTTACAGTTTACCAGTAAGGCAACCACTATTATGGCTTTATTGAGGATCATCTCCAATATTAATTAAGGATCCACTAACAACTAAAACTTACAGCAGCTGCCTCTAAGTTGTTCTGCACCCATAACAGCATGAAACATATAGCCACACACACACACACACACACACACATTTCATTCTGTGTGTTCAATGGAAATGTGGAGAGATCTATGATACGCTTAAAATCAAATGCTTAAAGAATTCATTTTGTTGAGTTCTGAAAGAGATTTAAATGGTTTTCTAGCAAAATGTGGAGCATTGCCCATCAAAGCCAACATTCTGGCTCAGTTGCTACGAAGACCACCCACATGACCCCCCTCTTCAGTTTTCTGTTTTTGGTGCTGGGACAAGAGGAGAACAATTCCACATTGTTCCATTTTGGCACTCCCGTGTGGTCACATGTATTTGGGTTCACACTAGTAGGGATTTGGAAATTGATTATGGCTCACCACACCCATCATTTTGTAATGGTTGTGACAGTCCAGGACCAACTGTGCCAACACTGGAGTTAGCAGTGCTTGCACCCACAACCACCTGTCCTGACATCCAATGGAAGTATATCAGACAGCATCACCAATAAACAGGACACCACACAGCCAGACATGACCAACACTCTACCAACAGAGAGGCACCAGCACTGCAACATGACACACCTGGAAATGCCCCCCTCCTTCGGCCTGGACATATTTGAAACTTTGTGCTGTTTCAGTGGGGAAAGGATTTAGTAGCCCAATCGGACACTGATATGAAAAGTACATTATTGATCTGCTATAACTGCCTGAAACCTAGTGACCCACTTGACATACAGTGTGGGGCTGTGTATCACATCATTCAGCCACCTGCCTTGATAAAAGACCAGATGTAGTCTGTTGTAAGACACTTCAGTGTATGCCAATGTGAGCATTCTGTAGTGGTCTCTGTGTGCCTTATATGATGAACTATGTGATTTCCTAGACTGTGTTTGCTTTTCTGCTCAATGATTCTTATCTGTTGCCACTGGGCTCTAATGTGGATTTGGGTAGACCTAGGTTTTAACCTGTGACGAATATCAGTTTTGAGGTTTAATGCGCAACATTTATTTCATTTGCTTGTTCAGTGCTGTATGAGGGAATAAATGTTGAGTGCTGTCTTGCTTGCTGCATCCATGCACACCCCCCCTCCCCCCCCCCCTCCACACACACACACACATATGAGAGAAAGCACTGGTAGATAGACACAATAAAAAACACACAAATTTCAAGCTTTCGCAACCCAGGATTGCTTCATCAGGAAAGAGGGAAGGGGAGATGAAAGACGAAAGGATGTGGGTTTTAAGGGAGAGGGTAAGGAGTCATTCCAATTCCGGGAGCGGAAAGACTTACCTTAGGGGGAAAAAAGGACAGGTATACACTCGCACACACACACACACAAACACATATCCATCCACACATATTAGCTAAAAATATATTTTCATGAAAAATGGGTAATATAGTTTCTACCCAACAACAAACCTGGAATGTAAGTGCAGCTCCTGGATCAGATGTCATTTGATTTGTAATGAAGACCGCAACATTGTATTCTTCTGAAATTTTTTGTAAACGAGAAAGCATTTGAGCCAACTTTTGTTGGCGATCAGCTAGTTCACCTCGTCCACTAAAATCTACTCGGAACAGTGCCATAATAGAGTCTACTACCTGTGCATAAACACTTGATATTAACAATACACACAACAAATAAAAATGGAAGATTACATATTGTTAAAATGTTGGCTGCTTCATCATATTTCATTGCTAAACTTATTTTACCTGCTAAAGGAGACAACCTTCACTAACAAGAAAATGAAAGCTGAGCAATAAGTTAGAAAGACATGACAAATAAAGATGTGGAATGTATCCTTAACAGCATCATTGAATCTCTAACACAAATAAATTAACAAGTACAGAGATGCAGCCTAATTTCATTTATTAATGTTTCATGGAATAACATTATGGTTTAACACATCTTAGATTTGGAAGATTTTTATTGCACAATAGTACACAGTTAGGTTAAATAGTACTGCATATTATCTGACAGATGCTTCTTAATGGTCTCAGGATCTGTTCAGGGAAACACAGCATGATGACTGTTATTAAATGCACAGTTTTTGGATTTATGAGAGATTTTCCCTTTTCATTTAAGTGAATGCCATGTCTTGTATAATGTTCTCTGGCAATATCATCTGTTACAGGGCAGCATTGTTGAGAAAGGACTGGTAGATTTTTCTGTGTACATTATATGCTTTCTTTATTTCTGTGAAGATTTAGTTGAATGCCCAGTTCATTAAAAATACTTGTCAGCTGATGTGAAGGGAGTGCTACACATTCTTATTACTCACTATTGTGCAGTAAAAATTTGCAAAGTAAAAAATGAAAAGTTTACTGCAATACTGCTTTGTTTCTTTCTTCATTTACACAGAAAATATGTAGTGCAATGAAATCTGATTTAAATAACACATTTAGTTCAAAGAGAATGATAATGTCTACAGTTATGATATTACATGAAAATACGGCCTTGATTGTTCTTCATTTGAAATGGGCAAATGACACTATCACAGAATCATACAAATGCCAGGGTTTAACAATACGAAGGGATATAAAATGGGGTGATCACATAGGCTTGGTTGTGACAAGCGGGAGACCTTGGTTCCTTGACAGGAAGCTGGTAAAATTCAATCAGTTTACAAAGGAGACTGCATAGTTGAAGTACAGAAGACAATAATGGAATGACTTGTCAAAGTATATTGATGTTTTCATGTTATGCCGCTACTATAAGAACAAATTTGCAACATCATTAAGAATGATGCAAACAACTGCTATTGGTCCATGAAGCAATGAAAACTGTGCTACTGCGCATCCACATCGATATGTCCACCAAGGACAGCACAGGAAATATACCCATATACGAGGGTGAGTTAAATGAAAATCTTAAATATTTTTTTAAATATTATTTATTGTGGAGAAGTGGTACAAAGCTGTATCACTTTTCAACATAAACTCCCCCATGCTCAATGCAAGTCCTCCAAGGCTTACAAAGTTCATAAATTCCTTTAGAAAGAAATTCTTTTGGTAGTCCGCGCAACCACGTGGCGTACCTCTTCAACAGAATGGAACTTCTTTCCCCCCATTGTGTCTTTGAGAGGTCCAAACATATGGAAATCACTTGGGGCAAAGTCTGGTGAGTATAGTGGATGAGGAAGACACTCAAAATGCTGGTCTGTGATTGTTGCAACTGTTGTATGGGCAGTGTGGGGCCTTTTATTGTCATGTTGCAAAAGGATACCTGCTGACAGCAATCCATGTCACTTTGATTTGATTGCAGGCTGCAGATGATTTTTTAGAAGATCTGTGTATGATGCACTGGTGACAGTGGTCCCTCTAGGCATGTAATGCTCCAAAATGACACCTTTTTCGTCCCAAAAGAGAGTTAGCATACCCTTCCCTGCTGATGGTTCTGTTTGAAACTTCTTTGGTTATGGTGATGAGGAATGGTGCCATTCCTTGCTCGCTGTCTTCATTTCTGGTTGGTGGAAGTGAACCCAGGTTTCGTCCCCAGTAATGATTCTTGCAAGGAAGCCATCAACTTCTTGTTCAAAGTGCCAAAGAAGTTCTTCACAAGCATCAAAACGTCGTTCTCTCATTTCAGGAGTCAGCTGCCGTGACACCCATCTTGCAGACACATTGTGAAACTGGAGCACATCACGCACAATGTGGTGTACTGACCCATGACTAATCTGTAAACAGGCTGCAATGTCATTCAGTGTCACTCAGTGGTTTTCCTTCACTATGGCTTCAACTACTAAAATGTTCTGTGGAATTACAATTCGTTGTGCCTGGCCTGGACGAGGAGCATCTTCCACTCAAGTCACACCATCTGCAAACTTCCTACTCCATTCGTAGACTTGCTGCTGTGACAAACATGCATCACCATACTGAACCTTCTTTCATCGATGAATTTCAAAAGGTTTCACACCTTCACTACACAAAATCTGAATAGCAGAATGCTGTTCTTCCCTGGTGAAAGTCGCAAGTGGGGCGGCCATCTTTATACTGATACTGCGATGGTATGTGTGCATCTGCACTATGCTGCCACCTACAGGCCATTCTGTATGCTGTTTCTAGCATGCTCACCAACTTACAGGATAACGGTGTGAAATTTCGATTTGTTATTACAAATTTAAGGTTTTTATTTTACTCACCCTTGTAGAAAATGAATCTGAAGTTTATTGCTACATACGTAGAGACTCTTCTCTGATGGGAGTTAGTTTGGTACATGATAATCGATAACAAGTCACTTCTTGAATACTGATAGAACAATAATAATATCTGAAGACTGAAAATGACATAGTAACTTAAAAGTTCAAAAATCCAATGTCCATACACTAAGTGTGCTACAATCAAAGTCTGTAAGGGACATGCAAAAGTTGAAATTCCTGAGAGGAAGTTCAGTTCTGAAGAGACACACAAATGTTTGAGTCTGGCATATTGCTGATTCAAAACAAAGACAAAAATTACAAAGTCTGCCAGTGGCCACATCTCTTTGATGTAGAGACCACAAATGGTGTAAGTCCTTAGCTGGCAGCTCCTGGAGGCAAAGATCAATGTGGTTGATGGCATCATAGTGGCAGCTCCAGAGTGAAATCATGATTGTGGGAATGCTTCTGCAATCAGTGCTTGGTCCAGGAAACTAACTCAGTGTGAACCCCCTGAGCATAGCGAGGATACCAGCCTAATTACTTCCCAGGTACCAGGATACTGCAGGTACTGCTTTCAGTCATGTGGCCCATGGTGGAGAAACATCTGCGAGGCCAAAGGTACAGTGCAGCAATACCTTATCTGTCATCTGAAGAGATGTTCTCTGTGAGGTCCATGCCTGCATAACCCATCTGTGTTGTTGGTAACTGGCCGAGTAGCCAGTTTCATTGTCTCAAGCTACCAGCCTCCTAATGGTCAGCTGTAGTTTCCTCACTGTCATTGTAAGATTGAAGGAAAAGTAGAAGATTGTGAAGTCATCCACAAACAAAGAGCATTTAGCAGGTCTCCTGACTGCTGAGGAGATGCCATTGATAGTGATTGCAAACACTGTGGCACTGAGTGCACTGCCTTGGGGTCCCCATTCTCCTGAAAACAACAATCAGACAAGGCATAACAAAAATAATGTGATATTGAAGGCAGGGTCCTAGAGGAAGGACCGGACAAGAAGTGCCAGACAGCCAAGTTGTCTCCAGTCATGAAATTGGCAAAGGATGTTGGACCTCCAAAATGTGGTGTCATACTGATCTTTTAGGTCAAAAAATGTATCAGCCTAATGGTTTTGGCATAAGGAATTCTGTATCACTGTCTTTGGGAGAATTAAGTTATCATGGGCAGAATGATAGAGGCTAAAACTGCACTGGGTGTGGCACAGGTGACCTCAGGATTCGAGGTGCCAGACAAGGTAACAGTTGACCATGCACTAGAGAGTATTATCTAAACAACTGGTAAAGGCTGGACTCCAGTAACTGTCGGCTTATTTGGTCCTTTCCTGCTTTCCATTATGGAATTAATATTTCCTACTGCCAAGTCATCCATCAAACCAGATATGACTGAAACAAGATGGAAGCTTGTCCTTGCTCCAGCGCACAGATGACAGAGCATGGCATAATGAATCTGGTCCAGTCCTAGAGCAGTGTTTCTGGCTTGGACAGAGCTCATTCCAGTCTCAACATAGAGAATGGAAAATTCTGATCTCATGAAATGAGAAAAAGTAGAGTCTCCTCATCTCCACAGTCCTATGGAGCACCTGGAGCACAGGAGTTTGTGAGGATGGTGCAGTGATGGTAAAAAAGTGTTCAGCTAAAAGCTGAACCATGTATTTAGGCATATCCACCAAGTCAGCATTTCTCAACATGACCATAAGAGGAGGTGTACAACTTGCTTGAATTTCTCTGCATTGAGTCCCAAACTTGTGCAGTGGAGTGGATCAATTCACAGAAGCCTCAAATTTCTTCCAGGAGTTCCTCTTCATTTGTTTTATCATTTGCCTTACTTATGCTCTTGCACACCTGAAGGCACAGAGGTTTTCTGTAGTTGGATTGTGTTTGACGTTTCTCCAAAGTTGTGCACCTGGCTCTGATTGCCGAGTGACATTCGTCATTCCATAAGGGAACAGGTCATCTTCTGCAGTGGTTGCTAGATTGACAAATGGTATCTACTGCAGCTCACTGGATCACACAGGTGATATGATTCATCATCTCCTGGGCCACTATCCTGTTGAACACAGATGGCCTGCCAACTGTATCACATCTACTTTGCCCTCTGAATCAACCATCTTGGCTTTCTCTTGTCAACCACCATCTGAGTCAGCAGACGAATCCACACTGGAAAGTGGTCACTGGAATGCAGATGTGCTGCCACTTCCCACTGAACTGAGACTGCAAGATCTGGGGAGCAAAAACAAAGGTCAATGGCTGAAGATGACCCTGTAGCCACAGAAAAGTGTGTCATCTGATGACAGTATCAGTTGCCATCTGGCCAGACGCACTTTCCAATATGTGCACCACCACTTATACTGTCATGTTTCCTACAGCCACCACCGTGGCATGATGGTGCTGCCACAAATGATTATGCTGCTGCCATTGAGATGCAAGCATCCTCTCTTTGGAGCTCCAGCAAATGGGTGTACTTAAGTTCGAACACTCATGGACTCACCACATTTTGTGTGTTTGCTAGTTGAATAACATTTACAGACTTTCATGTCATATTTAGGGGTGAGACCAATGTCAGTTTTGATTGTTTCTGTACCCAAAAGCAGATGGCAACACATATCCGTAAGTTTTTACATTTGAGGGTTAGCCCGTTTTTCCGCATGTCTTCAAATCTACTTTAGCAACTGACACTGCAGTTCAGCAACAAAATTATATATTATTTTTCCTATTTGATGTTAGATGTAGAAAAATTAATATCTGAATTCTCCATTCATGAATGGCATCTTTTCCCCTCTTCTGTATCCATTAAAGAACCACACAGTGTGGAAAGGAAGTCATGACACTGACCAGAGTTCAAAAGGCAGATATTCTCTGAATGAACAAGATGCTCAATAATTCAATCCCTGGAACAAGTGGTAGCTGAGCTCCAAAGCACTTTTTGTACAATGAGGTCATCTACAAGAAAGAAAGGGTGGGAGAATGCCTGGAAGAGCTCTGTCAGTTCATCTGCATCCAACGGATCGTGAGGGGAAAGACATAAAGAACACACTGTGATTTTAACTGGTGTGAGAACTTCCACTGCAACTGCTTGTATGGCCATGGTAGGAAGGACAGGAGAGTAGTGGCATCTATCATTGACTTAAACAGCCACTTCATCCTTAGCTTTATCTCCTGTAGGTGTGCTACCTCCTTAATACAGGTCTGTTGGTGACTTTAAAATAAGTTTCTTGTAAGCAGATGCAGAATGATCTATCTGGGCCAGGAGCCGTAATTCTTCTACATGCAGTTATCATCTGCTTAAGTTCCACTGCAATAGAGAAATGCCTGTGGGAGCCATTGATTAGCGATGGTTGTCCTTGTCCTTTTTCCTCTGTGATGGTGTTTTACCCAAGAGGTCAGGGGAACATGAGATGGTGCCCTGCTCTAAAGTTCTTCCATGTGGATATCTGTATCCTCAACCATAAACTCACCATTGGAAAGGGGAGTGCTAGCCAATTCAATGGTTTTGCCAGTGTTTTTTTTTTTCAATTTTGAATTATTTTATGTATAACTTTTTCCTTTCTTATGTAGGAGTTGCTTCTACGGGCAGAGAGGATGGCTTAATTGGCTCCTCCTGATGGTGAATAGTGGTATGTGGCTGAGGTTCCAAGTCCATGGTTGATGGCTTCTGAATGACTTCATGTTCAAGTGAAGCTTTCACCCACTGATACATTGACAAGTGCATGTATTTGTACTTGAATCTGTGGTGTGGGTTTATGAGGAGGCATCTGGATTCCTAAGGGCTGGGGCATAAAAAAGTAACACATATTGGAGGTTGCATAGCTTCAAAAGCTTTGTTAGCTCATCATAGGGTATGTGTTTCGTAACTCCATACTGGGTGATTCCCAAAGCAGTTTATACAATTTGGACAAAGTGTATAATATTCACCTGATTCGTGAGCTGATCCTCCAAAATTTCGACACATCACTCTCCTGTTACATACCAAAGTGGTGTGAATAAATCTTTGATACTTGATCCATCACATTGGGATGGGAATCTGTGGTCAAAACTTATGATGGATGTGGCCTGAAAGAATATGTTCAGGTAATTCCAGAGTGTTGAATGTTACAATAAATGTTGCAGCTTTTTCTAATGTACCATCGGTTCTCCTTATGTAGTTCTGCACTTCCATAACATCCATACTTTTCCATTCTTTCTGCAAATCCCCAATGTCCATCTCCATTATATCAGAGCAGGTAACCACGTCTTTACAGAAGTTAAGGATGTTATGCAGCTCAGCCACAACAAGGTAGTCACCTAAGGCCTCACATCCCAGAAGCTTAGATGCTTGGTTTGACACAGCAGTTCCAACTAGAAATGTTTCATTATGAAGTTGTTTAATACTTTTTAAGTATTCAGCAATACCCTCTAATATCTAATATCCCATGAATATATAGAGGGGAGACCTTGTCAAAGGTTCCTTCTGCACTGTTGATTATAATGTGTGTGTTATGGAATAATTACAATAATTATGCCACTACTGAAAATGAAAAAGTTTTTTTTCTGTATTCTCTGTTAGTCATGTATGCATGTGATTTTTAAACATTACAGATGTAACTAATAAGATTATCATTTTTAATATTTACATCTGAGCTGCTCGGGGGAACACAATGGTCAGCGCCATTGCCGTGTATTTTGCAATAGATGGCTAATGACACCACCTGTGGGATGCACAATGCAGTAAACTTACTAGTAGCTCCAAATTCACTCAACAGACGTCAGGGCCGAGCTTAATGGTAAGCGCCACTGTCCGTATGTTGCGGAAACATAATGGTAAGGGACAGAGAGAATGGCGGCAAGTGAAAACATCTCCAAGATTATGGCAAAAGTGAACATGGCAGAAGACGAGAAATATACTTCCAATGATACTAATATCTTCGAGAGGGATCCAGAATACATTCCTAACGATTCAGATGACTCAGAGGTATGTTATTTTGTAAATATACTGTCTTTAGTATGTTTCACGGACATAATGGTAAGTGCATGTACATACCATTATGTTCCTGAAGTACATTAATTTTGAGGTTATTTTAGAATGGCTACATTTTTTTGGCTAAGTTAGTGTGTGAAAGCACATTTTTCATTTATATTGTTACATGTAATAATAATAATGGTAACGGTAATAGTAGTTTTCGTTGTTATAGAGGTTAATAGCGAATCAGACCATATTGCCCAAAACAACAAACAGTGTATTGCTCCTGCAGAAACCATTCAGGAACAGACAAAGACGTCGTCTCGGAAAAGGTGCTGCTGTGGCCAAAATAAGAACTCGAACATGGTGCTGTTTTGGAAATATCTAATTTCAACTGGTAGATTTCGTGTGATTGAACACCACTTCCCCGTGAGCGGGCACACAATTTTGCCGTCCGATAGAGATTTCGCGGCAATTGAAAATTACATTCGCCGACAAGTACAAGATGTGTACAGTCCAGATCAGTGGTGCGAGATCATCAAGAAGTCGGCTAAGAAGAATCCATTGCTTGTATATAATATGAAAAGAGAGGATTTCTATCAAATACAATACTCTAAAGAAGCGTTTGGCTTCAGAAAGAAGACAGTTGATAGTCGAGATGTCAACCTAAAGAAAGTATGTAGGTGGAAGGTGACCTCCGAATATCCATCATCTTTATTCATCAGCGAGACATTTTGTCATGACATTTGGCATGAAATAAGCTTCAGGAAACGTGGAAGACAAGGATCAGTTCCTATGCTTCGACTTAAATACAATGGGCAAAGGCTTATTGAAAAGAAGAAAGTTGCTGACGTCCTGTCGCTCCTACATTACATACCTCCTGTCCACCATGGATTTATCCTGTCACTAAAGCCAACAGTTTTGGATGAAAAAGACTTTAGTAATGAGAGTGATGAATGATTTTGCAGTTTCAGTAAAGTGTTGAAGACTTACTGTAAAATTTAATATGTAATGTTCTATCACTATGTGTTGTTAATGGTGTATGGTAATGTAATAATTTTTGTATATTTCATTTGTTTTGGTCATTTCAGAGTTTCATTTATGTCTGTACAGTAGAAGATAGGTGTTAGAATCACTACAGAATAAAAGTACTGTTCAAAAAAAATTATTCAGATTTGCAGATCAATTGAAACTGTATCCCGAAACTGTGATTTTGGCGCTTACCATTTTGTTCCCCTGCGCAGCTCATCTATCTTGGAAACATTAAGCAAATTAAAAGGTAATTGTCGAATAATTATAATGACATAAAGAGGAGGGATGAAAGATGTTTATTGGTAAATCATGGAAGTACCAAGAGCACACTAAAAAAAGTCTAAAAAGAAAGACTGGAATTTAATTTTCTGTTAATGATGGGGTCTTAAGAGAAGAACACAAGCTCTAACAGGAGAGGTATAGGGAAAGAAACTGCTCCAGTCCTGTTTGGAGGGTCCATCATAACATTTGTCTAATAGAAGAACCATTAAAACCTTAATTCTGGAAGGCTGGATAGGGGTTTAAACCCTGTTACTGACCAAGTCTCTGAGTAAAGACAAATCTCAGAAATTGGTAAAACTGTATGGTTTAACAACATAATGATCCATACACAGTGCTTTGAGATGGTGCACTCTACAAGATTATTGTGAGAACATAAAAATATATGTCATGCATCTGGTGAAACAGTCATGGTGTGATTGGTTGTTTGGCTTAAGGGGGGAGGGGAAAGGGGGGTGGTGTGGTGTACTAAAAATTGCTTCCCTGAGGTGTAACCATCACTACTGACATTTATTGACAGTTCGATATTTACAAGGGTGTAATATTGGTCAAAGAGAGTAAAGCTAAACAAGGAATACATGGAATAACAATTTCAAATATATTGACAGTATATGTGAAGAATCTGTTCTACAGTCTCATCTCAGATTATGTGTATGTTATCCTCTCCTCTGTTCTATCTCCCTCTCCAAATCCACACCTCCACACCTTTGCGCACTGAGTAAGCTCACTGGTGTCAGAGCCCATGCCGTAGTTCTATTGCAAGCATCTGCTGCCTCCCTCCCCTGTATCCCTATCCAATACATCTGCCACCTCTCCTTCCAAGCTATTAGTCACCCTTACTCTACCCTCCTTCCTGGACCCTGTCTTCTTCCTCCTCCCTACCCCACCCTTTCCACATGATGCAGCCCCCCATCTTAGTTGAGATGCAGTACCAGCACAACGTAGTCAGCCACAACAATGTAATCATATAGGTGTGTGTGTGTGTGTGTGATCTATAGCTTAAGAAAGGATGCAGTTCTCTATCTTGTTCATGTGCTTTCTGATGACTCAAGTCCTCAATTGTTACGTGTACTTCTTAAATCATTTTCATCCCTATAAATGAATTTTATGTTACATTTGTGAATGAAAATTCTGTTGCTTTGCTTTTTCCTTGAAATTTGTAAAAATATTTCATTCACATTTTAGTGTACACTTGATGGAGCACAGCTGATTAATATAACACTAAATCATTAAACCTGCAAGGTCAAACTTAGCCATATAAAAATGCTGCAGTTAACAGCAGCTACTCCCAGTCATAAAAATAAAGACACAACTATACATGACACAAGTTAAAAACACAAGTATACATTACATACAAGTAATTTGAAGACTCCAGGTTCTTCATGAAACTTTGCAGCAACATAATCCATTAGTTCATACTGATGTTCACTTGTATAAGCTCGAGCATATAAAATGTTATCAAGGACTGCATTTTGGTCCAAATTAAACCGATCAGCAATTGGTCGAAGACGATCAGGTCTACTGAGAACAAGAAGTCAAGGAAAAAAATCAGAAGTAATCCTAGAATGATTTTGATAACATTAACATCATATTTTATGGACTATAAGATGCACTTTTTTCTTCAAAAAATATCCTCCAAAATTCAGGTGTATCTTATACTTGAAATTAATATAAAAATATCCAGTATTTGATATAAAGTTCCCGCCAGTCTTAAAAATGGCCATATATTCAGTGCCATGGAAAACCTATCTCTGTCTGGTAATACTGGATTCAACTAGCCACAGCAATGCACTGATGCAGTGAACATGGGTTGTGGGGATTCACAAGCTTGCTAACACTGTCACCTTCCTACCCACCATTACAAACACAGAACACTGTCTAGCCTATGATGCATCATTGCAGTCTATGGTGCCAGTGAACTTGAATTGAAAGTGATTTGTGTTATCAATAGCAGTACAATAATGTTGTTGGAATCTAGTTTCGTAATGGAAAAAATAAAAGGTGATCATATGATGCAGGCTATAAATGAAAGTAATAGCATACACAGAAGAAAATAGAAACAGAGCAGATGAATGGCATTTCTGCCCTCCACCAACAGGAAAAACCATTTGTGATTGGTGGGCTAGTAAAGAAGAACTGAAAAAAAGAAAAAAAAAATAATCCAGAAGACTAAATTTGCAAATGGAAGACTGAATATAAAATGGCCAAAACTGGAATATGACGTATTGAAATGGATTCAAGGACACTGTCAAAATGGCACTGGAAGTAACACAAAAATGATTCAAATACACACTCATAACCTAGTGCTACACTGGAACTTAACAGATTTTAAGGGTGGTGTTGGTTGGTGCTACAGGTTTATGATGTCTCATGGACTTAGCATGTGAGACAAAACCAAAATATCTCAGAAAATGCCACAAGAGTGTGAAGAGAAAATGTTACCTTTCCATCACTTTATTATTCAACATAGAAAGGAAACCAGTGTTCAACTAAGCCAAATAGTGAATATGGATGAAACTCCTCTAACATTTGATGTGCCAAGTAACAGAACTGTTCCATGAGAGGTGCTAAAGCTATAACTACAAAGACAAGTGAACATGAAAAAATGCAATACACTGTTGTCCTTTCATGTTGTTCTGACAGTACTAAACTTGATCTAATGATCATTTTTAAGTGCAAAAAAATGCCAAAATCTTCTTATTAAATACTGACAGGTATCGTCATTCACATACATGACAAGGGTTGGATGGATGAGGCTGACATGAAATTATGGATTAACAGAGTGTGGGAGAGACAGAAAGGTGCTTTATTGAAGAAGAGCTCTCTTCTTGTGCTAGATCAGTTTAGTAGTTATTTGAAAATGTCTGTGAAAGAGAAACTGAATCAAGGAAATACAGAGCTTGCTGTTATTCTGGGAGGACTTACTTCACAACTGCAGCCTCTTGAAGGTTTGATAAATAAACTATTTAAAGTGTATATGAGAGAGGAATGGAACAAATAGATGATGGCTGAAACCCAAGATGAATTCCTACTGAAGGGAGCTTTAAACTGGCCTATAATCAAACATGTGTGTCAGTGATAAAAAGTGGTCTAGAGTGAGAGAAGAGATTAGTGATAAATTTTTCGAGAAGTGTGGCATAAGTAATGCTCTTAGTGGTAGTGAAGGCCATATTATATGTCAAGATGACCACAATTATGACGACAAAGAGGAGGAGGAGGAAGAAGAAACAGAAGAAGAAGAAGAAGAAGAAGAAGAAGAAAGTTCAGACAACGATTTTCAAGGATTTTAAAGGTGAGTTCAGTTTTATAAACTAAGAATATTTTAAAGTCTGGCATTGCAATCTAATAATAAAAATGGTAAAAATGTTATTTTTAAAAAAAATTGTTAAAAATCAAGGTACATTTTATAGTCCGTAGCATCTTTTAGTCTGTAAAATACGGTAATCACACTTCGTAGTGTCCTACAATCATAATGGAATGAAATTTTTCTTAAGTCTTGTCACTGAGACAATTTATAGTGATAGGGGAAAAAAATCCATAGAAATGTGACAAAAATATGCACTTGACCAGTAACATGAATATCAAAATGGCAAGGGAGTGCTACTGATAGAAGTAATGATAATAATCGCTGAACTTATGTTAGAAAATTATTTCAATACCACATAGAATACTTGAGATTATTGCACAACTTTATTCAACATAATATTTTTGTAGTGCCTTAAGATTAGAAATCTATAATTTTTAATGTCAGAATGGCAGCTAAAAAAATGGCAAATAATAAATTCATACGAGAACACAGAAATAAGACAAAAGCAGTGTGGTCAGTTGTTCAGTCTGAACTAGGAGCCAAAGTAAAAATTCATGAGATTTTGAAAATTAGACATGAAAATGAAATTATAGTAAACCCTGTTCAGATGTCAAGTTGTTTCAATGAATTCTTCCTAAACGTAGTAAGATCGGATGTGGATATGACATTCTATCAGGGCATCACAAATTTGGAAAACAGCCAGAACACATCTTTTAAACAATTTGAAAAAATAACCCAAAGGGATGTGGAAAAGGAAATATTGTCTCTAAAAAACAAAACCTCACATGGGTGGGATGAAATAACAACATCTGTAATCAAGTATGTGTATGATATTATTTCCCAACCACTGTCAACTATTATAAATCAATCTTATGAACAGGGATGCTTTCCAGAGGTATTGAAATATGGTGAGATCAAACCTCTATTCAAGAAAGGATCGACAGAAGATATGGGGAATTACCGCCCTATCTCTCTCTTGCCGGTCTTCTCTAAAGTGTTTGAAAAGATTGCAGCAAAACAAATTAATAACTTTCTTACTGTAAATGATATAATTTTTAAAAACCAGTTCGGATTCCAACAGGGTAAAAGCACTGCGAATGCTATAAATGAGTTTATCCAAAAAATATGCTCCACATTAGATAAAGGTAGAAAGGTCACAGGTATTTTCTGTGATCTGACTAAAGCTTTTGATTCAGTGAACCATGCATTACTCCTCCACAAATTACAGATGTATGGAATCAGAGACACTGCTTTAAAATGGTTTAGCTCTTACCTGTCAGGTAGGAAACAAAGAGTAATTTTAACTTCAAATGGAACCAATTATTCATCAGACTGGAAAACAGTTCCCCAAGGAGTCCCACAAGGTTCGATATTGGGTCCCTATCTGTTTCTTTTTTACGTAAATGACCTACCACTTGCTATTGATGTTCATTCAGTCTTATTTGCTGATGATACATCAGTTCTAATTGAAAATGAGGTATCTGAAAATATTCCAGAAAAAGCCAAAAACACTTTAGAAAAACTTGAATCTTGGTTCTATCAAAATGGACTAAAACTAAATGTAACTAAAACCAAAATGATGCAATTTGAAGCTAAATCAGCAGAAAGGAGTGAAATAAAGATAACTTGCAATGATCAGGATATCACAGAAGCAAACCACGTGAAGTTCTTAGGCCTAAATCTTGACAAAAATTTAAATTGGAAGGTACACATAGATTACTTAGCAAATCAACTGAACAACTTAGCATTTGCAATGTGTATTTTGTCAGGTGCCACAAACATAGATACCAGAAAGATAGTTTATCACTGCTACTTTGAGTCAGTTATTCGTTATGGCATAATCTTCTGGGGAAATTCAGCAAATGTCACTAGGCTCCTAGTATTACAAAAGAAAGTAATTAGAAACATGTGTGTTGCAAAAAAACGGGAATCCTGTCGACCACTGTTAAAAAATTTAAAAGTACTATCTATCCCCTCACTTTACATACATGAGATGGTGGTGTTCCTATATAGAAATCAACATACACTAGACAATTTCCGTTTTGACCACAACTACAGCACTCGCCACAGAGATAACTTCAAACTTCCAACACATCGTTTAAAACTTTATGCCCAAACGCCAGAGTATATGGGGTTAAAAATTTTCAATAAAATAAAAGGCAGTAATATATTTAAAATGGAGATTGGTTCACTGAAAAGATTGCTCTTTACTCTCCTGGTGGAAAAGTGTTATTATTCTGTCGATGAATTCATTGAGGACAGCTTCACAATCTGAACACAGGGATTGTAATACATTTATTATTTTATGTACATGTGTAGCTGTAACTTAGAAATGTAAAATATAATGTAAACTTTTGTAGTTCTCTTAAAAAAGTGAAAAAAGTTTCTTTTGTAAACCTTGACATGTCTCCTGTACATCAAATCAAATGATTTGAAAATTGTATGTAATGAGATGAATAAACCACATAACATAACATAACATAACATAACAAGAAAAAGTACAGCCAATAACATATACTGGCAACAAAAACAAGCTGCCATAACTGGCAATGTATTTTCAAGCAGATTTATGAAAGGACTTCCACCAGTACAGTATAACTTCCAAACCAAATCTGAGTGAGCAATTGATACCTTTTTGTGGCAACACTTTAATTCAGAATGTTACCTATACATTGATTTCTAAGTGCATAAATCTGCATGTGGACTCCTAATCCAGTTTCCTTTCAAGCAGGATTTAAGAGAACATTGTGTAGTATTCTGCGTTACATTTTTCAGACATGTCTCAACGAATGTGTTGTGGGGCAGCTGGTGCAATTATTGGGTTATATAATGTTTGGTTTGTAATGTAGAAAAGATGCATTTCCCAGCCGATTAACCATATGTGGGGCGGCGGGTGGAATTAATTGTTATATAAATGTTCCTATTATTTATGCTGTCTTTTGCCGTTCTCAACACTGGCTCTCTAATTACAATATTGGCAACCCGAAAGTGATTAGGAAAACGTGAAGCCTGTAATTAGAATTCCTAGTGCCCACTTCATCTGAGAAATACACTTATAGCTACAGCTTATAGCTCTGAGGAATTAGGAGATTATCTGGGATTCATAATCAAAAACGATTCTCTAAAAATGTTCATTATATTCTGAAAGTCACAGACCAAAAAGAATCCATACAATCCAACTGACAGAGCAGTTCAGAGTCTAATGCGCTGATACAACTATAACTGTTCAAATTAAATGTTTAAGTGAATGCTCGCCATAATTTGATGATAATGTTCATCAAACGCTACGCTAAATAATGGTAGAATGTCTGCCCCGCGGCGGCACATGAAAATACGACATACGCAAACTGAAGTTAGATCATTAAAGTCATCCCAGAATTAACACTTCACTCGAAAACGATTTCATGGTTACGCGTATCCCGAGTAACTTATCACGGCATCCGAGGCTGTTTATAGCAATGATACCAACGCGACGCGACTCCCGACACAGATGGTGCGCTAATCAGTGTCTGGAGAGAACTGGGGCCTTACTTCCTCACGCAGCATTCTTATATATAAAGCCGCGGTGCGGATGGTTAAGGGAATGCCTGATCATATCGGTTCTCCCTACTAGCCGCTGCACTAGTAATGCACCACTTCAAGTTATTGAATAAATCATTGGTTCCTTTGTTGATGGCCGATGAAGCTCTCAATTTAAATGCGCATTCAGCACACAGGTAAGTAATCATAATAAAAGTCTGACATGGCTAAGTCAATTATTTTGGGCGAGAGAATTAATTTAATTACACTACACGCAGTAGACGAGCTCTGAACTTGCCCTTTGGAGATACGCTATCGCCATAGTTTTATAGTTATTCAGTTGAAACTTCTCACATCTTTATGATTATAGCGGATCTACCTTCTACTTAAATTTAAACATCCTAGCTTTATTTATTCGCCTACTTAATCTATCTTGCTTCCTTAATTTCTAAGTCAAAAACCAGAAAATTATGAATTTCAACTAAAATTTTAATTTGTGAGATCCAGAATACTGTTTCTACTAAATTATTATGAAAAAGGAATCTAAATATAAATTTTTAAGTTTCTAGCTCTTTTCTGTTGCGCCAATGATTTTTACAGAAAAACGTCCAAATTTTGAAAATGGTTAAAGTTATTGAACAGATATTCAACACATATTGATTTAGTATTACTCCTGACATGCTAGAACCATTTCAGGTTATATACTTGATTTTTAAAGTATTGCGCAACATTTATGACGTCAGAGCTAGTTACAGCAGACTAGGCTGGCACACAATGGAAAGACTGATGTGAATTTTATACGGCGTGAGTAGGCTGCTTCCCTACATTACCCTCTACTTAAATTTTTTTTTTTAATGTTAATGAACGAAGAAAAAAAAATTTAATTACAAAAAGGGAAGCAAGAGTACAGCTTAACTCCCTATGAAAAAATTAAAATTGAAATGTAAACATATAGAAATATTAAAAGAAAACTGATTACCTACTTCAATTATTTAAATTGCTGGCTTGTTCACTGCCTCTTAAGCAGCATTATCACTCAAAATTTTAGCAAAATCAATGAAACACTTTGGCATACATATTGCCTTAGACAGACAAACACATAAAATATGTAAAATTATGAAAATCTTAAATCCTTTAAATACATTTTTACATACACAAATTCAAAGAAAATAACACAGTTATTCATGATACATAAACAGATAATTATATCTTAGCAGTCTTTTCTAAACCTGAAAGAAAATTTCACAAATCATGACAATTTCATTTTTACACATGTGGTTGTAGCCGCTTTGGCTGGCGTTCTACACTTCCATCCACAAGGGTATAGGAGGGGAAGTTGCTATGGTGTGCGTCCTTCACGTTCACTCTAAATTACATGGGGAAAGGGGATGGGTCACTGTGAGTTGTGTCCAAGTCACTCCACGCTTTCACGCAGCTACCAGGCTGCCATTATCTGGTTTGTCCTGTAGAACAAACAAAAAGAGTGCCTCAGACTCTGTTCACTTAATATCTAAGGGTGGGTCATAATGAAATGGGGATATATACATTTTACCTTTCAATATGTTACTGGAACAAAGTTAACAGAACTTTTTCAATTTTACTCTCGTGGTTACTTAACTGTCATAAAATCGGTAAACAAATGGCTCAAAACGCCGTTAGTCATGTACTAGAGAAAATTTATGCTCAAGGCATACAATCATAAATCCTATTTAATTTCAATTTATTATTTCTGGGCCGGAACACGGAACCAATGCTCGGTACATTCCTGACAAATCTGTATTTTATTTACTTAGCTGACTCATCTTCAATTACCTTATTCTTAGAGATAGTATGAGTATATTTGATTTGTAGTTGTCTTCTCAGCTTCTTTGTACATGTGAGTAACTTGTGGTAATAGGACAGTTCTGAGTGTTCAAAACACACTACGTTTAGTTGACTACTAAATCCACTTATTGGTCCTCTACTGCTGTGTCAGTTCCACATCTGCAATTATGTACGTACTTCATCAAAGTGTATTTATGCTGAGCTATAAATAATGTTTCTCGTCTGCCATTATGTTACTCAATTATGTTGCTAGTGTATGTACTTATTTAACTCTCACTCTATTAACATTTAACACATAGGGTAGCACATTTCTTTCATATCTATAGTGTATTGCAGCTGATCAGTTTGCTCACGTGGCAATCCATTTCCACTCGATCGGATGCTGAAACCACAGGTAGTCTCTCTCCACCTACCACTCAAGTGCATTAAGTAATTATGGATGAGGATAATGCTAAATTCCTTAAACCTATAGGACACCATGAGCTGCTCTGTCTCATCTAACATAAGGGTACCTATGGTCGCATTCACACCTCCAACTCATAACCTCAATACGTGTAGGTGTGTTCTGTCACACACTACACCAAGTAACGGCCAGCTCCAACCTTATAAATACTTCAGGGATGTGTCCTTCACGTTTCAACCACAGACACTACTCAATTCTATTACACTGCCATTCCTTGCTACACAAGGTGAGTTTATTCTTACAACTTATCTGCCTATTTTTCATAACACTAAGCAATCTCTTTTACTATTAATTAGTTAGCTCTAATGCATACACTAGGTTTCACTGCCACTACAGATCCTGCTTGTACACGAATTCGTATATCTTTTTAAATTACTGATGGTGGACCATTTCAAATAAAACAACATTTTGTACTTACAATATTACCAGGGTTCTATACATAATTGTTACTCAAATACATTTGTATCTTAATTATGTCATACTTCTCTGTTGTTTATGTCACTGTTAGGTTTGTCACATTAGATTTTTTTTTTTCACTAATCGGTGGATAGAATGGTTACAGAACTCATGGCGTGATAGCCATGATGGAAAATTTTTGTATTGCAAAGAAGGAGTCGAAACTTTGGTGGATAGGAAAGATGAAGAATGAGTGAGACCTGAAAAGGAAAGAAGATCTCACACAGCTGGGACTGCACAGCTGCCACACTGTGTAGAGGTTACAGAACAACCTCCTTCCTACAGAATTCATTAGTTTATTACTGGCTTGATAACCATAATGGAAGATTTTAGTATTTGAGAATAAGAGCCGATATTTTGGTGAATAAAAAAGATGAAGAATGAGTGAGATCTGAAATGGGAAAGAAGATCTCACATAGCTGGGACTGCACAGCTGCCACACTGTGCAGAGGTTACAGAACAACCTCCTCCCTTCAGAATTCATTAGTTTATTAAAATTTTCATATTGGAAACAAGGGGTCAACATTTTTGTAGACAGGAAAGATGAAGAATGAGTGAGACCTGAAATGGAAAAGAAGATCTCACACAGCTGGGACTGCACAGCTGCCACACTGTGTAGAGGTTACAGAACAACCTCCTCCCTTCAGAATTCATTAGTTTCAGAAATTTTTCGTATTGGAAAGAAGGGGTCGAAATTTTTGTAGATAGGAAAGATGACGAATGAGTGAGACCTGAAAAGGAAAGAAGATCTCACACAGCTGGGACTGCACAGCTGCCACACTGTGTAGAAGTTACAGAACAACCTCCTCCCTACAGAATTCAATCACTACCTATGAACTTCTTTAGGTCGATCACGTTCCTGAGACCTAATAGCTTTTTACTCTTAGGGTACTCTAGCCTATATGCATTGGCATGTGGTTTTCCTATGATCCTGAAAGGTCCTTGGTATACGAACATGAATTTCTTTGTTTCTGCATTTATTTTCTTTGATTTTTCCTTGGTTTTGACAAGGACTATCTGATCTATTTCAAAACTGGTGGGTACAGCTTTTTCGTCATGATGCTTCTTCCTTTCCAATGCTCTTTTTCTTATATTTGCCCTAGCCTTTAACTTCTTCTCGTCTGTGGATATTTGCGTTAGAATAGGGAATTCTACCATATCTAAAATCACATTGTGCGGTTCTCGGCCAAACATCAATTCGCATGGCACAAAACCAGTTGCATCATGCCTTAAGTTGTTAATTACATTCTCAAAATACTTCATGTGCTCTGCCCAACTTCAGTGCTTCCGAGCACAATAAGTCCTGCAAAGCCTATTCAATTCTCTCATAATATGTTCACTCATATTTCCTTGGGGGAAATATGCAGATATTTTCAGGTGTTTCACTCCGGCCTTATCTAGACATTCCTTAAATCTATCAGAAGTAAATTGAGGCCCATTGTCTGACAGCAGATTCTTCGGAACGCCAATGTTCACGAAGAAATCTTTTTCCAACTTTTCTACCAACGTTTTTGCATTTGCTCTTTTAATTGGGTATAGCTTAACATATTTACTAAATCCATCCACAACAACAAAAACATGGGTGCACCCACCTCTCGAAGCAGGAAGAGGGCCAAACAAATCACAAGCCAGTAATTCTAGCGTTTCAGTTGGCTCTACTGAATGCATATCCCCTTGTATTCTGGTGTTAGCAGCACGGACTTTCTGGCACACTACACAAGATGCTAGGTGCTTGGCAACACGGCGGTACATGTTGTCAAACACAACCTTCTCTTTTAATTTTGCAATGCACTTCTTTGCACGGTAGTGCCCATACCTCAGGTGTACATAGTCGATAAGTAAGTCTACATGTTGTGAGGAAAAGCACAGCTTCCACTCAGAAACACCTACCTTTTTCCTCCTAAACAGAATACCTTTATGCAGACAGTAGTATTGTGAAACCTTGTGATAGTTCGCATCTCCCAAATAGCTCTTTACTAATTTCAGCTGGTCATCTGCATTTTGCTCACGTCTCAAGTTCTTAATCACCCTCTTCAATGCACTTTCTTCCTTTACTTCGTGCAACGCAAACATTCGTACTTCATTTAGGTCTGTTGCTGTAATTCCTGCGTCATCACAGAGCTCCGCACTTCTAGATAACCCATCAGCTACCAGATTGTCTTTCCCTTGAATATATCTAACCTCAAGGTCAAACTGCTGGAGATACAATGACCATCTTACCAAACGAGCATTCCTCAACTTACAGGTCTTTAAAAAGGTCAACGCCTTATGGTCACTGTAAACAATTATCTTGTGACCTAATAGATACTGCTCAAACTTCTGTACTCCAAATACAATTGCCAATGCTTCCAGTTCTGAGATGCCATAATTTCTCTCTGCTGCCTGTAAAGATCAACTTGCGAAAGCTATAGTCTTGTGCACTTCTTGTTCGTTTTCTATTTCTACTTGGAATACCTTCACAGCTATACCATAGCCACTAGCATCAACAGACATACAGAATGGTTTTTCAAAATCAGGATGATGTAAAATAGGACTATTAATTAAAGATTGTTTAAGCACCTCGAATGCCTGTTGACATTCTGCTGTCCAAACCCAAGGGGTATTCTTTTTCAGCAGGAGGTGAAGACAGGGCGCATTAAAAGCCTGATCACTATCAAAACGCCTATAGAAGCCGAAAAGACCGAACATTGATCTCAACTGCTTCTTGTTTCTGGGAGCCTCCAATTTTTCAGTGACTGCTAGCTTGCCTGGATCAGGCAGAATACCTTTCCCACTTATCATATATCCCAAGAAACCTATTTCCTCTTTAATGCACTCTGTCTTTTCAATCTTTAGTTTCATGCCACCTCTCTCAATAGCCTCTAACACTTCCTCTAATAAAACTATGTGTTCTTCCCAGGTAGGAGTTGCTATTAACAGATCATCTACGTAGACTGTTATTTTATTAATTAAGGCTGGTCCTAAAACATGGCACATCACATGTACGAAGGCACAAACAGAGATATTAAGTCCAAAAGGTACCACACGGTATTGGTAACAAACTCCTTCGTACAAGAAAGCTGTGTACTTCCTTGAACTTTCTGCCAGTGGCAAATTCCAATATCCACATGTGATGTCCATAGAAGTTAAGAATTTTACTCCCCGGAACTTTTGCAATAACTCGTCCATGTTCTGTGGTCTATCACTTTCCCTAACCACTATTTCATTCAACCAACGAGCGTCCAAGACCAATCTGACACTCCCGTCTCTTTTTGGTACATCAACAAGAGGATTATTGTACTCACTGACTGCTTTTTCAATCACACCCCACTCTAGCACTCTCTGTATCTCCTTTCGAACCACCTCCTTCCTAGCTACATGTATTTGGTATGGCTTCCTGAAAAACACTTGACGAGATTTCACCTTTAATTGACATTCATAACCTTTGACCACACCAGGTCGATTTGAAAATACCTTATGATGCCTTTTTAAAACCTGTCTCAGTTCTTCCTTCTGATTAGCTGAAATTTTATCGATTTCCTGCAATTTAGCTTCTATCTTGTCCAAAATAATGGCTTCTTCTTCTTCTTCTTCTTCTGTGTTTAGCTTACTTTTACTAAGATTAACACCTTCGTCCCAATAGCTCCTATTTTTCAGAACTCGTATAGGCAGCTCCCAAGTTTCATCATTAGTTACTACATGTTTATCAATAAAAGGTACTGTAATTATTCCGGTTATCGGCAAGACCATTTTTAACTGGCTTCTTTCAAGGTCAACAACACTCTGATATTTTGACAAGAAATCTATGCCAATTAAAACCTCAATACTGAGATTATTTACAATTAAGCATGAATGATCAATTAAATTACCATTAATATTAAAGGGCAGTAAAGCTTCTTGCTTTACCATTTTTGACACCTTGCCAGTAGCACCAATTATTCTTAGTCCTGATACCCTCATTACTGTAAGCTTGTCTTTACCAGGTAATGCATCAAAGAAGGACTGAGATACCGCACTCACCTCACTTCCACTGTCTAAGAGACAATGTACATTGATACCCAACATATTCACTATTATTATAGGGTGGCTTATTCAAGTTTGTACAGGTGGTTCCTCAAACTCATCCAATAGTTCCTTTTGGATTTGTCTCCAACTAAAGTGATTGACATCTGTCTTCATTACATTTAGGTCAAAGTGTGTAGGGGTTTCCTGAATTACATTTTCAGCTGCCTTTTCCAGTTGGTCTACTAATTTCAAATCGAAACACCGCACGACTTCATTACATTTAGTTTGCTGAACATGACCCAAATTACTGTAGTCTGAGCGATTCTGCACCTCCAGACCGGGCATAACACTAGTTACAGCTAAACCACTTTCACTATTATCGTCGGGTTCCTTCTCAAGTGACAACTGGTCACAGCTACTGGGTTCATCGACCCCCAACAGGCTATCCTCTACATTCTCACTTACCTCCTTTCCTAAATCTATTAGTACAGTATCAACATCCTGCACAGGCACTTTAGATAAGAGCATATCATCCTCATCGTAAATATAAGCATGAATTTCTTCTGCTTCTCCACCTGACAATTCAGTATTTTGTAGCTCTTCCCTACCGTTACACTGCTGTGCCTTCTCTTTCTCTTCCCACTTAGAAAGCGTCTCTAACACGGTATCTATCAAATACTGTGAGTGATCTAATATTTCTGCTGTATTTTTAGATGCTACCGACCCCTCATCCACATGTTCAGTCTGAGTATTCTGATCTGTCTTACCAATTACTGTAATTACTGACTTAGGAAAAGTAACCGCCTGGTGAGTGCCAGTGTCCTCATAGACGGGAACTAGTTTTCCTGCCTTGGCCTACTACTGTTTACTTTATTTCCATTATAGTTAACTGGCACAGCATTGCTTTCCGCACTGTTGTTTACCTGCATAATTTTGTTCAGAACAAAATTACTATCATTTGGATCCCATTGTTGGTTCTGATAATTATTTCTCCAATTCCTACCTCTCTTAGGATGGCGAACACCTACTGTTCTGATGTTTACACTGCCATTCTGCTCGTTCTTAAAATTACTACTAGTGTTATTAGCATTTCTGTTATTACGTGCTTGCTCCTCATTGACAGCCACACTCTCTACACGTTCCAAATATTCAATGAAACGATCCAGATTGTCTCTAGGGGCAGATATAATTCTGGTTTGCCAATACCATGGCAATTTGGCTCCAAGACCTAGTATTATCATTTCAGGTTTTAGCTTTTCGGCCAAATGTGACAAACGTGAGCTCCATGACCTAGCAAATTCTTTAATAGATTCCTTGCCTGCATTGAAGCGTTTTCCATTCCAAAATTCTCTCAACACTTCATTTTGCTTATTGCTAGACCAACACTCATTAATGAAAGCTGTTTTAAATTCCGCTAGTGTTATACACTTCAACATAACATCAGCTGACCAACGCATGGTGTCACCTGTTAAATGGCTCTGAGCACTATGGGACTTAACAGCTATGGTCATCAGTCCCCTGTGTCACCTGTTAAATGGCTTCTAATAAATGAGATTTTCTCTCGTTCCAACCAAGTTGGTGGAATCACATCTTCAAAATCGTTCCAGAAATCTAGCGGGTGGATATTTTTATCTGGATCGAACCGCAAGAACTGCCAACACCTGATAAAAGCGGCGTTTGCAACTACAACTTGTTGCATACTACCATTACCAGAAGTTACTGAAGCTACTTTACTCTCAATGTTAGCAATGTTACTACTAATATTTTCTTCTCTCATTTCAACATTATCTACTCTTTGCACAATATGAGTAGTATCAGTTTTGATTGCATCTACTTCTGCTTGACATATGTTTACTTTTATATTAACATCTTTAAACCTATCTGAGCACAGTTCAGATTCCGCCTCGATCTTTTCTGTTAACTTGTGCTCCAGCTTCGCATCTTCCATTTGGAAGTCTTTGCGAACCTCAGCAACTTCGGATTTTACTGTTTTATACATCTCAGATAACTGTTGAGCAACCTTTTTCTTAATATCCTCATGGTTGTAATAAATTTTATAATTCAAACTGTCCAGATCCTCTTTCAACTTACTGCAACCAGCCTTGAAGGTATTGTCCATTTCCTCCAATCGTTTATTAAAATTGGCTTGGCTGGCCATAATCCTGTTATTTACCTCAATTATATCAGATTTTAACTCAGCTGTCGTTCTAGCATTACTGGCTGACATTTTTGCATTACTGCTTTTGACCTCAGTTATTTCAGACTTTAATTCAGCTGTCATTCTAGCATTACTGGCTGACAATTTTGCATTACTGGCAGCTATTGCTTGTAATATAACATTTAAATCAATAGCCTCAGTATCTTTGGGTTGCTCACTAGCTGGCTTTTTATCACACTCATGTGACGAAAAACTAGCTCCAATACCAGAATCATCAAAACGAAATGAAACTTCTGATTGATCAGTCATATCTAACTTATCCTTTTTAAACTCTACCACCTCTGATGACTGTTTCGTTTTTAACTCATCAGATAAACTGTCATGCAATAAATTAACAATTTCTGATTTTTGCTTTACTACAGGGGTCTCTATTATTGAATCATTGCCCCTTTTCACACTACTGTCAGGAGACAATACTTCATATTTCACTTTAACATTACTATTTTCATGCATATTTAGACTTGAACCGTTGTCTGGATTTACAGTTCCCTAAACAGACATAGGTTCTGATTTAAGTTTAACATCAGTTTCTTCTGGCGGTTCCATTGCTGACAGTCTTTTAGTGCAGGTTAGTAAAAATTTTAACAGCTTTTCACTTAACTTAGTTCCTTCTGCACAACGTATGGCGTTGCCGGCACGGCGTACCAGGATTACTGATGTGACGCGGCGCGTTGAACCGCAGACGGCACTTCAACGGCTGCTGTGTGTTTGCGTGGCCCGCAACTGCAGGCACGGGTCCGGTTGCTCCGGCGGACAACTGCGGTGAGGCGAAACTGGCTTCTCGCGGTGCTGGCAGCGCCGCTAGACTCAGTGCCAGCTCCGTCAATCCAGATGCGTTGTTAATCCAATGGCGTCGTCCACATACACACGTAACACTGTCTATCACTGTTCCCTTGCTCAGTTGTGTGTCACATTTCACTTCCGAATCTGAATATTTAAAAATCACTTTCACTTTTACTCAGTTTGTTTCCCGGCCGAAGCACCAATTGTGGGGCGGCTGGTGGATTAATTGTTGTTAGATATATTGTTTGGTTTGTAATGTAGAAAAGATGCATTTCCCGGCCGATGCACCAATTGTGGGGCGGCTGGTGGAATTAATTGCTATATATAAAATGTTTTGTTTTTCCCGCCCGATTAGCAACATTTGTGGGGCGGCTGGTGGAAATTGTAGTTATTTATTTGTAGAATGTTTTGTAATGTAGAAAAGATGCATTTCCCGGCCGATTAACCATATGTGGGGCAGCACATGGAATTAATTGTTATATAAATGTTCCTATTATTTATGCTGTCTTTTGCCGTTCTCAACACTGGCTCTCTAACTACAATATTGGCAACCAGAAAGTGATTAGCAAAATGTGAAGCCTGTAATTAGAATTCATAGTGCCCACTTCATCTGAGAAATACACTTATAGCTACAGCTTATAGCTCTGAGGAATTAGGAGATTGTCTGGGATTCATAATCAAAAACGATTCTCTAAAAATGTTCACTATATTCGGAAAGTCACAGACCAAAAAGAATCCACACAATCCAACTAACAGAGCAGTTCAGAGTCTAATGCGCTGATACAACTATAACTGTTCAAATTAAATGTTTAAGTGAATGCTCGCCATAATTTGATGATAAAGTTCAACAAACGCCACGCTAAATAATGGTAGAATGTCTGTCCTGCGGCGGCACATGAAAATACGACATACACAAACTGAAGTTAGATCATTAAAGTCATCCCAGAATTAACACTTCTCTCGAAAACGATTTCATGGTTACGCGTATCCCGAGTAACTTATTACGGCATCCGAGGCTGTTTATAGCAATGATACCAACGCGACGCAACTCCCGACACAGATGGTGCGCTAATCAGCGTCTGGAGAGAACTGGGGCCTTACTTCCTCACGCAGCGTTCTTATATATAAAGCCGTGGTGCTGATGGTTAAGGGAACGCCTGATCAAATCGGTTCTCCCTACTAGCCGCTGCGCTAGTAATGCACCACTTCAAGTTATTGAATAAATCATCGCTTCCTTTGCTGATGGCCGATGAAGCTCTCAATTTAAATGTGCATTCAGCACACAGGTAAGTAATCATAATAAAAGTCTGACGTGGCTAAGTCAATTATTTTGGGCGAGAGAATTAATTTAATTACACTACACGCAGTAGACGAGCTCTGAACTTGCCCTTTGGAGATATGCTATCGCTATAGTTTTATAGTTATTCAGTTGAAACTTCTCACATCTTTATGATTATAGTGGATCTCCCTTCTACTTAAATTTAAACATCCTAGCTTTATTTATTCGCCTACTTAATCTATCTTGCTTCCTTAATTTCTAAGTAAAAAACCAGAAAATTATGAATGTCAACTAAAATTTTAATTTGTGAGATCCAGAATACTGTTTCTACTAAATTATTATGAAAAAGGAATCTAAATATAAATTTTTAAGTTTCTAGCTCTTTTCTGTTGCGCCAATGATTTTTACAGAAAAACGTCCAAATTTTGAAAATGGTTAGTTATTGAACAGATATTCAACTCATATTGATTTAGTATTACTCCTGACATGCTAGAACCATTTCAGGTTATATACTTGATTTTTAAAATATTGCGCAACATTTATGACGTCAGAGCTAGTTACAGCAGACTAGGCTGGCACACAATAGAAAGACTGATGTGAATTTTATACAGCGTGAGTAGGCTTCTTCCCTACAGTGTCTACTGCATATGCTGCAGAAAATTTCCAATACACAAGAGCTGCCTGTGGTGCACAAAATAGGAGCTAAGAAGCAACAGGGCCAGGAAAATTTTATGATACCACCACCACCATTCCCAGTATTTGACTGAAAACATGAAGTCTGGCAGAATTATATCTCCTCACAGGAACAATGTTTCATCACACATCAAGTATCAGGTGATAATAAGCACAAAGCTTTCCTTATTAATAATACTGATCACTATATGTTCATATCAGTTCAAAAAATTATGTCCAGAAGATGACCCAGTGACTCTGTCAGATTCAGAAATTGAAGATAAATTAGAATCATATTCTAAGGCTTAAATACATTTTGCATAATTTTTCACAATTATGGGGCTTAACGAGAGAGTGTAAATTTCAGTGTGGGTGGAAATGAAAAGTAAAAGAAATCATATGCAGGTTCTCTCATTCAAAATATACTGATATGCATTTGCAAATTAAAGAAAGTCTGTCTTAGCTTAACTAATACATCTTTGCAAGACTGTCTGGCATTCATTTGAGCACTTAAGCTGATGCAAGTATCTGTTGATGTGCTCCAGGACACAGATGATACTGTGTTTATGCTGCTGAGCCAACCAGTGCCACCACACAACTTGTTCGGCCATATACACAAGTCACAGGATGGAATCAACATTACATGAAAAGATTCTTTCATGCTAAATTACAGTCTTGTGCATGCTATGGAGTTAATGACAAGCAAGAAAATTGCCCAGATCAAAAGTTTGTAACACTAAACAAGTGAGTCAATGAAATAAGACACTCAAAGATGAGGTGACTTACCGAACAAAAGCGCTTTTGTTCGGTAAGTCACCTCATCTTTGTTTTTATATATAATTTTTCCCACGTGGAATGTTTCCTTCCATTATATAAATAAGACACTCAGACATACAAAAGAGATTCAAAATAAAAATTCAAATGATTTTCAGAATGAACATGAATAAAACAATAAATTTTCATGTATGAAACATAACAAAAATGTGATCTTTTCAGTGAATGATAACTTCATGTTAACACAGTAGCATTTCAATTCTAAACTGACACAGGCTCATCAAATTTTTTAATTAATCTACAAGTTCAGAATTTGTCAGTTTGTTACAGAGGCCATCAGACTCCAGTTAATCGTCCATTTATTATGGACGAGCAACCCATCCCAGCTTCGCATAGGTAGCACAAAGTATCTACAGCCAGACCACTTGCCTGCCCCAGTGGTAACTTTTTTACAGAGCACTCCATGGAGCTATGATAAAAAAAATGAGAGAACAATGTTTGGTAGCTGAATATCTTCACGTACACACATTCTCCGCAACCCACTGTATGGTGTATGGTGGATGGTATCATATATCACTACTTGTTATTTGCTTTTTCTGTTCCACTGAGGGAATAGCAACTCTCTATATGAACCCTAATTTTTAGTATCTTATCTTCATGGTTCTTATGCGAAATGTGTGTGGGTGGTAGTAGGATTGTAGTCAGTATGATATCACCACTTTTGTATAAATTAGATGAGCTAAGCCTGAAATGATTTAGAAAAACTTAAATCAGAATGCCCAGATAGAGCAAATGTGGACCTCCCAAATCTGAGGTCTGTGTCACTGTACACACTATAGACACCTGCAGGTGACTCCTAGACCATGACGTACTGCCATGTATTTTGCTTTCCCTAAAGGTTGTTCAGAAAACTAATTCCAGACCTGTAAGCATATTATTATGCCCCATACATGTCTTCATGTCCTCTCTTCAGTATGTCTGAAAAACTGGATCAGCATTCTTTCATAATGAGTGAGACTTTGAGCTCAAGAGATGAAGAGACATTACTATTATGCACAATGGAGCTTGGGACATGATTTTCTGGTAAGAGCAGTGCTCAGTAATCATGTTTTGTACTGTGACAGGGATTTTTCGCTGTCTGCTTCTGTTATGAACCATTACCCCAAGTCCTTTAAGTAATTATTAATGGTGGATTAAGCACTACTTATAAAGTAAGTTTTAAACAAGTGTATTGTAGTAATCTTTTCATCTCCTTGGGTGATTTATTATAACATTTTGTTCCCTGATAGAAAATATTGCTTTTTCTTTCCCTTTGGTAAATTGAAGCCCAAACTGGCTCTTGTTCCATGATTATATGTAGAACTATTAGTGAAATACTTAATAATGTTTTCCCTGATATGCACAACTGATTGAAACATGTACTCACACGGTGCAATAAGAATACTCAGTTTTTTAAATTGTTTTTTATGGTGGCTTGATTATTACTTTTAGTTATTATTCATGCAGCCCCTTTCTGCAGCTTGGAAACTGTCTGCCTGTTTTGTGCCTTTGATCCCGAGAAAAGTATCCCATAACTAAGACACACTTAGAACAGAACCCTAAGATCATAACATGCTGGTGATATCCTTTCTTCCAGTATCTTTGTATGTTCATTCCATATTGACTTACAATCAATATTTATTCCTAAAAGCTCTGTGTTTGTTACATGATCTGTCAACTTATCATATGTGCTTAATATGACAGAGTTGTTTTCTTCTCCTTATGCGAAGTGCAAGCTGCTTGTTTTCTTTATGTTCAGTGTTAATTTACTACATACTGCTCCACTGTAAACATCCTTGGCCATTTCATTTGCTTTCTTTAATAGTTCTTGCTTTTTATCAGACTATGATGTAACTGTTGCTGTCATCAGCAAAGAGAACTTTGTCTTCATGTCTTGTACTCTCTGGAATGGGGTTTGTATGCTGTCTATGCACACCATTGGAATAGGCTGGAACCAAAGCCGTGTATCCTGACATCCTGGTTTTGATTCTTTAATTTCTTCTTAACTTCAAGCTCTTTTGGGGGAAATATCGTAATTGTACTCACTGTGTAATTTGTTGTGAATGCTACAAATGGTTTAAGAAGATTTTATTGCAACTTCTCTGCAGTATCAGAGAAATAGTCATTTATAAAATTTGTCAATTCCTGATGATTTTATATTACTCTAATCCCATCTTTGATTTATGTATTATGATTAATTACCATGTTAGAAATTTACACTGTAATTACCTTCACTTTTATTCAGTATAGATGGTCATATTCCATGTCCTTTCTTATGTTTGATGCATGTGATACTTCCATTTTTCACAAAATAAATGTAGATTTTCCATTTAATCAGCATGATGATAAAAATGATAACAATAAAGATAAAAATAATTTATTAAGTAATAATGTGTAGCTTCTGTGTTATAGATTAGCAATATACAAAAAAGGATACAAGGTATGCTCTGTATCAATGAAAATCACTTTGCCACCACAATACCCATTTGCTCCTGGCATTTGTGCAGACACACATAATGTGTGGCATAACTGTGTTTTACCAGTTCGAAATTCTCCAAATGCTTCTGTAATTGCCATGGATTCTACACCTCCGCCTAAAAGTTTACTGAAAATTAGAAATATATGTGCCTCTTATTCTCAGCAGCAATAAAAATGATTCAACAAAATAATTTCTGTGACTTTAAGATTGGCCTCTAAGAATTAAGCGCAGTTGGTATCTTACATATTTACTCACTCTAATTCCTGGCTTCCTGTGCTTACTCGAAAAACATATTTTCGCCTATCACTAACTTCTAGTGCTGTCAGAAACCCCATCCCTGTGCCAATCTTACAACATGCTTCTTTGATTTTGTCAACTTTAGCCTCTGAGAAACCTTTAATGCCACATAATTTTTTGCGAGTGCACATCTGAATCCCCTTTATTGTGCATATTCCAGAAGATTTAAGCTTCTTTATGTCTGCTACATTCTAAAAACAGAAGAAAAGAACAGTGTTTATTGATGTAATGTAGAACGTGACTGGCTTTGCACAATTATTCCATTACTAATACACATACTGTTTCACAACTGAATCCACACATAACATAATCACTGTTAAAATACTACTAAAACTCATTCCACATTTTGAGATCATTGACTTACGTTTTCTAGTTAATGTTGACAAATCATTAGGTGCTACTACATTAGTTCCACACAGTTTGTATGACTGCCACTGAGAGTTAGAATTAACACAAGTTTTGACTTGGTGTAGGGAGGTGATCTAAATTAAAGCTGGCTGCTGCTACAGTTGAAAGCTACTTCTGTCAGGTAGATACATTAAATTATGAAGGAAATGCAGTACAGGATAGAGTGTACCCACATGCAGTACAATGAGCACCAAACAAATAAACTTCATAGGTTTCTGGCCAGGTGACTTGGCAAAAATCATGTGATAATACGATGAGTGTAGCTCCCATCATCTTCAGACTTGGAAAAGTGTACGTGCAGTCTTGTACTTGTCTTTGTATTACTTGTCCCTTGATAAGGAACTTTCAACAGGTACATGGGAGTTGTTAGATACCACTTCAGACATTGACAGGGGGCTGCATAAACAAAGACATAATACAAGACAATGAGGCAAATGTCAACTGGGGTGAAGTGGGGCACTAAAGGTGAAGTGCAACAGCTTGAATTTTCTGCCTTTTTTGTGTTGCATGGATTTGATTTCAAGTTTATTTTGATGCTCATCTGTCCCCATAAATTATTAAATGAGGTTATGTACAGACACACATGCAGCATAATCAACTATTTTGTTCGTCAAGTGGTTAAAACAACGACTGTTAAGTGCTTTGTAAAGTTCTGTTCAAACCTACTTCACTGTGTAAAAGTAAAAAGCATTATAAATATTAGTACAATTGCATATATAGTGCTGTAACTTGTAAGGTGATTTGCTACAGTATTACAATAGTCTATTGTCAATAGCTGTTCTCACATAGTCATTTTTTCAGAAATTGTAAGTTCATGGGGTGAAATGGACCTTCATGCAAATCCACAAAAAATGTCATGAAGAGAACGTAATTAACGCTGTTTCAGAATTTAAAAGAACAGACAAAAGTGTAAGGTATATTGCTGAAAAATATCAAGTATCAAAATGACTCTGCACACAGACTGTTTAAGGAAACATTACACAGAAATTCGGTCATCAGATAATATTGACTGAAGAAGATGAGCAAATGAATTTTGATGAGATTTTACTATGGGGTGATTGGGGATTCCCATTCCAAACAAATGATGTCAGTGATTCAGTGCAGGAGGATTTGAACAGGCAAGGGCATGTGGTGAAAAAATTCATACAACAGGGCTGGAATTTGTTGGATCAGAAATCTCTTCAATCAATATGAAGTGCTTAGCACATGTCTGTGTGAGAATGAAAAGAGCATCTGAGTAGAACCAGCAGCCCTGTCATAAGCAAAAGCAGGAAACCTTTGCTGTCTCCAGGAAACAGCATCACCCCCAAAAGCAGAGTGCAAATTCAGACTTATTGGATGGCTAAAGAAAGAATAGCAAGAAGCTACTATCAGTCAGCAAAATTCCTTCAGAATTGCTGCAAAAGCCTGGAATAAATGACAGTGCTGTCCATAATGAGGTCATCTCGCATGAACCATTGGAAGAATGAGACAATGATTTTGTAATTGTGGTGTTCATCACACAGGAAGGCATGAGAGAGCAGTTTTATGTTGGTGATGTATTTTTGCAACATCCAATTGCAGTGAAGGTTTTCAGGAAAAAGGAAGGCAAGAAGGCAGTCTTCTTTCACTTCCTTGATGTTGTGGACCGTGTTGATGTGCAATACAGGGATATTGTGGTAAGACAAATAAAGCACGTAGAAAAGAGGTGTCCTTACAACTTTCCACCTTTAAAGGAACATACTGATTTCATATAAGTTTGGCAGAGAACAGAAATTGTCTAAACCTACAAACCAAAATAAGTGTTTCCTCCTCTAATGAATTGTTTCCTCCTCTGCTGCCTATGTATTTTGTGCCTTTTTGGTTCGTTAAACTTATTGTTTTCTTTAAACAATATTCTAGTTTATTTTCTGCTTCTGTATTAAACAAAAAATACTTAGGGACTAAACAGTAGAGCCTCTGACTTTCCTCATAAACTTAGCTAGGGAAGAAGGAATATTACCAACATGTTTAAAAAAAGAGTAAAGTAATCCCTATTTTCAAAGGAGGCAGCAAGAAAGACCAGGGAATTAATGACCAATAACTGTTACAGGTGTCTTACTAGGAAGTCTAATGACAGACATAATACAAATTTTATAGAAAAATGCAGTACTTTGAATGATGCCCGGCATGGGTGTAGGAAGGGTAGATTCACTAATAAAAGCTGAATTTGTAGCATGTGTAACTAAGGCACCAGACCACAAAAGAAAGTTTGTGGCATGTTCCTTGACCTTTCAAAAGCTTTTCATTATGTATGCCACAACATATTATTAGAAAAGTGTAAGTGCTATGGTAACAGGGGAAAGCAGCCGATATCATAAAATAATTCATGGAAAAGAAAACATTGTGTAGAAAAAAAGAATGTGAATAATACTATTAAAAATGTCTACTCAAATCCTGAATTTGTTAAATATGGAGGTGCCTCAAAGATCAGTGCTTGGCCCACTACTTTTTTTTTATTTTGTATGTAAATGATATGCCCAAAACAGTAGGGCAAATGCTGCCATGTTTGCAGATGGCACTTAATTTATTGTAAGAATTTGTTTCATCAGAGGACTTACAAAAGCGGGCTTCTCTAAATATGGCAGACTGATACAATCATTTCAGAGGAAATAATCTTTTTATAAATGTGAAGAAAATCACATACATGCAGGTACATGCAAACAAAACATTTAACTTGAACAATATTACTGTCAAGGTTGGGGACTTTGATCTAAAACAGACAGAAACTTATGAATTCCTGGGTGTGACAGTGGTAGGTACTTGACATGGGAGAAGCACATAACAAACATTTGTGACAATGTGGGTTCAAGTATATTTCTAATGACAAGAATGTCAAGGACAATAAACACACAAACATTGCTAACAATGTACTATGTGCTGGTTAGTAGGATAAATTTATTGGAGTCCTCTAACTTACTGTAGTACTCTGCTCTGTCCAAGACAAAATGAAATTCAGTATGGAAGTTGAATAAGGTGGCTGCCTCCTATTTCTTGACTTTTGTTCAAGATGCAAGATTGCACATTAGGTAACTTTGTACACTGGAAACTGACACCTGTGGATCTGTATTTGCATGCATCTAAATTCAGTCACCCAGCCAAATGTAACACTGTTTTGAACACTTCTTTCCAAAACACTTGGGCCATACATGATCACAAACAGTTACCTATACCTCAGAGGGATTTTCCAAAGGAATGGTTACAGTCATACACAAATTAAGAAGACAATGCAAACAATGTGTGATACATTAATAATGCAAAAAGAGACCAAGCTACTTGTGTTTCTCTCATGTGTGGCCCCATCAACAGCAAACATTGCAAAGCTTCTGAAGAAACAAAATATTTTTACAACCACTGCAGAAGAATAGAGATTTAGCTTATCAATAATGTAGGAAAAGATAGATCATTACTTACGGTAAAGATGACACATTGAGTTTCAGACAGTTACAAGTAAAAGATACTTACACTTAAGCTTTCAGCCACAGCCTTCATCAGAAGAAGAAAGAGATGCACATACCATTCATTCACACAAGCAAGCACACCTCACACACACGACAGGTAACTCTGGCAGCTGGGACCAGAATGCAACTGTCACATGGAAAGCAATCTGAAGATGGTGGGGAAGGGTAAAGGGGAGCAGTGTATGGGTGGGGAGAGAGAGGAGTGCTGTCTGCCAGCATGTGGAGGGACTAGCTGCCAACAGGCACAGTGTCCGGAGGTTGTGTGGCAAGGAGGTAGGGAAAATGAAGCAAGAAAGGATAGAAGTGAAGAAAGATGGCCAGGTGTATTGTTAGAAGGTGGATAATAGTTGGGAGATGGAGTTAGTACAGAGGGGTAGAAATTATTGGGTGGGTGCTTTGGGGACAGTATGTTACACCAGGCTGAAACCAGAATAATTACAGGAGTGGAGAATATGTTGTAAGGATAACGCCTATCTGCGCAGTTCAGAGAAGCTGGAAGTGGAGGGGAGGATACATATAGCTTGGGTAGTGAAGTAGCCATTGAAATCAAGCATGCTATGTTCAGCTGCCTGTTGTGCCACAAGGTGGTCTACTTTGTCCTTGGCCACAGTTTGGCAGTGGCCGTTCATCCTGGTGGACAGATGCTTGGTAGTCATACCAGTATAAAAAGCTGTGCAGTGATTGCAGCAGAGCCGATATATGACATGGCTGCTTTCAGAGGTGGCCCAGCCTTTGATGGGGTAGGATGAGTCTGTGACAGGATGAGAATAGGAAATGCTGGGTGGATGGATTGGGCAAAACTTGCACCTGGGTCTTCCACAGAGATATGATCCTTGTGGCAAGTGGCTGGAATTGGGAATGGCATGGGGATGGACTAGGATGTTGTGGAGGTTGGCTAGGTGAGAGAACATCACTTCAGGAGGGGTGGGAAGTATATCGGGTAGGATGACCCTCATTTCAGGGCATGATGAGAGATGATCAAAGCCCTGGCAAAGGATGTGGTTCAGCTGTTTCAGTCTGCAGTGGTTTTGAGTGATGAAGGGGGCACTCATTTGTGGCTCATTCTTGGGGTGGTGAGAGGATTGGTGTGTGAGGGGAAATGGCATGGGAGATCTGTTTGCGAACCAGGTCTGGTGCATAGTGTGTGTCTGAAGGATCCAGTGAGTTTGCATTCACCTGGTGTCTACAGAATTCAGTGAGTGAGTGGGCTGATTTACACTGAGTGTACACAACCCTGTTTTGCAGCACAGGTATGTTTGCCTTGGCCAGAAAGGTAAATCAGTAATTGCTGAACAGAGCATGGATAAAAGCTGTATGTTTGATTTTGAGTGGATTGGAGTGCTATGCGTGGCCATTTGAGTTTGGAACATTGTAATAGAGAAAAACATCAAAATTAGGACCTATAATGGCCTCAAAAACAGCGCTGAGACTACCAATTGTGCTCTGTTTGTAACCAGTTACTGATGGCAGTATGCTGCAAGCAATCCCAGTCAAAAAACATCAAGATGGCACGACTGACCAATCATGCTGGCTTAAGTGCAGCAACATTATTCTTTGGCACTGGGAGGGGATGATGGTGAATTGAGAATGATCTGGGAATATTGTAGGATCTTGTAAGGGCTCTAAAGAAACTAGATTATCAAGGCAAAACAGCCAAAAATCTTGAACAGCACGTAGTTTAATAGAGGCGTGGCTTTGGTATAGATCTAAATTCACATATTCCAGCACATGGTAGCACTGATTCATTTATTCATTCATGCATTAACTCATCTGTCTCATGCCATGCAGCCCATCATGAATCAGTCAAGGAATACATTTAAAAAGTTAATCATTAATCAGCTAGCAACAATAGTAATTATAAAACACTATAGTTAAACTGTTAAAAACTGTTTCTGCTGAATTTAAGCTACATTTAACAACATGAAAGTAACAAAAATAACAATAACTTGAAAAAGAAGCTACTGCTTCCTCAGCTATATTAAATACAAGGTGTTCCATGTATCTGATGACAGCACATACAGGGTCATGTCTGCCGGCCTCTGGTGCCACACAGGCTGGTCAAATGGGATACCACGTATCCCTGTTAATGCCATGCTACTTGTCTTTTGGACAGTGTCATTTGAGCAGTGGAACAAACACTGTGAGTGTAGCAGTGAAGTCTGCTAACACAACAATGCAAGACCAAAGTATTCCATTCTACAGCGAGTGCCCATTTACAATTTGTATATGCATACAAAGTCCGCTCACAGTGTCTGGAGATTGTTTGAACAGAAGTTTACAGGTATTTGAGTTGTGATGCAATCCATAAATTAGTGAATAAATATTATGAAACAGGAAATGTTCATAACACAAAGCATAAATGATAATGTATAGTGCTCACAGAAGTTTGCATCGATGACGCTGCATGCTGCCTCAAAAATTCCCCTAAAATGTCTCTTAAATGTCTTTCACAGCAAATGCAAATTTCTTGCACATCTGTTAAAAGAGCTACTAGGGCTAAGGCCCTATAAAGTAGCTGTAGTGCAAGAACTTAAACCTGCTGATCCTGCACAAAGAGTTAGGTTTTGCAAATGGGTATTTAGACAAGTGCGTGATGGTGGAACAGATCCTTACCTCCATCTGTTTTCAGATGAGGCCTGGCTCCATTTACATGGATATGTCAATTCCTAAAACTGTTGACATTGGAGTGCTTAAAGATCATTCTGTTCCATGAGGAACCCCTTCATCATCAGAAAATATGAGTGTGGTGTGAAGTTAATGGTGACAGAGTAATAGGCCCAATTTTTTTGATGACACAGTTAACAGCGAAAGATATGTGCAAAACATTTTGCAACCATTTTTCAATGAACTGAGTGAAAGAGAATGAAGCTTCACATTTTTGAACAGGATTTGGCATGGGCTCACACAGCCAATGTTTCTTTGCATGCAATTCACAATGTGTTCCATGGTAGAATCATTAGTAACAATATGTTGGCCACTCAAACTCCCAATTTAACCATGTGTGATTTCTATTTGTGGGAAGCAATAAAGGATAAAGTGTGCACAACAAACCGGTACACATTACATGAACTCAAAGATAATGTCCACAAGTCAACTGATTCAATTTCTCAAAGAGAATTACATTGTGGGAGAATAATTTCTCGAGTAAATGTCAGAAATGCACAGAAAACAATGGCAGGCAGTTACAGCATTTCCTTACATGATTGGGTGAGTACAAAATTTAGTTCTCCAGTAGCAGGTGGGCGACATAGCATCTGATTTACCAGACAATGGAGCACTCACTGCCCACCATCTACCGTGCTGTGGGAGCAGCCATCAGATAATTGGAACACTCTGTAGTTACTAATTATCTGCTATTGCTAGCTTAATATCTGTGTGACCACATAGACATTTAACACAGAACAACAATTATCTATGTGAAACTGTTTTTATTATTATTAATATAATAATAATGCAGTGGAAAATTAGTGTAAAAATTCAATGCTCTTTGAAGAGGCCTGTGTGCACTATGGATGCAAAGTAAGTGTTCCTACTGCTTGCTTTTGGTGAACAAATACTTTCTTTATTTTAGTTACACAGCTCAGAGGGTATGAAAGTATGAAAAATGTGACAGCTCTCTGGTATTCTATCTAACACAATGGTACAAAGTACCCTTTTCACTGCTCTGTTTACTGTCTTTCAGACTATTATGTAGATGTAGATAATGCCAGGTGTAAAACATAGCTTCTTAATTATTTTATCTGTGTATTGACCTAGTTACAGATTTTTATCCGTATAAACACCAAGGAATTTTACATACATTTTCTTTTTAGTGTATTGTTGGCTATTTCTGGCATTTTGATATTTGTTTCAAACTGTGTAATATTAGTCTTTGTGATATTAATCTTAAATCTTGATGCCTCAGTTTTTCTGTTATTATTTATGATGACGTCTGGATCTTGCTGTCCAAGGAACACAATATTTTAGCATTTGAGATGTTGTCATCATCAGGTGTGTTTATGAACTGACTGCTCATGGCCAGAGCTGCACTTCTATATCCATGAGCTCCCACCACCCTCACCTTTGCCTCCCTCTCCTTCACAACTGTCTGTAACACCATTTTAAGTTTGCAGCCAGGGATGTATTCAATGCACAATGTGCTTGATGGTACTCTGCTCTGCCTGCATCAGAAGCCAGTCTGTTGTTGTTGTTGGCAGAAATCTCTTTTAACCTCTTAACCTACATGGAGGTATGGGTATAGTAACAACAGATGTGCCACAGACCTATGTTGGTAGTGATTAACATGTACATATAAAATGAAGGTGGACATAAAACCCCTCTGCTCACACATCAGCAGTTGGTTCATCAGCACACCTGATAATGGCAACATGGTTGTTTGTCAAAATAATGTGTCTTTTGGACATCAGGATCTAGTATTACACCCATGAACTATTCTCTCATCATCAACAGCATGAAAAAATCATGTACATCTACAGAGAGTGGATTTATAACTATGTAAAGAAAATAGTTCTGTGAAGTTATGTGGTGTCTGCTGTCAGTCGCTCCTTGTCATGATATTTCTTTGGAGAGTCTTCTAGCCATATACCAAGCTCCTCTATTGAAAACATTGCAGGCTCATGCATGATATTCCAGTAACATTACTTGATTCCATGAGCCACTGCTGCAAGTCTGTGCATTATTCTGAGAGCTCTCTGTGATGGAAGTTTTCTTTATTGATATTGGATCGATTGTCTTCATTCTGTAAAACCACAAGAGAATGCTGATAACACAGAGCACAGAGTTTTCCAATCATAGAGTCCATGCACTGTCCAGATGATAACCCCCATCCTGATTGGTAAAGTTCTCAGGACACTTAGTTCAACTGATCCTTCAATGATGCAGTCCCAAAATTAGCAATAGTGGTTTGCTGGTTTAGAGAAGATGAGTATCTCACTGGTGTTCCACAATGCACTCCTAAATGGCATGTGTGGTTTGCCCTATATAAAATTTTCCACTTACACAAAATTCTGTAAACACCTGTCAGATCAAGCTCCAAGTCCTCTTTGATCAATTCCAGAATCTGAAATATGACTGTCTAAGGACCTTATTAATAAGGCAGAAGTTTCCAGGACATCACAAGGAATTCTGAAACTGGGAATATTAAGTTCCACATAGCTGATGTTCTGTTGCAATTTTATAGAACAAAGATGATAGGTCTGATATCAGCCTGCACTGTGGAGAGCATTCAGAGAAATGCACACACTTGCAGCAGATGTATATGTGCTCAAATAATACATGCACACTGTCTCCTCTTAAATATAGGAGTGTGGTCTACCTTCAGAAGTCTACAGCTGAAAAATTACCCTATTATAAGATGGAGTTTTTATCCAAATTCATAATTCTAAAAATACAGGGTCATCTTATATTTGCAGTTTGCTGCCAATTTCAGCATTTTTATGTTCTGTAATGGATTAATGTAGGCATTGTCATATATTTACAGATCAAGTTTTGGTGGTTGAGGTCATGTGCAGATTTATTTTGAAGAATGGAGAAAGGGCTGGAGTGTGAACAGTGACACCACCCTGACTGAGAACTACCAGAGATCTCGAAAAGGTAACTTTGCTGCTAAGAGCACATTTCTCTAGTCTCACAACAATTCAACAACAGTACATTTCATTATTTGCTATTACATCATTCATTTAATCTAGTGCCTACATTTATTACTGCTAGATGTTTTATGTGGTCAACACTGTTCTGTATGTACTCCGAATTCTGAAATTTCTTCCGTGACAATCACAGTTAGACTCATCAGATATATTATTCTATGTGTGCGCATGCAGACACACACACACACACACACACACACACACACACATGCTCACATGTGCATGCACATTGAAAGGGACACCCTCCTCTGACATTACTTTTCATCAACAGAAGTAGTTGATACTAGAAATATCTTTGAATTAGAATAGGTAAATTTTATCTCAGCCATTTTCCTAAAAGAATTTCGTATGATTTTGTACACGATCTATTACATTTCAGGCTAAAATCTGTAAAACGAAATTAGTTTATTTTCTTTGTTACAATTGATATGTACTGGTTCTGAATGTACAGTTGAAATTATTTTCTTTTATAAACATTTGAAATTACAAAATATTTGGCACATTTAAAATTTCTGTTATTAATTATGCAATTTAGTACTGTTTATTATGCTTATTTCTGGATTCATTTATAAAAGAGAATTTGTAAACCCTTTAGAATATTGTTAGTACTGCAGAGTGAAGTAATAGTGGGCATGCCTCCAATGTGATCAGACATGTTTTTGTTTTTCGGAAGAACAATGTAAATTTCGGCTTTGTTAATGTGAAAATTCAAAAAACAATGTGAAACAGAAAAATGTGAGAGAATAAATTATCATGAAGAAAATAAAAAATTTGTACAGGATTACTTCAAAATTATTTATGTCAATTGGAACCATGAGATCCTAAAATATCAAAATTTCAGCTTCAAGAATCAGCCCCTAGATGTGAAGAATTGGAGTCAACTATGAGAAAAGAAGATTGTAAATCTTACTCCTCTCAAAGTTTATTAAAAGAGTTAACCATAAAGACAGTGACAATCAAAAAATGATGTTAGGGAGGGGCAGATTACAACACGCACATGCATGCCTCTGCATCTAGATGCTGCTGACTGGATACATGATCCTGCATTTTGGCAGGTGCTCTAGATTGTAATAGGGGTTATGTCAGGCGGTGTGGGTAGAGGGAGAGAGAAGTGGGAGGCAGGGGGAGGGATTGGAAGTGCTTGGCTAATGGCTATACGGAAGGCAGTCAGTTTACTGGCTATGAATGCGAGAGGGAGGGGTGATAGGTGCATGGGCTAGGCATGTGATGCGCAGTTTTTGGAGACAGTGAGAAGTGGCAAATGTGAAGGGACATTTGGTCCTGAATATGGGAGGGAGTGACAGGGTGGAGAAAGGAGAAACTGTTGGGTGAAGGGTGTGGGGACAGTGGATTACTGGAGATTAAGGCCAGGACAATTTTGGGAGCAGAGGATATGTTGCATGGATAACTCCCATTTCCAAAGTTCAAAGAAGCTGGTGCTGTAGGGAAGGATCAAGATGGCCTAGGTTGTGAAGCAGCCATTGAAACTGAGCTTGTTCATTCAGCTGCATCTTTATGTTCCTCGAATTTTAATGGAAAATCTCTGATGATGGTGTAGCCAAATGGTGTAATAAATAAAGACAATTTTAATATTTATCTAGATTGTTCTATTCACAATGAATGCAGACTTGTACAAGAAATTCAAGTCATTTGTTGATAGAGGTTTTAGAAAATAGAGTGGCCACTAGTTATGCCACCTACCATAGCAAATTGGATTATATGTGGTGCAGTACTGTGTTTATGCATATCACAGGCTGCAGTCTGCACTGATCACCTTCCGATACAGCCAACTAACACAATAAACATGTTCATGTTCACAGAATGAAGAAGAACCTCAGGCATTGCACACCTGTTGGAGCACATCACCATAAATATTAATGTAAGTATATGGAAAAATTCATTCTTTTTGTTTAAGATTCTCATCAGGTTCTTTTCTTTTGGCAGTATAAGTTTCCAGTTCTTCAAGCACATCAAGATACTGTCCATTGTTTGCTCTTTGCAAAATCTCCATGTTCTTATGATTTGTTCATAAATGTGCCCCTAATGCAGTTTTACTTTGTGGAAGTGTATTTTCATTGAAGTGAGTTTCAAATGTTCAACCCATCTGCCCAATATAGTTTTGGATGTCATCATAAGTTATTGAAAGTTATCATAAGTTATCTGATAAACACTGGAATGTAAGTACTTACTCTTTCTCTTTGAGATGTTCTGCTGAATCTTGGTCCCATCCAGTTTCTTATTTTAAGTTACTTTTACTTAAGGACATTTCAATACCATCAAAAGTTGTGCCACAGTATGTTATGCTGATAAGTGTGAAAGGTCGCTACATATGTCTAACATAAAAGTAACATCAAGGATCAGAAATATGTTGGAGCTAAGGGTTTGTCATAAAATTTCACAGGGAAAGAATAGGTATTTATAGTATCAAACAATGGAAAATCCAGGATGGAATGTAACAATACTAGAGAAGAAAAGTTGCTACTCACCAGATAGCAGAGATGCTGAGTCACGATAGGCACAATAAAAAGATTCACACAATTAAAGCTTTCGGCCATTAAGGCCTTTGTCAGCAGTAGACACACACACACACACACACACACACACACACACACACACACACATACACTCACAGCTCTCTGAGATTGCAGATGTGTGTGCATGTATGTATGTGTGTCTACTGCTGACAAAGGCCTTAATGGCTGAAAGCTTTAATTGTGTGAATCTTTTTATTGTGCCTATCGCGACTCAGCATCTCTGCTATGTGGTGAGTAGCAATTTTCCTTCTGTGGTATTATTTATAGTATCATGCTTATAAGATAACATGTGACACGTGATGAATACCAAAAGAACTGTATTGGACAGATGAACAGAATATTTAAAACTTGCTACAATGGGCATATACTGACGAAAAGTAAAACTGCATTAGGTTCACATAAATCAACAAATAACCATCAAATCACTAGTACTGACAATAACATGGAGATTTTGCACAGAACAAACATGAGACTGTATCTTGACATGCTTGAAGAATTAGAAATTGGTACTATCAAAAGAAAAGAACCTGACAAGAATCTTAATAAACAGGATGAATTTTCCCATGATGTTTATGTGGTATCTGTTCTGTCAGGACATGTCTGAAAGAACAGACACTATTTTGATCCTGCAGCCATTGATTTCAATCAATGCCCACTTGCAGCCAAATGCCTGTAGCTCCTTTGTGTCTTTCTCATAATGCTTACTTAAATATCTATGATTATGTGCTCCAGTAGGTGTGTGATGCCTGATGTTCTTCCTCATTCCAGAAACATTAATGTGTTTATCTCATGTTAGCTGGCCATGTTGGAAGGTGGCTGGAGCAAGTTGCAGCATATGACTTACATAAACACACTACTACATCTCTTGCCACGCAACAAGTTATGGTAGGTGGTGTACTCTAGAGGTCACACTGTTTTCTTAAACTATCATAACTTAACATCTTTGTTAATTTGTAGTAATTGTTTCCTAAAGGTTATAGTTATTTTTGTAACTATATTCCTTTCTTCCTTTAGCAGTAAGAATTCTCAGAGCATTTTTAATTTTATTTTTTAAAATGAAGGCAAATTCCTAAAGTTTACTTTCATGGATGGAGGATTTGAGATATGCAAATTAGGTATGTTTGTTAATTTTGCACTGTCTTTTAAAATATACAAACAAGAACAAAAATGTATGATGCAGAGTGTAATGTGAGGTAATTTACTTCATTTGTTGTTTTCTGTAATGCACTCGTTCGTGTTGAAATGTATTACATTAACATATCATTTAAACCTTAATATTTATTAATGATTTTCATTTTACTTTGTAATGAGGGAATCTTTTTTAAAATGCCTCAATGTATTATGATGTATGTATGCACACATAATGTGACTATATGGAATTTTTTCCCATGACATCGTTGTATTCCATATTAGCTTTACACAACAGTTGTGTACTACAGTTACTGCCAACAAAATGCAGTTGGCAGTAGGTACATGTGGATTCATAATATTCTGTTATTATTTGTAAAACCTTATACATCACAAACATACACACATCTGCCCAAACTCTTTGCCTTTACAAATGTCTGCTTGTGTCTGTGTATGTGCGGATGGATATGTGTGTGGGTGCGAGTGTATACCTGTCCTTTTTCCCCCCTAAGGTATGTCTTTCCGCTCCCAGGATTGGAATGACTTCTTACCCTCTCCCTTAAAACCCACATCCTTTCGTCTTTCCCTCTCCTTCCCTCTTTCCTGATGAAGCAACCATTGGTTGCGAAAGCTTGAATTTTGTGTGTATGTTTGTGTTTGTTTGTGTGTCTATCGACCTGCCAGCGCTTTCGTTTGGTAAGTCACATCATCTTATACATAGTCTTTGTAATACACTCTTTTAATTTTTATTGTTGCCTTTTTTCTTGTTCCAATGTAGATCTGAAGAGGGTCTGCAGAACAGACTGAAAACAGTAGTTGGTAGTAAAAAGTTGTGAAGCAGGCGGCGTCTGTTTATTAATTATTCCATCAAGAAAGTTGTTCACCCTCTCACAGCAGACACAGCAAGGTACAAGAACTGCACCACAGAAAAATAACGTTTTGCCTTTCAAGAGTGCAGCCCTCTGTTAGATGTGAGTATTCTAGTGCTCAAAGTATATAAAAGTAATGGTACATTGCTCATGCCACAGAAGGGCTACATAAATAAGGTTAATATCTTATAATATGACTCAGTGTATAACAGGATTGACAAGGATCTCACTAACCTTGTAATGAAGAAAAGTTTTGGTACTTTTGATTACCAGTTCTCTGTCTGACGGGAGATTACCACGTGACAGAGACCACATAGATCAGTTCCACCTATGTTGAATGGGCTTCAGAGAGTCACAAATGAGGCATGCCTTTACAACAGACTGTGAGCAATATTAGAGCATCTCCTGATAGCAGGGCTGGCAGGAAATCTGCATACTTTCTGGTCACAGTGTCCACACTTAGCATATGTGTAAATAGGGAAATGGTACTGTCACTGCTCATTTAGCATATGTCTCTAAGCACAGATGTCACTGCTTCACTTTACCCAGTAGGTCAGATACACTGTACCTGGGGCACTCTCATCTCTTTTCAAAATGTGTAATGCAATCGTGGGAAGATATCATGTTATTCCACCGTGCTATCAACAAATGTCGCAGTTCTAAAACATAACGTAAAAACAAATTTGCATAAATATGCCAGATTGGTTTTGCTGCCCCCATCAGGTACCCAAATACCCTTCATGGCAAGGGTATCAAAAATGTCTCTCAATGATTAAATGATAATTTTTAAGCATGTAAGTGTACCTTGAACAACCAGTTTAATATCAAATTTTTCAAATAACAATGTTTGCGATGTTATATGGAGCAGGATGAGGCACAGTTAGTAAATAACAATTTTCCTCTCTGTGGGACACCACCTTGATGAAGCACTGTCCGTGCGGGTGGAGAGGCTTGTGTATCTGCATGAAGCTGAGGGCTATGCCGAAAGTAGAGGACCTACTGCCGGAAAGGCCTCAGCCAATGGATTAGACTAAGAGTGTCCCACAATGTCCCATCTTCCCTATCCACTCCTAGTCCTGCCCAATTCCCTTTCCTAACCCAAGGTGTGACACAATCCGTGCCGAGGGGTGCATGGCACATGGGAAGATGTCGCAAATGGAGCCTCAGGGATACTGGGCGACCTCCCTGAGTAAGTAGCCTTACACCACATGGGGTATTCATGGTGTGGACCGTGTAGATCCCCAGATCTTGTGGGACCAATATGGACATGGTTAAAGAAAATAAAGAAAAACAAACTGAGGGGCAAACTGAGACATCAAAGACACCCAAACATCGCGTTCAGGGTCGATGGAAGGCATTCCCACTACTGAATCAGGGTCTAGACGTGAGCCAGAAGTGGGAACAGTAACCGAGGAGTTGGATCAGATCAAGATTAAAGCCTTGTCTGGGGCCCAGAGGAGGAAACTACTCAGGGAACAGAGGAGAAAGAAGGGAAAGAATGGCTTCCTAAAGACAAGTGGAGAGAATTAAAGGGACTTGAACCTAAGACCCCCAAGAAAAAATTGTCTCAGGTTGAAGGGGATACGCAGACCCCACAATGTCAAAGACAGGCAGCAAGAGGATAAGGGAGGAATCTAACACTCCCTCCTCACTGAATAAGCGAGCCCAGAAAAAACCAAGGCAAGAAATAGGGAAACAGACCTATAGTACTGCAGTCTCAGTTCTTAAGATGGCAGTTATCCAGGAAGGCTATCCATTGGTGGCCATCACCTCACAGTAGGAGGAATCTGTACAGATGGCCCTCTTTGGAAAGATTGGGGGATGCGGGAGGGGGGAGGGGGGAGGGGGGAGGGGGGAGGGGCACGCTGGTCCAGGACCCAACTTCAGGAGAGTCTATCTAGATCATGGTGCCCTCCTTTTTGTCTGTGAGGGGGTGCACATGGTGGAATGGTTTAAGGACAAGGTGCCCATGATATCCCCGTGAGAAGATGTGAAGCTGCTAGTCAAGACAGCAGCGGAACGCCTTAAGAGTGCAAAGGTATCAATATGGGTACCAAAGATCCTTAAGGATGTCTCTACTAAGACTCTGTTTGAGAAAATAGGGGCTCAGAACCGAAAGTCTTGACAGAAGACAGAGAGTGATCAACCAGAAGGTTGTACCGGAAGGACGAACCCTGGCAGTGGAGGTCAGAGAGAAGTCCCTGAAGGTGATGAGAGAGCAGGACCTTAAATTGTTTTTAGGGTTCTCGCAGGTCACCGTCAGGGTTCTCAAAGACAGTGATGGCAGCAAGACAGAAACTGGTGGTGCTGCAGATTAATCTGCAGCACAGTAAAGGGGCCTCTGCTGCCCTGAGCCTCTGCCTGGGGAGGCAGGAAATATATGTGGCCCTGATACAAGAACCCTACTTATATAAAGGGGGCGTATCAGGCCTTGGTGGCACTGGAGGTAAGCTGATTTATGCTAGAAATCTAAGAAACTTCTGAACATGCATCTGTGTTAGAAATGGAATTTCTTTCATGCCAATGATGGATTTCTGCTCCAGGGATCTAGTGACCATTAAAATGCAGCAATGTGAGGAAGGTATCATGAGGGAAATTATTTTGGCCTCAGCATATCTTCCTTATGAAGACAGCTCTCCTCCTCCTTTGGAGATGAGGGGACTGGTAGAGGCTTGCCATTGGAAAGGTAATCAACTGCTGGTGGGATGCAACACCAATGCCCACAACCTAGTGTGGGGCAGGAAGGACACCAACAGTAGAGGTGAGTACCTTCTTGAATTTCTTTTAGCTAACAACTTGGAGGTCCTGAACAGGGGCAATGAAAGTACATTCAGGAATAGCAGAAGGGAACTTTTGGTTCCATGATGATGGGCAGCTATGTCAGACAATGGCACGTGGTGTTAGAGCCAACCTCATCGGACCACATGTATATTAAATTCAAGATTGAAATGGGAATCAGACTGACCATGATCTATAGGAATCCCAGTAAAACAGACTGGGAGACATATAGAAGGGACCTTGACTTAGGCTTATTGGAAATTAAAACCTCAATAAGGAATCCAGCAGAGTCTGAGGAAGTAGCAGAGGCTGTTACCTCTGCCATAGTGGCCTCATATCAGGACAACTGCACAAATAGGAGTGTGCCTTGGTGCAATAACAACTTGGAAATTCAAAGAAAACAGGTACAAAGACTGTTTAACATTGTGAGAAGTAAAGGACAATGGGCTAAATATCGTTAGGCCCTTGTTAACTACAACATTGCAATCAGACAAGCAAAGAAAACATCCTGGAAGGCATTCTGTGAGGAAGTGGAGAAAATGGTTACTCAAGTCAGACTTCACGGAATCCTCACTAGAGTACCAATCAATCCAGGAGGTACGCTGAGGAAGGAAGATGGGGAATATACAAAGACAGCACATGGGATGCTGAAACTGCTCCTCAAAACTCACTTTCCTCAATATGCTCTGCCAGACAACACAGATCATAATGTGATCCCGGAGAGACAATGGTTCTCAGGCACTCAAAGAGAGGACTGGGAATCAGCCAAGGAGCATGTAGATTTTAATAAAATCCAGTGGGTGGTGGGAACATTCCCACTGGTCAAGTCACCTGCCCATATGGAATTTTCCCAGCTCTCCTGCAACAGGCAGGAGAGACTCTCATAAAAGTCCTATGCAGGTTATTCAGGGTTAGCCTAGCAGTAGGGATCATTCCCAATGCTTGGGGGGCAGTGAAGGTTGTCTTCATTCCAAAGCCAGGGAGAATTGATCATACCAAGGCCAAGGATATGAGACCAATCAGTCTGTCCTCCTTCATTCTGAAAACATTGGAAAAACTGGTAAATGTATATGTTGGGGAGAGGAGGCTAATTAAGGCCCCTCTACATTCAGACCAACATGCATATCAACCAAGTAAATCATGTGAGACAGCTCTCCACCAACTTGTTGGGAGGCTGGAGGAAGCACTTCACTTCCAAGAAATAGCCCTCTGCATCTTCCTGGATATTGAGGGTGTCTTCAGTAACATGACCTACAATTCCATGGTAAGGGCAGCATGACCTAGAGACCACTATACGTAGGTGGACCAGGGCTATGCTTAGTGGAAGGAAAGTAGAGGCTACCATGATGAATGAAAAGATGGTAATTAACACCACTAGAGGCTGCCCACAAGGAGGAGTTCTGTCCCCTTTATTGTGGAATCTAGTGGTGAACGAACACATCGAGGAACTAAATTCCAGACAGTGCTTCTGCCAAGGATATGCTGATGATCTTGTCATAGTAATACTTGGCAAATTTACTGATACAGTTTGAAATATGGCACAAGGAGGATTGGACATTGTGCAAAATTGGTGCATTAAACAGGATCTGAGGGTTAATCATAAGAAGACTGTCGTGGTGCCATTTACAAAGAGGCATTCCAACGCTCAAATTGGAATCTAAAGCTCTTCAATGAAACTCTACCCGTGAAGGGGATAGTGAAATATCTAGAGGTAACCTTAGATGAGAAACTAATGTGGACCCCTCACATTAAGAGTATCTGCTCTGAGGCAAAAAGTGCTCTAATGAGTACTAGAAGGGCTTGTGGTAAAAACTGGCTCCTAAGCCCCCGAGGTATGCACTGGATATACAGCACTGTGGGTAGACCTAGGATTTCCTACAGGGCTGTAGTGGGGTGGAAGAAGGCAGAACAGCGAGTTGCAGCTAAGGTGCTAGCTAAGGTTCAGAGACTGGCCTGCTTGGCCAAAACGGGTGGAATTAGCAGCACACCAACTGCTGAGATGGAAGCCATGCTGGACATGTGTCCACTAAACCTTTGAGTCAAGATGAAGGCAGCAGCTGGGGGATACAGACTTAAAACTGGCAAAAACTGGATCTCATTGGGATATCCAGAATCACATACTAACATAGTGAGTGAGGTAAACATAGTAATAGCTGGGGAAATGCCTGCCAACTATATAATAACTCCCAACTGCTTCAACAAGCCTTACATTATAGTAATTGGAAGCAGGGAGCAGTGGGAAAAAACAGTTCGACACTGTATGGGGGATATTGTTTGGTTCACTGATGGGTTGAAATCAGACCAAGGCAATGGGGCAGGGGTATTCGGGGTTCAGCCAAGACTGGAGGGCATCATCTCTCTAGGGAAACTGGCCTCTGTATTCCAAGCTGAAATTACTGCAATCAGGGCATGTGTGAAGGAGAATATGCATAGGTGCTACAATGACTGTAGCATCTACATCTATTCAGACAGCCAGGCAGCCCTGAAATCACTGGCAGCTCCTGCAACAAGATCTAAGCTTATTGCAGAATGCCACAGGGCTCTGGTGGAGCTAGGGGGAAGCAATAGGGGAAACCTAGTGTGGGTCCATGGCTACTCAGGTATCTGTGGAAATGAATAAGCCAACAGAGTAGCCAGGATGGGGGCAACAACTCCATTTATTGGACAGGAACCTGTCCTGACAATCACCAAGGCAATGATAAAACTAGAACTATGGAACTGGCTCAAGAAATAGCACATAGAATATCGGACCAAGGTCCATAAACAAAAACATGGTAAGGTAATGATACCCAAATCATGTTTTAGAAGAAGCTCTGTAATCCTGATATTGAACAGGAAAGAGATCAAACTCATGACTAGACTGATGACTGGCCACGGGAATTTCAAAAAACACCTACACACAATGGTATAATGGACGAAGACCCTAAATGAAGGATCCGTCATGAGGGTGAAGAAATCTTTGAATGCATGGCATTGGAGAGCAAAAGATACAGAATCTTCAGGACAACTAGACCTGAAGAAATTGTGTCTACCAAAAAATGGGTAAAGGGACTCCTTGCACTATTTAAGGGCATTGGTTGGCTTTACTAGATATAAACGGAGCAATACCGCACAATAAACTCGGTTTCATTGTGGGCAGTGGCAGGTTAGACCTAAGCTGTTTTAGCTTCCTGTCAAAATCAAATCAAATAAAATAACAATTAGAAAAAGAAAGAAATTTGAAACCTGTTTATCATTAGTGATGAGAAATAATAAAGTTAATGTTGGGCACCAAAGCATGGCACATTGATAAACACAAGTAGTTGCAAAGATTTTCATCACTAATACTCGATCGAATCCTTGATTTATTCATTTTCATTATGGAGAAACATCTCTCTCACACACAAGTAGATCTGAACATGTACATAGCTCTCGCAGCTTCACGATGCAGGTGTGGAAATTATTGATGTGGAAGTTTTCATAGAATTCTTCTGTACTTTGTACTACAAAGAACTGGTCTTTCAGCCATGTACTGCACCGAAGGTTAATCAGTTCTATATGTAGATGATTTGGAGCATCTTCAACTAATACTGAAATTGGCTGTGCAAAGCTATGAATGATAGGAGACACACCCGTAACATCTACAAATCATGCTTAAAATTGTTTCTTAATTTTTACAATTATTGACATGTATTCTTGAAATCTAGCACTTTTGTGGACCAAACCAATGGTAGGGAAATGTGCAGTGTTTTCAGAAAACAGTTGGCTCTCCAAAAGATCAAGCTTCCTTTCAAAAGTATTTACTTTTCCCGTCATGTCAGTAATTAAATTATTTTCACCTTGCAAAGTGACATTCATGCTCGACATAAAAGTTTTCTGGGTTTGGTACCGCGACATTCATGTTGTTCATGTGAGACATAATGTCCATGAGAAATGCTGGGTCTGATATCCAGCAAGGATTTTCTAATTTTGGTTCACTCTTGCTCTTCTTATACTAAGGCTAAATGTAGGTCAAAAAATCTTTTCAGCATTTTACCTCAACTGAGCCAGTGTACTTCAGTACAATAAGGTACGTCCCATACTCCTCTCCTAATTCCTCCAAGAACTGCTGAAACTGGTGATGCATAAGCCCATGTGTTTTCAGTATGCACAATAATTTACATGACATTTTCCAACATTACTGATTTTGCACAAATCATCTCTTAATTTAGAATGCAGTGAGTTCCATATAACATCTCTTCTGTGTGTGCCAGCTTTTTGCACATCAACTATGAGTCCTTTCTGATGGCCTTGCACTGTCAGTGCTCCAGCCATGGTCACTGAGATTAACCACTTCCAGTCTGTATTAAAACCATCAAATGCTTGCTCCACAGCTTAGAGTAAGTCTACACCTGTTGTAGTCCCCTTCAAAGGCACTAAGTCTAAAATGTAATCTGCTACATGCTGTTACACACAGACTGTTATCGACACCTCATATGTATATCACTGCCTGAGCTGTATCTGTAAGATCTGGTGCTTCATCCAGCACAACAGAGAAAGCAACGAAGTCCTTAGACTTATTTATTAACTGCCTGTGTACATCACTGACCATAACACCTAAATGTTGTGGTACTGTTTGCTTGGAGAGGCCAATTTCTTGAAACCTGCTAATGTTCATGGGACATAAAAGTTCTGCAGCATCAATGTGCAGTCTTTTACACTCTCCTCTTTGGAAAACACTTACCCAGATCTTGCTATTCTGAAGGCAATTTTGAAACTTGCTCACAGTGCACATGTACTGTGATTTTCATTCTGGAAGACTGAAAATAGTAAATTGTACTCTAAAACAGATATAAATGTAACATGAGAAGTAGAAGCATTCAAGATGAAACAATTCTTATGACTCATTAAAAACTGTTGATGTGCCTCATCCATTTTCTTGAGTGCACTTAATTTGGCTTGCCATTCTTCACTGTTCAGTAGACTTCATTCTTCTTTATGAAATGAGTTGTAGTGTCTTTCAGTCATGAACCTGCACAGTCACCTATTATTTGGTGTCATAGCAAACACTGAGTTTCCACTTACTGCTGTAAAGAAGAATTGCCATTCTCACTCTTGTTTAAATGACTGAGAACACAGATCTCCTGGTCCTTGCGTTTTTTTGCAATACTTGCCATTTATCAGCATGTGTCATGTAAGGAATGGTCACCAGAGGCAAGCAAGACTGGGCGTGCTTTGGTACTCCTGGTACAGCAAAAATAAGGAAGTGGAACTGTCGCCGCTAACTTGATATACATGTCTAATCACAGATGTCGCTGCTCCACTTTGCCTGCTGGCTCAGATGTGAGTACCTGTGCCATACTTCCACACTTTTGCACAGTGTGCAGCGTTTGGCCAGCCCTGCCCTATGGTTTGGCTAGATACTGGGCATCTTTACTCAGCAACATTGTTGGCAAGTGTCCATGTCAATGATAAGTCTACTTATTTTATCTGTGGAATTAGGTCACTTGAACAACACAGACTTATTAGTCAGTTTTGATTGTCTCTCTCTCTCTCTCTCTCTTTTTTTTTTCAAAAGTGCCTTTGATGGACTTGATGCATTTCATCAGCAACAGGTTTGAGAATAACATAACAGCACTGTTAGAGTACACATTCTCATCAATATATATTTTTTTTCAGAAAGAAAAAGAACTTTTAGATAATTTGGTAGTTTTGTGATGGGGATTCCCTTGTCTCTGGTACCGTGCACCACGGAATTTGAATCCCCGCCAGACATCATGGACGTCGAAGACCCCTAAAGGTCTGTGCACCATCGCGCCATAAGCTGTGGCGGCGTGCACCTCCTGGCCCGCATTTAGAGTGAGGGTGCCACAGTGGAACACGTGGTTGCAGCAGCCAATAGCAGCATCCCCAATAGCGTACTTAAGCGCCTGCCTCTAGCTCAGCCTGCCTGTCTAACCTTGCATGCGTATCAGGACATATCGCCTCGCCTTAGACAGCGTATTTACTTTCGTGTTTTGTTTACGAGTGGACGTGGTTGTCTAGTTAGGTTTTCTTGACTCTGTTGTTTCATTCTTGTTGTTGTCGTAAGGTCCTTTGTTGGTCGTGTCCGTCCTCTCCTGTTGTGTTGTTGTTCGCAGGCTGCTCCACGGGTCCTGCCGCATTTTCCGTCTCTTCAACCCTGCAACTGTTCCAGTCGCCATTACAACATTCTGGTGATGAGGTAAACGGTGGTCGTTGTTGGTATGGAGGCAAAGTTGGTCTGTCTGCTGGAGCAACAGCAGCAGCTCATGCAGCAGCATCAGCTCCAGTTAGACATCTTACAAAAGTCACTGCAGTTGCTAACGGACAAAGTCGATGCCCGGGACGCATTACCACAACAGCTTCAGAGTTCTCGGGTGGCCAATGCTTTCCCACATCCACCATCGTTTCCACCCTTTAATGACACTAACAAGGATGGGGAAACCTACTTACATTAGCTGAAACAACATTTCACAGCTTTTCAAGTCATGGACGACTCCTTGCAGCGGTCATTGTTTTTGTCTTGGGCCTACCCGGAAACGTTCTTTCTTCTCCGCAAGTTGGCACCATTGTCCGATCCTGTGGCTCTCTCTTTCCAGAAGATCTGCCTTTTGCTGACAAACTATTATTCCCAACGCTAGCACCTGGTCGCCTCTCAGCTGGAGTTCCACCAGTACTATAAACATCCTGGTCAATCGTGTTGTTCCTGGGTCACGGACGCAGGGTCTCAGCTGTCGATGCGATTTTACATGCACCAATCAGCATTGTAAGGTTCTTATGCAGACTCCCAGATCTAGGATGTGGTGGTTCAGCTGGCTCCTGCGTTTGAGGTCTGTACTGCGGCATTGAAATTCAACAACCCCTCCTTGTAGGAGATTTTCCGCATTGCCCACATCTTTGAAATTGCTCAAGCGGCTAACAAGCATCTTATGGCGTGACCACAGGTGGCGGCAATCACGGCGTCATGGCGGGTTCCGCCCTCATGATGTCGACGTGGCCCAGCTGACAGAGGCCAGTGCCGTCAGGACCCCTCATTGTCTGACGTCTCTATGGCATAGGCGCCTTCGGTCGCCCCTCATCACCGGTCGTGCGGCCCACTTCCATCTTGCCCACAGTGCTTTACTGCACATTCACAGGCTGAGTGTCCCCACTGCTGTAAAACGTGCATGCTGTGCAACAAAGAGGGCCACATCTGATCGGTTTGTTGTAGTCGCTCGACTCGCTCCAGTCCTGCCCCGCCTGGGCCTCAAGATACAGTCCATGCTCTGCAATCGGTCATCTGACAGGATGACCCATCAGTGTGGAAGCTTTTCCTCATGCTCTACATTTTCACTGAGGATGTCATTTTTCATGTTGACACTGGGGACACCGTCTCCCTGATTAATATGGCAGACATACACCCGGCTGGGCTCTCCTGAGTTTTCACCTCCCTCTCTCTGTTTGGTCACCTACGGAGACGGTTCCATTTCCCTTTGATGGCCGTTCATCATCCAGGCGGCATACAAGTGTGTTCCCCAGCTCCTTACCGTCTTTGTTGTTGACCATCCATCGGCTTCGAATATTTTTGGCTTGGATGCGTTTCAACTTTTTGGCTTTTCAGTTTGTGATGAAGTTAAGGTCGTTTCCATGGCTGTTCCCTTTCAGGACTTGAACGATCTGTGCTCCGCTTTTGCGTCATTGTTTGCACCAGATCTTGGATGTGCTTCCGGCTTTCAGGCATACATCACCCTATGGCCGGATACACAGCCTTGCTTTTTCGAGGCCCGGCCCCTCCCGGTGGCCTTATGGGCAGCGGTCAGGCAGGAACTTGATCAGCTCCAGACCGCTGGCATGCTGGAGCCTGTAACTTACAGAGCATGGGCGACACCACTGGTGGTCATATGGAAACCCCAGTTGATCCCTTCAGCTGTGTGGGGACTTTGGTACTACAGTCAATGCTCAGTCCTTCACTGAAACCTACCCCATTCCCCAACAGGAAGACCTTCTTGCCAAGCCTGCCGGGGGAGAGTATTTTTCCAAGATCGACCTGGCTGAGGCATACCACCAGTTGCCCTTGGATGCCGAAACAGAGAACATCATGGTTATCAACATGCCTTTCGGATTGTATAAATACAAGCTCCTACTCTTTGGTGTCACTTCATCACTGACCATTTTCCAGCAATTCCTGGAGCAGCTTACACAGCCTATTCCTGCCTGCGTGAATTATCTGGATGACATCTTGGTCACAGGGCATTCCCGCCAGGAACATCTTCAAAACCTCAGCACCTTATTTCACATTCTACAGTCTGCTGGTTTACACTGTCGGCTGGACAAGTGTTGTTTTTTTTTTCAACTGGAAGTGGAATACTTAGGCCACTGGCTTAGCAAAGATGGCATTAATGTCCGGCCAGTGAGGCCCTTCCTCGTCCCAAGGACTTATCTGAACTGCAGGTGTTTTTGGGCAGGTTACTTATTAGCTTAAAGTTCTTGCCCCAGGCTGCCTCCATTGCTCAACCCCGCAATCACTTGCATCGCAAAGGGGTACCTTTTCATTGGACTCCTGCCTGTGTTCAGGATTTTCTCCATTTAAAGGCGATGCTGAAGTCCTCCCCTTGCCTTACTCCCTTTTCTCTGGACCGCCCCTTGGTTGTGGCGGCAGAGCATCGGCATGTGGCATTGGGGCCATCCTTGCGCACTGGGATGCCGATGGCTCCGAACAGCCCATTGCTAATGCCTCTAAGACGTTGACCCCAGCACAACGGAACTACTCCCAGATTGAAAAGGGGGCTCTGGCGATCGTCTCCGCCATCCAAATATTTCACACCTATCTCTTTGGGGTAAAGTTCACCCTCCTGATGGACCATAAACCCTTGGTTACACTTTTCGGACCCCACACTCACCTTCCAGAGTGGACAGCTCAACATCTCCAGTGCTGGGCTTTCTTTTTACATAATTACACTTACACCATCTGGTATAAGCCCAGCGCCCACCATGCTAACGTAGATGCTTTGTCACATCTCCCAGCTGGACCCGATCTTGCCTTTGACCAACAGGAGGTCCTCTGCTTTCACATTGTTTCTGCCTGCCAGGATGCCCTGGATGGTCTGCCTCTTATGGCTGCTCACATTGCTGCGACTACCCGCCCCAACCCTGTCTTGCGGTAGGTTCTCAACTACATGGTTCACGGGTGGCCATCCTACATTACTCGTTGGATATAGTCCGATTTGAGCCCCTGGTGCCACCTGTCCCACAGGCTCTACATGGTCAATGATGTCCTTCTGTTGGCCACAGAGTTGGATGGCCATCGGGTGGTCATCCCTCCGGAATTGCGGCTTCGGGTGCTAGGTTTGTTACACCGCTGGCACTGGGGTATGTCCCGTATGAAAGTTTTGGCTCACCAGCATGTGTATTGGCCTGGCATCGATGGCGATATTGAGCGCCTGGTATGTGGGTGCACTGTCTGTGCGCATCACCAGGCGGGTCCCCCTCAGTCAGTTGCACCCTGGCCTGTGCCTCGCCAGCCCTGGGATCACATCCATATCAATTTTGCAGGCCTGTTTTCGGGGTCCATGTGGTTATTTATCGTTGATGCCTAAACCAAATACCCATATTTTGTCTGAATGGCATCCACCACCACGGAGGTTACACTCATGGCCCTGGCCCAGGTTCTTGTCATTGTGGGCCTGCCACACATGTTGGTCTCCGATAATCGCCCCCAATTCATGGCGTCCTCCTTCCATGATTTCTAATCACCCCCACCATGGAATGCACAACATGATGGAGCAGCCGTTGCAACACTGGGTGCCCCAAGAGGGTGTATGTATCTCATGACTAACTGATGGTCCATTAACTGACATGGACAGTTGCCAAATGACATACCCACTGGCATAACCTATGTGTGGCCTTCACATGTGGGTAGTAATGATGAACATGCAACTAATGACAATCAGGGCAGGACCACAGGCTTACCCAACAAGCAGAAGGAGCATGATGCCAAGGGCTGGAAAAGCACTGCTGGTGGAAATTACACTGATATGAGCAGTGCAGACCTGCCGAACTCGCCATGGGTTTGATGTCCAAAATGTTACATAAGCAACTTACAAATCCCATCAAAGGTAAGTTCCTCAGGCTCAGTGTTGGGCTTCAAATTTTGTATGAACCTGCACTGCTGATCAACAACGAGGCAGCCTTATCAAGTGGATTTATGATACAACTTATGTGACAGCACATCAAGACTTGGCAGAGGTAATTCTGCCACCTTTCCATATATTCATTAAAGCCAGCAAATGGTGTCAGGGCTGGTGGAGACAGTGCAGAAAATGAAACAATGGTCATCTACTCCTCCTCCCCTGCCCCCAACCTGCGAGGCAGTGGTGCAAAGCAAGTCTGCATTCTGTGTTATGAGCACCTGCATCTGCTCCTGTTGCTGCTCATTCTGTACATGTGACTGTTCCTGCCAGCACAGCAGGAATGTTGGATCCATGGTATCCCAAGTGAACACTAGGAACAGGGGAAAGAAAATATAGGGGTATCACATGTGTAAGAATGCCCTTCTTTGCCACTTCAGTATCTTCACAGGCATAACAATGCCACTTCACTATGCTGTCAGCACAGATTCATGGGCCAACATTGGTTTGGTAATGGCCAGGGAACAGAATCCTGCAGGAGGGAAACAAACTTGCTTTGCGAGTCAATCTACAGGAAGCAGAGAGTCCAAAACCATGAAGAGACAAGCTCAGGAAGAACTAAGCAAACAACTGGTTTGGATGGGTAATGGCTAAGCACTTGGCACAACACATGACTACAATATGTTAAGTGAGGTCCATGGTGGATGAACTCCGAGTAAGCACTGGCCCACCTAGGGTACTGCCAAACACTTCTTCCAGTAGGTCTGCCCATCCTGTGTCATATGCGTGGCAGGTTTCTGCACTATCCTGCTGCACTACCCATGCCAGCTTTTCTGCCCCCAGTGTGATGAAATGTGCTATCTTTGTTTAGTCTGATATAATTTTGGCTAGATAATATCTCTGAAGTGCTGGAGGAGAACAGACATAGGATGCCAAGTCTGTGATTTATTTCCATGTTAGATAATGTGAAATTTGTCTTGTGAGCAGACTACACTCAAATACACCTTTATCAAGAATATAATATTTATTATACATTAGGATGAGAATGAATATAAAACCAGTCAATCTTATAAGCAGTGTTTAATGTGAAAGTAATTCTTTCTAACCAGTGTCATTTATAATGTAAATTAAGAGAATCATATTATTGGCAGAATTGAGTCGAAGAATATACTACAATAATGCACTGATAACAAGTCAATGTTTCCTTGTAAACTTGGTAAGACAAGGGCCTCTGAAGGAATCATACTCCAAATTTTACTGGATGATAAATTGAGCCAACAATGAAAAATCAAGGTGAGTATATTTATTGACTGTTAATTACTGCCACAATAAACTTGGGAACAGGCTGTCTACAATTCTGTTTTCCTACTTAAAACATTATTTTATAAAAATGCTAACAGAAATGTCAAAACTTCAATTATTAATATTTTATTATCTTCATAATTACTGAGCAGGGGGAATGGAGTAGATTGAAGATGGAGAAAGGTACTTAGGAAAGTTCAAGTTAAAGTGGTATGTGCTGCAAAAGATAGGTTTTTGTGGGATGAGAGAGCAGCAAATATTAAACAGGGCAAATCATTCAGAAGCATACTGTGGAGTACCAGTATATTCATCTCCTCCAAGCCTGCAAATCCCCTTTTGTCAATCGATGTATTACTACTGGTCATTTGATGGTCCATAAGTCAATAAGGGCAAAAGTTTTCAGCTGGACTTTACATGGAATCTATGGTTGGAAACTGTGCTCTGTACAGCTGTTGTTCTGCTGGGATTTTACAGAACAGAGGAAATAGCTGTGAGGTCAATGAAGCAAATTTCCACCACTGAGGGTGCTTGGAGCAACATGCAGACTTGCAGCAGAGATACATACACTAAAGGAATCTGTATGCTGTGACTTATGAATACACCACACCTATGCCTATAAGGTCCTAAATACAGGAGCTCATTATACCTTTGCCATTACACACCTGAAAATGTTCAGAAGACTCTGGGCAGGAAGTTACTGTGTGTGATAGTTCTTTCATAATTTCATGGAGCTTTCTCTATGCTGGGAAAAGTTTAAATAACGTATAAAAGAAAAACGGGAAATCAAAAAGTAGGTCAGACTGCATAAAATTTTGAAATTTAAGCATTTCTCTGAGTACCTACCATCAAATTCTCCCTTCAGGGTGTAACAGGACATGCTCCTCTAGCATTACTTTTCCTCAACAGTAGTTGTTGATGCCAGTATTTTTTGTTCAAATTTTGAACAGATCAGTATTATCTCAGTTGCTTTTCTGAAAACTTTCATATAATTTTACACACAGTAAATAATATTTCAAGCTAAGGCTTATGAAAAGGAAATACTTTATAAAATATTTTAGTTTCGATGTTATAATCGGTAAGTACTAATTCTGAATGTACTGTTAAAATTATTTTTTAGAAACATTTGAAATTATGAATTATTTGCACACTTAAAATTTCTATTATTAATTATAGACTCCTGTATTGTTTACTATGTTCATTTTTGTATTCATTTATGAAAAAATAATCAAAATTGATAATGTGATGAAATCTAGTAGAAATTTATTTGTTAATAAAAATTTGACACCGTTCGGAATATTGTTTTATAATAATAGGAATAATGGAAATAACCATGGGCATTTTAATAGAAGAAAAAATCACAGAAGTAACTACTCAGGAAATGGCAGTTCAACTCACTGAAGGTACCAAGTTTTGGGGCGAGGAAGCATAACAAGTACAGGACATCTAAGTTACACTTGCAATTAGACAGTAATGATAGTAGCCTATTAATGATATGGCACATGTATCTGAAATTGAATATAAGAAATATCAGATTTCTCATTTATGTTTTGATCAAAAGTCTTGGGAACTATGTTTAATTATCGTGATTAAGTGCAAATCATATACCATAATGTGAGAGCAGTGAGAATTTTGGTGTAGTATGTACTAATGATTTCTTCTCTTGGGTGGAAAACAGTGAGGTTGATGTATATAAGTCAGGAGATGACTGTATTGAATCTGAACTACATGGTATTTTTAAGTATATGTGAATGATAGCTGTGAAGTAACTGACATTGGTATGTCTGAGACTGGAGGCTTATTGCAAATGAATGAAGGAGAGATATGTAACTTTGATAGAGATGAGATTTGTATTGTCAGTGATGATGTTGATGAACTAATTTTGGAGAAATATGATCATGATGAGTATCAGGTATTTGCGGAGTTTAAAAATAATGAAGTTTCAGAGTTATTTGTAAATGATGTTGACAACACAGGTAAGGTAAGTGATATATGTGATGTTTTAAGTGAGGGTCATGGAATACCAGTCCAGTCAAAAAAGTTTTTCATCAATGTCGTGCAGGGTATTTATTTATTTATTTATTATTTATGATCCAAACAGTGAAGGTGAGGTACCTGTGAGCCTGGAGAATAAAGGTGAAAATTTTTTGAAGTTTGTTTGGTACCAGATTGATGATAACTTAAATAAAGATAGATTCTGGAATAAGTTAGCTGTGGTCAGTCAGAATTTGTATCCCAATTGTTGGAATGAAGTGAAAGAGGTTCTAAGCAGGAAGTGTAACTTTGACAGTAATGTGTTTTGTGTTTCTTCTGTAACACGTAATGTTGGTTGTGCTATGGAATCTATTCGTTGTGTTCAATCTTTACCTGACAACATGAGTAAGCAAAGTAATGTTATGATACCTGTAAAGTTAATAAAACCTTGTGAAGACAGTGTGGATGGAGCATTTGATGAAATTGAAAGTGATCTTTCGCATGAAATTTCTGACTACAGAGAAGATGATATTGAGTGTCCTTAGATTAAAATTAAGACTGATCAGTGGAAAGGCAACTGTACGACTGATACAGGTAGCCCAATTTGTGATATATCTGAACAATTTAGAGACAAGTTCAAGTATAGTAAGAATTTTGTGGAAATGCCCATTGTAGGTTTAAAGATAAGAGGACTACAGGTACACAAAGCAAATTGATAAAATCCCACGTACTTTTCACTTTTATTATAGAAGACAAGACCTTTGAACATGGATGGTTAGTGGTCCCTAGTCTGGAGGAAAATATAATTTTCAGTATGAGTTGGATAGTGAAAGTAGCGGCTTGTTTGGATGGAGTGCTAAAGAATTGTTTATTTAGGAACCTAAAAGTAATGCTTACGTGAAAACTAATTTCTGTATTTTAAATTGTGGGAAAAGTTGCAACTATCTGAAAAACATTATGAAACAAGATGAGTACCAGATGTTTTATGATGATATAAATTTTGATGAGACTGAAGATGAGGATTTTGAAAGTGTAGTAAATTCTAAAGTGAGGTTCCGCCTGGTTAGCTGGGTGGTAACGTGCTTGCCTCCCATACAAGTGGGCCCGAGTTCGATTCCCAGCTGGGTTGGAGATTTTCTCCACTTGGGGACTGGATGTTGTGTTGTCCTCATCATCATTTCATCTTAATCACCGGTGCGCAAGTCACCCAATGTGGGGTCGAATGAAATAAGACTTGTACTTGGCGGTCGAGCTTCGCCGAATAGGGGCCTCCCAGCCATCAATGCCATACGCTCATTTCATTTTTTTCTAAAGTGAGGGAAGCTAAAACCCATTATGACCAACAAAAGGAACAAATTAGGAATTTGTTATTGGAGTTCAGAAATGTGTTCAGTGAAAGACCAGGAAAAGTGAAAGGCTGTCAGTGCATGCTTTACCTTAGAGATCATCAGCATTTCTTTCTCAAGCCATATAGTATTCCATTTTTAAAAAAGAAAGATGCAGAGAAAGAAATTCAGAAAATGGAAACATGGGGAGTAATTGAGAGAAGTAGGAGTGCTTACAATAATCCTTTGGTTGTGGCAAGTAAGAGAATGGTGGTGTGGGAATTGTTTTGGACTCTAGATATCTTAATAAGTTTCTTATTTGAGAGAATGATCATCCTGAGAACATGCCCGAGCTGTTACACAAATTTGATTATGTAAAATTCATGAGTAGTTTGGATTTGACCTCTGGATTTCACCTGATCCCACTTCAAATAAATTCTAGAAAGTATACTGTGTTTTTGTATGGAGGTAAGTGTTTTCAGTACTGTGTGGTGCCGTTTGGGCTAAATATATCTGTAGCTGAATTCATAAGAGCTCTGGATTCTGTCTTGGGAAGTGAAGAGAGTTCAAAATTAATTGTGTATGTCGATGACATTTTGGTCACTGAAAAGACTTGGAAGCAATATTTGGATCTGTTAAGAGATGTGTTTCTGTTGTAACCTATAGTAACCATGACCGGAACAGTCGCGGAGTGGCCTGGAAAGCATGGCGGGACCAAACGGAGAGCAGCCCATGAACAAACAAATGAACAGAAAGGATGGACACAAAACAACAACGCACGATGGAGAGAGACCATACGACGACAACACACAAGAAGCAACGGAGTGACAGAGACAACGAAACAAATCCAAGACATCCACTAGAAATGAAAACAAAGAACGGAAAACACGCTGTCTGTTGTCGAGGCAATATGTCAAGACTCAAGCAAAAATTAGACTCGCTGGCTGAGCAAGAGTCAGGCGCTTAAATACTCTATCGGGGATGCCACTATTGGCCGCTGGAACCACATGTTCCACTGTAGCGCCCTCACACTAAATGCAGGCCAGGAGGCGCGTGCTGCCACAGCTTATGGCACGATGGTGCAGAGACCTCTAGAGGTCTTTGAGCTCCATGACATCTCGTGGTGATTCAAATTCTGTGGTTCAGGTTCCAGATCCTTCCCCCCTGAAACTTGCGCATAAGGGCAGAAACGCCCTGAATGGTGCCGAGGTGGGTGGCAGTGGGAAGAGGAGTCAGGCCCATCAACCGCTATTGGTGGGGAGGAAGGGATGACAGAGGTATCCGTGACAGCCAATCCAGAGTACAGGGTGGGGGAGGGAGCCAACGATCCATCCGGGGGCAGAGACAGCTGGCAGCAGGCCCTCGGGGAGATGGCAACTGGGGGGCAAGGACAGTGACTCGAGGACCAAGTGTGGAAAGTGGAAAGGGGGCAACAGATATGTTTGATACTGTAGGCCTGACAGAAATCATGGAAGGAGGGGGCCATTATCGGAGACCAACGTGTGTGGCAGGCCCTCAGTGATGAGAACCTGGGCCAGGGCCATGAGTGTAACCTCCGTGGTGGTGGATGCCATGCGGACAACATATGGGTATTTGGAGTAGGCATCAACGATGAATAACCACAGGGACCCCACAAACAGGCCCGCAAAATCAATATGGATGCGATCCCAGGGCCAGCGGGGCACAGGCCAGGGTGCAACTGACTGAGGGGGACCCGCCTGGTGATGCGCACAGACAGTGCACCCACATACCAGGCGCTCAATATCGCCATCGATGCCAGGCCAATACACATGCTGGTGAGCCAAAACTTTCATACGGGACATACCCCAGTGCCAGCGGTGTAACAAACCGAGCACCCGAAGCCGCAATTCCGGAGGGATGACCACCCGATGGCCATCCAACTCTGTGGCCAACAGAAGGACATCATTGACCATGTAGAGCCTGTGGAACAGGTGGCACCAGGGGCTCAGATCGGACTATATCCAACGAGTAATGTAGGATGGCCACCCGTGAACCATGTAGTTGAGAACCTACCGCAAGACAGGGTTGCAGCAATGCGAGCAGCCATAAGAGGCAGACCATCCAGGGCATCTCGGCAGGCAGAAACAATGTGAAAGCAGAGGACCTCCTGTTGGTCAAAGACAAGATCGGGTCCAGCTGGGAGATGTGACAAAGCATCTACGTTAGCATGGTGGGCGCTGGGCTTATACCAGATGGTGTAAGTGTAATTACGTAAAAACAAAGCCCAGCACTGGAGATGTTGAGCTGTCCACTCTGGAAGGTGAGAGTGGGGTCCGAAAAGTGTAACCAAGGGTTTATGGTCCATCAGGAGGGTGAACTTTACCCCAAAGAGATAGGTGTGAAATATTTGGATGGCAGACACGATCGCCAGAGCCTCCTTTTCAATCTGGGAGTAGTTCCGTTATGCTGGGGTCAACGTCTTAGAGGCATTAGCAATGGGCTGTTTGGAGCCATCGGCATCCCAGTGCACAAGGACGGCTCCAATGCCACATGCCGATGCTCTGCCGCCACAACCAAGGGGCGGTCCAGAGAAAAGGGAGTAAGTCATGGGGCGGACATCAGCATCGCCTTTAGATGGAGAAAATCCTGGACACAGGCAGGAGTCCAATGAAAAGGTACCCCTTTGCGACGCAAGTGATTGAGGGGTTGAGCCTGGGGCAAGAACTTTAAGTAATAAGTAACTTTGCCCAAAAACACCTGCAGTTCAGATAAATCCTTGGGATGAGGAAGGGCCTCAATGGCCGCGACATTATGATCTGAAGGGCGAATGCCACCTTTGCTATACCAGTGGCCTAAGTATTCCACTTCTGGTTGAAGAAATCAACACTTGTCCAACTGACAGCGTAAACCAGCAGATTGAAAAGCGTGAAATAAGGCACTGAGGATTTGCAAATGTTCCTGGCGGGAACGGCTGGTGACCAAGATGTCATCCAAATAATTCACACAGGCGGGGATAGGCTGTGTAAGCTGCTCCAGGAATTGCTGGAAAATGGCCGGCGATGAAGAGACACCAAAGGGTAGGCGCTTGTACTTCAACAATCCGAAAGGCGTGTTGATAACCCTGATGTTCTGAGATTTGGCATCCAAGGGCAACTAGTGGTATGCCTCAGCCAGGGCGATCTTTGAAAAATACTCTCCCCCGGCAAACTTGACGAGAAGGTCTTCCTGTCAGGGAGTGGAGTAAGGGTCAATGAGGGACTAGCATTAACTGTAGCACTGAAGTCCCCACACTGCCGAAGGGACCCATTGAGTTTCCGTATGACCACCAATGGCATTGCTCAGGCACTGTAAGTTACAGGCTCCAGAATGCCAGGGGCCTGGAGCCAAAGTACCTGCTTGATTGCCGGCCGTAAGGCCACCAGAAGGGGCCGGACCCAGAAAAAACGAGGCTGTGCATCCGGCCATAGGGTGATGTGCACCTGAAAACAGGAAGCACATCCAGGATCCATTGAAAACAATGATGCAAAAGCGGAGCACAGATCATCCAAATACTGAAAAGAAACAGCTGTGGAAACGACTTTAACTTCATCGGAAATTTAAAAGCCAAAAAGTTGAAATGCATGCAGGCCGAAAATATTAGAAGCCAACAGATGGTCGATGACAAAGACGGTAAGGAGCTGGGGAACATGCTTGTACATCGCCTGGACGACTAACTGCCCACGAGGGGGAATGGAACAGTCTCCGTAGGCGACCAAACAGAGAGAGGGAGGTGAAAACTCAGGAGAGCCCAGCTGGGTATATGTCGCCATATTAATCGGGGAGACGGTATCCCCAGTGTCGACCTGAAAACTGACATCCTCAGTGAAAATGCGGAGTGTGAGGAGAAGCTTCCGCACTGACGGGTCATCGTGTGGGATGACCGATTGCAGAGCATGGACTGTATCTTGAGGCCCAGGAGGGGCAGGACCGGAGTGAGTCGAGTGACTGTGACAAACCGATCAGGTGTGGCCCCCCTTGTTACACAGCAATCATGTTTGCCAGCAGTGGGGACAATCAGCTCGCAAATGTACATTAAAGCACTGTGGGCAAGATGGAATTGGGCCACGCAACTGGTGATGAGGGACAACCAAAGGTGCCGATACCATACAGACGTTGGCCTGGCCACATTGATGTAGCGAGGGCAGAACCTGCCGCGACACCGTGATCGCTGTCACCTGCAGTTGCCCCATTAGACGCTTGTTAGCTGCTTGAGTAATTTCATAGGAGTAGGCAATACAGAGAATCTCTTCCAAGGAGGGGTTGTCAAGTTTCAACACTGCAGTACGGACCTGAGGATCAGGAGCCAGCTGAACCACCACATCCCGGATCAGGAGGTCCGCATACAAAGCCTTACACTACTGATTGGTGCACGTAAAATCGCATCGATGGCTGAGACCCTGCAAGTCTGTGATCCAGGAATGATACGATTGACCAGGCTGTTACTGGTGTAACTCCAGCCGAGAGGCATCCACATGGTAGCATTGGGAATAATAGTTTGTCAGTAAAAGGCATATATCCTGGAAAGAGAGAGCCACAGGATCGGACAACAGTGCCAGAAGAAATAACGTGTCTGGGGAGGACCAAGACAAATACAACGAGTGCTGCAAGGAGTCGTCCGTGACTTGAAAAGCCGTGAAATGTTGTTTCAGCCAATGGAGGTTTCCCAGTCCTCTTTAGCGTCATTAAAGGGTGGAAACGACGGCGGACGTGGGAAAGCATCGGACACCCGAGGACTCGGAAGCTGTTGTGGTAAAACGTCCTGGGCATCGACTTTGTCCATTAGCAAATGCAGGAACTGTTGTAAGATGTCTAACTGGAGCTTCTGCTGCTACATGAGCTGCTGCTGTTGCTCCAGAAGACAGGCCAACTTTGCCTCCATGCTAGCAACTACCACAATTTACTTCATCACCAAAGATTTTGTAACCTGTTGTAATTGTGACTGTTCTGGTCACGGGCTGGCTGAGAAATCTCAGCGGGACCAAACAGATAGCGGCCCGTGAACAAACAAACGAACAGAAAGGACAGACATGAAACAATGACGGATGATGGAGAGAGAACTTATGACAACAACACACAAGAAGCAACGGAGTGACAGAGACAACCAAATCAATCCAAGACGTCCACTAGTAATGAAAACAAAGAACAGTAAACACGCTGTTTGCTGTCAAGGCGATATTTCAAAGACTCACCAACGATTAGACTCACTGGCTGAGCGAGAGGCAGGTGCTTAAATACTCTATCAGGGGTGTCTCTATTGGCCGCTGGAACCACGTGTTCCACTGTGGCGCCCTCACCACTAAATGCGAGCCAGGAGGCGTGCGCTGCCACAGCTTATGGCCCGCTGGTGCAGAGACCTCTAGGGGTCTTTGACATCCATGACGTATGGCGGGGATTCAAATTCCATGGCGCACAGTACCCGAGATTTCAAAATTCTAATCAGGAGGTATGATTTGAAAATAGGTAAGTGTAAATTTGGCATGGAAGAAGTTAAATTTTTAGGACATGTTATATCTGAGAAAGGAATTGCATCTGACAAAGAGAAACTTGATGTTATTGCTAAGTTTCCTACTCCTTGCAACAAAAAACAGCTTAAATAATTTTTTTGGTTAACTGGATTCTATAGAAAATATTGTAGCTGCCAAGTTTTGAATGCTCCATGCCTGTGTGAACTATTGAAGAAGAATATTGTTTGGGATTGGGTTCACGAATGTCAGGATGCTTTCAATGAGATTAAAGGACAAATGTGTCAAAGTTAGATATTGTTCAGACAGGATTTGTCTCTTCCTGTTTGTATTATGACAGACAGTAGTGATGTTGGTTTGGGTGCTCATTTATTTGAGGAGATTGAAGTCGAAGGTGTTATTGGACATAGATCACTTGCATTTGCTAGTAGAGTATTGTAGAAGCATGAAAAGACATGCACCGTAACTGAGAAAGAACTTATGGCTGTACATTGGGCATTCGACAAGTTTAAAAATTATTTACTAAGTCACGAAATCATCATCTATACTGATCACAAAGCATTATGTTACCTCCAGGAGTGTAAGCTGTACCATAACAAAATTACTCATTGGGCCTTGTTTTTACAGCAGTTCAGTTATGAAATCAGATACATTTAGGGCTCGGGCAATGTAGTTACTGATGCTTTGTCTAGGCTACCTTTAGGGAGTGACTCATCCAACAACTTCGGAGAAGGAGAGAAAGAGTTTAAAATTGTGTACCTGAGAGGTGTGGAAGAGGAAAATTTGCAAAGACATCTGCAGGTATCAAAATAATGATCAAAACTGGAAATTGGTTAAGAGCATGTTGGGTAAGAAAGGAAGAGAAAAGACTGAACAATATTATAAGACACACAAAAGTATTTTACTCAGGAGACATAAGACTGACTCAAATGATTAGAAACTATGTTGCCAGAACAATGTGTTGATACTTTAATTACCCATACAATGGGAGTTTTGGTCATTGTGGATCAACCAATGTACACAAAAGATCCAGGAAAACATCTATTTTTATAACCTAGGAAGGAGAGTCAAGAAGAATGCCAGCTATGACAGATGTCAAAGAGGGAAGGCAAGTAACTAAACAAGTAGAGGGCAAATGCAAAACATACTGCCTTATAGTAATCTAGACCTCGGATCTGTGGACATCTATGTTGCATAAGTCTAAGATTGTATTTTGTTATTTTTTGTAGTGGTTGATGTATTTTCGAAGTTCACAAGGCTGTTTCCTCTTAGGAAAGCTATCAATAAGCAAGTCATTTCTAAGTTTGAAAACAGATGTTTTCATCAGGTGTGTATTTCTAAAATGATTTTATCTGCCAATGGTTCTCAATTGACATCACAAGCATGGAATGACTTTGTTGACCATACAAAAATAAGGCATATTCTAACCTCTGTGTACCATTCGTCAAGTAATCCTGCAAGAGGATATAAGAGAGAAATTGGATGACTGTTTAGAACACATTGCAGTAAGAATCGTACCAACTGGATAGACAATGTAAGTGATTTTGAGGATATTATGAACAGCTTACAACATTCTTCAACAGGCTTTTCACCATCTGAAATCATGTCTGATCGCTAACCAGCTAACTTTATTTCTGAGAATGTTGAGTTTCCACCACATAAAATTCTGTTACTACAAGAGAGAGAAGAGTGTGTCAGGAAGATGGTGGAAAACCAGTGAGATAGGAGAAAGCAGAGACATGATGGTAAAGGCAGATTTCTCAAGTTTGAGATAGGAGATCTTGTGTTGGCGAAAGCCAAAAAGAAGTCTAAAGTGTTGACATCTGAGATAAAGAAATTCTTTGCTATTTATATAGAACTAGTTGAAATTCTTGAAAATCCACATCCTAATGCATAGACTTGTGTATCATAAATCTAAGAAGTTGCTTGGATTACGCAGTATCACTGAATTGGAAGCTTATAGTCATGATCCATGAGTATCTAAATTTTTTCTTTCTCCTTTGTCAGGAATGTAGTAAATGATGTTATTTCTAAAGTTCTGCCTTATCTATTGATTGAGTAGGTCCATACAACTATATAATTCAGTTATGTAATAGATTTGTGCTTTAGATTTTGATACATGTTTGCCATGTGACTAAATGGATAGATCCTTTTACAATTTTGAAATGTGACAATGCCAATAAATACCTAGTGACAGATTTCTGATTTTAGAATGTTATTAGTGTTAAATATCATTATTATTAGTCTTGTGTACTCTGCAGAAAGTAGTTTAATTTAATTGTCAGGAATCCTTTTGGGTAAAGTCATGGGCGTTGTGGTAAATTGAGTGAAGACTCATTTTATTGGTGTGTACCATAAATATTAGGAATAGTATCTTGAAATTTTATATGTGCAAACCAAACACATGTTAAACACAGAATTCTTATGTCAGTACATCATGGAATATGGTCCATACCTCATTTTGTAGGCATTTGTCAGATGCTGCATCAGTTTAGTCCAACTTGTCTTGCTTGTGTACATAATTTCTTTTAATGTGATAATTACCAAGCAAATGTTACTTTGAGACATCTTTAGCATATATGTGTATATTACTTTACTAGTTCCTTTTTCATGCATTTAGCTCTATTTATTAATGTAGCATATGTGTGAACACTTTTAATCCAATCTGATGTAAACCCTGAATACTTATTTTTTGTCGATATAGATAGGCAAAAAATATGTCATGTGATGTGAGGGAGGTATTGAACAGCATACTTAGTACATAAAACAATGTTTCAGGATTTGATGTGAAAGCGATAGAGGAGGTTACCTGGTGGTGAGAAATCTATGGAGGAAACAGAAAGATATGGGTGGATCCTTGTTGGTCTAGTTTACTTTCAAGAGGTCATAGGTGCTGGGTAATGTACTCAAGCATCTGTCAACTACATCAGCCTTGTGACTGAAATTTGTAAATTGTTAGCCAAGTAATTATCCTACATGCAAATTTTTTGTATTTTAATAAATTTCAAGGAACTATTTGTGCAGAAAGAAGTCAGTGTGTGGACAGTGTTATTCCACATAAATCCCAGTTTTTTTTCTAGTAGGGGGATTAACTTCTCAATACATTATGTAACCTTAAATCTTGTTTGACGTGGGTATAATGCTGTGAAAGGTTGATGTTCTATGACTGATGATTTGTTATGTTCAACACAGAAATGTGAAAACTGGGATCATTGTAATTATGTTCTGTAACACATTAATTTAAACCTATATTGCACAAAAATTGCACTTGTCTCTTAAGTTGCTGATTTGAAACAGTGTTTCTGGCATAACTTCATTCTTAATTAACAGCCTGTTACTCACACTAATAGAGGTCATACAGTCTTAAGTATACTGGTTAATGAGACCTATAAACTGGTGTAATCAATATTCTTGTAGTTAATATATTTTGTATCAGATACTTCTTTACATCTGAATTCTTCTTTGTGATGGTTAAAATGCGTACACTACTGGCATTTACTATGTTTGTAGCAACAATGTTTCACTTTTGTATTATGTTCATTTACACCAGGTTATTATGGTAACATTTCTATAATATTTTATTATTCATTCTTATGTAACATTAACAGACACTTAAACCTCATTCATTGCAGTGCTGAAAGAAACTTAAAGATTACACTAAATTAGGCCATTCTGTGTGAAGCTAGATATGTTAGAGTAATTTCACGTGAGCGTTTTCCATAATTTTAGAAATTGTCGCTCTATGTTAATTTTGCCATTTCACTACTCAGGTTTCACACTTATTTGGACTATAGGCAAACTGTTTGTTGTAATCAGAAATTTGTCAGATGCTGTGTATTTTCTTTTATACCTTTTGCAGTTTTTTGTAGACTAACCTATACTTATGTTCATAGGGAAGTGATGATCATACAACCTAAAATTTTCTCGTAATTTTGGAATTTAACTTTGACAATCTGTATTCTATCTTTTGGAATCATTTTGGCAACATTTGGCAAACCTTATACTAGATCACAAAATATTGTAAACACATTGTTTCCATATTATGTGAGGGGATGTTGTAATGGGACATACTCCTCTACCTTTACTATTCCTCAACAGTAGTTGTCGACTCCAGTATTATTTTTCGAATTTTGGATAGGTCAATATTATCTGTTGCTTTTCTGAAAACTTTCATATAATTTTATACACAGTGTGTTATATTTCAAGCTAAAATTTATGAAAACGAATTACTTTATAAAATATTGTAGTTTCGATGTGATAATTGATAAGTACTAGTTCTGAATGTACAGTTAAAATTTTATTTAGAAACATCTGAAACTGTGAATTATTTGCAAATTTGAAAGTTCTGTTATTAATTACACAATCCACCACTGTTTATTATGTTTATTTCTGGATTCATTTATGAAATAGTAATTGAAATAAATAATGTACCGAAAAGTAGTAGGAATGTTGTTGTTTCCACAGAGTGTGAGAGTCATAAGCTTGCCTAAGATGTGATCAGATGTATTTTCGTATAATAGGTGCAAACAATGTAATTTTGGCTTTGTTAGTGTCAAAATACCGTATGATATACAAAAATGTGAGAAAATCAGTGGAAAATATATTTACGTAAAAATTTCTGCAACAACACTCTTCCAATTTATTTAGTTCAAACCAGCAGTGAGGACATGATGTTAGATTTTCAGGTTCAAGAATCAGGCCCCTAAACAAGAAGAACTGGAGCCATCTCAGCATGACAAGCTAAGTAAACTTGAAGGTTTATTGTAATATTTTCTCCTCTCAAATCTTCATAAAAGAATTTGCTTATTAATTACTTTGACTGGGCATTATTTAATGTGGACAACAGATGAAAGAAGGAAGGAAAGGGACGGGAGAGGGGGGGGGGGGGGGGAGATTACAATGGCAATCATGACTCTCACAACCATACAACTTCATGATGTTGCTGTGTAACTCCTGAAGAAATGGCGCAACTTTGAACCCATCCAAGACCTACACCAGTCATGGATTTAATTGGCACTGAAGAACAGTTAGCTGCACAACTTTCATCTGAAGCAACTGAAGAAGTACACTGCAACAGGCTTTCCTCACCATATTGTTATCACTATTTTTGAGCTAAGCATCTTTGGCTCTGGAGTGAAGATCTCAATAATAAAAATAATGTTATTATGATTATGATTTCACTATGGAACTAGAAGTGACATCTGAAATTACCATGGTAAAGGTATTTAAACTAATGTGAATTGATTTGATTTGGTTTGGTGTTTCATAGGTTCAATTGTGTTGGGTTCACAAGGATGTGGAATGAGTGTTTTTTACAAATACAATATGATAATCTTATAGCATATACAGACTTTTGAGTACATAATTATATAAAAATATATCTAAAATCAAAGATGATGTGACTTACCGAATGAAAGCGCTGGTAGGTCGATAGACACACAAACATACACACAAAATTCTAGCTTTTGCAACCGTTTGTTGCAAAAGCTAGAATTTCCCTCAATAATTATATAAAAAATTATACAATAAATTCTTTGAGCAGCAATACAGAAAAATGATGATACATATTTTCTTAGAATCATTAAAGCACTACAGAAAAACTGATACAGAGCACACCCAGATACAGAGCTCAAGTTAAATAATATTCTTAGTGGCATTATGTCAACTTGTATTATATAATATTAAAATTTTACAGTTTATTTATTTAAAAATTCATCTAGACTGTAAAAAGCTTTTTCTAGCAGAAATATTTTTAGTGCTTTCTTAAACTTACTCTTGTTATGAATCTCTGTCTTTATTTTGGGAGTTTTGTTCCAGTGTAGTGGACAACCTTTTGTGCCAAGCTCAAATTTCTATGCTCGCTGTGTATGTCATTCTTCCTCCATGTCTTATGCCCATGATAATTACTATTTGGTTGAAATATCTCTATATTTTTACAGACAAAACACGAGAGAAAAACTATATTGGCATGTAGTTGTGTATATTTTAAGTTTTCTAAAGCTATTTCTACACGAGTCTCTTGGGCGCAATCCACATATAACTCTTAAAGCTCACTTCTGAGCAATGAACACTTTCCTTGCTAATGGCTGGTTGCCCCAAAAAATAATGCTGTATTCAACGAGTGAGTGAAAATAGCCATAGCATGCCACTTTTGCAGTGTTAGGTTCAACACATGTAGTGACAACCCATAAAGCATACATAGCAGAGCTAAGCCTCTTACAGAGATCTATAATATGCGAAGGCCAGATAATTTTCTTGTCAATGTGCATGCCAAGAAATTTAGTTATTTCCATTCTTTCTATTGACTGATTACCACATGACACGTTTATCTCTCTCTCTTTTTCTGTTTTTGCACAGAACCAAATAAAGCTGGTCTTACTGGAATTTAATGAGAGACCATTCACCTTGAACCAATTTACCACATCTGAAAGTATGTGATTAATGGATTCCTCAAGATTACTATCTGTTCTACTGCTCATAAAAATTGTGGTATCATCAGCAAATAATGTAAATTTACATGATAGGCTTGTACATGTTGGTAGATCATTTACAAAAATCAGCAATAATAATGGCCCAAGAATTGAGCTCTGAGGCACCCCACATGTAATGGAACTCCATTCAGAATGTGAAGAAACATCACATACTCCACCTGAGCTATTCGAGACAACTTTTTGTTTTCTGTCTTGGAGATACGACTGTAGCCAATTCCCTGCAACACCACTTATTTCTACTAATTTTGCTTTTTGCAAGAGAATCTGGTGATCAACACAGTCAAATGCTTTACACAAATAACAGAAGACACCAAGTGCTAGCATTTTTTCATTAAGGGTTTCTAGGACTTCATTTGCAAGTGCATAGATTGCATCTTCTGTTGAACGACCCTTTTGAAAGCCAAATTGGTTCTTGCTGAGAACTCCATTCTTCATGAGATGATCAGTAATTCTTACATGTATTAGCTGTTTTAGAATTTTAGAGAAAGCTGTCAGCAAAGAGACAGGTCGATAGTTAGTTCAGTTTTATCTCCCTTTTTGTACAGGGGCTTCACAATGACATACTTAAGCCTACTCGGAACAACACCTTTCTGAAGGGAAACGTTGAAAATATGACAGAGAATGTCCCTTCTCCACACACAAGAATATTTCAATAAATTACTAGAAATATTATCAACTGCTTCAGAGTTCTTACCTTTTAGTGACATGATGATATTTTGAATTTCATCTACAGTGACAGGATTAAGGCGCATTTCTGAAATTGTGTTTGAATATACAGTTTGATAAAGAGTTACAGCTTCATCAACATTGGGCTTGCAACCAATCTGTTGGGTTACTGATAGGAAGTGTTTATTAAAAATCTCAGCCACACTTTTTGGGGTATCTACTAGGGTACCTTCATATCTGATTTTATTTACATCTTCTTTGCTTGTCGTATCTCTTCCTGTTTCTTTTTTAACAATGCTCCAAATTGTTTTTATTTTATTATTAGAATTATCTATTTTCTTTTCATTATAAAGGGCATTTGATTTCTGTATTACATTCTTTACAGTATAATCTATAGTGTTCCCATTTTTGTACATCTTTAGATAATCTTATTGCAGCCTAAGTTTCCCTTTTGGTTTTACATGACTGTTTTATACCTTTTGCAATCCAAGGCCTACTTACAGAATTGGAAGCAATGTTTCTGACCCATTTCTTTGGAACTAGTTCTTCAAGAGAGAACAGAATTCATTTATAAAAGAGTTAAATTTAGTATAAACATTATCAAGGCTACATACTAAAGACCAATCCATTTGCTGCAACCTATGGTTGAAAGTTTCTTTTGCCTCTTTCTTCATTACTCTTATGAATTTCCATCGAGGAAATTGTTTTTTGAACAGATTAACATCATAAAGAGTGAGAATTTGTCCATCATGATCTGAAAGCCCACTTATAACCTGCCTGACAGTACAATTCTGGTGTTTTTATTTTCATCTAAAAAAATGTTATCTATCATAATCTGGGACTCAAATATAATTATTGTTGGGAAGTTTATTACTGATATCAGATTACATAAGCTCATCACAATCTCAAAGTCAATTTTATTCTTATTTTCTGTCATAAAGTTTATATTGACATCACCTGAAACTACAATATCCTTTGCTTTTGCAAGCAACCCTGATAGCAGGAGTTCCATTATATGTAGAAAAGTTTTATGTCACCTGAAGGTGCCCTGTAGACAGCCAACACTATTATTGGGTAGAATTTAGTTATTATTTCTGTTGCACATGCCTCAAATTGTTGTTCCATACAATATTTCTTAATATTTATAGCTTTGTATGCTATACTATCCTTAACATAAATTGCTACTCCACCCTTGTATTTACTTTCCCTACAGTAGTATGTTACTAAACTATAGCTTACTATAGATGGCAAGGCACATTTATCAGTAACATGGTGCTCAGTTAAGCACACAATCTGAGCATTATTTATACAATCCTTTTCATTAATGTTAGTTAGAAGTTGATCTGTTTTGTTTAAGAAGCATCTTATATTTTGATGAAAGAAAGAGATGCCTTCTTCGTGCTTTTTTATTCTATTAGTGCCGTTTTTACCTGACTGAGAATCCACTGGAGTCTGTGTTGAGACAGGAGGGAGGAGACACTTGACACTACCTACCGTTGTCCCTTCTCTTTCTTCGGGCCCACACATAAAAAATCGTTGAGATGTGAAGGAGGCTCAGCATTTCTTCTGTCCAACAATCTTTTATTTGGATTGCTTGATGAAGATTTCTTCCCATTTGTTGCGTGTGGAATTTCTGTTTTTCCTGTAGATGTAACATCTTTTTCTTCTTCAGATGATGTTAATCTTGTAGGTGAGATCACAACTTCAGCATAGGAGAGCATTTTGGATGGATCTTGCATTTCGATTTGTACACCAACTGACAAGTTATTTTTCTCCTTTACATTTTCAGCACCTGGATATCCTGGCATTCCCATTTCTAGGGCAGTCTGTGACTTGTTTCCCTTAGTGATGTTACTACTATGTTCTCTAATTTGGTGACACATAAATCACTTTCCCTTGTTGTTTAAGTGCATGCCATGTCTAGTATAATGATCCCTTTCATGGGAATGACATTCAGGAAAAGATGCATTAGGAAATGCTTTAGCAATTTTCTGTAGTTTCCTATTGGTGTTTTCGATTTCTATGTTGACACATGATGTAGGAATTAAGTCATATCTTGTTGGTATGCTCGAGAGGATCAAGTTTACATTTCGTAAATTGTTTAAGGCTTTCACTGTTTCTCTGACAGCCTGTTTAGCATTATTATGGTACACATCATTAGAATGTCCTATTAAGACAATAACATCATTTTTTGTGAGTGTCTCCAAGAGTTTACTGCAGTCTTTTGTTACTTCATACATAGGTGCATCTGGTTTTGCGAAAGATGTTACATTAATGTTCATTCCACTAAGTGTCTTAGAAATATTTTAAGCATGGCTATCAGCTAGAACTAACACTTTTCTGTCTTTATAACTTATGTCATGGCACTTCATGTTGCCACAGGGAAACGTGCTATCCTCGTTATTCAATTTCGTATAATTTCTGTGTACTTGCAGCACTTTCATGGGAATATTCACAGTATCTAAAGAATAACTCGGTTTTCACAATGTTTGAATTATCGTACAGGTACATTTATCATCTGAAATCACTTCAGAGCTATTTTTGGTAAACACAGCCATTGTAAACACTTGCTGGTATTGTTTCACATGTGAAGGCACTTTCGGCACAATGCAACAGTTCTTATTTTCACTACTGGTACCGTCACTAGATATTTTCACTGTGAGAGATTTTATGAATGTCTCCAAATTGTGAACAAATCTTTTTGCTGCAGTAAGTTCCTGATGATGTGCATCAGCAGTATTTTCTTCTACTCCAAGAGATCATGTTGTGTTTAATCTGTATACAAGTGCTGAGAGGACATGTAAATACAGTGCTTGGGGAATTTGCAAGTTGGAGAAATACAGTATTACAGATTTTTGTGGCTCATTCTGAGAAAGTGAATATTTCTATGGTAGATGTAATGTTAGTCCGTGAAGGATTCTTATATCACTGACCAAATAATGACTGAAATGCATAAAGTTTGAACGTCGGTTGGAGTTTTTATCATCTGTCCATCAGCATTCCTGCTTATGATGGATCAGTCCGATTTCAAAATACTGTTCATGCCAGCCACCGTGATCTGGCTTTTTGCCTTATAGGTGAAAAGTGTACACATTATTTATTTACCACAATTTACTTCCCTTTAAAAGGGTACAACAGCTAGACAGTAGTACAAAGAAGATATAAAAGATATAACACACAATATAATGCTCAACTTCTTGGTTGTTGGGTATTGCACTTGCCACAACCTGATAATCTCTATATGTCAAAGGCAATGTCCTGAGTGACTGACTGATCATCACCAAGCCCAAACTGCTAAGAACAGAAACTTGAAATTTGGAGATCTGGATCTTATACTGTAGGTGTCATTTAAGGATGGAGTTTTCGAAATTTCAACCCTAAGGAGGTGAAACAGGAGATGCAGGCTTTCTAGACCCCCCCTCCCCCCCCCCCCCCCCTCAAATTTTAGAGAGCTATGCTCAAGCAAATGAGACACTGTCATATTGGAACCTGGAGTGTCACATACCTTAGGGTAGACGCATCTGATATATCTGCGAGAACACATCTCAGGCACTGGAGGGGGAGTGATATCTGCCATGAGAGGCTGAGGAGGATTGGCTAGGGGTCCATATGCCATGAGGGTTGGGGGGAGACGTGGTAACTCAGTTAACACTGGTTTCGGGTCGTCAACTGAGACTGTGCATGTTTTCCATTTTTATCAATTATGAAGGTCTTGATGCCACAGAAAATCACAGTGAATGGTCCTAAATAAATAGGAGTCAATGGGGGCCTGACTATGTCATCCCTAATCCATACCTGAGGGCAAGTGAAGAGGTGTTTTTGGAAAATAATGGTCAAGGATTACAATGCAACAGGGGAGGAGGGTGTTGAAAGTGCACTGCAACCTGCAGCTGATGCAGAAATTGACTATACTGACCCGTTCCCCAGATACTGAAAGGGGATGAAGCAAAAAATTCATCTGGCATCTTCAAAGCTTCGCCATAGACCAACTGCACTGAAGAATGCCTGATATCCTCCTTTAGCATGGTATAAAGTCCCAACAAAACTATAGGCAAGGCAACTGTCCATGCCCCTCTGTGGCATCCCAAGGCACCCTTCAGAATGCAGTCCATACATTCTACCATCTCATTGCTACAGGGATGGTAGCTTGTAGTTTGCAGGTGTTTGCAACCTTTCTTACATAGCAATTCATTAAATAATTGGGAATCAAATTGATGGTGCCTGTCAGATGTAATTGCTGTAAGAATACTGGACTGACCAAACCATGTGGAGATGATAGCTCAGTCAATGGCACAAGCAGAAATGTCGGACACTGGGCACACCTCTGTCCACCTCGTAAACCTGTCAATCGAGGTGCAATATAACAAAACCCCTCCAAGCAAGTGTGATGGTCTACTGCCTCAATGTGAATGTGGGCAAAACAACCTGTATGGGTGGGGATTGCATCTATGGGAGAAGAAGTGTGACAACTGATTTTGTTTTTCTGACATGGTGCCCAGTACCAGCAATCTTTCTGCATTCCCAGCAACATCACTTTGGAGACCACAAACATAGCAGAAGCATTGATGCTAGGATGTGACAACAGGTGCAGAACATTACAGATGGTGTGTGATCACTGTAATGGAATAAATGGGTGCAAAACATTCCAAGAAGTATCGCACCATGGATGAGACTGGGAACCCTGTACTGGAACACATTCAGGTTTCACTAATGGATGCAAGATTGAGCTGACATTGTTATAAAAATGCATAAGAATCTTGATGTTTTGCAATAGATGCGCAATCAATATATGTCAAAGTAGCACAACTGTATGATAAGGAATGCACAACAGTGTTATCAGATCCACAGATGTTGCCGATATCAGCAGGGTATTGGCCAATAAATTCCACATAACAGATCTGACGTTGGGAGTTCAGTTGAGACACCTGCTGAAAAAGTGAAGTTAAGAGTTCATTGTCTGCGTAAATTTTGAATTCCACATCTTTCAGAAACTGTCAAAAATTATTGATAGATATATAGCAAGGAGCTCTCTGTCAAAATCACTCCAGTTTTTTTGCTGTGTAGATAGATTTTTGAAAAGAAAGCCAGTGGCTGCCACACACCTGATACCACTTACTGGAGTACTGCCCCCCACTGCCGACTGGCTCAAATCAACATTGGAAATGGGGTGGATCAATAAGACAACCTTCGCTAAAGACAATTCACAGACCTGAAAGCCTCCTAGGCCAGACCCATCCAAGGGACTTTTCTGACGCTGAAAGTGTGTTTGTCTTTTAGCAGGTCATTGATAGGTTCTTCAATTTCTGAAAACTTTGGCAGGTGTTGCCAGTAATAATTGACCCTACCTACAAACCCACATAGCTCTTTGAATGTGATGGAAAGAGGTACCTGCAAAATACCTGAGGCCCTCTGAAGAGTAGGGGAAATACCATCTCTCAATAAAAGGTAAACCAACAATTTTAGCAAATACACACTTGTCCTTGTTAATTTTGGTGGTGTATGTGTCAAAACAAATGAAAATCATGTTCAGATGAGAGCTATGGTTACTCATGTTATCAGCAAAAACCTACACATTGTCCGCATAACAAAAAATGTGGCTTAAACTATGTAGAATCTCGTCCATAAAATGCTGCCATATCTGAGCAGTATTACAAAGACTGAAAGGCACCATGTGCTGAAATAGCCTGAAAGGCATTATGATGGTGGTTTTGTGCTTGTCTGTCTCTGCCATTGCACACTGTGCAAAAGTCTTAGTGTAGTCTGTTCTGCTGAACACAAAGACACCTAAACTGTTTGTGAAATTGAACATGTTTGGTATCAGTTACCGGTCTGGCACAATGTGGGACTTGAGTCCCCTATAGACACTGCAAAAACGCCAAGACTCATCCTTTCTGAGAACCATTTGTATTGGGGTGGCCGACGTCCGTTTAGAGTGAGACACTGTTACATCTGTTAGCATTGCTTCAAAAGTGGCTTTAGCTGCCCCTAGCTTCATCACAGGTAATCGGTGTGGGTGGAAAGTGACAGGCTGTCCCGGCATTGTGTGAATGTGATGGATGGTGGAATGTTGCCACTCTCTCAGTGCCAATACCAGATCCGTGCCACAGGAAATTTGGCAATATCAATGGGTGTCATCATTAAACCTCGTAATTCTGCTGGAGCCTCATACAGAGCCTTTTCCATGTTGGCAGCCTGCTGCTTGAGTATACCATTGCTGTCAATTAGGCCTCTTACAGATACTTCTTCTTTGAAGAAAAGTTCATTGAGATGACTAATCTCCTGCTGTAGTGAAGTGCATTGCTGTTGAAGAGAAGCACACTCCATATGGTCATGTGGAAGATGTAACACAGTCTTCTTGCATGACACACAGTTGTGTGCTCTGCAGCAAGGCATGCACACAATGGGCAGAAATTGTCATGACGCGGAAGATGTGGAAATCTTCATGTCTTCTGATCTGGCGGGATCACATCTGTTGTCAGACATGGAAGGGAGAGTGGCTGGAACTGGAGACTGCACAAGAAGATGACTATGGAGGCCCATAAATAATGAAAAAAATTTAAGAAAATTGGCATCCAATATGGGGTAGACATGTTGGCCACTAAGAAACACCATGAAGGTGAGAAACCATCCAGGAGATCCAATGTCATATGACTCCAGCCATATGTCTGAATTGAAGATTGATTTCCAGCTGTTAGTGGAGGGATGCCAGAAAACTGAGGCTTGTCCTTTGCGTCCTGTGGAATAACACTTATCTCTTAATCTGTGGTGACCAAAAATTCAATTCCAAACATCTTATTCAAGATGAATAATCATGAAGATTCACATTTAGCAGAAACTGTGGCATTGTGCATTTCAGGCAGGTGCCTACTGGCTGTAGTACGGACACATGCAGATGTACACATCTGTTGTTGCCATTTGAGAACCCACACATTAGTGAACATTGTCTAGCATTGCACCCAAAGTGTCTATGGAACCAGCAACACTCAAATTGGCATGGAAGCCGCTCATCAGTGCACCATATGCTCCTTGGGCTGCCATCTACCAGCTTGGCATTGAGTCTTGCCAGTTCAGTGAGGGTTTGCTCCGTAGATGGCTATAGTGGTTGCACAGCCAACTGCCCAGCACGTGAAACATAACTTGGCATGCTGGATGTACACAGTTCAGGATCAGGGTCCATAATCTCATCAATTGCTGCACATGAATTAACCATTTATCACATGCAAGTGGCACAGCATCTGCCTTTAAAGCATATTCAACCGCTGTCACATCATTAAATGTGGACAAAACTCTGTGAACAGCCCACAGGAGACAACATAACCATCAACTGTTCTGAAAGGAGTCCTGGACTCACCAAAGCACAAAGTAAGTGCAGTAGCTGGGAAGGGGATTCACCAGCACCAAAATTACTGTCCACAGTCTTTTGTAAACAATATTTTGGGGACACAAGGAAATGCTGCAAAATAGTTTCTCTTAACGCTGCAAAAGAATGATGAGACAGAATATCCTCCACTTGCTCAATAATATTTGAGCCCATCTGTGAAATGACAATGGCAAATTGGTCCACATCTGAAGTAATGTTGCGCAATTGAAAAATGGTATCCACTTGTGCCAGCTATAATTGCGGGCTTGTAGGCCAACAAGCAGTAGATTTACATTATCCCTTGAAGTGTCACTGGAAGAAGCAGTATGTAATTTAGGAACTGTAGGAGACTGTAGGAAAGAACCAGTTGCTGGCAATCCTTGATCTTCTGTCTTGATGGTGGCAGGTGGCATCATCATAATGTTGGAGCATAATTATAGCTCAGAATGAAAAAGAAATTCCACAATGGATCACACTGGGGTCTCTACTATAGGTGACAAGTGTACGTGGTATGCACTTTACTGAATATTTCTTTATTTACCACAAATTACTTCCCATCAAAAGAGCACTACACAGCCACATTTTTGCAGCTAGACAGTAGTACAAATAAGATACAAAACATAATAAAACAAAAGGTATAACACACAATGTTTGACTTCTTGGTTGTTGGGAATTGCACTTCCCACAACCTGATAATCTCTTTATACAAAAGGCTGTGTGCTGATTGACTAGCTCACCATCACCCAGCCCAAACTACTTAGGACAGAAACTTGAAATTTTGGGAAGATGTGGATCTTACGCTATAGGCGTCATTTAAGAAGGGATTTTTGAAATTTCAACCCTAAGGAGGTGAAATAGGGGATGAAGTTCTTTTTTTTAATGTCACTATTAAGGCAATTTTGAAGCTAGGGTTCAAAAATTGGTATTTGGTTTATTGGTCACAAATAAAGAAATACGTGTTACAGCAGTTTTGGAAATTTAATTCTGTGAGGGTGAAACTGAGGGTGAAACCATTTTTTGAAAATGTATCAAAGAATTATTAATGTTTTTTAGAGCTACATCTATGAAATTTAGTATTTGACTCCTTGGTTACAGATTTAAAAAAATCAAAGATTATTAATGTTTTTTAGAGCTACATCTATGAACTTTAGTATTTGACTCCTTGGTTACAGATTTAAAAAAATATGTGTTTTAGTGTTTTTGGAAATTGAACCTCTAAGGGGGTAAAATAGGAATGAGATTGTTTGCGAAAATATTTTATTATAAAAGCAGTTTTAAAGCTATATCTATGAAAATATAAATTTAGCTTCTCATTAATGATATGAATATAATAGAAAGAAACATTCCACATGGGAAAAATATATTAAAAATGCTGTGACTTACCAAGCGAGAAAGCGCTGGTAGATAGACACAATAAAAAACACACAAATTTCAAGCTTTTGCAACCCACGGTTGCTTCATCAGGAAAGAGGGAAGTAGAGGGAAAGATGAAAGGATGTGGGTTTTAAGGGAGAGGGTAAGGAGTCATTCCAATCCCGGAAGCAGAAAGACTTACCTTAGGGAGAAAAAGGGACAGGTATACACTCGCACACACACACACATATCCATCCGCACATATACAGACACAAGCAGACATATGTAAAGGCAAAGAGTTTGGGCAGAGATGTCAGTCGAGGCGGAAGTACAGAGGCAAAGATGTTGTTGAGTGACAAGTGATGTACGAGGGGTGGCAACTTGAAATTAGCTAATTTGGTATTTCACTTTTTCGTTAAACATAAAAAAAAATATTTGTTAGGAGATGAAAGTTTCTGTGGAAATATCTCCATAATAATGCAAAAGGCATGATTAATAAAACCTTTGGACTCCAGCTATCAGAATCACTTTTTGGTCAAAGTGCACTCTGAAAAGATGATGCTTCTATGGCCTTAATTAGTGTGAAGTGCTTAGAAGGTGTTGCAATTTATGAACAACATAAAAATTTGATTAAATAAAAACAAAAAAGTCTCTGCTTGCCATACAGTCTACGCAAGCCAAGCAGGGGGTTCTAAGCTAGTTTATCATATGTGACATACACTGAAAAACATCATGTGACTTGCTGCTGAAAATTCTGGGAAATTCTAGGACTACTATGGTTCAAATCAGCAGAACAGTATAAAACACTCACTCACACACACACACACACACACACACACACACACACACACAGAGAGAGAGAGAGAGAGAGAGAGAGAGAGAGAGAGAGAGAGAGAGAGAGAGAGAGAGAGTCCATTTCTCTTTCATGTACTTACAATTCCATGCTCCTGCAGAACATCAACATCCTGAAAGAAACTCTCTTCTTCATCCACATCAGAGTATTCTGATGCTACTACTTGATCTCCCTTGTCCATTTCTGTAGATATGACATAAAATAAATATTTTGATAAACAAACATTAGCAATTTAAACAATTGTAATATGAAATTAAACTTGCTGTTTGTTATATTATTTTTACCATTATAGTATGACCTCATGAAACTGGTGTTAGAATGGTAAAGTTATACGTATGCAACACTTATATTCACTGTAATAAGAATACTAAAAAATGAAATTTTAATCACAGAAGTAGGAAACATGTTATTTATCACTAGGCAGCCACAGAACAGGAGAAAAATTTTTAGAATATAGATTTTTGAGATTAACTATAACAGTGCCCTGTTTTGGTGTTTGTCTTCAATCCATATTGATTAATATTTTATATTGGAAGCAAGCATGAAGTTTTAACCCAGATCTTCAGAGGCCTGTTTTTCCCAGTTTAACAACACACCCTGCCGCCAGAATTACCTTTTCAGAATGAGGAGTAGGTTCACTAGGAATTCTCACATCATGCAAATAAAATTAATGTTATGCCATTTAAAATTTTGCTATTACATTGATTATTCCATAAAATTTCAGGAAATCTGCCAAATATGCATAACTTCTGCCTTGATAATTCATTTCAGATCTTACTGACCATTATCAGGTGTTGATGATGTTGGTTTTAGGATGCTTTACAGCATGTTTATTTAAGCTCTTAAAAATATGACTGTATGCAGTAAGTGAACTGATCAAAGAAGTCTTTCCTTAAAATGTTACTGTGATAATGTTCTATAGAAATATCTTAGCAGCTTCTTTCAGAATGTGAACACAATTGTAGAGCTTGATGGGCCACCCATGTGGATCAAACATGTGAGAAGAGCTGATCTCTGAAGCTTCTTCCCACTTCCTGGAACAATGTTGCTTCACGTTTAAATTATATTGGACTGATTCACAATAATGCATAAAATACTACTTTTAGTAGTTAAAATTATGATTTTAAAAATAGGTATACTAAAACAAAGAATACAAATATATATGATTTTGTGTGTGTGTGTGTGTGTGTGTGTGTGTGTGTGTGTGTGTGTGAGAGAGAGAGAGAGAGAGAGAGAGAGAGAGAGAGAGAGAGAGAGAGAGAGAGAGATCACACATGCTCAAGAAGCTCAAGAAGATATCCTCACAGTTAAATAAAATTTTGGTAGTCATGACATAAAATACTACCTTCTGAATTGAAGACTTGCTGGATATAAGATACAAAAATGTTTACCCAGATACACATAGCTGCCTGTTCTATAATATAAAATTTAAGGTTGCATCCTAATTCCTCATAAAATTTTAAAACTCATACCAAACTTGTCCAGTTATTGCTTAAAACAGAGGGCACATCTCTAGGAGGGCATATCTCTGGTAAAACATTTAATGTACTCTTACCGGCAAACAAATACCATTCAATTCAAATACGACACATTTCTATAATGACGCTACATGCACTGCAATCTGGAGGGTCATCATGATGAAAGAGGAAGCCTGGACTGAAGGCCAGTGTTCTACAAGAAGGTGAGCTATAATGATTTTGTCTCATCTGAGAGGCTGGATGAAAGTTGTAGGGGATACCTCTCTGGAACTTTTGGAGCCAAGTGCATCTTTTCCAGCTGGGGGATTGTCCTGCTGTTACATTCAGTAATGGCCAACCACTACCAATCAAGTGCCAAAATGTGAAGAGGGAGATACTGTTCAGGTTCCACATGGAACTTTCATGTGTAGGTAAGTCACACCAAAATATTATTTGAACAGATTGCTAACGTAATGAAATATGGGAGGTTTTCCTTTAATTTATAGGACAACAGTGATTAATTATTCAATTTATTCAAAGAGGATGTGGGTAATTACAAACGAAATCTGTGGTCAAAACAGTATCATCATTCTTAGTAACATCTGCTGGTAGAACATATTATTATATGAACAGACGTAAAGGCTGCTGTGGACATATGTAATACAATAGATTAAATTGAGTAAGCAATACAGCAATGGCAAACTTCACTGTGAAAGTGGAACTAAAATTTAACTGAATGAGATTTTCACTCTGCAGCAGTGTGTGCACTGATATGAAACTTTCTGGAAGATTAAAACTGTGTGCCCGACCAATACTCGAACTTGGGACCTTTGCCTTTTGTGGCCAAGTGCTCTACCAATGATATATTTAAATGTTAAAATGAACACAGTTGGGTCTAGGCATTGTTAGGAAGTGGGTTACTTATGAATTAATAAACAAAGTAAAAATGGTATGCTTGAAAGAGCTTCATTTTCCAACTAAATTTGAAGAACTTTAGCACTTGTAAAGTAAAGAAATACATTTTCACTTTAGGCAACACGATCAGTTTCGCAATGAAGTATGTTCTCTCTGTTAACCATTTCTTACTCATGTCTGATCACCGCAAACGAAACTGTTGATAAGGGAAGGGGGATTACAAAGCATGCCATGATTTGGTAGTTACTTTCACTGTCCAAGTATTATTTTCTCATTTCTATTCACTCTCTTTTCCATGTACCAATAACTGTCCTCGTCTTTTACATAATTAACTGCAGACTGACCTTGCGTAACGTCACATCAGTAGCCTGCTTGTGTGCTGTATCATTGATCTCATTACCACAAATTCAGATGCGCACCAGTACCCATCAAAACGACATCTCCTTATCCTTCTTCTGTATGGAAATGGGGTAGCTTGGATGTCCTGGACTGAATCTTCTGCTAGGTACAGGCTCTGGATAGTCTGCAAGGCAAATTGGGGGAGGCAGCAGGTAAGGGAAATCTTTGTATAGGCACAAATAATCTGTATGAAAGTCATCAGCATTATATAACTCAAGACTGGAAATGCTGAATTCTGCTGGGAGAAGAATCTTAAGGATGTTGTCTGGGAAAACAGTGTAGCTACCAACTAAGTCCCTTGCTTGGAGTCATCTGCATAAACCATTGTTTCATTTCAGTGCTTGTTTAAAATATAGAGTTATGTATTCTGATATATATAATCTGCTATATTCAACTTGTACACAAATACTTTCACATTTATCCTAGATCTCTTTATGAACCAGGATGGACACTTACTCCAATACTCTGGGATAAACTTAATATCTATGTATCACTCTCTACTGTAAGTTGTTTTGGCAACATCCGTTATGGTTTTATCATGCATGGGCAGTTTAGGAACAGTTCAGCATAGATGCTAGTGGTGGATCTTGTTCTGAAAGCCGTTGGTGCCAGTTGGGCACACAATCCACCCAGCACAATTAGGGGCAGAAGTGTGTGCATGTGTGTATGTGTGTGTGTATTTGTTCTCCAGCTCAACAAAGGATTTATTCCAAAAGATACCAAGTTTTCTTTCTCTTCTGTGTCCAGCTGTCAATGACTCAATGCTTATGCTAGTTGGTGAGTGATCTCCTTTACTCCTAAATTATTTATAAAACACATAGTGTAGTATTTTTCACACTCAAGTGGGTGTGCCTGCGTATAAATTGCACCAACCACAAATAACATTGTCTTGTGCCGTTCCACTGTTGTTTTACAGTGATGAACCCGTACCTATTCCTTCATTATTCCTTCAGCTAACTCAGAGGTAAGCTGTGTTGTCATATTCCAAGGGAGCAGCCATAACATAATATAAACAACACACTATGTGAGAAAAAATTACAGTCCTTGCAAGAAAATGGCACAGGTTACAAACTAGCAACACACTCTCTTAATGAGGTAGTTGTCTATGAGATAATTAGTAATTGAACATGCAGTTGGGTGGGATATGACACAGCTGCACTCTTCACAGCTTCAAGAAGGTCATTACTGTGGGGTAACACTTGTATGCAGCAACAGAGAGATATAATGAATGTTTATTTTATTATTTTTTAATTTAATAGTGATTTAGCTCATATAATGTAAATTTATTATAACATTGTTGAATCAAACTAAGATTAAACTGTGATTTTGCTCATACATGTTTACCTTGGTAACATAAAGACATATATTCTTTACATGTGTACAAAGTGTGCTGCGAGCCAACTTGTGTCACAAAAAAGGACTCAACCACTCGAGGATTAAAGGACTTTTGAGCTGCAGAATAAGAGGAGAGTAAATTTCCCTGTTATGCCTCTGGAAAGTGATGCGGATCAGTTGAGCATAGTCCATACAGATAATTTCAAAACCTGAAAATCTTTTGAAAAAATTTCCAGAGAAAATTTTGACCTGAATAAAGTCCACAGTAAACTAGAATCATGGAGTCCAATATATACAGTAAAAGCAGAGGACATCATAAGCTGTCCCAAAGAAAGGTAAATGTTTAGATTCAGCTATTAATGAAATGCACGTGACATGTATTTTTCAACTTGATACCAATGTTGATACAGGGAAAGAACATTGGTAGGGAATGGAGAAAAGCTAATGCATCCTTAGATCATTTGCAGCAGACATATCTATTACAAAATAAGAAATTTCCTGTTAGCTTATGAATGAGGAAAATTGTCACAAGCAAAATTTCTGGGAGGGAATTACAAAATAAATATAGTCACTATTGTCATGTAGATGAACCTCAATTTAAAGATTGGGCAAGGAGGGAAGACACAGGCATATATGGGATCTGTACCAACAACAGGAGTAGATGGGATGTTTCCAATATTGAAAAACAGGAAGAGTATGAGCAGTAAATTGGCATTATTACAGAAAAGTGGCAACTCCACAAAAGGTGACTGACAGTCAACTGATATCATGGACAATGAGCTCAGAGAATTATTACAGGAGGAGCATTGTTGGGAGAGGAACTATGTAAAAAGGCAGTAATTAAAGTGGTAGTAGAAATGGAGGATTTAGGATTCATTTTGGATTCAGGGAGCAAAATTGTTCAGAAGGGTATTATGGGGTAGAGGACTAGAAGAAGCAGAGAATCCCAATTTTCTAGATCAAAGGAATAGGGCATTGTACACATGTTATTGAATACACTACACATGAACTCCCCAATAATCTTAGTGTTAGACCGACTAACAAAAAATAGTGCTGTCATTGACTTTAAAATTCATGTTCTTAATACAGGCAAGTGAAGTGAGAGGTGAGTGTACCTCTATGTAAAGCTAGTTTTGTGGCAAATAACTTTTAAAGGGAAATGGAGTTAGGGAGAAATACAGAATTAACAAAGGCATGAAATTAAAAAGAAGCTGCTGGTCAAAATTCATGTATCGCTGAAAACACTCTTCGTTGAGGTCAATTAATTGCAAGCTGCTGTCTTGGAGTGTAACAATGGCAGAGAAATGTATGTTGCAAGTGACACCTCAGGAATTGCTTGTTTTTCTCAAGGGCTCTGCAGCTGAGGCACGATATAAGGTACCCAACATGGAGTAGCCACACTCAGTGCAGAGTGAGTGGCAGGTTGTAACAAGTTCAGTCACTCAAGCTGGAGAGTCAATGCAGGGACTGGCCATATGGCCCCAGCCATACAACCTGTGAGTGGATAGGTGACCACTCCTTCAACAGAGCATGAGCAGGCACAGGCACAGGGGAAAATGTTTGCTAGTTATCAGGAGCTACAATGGTAGGCAAGTTCTGGAGCCCCTTAGGGCAGGATAAAAGTCCAGGGTGTGTTTGGTACATGTGCCAAGCGGCCTCATCTGAAATGTGGATGAGGCCCTGCCTGTGGTTATCAAGGGTGCAGAGTGCAGTAGTCTGCAAGTTGTTGCTCAAATCGGCACCAATGACATCTGTTGCTTGGGTTCTGAGGCCAGCTTCAGTTTGTACAGGCAGCTGGTAGAAGAGGTAAAGGCTGCTGGCCTCACTCATGGGGGTGCAAACAGAGCTCACAACTAGCAGCATTGCTTGCAGAGTTGATCACAGTCCTTTATTTTGAAGCCGAGCAGAGGATCTCAACCAAATGCTCCATTGATTCTTTGACATTCTTTGCTGCAGATTTATGGACCTGTTTGTGGGGTGGAGAACTGTAGGACTGTCCTTGATACATCAGCAGTGCACTACACAGTGAAAGTAGCTACTTGGATAGCAGAGTATTTGTGTAGTGCATATGGGGCTTTTTAGGCTAGGTGATAGTTTGTGATCCTCTGATGAATGCTCATCAGTTGGTCCACAAAGAGTGAAATCAGACTGCATGAAAAGTAAAGACACTTTGAAAGTCTAAATTTTAACAGTAAATTTACAAAGCATATGTAATGAAGTTCCTGCACTAAATTCCTTTGAGGGGAAACTGTGTTACACTCAAATTTTACTCAGAACATAGATCTCGATGAAACCCGAACAAAAAAGCTCTGATTTAGAGAGGCATAAAAAATATATTGAAAAGGCAGATTAGATGCCACAGAAGGGGTAGTGCAAAAAAAAAAAAAGTGTCTATAGAGGTCGAAATTGAGGTTGACTCCAAAGTTGTCTGAAAGCGAGTAATTGCCCTAGGTGGACTCAACTTAATCATCAGATGTATTTACCAGCCGCTCAATTCTGCTGTAAGAGTGACAGAATCATTCAAAGAAAATCTATGCTCACTGGTGTGGAAATACCCTGATCATGCAGTATTAGTTGAAGGCATCTTTAACTAGCTGTGTATAGTCTGGGACATCTATGGATTCATTGCAGGTGGTACAGACAGACAGTCTTGTAAAGTAGTTCTGAACACATTTTCCAAAAATTGCCTTGAGCAGCTAGTTTGACAGCTCACAAGCAATGGAAATATTTTAGACCTGGTAGCTACAAACAGGCCTGATCTTATCAATATTGTCAGTATAGAGACAAGGATTAGTGATTGTGATGTCATCATAGTGACAGTGGTTATGAAAGTTAATAAAACCATCCAAAAGGCTAGACAAGTTTTATGTTGTGAAGAGCAGACAAGCAGTTGTTACTTAATGAATGGATATCATTTTATTCCAATATGATGGACATTGGGGAATTGTGGGCAAAGTTTAAACCGATTGTAAATCATCCTCTGGAGAAGTATGTGCTGAGTAAGTTGATTAAGGATGGAAAAGACCCACTGTTGTTTAATAACAAAATTCAGAAAATGCTGAGAAGCAAAGGTTGTTGCACTTTTAGTTAAAAAAAGAACATGGAAATGTCAACAGGCAAATGTTAGTAGAAATTCACGTGTATATAAAAAAAATTGGTGCACAAAACTTACAACAACTTCCACCATCATATCTCAGCAGAAGATTTTGCTAAGAACCCAAGAAAATTCTAATCCTACAGAAAATCAGTATGTGGGTCAAATGCTTCTATCCAGTCACTTAACTAGTCTACATTGGCAGTAGGCGAAAGCAAAAGGAAAAATGAAGTTTTAAATTTCAGATTTAAAAGAGTCATTTATGCAAAAATATCACAAATATATACCATTACTTCACTGTCACACAGATTCCAATACAGAGAGAATAGAAATAGCCATTCCCAACATTGAGAAGCAAATGAAAGAGTTGAAAACAAAAAAGTCACCAGGTGTGGACAGAATCCCAGTTTAGTTTTACAGAGTGTTCTTTGATACCGGCCCTTATTTAGCTTGCAGTTATTGTGACTCTCTCACATAGGGCTTAGTCCCAAGTGACCAGGAAAAAGAGCAGATACACCTGTGTAAGAAGGGTAAAATAATGGACTTCCAAAATTACAGACCAGTCCCTTAACATTCCCTAATAACTGTTGACTCCATCATTATCCTCCCAGTGGACAAGGGATCTACCACTGTGCTCCTTGACCAACAGGAGCAGCTAAGTGAGAGTCTACACCAGCTGTCTGGCACCTCTACATTCGGCATCTGCCAAGTGATACAAACTGACCTTAATTGCTCCTTGAAGCCTCAGGCCCCTCAACGGACTAACACTTCAATTCACAGAACTTCTTACACCACTCAGACAACGTGGAGTTCACCTGCTTTATTATCTTGTTGATAGTCTTCGGTGTTGACATACTGCGTTGTGGTACTGGCTGAAAAATGGGGGGGGGGGGGGGGTGGAAATACAACGCTGATTACTGTAAATAATGTAGCCAACAGGTGCACAGCTGCATTTCACAGTTCTTTACTTTCACTGTTCACAACCCCTCCTCCCCTAATAATACACAGTTATATGGCCAGTTAACTACTAGCAGATTTTAATAAGCATCATTAATAGGTTGCAGGCAAACATCAGTATATTGCTACAATAGTTTACTGTTGAATATCTATGAGCAGTAAAAACCAAACCACATAGTTCACAGTTCTTTCAGAATAATATGGTATGTATTGAACAGACACTGTCATTGTCTTAACACATGGCCTATTTGTGTTACACTTATTTCACAGTTGCATTGTTGTTGATCTAACCAAGATGGGTTCCTCATCTGACACTCCGCCATGTACTGACTGACTCAAGACCAAAATTCGGGCCTTTATATATATCCTCACAATAATCGGTACTGGAACTATACATAGTTTGATGTTTAAATTACAGAAATTACAATTAAAATATAACTCATTCAATTAACTGAGTATATAGAAAAATTTCTTCTTTTTGACAGTTTCTTCTACCACGAGGGTTAAGCCGAATTATTTGTTTAAATGATGAAATTAACAGATATACAAACAATATTTTTGACAAACCCCATAATTACTTTAGAATTAATTAATGGCTGGCTTTGCCAACATGTTTCCGAACAGCGCCAAATAAATACTTAAAGAATGCTGTTAGTTGTTCCTTCAAATGTTTATAATTATTACAGAATTTATATTTGTTTATAGGTCAACAACAGAATTTAAGTTATCAAACAATTACTGATTTCACCCTACAACAAAAGTATTAACTAGGAATAGTCAAAATAAATTAGAAAATTGATGACATACATAAAACTAAGCACAAAATGAGATCTGGTGGTATATTCTTTAATACTGAGGGCCAACTTTTCTCTTTTATGGAATTGCAGATTATACTCACGTATGTTAACAGTAATTAGTCAAAAATGAAAAAATGAATTTTAAGGAGGCCGATGGCAAAACAAGAGAGGAAGTAAAAAGATCCCAGCTTGCTTTGTCACAAACTTCTTCCTAAATTCAACAAACCCAATCACTCTGGCCATCTCATAGTTGCTGGCTTCAAAGCACACACTGAATGTATATCTGGCTTAGTTGATCAACACCTGTGTCCTTCTGCAGAAAGACTTCCCTCCTATATTAAAGACACAAACAATTTCTTAGATTGTCTAAAAGCCGTGCCTGTCCCACTCCCATCACGTACCTTGCTTGTCACCATTGATACCACCTCCGTCTATACCAACATCCCCCATTAAATGGTCTATCTGCTGATGAACATTATCTCAACCAGTGCCCACCTTTTTCCACTCACCTTAACTGACTTTATACTTACCAACAACAACTTTACCTTTGATGGGCAGACATACAAACAGATCAGGGGCACGGACATGGGATCCAGGATGGCTCCTTCCTGTGCCAATATTTTTGTAGATTTCTTGAAGGGGATTTTCCTGGGATCCATAAGCCTTCAGTTCCTGGTTTGCCCTAGACACTCATGGTGAGGTCCTCCTGCCAAATTTTTTGGAATCTCTAAATACATTTGCCTAGTCAAATTGCACATAATCCTAATCCAAATCCCATGCCACTTTTATTGATGTTGACCTCATCCTCACCGACGGTTGGCTAAACACTTCTGTTCAGATTAAAGCTACTAATAAACAATGGTACTTACACTTTGACAGCTGCCATTGTTTCCATGTCAAACGCTCCCTCCCATACAGCCTTGGCATTTGAAGCAAACACATTTTTTCGGATGCAGAATCTTTACAGCAATACATCACCATTCTCACATCAGCATTCACTGGAGATAATTACCCCACCACCCTAGTTCAAAAGCAGGCCATCATATCCAATCCTGGTACTGCTGATCCCTCAAAAAAAAAACAGCTTAGGAGTATACCTCTTGTCACTCAGTACTATCATGGTCTTGAATGTATTAATCAGCTAATTTGACAAGGCTATGGTTTTCTAAAATCATGTCTTGAAATGAGGTCCATTTTGTCTGACATTTTTCTCACCACACCTGGAATAGCTCCTCATTAACCCCCCACCACCACAGCAAATATCCGCAATATTCTTGTCAAATCCTCTGCTCTTTCTGCACCCATTTCCCTACCCTACCCTATTGCTCCTGCCCTGTGACCATACCCACTGTATGACTTGCCTCACGCACCCTCTCTCACCACCTATACCAGCCCTGTAACTGGCAAAACATGTGAGGTGTGATTAAAAACTACAGTGAATGAATTCTTTTAGCACTAGCTGCTGATGCTAGAACTACTTGATGTAATTTGTCCAATAGCGTAATCCATTGAAATAGGGAATGGTAAATTAGAACACATTCTGACATTAGAGTGAGGCTGTGTTTACTGTGTCTGTCACACATTATGGATGTCAAACAATGCGTGAACATTTAGTTCCGTTTTAAGTTGCCAAAAAAGTATTAGAGAAACTTGTGAAATGTTGAAACTGGTATTTGACAAATAATTCTGTAGCTCTGAAGAGTGTTAACAAGTGTTGTGAGTGACCTAAAAGTGGAAATGAATTGGTAGAAGATGAGTATGCCCAGAATGTTTATGAACATCGAAAACAGAAGAAAAGATGTAAAAAATGACAAAAATTGTTCATTCCAACAAGCATATAATTATTCAAGAGCTTACCAAAGGATTTAGCACCTTGTATGAGTCCATGCAAATAATTTTAATTGATAATTTTCAAGTGAGATGAGTGAGTGCAAAATTTGTTCCCAGACTTTTGAGTAATGAACAGAAGGAAAATTGTGTGTAGTTCACATAGAGATGAAGGATCATCTTCATTCAGATCCAGATTTCATGTGCAAAATTGTGACTGGATATGAAACTTGAGTCTCTGGATATGACCCTGAGATGAAAATTCTGAGTTCCCAATGAAAAACCAGTGAATCTCCTTGCTTTAAAAAGGCATGGCAGTCAAAACAAAATGTCAAAGTCATGTTCATTGTTTTTTTCCCCTATGTTGAGGTTATAGTGTGATCGGAGTTAATTCCATGCAGAACAACTGTAAATCTCAAGTTTTACAAAGGTGTACTCCAATGTTTGTGAAACTATATACGAAGAAAGAGACCAGAAAAATGAGCCATTGGCTCCGTTCTTCATCATGACAATGCACTGTGCCATACCTCACTTATGCTTCATGAGTATACCTGTCCATCCACATCCATCTTACTCACCAAATTACAAGGTGAACAACTTTGCTTCTGCCGTTTGCCGATAGCTGGCGACAATGGTAAGTAGTGGTTGAAAGAAACAGATCGCAGAAGTCAGGCAGTTGGCTTGGACCTCGGTCAACATAACCTCATTCAAACATTAGTCGATTTGTGTCTGCACCATAAAGTTGTTCTTGATTGAAAATGTCAGTTTACGAGCCTAATTCTCATCATTTGCGGGAGGTGCTACTGTTTTGTTTCAGTATGAAGAAAACAGTGGCTGAGTCTCATCACATGCTCTCAGGTACGTATGGTAAGGATGCTATTAGTGGAAGAACATGTCAGAGAATGTTTTCAAAGATGCAGAATTGGAGACATTGCTGAGTGAAGACTCACGTCAAACTCAAGAAGAATTGGACAATTAGTGGGAGTGACACAGCAAGCCATTTCAAAACATCCCATGGCTACGGGCATGATTCAGGAAGAAGGAACTTGGGTCCCGTGTGCGCTGAAACCAAGAGATGTTCAACGGTGTTTGTGAACAGTTGCTTCAGAGGCAAAAATGGAAGGGATTTCTGCATCACATTGTGACCAAGGATGAAAAATGGGTTCATTATGATAACCCTAAATGCAAAAAATCATGGGGATATCCTGGCCATGCTTCCATGTTGATGGCCAAACCGAATATTCATGGCTCCAAGATCATGCTCTGCATTAGGTGGGACCAGCTCGGTGTCGTGTACTATGAGGTGTTAAAACCAAGTGAAATAATCACAGGTGCTCATTATCGAACACAGTTAATGTGCTAATGTGTTTGAGCAGAGCATTAAAAGACAAATGGCCACAACACAGCAAGAGGCATGATAAAGTGATTTTGCAGCACAACAACGCTTGACACCACGTTGCAAAAGAGGTCAAAACATATTTGGAAATATTAAAATGGGAAGTCCTACCTCACTCGCCATATTTTCCAGACATTGCTCCCTCTATCACCTGTTTAGATCAATGGTACATGGCGTGGTTGATCAACACTTCTGATCTCATGAAGAAGTCACAAATTGGATCAATTCATGGATCACTTCAAAAGGTGAACAATTTTTTTAACGTGGGATTCATACACTGCCCGAAAGATGGGAGAAAGTAGTAGCCAGTGATGGAAGATGCTTCAAATGATACATGTGTAATCAATTTGTTTCACTAAAGCCTCAAATGTTTGGGAAAAAACAGTGGAAGCAAAGTTTGTACACCTTATCACACCATACCATTTCTCTCTATTCCCAGAAATAAAGCCTGTGCTTAAAGGAAAAGATTTTGACACCATTCTTGACTTTGAGAGGTCCATAAGATAGCGGCTGAATTCAGCATTGGGATAAGTGCATTGTTATCCAAGGACAGTACTTTGAAGAAGATTAAATCAAATTTCATGTAAGCTTATAATTTTCATTATAATAAAATTATTCACCATATTTTTTATCACACCTCATACACTATGAAAGGGAGAGCCACTCATGAAACAACCCATGTTGTGTACCAGCTGTTATGTAAACACTATTTAACCTTTTACATTGGTATGACTACTGCCAAGTTATCAGTTAGGATAAATGGCCATAGACAAAGACTGTATACTGGCAAAACACAATATCCTGTTGCAGAGCATGTTCAATAACATGACAGTCATGACCTCAGTTCATGTTTCACCCCAAGTGCCATTTGGATTCTTCCCTCAGACACCATTTTCTTAGAACTCTGCAGTTGGAAACTGGCATTACACATGTGCTTGGGTCTGAATTTAATTTACATTAATTTCTTCAGTCTCAGCATTTCTTCTCATTAACTATTCCTTCCTTCAATCCACTTTATTTTCTATATCTTTTATCTTCTGACCTGTTTATTCTCCCCCCCACCCCCCACCCCTACCACATACAACACGGTTGCATGATGTTTTGTCAGCAATCTCTGTCTTGCTTATATCCTATCTTCTGCCTTTAGGTTCTCACATTTTAAAATCTGATCTGGTCCAGTCTCCAATGCTCAGTCTTCCCTTCTTGTCCTGTCCAGTAGTTTCCCCTGACCACGGGGTTCTGGGCAACTGACATAATCCATTCTTGAATGTCTTCTTCATCACATTCATGGTAATTTAGTTCTTTTAGCATACTGAGCATTTTGGATATATCATTCTGTTTGTCTTTTCAAGCAGACTTTGTGAACTTTCTGTCATTCCCAAAATTTTATTCCAAGCTTGTTTCAAACTCTGTTCATTTTTGCTATCCCATGCTGCTCTGAACATGTAGGACACAACTTTCAAATCAATATGTTTGTGATTTCTTGACAGACTTTCTTGTCCCTCCTCTTGTCTTTCTAACAATAATTTATGTAATAGTTCATTACTGCAATACCATTTGAAAGTCTCAATAATGTCTTGATCCACGGGCTGTAATAAGGAGGTTACATTAGTTGGAAGAAACATCACATTTATAGATTCGTCCTTTTCATATAAAATCACTTGATGGATGAGCTGGTGCATTGTCTTGGAAAAGTAACATTTACTCCCTTTTGGCATTCTTTTAACTAGTGAGCATTTACAAAGGGTACAAAAATGTCCATAAACATTCAATCAAAATCATGCTATCCATTCAGGTACTCTTTTGTGCTGCATAAACAACAGGTATCACAGGCATATTAACATGTTGGAAACAATAGTTTCTCGCTTTTATCAGTGATCAGCATAGGCTGGCAGTGGCTACTGGTAGAATTAGCACAAGCTAAAGCAGTCATATGATCCTCACTTGCTTTAGGATGAAGTGCTGCTGATTCATGACATAAAGCAAGAGATTTATTGGTAAAGTTTTCCAATTGCACCCAGTTTCATCAGCATTGTAAATGTTTTTGAGAGCATAATCCTCTTCCTTCAATATATCCCTCAGTTTGATTTTGAATGACTCGATTGCTGAAGAATCAGCAGACAATTTTTCTTCTTGTATTTGAAGCTCACAAATGTCATATCTTGTCTTACAGCATTTTAATCAGCCCACACTTGCTTTAAAATTTGATGTCCCACCAAACTTTCCTTTACATCAAATTGCCTTTTCTTTCTATATTTTTTGAGTAAGTATATTCATGCCTTGATCATATGGTATGTCACATCGTAGGTACTTGAAATGGGCTACTTGTTCTATCAGTTTATTATTGAGGACTATTTTTGTTCATACTGGGTGAATACCATAACAGGCCATGGTTTTAGTTTTATTTATAGACATAGTCAGATTGTAGCTTGCACTTATCTCATTTAGTTCATGCAGTACTTTTTATATTCATAATTTTTGACTTACCAATCTTATACTTATTAGATAACTTGGTTGCAGATTCACCTTTCTCTAACATTTTATTGATCTTGTATTTATTTCTCAAAGAAAGGACAACACTTTTACGTTTAAGCATTTTATACACAAGTTTACTTTAGGTGGCAAAGTTGACACACTTGTGATTGTAACAGTGCACAAACAGTTACTATTGTCAATAACTTGGCATTTCTGTGATTTGGGGGGGGGGGGGAGGGGAGGGTGGAGGAGAGGGGGGGGGGTAAGACCCGGAGGAGGGAAGCGCGTGCATGCAAGTAACAGTTAGGTCAAGCTATCATTCTGTTGGCCAATGTCTAGATAATCAACAGTCTACTTTAGTTCCATTCTTTATGAGACTTCATATGGAAGTTATCACTCCAGTGATGTGTGATGTACATGATCACAATGCCAAGACAAATTATAGCTATTCTTGGAAAAGGACAATATTAAAATGACAGACTGAAGGCCAGAGATTAATGGTTTGAGTTGAGTTAACAAACTACCAAACTCTCTAATAACATGTAAGGTGAATGATTTTAATGTTACATTATTTCTGGTAGAAAAGTGTTTTATTTATTTTTTATTTATTCAGTCCTGTTGATTACATATTGTACAGCTAGTGTACAAGTAATATAGGACAAGTCGATTGATGCAATTACAGTAGTACATTAACAGTTATATATCACATTGCACAGACATTGGTTTATTTTACAAGAACAATTACTTGCATGCAGTACTAAAGCCTGCATTATGCCAAAAACAGTTTAAGTGATTGTTTAAAATAGTAGAATAAGTGACAGTGCATATTTTTATGCTACTGACATATATAAGGAAGTAAATTTTCTTCATGGTCATGGTTTGAATGAATACAAGTTTTAACTGCATTCCTTAAGAAGAGGCTTAAGTGAATGCTCAAGAGAGTGGGATACATGGGAGTTCACATTTTCTCATAATGAAACAGATAAATTTACATTTTATCACCACAATTTCAGTTAAACTACAAGTAACAGCAACTTGTACATCATAACTCTAAGTAGTCATTCATTTTATAAAAAGTTTGTTCGATGAGAAATAATTTTAGTTTGCTTTTGAAAACCTGTGCATTATTTATTTCCTTTTTATATTGATGGGGAGCTTATTGAAGACCTTTATACCTGACTCAGTAACTCCCCTATGTACTTTAGTGGGAGATGCAGAGCCTTGATGAAAATTTTTCACCTGTCTTGTGTCATGGTTGTGGATGTCACAATTTTTCTGAATCAGTTCCCTGTTGGCTACAAATAACATCAGTGAGTATATATACTGACCTGTGATGGTAAGTATCCTGAGAGATTTGAAGAGACCTCTGCAAGATGTCCCATTAGGGACCCTACATATTAGCCTCACTGCTCATTTTTGTATTCTGAAGACTTTTTCAACACCTGCAGCATTTCCCCAGAAGATTATGCCGTAGGAGAGAACAGAATGGAAATATGCAAAGTATGACAACAACATTATTTCTCTGTCTACTAACTGATGGAGAGCTCTTAGTGAAAAGCACGATGAGCTAAGTTTCTTGACCAGCTGATCAATTTGTTCTTTCCATCTTAGGTGACTGTCTATCTGGATACCTAGGAATTTTGTATGTGTGGTTTCATTAATTTTGTAATTGTTAAATTGTATTTCAGGAGCTTTAATTTTTTTTATTTTTTGTCAGAAACCGTATCATATTGGTTTTTGAAATATTGAAGTTTAGGCTATTCGCAGTGAACCATTTGTGTACTTGAGTAGAGACTGTCATGGCTGTATTCTGCATTGTTGAGTTTGGTCCTTTTACGAGGACACTTGTATCATCAGCAAACATTACTATTTTTGCTCTGATGTTAATTGTGATTGGTAGATCATTAATGTAGATCAGGAAAATTAATGGCCCAAGAATTGAGCCCTGTGGGACTCCATACTTTATATTTCCCCAGTCTGATGTTAATGCTGTTCCTGTCCCCCTTAAGACAACCCTTTGCTTCCTATTCTGTAAGTATGATTCCAACCAAGTCAAAGATTTGTCTTTAATGTCATAATGTGGAAGCTTTTTTAAGAGTGTGTTGTAATCTACACAATCAAATGCCTTGGCAAGGTCACAAAATACCCCCACTGGATACCTTTTGTAATTTAGTTCACCCAAAATTTCATGTGTTAGGTTAAATATAGCTCTGTCTGTGGAGGAGCCCTTACGAAAGCCAAATTGTGTAGGAGCCAGTAAGCCATTTTGTGTAGTGTGACTATAAACCCTATCATACACTATTCTATCAAATACCTTTGAGAATACTGGCAGCAGGGAGATGAGCCGATAGTTGGATATTTCATCCCTTGCTCCACTTTTGTGGATTGGCATCACTACTGCATGTTTTAATCTGTCTGGGAACACACCAGTTTCCATAGATTGGTTACACAAATAGCACAATATATAACTGATTAAGTCTGCACATGATTTTAGAATCCTACTTGATATGCCATTGTATCCACAGGAATCTGAGTTTTTGAGTGTTTATAATAATAATAATAATAATAGCTTTATTCAACATCAAATGGTACACTGCACATGCACAAAGAAACAGTAACGATTAAAGTTATTTGTACAATACATAAGACACATTCTTCTGAATACATCATTAATTTACAACAAAATTACAGTAAGATGTTTACTGATTTCTATTCACATAATTTCACAAAGCATTTGTTGTTCTTCATATAAGTATGGTACTCTTCTAATGTGTAGAAAGGGTGTTTTACTAAAAATTTCTTAGGCTGATGTTTCAGATTAATTGTAGGAAGAGCCATGACTGCACTAGGGAGTGCATTAGCTAATTTTGTACCTGTGTACTGAGGCCCATTTTCGTAAAGTGCTGTTCTGTGGCTGCCAATGTAAAATATTTCTTTAGATTTATTCAATGAATTTCAAGATCCCACAAGATTCCGTCTTAGGCTCCTTACTTTTTCTTGTGTGTAATAATGGCCTTTCATAAGTAATACAGTATTATCAAGTGCCAAGCTTGTGTTGTAGGCAGATGATGCAAATTTTTGCATTAAATAACCAAACATAATAACAGAAAGAGGAGTTTATGAAATTTTCAGGACAATAATAAGTGGTTGCTAGCCAAGTTTCCTCATTAAACTTTAAAAAGACACACTGTATGCAATTCAGAACATGAAAGAGATATCCTCTCAATGTATATCTAAAATATGACAACTAGCAGACAGAAGAAGTAGTCAGTGTTAAATTCTTGGGATTATAATTTGGACTGATGACTGCTTTACCTAACAATATCAGTTGGGAGAAGTGTAATCATTTGGGTGGAGCATATCACAAAACTGCTGAAACACCTGAAGAAATCTTTATTTGTGATGTGTAAGATGTCAGACATAAAGTGACACAATATATAAAAAAAAAAGGTAGCATACTGTTACTTACATTTCTCCCATAATGTCAAATAGGATCATTTTCTGAAGTGACTCATCAAGCAAAGCAGTTCAAAAGTATGTGACACAATTTATTTGTGGTGTAAACTCAAGAATATCGTACAGGGGCCTCTCCAAGGAACTGAGCACACTAACGCTGCTTCCTAATATACAGGGTGTTCCATTTATCTGATGACTGCCTGCCCGGAGTATAGCAGGCTCGCCACAGAAGCCGCACTGCTGGTCGAATGGGTCCCTGCGCACAGGGCTAAGTTTTGCGAATGGGCTTTAAAACAAGTGCACTTGCTTCATTCCGTTTTTACGTGAGGCTTGGTTTCATCTACACAGGTATGCTAATTTCCAAAACTGTTGACACTGGAGTGCAGACAGACCTATTGTGTTTCATGAGGAACCCCTTCACGATCAGAAAATTGGGTTGTGGTGTGCCGTTAGTGGTGACAAAATAATAGGCCCATTTTTTTTTTAATGACACAGTCACAAGTGAAAGATATTGCAAAACATTTAGTGACTATTTTTTAATGAAATGAGTGAAAGAAAATGAAGTTTCACATTTTTTCAACAGGATTCAGAAAGGGATCACACAGCTAATATTTCTTTGCATGCAATTCACAATGTGTTCGATTAAAGAGTGATTAGTAACAACATCTTGCCTGCTAGAAGTCCTGATTTAACTCTGTGTGAATTTTATTTGTGGAGTGTGCTGAGGAACAAAATATATACAACATATCCTCACACAATAGAGGAACTCAAGGATAATATCTGTGAATCAATTAATTCACTATGTCAGAGAGAATTACATTGTGTGATTAATAATTTCTTGAGTAGATGTCAGAAATGCATGGAAAATAATGGCAGGCAGTTCAAACATGGGCACAAAATTTATTTGCTTATGTTTTAAACGTAGTCACATCAGACCGCAGCAGTAGACGGGTGACATGGCATCTGATTGCTGGGTAACAGAGCGCTCGCTGCCTGGCACTAGTGCACCGCACAGGTGGTCATCAGATAAATCGAACACCCTGTATTTACTCCTTAATGAAATTTGTCATAGATAACACCAACACCTCAGTTAATGGAATCAGCACTAGAAAAAAGAATAACCTGTACAAATATTTAAAGTCACTTGCTTTGGTCCAGAAAGATATCCATTACGTAGAAACACATGTCTCCAAAAACTTGCCAGCAACCACAGAAAATTTAACTTTTTAAAGTTCAGCTTCAGAGGAACCTAATGAACTTGTTGTTGGTGGCCAACTCCTTCTACTCTGTTAATGAATTTCTTAGTAGATTTAATTGACTGTATATTAATAATATCGAATAATGTGAGTGCAAAACACACTTCTGTACATCTTCAGTTCAGTAATGTGATCAATGTAAATAAGTGTTGTAAACTGCTTTCTATTTGGTCATGTGTATTCATTTACACATTTGTGACAAGGTTGGTATTACTTCTTAAATGAATATATGTTTCAGGCTTTCTATTTACCCCATATCCATGGGATCATTGCACTTAAGGTCATGGGAGCAGCATATCTCTCTCTTTTTTTTATATGTATTATGCATTCTTCTTTTATAATATGTTCTACATATTTGTTGATTTCCTCACATCTACATCTACATCCATACTCCGCAAGCCACCTGATGGTGTGTGGCGGAGGGTACCCTGAGTACCTCTATCGGTTCCCCCTTCTATTCCAGTCTCGTATTGTTCGAGGAAAGAAGGATTGTCGGTATGCTTCTGTTTGGGCTCTAATCTCTCTGATTTTATCCTCATGGTCTCTTTGCGAGATACACATAGGAGGGAACAATATACTGCTTGACTCTTCGGTGAAGGTATGTTCTCGAAACTTCAACAAAAGCCTGTACCGAGCTACTGAGCGTCTCTCCTGCAGAGTCTTCCTCTGGAGTTTATCTATCATCTCCGTAATGCTTTCGCGATTACTAAATGATCCTGTAACGAAGTGCGCTGCACTCCGTTGGATCTTCTCTATCTCTTCTATCAATCCTATCTGGTACGGATCCCACACTGCTGAGCAGTATTCAAGCAGTGGGCGAACAAGCATACTGTAACCTACTTCCTTTGTTTTCAGATTGCATTTCCTTAGGATTCTTCCAATGAATCTCAGTCTGGCATCTGCTTTACCGACGATCAACTTTATATGATCATTCCATTTTAAATCATTCTTAATGCCTACTCCCAGATAATTTATGGAATTAACTGCTTCCAGTTGCTGACCTGCTATTTCGTAGCTGAATGATAATGGATCTATCTTTTTATGTATTTGCAGCACATTACACTTGTCTACATTGAGATTTAATTGCCATTCCCTGCACCATGCGTCAATTCGCTGCATATCCTCCTGCATTTCAGTACAATTTTCCATTGTTACAACCTCTCGATACACCACAGCATCATCTGCAAAAAGCCTCAGTGAACTTCCGATGCCATCCACAAGTTCATTTATGTATATTGTGAATAGCAACGGTCCTATGACACTCCCCTGCGGCACACCTGAAATCTTTCTTACTTCGGAAGACTTCTCTCCATTGAGAATGACATGCTGCATTCTGTTGTCTAGAAACTCTTCAATCCAATCACACAATTGCTCTGATAGTCCATATGCTCTTACTTTGTTCATTAAACGACTGTGGGGAACTGTATCGAACGCCTTGCGGAAGTCAAGAAACACGGCATCTACCTGTGAACCCGTGTCTATGGCCCTCTGAGTCTCGCGGACAAATAGCGCAAGCTGGGTTTCACACGACCGTCTATTTCGAAACCCATGCTGATTCCTACAGAGTAGATTTCTAGTCTCCAGAAAAGTCATTATACTCGAACATAAAACGTGTTCCAAAATTCTACAACTGATCGACGTTAGATACTATGGATTCATGGAAGGAAAAATATATCTTATCCAATCTAATCAGTGTTTGGCAACATTACAAATGTCCATACAAATATAGTACCAAATCTACAAGAAGGGGGTACCAGGTGCAGCATTATTGGTGGACTGTCCTTAAGATAATCTCACTGCATCAATTTAAGGAACTTAATGTGCTGACAGTAGCCTCAAATACCAACATCAAAGACTAATTCTTGTAAAAGGAAACTGTAATTCATTAAGAAATGCAGATGTGCATGATCTAAATACAAAGAGAAGAAATAAGTATCTAAGTTGTTAGCAAACAGAAAATAATTTGTTTAAGGATGGCGGATCAGGACAATTGTCAGTTATTATACCAATTTCACTGTCAGGTCCAATTTCAAACTTATACAGCAGACGTGAACCCTTTGTAGAATCTTCTGTATTCTTGATTAGGTAAAATTCACAACTAGAGTAGCCAATTGCTCACAAACAGCCATTGATAATATCTTTATAGAAAGGTCCAATGAAAGAAATTTTATTACAAAACCAATAGTCAAAGGCCTCTCAGACCATGACATGCAGTTCCTTCTGTTAAGTGTTAGTAGTGAACATGATATAAAATCTGTTAAATCTGAACTCAAGAGAGTAAACAAAAACCCAAAAATTGATTATTTTAGGACTTTCCTCAGAAACATTCACTGGAGTGATGTTTACAGTGCTCATGTCATGAATGAAAAATATAACACTTTAGCTAATAAAGTGCTTACCTTATTTGTTTTCCCCCAAAATGAACCAAGGTTAGAGCAAAGTCTGCAAAGAAGCCATGGATTACTCAAGGAATAGAGGTATCTTGTAAAACAAAAAGAAAATTTATCTCTTAATCCAAAACAGTTATGATGCTGATGCAATAGCACATTACTAGAAATACTGAAAAATATTAAAGACTGTAATATGGACATCAAAGCAAATATATTACAAGGAAAAAATAGTCATATCAGATAACAAAATAAAGACAATATGGGACACAGTGAAGGTGGAGACATGTAGAACCAGATATGAAGTGGGCAAATAGCATCAAGAGTAAATGATACATTTGTGATAGATGTCTATAGTGTCACAAAACTTTTTAACAAACATTTTATAACTTTTACTGAAAAGATGGGCTTGTCAGGTTCTGTAGATGCTGCCATGAGATACCTCAGACGAGACATTTCAGTAATTTCCATAATATGAAGTTGACTCTCACTACCCAAGCCAAAGTAATGTCCATCATAAAATCTTTAAAATCAAAAACATCTAGTGGGTATGAAGAAATATCAACAAAAAAGTTAATTAAAGAATGTGATTCTGAGTTAAGTAACATAATAGGCTATCTGTGTAACCCGTCATTTATCAGTGGAATATTTCCTGAATGGCTGAAATATGCTGAAGTTAAGCCACTGTTTAAGAAGGGTGATAAAGAAATAGCATCAAATTTCTATCCAATTTCACTTTTGCCAGCGTTCTCAAAAATTTTAGAAGAGGTAATGTACAATCGGCTTTGTAACCATCTTATCACAAATAACCTACTGTCAAAGTTGCAGTTCGGATTTCTTAAGGGTTCTGATATTGAGAAGGATATCTACACTTACAGTGAAAAATACTTAATTCATTAGACAAAGTGTTGCAGGCAACTGGTATATTTTGTCATCCATCAAAGGCATTTGACTGTGTAAATCACAATATCCTTTTAAGTAAATTAGAATATTATGGCATAACAGGAAATGCTGCAGAATGGTTAAAATCTTATATCTCTGGCAGAAAACAAAGGGTGTTATTAGGAAAGAGACATGTATTAAGCTATCAGGCATCATCCAACTGGGAACTAATTACATGTGGGATTCCACAAGGTTCCATCTTAGGGCCGTTACTTTTTCTTGTGTATATCAATGATCTTTCATCAGTAACATAACCAGATGCCATGCTTATTTTGTTTTCCAATGATACAAACATTGCAATAAATAGCAAATCAAGGGTAGTCTAAGAAAGATTGGCTAGTGAAATATTTGTGTACATTAAATATGTCTGTTTATACATTAGAAGAGTTTTATGATGCAAAAAGGGAAATAGCATTTAGATAGAATTATCCATCTTGTTAACAAAGAAATATGCTTGCAATTTTTCTCCAAATTAAAACATGAAATTTTGTATTAACACTCAAAGAAATCTGCTGTTATATGTAAAATATCTGTTTTTCCTCTAAACTTTGTATTAACTATATGCAGTTATGTAGAACATTTTTTATATATTTAATGAAGACTGTTTTGTATCTTTTTGTATGTTTGACTCATTCCACATCTCATGTGACATGCTCACAATACGAGATCTACGGAACATGAAATAAATAAATAAATAAATCACTGGTTCCTAGCCAATTCTTTGTCACTAAACTTTGAAAAAACACACTACATGCAGCTCAGATCTTGTAAGGGGTGTCCCACAAGTATATGCCTAACATATGATGACAAGCAGTTAGAAGAAGTGGACAGTGTTAAATTCTTGGGATTACAGCTTAATAATAAATTCAACTGGGAGGAGCACATCATAGAGCTGCTGAAGCGTCCAAACAAATCTCTAATTGCAGTGCAAATTCTGCCAGACATGGGGGATGTAAAGATGAAAAAGCTGGCATACTATGCTTACTTTCACTCCATAATATCATATGGGATTATGTTTTAGGGTAACCCATCCAGCCAAGCTAAAGTTTCTTGGGCACAAAAACGTGCTATAAGAGTTATATGTGGTGTGAACTCAAGAACATATATATTTATTCTTTAATGAAATTTGCCCTTAAAAATATATCACTTTTTCAAACCAACAGCTCAGTTCATGGAAGCAATACTAGAAATAAGAATAATCTTCACAAGGATTTGAAGTCACTTACTCTTTTACAAAAAGGTGTGCGTTATTCAGGAACACACATTTTCTATAACTTGCCAGCAGCCATAAAAAGCTTAACAGTCCACAAAATTCAGTTTAAGTGAAGCCTAAAGGGTTTATTGGTGGCCAACTCCTACTCCATTGAGCACCATTTCAGTGCAGTAATATGTTCATTGTAAATAAACAAAAAACATTTTTTTTAATTTTAAATTCAGTGCATTAATGTGATCTAGTAAATGAGTGTTGTAAAATGATCCTTTCATATATTACACATTAAGAAAAAAAAGGCGATCATTCCACTTGAGACCTGTGGAAGGCACATTAGCCTATTTGTTTTAGTTGTAAATATTTGATATGTATCATTGTTTTTCTGACATGTTCTACATTCTAGAGGACCTCCTCACCACAGATCAATGGGAACAAAAGTAAATCGAATATAATTTGTTTAAATTAGTCATATAGTGTTGAAGTATCAGCAGTTTACATTCAAGAGTCCACAGCACGCTACAAATTTTCAACATCTGCTGTATAAGTTCAGAATTGGGACTGAAAATAAAATTGTATAGTAATAATACAAGAAAATTCATTAGATGATGTTTAAGTCTTGTTCAGTAAGCTCCAGCACTGAGAAGGTTCTGTAAGGAGTATATGAAAAGAATATGAAACTGAGAATACATTAAAATAATTCTCATATGTACTTAGTCCATGCAGCATTCTGGAATAATGGTACATCCAATATGAAAGCTGAATACTACCTAATAATATTACAAGGAAAGAAACACACAAAATTCTACAATGAACTGCACTGTCTGCTGTACCTCTCATATGACATTGCTTATGAACTGATACTGTTTTTCTGAACGTTGTCTTTGTTTCTGGTACTACTGGAAACACAAGAATCCACAAACATAAGTGATGCATAATGGGATAGTGAAACATTCATCTACAATTACACTACAAATCACTGTGAAGTGGATGACAAAGGGTAGTAGCATGGTACCAATATCAGGGTTTCTTTGCATTCCAATTGTGTACAGATTGCTGGGAATGACTGATTTAATGTCTCTTTGTGTGCTATAATTAGTCTAAGCTTGTCTTCAAGGCCCTTACAGGAGCAATGCATAGAACAGTGAAGAATATCTGTAGTTTCTTTACTTAATATTGTTTCTCAATAGTTTTTACGTAGGCTTTTGTAGGATAATTGGCATTTATCTTTAAGCTTCTGCCAATTCAGAAATCTCAACATTTCCAAGAGACTGCCCCAAGAGTCAAACAAACCTGTGACCATTCATGTTGTCCTTCTTTGTATACCTTCAGTACCCATTGGTAATCCTACTTGATATGAGTCACACACTTCTTGAACAATATTCTAACATGGGATGCAGAAGCACTCTGTAGTCGATCTCTCTTGCAGGCTGACTGTGTTTTCCCAGTATCCTGCCAATGAGTTAAGATCTACCACCTACATCAGCTATGGTTGGTCTTATGTGATCGTCACATTTCATATCCCTACAAATGATTGCAGACAGGTATTTGTACAATCTGAGTGACTCCAATAGTCAAGCATTGATGTTGAGGTCAAAGAATATTTATTTTCTGGATTTTTTAAGTGCACCACTTTACATTTCTGAGATTTAAAACAAGTTCTCAGATTCTGCATATGCTGAAATGTTATTGAGCTCTGATTCAGTTTCAGCATATTCTGAAATCTTATTGGGATATGATTGGATATTTGAGCAGTTTTTTTCAAATGGAACATTGAATGAAGACCAGAATGAGATGCAGTGTGAATGGAGATGTATAGTAATTTATTTGTCCAGGATAATACTGTATGTAGTGCTATAAGATTAATACATGAATTAGCATGGAGAATGAGAAAGAAATTATATATAGGGGTACATTCGATATTTGTGTTCTTTGCTGTACTTCATTGTATCCCAAATGTATGTTTCTGGATGAGCAAAAATATTTTATATATGCAGTGTGCTTCATTGTATCCGAAATGTATGTTTCTGGATGAGCAAAAATATTTTATATAAATTACACATTCTTATGGTTTACAAATATGCAGTGTGCATGAGCAAATATGATTTTAAAAATGCATTTATTGTACATGTATTTTAACGATGTTCATACAGTTTATATTGTTTATTGTTCAATATTATACAACGATGTATATATTGTTTTTACATGACATTACTATTATTATTATTATTTTTCATTTCGTCTATTCATAACAAATCAAATAAAGAACACTATCAATAAATAAAAATACCGCAATCACATGGATGATGAACAAAAAAATTATTAATTTTGCGCTAATAGATAAGAGTTTTTATAAAATAAGAAACTGGGGCAGAAATATTCCCATTAAATATGTTCTCAAAAATTTGTAGGAAACACATCACGTAATGTGAAATATAACGTATACGCGCACACTTGCTTTGTAAACCTGACACTCTCATATTCTCTCCATCAAAGCAACAATTTTTTCAGCTGCAAAATCACCCATAGACTACGTATTATATCTATAACGAACATTATCTGAAAACTGAAATCTAATCAGAATGGAAAAGAAAAGTCGAGTGTTTAACTTGGTATAGGAAAAGTACGACAACACAGCGACATAAAAGAATTATGAATTGCTCCAATAACAAACGAAATTTTATATACCTCAGAAATGCAAAAATTGCGTTGGAGGAAAAACTGATACACAAAATAAAAGACTTACAACGCATCCGTCTTCTGCGATGAACGATTATATTCCGGCTTATGTTTGAAATTACCGCTTTTACTACAGTCTGCGCTTTTACGTCACATCAGTCGGCGTCGCCAACATACATGCTTCTTCTTCCAACCGTGCCGGTATCCTGTAATGCATTTTAGGGAATGTATATCTACAAATTATCTACAAATTAATACAAATTAATGCAAACCAAAAAATTCTGCATTTATATATATTACTCTGCGTTCATTTCCATACTTATTACGTTATGGCAGTAATTTATGAAACTCTGTGCTACTTGTAAACTTCTTACCACAGTCTAACTTGGGATATTTATATTTCGAATACAAATACTCTCGATATATAGAACATAAGTTTCTGAATACTTTTTGTTCATTAATATAATCGAGTCTTTCGGTTTATTGCCCCTGAAGAAACTTGGAAGCATAAATTAAGTTTACAGTAGGTTCGTTTGAGCAGTTACCAGAAAGCGCCAGACAACAGGCTGTACTGCGCATGCGCAGCTACGATGACGTAGGCAGCCCGTGCTTGGTGCTTGCTCTGCTCATACGCTTTTCGTCGTATTTCTGGTGGGGCATCACGTGACCATGTGTAGCCGTGCCGCCCGTGCGGCATGTTGTTGAGAGGAGATACTGAGTTGTACTTAGAGCAATTGTTCTATCATATCCCACACAGATAGAGGATGCAAATATGGAAGCAGTTCTTGGCAAAATATCATTTCAAAATTAGACTACACAGCTCGAAGTACCATAAGGGGTGACTTTGACAGATTTTTTTTTTTTTTTTTTTTTTTTTTTTTTTTTTTTTTTTTTTTTTTTTTTTTTAAATTCGTACTCTGCAATATTGTTATGTAGCATTTCCAACAGGTTTACATCTACACAGCACTGCAAAATGCTACTAGGATGGAATACAAATTACTTACAACAAAAAAAGAGAGAGTTTCTTGTGTAGCTTACACCGGAATAAAGGACAATAAATTTCATGACTATTTCAAAATGTGAAAAAATTAACATGGTTGTCTGTGAGGTAAAGAAACTGTACAACTGACAGTTTGTATTCTACTCTAGGAATAAATATGAAGCCATGTGGGGAGTTAAAACGATAAAACATGGCGTGCTGCCAGTCTAAAATTTAGCATAGAATGGCATTCTATAAATTTAAGACGTAAGCTCAAGAAATAACTTCAGGCCCAGAGGAAGTACTAGACAAGTGCCATGTGATCGAAAAACACTTTCACAGAAGGCAGATCTATAAAATTCTGCTACAGCTGTCATTATATTTGAAACAAAATATTTACTTCAAAACTACTGACCAAATTTGCCTACTTAGCTTCAAGTCAATGTTTACTAATGTTCGTACGTATATAGCATTAAGAGATCTTACAGTGTCATAAAAGGAACAGGTCATGAGAGACTACTCCAGCCAGCATCGGAATTTCATAAACCATACTAAAATGCTTCATTCCGCTCTAATTGCACATTTATATGTCCAGATGGACTCTGAAGTACCTGATATTCAGCTTTTCATGTGGTTCTCGTGATACCAATTTTCTTGGAGGTCCAGTACTCTATTCTCATGCTTGGTTCTTTATTATGGTATAACGTCATTCGTCCCAGAAAATGAAAATTTGCACTTTAAATTGAACTAGGTTGAAAGTAGGCAATAGCGCGGAATGAAACACTTCATTTCAATAAACTAACTGCTTCAGCGAAAAAAAAAAATGAAGCCTATTTCTCTATAAAACGGACAGAAATAGCTTCATTAAGACATTAATGGTTGATTGCTAATAACGTGGAAATAATATAAAATCAGAAAATTGAAACTACTAACTTATTTAGGTCTTTCATGGTTATGAGAATGTATATTAATTCACTTGATGGCTCCTGGCCACAGAAATCTGTTTTGTTTTCGTTTGACGTGGGAGCTGTAAACGAAGACACGAAACATATACACGGTCACGGGTCACGTGGGGAAGGACCCCCACTATAACTCAGCTTGCTCTGCGCATGCGCGAATCTGGCAGCTTGGGCGCGCCAGGAAAATTTTTCCGGGTAGCTTCTGGCTACTTGCTGCTACTGCTCATACACCAAACAGCCACGCTCCAAGTAGCCAGAAACGGGAGGAAGGCACTGCTCATACGCGAATTCAGCTCTGCGCATGCGCACGAGCCCGCTGGCAACTGCTCATACGAACCTAGTATGAACCTTGAACGAGGGGCAAAGTGTTATGACCAAGATAGAAAAGTTCAAATAGCGTCTGTCTTATGCCTCTCGTCAATAGCAAGAAGACACGAAATAGTGGATTTGATAGTTGATTCTCACTAGGAATACGTGTACACGATCGTCTCATTGTCCTATCTCATAGTTTGTGAGACGCAGAACTTCGCTAACAGGTACGCTTTGCGCATATCACCAACTTAAAAGACCCTTATAATACGCCATTCTATCATATTTACCATAAAGACTGAAAGCTGTGGTGCCGTTACAATTCATAAATTAAAACACTTGTTCAAATACCCATAATTTTAAACAGTTGTACCGGCGATTAAGATACGTGATCAAAGGTACCGGTATCAAAAACAAATATATTTCAGTTTCTCACGTGTTTTCTTATATAGTATGGGCAATACGTTGCAATATGAAAATAAACATTGTCTGGATGGTCATTCCTAAAAGTATGTTTTTCATATTCTAGCAATGAAAATGGTTTCTCCGCGAAGTCTATTGCAGCTACGCAGCTTTTGTCGTTCCCAAAGTTCCGGCAAATTTCTGGCAGCAGCCGAAAGTGTTTCAATTGGCAGGAGAGAATACTCATCGAAAGAAAGTTTAGTTTCCGTTGCTGTCAACGACAAAACGGGTGAGGGAACAATTCTAGTAATAAGTGACAAGTTTATATATGCTGCAATATAAGCTGCCATTGCCATCTTGATGCCAAAATAGTGCTTTGCATGACAGTAAAGAACATGTTACTATGACTCAGCGCCAGATCACACTTTCTTATTCTATTGTTTCTCAAACCATCTCTCTGTATTATCCCCAAAATCTTTTTGAGTAGCTATACCTAGGCACAGAGTTTGCCATTTATGCAATAATAAGTATCTTATTTTTGTAAGGTATCCATATTAGTTAATACTAATGTTAAGTGTAAACAACACGAGATTCTTTGGCAGTGATTAGTCATCACGGATGGATTAGTAAATTGTTGTGGGGTCGGTCACAGATAAACTGATGAAGAATCACGGAATGATGTTTTTTTTTTTTTTTTTTTTTTTTTTTTTTTTTTTTTTTTGGGGGGGGGGGGGTATAAAACATTGTTGTTAATATAAAGGAAATAGTTCCATGCAAACTCACTTTCTCTCAACTGATAATTTGAGTAAAATTTTAGGTCACTTATGTGGTAAATGCGGTAATCCACCTATGAAAAATTCCAGATATAAGTTGTGTTATTTTGATTATTTAAAATTTAATCCACACACAGTTCATGAGTCCGTTATTTGCCTATCTTAGTAGACTTTTTCATATTTAGTTTCTTGACTGCCTATGTCTCTCCAATATTTTGCTGATTTAGAGATTGAGAACAAAAGCCTTCAAAAAATACAGAGAACATAAAGATACCTACTGAATTTGCTGCATACATATATCCTAATGATAAAAATAAATGAGCATCATAGTAACTGAGTGTAGTGAAATTACTATTGATCTCATACTAATAAATATATGTTTATGCTACTCTGACACCCAGATAATAAACTCCAGACTAGATCATTTTTCAGTCATGATAGTAACAAAAGACTGAGGGAACTGTACAGAAAACATGAGAGCACAAAAGACAAGGTGAATCACAAAATTTCATTCTATTAAAAAATATATCTGTGATGGAGAAGAGGGAAGCAGTGTACACAGATCAGCCAGAACTTTATGACCACCGACCTAAGCAGACCGGTGAAACAGGACAGGCAGCGATCAGTGGTAGAAATAACATCAGACTTTAATAAGTATTAAAGTCAGTACTGGGGAGAATATAAGTGTTTCTAAATACACAGTGCACCGAAGATTCCTAACGATGGGCCTCTGAAACCAACTACCCATGCATGTGCCATTGTTAACATGACGGCATCATTAACTATGACTGAAATGGGTACATGTCTATCGGCACTGGACGTTGATGCAGTGGCATAGCATTGCATGGTCTGATGAATCCTGGTACCTTCACCATGCTGATGGGAGGGTGCGAAACTGTCATCTTGAGGGTGCGAAACTGTCATCTTCCAGGGGAACAGCACCTTGACACTTGTACTGTGGGATGGGGACAAGCTGGCAGCAGCCCCGTAATGCTCTGGGGAACATTCACATGAGCATCCATGAGTCCAGTGGAGTTTGTGCGCTTGTGCAAGGCACCATTGTAGCCAAGGAGTATCATGCACTGGTTGCAGACAACGTAAACCTCTTCATGACAGTCGTGTTCCCTGACAACAGTTGCATTTTCAGCAAGATAGTGTACCATGTCACAAGGCCAGAAGTGTGTTGGAGTGGTTTGAGGAAACAGTGTTGAATTCCAGTTGATCTGCTGGTCCTCCAACTTGCCAGAACTGAACCCAATCAAACACATCCATCCCCCCTCCCACAGGGTGACGTGTGTGCACATGTGGTGTCAGCTCCCTCCGGTAACCTTCCGAGGTGTCATTGCTTCCACCCCATGCCACGGCTCCACTATTGTTCATGCCAAAAGTGGACATCCCAGCTATTAGGGAGGTGATGATAATATTCTGGCTGATCAGCGTATGTGGAGAGTGGTACAAATACCAAATGTGACCAGCTTTTCGCTCTTTATTTAATTATCATCATATTGTTACATAGCCTGTAAAATAGTACCAAAAAAGTAAATCTGGATGTCTGGAGAGGTAACCCACCCAAAAAATAAATTAAAATTGTATTATGACTTGAAAGAAAGAAAAAAACTTAGGCACATAATACTCTATACAAAATCCAAAAGAAAGACTACTGCTGTTTGATCAGAGAAATAAAAGTCTTCTGCAGTAAGACAGCTACTGAGAAAAGGGAAAATTATTCAAAAGACATATCACCCTTCATAAATGGAGTGACAAAGTGGAGGGAGAGAGAGAGATAGCGAGAGTGAGTATTGCCCACTGCAAGACGATAAAAGTGATGTGGATTCTCTAGAAATGGCAAACACCTTCAGTAGATTTTTTTGTAACTGTAGCAGATGAATTGGTGAAACAAACCCATAAACAAATCATACCATTGCATTCATCCTAGCAACTGGGACTGAAGTTTTGAACCTAATAAAGTAATTTAAAGTCAAACATTAATCTTTTAATGGATTGAAGGGAAAGTCTATTAGAACAAACTTATAACCTTCTTCCTGGTCACCATGACCAACTATAACCTAGCCCACAATCATTTTTCCTTTGAAGGCATCACCTACAAACAAATTCCACAGCACAGTCATCTGCACCCAAGTGGTACCATCCTATGCCAACCTACTCATGGTCCCTCTAAAGGAATCCTTTCTCCCCACCCACAATCCAAAACCCCTCACATGGTTCATATTTATTGATAAGATCTTCATAATCTGGACAGAGGATGAGTACCAGCCACTGACAACAACTCCACTTCTATGGCTGACACCAGTTCCACACCAAGAAGTACCTTCAGTATAGCCTTGCCGCCTATGGCCATCACATCTGTTGTGGTAACAAGTAGTCCCTCTTCAAAAAAGCCGAGGGTTTTACTGATGCCTTCTCAAACCAAAATTACCTTCCTCACTATGTTCAGAAACAGATTATCACATAACTCGTACCTCTGCAGTACATCTAGATGCAAGATCTATCCTACACATCCTCCCATATCATTTAATCTAGTCCTGTCACTGTCACTGTCCTGGACTGTCTGTGAAAGCAGCCATGTGATCTAATGACTTAGCTACAACTGGTGTGTGGCATTCTCTGAGGCCCATCCAAAAAGTAAGGAACATTTATACTTACAGTCAATGCATCTGTCTTGGGGCAGGCACTCATCGGTTTCTGGTGGTTGGTGTGACGCGGACAGTTGCTGTGTGTAGTTATAAGTCGGACCTTGTCCTGTGGCAAGTCCAGAGAGAGCTGTGACCATGGCTGAGCCAATTGTGAATCCCGCCGACTGTGAGGCGTAAGATGATGTTTGTTTACTGCAGGTGGAAAATGTTAGACCTTGCGGCATTCACCGCAGACTTGTTACCATTTATGGTGAAGGTATAATGAATGCAGCCAGTGTCTGAAAGTGGTGCTTTATGTTTAAGAATAGGAGAAAGATGTTCGTGAGGAAGAGAGATCAGGGCTGCCTCAAAAATCACAGGTGCACTGAAACAAAAGGTGGGTCACGTCATTTTAGGGAATTGACAGTTCACGATTAGTGATGTGGGAACATCAGGAAGTGTTTTGTTCAATTGGCACAAAGTTGTTACTCAGCACTTAAGGTACTACAAAAATCTGAACACGGTGGGCCCCATGCACACTCATGGGTGACCAGAAAGCTATGAGAATGGGTGCTGCATTAGCATTCTTTGAGCATTATGGCCACACCTTTATTGACTAGACTGTTTGAGAGGGTGAAGCATGGGTTTCTCATAACACACATACAATGAAGTGACAGTCTGTGGAGTGGTGTCATCCTCAGTTGTAACAGAAGCCACACAAATTCAAACAAACTGCATCAACTCAAAAACTGGTGGCTTGTATTTTCTGGGACAGTGAAGGGATCCTACTTGTTGATTCCATGCCCTGCAATACAACAGTCAGTAGTAATACATACTGTGCTACCCTCGAATGTCTTTGTTGGGCTATCCAGTACCAGAATTGTTGTGTTGCATGGCAGTCAACCTCCACATACTGTTTGGCAGACACAAGCCTTGTTACATGAGGATTTTCGGTGGGACAGCTTAAAGCATCCTCCCTACAGTCTGGTCCTGGATTGGTCAGACTTTCCCTGCTTCCAAAACTGAAGGAGCATCTTGCTCATAAACGCTCAGATTTGTTGAAAACCTGAAGGGCGCTGTCATGATCTGGTCGAATAGGGTAAACGTGAACTGGTTCCAAGGTACAACAAGTGTGTTAATGTCAAAGCGATTCTGTGGAAGAGTAGAGAAAGTATATGCCAACACATGTATATTCAGTTTCTGTATTAGTGTTAAAGAATATCTCAGTATGATGAAACATTCCATGGCCCACGTACATGGGTGTGGCCACTAACAGGCTATCTGTCCACATGTACAACCACCCTGTTGCTGAGCATACTACCCAACACGATGTGCCTTACTTCAACAATTGAGTCACAGCCTGTGCCATCTGGATTCTTCCCACAAATACCCACTTCTATGAATTGCACAGGTGAGAACTATCTCTGCAACATATTCTGTGTTCCCCTAATCTGTCCTCATTTCTTCTCTCCTTCTCTCTTCTCCTTTGTCTACAACTCATCAAAGCCCCCTGAAGCTGCACCTAGGAGCACACTGTCCTGTCTTTGCTGCTTACTTCTACAGACAGCCCACTCTTTCCCTGTTATCCTTCCCCATCTCACACCTCTTCTGTATCCGCACTAACCACACCAACCAAGCTCATCTGTTTGGTGAGCAGCAACCTATCCCAGATCTTCCATTGGTCAAAGTTAATAAAGAATTGATGCATCATATGTGAGCAATAAAAATATTGTGTGAAATGCATAGCTGCACTTTCTACTGATGCTACCATAAGTTTCTTGCAGCTCTTGCACTCATTTCTCAGTGCATCTACTCCTAAAAGGAGTGCAAGAAATCACACTGTTATAATAATGAAGTGGAACAGCCACACCTTCACATCTTCACCAATCATTCTGTTGTATTGCTCATATCTGAAAGAAGATAGCAAATCTGGAATGTTTTTAAATAATTGCCACTATTAGAACAGAGGTGCTTATGTTATTGTTGTGCAGTAGAATAGCTTTAACCTTGTACTTGAAGAGTTAATAAAGAGGTACAATTCTGTAGAATTATATGTGATACTCTAAGCTTCAATAAGAGAAGTGGCATTGTGGTAATAAAGCAAGGAAGTGTTAGCAGTCTTTTGTGAAATATTGTCTGAGCTGCTCTTCACAATTTTGTTACCACTGGAGCGTTATTTCTGGAGATAACAATCAAGGCTGTTGATCTGACTTGTTTTTGAAGTGTTTTCTTATATCTCACTGAAGTCACTGCCTTGTTTGCTCATCATCAGTTACTGTAGTTATGTGGTTTTTGAAAATTTAAGATTCCTAGTTTATGAGCCGCTGGCTTCATTTCACATGGCATATCTATATACTTGATATGAGGACCCTTTTTTAAGTTTGTACCTGACAAATGTACATTACTTTAAAATTTAAGAGAGAAAAGAGATCTTGTATTTTAATTCGGTTAAGAAAAGGAGCATCATAACTGATAATGACTACTTTTCAAAGTAACTTATCATTTCAGCTTGCCATCAACAGATTAGTCAGTAATACAGTCCCTATCTTTCCTCCAAACTATAAGTGCACCAAAATCCAACTACATTTACTTTGTTTTTCTTTTTGTCCAGCATTACAAACTTTCAGTGCTGTTTTGCAGTGTGTGTGTGTGTGTGTGTGTGTGTGTGTGTGTGTGTGTGTGTGTGTGAGAGGTGCAAGCATAACTTGCAAGTATGGGAGATATGTTATAATGAATATGGCTATTTTTTTATTTATGATGTTGTAACTTTACCACAAATGTAGCAAAAATGTCAGATTGGTTCTTGCATTTTCTGTTTTGTAAGATATTAAACTCAGCCAAAACTAGCTGCAACTGAGCTAACAGCATCACTGTCAGTCCCAGGTCTCTTCTGACATGTTACTTATAAACAAGGACATTCCCGTTACACATCTCTGGGGCTAACAGTGAAGTTAATGTAATTTTTCTAAATGTTATAGACACAAAGTATGTAGTCACTTCCTACTCCATTGGGTAACACCCTCACTGCCCAAAGTAGAAAGAGTAGAAAATGACAAAAAACTTTTTTATAAATTTTAACAGATCTGATTATGGCGTTCTCCTGAAACGTGTCATCAAATAATAAAGAAACATATTTATTTTGGTGACCAGGACAAGTGTATAACCATTATTTTGGTGACAAAGACAAGTGTACTACCCCTTATATTGCCAAGGACTGACAAAGATAAGTGTACTAACCCTTATATTGCCAAGGATAATTGCATATCTCTGGAGAGTCTTTTTGTCTAAAGTGATAACTTCCGTAGATAGTTTTCTCAACAAACTCGTTCTGTAATCTTATGTTAAATTTGTTGCTATTAATGTCTGATTAGTAACATACATGGGAGAGAAGAAGAAGGAGGAAAAAAAAAAAAAAACTGAATAACTCGTATACTGAAAACCTGCTGAAATACTTTACAGGAATCAGCAACTCTGATAATCTTGTACTGGTGTATTATCTCATATTGTCAAACTGTGGAATTTAATTATGAATAGGGTTTTACAGAACTAGGTGACTAATTTTAAGTCTTAAGATTCTCTGTTAGCTTCTCCAGAAATGATTTGAGGAGCAAATCCATGATTTTTTGGTATATGATATTTTCCAAAATTGTCAAAAAGCTCATCACGTTTTTTACCTCTATATTACAGATTTTCACACAGTAGAGAACAGCTTGTTGTGTTGCATTTTTCCTTTTTTTATTAAGTGATCTGGTTATCCCATCAAATTGGTACACTGAACTGAATTTGTTGTGAAGTACTGTTGTGTGGAATTGCAGAGAGAGGAGATGAGCAGTGTCACATGATGTACGACCGTAGAGTTCCTGAAAATGTTATTATTTTCTGGTTTTAATGTGTTTGTCAGTTTTAATGCATATTTTCTTGAAATGACATTGTATTATAAGGACTAAAATATTTTGTGTTTTTTCCTTCCGTTGAAATTCAATACTATATTATATGAAGATTGGGGCAATCTGAAAAGGAAATGTAAGAAGATACCTGCAGAACATAGAGTTTGCAGAAGTAGATTATTATTACATAACTGTTACAGGTGTTGCCACTGTCACAATGGGGAGGCCTCCAGTGAATGGCATGAATTTAGAACTGATCCAAGAACTGACTAGCACTTTAGAGTCTCTAGAGAAAAATAAATCGAGAGGCATGATTCTCACTTCAGTAAGTTTCAGCAGTTTTCTGCTGATTGGACACAGTTATATTTTGTTTATAGTACAGATGAGCCATTTTGCATGCATGTAGAAATTTTTAATGTTGCAAGTAATATTTACCTTAATATAAACTTTCCTGAAACTTGAATGTCATTGTGATGTAGAAGAGTGTAGTTGTGTAGCATGACTAATATTTTATTAGCTTCAGGTGCACTGCCTATAAATGTTAACATTTTGAGGCCAAATGCCTCTTAAAAGGTGTTAAAAGTTTGCTTTTCACTGTGTCATTTTCATCCTCTCCATGAAGCTTCAATTACACGAGTATTATCTGGTTTTAAATGATTATGTACTGTGACTCACCAATTCTGAAAACTATTAGTAATCCCTCCCCCCTTCCCTGTTATTTGAAGAACTGAACTTCCATTATAAAGCAAACTTCAAGTGTCATATACTAAACAACAGAGTTAATGTGTTAAATATATATGTTAAGTCCATAAAACGTTAATGACTGAAGACACAAAACCGTAATTATGTTGGTTTTGTTAGATTTGGATTATTCACACACCGATTTATGAAAATCTTAAAATCAGAAATAGTAAACTAAAAAATTGATGATCCCTTTGGGTAATCCCTTGTCAACTCACCTAGGCCTCCCTGCTTGACCATCTCAGATTTCTTTCAAATTGTATGTGAACATTTGCACATGTCCCCAATGAATATTGGTGAAGTTTAACATTTGTCAAAGCAATACTGGCAGAGATATAGGCATTTGTTGGACTCCATGGATGACTGTGCAAAGTGAATATGAATTTGTGATGAATATGAGCTGTTATATCTCAGGCATTAACACAAAATTTTGAAATATAAATTTTTATTTATGTACCACTTTCCAATACTAAATAAATTAAGTGCAAATTTGAAGACTTTGTAAAAAGGTGAAATATGTGGTATTTTTGACATGATTTTGCCGAGAAGTGTTCTATGATTCTCTCCAATTTCAGAAAGACCAGGGTTTGAACTGAAAAACAAAGTGTATTTGATTATCCAGTGTGGGTTAACAATGCTAGATAATTTGAATCAAAATTTGGTGCAGAAGTCATGGCAAGAAAAAAATGTGAACTTTGGATTCTTATATCTCATGGAGTACATAACGCATCCCAAAATGAAATTTAGAACACAATAGCTTAAGTAGCACAAGGATGTGCAATACAAAATTTCATTCATCTACTATTGTCCAATAACTTACAAATTCTTCGAAAATATGATTTTCGTGAAATAGTGAAAATAGAATATATGTGACATGTCTTTTACAAATAGCATTTTCTATTAAAGTATGAAAACCAGTGTCATTCAAAACATTTTAAGTGCCCCCCCCCCCCCCCCCCCCCTCTCCAACCCCTCCTCCCGTCCCACAACAGTGGGTTTAATTTCCAACATGAGCTAGCAGTCTACATAAATTGAGACAAAGTATCCAGAAAAATCACACTGTGAATAAGTTTTAACTTTGGCTTCTTATACCTTGTTGATTAAAGGCTTGATAAACATGAAATGTGGACACATCAACCAAGCAACATAAGGTTTCCCAATAGAGAATATCATTCACATATTGCTTTCGAAAGTCTTACAAAAGCAGTTCAAAATTGATTTCCATAAAAATCACAGAAATGAGCACATTCAATTTGCTTTTAGAGCATCTGTTTTCCATGATTGATTTCAAGCTAATCACAGTTGGAAGAGTATGTTTTCAAGCATCCGAAAAATCACATTTGATTCTCGAGTGTGCGCTAACAATACCTGTGAAACTGATGGACACATTTGAGGGAATGTACCACAGCAACAGGCTACATTGCAGCAACCTGTAGTCTGTGTTTCATTGCATGTGATTTCTATCGTTAAATTGATAGACAATATCTCACTTTATTGTGTTGGTCCATGGTTTAAGATGATGAGGCAACAACCCTATGCAATACCAGCCATGAGTGGTTTTCTTCAGCCAGGTTCCCAAATATGTAATTTGGTTTCTTAATTTACATTCCAAAGCCTTGCTGTGGTACCTGTCTGCTTATAAAGCCATTTGTTCAGTACCTTATCTCTGACATCCAAATATGTAGCAGTACCTCCCATAGGTGGCAAGCAAAAAGTAATGTCAGTTTTTATTTATAACTTCTCAACACTGCAGTTTACATTTCTCAGTATTTTTGAGCCACTTTCTGCTGTTCATTTTCTGAAACTTCATACTGTTAGCCAGATGATGATATTGAAGGAAAAGAGTTTGGAAATGAGGTGTTGCTATGGTACCCAACAAGTATCCTGTCTTTCGGGGGCAATAAAATGAATGAGCCAGGCCTTGAGGACACACAGATTTTATCAGTGTATCATTTTGTTCTTGAAGTGCATAACAACGTTGCTGATCAACCATCCCTTATCGTTGTAATAGCCAGGTAACAACTCTGTGAATGTCAGACATGAGCACGGTTGCACTAGATGCTCATGCAACATAGTACAGTGTTCTTATACACTGTGCTGATGCGTTCCGAGCTTAAGTGATTTTCTGTGGCTAGTGCCAAAAATGTTCTATTCCATATCAATTTTGAAGTCATTTTTGTGGCTACACAGATTGACAAAATTCTTATAATTTTTATATTGTGCAGCTGAGGCATCAGTGTAGTAATAGATTTTAGTGAGCTTTGTTTGAGTCAACAAAAAGTCAATGTATGTTCAAATACACATATTGCAAGTGATCTGAAATAATGCAACAACAAACAGTTTACAACATACCCCCCATTATCATAATAAGCTATGAAAGCTTGCAAATTTTCCCAGCGAAACACCTGAGCAGCATCTTGAACAACAAATTAATAATTTCATAGGTCTTTGGAACCTAAAATGGGAAACCAAATTACAGGCTTGGCAACTGGGATGAAGAAACCCACCCATGGCTGGTATTGCATGAACCCTGTGGTGTTGGGGTTCCCACTTCATGTTCTTGAATGGGTAGTGACAATCTCACCATGACCAACATAATATAGTGAGATATTACTAGTCAATTTAAAAATAGAAATTACATGCAATGAAATATGGACAACTGGTTGCAGCAATGTAGCCTGTTGCCATGGTACATTCCCTCAAATTTGTCAGTCATTTTCAAGTATTGTTAGTGCACTTTACGAACTCAAACATGATTTTTCTGTGCGCTTGAAAACATGTTCTTCCAACTGTGATTAGTTTTGAAATCAGTTGTTGGAAACAAATTTTCTGGCAGCAAATTGAATTCCATTTACAGAAAATATTTTTGAACTGTACTGTGGCACATCCACTATGGAATGCCAATGGCCAGATTCTGTTGGCCACAAAATTCAAACACCCTCAGCTCCACTCGAAGTTGGGCAGGGCCAAGAGGTTAGCAAGTAGACCATCAGGGGGCAACACCGGTGGCTGCACCAAAATCTAAGTCCGCAACCCAGCCAGTCACTAAGATGTAGTACTCTAGACATCGAGGGTTTAAGCTTTCCTGGGGGCAATGACATCACCAGCCTGGAACCAATTATCTTCACCAGATGTGCTGCCGTTGTCACTGCCCAGATCACCGTCAACCACCGCTCTTCAGCCACACCGTCATGCCCCTGCGGACTGGACTCTGCTAGCTTGGTGCATCTAAGCTTTGTCATCATTTTGGGATTGTAGCCAGGAACAACAACTTTTTCACTACTCGCGCTAGACACGGACTTGGCGTTCACAATGAATGTGTTCCATAGTCGGAACATTAACTTTTGTTGTACCAGTAATCTCATCCAGCAAGGGCTTGATTATTTGTGTTCCAATTATTGACATTTTGTAAGACTGTGTTGTCTAGTATAGTGTTCAAGAATAGCTGTTGTTGCCACAGTAAATTTTCTGAAGAAGTATTTAATATCTGTAATGTTAATTGATTCATTTTGGAAGATACTTTGAGAAGTGTTTTTTGTGTTGTTGTTAATATTTAGCTGAAGACTCAAAACTGGGCACATTCAACACAGTTCTATCAAAAAAGATGTTTCCAGTGTAAATTCTGTGTATCAGTTATGATGGATATAATAAACTGATTTTGTAGGAATTTGGAAAGCAGTATGTGAATGACAATGTTTTGTGTTGGAAAACCTTATGTTGCTTGGTTGTTGTGTCCAAAGTTTCATGTTTAACATGCCTTTATTTAATGAGCTGTAAGAGCCAAAGTCAAAACTTTATTCACAGTACGATTTCTCCAGCTACTTTGTCTCAATTTATGTAGCATTGATAGCACATGTAAGAAATTAAACCCACTGTTCTGAGGGGGGTCGGGGAGCTTCAAACACATTGTCTTGCACAAAACTTGTTTTGGAGCTTTAATAGAAAATGGTATTTGTAAAAGAGGAGTCACATTTTCACTGTTTGAAAAAGTCATCTTTTTGACAGATTTGTAAATTATTAGAAAATAGCAGGTGAATGAAATTTTATATTCCACATCCTTCTGCCATGAGCTAGTGCATATTAAGTTTCATGTTCTACATTCATTAACTCTACAAGATGTAAGCATTTTAAGTTCACATTTTTTTGTTCTGTGATTTTTGTTTGAAACTTCGATTCAATTTATGTAGCATTGTTAGACCATATTGGATAATAAACTACACTTTGCTTTGTGGTTCAAAACTACGGCCTTCCTAATGAGCCCAGTTTGGAGAGTTTTATAGAACACTTTTTTTTTTGCAGACTTATTTGAAAATACCACCTTTTAGACCATTTTTGCAAAATCTTCAACTTTGCACTTGATTTATTAACTGTTGGAAAGTGGTACGAAAATGAACATTTATATTTGAAAATCTTGTTTTTGTCAAATTACTACATTCCAAGTTCACCGTCATCATGTCCTTAGTCTTTGAGATATATGAAGACAAACTTTGATATTTTTTGGGTGATTTTTGCCTAAAATTTCTCATTGAACATCACTCATAAAATTCTTTTCACTTAATTCTTAAAACAATGCATAAAGTTGTACAATATGGCCAAATTTCATTTCCTTCAACAAACTATTGCCCAAGATTTAAAAGCTGTCACCGGAAAGTCACGCTTGCTCTGCACAATTTATGCGCAGAGTTAAACGACTATATCTCGGCCAGTATTGCTCCTAAAAATGTTAAACTTCCCCAGTGTTCATTGCAGATGCGTGAATGTTCACATCAAATTTCACTGAAATCCATGACCATCAAGCAGGAAAAAGCTCTGAAATTAGAGAATTTGACATGGAATGACCTCTTTGTATGTTCTTGTAAGTTCTTTTTGGTAAACAGTGCATAGTGTCCAATTGTTTATTTTAGACACGATTGTAGCAAAAGTAAATTATAAAAGCAGTGTCTTAAATTACAGTTTAATGATATAATCTCTTGAAAAGAGTTTGGGTAATTTGCCCTCCTTTTTTAAGAAAAGCTAGTTTTTCACGCATCTCATTGTTTATGATATCAAATCTTCAGAACTACATGTCATATGACAATATACTTTTACAGGTACACTCAGTGGTACATGTGTATACTGTCAGCAAATTGTGTTGTGAATTAAGTCAGTAATAAAGAGGTCATAAATTAAAATTTTGTGATTGTTGCTGAAGTTTTACCGCATGAACGAAGAATATATAGGAAGCGATAAACTATTTTGTATGATTATTTTGTGTTTAATACTTTACTTATTGTGGTGAACCTTTAACACAAGATTTTACCTCTTAATGAGTAAATTATGAAAATATTTTAAATTTTTAAATTCAGTCACTGATTACATGCAACTCAGAAAATCAATTTCTTGCAGCCTGCAACTGGATTTGAAGACAGTTTTGATGGTTCAGTAATATAGATGGCAGTTTATGTACATGCATATCATCAGGACCATCTGGTAATTCAGGTTATTAGTTTCCTTCATGGACAGTTCTACTTACACCTCTCCTTTTCAAGATTTTAATGCTCATAATACATGTATTTTTAAGAGCACTTTTGGTCCCTTCACTGCTGGTATGTAGTTTTGTTCATCACTACTGTTCTGTGGAAAGCAGCCAAACATCCTCATTCCAGCAATTTCTTTCCAGAAAGTGTTTAGTTTCAAGAGCTCTTGATGAAAGGATGCTAAATTAAATCCTAAAAAAGCTCATTGGATGCTATACATAATCTTGTTAGCAATCTTCAAACTAAAGGACAGTGTCTAGGATGTGACTGATTGCAATCAAGTCTATCCATTCCATTTCTCTCAGGCAAAATTGGAAGCTAAGAGTGTCAGAATTTAAAAACCGGTGACAATCGCTTCAACATTTGATGATCACACAATGAACTTTGTAGTGAATAATGCTTTATTATTGAAGGTAGCACAAGAAAATTGAAGCTGTAGTTCAAGAATTCAGAATGACAAATAACAAGTCCCTCAAACATATCGAAGTCATTACCAGGATTTATATAAAAATTGTGATCGACCATAGCTGCTCTGCAGCAAAACATAGACAGTGCCATGTGTCTGTAGAACATTACACTGATAGTACTGCTACTTTCAGTTTTCCTCTAATGTCATATTGACATAGAGGCATTTGGAAATTTAACTCCAAAAATAATATGTTATATAATTACCCTTTGTTGATTTGAGAATTGGAATAACTTCCACTGAAATTGATGATGCTCTGCACCAGGCCACAACCAAGTCTTGTTCATTATTTTGCATAAAAATCTGCTTTTTAGTTTGCAGAAAAATTAAGGCTCAAGGAAAGTTAGTTAGGTCTCCACTAACAAAATTATAGCTACCCATTACCACAATATCACTGTACTTTATATAAAGATCAGCTTGTAGGAGGAGGTCAGAACATTACAGATAAGGAAATTCCTTTGTTTGCATTCCACATGGGTTCAAGAGGGATATCAATTCACTGTCTATAACTTGACCACAATCGAGCCAACTATGCTCTTCAGAGCATTCTGGAAGCATTTTACTTTTTCCAGATTACAAAATCATGTGCTTGGAGTGACAGCACTTTGACAACTCTACCAGTGGATTTGTTGATGCCTTTGAATCTTGATGCAATCCTTCCTCATGAAATAATAATGTATTTATTTCGTAAATTGTACCTTATGTTGTTTCAATTGACATGAATGCTCTATTGCTTTTAATCCAATGTGAGATACTCATTTCAATGACAGTGAATGATACACAATCACATTGTTCATCAACTGCTGTGTATAGGGGCCCCTCTTCTCACTTTGTGACACCAGCTAGCTGCCTGGTTGCTTTATAATTTAGTCATATCAGTTTGTCTTCTGAGATAATACAAAGTGCATTCAGAAAGTTTTGCACAGTCATCTCTAATTTTTTTTTTTTTTTTTTTTCAGGAGGAGAATGAAATTTTTTGTGAATATGCTTGGAACATTTAGCTACACATTGAGCCTACTCAATGTAGCCTCCATCAGCTGTTACGCATCTGGTCCAACATTCTTTCCATGATGTAAATGCACTTTGGTAAAATTCTGGGGATTGACTTTTATACCATTGCTTGACACAGGAAATAAGGTCTTTCTCACTATCAAATGTTTTACCGCGCAGGTGGGCCTTCAGATGACCAAAGAAGTAAAAATCAGACGGAACCAAGTCCAGACTGTAGGGAGGATAAAGAACAATTTTCCAACCCATTTCCCTGATTTTCTCCTGTGTCATAACGGCTGTATGGGTTTTGGCATTGTCATGGTGTAGCCTGATGAGCTGACCCTGAAGCTGTGGTCTGTGGGTCTTAATGGCCCGTTGCAGCTTGTCCAATGACAAACAGTAATGGTCCCAGTTAATTGTGGAGCCAGGTTCCAAAATCTCAATGAAAATGACACCACACTGATCCCAGAAGAAGGAGGCTATCACCTTTCGGCCTGCTGTTCATGGAAGTCTTGGTCCCTTCTTCTGAGGGGAACCCGTATGACGCCACTCCATGGATTGGGTTTTGCTCTTAGGTTCGGTCAAAAACAACCATATTTTCATCCAGCGTAATGACGCCGTCAAAACACTGTTTCCTTTCTTCAGTAAAGGTCTTCATGAGACTGTCGCACACATTTTTCCTCATTGTTTTCATTTCTCTTGTCAATAATCTAGGCACCCAATGTGCACAGGTTTTTCTGTACCAGTGATACCAAAATTACCCAATGACAAACAAGTCATTTCAGCAAGCTGTCATGTTGTCTCACATCTGTCAGTTTGGATGATTTGATCAATGGTCTCCTTATTCACATCACTCACTACCGTCGATAGTCTATGACATTGTGGATAGTCCAGTACAGAGAAATCCTCTTCTTTAAACCTATGCAACCACTGCTGGATACTGCTGCGATCCACAGTGTCCTTCCTCTAAGCAGGGAGCAACTTCCTGTGAATCGATGTGGCAGAGTCATCGCCGGTCTTGAAGAGGAACTCAATCACCGACCGTTGTCACAACCTGACATCTACTTTTATATACCAACTTATAGCTAAATGTTCCAAGTGTGTTCAGAAAAACTTTCATTCTCCTCCTGCAAAAAATAAAAAAAATTAGAGACAACTGTGCAAAACTTTTTGAACTCCCTTTGTACTTTCACAAATTCTTTTGTTCTACTTGAGGACATTGTTTTACACATTACATTTTAATTTAAATGTAAATGTCCAAATTACATTTTGCAAATGAAATAAATTGTGTAAAGAAGGCTGTTGTTTACAATGATTGTTTTGTACTAGAGTGGTTAATGAATGGAGTGTTTTGTACTAGAGTGATTAATGTATGGAGTAACTAATATAACATATTAAATAAATAAAATATCATAAATGCAGAAGACCATTATTTGTCATGACATATCCATTGATCGTGAAAAATATTACAATCACATTTACAGACAAACTGATGCAGAGCTGCCATTTTCTTAGGGTAGGAAGCAACTTGAAAAGTAGATTTTCTACTAACAGGACATTCAAAACTAGCAGTTTGTTGTATTACTTGTGGTTTGCAATAGCAGGCTGATCACAAGTTCCATGCTGGCTATTAATGTTTTTGGAATGTATTACATTATTTACATCCATTGAGTGTGCTAAAAGATAATGTTTACAAATGGGAAGATATCTGTTGCACTGTATCTGAGAATTGTATAAAATTTTCTGTTAGACACTACTCTGTACTGAGAAACATTCCTTTATGCTTTTATCTTATGATTTCCCATAACTGAAACAGTTGTTTGTCCTATTACTATGCAAGTGTTAGAAGACTGTAGTCATTAATATTTATGCAAGTGTGTACTGAATTATGACATCATCTACCATGTCATAAACATCCAAATGTTGCTAGAGAACAGAGCAAAATCAGGAATTACTTATACACTCATGCATTCTGAGTAGTTCTTATCATAGCTTTAATTTTGTACCTGTAGCAACTTACTTGTCTTTGTTCATAAAGTACTTGTATATGTTATGTACAAATAAAATTTTAAGGCTTTAATCTGTGTTGGTTTTTAGGCTTTCCCCACAGTTTTCAGTGCTGGTTTGGATATTATGGAAATGTACAGGCCAAAAGCAGATAGAGTGAGAGCATTCTGGACGGCACTGCAAGACATGTGGCTGAAACTTTATAGTACTCCGTACCCAACTGTTGCTGCTATAAATGTTAGTATGATATACTATTGTTTTTCATAACCCAACACATTTTTTTCCCATTCTGTTAAAACCAGACAACTATGTAATTTTATTTTGTTCAAAGTTATCATGATAATAGTACAGCCTTTTCTGTTCTAAATTTTTACTTCTTGTTGGAGCTGTGATTACAGTGTTTTTTTTTTTTTTTTTTTTTTTTTTTTTTTTTTTTTTTTTTTTTTTTTTTTTTTTTTTTTTAAAATATAAAAACCCAGGCTTACATGTACATATTGCTATTTCTCTTATACACACAGGAAGATAGTGTGATTTGATTGATAGAAGTAACCTAAAAGAGATGAGATGTCTATCTGCAACAATTTGTAAAAGTACCTTTTCAAGTGTTTTCCTCAGTCTTGTGGAAAGTTGCTTATCAATATCCCAACTCATATATTGCAGTCACAAATTCATACAATGAAATATGGATTCAAACTAGTTAAAATGTTACTGGACAGGCTCCAGTACTACTTCACATTTGATGAAATCTCTCTCTGTTTATCCAACTAGTCTTCATCCAGACAACTGAAAAGCAATGAACAGGTAACAATAAAGAAAGAGTAACAAAGAATGATAATGAGATGTGGTATTAGTGAAAAGTGTGTGGAAGGAGGAACAAAAGTTGAATTATATTATAAAGCATAAGATATATCTATTCATTTTCAGTGTAATCTCCATCACTCATTATGCACTTTGGCAATGTCTATAAAGCTTCTAGAAGCTGTTAGTGAAGACCTCTTTTGGACACAATTGAAATATTGTTTAGCATTGACATCTACAGGCATACTTCTCAGGGTACCATACATTGCATGATGGGATTACCTTGTCACTATTACCCTTTCCGGTTCCACTTCCAATAGAAAGAAGGAAAAACAACTGTTTAGATGATTCCATTCAGACCATAATTTATCTTATTTTCATGGTCCTTATGCATTATGTATATTGAGTGCAGTAGAATCATTCTGCAGTCTGTGGCAAATACCAGTTCTCTAAACTTTGTTAATAATCTTTCACAAAAAAAAAAAAAAAAAAAAAATTCTTCTTCCCTCCAGGTATTCCTAGTTGAGTTCATGGAGCATTTCTGTAATATTCGCACATTGATCTAATTTACTGACAACAAACCTAGCAGCATCTCTGAGTTTCTTCAATGTCCTCTTTTAAGCTGACCTGCTGGGGATCCAAAACACTCTAACAGTACTTAAGGATGGTCACAAAAATGCTCTTTATGTGTTCTAGATTATAAATGGAGCTATACTTTCCCACAATTCTCTCAATAACCTAAAGTCACCCATTTGCCTTCGTTACAACCAACCTTGTGCACTTGTTCAATTTAATGTTGCTTTCCAACATTATGCCTATATATTTAATTGACCTAACCATGTTAAGCACCACAATTACAGGTTTGTTTTCCTACTCATGTGCATTAACTTAAATTTTCTCATATTTAGAGCTAACTTCCATTTATCACAATGTACAGAAATTCTGTCCATCATCCTGTACCCTCCGACAGTCACTTGGCAATGATACTTTGCTGTACACTACAGTGTTGTTAACAGGCAGTTGCAGGGTGAAGCTCACTCTTTATGTTGTATCGTTTTTGTACTTAAGAGAACAAGACAGTTCCATCATAGTTCGGTAGAGCTTTTATGATGGTACCTTTGTCTCTGATGAACCCTTGTCATTCAGGGAGACACAGTCCAACTACTTAAAAAGTATGAGTTATATATCTGAAAGTCTATTCAGTATGTGTGCAGTGTGGCATTGTCAAACAGATTTCTAGAGATCTACATCTACATCTACATGATTACTCTGCAATTCACATTTAAGTGCTTGGCAGAGGGTTCATCGAACCACAATCATACAATCTCTGTACCATTCCACTCCCGAACAGCGTGCAGGAAAAACGAACACCTAAACCTTTCTGTTCGAGCTCTGATTTCTCTTATTTTATTTTGATGATCATTCCTACGTATGTAGGTTGGGCACAAAAAAATATTTTTGCATTCGGAAGAGAAAGTTGGTGACTGAAATTTTGTAAATAGATCTCACTGCGACGAAAAATGTCTTTGCTTTAATCTACATCTACATCTATACTCCGCGAGCCACCTTACGGTGTGTGGCGGAGGGTACTTATTGTACCACTATCTGATCCCCCCTTCCCTGTTCCATTCACGAATTGTGCGTGGGAAGAACGACTGCTTGTAAGTCTCCGTATTTGCTCTAATTTCTCGGATCTTTTCGTTGTGATCATTACGCGAGATATATGTGGGCGGTAGTAATATGTTGCCCATCTCTTCCCGGAATGTGCTCTCTCGTAATTTCGATAATAAACCTCTCCGTATTGCGTAACGCCTTTCTTGAAGTGTCCGCCACTGGAGCTTATTCAGCATCTCCGTAACGCTCTCGCGCTGACTAAATGTCCCCATGACGAATCGCGCTGCTTTTCGCTGGATCATGTCTATCTCTTCTATTAATCCAACCTGGTAAGGGTCCCATACTGATGAGCAATACTCAAGAATCGGACGAACAAGCGTTTTGTAAGCTACTTCTTTCGTCGATGAGTCACATTTTCTTAGAATTCTTCCTATGAATCTCAACCTGGCGCCTGCTTTTCCCACTATTTGTTTTATGTGATCATTCCACTTCAGATCGCTCCGGATAGTAACTCCTAAGTATTTTACAGTCGTTACCGCTTCCAATGATTTACCACCTATGGCATAATCGTACTGGAATGGATTTCTGCCCCTATGTATGCGCATTATATTACATTTATCTACGTTTAGGGAAAGCTGCCAGCTGTCGCACCATGCATTAATCCTCTGCAGGTCCTCCTGGAGTACGTACGAGTCTTCTGATGTTGCTACTTTCTTGTAGACAACCGTGTCATCTGCAAATAGCCTCACGGAGCTACCGATGTTGTCAACTAAGTCATTTATGTATATTGTAAACAATAAAGGTCCTATCACGCTTCCCTGCGGTACTCCTGAAATTACCTCTACATCTGCAGATTTTGAACCGTTAAGAATGACATGTTGTGTTCTTTCTTCTAGGAAATCCTGAATCCAATCACAAACCTGGTCCGATATTCCGTAAGCTCGTATTTTTTTCACTAAACGTAAGTGCGGAACCGTATCAAATGCCTTCCTGAAGTCCGGGAATACGGCATCAATCAGCTCGCCAGTGTCTACGGCACTGTGAATTTCTTGGGCAAATAGGGCGAGCTGAGTTTCACATGATCTCTGTTTGCGGAATCCATGTTGGTTATGATGAAGGAGATTTGTATTATCTAAGAACGTCATAATACGAGAACACAAAACATGTTCCATTATTCTACAACAGATTGACGTAAGCGAAATAGGCCTATAATTATTCGCATCTGATTTATGACCCTTCTTGAAAATGGGAACGACCTGCGCTTTCTTCCAGTCGCTAGGTACTTTACGTTCTTCCAGCGATCTACGATAAATTGCTGATAGAAAAAGGGCAAGTTCTTTAGCATAATCACTGTAGAATCTTAAGGGTATCTCGTCTGGTCCGGATGCTTTTCCGCTACTAAGTGATAGCAGTTGTTTTTCAATTCCGATATCGTTTATTTCAATATTTTCCATTTTGGCGTCCGTGCGACGGCTGAAGTCAGGGACCGTGTTACGATTTTCCGCAGTGAAACAGTTTCGGAACACTGAATTCAGTATTTCTGCCTTTCTTCGGTCGTCCTCTGTTTCGGTGCCATCGTGGTCAACGAGTGACTGAATAGGGGATTTAGATCCGCTTACCGATTTTACATATGACCAAAACTTTTTAGGGTTCTTGTTTAGATTGTTTGCCAATGTTTTATGTTCGAATTCGTTGAATGCTTCTCTCATTGCTCTCTTTAAGCTCTTTTTCGCTTCGTTCAGCTTTTCCTTATCAGCTATGATTCGACTACTCTTAAACCTATGATGAAGCTTTCTTTGTTTCCGTAGTACTTTTCGTACATGATTGTTATACCACGGTGGATCTTTCCCCTCGCTTTGGACCTTAGTCGGTACGAACTTATCTAAGGCGTACTGGACGATGTTTCTGAATTTTTTCCATTTTTGTTCCACATCCTCTTCCTCAGAAATGAACGTTTGATGGTGGTCACTCAGATATTCTGCGATTTGTGCCCTATCACTCTTGTTAAGCAAATATATTTTCCTTCCTTTCTTGGCATTTCTTATTACACTTGTAGTCATTGATGCAACCACTGACTTATGATCAATGATACCCTCTTCTACATTCACGGAGTCGAAAAGTTCCGGTCTATTTGTTGCTATGAGGTCTAAAACGTTAGCTTCACGAGTTGGTTCTCTAACTATCTGCTCGAAGTAATTCTCGGACAAGGCAGTCAGGATAATGTCACAAGAGTCTCTGTTCCTGGCTCCAGTTCTGATTGTGTGACTATCCCATTCTATATCTGGTAGATTGAAGTCTCCCCCTATTACAATAGTATGATCACGAAACTTCTTCACGACGTTCTGCAGGTTCTCTCTGAGGCGCTCAACTACTACGGTTGCTGATGCAGGTGGTCTATAGAAGCATCCGACTATCATATCTGACCCACCTTTGATACTGAACTTAACCCAGATTATTTCACATTCGCATTCGCTAATAACTTCACTGGATATTATTGAATTCTTTACTGCTATAAATACTCCTCCACCATTGGCGTTTATCCTATCCTTGCGGTATATATTCCATTCTGTGTCTAGGATTTCGTTACTGTTCACTTCCGGTTTTAACCAACTTTCCGTTCCTAATACTATATGCGCACTATTTCCTTCAATAAGAGATACTAATTCAGGAACCTTGCCCTGGATACTCCTGCAGTTTACCAATATTACGTTGACTTTTCCTGTTTTTGGTCTCTGAGGACGGACGTTCTTTATCAACGATGATAATGTCCTCTCTGGTAAGCCGTCAGGTATTTTATCGTTTCGCCCAAGGGGGGGTCCCTCTAACCTAAAAAACCCCCGTGTGCACGCCACACGTACTCTGCTACCCTAGTAGCTGCTTCCGGTGTGTAGTGCACGCCTGACCTGTCTAGGGGGGCCCTACAGTTCTCCACCCAATAACGGAGGTCGATGAATTTGCAACCATTATAGTCGCAGAGTCGTCTGAGCCTCTGGTTTAGACCCTCCACACGGCTCCAAACCAGAGAACCGCGATCGACTCTGGGCACTATGCTGCAGATATTAAGCTCAGCTTGCACTCCGCGTGCGATGCTGGTTGTCTTCACCAAATCAGCCAGCCGCCGGAAGGAACCAAGGATGGCCTCAGAACCCAAGCGGCAGGCGTCATTCGTTCCATCCCAACTCGCGTATCATATCTGCCACACTTTCTCCCCTATTACGTGATAATACAAAACGAGCTGCCCTTTTTTGCACCCTTTCGATGTCCTCCGTCAATCCCACCTGGTAAGGATCCCACACCGCGCAGCAATATTCTAACAGAGGATGAAAGAGTGTAGTGTAAGCTGTCTCTTTAGTGGACTTGTTGCATCTTCTAAGTGTCCTGCCAATGAAACGCAACCTTTGGCTCGCCTTCCCCACAATATTATCTATATGGTCTTTCCAGCTGAAGTTGTTCGTAATTTCAACACCCAGGTACTTAGTTGAATTGACAGCCTTGAGAATTGTACTATTTATCGAGTAATCGAATTCCAATGGATTTCTTTTGGAACTCATATGGATCACCTCACACTTTTCGTTATTTAGCGTCAACTGCCACGTGCCACACCATACAGCAATCTTTTCTAAATCACTTTGCAACTGATATTGGTCTTCGGATGACCTTACTAGACGGTAAATTACGGTATCATCTGTGAACAACCCAATAGAACTGCTCAGATTGTCACCCAGATCATTTATATAGATCAGGAACAGCAGAGGTCGCTTGCCTGGGGAACACCTGATATCACTTCAGTTTTACTCGATGATTTGCCGTCTATTACTACGAACTGCGACCTTCCTGACAGGAAATAACGAATCCAGTTGCACAACTGAGACGATACTCCATAGGCCCTCAGCTTGATTAGAAGTTGTTTGTGAGGAATGGTGTCAAAAGCTTTCTGGAAATCCAGATGCACGGAATCAAGCTGAGATCCCCTGTCGATAGCGGCCATTACTTCATGCGAATAAAGAGCTAGCTACGTTGCACAAGAACGATGTTATCTGAAACCATGCTGATTACGTATCAATAGATCGTTCCCTTTGAGGTGATTCATAATGTTTGAATACAGCATATGCTCCAAAACCCTGCTGCAAACTGACATCAATGATATAGGTCTGTAGTTCGATGGATTACTCCTACTACCCTTCTTAAACACTGGTGCGACCTGTGCAATTTTCCAATCTGTAGGTACAGATCTAACAGCGAGCGAGCGGTTGTATATGATTGCTAAGTAGGGAGGTATCGTATCAGTGTAATCTGAAAGGAACCTAATCGGTATACAATCTGGACCTGAGGACTTGCCCGTATCAAGCGATTTGAGTTGCTTCGCAACCCCTAAGGTATCTACTTCTAGAAACTCATGCTAGCAGCTGTTCGTGTTTCAAATTCTGGAATATTCCATTTGGCAGTTCCATCTCTTACCAATTTATGAGGTATGAATCTCTCAATTGCTGTTGCTGCTATATCTTTGAATTTGAGCCACATCTCGTCTACATTTGCATAGTCAGTTCGGAAGGAATGGAGATTGTCTCTTAGGAAGGCTTCTAGTGACACTTTATACGCTTTTTTAAATAAAATTATTTTGCGTTTCTTTCTGGTGGATTTGGAAGAAACGCTATTGAGCCTAGCTACAACGACCTTGTGATCACTGATCCCTGTATGAGTCATGATGCTCTCTATTAGCTCTGGATTGTTTGTGGCTAAGAGGTCAAGTGTATTTTCACAACCATTTACAATTCGCGTGGGCTCGTGGACTAACTGCTCGAAATAATTTTTGGAGAAAGCATTTAGGACAATCTCGGAAGATGTTTTCTGCCTGCCACCGGTTTTGAACAAGTATTTTTGCCAACATATTGAGGGAAGGTTGAAGTCCCCACCAACTATAACTGTATGAGTGGGGTATTTATTTGTTACGAGACTCAAATTTTCTCTGAACTGTTCAGCAACTATATCATCGGAGTATGGGGGTCGGTAGAAGGAGCCAATTATTAACTTAGTTCAGCTGTTAGGTATAACTTCCATCCATACCAATTCGCACGGAGTATCTACTTCGACTTCACTACAAGATAAACCACTACTGACAGACACAAACACTCCACCACCAATTCCGCCTAATCTATCTTTCCTGAACACCGTCCGAGACTTCATAAAAATTTCTGCAGAACTTATTTCAGGCTTTAGCCAGCTTTCTCTACCTATAACGATTTCAGCTTCTGTGCTTTCTATTAGCACTTGAAGCTCAGGGACTTTCCCAGCACAACTACAACAATTTAAAACTACAATTCCGACTGTTCCTTGATCCAAGCACGTCCTGTATTTGCCATGCGTCCTTTGAGATTGCAGCCCACCCCGTACTTTCCCGAGGCCTTCTAACCTAAAAAACCGCACAGCCTCCGCTACCTGTGTAGCCGCCAGCTGAATGTAGTGAACTCCTGACCTATTCAGTGGAACCCGAAACCCCACCACCCTATGGTGCAAGTCAAGGAATCTGCAGCCAACACATTCACAAAACCGTCTGAGCCTCTGATTCAGACCCTCCACCCGACTCTTCACCAAAGGCCCGCAGTCGGTTCTGTCAACGATGCTGCAGATGGTGAGCTCTGCTTTCATCTCATAAGCAAGACCAGCAGCCTTCACCAAATCAGATAGCCGCTGGAATCCAGAGAGAATTTCCTCAGATCCAAAGCGACACACGTCATTAGTACCGACATGTGCCACCACCTGCAGCTGGCTGCACCCTGTGCTCTTCAATGCATCTGGAAGGACCCTTTCCACATCAGGAATGACTCCACCCAGAATGCACACAGAGTGCACACTGGATTTCTTCCCCTCCTTAGCCGCCATATCCCTAAGGGGCTCCATTACGCGCCTAACATTGGAGCTCCCAACTACCAATAAACCCACCCTCTGTGATTGCCTGGACCTTGAAGGCAGAGAAACATCTTCTGAAACAGGGCAGGCAGCTGCATCTGGCTCAGCCAGAGACAGTACCTGAAACCTGTTTGTCAGACGCACCGGGGAGGCTTTCTGATCAGCCTCCGGGGACATCTTTCGCTGCCTGCCACGCCTTGGAACGACCTCCCAATCAACTACAGGCGAGGTCTCAGCCCCACTGCGGGCAGCAACCGGGGCAACCACAGCGGCAGACCGATCTGGGGACAGACGGGACAAGGTTGACATCCCCGTGATACCCAAGTCCGGCTCCCCACAGTGGTGCCCATTGGCAACAGCATCAAGCTGGGCGACCGAAGTCAGTGCCACCTGCAGCTGTGAGCGAAGGGATGCCAACTCCGCCCTCATCTGAACACAGCAATCACAGTCCCTGTCCATTCTAATCGATGTTGAACTATAGTTACTGAAACAAGAGTCCATGCCTAGGTAACACAAGGGAAAAAAGAATGTATGAACTAACCTGTGCAAATGCCTAACGACTGCGCTACAATCTGCCTGAATCTACGATTACAGTAACTTAAACTCGAAATTATACCTCCTATATGAAACTTACACACAATGTAAGTAAGAATCTACTAAGTAAACACAGAAAAGAAGCTGTATACGTATCCTTCTGCACTGTCAATGTGCACCAATTGGGAGCTCAGGCCACATCTGGCAAGATGGAATCTCCAGAATGAGATTTTCACTCTGCAGCGGAGTGTGCGCTGATATGAAACTTCCTGGCAGATTAAAACTGTGTGCCAGACCGAGACTTGTACTCGGGACCTTTGCCTTTCATGGGCAAGTGCTCTACAAGTATGGTAGAGCAATTGCCTGCGAAAGGCAAAGGTCCCAAATTCGAGTCTCAGTCCTGCACACAGTTTTAATCTGCGTGGAAGTTTCAATATGGAATCTGGCTGTCCTTCATCTGTGGTTTGCAGTATATCATGCGACCAAGGGGGCAAGATGAGTTTCATGTGAAGACGCCTTCTAAATCTGTGTTGATTTGTGGAAACTAGCTTTTTCTCTCTCAAGGAAATTCATTATATTTGAACTTCGGATATGCTCAAGAACTCTGCAGCAAACTGAAATTAAGGATGTTGGCCTGTAATTTGTGTGTCTCTTTTTTTTTTTTTTTTTTTTTTTTTTTTTTTTTTTTTTTTTTTTTTTTTTACGTTTAGAATATATGGGAGTCGCCTCCTGCACTTTTATTGAGACACTAAGGACTTTGCACTGCGAGAGAGCTTTGTAATAAATGCAAGTTGAGTAAGGGATCAGTGCCAAAGAGCTACTCTCTGTAAAACCAAATTAGGTTTCCAAACCAAATTAGGATTTATTTGTCTTCAACTCTTTCAGTTGCTTTTCAACAGCAGGGGTGCCTATTTATATCTCCTCTACATGAGAGTCAGACAGTGGTATATCTATATGTCCTCGTGAGTGAATGATTTTTAAACACAAAATTAAAAACTTCAGATTGGTGTAACATGCTTTTTTGATGTCATTTGAAATATATAATATAGGCATATAGGCATTTTCCATATCAATTCAGGCAGGCTAGGAAAAAATCTTACCTTCATAGTCTCGGATGTTATTGAATTTAGCATATGTTAAAATGAAGGACTTAGTACGAAACACACATTTTTTTGTTTTCTCCAAAGAAATTTCTGCTCAGACGTACAGCCTTCAAAAGATGACACTGCGAATACCATTTTGAAGATGCGAATTTTGGAAAAAATTTTAAAATGCTGTATCTCTGGAACAGTTCTAGATATTTTGGTAGTTTTTTATTTGAGTGATAATTGCTTTATGATTACAAAGAAATCCTCCATTTGGACTTGTCTGTCAAAGTTATTTTACTACAGCATTCTGAACTTTTTTTATAATTTATGGATTTTTTTTTATTTATTTATTTATTTATTTTTTTTTTTTCCAAATGCCAATTGATAAAATTTTGATCCTTTTTTGTTGATTAGTACCATATAGCTTTACATTCCCTGAAAAGGAGAGCTTCCACTTTTAGGTTGAACAGGTTTTATAAACAGTTGAAATTTTTACCATATGTAAAACCTGTTTTATTAACACAGAACAGGCTCATAAAAATCAAAACCTAGCTGTATTTAACATAATTTTAGTTTTGAAAGATGAGTAAGAGACTCATTTTCCAAGCATTTTAAACAGTTCCAAAATGTATGTATGTGACAGGTCCAAAGACTTAAAGGTTTCAATTTATACAACTTCTGTGCACTCTGTTTCGTGCTGAAGTTAGCCAGTCAGTGAACAAAAAATGTGTTACACTGATTCAGTATCTTTCAGTATCAGTGATGCATTCCTGTTGAACTAGTAGGTACTGGAGCACTTAGTCTTCAAAACATTGTGAACAGGAAGTGAGCACTGATGGTGTTGTTGCTGTCCTTCAGCTGGAAGCCTATATCCAGCAGCTGGTCCATGTGGTATCATAAAGTTCACTGCATATTCTCTGCAATCCACCAGTCACACACACACACACACACACACACACACACACACACACACACACACACACACACACACACACACACACCGAATGAATGAAATTTCTTCTTTCTTGCTCTTTAAAGTGCATGCAATATGAGTTCGCCCCTCACTTTGAGTCCAAAAATGTTCCTTTCATAGGAGTACTTTGTTTGGACCTTTTTTTCTGCTCACAGAATTCTTCAATTTCCTCTTTGGACAGAAGAATGAGGGCTGTGGATGTGTAAGATTTCACAACTCTCATAAAACCCTCAGCATTCTGAATTGCAGCTGTATTTGGTCTGGAAAGATTATGTTTCGTAGCATAGTGCTTCAGGCCAGTAGCACTGTATACTCAGTCAGTTAGCACAAGTGACTTACCCAATTCAAACAGCTGGTAACAATTTTTAAAATGACTAGGAGCACCATCAGAAATAATGAACTTCTCTGCTCCTGTTTGCAGTTGAAGAATAACTGCAACACATGTGGTCGTGGTCTTGCTTTGAAACTATGTCGCTTCTGTAAAAATTGAAACCTGATCCTTACTCCAATTATACCCTTGTACTTCTTGTTAGAAAATTACAGACCAGTTTTCAACAAAATCACAATGAAGCACTAAACATAGTTCTTCAACCTGTACACACCCTTTCACTTCTGCAATGTGTAATTTCTTCAGATGCTGGTATGTTACTGCTTTCACATTTACAAAGTTCATCAATGAAACTGTAAAAGGAAACAGTTTTCTTAATTAGTTTATTTTCCTCCCATGTTGCATATGTAATTTCTGCAGAGTTATCTGCTACGTCTTCCAGGCCAAGTGTCTGTAAAGATAGTCCTGCCTTTCCAGGGCAGTCATCACATTCTTAAAACAAACAAGTCTCTCGCTTTATGTCACAGACTACTGATGACTGCACATGCCCAACCAAGGTGTCATATGACACGTGCTCCAGTTAAGTTCTTCAAAGTTACCACACAAAGTTCAAAATTTGCGCAGCACACACAAACAGATATCTCTAGGTGGGTGTAGAACTACCCACTTAGGTCGTAGTGCATAAAATTTTGATCTTCCAATATGTGAAGTTGTATAGTTGCTCTTATAGGCTAAATTGCAAAAGTTTCTTTAATACTGCGAGTCGTGTACCTCTTCACTTTCACAACTTTTTTACCTTCAACTGTTACAGTTATAGTATCTTTTTTGTTGGCACTCTGGTGAGAACAGTCCTATTTATCTTCCAGAAAAATGAATGTACTATTTGAACTTGAGCTTCTTCTACAGAATGACCCTAATAGGGATCTGGACTTCCAAAGACTCCTTTTACAGACCTCACATTTCTTAACCTTGTGCTTTGATACTGATGGAAAGTGGTTCAAAATTGTTTTCTTTGAAAATGTCTCTGGGATAATAGTTAAAACTTATACCTTTTCACTGTAGAATTGCACAATATTCAACAGCTGAATTGATATTTGTGAAAAATTCCTGGCAAGAGGTGCAAGAAGGCTTTTGTTCATTTTCTTCTGAAGATGGAATTTCTACTTTGAAGAGTTTGGTCAGTTTTGCTTTAGTGTATTCCTGCATAGCTTTAGTAATTTCTCTGCACTTTCTTGATGCATAGATCTTATGACTCGACTCCACTGACCACAGTTTCTTAACAGGAGTAACACCTACCTCTATAGTTGACTGATTCAGGGTATTTAATTCTTCCTCTATAGATGCAAAATCTGCATCATCTGCACCATGGGAGGCTTCACCTTATTCAGGTGCTATCATTGTTGTTATTCTGTCAAAACATTTAGAACACAAAAAGTCGTCACTGGAAACATCTTCACTTTGAAACAGAGTATTCAAATTAGAACACTTATTCCCAACCTGAACAAAGTCTTTTTTTTTTCCCCTCATATATCACTCTTTTATGGATATGCGAATAGTCAGCATACTTCTTTCCTGTGGCTCCATTCAGAAGACATTTCAAACAGTCCTTTTCACAAAACACATTGCAACTGTGCCAACTGGCAAAATCCTCACAAAAACACAGAACTCATTGGATGGTCTCAGATTTCTTAGAAGCCTCTTCAGTAAACAAATTAGCACTGAATGACTACAATACAAAAACGTGCAATGAACAACCACGACAAAGTAACTGACAAGAAACTACAACAAAGTGTTGGAAATATCTGCAACAATGAAAGTGAAAAAGAAGCAAATGAAACAAAGAAAGTGATAAGAAATAACTGCAACAAAGAAAATAGAACTAAATATTGTAATAAAGAAATTAGTAAGAAAAAAAACTTCAGTGAAAACATACATTACCGTTGAAAGTTAAAAAAAATTATTTTTTAAAAATAAAACCTGCCCAACTTAAAAGTGGAAGCTCTAAGCTCTCCTTTACAGAGAATATAGTACTATATAATACTACATGGTACTCATCAACAGAAAAAGATCTAACTTTTCTGGATCAGCATATCTGGGGGGGGGGATTCTGTAAATTATTAAAAAAATTCAAAACGTGACAGTAAAAGAACTTTGACAGATATGTCCAAACAGAGGATACCATTGTAATCATAAAGCAATTATCTTTCAAATAAAAAAACTCTAACAAAATATCTAGAACTGTTACAGAGATACAGCATTTTTTTAAAAATTCTGAAATTCACATCTTCAAAATGGTGTTTGTAGTGTCATCTTTGGAGGCTATATCTCGGGGCAGGTTGTTTGAGAAAACAAAAAAATATTTTTTTTCACTTACTCTTGAATTTTAACATATGCTAAATTCAGTAACATCAGAGATTGGGTAATCCCTTTGCCTGAACTGATACAGATTGTGCCTATAGCTATGATGATTGCTCACCATAATTCAGATAGAAGTAACAGGACAAAGTCTCATCACCTGCGGTAATGATTTGAAGGGAAAAAAGAATGTGGCCAATGAAATCTATAATAGTTTCTCCATTCATGAGACAATTTGGGTGGCACAAATGGAGCAGATCTCCCATTATGTGATTTGGTATTAACACTGACCTTGCTGTTTCTCAGTACATCTTATATTAACCTCATAGCCATCCACAAGATTCATAATGTTGCTCTGGAAAGATACTTGCTAACTCCTATAGCGACTCTGCCCTGCACCACATAAATTGCTGCAATTACACTGATACATAATCTTTTGTTCATGACAAGGGCTGTGTTCTGTGCCTGATTCATTCACACAGCATTACATTAGAAATCAAGATTAGAGTACTCTTGAAGCTCATTATAACAGTTAATTATCCCCTGACTGCTTATACATCTTTCATGTATCATATTATTTATTAGTTGTATGAATGTTGCTTTGCAGGAGACTATCTGAACACTTGCTTACTGCCTTCAGTGTCCTGCTATTATAAAATTTTAACCAATTGGAAATTAACACTTGTTGATACTTGCTCGTGTATTCCCTGCGTCATTTAACAGAAGGCTACCGATCATTTGACAGCATCTTTGACTGTGCTGCTTCAGGCAGTCTTGGTTACACTGACTGACAGATCATGTGAATACTTTCCCATATTATGGAATTTTATCTTTAATGGCCATATTAAATGCAGCAGAACTTTTGGACCCTTTTAAAACTAGCAACTTGTTCATAGAAAGCAGTTTCTCAGACAAAGCGTCAGTTTTAAAATTTTAGGGAATATGCTGTGTCACAATTCTTGGAACAAGCTTATTTTTTCCTCTGGTGCAGGTACCCTGTAGTCAAAACTCTTCTTTGTCCACAATAAAGTGTCAGGCTTACTGACATTGTGTGCCTCCCTGTTCTGTTATCTGTACTGAAGTAATAATCATTTGCTCATTTTAGTTCACACTTGGCAACAACAAAATGTACTGAAATGTTGTACTAAAAATATTCAGCCTATTACCATTAAATCTCATTGTGGTAGCCTGCTGCTATCTGCTCTCTCTCTCTCTCTCTCTCTCTCTCTCTCTCTCTCTCTCTCTCTTTCTTTTTCCCCAGAACTCTGAAATCATTTGTGATTATCACTTGGTGATTTGGATCTTGTGTCACACTAAATTTATTTTATTTGTTTATGAGGTTTTTTCATTGCAAGTCCATGTTTGCCACTCTGTGAGTTCTTTGTCTGTTGGTCATGTAACACAATTTTGCTGGTAGATGTAAGTGAAGAAAAGAATTATGTGAAAATAGAAGTAAAGAAAGAATAACTCCTATTGCCTTCCTGCTGATCTGTAATGCAAAATTGGTTATTTCAGCCTATTTAATACTTGCTAGTGCTTTGTGTATCAAATTACTAAATTTTTCCTTTAAGTATCATCAATTACAAAATAGAAAATTTCTCTTCATGTATACTGAGTATTTATTTTCTAGGGTCATAGCCCAGCTGGTGGTTGCTTGTTGTCAGTAAGTTGTGAATATCGTGTGATGGTTGGACCAAAATTCACTATTGGGTTAAATGAAACACAACTTGGAATTGTTGCACCCACATGGTAAGTTTATTTCATAATCACTATTGCACTTTTGGATGAGTGTCAGCAAGTAAATGTTAACTTTAATCATAGATTGACCATCTGCTGCACATTCACTGAAAATAGAAAAATTATGAGTATACTTGAAGCAGAGTATAATGTATTTAAGAAATTGCTATTGTGTAATTTGAGCAGTGATTTGATTTCAAATGTATTATTCACTTGTACCTAATATTTCTGAAACCAACGCGTACCACAAGGGTACCAGTGACAGAAGGGTTGATGATAGCTAGTCTCACTCATGAAGTCCCAGCACAGCTACAGATTTGCAGCATCTTTCTGATGACTGACTGGGGCCCTCTGGTCTGGAGTTGAGTGGAGAATATAAACCAAGACTTTATCACTTCTGTCACGAGATCAGTTGTAGATTCTTCAATTTACACTGCACACTAGAAACTGGAAAAGTCTGATCTGCATTGTACACCACGAATTGCCACTTTGGTGGCAATTTGTGGTGTACAGTGCAGATCAGATTTGGTGGAACGTGTGCAATGCATTTAATTCCTTTTAAATTAGATGAACCACTGAAACCGCCAGTAGAAAAACCAAAATCAGACAAAACACTTATTTTAGCAAACCAGATAACAAATCTGGAGATTGAGAATCTCAAAATATTAGTTGTTAATTGTTAGTGTGTTTCTAGTACAGTCCCAGGGCTCTCATCTCTTGTACAAAACAGTCATCTTCACATCATATGAGGAACTGAGAATACAACCGAACCTCGAGGCAGAGATGAAGGAAATCTTCAATGACACATGGCGTGTGTATTGGAACTCTCCAGGAAGAGGAGTGTTTATAGAGACTAACAGAAGTGATGAATAACCTAGTGTACACTTTCCAAGTTTATGCTGCATATATGTTTACATGTAAATGCAAATATGTTGGTGGAGTAAGTTTTCCTATCAAACAACTATAGGTGCAAATACAAAAGTGTGCTACATAGGTAATTCTTATCCCAACAGCACAGAAACTGAGAAATAATCTCAGCAAAACACTTCAGGACACTATACTGTAATATCTAAAATGATCACTTGAAAATAACATAATAGTCGAAATGAAACTTGTGTGTGAATAACAAGTTAATAAAGTCATTGTGCAACAGAAACTTGAAAAATATTTACTGTATCATTGACTGACTTTATGCAAGGAATGGGTGCATCACAAGAGAACTGGCATTAGCAAGAGCATTAGGTCTATTGAGGTCCAAAATGAGTCTGACCCTGAACTAAGATGGACGAGAGTAACTAGGGTTGATGGACTTTGATTAGTAATCAGATACATTTCTACTGACTACCATATTTACATACATTGGTTGTAGAGTCAGTCAAAGATAGCCTAAAACCACACAGATGGAAATGCCCCAAGCATATAGTTACAGTAGCAACAGATGACTTTAACCTCCCCAATATTGACTGGGTAAACTGTGTGTATGTTATCAGCAGTAGGGACAAACAGTCTTGTGAAGCAATGTTGTAAACATGAAAGGAGAATATTTAGTTCAAATCTGGTAAAGACAGAACAGTTACAGTTACAGCTGAAATATGTCACAAATTGTGCTCTGGATAAGAGCATTCCAAGGCTGTGTGTAAAGCTAAAATACATTATAAAATGTGATCTGCATAAAAATGTTTCAAGTGGAACTCACTCTGGTTTTATGGTGCCATTAGGAGGTAGTTGTAAAAACTGAGATTACATTCTTGCTGCAAGAGAAACTGCAGGAATACTGATAGATAAGTTAACAGCAGCTCTAGCTTCCATAACAAAGGTCATGTGGAACACTACAATAATTTTCATTCAATCCTGGTGAAAGATTTACCAGAAAATTCTACAAAGTTCTGGACATGGGTGAAGTCAATGAATAGATCTAAACTTTCTATTCAGTTTCTTGTGGGTCTGTGTGGTTTTGAAACTGAAGATAGCAGACAGAACGTAGAAATTTCAAACTCAAACAATGGAAACTCCAGGTTAAGATATCAGCAGTATTAGGGAAAGGAGAAATAGCTACTCATCATAAAGATGACACTTTTAGTAACAGACAGACACAATGAAAAAAGAAAAGAAAACACATGCACATGCACTTGTATTCACACAATCAAGCACATCTCATGCACACATTGTGACATTTGCCTGCTTTATTTCTTCGTTGATAGTCCTCAGTATCGACGTACTGCGTTGTTATGCTGGGCTGGCTGGAAAATGGGGGGGGGGGGGGGGGGTTCAACACTGTCTTCTGTAAATGATGTAGCTGACAGTTGCATTTCACAGTTCTTAAATTTTGCTGGCGTTCTACAGATCGGAGCGTGGAATGTCAGATCCCGTAATCGGGCAGGTAGGTTAGAAAATTTAAAAAGGGAAATGGATAGGTTAAAGTTAGATGTAGTGGGAATTAGTGAAGTTCGGTGGCAGGAGGAACAAGACTTTTGGTCAGGTGAATACAGGGTTATAAATACAAAATCAAGTAGGGGTAATGCAGGAGTAGGTTTAATAATGAATAAAAAAATAGGAGTACGGGTAAGCTACTACAAACAGCATAGTGAATGCATTATTGTGGCCAAGATAGACACAAAGCCCACACCTACTACAGTAGTACAAGTTTATATGCCAACTAGCTCTGCAGACGACGAAGAAATTGATGAAATGTACGATGAGATAAAAGAAATTATTCAGGTAGTGAAGGGAGACTAAAATTTAATAGTCATGGGTGACTGGAATTCGGGAGTAGGAAAAGGGAGAGGAGGAGACATAGTAGGTGAATATGGATTGGGGCTAAGAAATGAAAGAGGAAGCCGCCTGGTAGAATTTTGCGCAGAGCATAACTTAATCATAGCTAACACTTGGTTCAAGAATCGTGAAAGAAGTTTGTATACATGGAAGAACCCTGGAGATACTAAAAGGTATCAGGTTATATAATGGTAAGACAGAGATTTAGGAACCAGGTTTTAAATTGTAAGACATTTCCAGGGCAGATGTGGACTCTGATCACAATCTGTTGGTTATGAACTGTAGATTAAAACTGAAGAAACTGCAAAAAAGTGCGAATTTAAGGAGATGGGACCTGGATAAACTGAAAGAACCAGATGTTGTACAGTGTTTCAGGGAGAGCACAAGGGAACAATTGACAGGAATGGGGGAAAGAAATACAGTAGAAGAAGAATGGGTAGCTTTGAGGGATGAAATAGTGAAGGCAGCAGAGGATCAAATAGGTAAAAAGATGAGGGCTAGTAGAAACCCTTGGGTAACAGAAGAAATATTGAATTTAATTGATGAAAGGAGAAAATACAAAAATGCAGTAAATGAAGCAGGCAAAAAGGAATACAAACGTCTCAAAAATGAGATTGACAGGAAGTGCAAAATGGCTAAGCAGGGATGGCTAGAGGACAAATGTAAGGATGTAGAGGCCTATCTCATTAGGGGTAAGATAGATACTGCCTACAGAAAAATTAAAGAGACCTTTGGAGAAAAGAGAACCACTTGTATGAATATCAAGAGCTTTGATGGAAACCCAGTTCTAAGCAAAGAAGGGAAAGCAGAAAGGTGGAAGGAGTATATAGAGGGTCTGTACAAGGGCGTTGTACTTGAGGACAATATTATGGAAATGGAAGAGGATGTAGATGAAGATGAAATGGGAGATATGATACTGCGTGAAGAGTTTGACAGAGCACTGAAGGACCTGAGTCGAAACAAGGCCCCGGGAGTAGGCAACATTCCATTAGAACTAGTGACAGCCTTGGGAGAGCCAGTCCTTACAAAACTCTACCATCTAATGAGCAAGATTTATGAGACAGGTGAAATACCCTCAACTTCAAGAAGAATATAATAATTCCAATCCCAAAGAAAGCAGGTGTTGACAGATGTGAAAATTACTGAACTATCAGTTTAATAAGTCACAGCTGCAAAATACTAATGCGAATTCCTTACAGATGAATGGAAAAACTAATAGAAGCCAACCTCGGGGAAGATCAGTTTGGATTCCGTAGAAATATTGGAACGCGTGAGGCAAAACTGACCCTATGACTTATCTTAGAAGAAAGATTAAGGAAAGGCAAAACTACGTTTCTAGCATTTGTAGACTTAGAGAAAGCTTTTGACAGTGTTGATTGGAATACTCTCTTTCAAATTGTTAAGGTGGCAGGGGTAAAATACAGGGAGCGAAAGACTATTTACAATTTGTACAGAAAGCAGATGGCAGTTAAAGAGTCCAGGGGTATGAAAGGGAAGCAGTGGTTGGGAATCTGTGTATTATTCAATCTGTGTATTGAGCAAGCAATAAAGGAAACAAAAGAAAAGTTCGGAGTAGGTATTAAAATCCATGGAGAAAAAATAAAAACTTTGAGGTTCGCCAATGACATTGTAATTCTGTCAGAGACAGCAAAGGACTTGGAAGAGCAGTTGAACGGAATGGATAGTGTCTTGAAAGGAGGATATAAGATGAACAACAACAAAAGCAAAACGAGGATAATGGAATGTGGTTGAATTAAGTCAGTTGATGCTGAGGGAATTAGATTAGGAAATAAGACACTTAAAGTAGTAAAGGAGTTTTACTATATGGGGAGCAAAATAACTGATGATGGTCGAAGTAGAGGATATAAAATGTAGACTGGCAATGGCAAGGAAAGCGTTTCTGAAGAAGAAAAATTTGTTAACATTGAGTTTAGATTTAAATGTCAGGAAGTCGTTTCTGAAAGTATTTGTATGGAGTGTAGCCATGTATGGAAGTGAAACATGGACGATAAATAGTTTGGACAAGAAGAGAATAGAAGCTTTCGAAATGTGGTGCTACAGAAGAATGCTGAAGATTAGATGGGTAGATCACATAACTAATGAGGAGGTATTGAATAGAATTGGGGAGAAGAGGAGCTTGTGGCACAACTTTACTAGAAGAAGAGATCGGTTGGTAGGACATGTTCTGAGGCATCAAGGGATCACCAATTTAGTACTGGAGGGTAGTGTGGAAGGTAAAAATCGTAGAGGGAGACCAAGAGATGAATACACGAAGCAGATTCAGAAGGATGTAGGCTGCAGTAGCTACTGGGAGATGAAGAAGCTTGCACAGGATAGAGTAGCATGGAGAGCTGCATCAAACCATTCTCAGGACTGAAGACCACAACAACAACAATAACTTTCACTGTTCACACTGTTATACAGTTAATATGGCCAGTTCACTATTTATTAACTTTCGATAAGCTTCATTAGTATTTTCCAGGCAAACATCAGCATACTGCTACAATAGTTTAGCTTTGAACATCTATGAGCAGTAAAAACCTAACCACACAGTTCTTGCAGAATAATATGGTACATGTGGCATTATTGAACAGACACTATCATTATTTTAACACATGGCCTATTTGTGTTACACTTATTTCATGATTAAGTTGATGCATTGATATTGACCTGACCAATACAGGTTTCTCGTCTGAAAATTGGCCGTGGACTGACTGACTCGGGACCAAAAATCAGGCCTTTATATATCCTCACAATAATAGGTACTGAAACTATACATTGTTCAATGTTTAATTTACAGAAATTACAATTAAAACATAACTCATTCAATTAACTGGACGAAAAGAAAAATTTCTTCCTTTTTAACAGTTTCTTCTACTACAAGGGTTAGGCTGAATTATTTGTTTAAATGATGAAATTAACAGATTTATTTATAAAAACAATACTTTTAACGAACCTGGTAAATATTTTAGAAATAATTAAGGGCTGGCTTTGCTAAGATGTTTTTGAATAGAGCCAAATAAATACATTAAGAATCTTGGTAGTAGTTCCTCCAAATGTTTATAATTATTACAGAATTTATATTTGGTTATGTCAACAATAGAATCTAAGTCGCAAAACAATTACTGATTTCACCCTATAACAAAAGTATTAACCAGGAATAGTCAAAATAAATTAGGAAATTGATGACACAAAAACTAAGCCCAAAATTAGATCTGTTGCTATATTCTTTATGACTGATGGCCAACCTTTCTCTTTTGTGAAAATGCAGATTATACTCATGTATATTAACGGTAATTAGGCAAAAATGAAAATAAAATGAATTTAAAAAGGCAGATGACAAAACAAGAGAGGAAATAAAAAGATCCCAGCTTGCTTCGTCACAACGTGACTGCCATATCTGGCAGCATCGACCAAAATGCAACTGTCATGTTGAACAGAACTTGTGTGAATGTGCGTGTATTTTCTTTTGTGAAGTAGGCTTTGGCTGAAAGTTAAATGTGTAACAGTCTTTTTGTTGTGCCTGTGTGCAACTCAAGATGTCATCCTTACGGTGAGTAGCAATCTATCCTTTTCCTAATATTGTTAAACTTTTAAGTTTCACGTTTGAAAATGTGTATGTGCAGGCTGAAGCAATGAATGAAAATTTGTTCTAAGGCAGGGATTCAAAGTGGATCTCCTGCCCAATAGATGTGCTGACCACTATGCCACACTGGCACAGTGGCTTTGCGCAAACCACTGTGCCAGGATGGTGTAGCAGTTAGTGCCTGTGCCTAGTGAGCGGGAGATCTGGGTCCAAATCTGGTTTTTGCACAAGCCACTGCGCCAGCATGCCATAGTGGTTGGCGCATCTGCCTAGTGAGTAGGAGACTTGAGTTCAAATCCCAGCCTCACTTCCCCCTGCGGGTTCAGGGGGTACGAATAGGCCCGCGGTATTCCTGCCTGTCGTAAGAGGCGACTAAAAGGAGTCTCAACTGTTTTGGCCTTTAATGGGGTGGTCCCCATTGGGGTTTGACCTCCATTTTTCTAAATTCAACAGAAGTACGAGCCTTTTGGGGAAGGACACCTTACGTGGTGCACCATGAGTCCTCTGTGCCCTAAGACCTTGGCACTCGTTATCGTCTTGGCGTCCTAACTAGACCCTCCATCCCTCATTTTGAGTATACACACCTGATGGATTGTGTAAGTTACGCCCTTAGTGCGTCACCATCTGCGCCCGCGATCACTATGGACTACCCATGGCACCCAAAATCCAGCACGGTAGCCAGCCCGTTGTGGTGGGGTCGTCATGTACCCTCTAAGTTGTAGCCCCCTGTCAACACAGGGATCGTACTGCCGATGCCTGAGCTGACACCTCCCCACGTAAGTCAAGGAGTAGATGCCAGTCTCTCTGGGGCATCAGGACTCCCGGCAACGGCCATCCTGCCAGGTGGCCTTTGCTGTGGCTGGGTGGCGCCCGTGGGGAGAGCCCCTGGTCGGAGTGGGTGGCATCGGGGTGGATGCCCCGCAATGAAGCGGGTAAAGTCTCAATCCGGTGGTCGCACGACCACCAACGTCTCTAAGCGCGGTAAAGTCGACTTTAACGCTGTGGCATATGACCCCAAATCGTTCCCTTCCATAGCCGCGCCCTGGGAGGGACGCAGGGCTGCGGACAGACAGGAGCCATATTCACCGCGATACCTTGTGTGCAGCAGAACTGGTGGGGATTCATTTTTGGGGACGAAGCCTCTGTTCTTTGTGAGCCATCTTGAAGATAAGTTCGGGGAAGTGGCATCTCTTTCCAAAATGCGGAGCGGGGCCATTTTGATACAAGCAGCTTCCTCTGCACAGTCAAGGGCGTTACTCGCCTGTGAGAAGCTTGGTGGCATACCCGTTACCGTCACTCCCCATAAGTCACTAAATTTGGTCCAGGGGATTATCTTTCATAAAGATCTTCTGCTACAGTCTGATGATGAGCTACAGGAGAACTTGGCACGACGAGGTGTACACTTTGTTCGTCGTGTCTTTAGGGGACCCAAGGATAATAGGATCGCTACCGGTGCTTTCATCCTGGCCTTTGAGGGCGACTGCTTGCCTGAGAAGGTCAAGGTCATGATCTACTGGTGCGATGTCAAGCCCTATGTCCCGCCCCCTATGCGATGCTTCCAGTGCTGGAACTTTGGAGACATGTCCTCCAGCTGCACTGCCAGCCCCACGTGTCGAGATTGTGGACGACCTTCTCACCCCAATGCTCCGTGTGCTCCGCCTCCCACCTGCGTTAACTGTGGGGAGCATCATTCTCCCTGCTCGCCAGACTGTGCAGTCTACCAACGAGAGCGGAAGATACAAGAAATTAAGACCCTGGACCGTTTAACTTACCAAGAGGCGAGGAGGAAATTAGAACGGCTCAACCCCACACCTATGTTGAGGAGTTATGCTGCTGTAACACTGCCGCCACCAGTTCCTGCAAAGGTTCCTCTCACAGTTGGCCAACTGAACAGTCACGTTACGCCAGCCCCACCACAGGTGGGGGCCACTCTCTCTTCCACTGCTCCCAAAACACCCAGTTTGGGAGCAGTGCGCCCCGAACAACTGGGGACGTCAGTCCACACCTCTCAGCCGGAGGGGCGACAGCCCTCTCCGGCTCCTCAGCCGGGGATGCACGGGCCTCCTCCGACCTCACTTGTTCGGAAGGGATCCCTTGGGGGAGTCCCTTCCAATGACTTCCCCAGTGTCTCACAAGACACTAGCCAGTGGCTGAAGAAGCCACCAGCTGCTGGTCGAAGGGCTTCACGCTCTTCGTCTGTTCCTGATAATGCGTCAGGAAAGCCCTCCCAGCATGTCAACCCTCCTCCAAAAGACAAGAGAGAGAAGAGGAAGCTCTCTAAGAAGCCTAAGGACCCAGTGGTTCCCGCGCCACCGCTTCCTGTCGGCTCAGCCTCTGAGGATGAGGTCGAGCTCTTTGCGTCCCCTGATGACCTAGATCTCGCCATCTCCTCAGAAACAATGGACGTAGTGACGTCTGTCTCTCAATCGATGGCAGCATGTGACTCTGCGAAGTAATTTGATTTTTCAGTGCCTGCATGCCCCTACAGGACACGCTTTGTACAATCCTCCAGTGGAATTGTGGAGGTTATTTTAGCCATCTACCAGAGCTACGTCAGCTTCTAAGCAGGACACCTGCTTTATGCATTGCCCTCCAGGAAACCTGGTTCCCAGCAATGCGGACCCCTGTCCTCCGTGGATACAGGGGTTATTACTGCAACTGTAGCACATACAATAGTGTGTCAGGTGGAGCCTGCGTGTATGTCCTTACCTCTGTATATAGTGCTCCTGTTCCCCTTCAAACATCATTGGAAGCTGTGGCTGTCCGCGTAAGGACTACCCAGGACATAACCGTCTGCAGTGTCTATCTCCCTCCAGGTGGTACACACTCCCTGACCGAATTGGCTGCACTTGTCGCCCAACTTCCCACGCCTTTTCTTCTCCTTGGGGATTTTAACGCCCACAATCCCTTGTGGGGTGGATCGAAGATTACTGGCCGAGGCAGAGATGTCGAGAATCTCACCTCCCAACTCGACCTCTGCCTTTTAAACACTGGCGCTGCCACGCATTTCAGTGTGGCGCATGGCACGTTCTCGGCCATAGATCTGTCGTTGTGTAGCCCAGGGCTTGTACTATCGGTCCACTGGAGAGTCCATGACGACTTGTGTGGTAGTGACCATTTTCCCATCTTCCTTTCACTACCCCAGCGTCGATCCCATGAAGGCCTGCCTAGATGGGCATTTAGCAAGGCAAACTGGGAAACGTTCTCCTCTGCTGCCACTTTTGAATCTCTCCCCCATAGTACCATCGATGTGGTGGTTGAGACACTGACTGCAGCGATTGTTTCCGCTGCGGAACGTACCATTCCTCGTTCGTTAGGGTGCCCCCGGCGAAAGTCAGTGCCTTGGCGGTCTCTGGAGGTCGCTGAAGCCATTAAAGAACGTCGGCGGGCTCTTCAGCGACATAAGCGGCACCTGTCTTTGGAGAACCTCATTTTCTTCAAACGTCTCCGTGCTCAGGCACGGCGGCTCATCAAGAGGCGGAAACAGGAGTGCTGGGAGAGGTACGTTTCCACCATTGGTTCCCGTACTTCACCCTCCCAGGTGTGGATGAAGATTCGGCGCATCTTTGGATTGCAACACTCTACAGGTGTCACAGGGCTTACCATCAATGGGGCGCTATCCACCGATGCTGATGCATTTCGCACAGCACTATGTTCGGGCCTCTGTGTCGTGGAGTTACCTGCCCGCGTTTCGTGCGCTAAAATGCCAGGAGGAATGCAAATGGCTTTCTTTTGCTTCTCGCCCCATTTAGTTTGTGGGAACTCCAAAGTGCCCTGGCACAGTGCCCTGATACAGCCTCTGGGCCAGATGGCATCCACAATCAGGTGCTCAAACACCTGTCCCCGGACTGTCAGCGGTGTGTTCTTGCCATCTTCAACCGCATATGGGGCGATGGTGTCTTTCCATCGCAGTGGCGAGTGAGTACCATCGTCCCGGTGCTGAAGCCTGGTAAGGACCCACTTAATGTGGATAGCTATCGGCCCATTGGCTTGACAAACACTCTGTGCAAGCTACTGGAACGCATGGTGAGTCGACGGCTGTGTTGGCTGCTCGAGTCTCGGGGTCTTCTGGCTCCGTGCCAGAGCGGCTTCCGTCAGGGCCGTTCCACCGCTGATACTTTGGTCTTCCTTGAGTCTGCAATCCGCACTGCTTTTTCCAGGCGCCAACACCTCGTCTCCATCTTTTTCGATCTCTCCAGAGCATATGACACGACGTGGCGGCACCATATTCTCGCCACGTTGCATGGGTGGGGTCTCCGGGGCTTTCTCCCCATCTTTATTCAAAATTTTTTATCTGTTCGGATATTCCGCATTTTAATTGGCACATCCCATAGTTCACTTCATATCCAGGAGAACGGCGTTCCACAGGCCTCTGTATTGAGCGTGCCCCTTTTCCTTGTGGCCATTAATGGCCTTGCAGCAGCAGTAGGGTCGTCTCTCACCCACGTTATATGCTGACGATTTCTGCATCTTTTTCAGCTCCTCCACCATTGGTGTTGCCGAACGTCGGTTGCAGGGAGCCATACGCAAGGCACAGGCGTGGGCCCTAGACCATGGCTTTCAATTTTCTCCTGCGAAGACTTGTGTTATGCACTTTTGTCGGCGTCGAACTGCCCATCACCACCCTGAGCTCTATCTTCAGGATGCCATGCTCAGGGTTGTTGACACTTACCATTTTCTGGGATTGCTGTTCAATGCCCGGCTTACTTGGCTTCCACATATTAGTCAGCTCAAGCGTCAGTGGTGGCAGCATCTGAATGCCCTCCGCTGCCTGAGCAACACAACTTGGGGTGCAGATCGTCACACGCTGCTGCAGCTCTACCAAGCCCTTGTGCTGTCCTGACTGGATTATGGGAGTGTGGCGTATGGCTCAGCGTCGCCCTCAGCGTTGCACCTGCTGGATCCCGTTCACCACTGTGGGGTTCGACAGGCGACAGGAGCATTCCGCACCAGTCCTGTTCATAGCCTCCTTGCTGAGGCTGGGGTTCCTCCACTTCGTATTCGGCGTCAACAACTGTTAGCCAACTATGCTGCCCACGTCCGTTGTTCGCCCCGTCACCCTAACTATCGTCTCCTTTTCGAAAATGCGGCAGTCCATATCCCACACCAGCGGCCGCGATCAGGCCATACAATTGGGATCCGTGTTTGGTCGCTCCTTAATGAACTCGAGTGTTTGCCTCTTCCATCTGCTTTCCAGGTCCGCCCACATACACCACCTTGGTGTATTGGTCGGCCGCAGCTTCGGCTGGAACTTTCCCGATGGCCAAAAGATTCAGTTCCTCCTGCAGTCTTGCGCCGCCAATTCCTTGCTCTCCTAAGCGCATACCATGCCTCGGAGGTTATCTATACCGATGGCTCGATGGTTGATGGCCGTGTGGGGTATGCTTATGCTCATGCGGACTATGTCGACCAGTGCTCCTTGCCGGAAGGCTGCAGTGTTTACACCGCAGAACTGACAGCCATTTTTCGTGCCCTTGAGCATATTCGTACCAGCACTGGAGAGTCCTTCATCATTTGCAGTGACTCGCTCAGTAGTCTGCAGGCTCTTGACCAGTGCTACCCACGCCATCCCATTGTTGGTGCCATCCAGGGGTCCATTCACGCTCTTGAACAGCGTGGTCGTTCGGTGGTGTTTATATGGACCCCGGGACACGTTGGGATAGCGGGAAACGAACTCGCCGACAAGTTAGCCAAAGAAGCTACCCGCAAACTGCCGTTGGAGATCGGCCTCCCGGCAACTGATCTCCGAACGGTTTTGCACCGTCGGGTCTTTGGGATGTGGGGAGACGAATGGCGCACTCTTTCTGCACCCAACAAGCTGCGGCAGGTAAAGGCGACCACGACTGTGTGGGGTTCCTCCATGCGGGCCTCTCGCAGGGATTCTGTTGTTCTGTGTAGGCTCCGCATTGGTCACTCTTGGCTGACGCATGGCCATCTGCTGCGTCGAGAGGACCCCCCTCATTGTCGCTGTGGTGTGAACATGACGGTGGCCCATATATTGTTGGAATGTCCTCTTTGAACCCCTCTCAGGCGTGATTTTAATCTCCTGGGTGATTTATCCTCTCTTTTAGGTGACAATGTCTCTATGGCAGATGGGGTTTTAAGTTTTATTCACGCAAGTGGCTTTTATAGGTCCATTTAAATTTTTTTAACATCACTCTCTTTTGAGCTGTATCTTTTAATTAGTTTTGTGTTGTAATTCAACTCCACCCTCAACTTTTAGGCTGGAAGTTTTAATGTGTTGCAGAGTGGCTGGCTCATCCTATTATTTTCGTGATCAGCCAGCCACAGTCCTCTGCTGTGCAGTTTTAATTCCTTCTGCCTTTGTTCTCTATGTTGTTTTTGTTGCTGTGCTGTTTTCCGTGTTGTCTTACAATGGACCATGGGGCTTTTCTTCCCCCGGAATTTTTCTTTTAGTGCTTCGCCTGACTGGTGGATAGTTTCACTGTGCTCTGTGTTTTTATGAAACAAGGGACCGATGACCTTTGTAGTTTGGTCCCTTTAATCTTTAACCCAACCAACCAGCCTCACTACAGATTTTCATTTGTTGCTTGTCTGCATATACACACCATAGATGTGTGAGACTTGTAAGGGTGTCTGGAACCATACAATCTTATTTTATTTAAAAATGTGTTCATGAAAGAGGATACTACCATAGCAATGTCTGACCGCTGCTAAGTCTAAAAAATGAGAGTAATAGATATTAGCACCCCAGATATTGAAAATCAGTTAAGATCCCTTAAAGCAAGCAAAGGACAGGCTCTGACTGAAGTCCAGTTAGATTTTACACCAAACATATTGTGGAATTAGTCCCTTTCCTAGGTCCTATTTGTCAGATATCTTGTGTAGTGAATAGTTCATGTAACTGAAAAGAGTGCAAGTAGGCCCTGTTTACAACAAGGGTGAAAAGTCAGAATTACAGACCAATACAGGTGACTTCTAACTATTTCAGGATCCTAGAACATGTTCTAAGCTCAAAGATTGATGTTGCTGGAGGAAAACAAGTTTCTCTTTAAGAGTGAATTTAGAATTTATTGATTCATCCTATAAATCCTTCTAGATAGTGGGATACAGAAAACCACACACACACACACACACACACACACACACACACACACACAAACAAGTGACTTCTAATTAAATAACTTGCTATGGAGTATCATCTCATTTGTGTGTTTGGATTCATGATTTCCTGTCAGAAAGATCATATTTCACAGTAATTGACGGAAAGTCATGGCGTAAAACTGATTTAATATGTGGAGTTCCCCAAATAAGTGTTATAGGCCCTCAGCTTTTCCTGATCTACATCAACAATGTATGAGGCAATCTGAGCAGCTTCCTTAGATTTTTTGCAGATGATGCTGTCATTTACCATCTTATAAAGTCATCAGATGATCGAAACAAATTGCAAAACAAGATATCTGTATGGTGCAAAAAGTGGCAGTTGACAAAATAATGAGGAGAGTGAAGTCAATTTCAGTTACACGATAAAAAACACAAATCTAAAGGCTGTAAATTCAATTTAAGGAACTTGAATTGGAACAATCACATAAATAATATTGTAGAGAAAACAAACCAAAGATCACAATTTATCAGCAAAAACATAGAAAGTGCAACAGGTCTACTAAAGAGACTGCTTACACCACACTTTTCCTCTCTCTTCCAGAGTGCTGCTGTGTGGTGTGGGATCTGCATCAGGTAAGATTGATGGAGGACATAGAAAAAGTGCGAAAACGGTGGCTTGCTTTGTATTATCATGAAATAAGGTAGTGCGTGGAACAGATATGATAAACGAATTTGGGTTGTGATCATTAAAACAGACATTTTTCAGTGAGGAAGGAACATCTCATTATGTCAATCACCAACTCTGTTGGAGCCTACGTATATCATCATAATAAAATAAGAGCAATCAGAGTCAATGAACCCTCTGCCAATTGTGAATTGGAGATTAATCATGTAGATGTAGAAGTCTTGTGTGCTGCGAAGATGCTCAGGCCATGGCCCAAAGAAATTATGTACCATTTCCAGTGTTCCTAGTGAATTCCTGTTAAGTGGCATGTTGCATGTGTCAGTGACCACCAAAATGAAATTATGGACTGCACTGTGGGAACATGCAGCTAAAGGGTAGTTCTGTTGTATAAATGCATGAGCTCCACGGCTTTTTCCCGACATGGATGCAGCACCATCATAGGCCTGTCCTCATGAAAAAAACCACATAAAGACAATGTTTTACCAATTTTTCAATTATAGATCCAGCTAATCCTTTGCCAGTCACATTAAATACTGGAACAAAGTGTAGGGTATCTTCACGAATCTTGAGATCCAGGGAAATATAATGGCCACAAAGAGAGAATTGCTCTATTTCATTAGTGTCAGCAGTGTAATCTGAAAGAACCATGAAACCTTTGGCATCATTAACACACTGAACAATCCTTTCCAGGAGTTGGTTATTGATGCAAGTGACAATCTGATTTTGGATTGTGGCACTTGTCGCATTTACCAGTTTCTTTTCAAACTAGGCTGGCAGTAAGGCCTTTTGGAGTTTTAGCAGAGAATCGTCTTGCAGATGTTGATTTGACAGCTGTGAAGATTTTAACACTAGATTGGAATAATTATCCACCTAGGCTGCTACAGAACCCCAGGTTGATTTTGAATTTGAGTGTAGCAGTACATTTAATAAGCATGTTGTCTTAGTTTTATACGGGCATCAAAGCCTTACAAATATTTACACTGACGGGTGAAATCAAGAGTACATTATCAGCAGCTCAGCTATTTTTCCTGATAGTAACTTTGGGATTTACGTTCGGAATGGAGAGCTGTGTGCAATCACTAAAGCACTACAGCATACAAGGTACTGTTTATAAAAAAGCTTAAAGTCCATCTAATTGACAGTCACATAGTATATCCAGGATTTTGTTTATGTTTTGCAATGTCAAGGGAATGAGGCTTATTTTTGCTGGAAGCTGTTTTACATTGTAACTCAAGAAAGCTATTGCAAAACCTATTGTTGCTTACAGGAACATGCTTAGTGCATTGTCCCATCACCTTTCTTGCATTTACCTGATAGCGGATGAGTATGTCTTGTACTGTTGAGTGTGTATTTCTGGAGTTGCAAAGCAGCAAGTTATTGTATGAGTAATTAATTTCAGAGTGAACTTTTTAGTGAGAGTGCACTGTTTTTAAACTTCCTGGCAGATTAAAACCGTGCATTGGATTAGGACTTGGATCCAGCACCAGTGGAGGTGGATCATGAATAGTATATGGGTAGCTCAAGTTTAAGAACATTGGCCATGAATAGCTAGAGTCCTAGTCCAGCACACAGTTTAACCTTCCAGGAAATTTCACAACAGCATTTAATATGGGAAACAGTACCTCTAGGTTGTGGCTAAGCTATTTCTCCATGTTATCTTTTATTCCTGTAAGGTGTGCTGGCCCACTTTCTAGCAATAAGACTCTGTCTCAGAGTGTGGCAGTGATATTATCTGGGTTGCAGGCAGTTCTACATTCAGATGCCGTGACTCTAGGGGCTGTGGGAGAGCATATCACATAGGGATGGCTGTTGGCCTGTTACAGGAAATAAATACCTGGCTTGGTGGGTGGATCAGCAGTTCGTATCTTGTTGTTGAAGCCTAGGTAAGCTGATCCTCAAATACAACATTTACCTCACTTGCTGGACATGGATTTTGAATTGGAACTCTAATTGTGAGTGTTGTTCTCTACTACTTTATCAGACATAGGCTTAGGACTGATTTTAGAAAGTAGTTGTGGTTGGATTAGTACAGAAAATGAAACTGGACCAAGCTGAACTACAGGTTGTGGCTAAGCTATTTCTCCATGTTATCTTTTATTCCTGTAAAGTGTGCAGGTTTGCTTTTGCGAAGTCTGTAAAGTAGAAAAGAGGCCCACTTTCTATCAATAAGACTCTGTCTCAGAGTGTGGCAGTGATATTATCTGGGTTGCAGGCAGTATATGAAAGTTACTCAAATTATATAGCTATGACTAGTGCCATCTTTGATTGATGAAATTTCACAGATCAGGTTAAGTTCAGCTGCAATGAGCAGTTCACAACCTAATGATGCTAAAAAACAATGTCTTTCTTTTGCACAGATCCAGGTTGAAAAGTTATTAACACAAAAGGGTTAAGTAAATGTTTGAATATGCTACTCCTACACAACTGAAATTAAAAATTATCTGTAATGTTAGATGATACCATTCACACAATTTTCGGACTGAAGACCACAACCCAATGTTAAATTAAGCAAAGTATCATCTATATGAGTGCAGATAATAACTGACCACATAACAATTCTTGGAGAAGACTTTAATTAATATGATTAATTTAAAGGCAGTTTGCAGAGAGACAGCAGCAAAGTAGAAAAGGGAAATTCGAAATATTTTCAGTTAACAGTGAAGTATACAGAATTTAATAACTGCCTGTAATGGTTGAACACTTAGTACAAAAATCCTTTGTAGGCTCAATTAGCAGTAACTACATAATTCGTATTCAATTTTTAACCATGGATCACATGCTTGAGCTGACATGGTACCTTCATGCCCATTGATGAACAGAAATAGTTGCATGCATATGTAAGTCAGTCAGCAAAGTGATATTTAACAAATAGCATTCAGTCGACAATTGTTTCAGTGACACAGTTTTTGCGTTCTAGAGTACTGTCAGAGGGTCTTCGGTACTCTTTCCCCTCCCCTGCACTTACTGCTTTTCCCATTTGGAAGTGTTTGTTAATATCCAAAATGCTAAGTTGTTTACATTTAGGAGCCTGAAATAGACGACACTCTTTGTTAGGGGAACAGACTACAAAGAAATTCCAGTACCTACAAAAAATGAAACTAATAGGAGTTACAATGCAATTAAGGTGGCATTTATAACAATTTATTTTCAGAAAAAACAGTTAAAAATTGGGATAAATTTACATGGTTTCAGTTTGGAAATCTTATTTTTCTTTTTATATTAAAATGGGCAAAAGCATCCACTCACCTGTGACAGATGGACAACAGAAAGAAGTATTCACACTAGCTTTCAAGCTCTTGCTCTTTTTCTTGCTAAAGTACATACATTCACAAACCAGCAGCTGTGAGAGTGTAGCTGTGGGTTGTATGGTTGTGTGTGTCAATGTGTGTACTTATGCTGGGAAAAGAGTAAAAGCCCGCAAGCTAGTGTGAGTACTGTTTTCTATTACAGATGCCTGTGTTCCTCTCATCAGTCCATTATAGGTGAGTGATTGCTCTTTTCCTGTTTTTAGTTGCAGTTCTTTAATTTCTGTATTTACTTTCAATGTTACCATTTTTATTTCATGTTCTGCAAGCATGTAGTGTACTTTTGTTTTACATTCATACTGGAGGCACTGCAGTCTTTTGTAAAACTGATGGTTCACATCAAGAACATTTTCTTTCCTTGGACACAAATCTGATACTGCAGGTTTTATAGTGCTCCTGGCTCACATGTTACACATCTGTAATTAGATGTTATTTTCAGTTCAAAGCACACAATGCATTGCTGTCACACTTAGCTTACTGCAGGTTGTTGTTGTTTTTTTCAGCAATAAATATTTTTTGACGGTGCAGGTGTTTGAAAGGGACACCCTTTTCTGCTTATTTTCCTCAATCTTTACAATAACATCTTCAGTGATATATGCTGTGTATCTGCAAGGCACAGTTAATATCTGTGGTCGAAGTGTGATAATATTCTCAATAGCTGATTTTAGCAGTGTTACCAAGCATGTTTTTAGCTAATTTAGATCAACACTGAACCTCATTCTACTAATCTAAGATTACTGTTCCACAACAGAATGGACTGTTGAACTGAATTCAGTTGCGGAACTAAGGTCAAAATGACATTTATACAATCAACTGTTTGTGCCGATCTTAGTTTTCACACATTACGAGATTCATAGCAGTGACTTAATGATTCATCTATTGTAAGCATGCAAAATTCTTATGACTAGAAAGATTATGGGGTTCTATAAGGCTCAATCTTAGGTTCACGTTTAGATTCCAAGTGGGAAAAATATATCTAAAAACAAAGATCATGAGACTTACCAAACAAAAGCGCTGGCAGGTCGATAGACACACAAACAAACACAAACATACACACAAAATTCTAGCTTTCGCAACCAACGGTTGCTTCGTCAGGAACACGTGTTTGTTGGTAATGAGGATCACCCTGTGGCTAAACATGCCTTGGTGCATGGCCAGCACATCTTGGCACAGTGTTACACCGTCCGGGTTATCTGGATACTTCCCACTAACACCAACCTGTCAGAACTCCGGAGATGGGAACTTGCCCTTCAGTATATCCTCTCTTCTCATTATCCGCCAGCCCTCAACCTCCGCTAATTTCAAGTTGCCGCCGCTTATACCTCACCTGTCTTTCAACAACATCTTTGCCTCTTTACTTCCGCCTCGACTGACATCTCTGCCCAAACTCTTGGCCTTTACAAATGTCTGCTTGTGTCTGTGTAGGTTCGTATGAGCAGTTGCCAGTGGGCTCGTGCGCATGCGCAGAGCTGAATTCGCGTATGAGCAGTGCCTTCCTCCCGCTTCTGGCTACTTGGAGCGTGGCTGTTTGGTGTACGAGCAGTAGCAGCAAGTAGCCAGAAGCTACCCGGAAAAATTTTCCTGGCGCGCCCAAGCTGCCAGATTCGCGCATGCGCAGAGCAAGCTGAGTTATAGTGGGGGGTCCTTCCTCACGTGACCCGTGGCCGAAGCTAAGTAGGCAAATTTGGTCAGTAGTTTTGAACTAAATATTTTGTTTCAAATATAATGACAGCTGTAGCAGAATTTTATAGATCTGCCTTCTGTAAAAGTGTTTTTAGATCACAAGGCACTTGTCTCGTACTTCCTCTGGGCCTGAAGTTATATCTTAATTTGTGTTTACGTCTTAAATTTATATAATGCCATTCTATGCTAAATTTTAGACTGGCAGCATAACATATTTTATCGTTTTGACTCCCCACATGGCTTCATATTTATTCCTAGAGTAGAATATAAACTGTCAGTTGTACAGTTTCTTTGCCTCATAGACAACCATGTTAATTTTTTCACATTTTGAAATAGTCATGAAATTTATTGTCCTTTCTTCCGGTGTAAGCTACACAAGAAACTCTCTCTTTTTTTGTTGCAAGTAATTTGTATGTTGCAAGTAATTTGTATTCCATCCTAGTAGCTTTTTGAAGTGATGTGTAGATGTAAACGTGTTGGAAATGCTACATAACAACATTGCAGAGCACGAATTAAAAAAAAAAAAATCTGTCAAAAATTTTATGGTACTTCGAGCTGTGGAGTCTAATTTTGAAATGACTCAAAAGCCAAGAACGGATTCCTTATTTGCATCCTTTATCTGTGTGGGCTATGATAAAACAATTGCTCTAAGTACAATTCAGTATGTCCTCTCAACAACATGTCGCACGGGCGGCGAGGCTACACATGGTCACATGATGCCCCACCAGAAATACGACGAAAAGCGTATGAGCAGAGCAAGCACCAAGTACAGGCTGTGTACGTCATCGTAGCTGCGCATGCGCAGTACAGCCTGTTGTCTGGCGCATTCTGGTAACTGCACAAACAAACCTTGTATGTGCGGATGGATATGTGTGTGTGTGCGAGTGTATACCCGTCCTTTTTTCCTCCTAAGGTAAGTCTTCCCACTCCCGGGATTGGGATGACTCCTTACCCTCTCCCTTAAAACCCACATCCTTTCGTCTTTCCCTCTCTTTCCCTCTTTCCTGACGAAGCAACCGTTGGTTGCGAAAGCTAGAATTTTGTGTGTATGTTTGTGTTTGTTTGTGTGTCTATCGACCTGCCAGCGCTTTTGTTTGGTAAGTCTCATCATCTTTGTTTTTAGATATATTTTTCCCACGTGGAATGTTTCCCTCTATTATATTCATATCATTAATTTGAACCCAACAATTACGTTTGTTACTGTCATTGTTGCATTTCGAAATCTTTTCTGTCGTATTATTTTCTCTTTCTGTTTTGGCCAGTAGTTTCACTTTGTATTCCCTTCTCCTTTTTACCGTAATCTACTATACAATTTTATCCCGCCGATATATACTCAATAATACGTAATACGTAATAATACGTAACCCACTTCCAAACCATAACCAAAAAAATTTGTTTCCGCTTTCAACAGTACCACTGCTATAAAATCCACCGTTTCTAGTTCACAAACAGTTCCTTTCACCTATTAAACGACCATTTCGGCTAGTTCTAATAACTTTTGCTTTATTTCCATTTCCGTTTTTCTCACATCACTTATCATTTTTAGCCGCTTCCCACAGAATTTAACGTCATTATTTCTCCGTCAGACAATTGTTAACCTCATTTTCATAATCTGCCACCACAAAACCACTCCTTTTAATACATTTACACGTAGTTTTTTCGAAATTTTCCCGAATTTCTCCACCCTTTAACGTGTTTTGGCAGCAACACAACCACCTAACCTTTATGCACGTCGTCGTCTACCAACCCAAGTTCACCACAGGATCAACATAGCCCAGCTTTAACCAACACTTTTTCACCTTTTTTCACACCAGATCTCCAGTTGCTTTCTAGTACACCTTATCTCTCCCCATATATTTTTATTTTCATATTCATTTCAGCCTCATGTTACACTTTCCACCTTCTAATACCATGTCGCCCTCACAACACCCCCACAATGGCCTCATTAAGTTTTATTTACATTCCCTCCGCAAACATGCCTTCACCCTAGCCAGATTACACTCCCATATTTTATTTTCTCAGGCTTGTCTGACATTTGGCATTACCCCCAAAGGCCTCATACTTAAAGTTCCGATCTCTGGCTGCAACCCTTCTTTCCATCAGTCCCTATACCAGTTCCAAACTGAACAATCCATTGCCCTCACCCACCTAATCCTTCACCTACACATCAACTTAGTCAATGAACACACCCGTCAACGCCTATCCTTAATAAAAGTCCTTAATCTTTCCTCTCCCACATCCACACCAGCTGTTCAGAGCATCCTCCTACAGGCCAACCACAAATAAGAACAGCATGCCACCCTCCACCTCAAAAAACTATCCAATCTCCTGGTTTCCCACCTCCGGAAAGGCAACTCACTCACCATTCACAACCTTTCCAGCAAACCTCAACCTCCTCTCATTGCACACAAACCCAGTCTCTCCCATCTACTCAATCTCCCACTTCCAGCTCCACTCCCTCCAAAACCTCAAAATTCCAATCAACACAATATGGAACCACAACAACCTAATTCAGTAGTTAACCTTTCCTCCAAACCTCTCTCCCAATCCGAAACCTCTGTCCTATCCAAAGGCCTCACCTTCAGCCCCACTCCCAGATTCAACCAAACAGCCCTCGTCAAAGATTTACTGTCCTACTCTCTTACACTCTGCTGGAAATAACACTTTGCCACGAAGAAAAATGATCCTAATCCTACTCCCAATGATCCAACTCCCCAGGACACTATCCAAATTGAACCCTGCCTGGAACAGTTCCGTCCTCCGTCGCAGCGGGACCCACCTCCTCTTCCTCAAAATCACCCTCTCCAAACCTTCCAGGAATTTCTCACTTCCAGCCTTGCATCTCAATCCTTCTTAAAAAACCTTAATCCTACTCCCAACATCACCACTGCTGAAGCCCAGGCTATCCGTGATCTGAAGGCTGACCGATCCATCGTCATTCTTCCGGCGGACAAGGGTTCGACGACCGTGGTACTTGATCGTCGGGAGTATGTGGCTGAGGGACTGCGTCAGCTTTCACACAACACCACATACAAAGTCTGCCAAGGTAATCCCATTCCTGATATCCAGGCGGAGCTTCAATGAATCCTCAGAACCTTAGGCCCCCTGCAAAACCTTTCACCTGACTCAATCAACCTCCTGACCCCACCGACACCCCGCACCCCTACCTTCTACCTTCTTCCTAAAATCCACAAACCCAATCATCCCGGCCACCCCATTGTAGCTGGTTACCATGCCCCCACAGAACGTATCTCTGCCTACGTAGGTCAACACATTCAACCCATTACATGCAGTCTCCCATCCTTCATCAAAGACACCAACCACTTTCTCGAACGCCTGGAATCCTTACCCAATCTGTTACCCCCGGAAACCATCCTTGTAACCATTGATGCCACTTCCTTACACACAAATATTCCGCACGTCAATGGCCTCGCTGCGATGGAGCATTTCCTTTCACGCCGATCACCTGCCACCCTACCTAAAACCTCTTTCCTCATTACCTTAGCCAGCTTCATCCTGACCCACAACTTCTTCACTTTTGAAGGCCAGACATACCAACAATTAAAGGGAACAGCCATGGGTACCAGGATGGCCCCCTCGTACGCCAACCTATTCATGGGTCGCCTAGAGGAAGCCTTCTTGGTTACCCAGGCCTGCCAACCCAAAGTTTGGTACAGATTTATTGATGACATCTTCATGATCTGGACTCACAGTGAAGAACAACTCCAGAATTTCCTCTCCAACCTCAACTCCTTTGGTTCCATCAGATTCACCTGGTCCTACTCCAAATCCCACGCCACTTTCCTTGACGTTGACCTCCATCTGTCCAATGGCCAGCTTCACACGTCCGTCCACATCATACCCACCAACAAGCAACAGTACCTGCATTATGACAGCTGCCACCCATTCCACATCAAACGGTCCCTTCCCTACAGCCTAGGTCTTCATGGCAAACGAATCTGCTCCAGTCCGGAATCCCTGAACCATTACACCAACAACCTGACACCAGCTTTCGCATCCCGCAACTACCCTCCCGACCTGGTACAGAAGCAAATAACCAGAGCCACTTCCTCATCCCCTCAAACCCAAAACCTCCCACAGAAGAACCACAAAAGTGCCCCACTTGTGACAGGATACTTTCCGGGACTGGACCAGACTCTGAATATGGCTCTCCAGCAGGGAAACGACTTCCTCAAATCCTGCCCCGAAATAAGATCCATCCTTCATGAAATCCTCCCCACTCCACCAAGAGTGTCTTTCCGCCGTCCACCTAACCTTCGGAACCTGTTAGTTCATCCCTATGATATCCCCAAACCACCTTCCCTACCCTCTGGCTCCTATCCTTGTAACCGCCCCCGATGTAAAACCTGTCCCATGCACCCTCCCACCACCACCTACTCCAGTCCTGTAACCCGGAAGGTGTACACGATCAAAGGCAGAGCCACGTGTGAAAGCACCCACGTGATTTACCAACTGACCTGCCTACACTGTGATGCATTCTATGTGGGAATGACTAGCAACAAACTGTCCATTCGCATGAATGGACACAGGCAGACAGTGTTTGTTGGTAATGAGGATCACCCTGTGGCTAAACATGCCTTGGTGCACGACCAGCACATCTTGGCACAGTGTTACACCGTCCGGGTTATCTGGATACTTCCCACCAACACCAACCTATCCGAACTCCGGAGATGGGAACTTGCTCTTCAATATATCCTCTCTTCCCATTACCCACCAGGCCTCAATCTCCGCTAATTTCAAGTTGCCGCCACTCATACCTCACCTGTCATTCAACAACATCTTTGCCTCTGCACTTCCGCCTCGACTGACATCACTGCCCAAACTCTTTGTCTTTAAATATGTCTGCTTGTGTCTGTATGTGTGGATGGATGTGTGTGTGTGTGTGTGTGTGTGTGTGTGTGTGTGTGTGTGTGTGTGTGGGTGTGCGTGAGTGTATACCCGTCCTTTTTTCTCCCTAAGGTAAGTCTTTCCGCTCCGGGGATTGGAATGACTCCTTACCCTCTCCCTAAAACCCACATCCTTTCGTCTTTCCCTCTCCTTCCCTCTTTCCTGACGAAGCAACCGTTTGTTGCGAAAGCTTGAATTTTGTGTGTTTGTTTGTGTGTGTATCAACCTGCCAGCGCTTTTGTTTGGTAAGTCTCTCTTGGCCCAAACTCTTTGACTTTAAATATGTCTGCTTGTGTCTGTATGTGTGGATGGATATGTGCGTGTGTGCGAGTGTATACCTGTCCTTTTTTCCCCCTAAGGTAAGTCTTTCCGCTCCCGGGATTGGAATGACTCCTTACCCTCTCCCTTAAAACCCACTTCCTTTCGTCTTCCCCTCTCCTTCCCTCTTTCCTGATGAGGCAACAGTTTGTTGCGAAAGCTTGAATTTTGTGTGTATGTTTGTGTTTGTTTGTGTGTCTATCGACCTGCCAGCGCTTTTGTTCGGTAAGTCACCTCATCTTTGTTTTATATATATAAAAATGAGCTTTCTACCTAAAGCAGAACTTGTTGTTTTCACAGATGGTGCTAGTTTTGTAATCGATCAAACCATACATATAGCAACAGAAGAAATGGCAAATCATGTTTTTAAAAGTATTATTGAGTAGTTTTCAGCAAATGCTCTTTCTTTAAATTTCAAAAAGATGCAACATATTAAGCTTTTCAGTACAGGGGTACAGTATTACACCAATGATAGGTGTAACACGTGGTGAGGGGGTATTAAACAGGGTGGTAACTTCAAAAATTTTAGGTTCCATATTGATGAGAATTTAAACTAGCAAAAATGCCTTTTTGGGACTCCCGAAGCAACTTGGTTCAGCTACATTTTCACTTCCAGTAATTGCAAATCTTGTGTAGAGAGAAAGCAATAAATTGACATATTTGTGTATTTTAATTGAATGATGTTCTAAAGAAAGTGCTCTTTACTGCAAAACAAGCTGTAAGAATAAATGTGGTGCTTACCAATGATCATTTTGTAGACATCTGTCTAGGTAGGCCTTTTGACTTATGCCTCAAAGTATATTTATTTCCCAATGAATTTGGTTGTAAATAATCCACTGTATTTCAAAAAGAACTATGCTGTAGATAATTACAATAGCAGAAGGAAAAATGACATTAGTTATTCCACATTAAAATTGTCTTTGCCACAAAAGGGATGCACAGTGCTGCCACCTATTGTGTTGGAATTACTAATTCACATCTGTATTTAAAAAACAGAAATAAAAAAAAAACACACACTTGTAAATGCTCAGCATATAGCCATATTCCCATATGAATATGTAAGAAGAGCTGTCAGTAAAAGCACTGCCCTGAAAGGCAAAGTTTTGGGTTCTTGTACCAGCCTAACAAAGTAGGTTTCAGTAAATTGTTTATTTGATGGCAGAAGGAATGAAGTTATCAGGGAAAAAAATCACCTGGGCTGTAACTAGGCCATTTCTTAGTTGTATCCTGTTTTACAGGAAGGTGACACACGAGTTACTGAAATGGCACACCAGTGGATAGACTTAAATCACCCTGTAATGCCACATGAAATTATTATTATTATTTCCAGTAATGCTAATATTACAACGTATGCAGGAGAACTTTGGTGAATCTTGGAAAGTAGGAAAATATACTGGCTGAATTGGAATTTAGAGGACGTCTTGTGCATAAATGGCTGTTTGTGAAAGACAAGGATCTGGGTTTGAGTGCCAGTCCATACTCACAGTTTTGATATTGCAATTACCTCTACTACCGCTGCTGTTGACATCTGCCAAGTTACACAGACTGAGAGAAGTTGGGTAAATGTGCGTGGAATTTTTTTTTTTTTAGGGACTTGGTCTATGATAAATTAGCTTTGGCTCACGTGATGACACACAACCTGATGAATTAATTAAATAAAGATAGTGACAATATTAGAAAAGGATAGATTGCTTCTTGCTGTATAGAGGAGACATCGAGTCAGGCAGCCACAACAAAAGACTGCTACACACTTGGGCTTTTGGCCAAAAGGCCTTCTCCTAAAGTAGAAAACAAACAAACACACACACACACACACACACACACACAAAGCACAACTCGCACACATGAATGGTCACTATCTCTGGCAACTGAGGCCGGACTGCATACAACATCTGGGCCCAATGGGAGAAGCAATCTGTGGTTGGGGTGCAGGGGAGGGGGGAGGGGAGGGGGTTGTAAGGTGAAGACGGGATTGGGGAGTGGGGGGAATAGCAGGGTAGGGATGGGGGAAGGTGTAGTGCTGCTTGTGGGAGTATACAGGGGACATAATGGGTATGTTTGCAGTTAGGAGGCTTGAGGGAAGGATGGTGGAAGGAGAGAAGTAGAGAAGGGGAAGAAGACTAGTGGGTGCATTGGTGGAGCAGAAGTCTGTGTAGCACTTGAGTATTTTCTTTAGGTACAGTCACTGGCAATAATCAGCGTCTATGACGACGAACAGAGTTCACATACTGCTTCCTTTTCACATTAGACAGTCACCATATCAGCAGTATTCATTACTCAAAGACATGTAGCAACATAAAAGATTTACAAAATCTTTTGCCACACTTTTATAGCTGAGAACAAAGTACAGTCTATCATAAGTAATTTATCAAACATACTGCAGCTGACATACTTAACAATTGTGCTTCTCGTGCATACAGTAGGTAGTTTTACACATAAATTTAATTGTGTTTTCCTTAAAACTCAAACAGTGGAAAGTCCAGGAAAGAATACAGTAACTTGAACACACTGAGTTGCAGACAGGCATAATGAAAAGAATGCTAGAAATGATAAGTTTTCAGACCACATCCTTCATAATAATGAGAACACTCCTACACACTCACACAAGTCACATACACATACACATGGCCACTGTCATCTCCGGGAGTTAAGACCTTATACTCACAGATGACAGTGTGTGAAAGTATGTTTGTTTGCATGGCCATCCTCCACAGCAAGCACAGAAATATTTGTTTTGTAAATAAAACCACCTTTCTAGTTTGCCGCAACTGTAATATATTTTTCCCAGGCACATTTCGCCATTTTCTTACTCTAAGGCGTCCTCACAGTTAACATCACATTTTTATGTAAATATGTGGCAACAAACTTTAAGTAATTAATTATTTACATGAAAAATGTGATGTGAACTGTTTGATAATGTAAAAATAACAAAACTATATCTGCCTTAGAGTAAGAAAAAGGCAAAACGCATCTGGGAAAAATATATTACAGTCACAGCAAAAAAAGACAGTTTTATTTGCGAAACAATTATGAAAGTGTAAGTGTTTTTTAATTCCGATGGAGGACATAGTTATAAAGCTGGACATATACTGTATTCTTTTCATTGTGCCTATCTACAGCTCAAGTCCTCCAGTGCTATGTATTGAGTAGTTCAAATGGCTCTGAGCACTATGCGACTTAACTTCTGAGGCCATCAGTCGCCAGTTGAGTAATAATCTATCCTTTGCAGGTGGTTGTGGATTCCTTAATCCATTTCAGGCTCATGCCAGGATGATTCCTTGAACAAAGATATGAATGCGCTTTACATATAACATGTCTCTAATGACTGTTGTTGATGCAGTGTTTGACTTTAACATTCCTTGTGTCTTTCTTTCCATAAACTTGTACCCAAATTGATTTTACTGTGATCCATCAGTTGCCTAATAAATGTCTGAAAGTAGAAAAACCACTTTTAAATGTAACTTAAAATCATTTTTCCTTGCCAACTACTATTCCATGGATGAATTTCTGCTTAAAAATTGGTGGCCTGTAAGAATTTTTTAAGTGTAGTTGCATGAGCAAGGCTTAAAAATTTGTTCATTAATGTTAATACTAATTATGTTCACACATACTGTAAACTGACTCTTTCCACATTTCAATAAAAGAATCATTCAAATGATCTATGGAGCATGTAAGTAACTAACCACAGAGGATGGGTCATCTACTTATTTGTTAACAATTAGATACGCAAAACTGACCCTTACTTTATTCTTTCACTATTTCTTGTAATATATATTAAAGAGATTGAAATACTTTTGTTACCTATACATTCAAAAAACAAATTTGTGTATGCTGTGTGTACTGGATGCCATTTACTATGCTATTGCTACTACCTTTCCACCTGTTATAACCAAAACTGCTGAGAATTAAAAATTTTGAGCACTATTAACTCAGCTGTTGGCTGTTGTAAATCCAGCTCATCACATTCGTTGCTCCTGTTTGCTTCTTCCTCCTGCTCTCATTCCTTGCTTCTGCTTATTTACTTCTCCCTCCTCCCCTGGCACAATCTGTTTACCCTTCTTCCCCTTCTAAAGAAAATTTCAATCGTAAATTGGAAAATTAAATGGTTAATTGTTTTTTTTAACTTCTAAATGAGAATTTGCTTATAGTTAAGACCACTGTTATAATTTCTACCAATTTTTATGACATAGTGGCTCACACTGCACATCAATTTTAAAGGTTTCAGTTATCATTTAGAAATGTTGTTAAACATCGTGATGCAGAAATGGCTTTGACTCTGGGAAAAATGTTCACCACAGAAGAGGCATTAAAGATTGGTCTTATAGATGAAGTCGCCTCAGATGCTAAAGATGCCATTGGAAAAGCAGAAAAATTTATAGGACAATTTGCCAAAATTTCACGTAAGTAGTTCATTGAAAATGCTATAGTGATACATCAAAAAGTTTACTGAAATAAAAATTTTGCATTTGGGACTCATTAGCACTTTTTACTTGTCTTACATTTATTGTTTGTTGTGTAGCATATCTTGGAGTGTTGCAAGATGCCAGTACTTCTCTAATACAACATTTTGTTCATATTGTTTAATATGAGGACTATCCAGAAAAGAAAAGACTTACAAAAAACAGAAATTGGCTGCAGCACTGATCTTCCTTGAAGATTACAAGAAAAATGGTAACAAAGTTATCGATAGTATCGTGAGTAGGGGTCTGACTTGGAAAAGCATGTCAAGTGTGAAACAAAAACACAGTCAATGGAATGAGGACATACAAATTCTCCCAAGAAACCAAGAAAGTGTTTGCAAATGCTGTCTGAAGAAAGATTGTGGCAGCTGTGTTTTGGGACTCAAAAGGAGTTATTCTCATTTATTTCCTTGAACGTGACTCAACAGTTAGCTTGGAGAGGTATTGTCAAACACTGAAAAAGTTAAGATGGCCAATGCTAAACAAATACCAGGGAAAACATAGTGCAAAAGTTTTATTTTTTCACGACAATGCACTTCCACACAGAGCCAATCATATCTGAGAGCTCCTACAGGGTATTGGATGGGAGATATTTGATCATCCACCATCAGTCCAGATTTGGCACTGAGTGACTATCACCTCTTCCCAGCACTGAAGACATGTCTCACTCAACAATGCTTTGATACTGACATCGCACTGTGTATCATTATAAACCAGTGATTGCAATCACTGCTGGCAGATTTCTACAGAGATGGTATTGAAAAATTTGTGCAATGATGTATTAATTGCCTCACTTTGAAAAGGAGTTATTTGGAAAAATAGATTAAAAGTGTACCTTTAAAATGCATATAACAATTTTTTTCCATATTATTAATTATTTTTATTTAAAAACATTTGTTACTTTCTGGGTAGCCCTCGTACTATCTATTACTACTTTATATTTGTTATGTGTAATGAAACACGTCAAACAGAATTACGTCTTCTGTGCCAACCTGCATGAATTCTGAAAACATTAGTAATTTGAAATGAAGCTTGCACTTTTTTTCACTTCTCATCCTGGAAGCCACAGACCAAGTTATTTGTTGAATTCCAAAAAGCATTTAACTCAGTACCACAAAGGCATTTATTAATGAAACTACAGTAATGTGAGGTATCGAATAAATTATGATTGGATTGAGAATTTCGTGAAGGGGAAGATCCAGCATGTCATCTTGGATAGAGTGTCATCAACAGATGTAGAAGTAGTGTGAGGCATGTCCCAGAGAAGTGTGTTGGGCCCCTCACTATTCATGTAGTATATTAACAATCTGCTAGACAATATTAACAGTATCCTCAGACGTTTCACAGATGATGCAATCATGTATAATATGCTCTGAGAGATAAAAAAGCTGTCCAAATATTTAGTTGTAACTTCGTAATATTTCAAAGTGGTGCAAAGTTTGGCAATCCAGTTTAAATATTTAGAAATGTAAAATTTTGCACTTCGAAGAAGAAGAAGAAGAAGAAGAAGAAGAAGGGGGTGGGGGACATAGTGTCTTATGACTAAAGTATCAAGGAGCACAGTTGGAATCAGTTAACTTGCAAAAATACACAGGTGTCGGACATGAAATAGAATGATCAAATAAGTTGAGTCATAGGTCAAGCAAAGGGACAGACTTTGATTCATGTGCAAGATACTGGGAAAATTCAATCCATCTGCATTGTGGATTACATTCAAAACACTTGTGTAACACATCCCAGAATATTGCTCAAGTATGTGGGACCAGGGCTATTGAAAGTTTACAAAGAAGAGCAGAGGTATAGTCACAGGTTTGTTTGACCCGTTGGAGAGCATCAGAGAGACGTTGAAAAAGCTGAATTGGCAGGTGCAACTATCCCACGAAAGCCTACTGTAAAAATTTCAAGAAACAGTGTAAAAGTAAGGAATCTAGGAATATACTACACCACCGTATGTATTGTCCAATAGGGACCGTAAAGAAAAGACAAGACGAGACAGTTAACACTCGAGCCAACACTCCGATTTTCATAAAACAAGCATGCGGCATACTTTGTACATGTGTAAAGAATAGGTGTCTGTTACGAAGGTAAACATGTATGAGCAAATTCACAGTTTGACCTTAGTTTAGTTAAACAATGATAAAATAAACTAATATCAGCTAAATCACTGTTTAATTAAATGATAATAAAATAAACTTTTATTACATCATACTGTTGCTGCGTACAAATGTTACCCGACAATAATGATGACATTAAACAATGCATTTCCAACAGATTCCAGCTAAATGCTTATTCGATTACTATTTACCTGGTGAACAAGTGCCTCCTTGTGGGATTGAGCTATTAGCTTGGAATCTGGGGCATTTTCTTTGAAGGACAATAAATTTTTTCTCGTCTAGTTCACTGTCTATTTTATGTTATTGCTGCTCACTTGGACATAGGGCAACACAGCTTATCACTGTTTAGCTGAAGCAATAATGAAGGAATAGGTACGGGCCCACAATTGTAAATCAACAATGGAACAGTGAAAAACAATGTTTTTTGTGGTTGGTACAGTTTATACATAGGCATGCCCACTCGAGGGTTAAGCGGTCATTCTTCCTGCACTCCATACACAAATGGCATGAGCAGAAACCCTGATAAGTGGTAGAATACCAAGTGTATATGTATAAGGGACAGTAAAATGAGAATCAGACATATGGACAAAAGTAAGTACACTGTTTATTATTTCCAAAGTAATTGCCATAACTGATACATTTATCCCACTGTGAGGCAAGCGGGTCAGTGCCTTCATGTTTGCAGTTGCCTATGGAAAACGTGATTGTACCCAATCATGCACATCTTCATCTGAACAAAATCGATGGCCCCCAATGTCTTTCTTCAGGGCTCCAAAAGCATGAAAATTGCATGGGTAGATATTCGGACTGTATCAAGAATGTGTAGGGGCATCCTAGCATCTGGAGCATACTTGAAACAACCTTGGCAACATATTGTACCATGTTGTGCTCTAAGCACATCGTAACCCCTTGACATTTATAGTTGCCATCCAAGAACAAGTAATTAACTCCCTGCAGCATACTGTGTCATCCCATAGCATTGGCTGGAAACTAGCAGCAGTCACACTAGAGAACACAACCATGCATAGGATGGTGTTAACACAACACCACAGACAGCTGTATTTGGAGTGGTGCCATAACTGGGAAAAATCAACTGCTGAGGAATGGCACTCCATCGTGTTCAGCAGTCTGCAGTATCCTGGATGACCACCATTGGCGAGTATGTTGGCAACATGAGAAGAGGTCCCATCCTTCCAATGTTTTGGAGAGGCATAGCAGTGTTATTCCTGGCCTCATTGGTGTAGGGAGCCATCGGGAATGACTACAGATAATGGCTGGCAGTGACTGGGGGAACTCTGACAGCATGGACAGCCTATGTCCTTTTGTGTTACCTCTCATGTGACCATATCATGGTGCCATTTTTCAACAGGACAATTTTCATCTACACATTGTACGTGTACCTGTAAACTGTCTGCGCGATGTTGTCTTACTCCTGTAGATATTGCTTGCAATGGATATCTTCCCATAGAACATGTGTAGGACCAGCTCAGATGTCAGCTCCATCTCAGTACCAGTATCTAAGACATCAAGGACCAGTTAAAACAGTTGTGGGCCAGGTTGCCTCAGGAGAGTGTACGGCAGCTTTATAACACCCTTCCCAACCAAACTAGGACAGGCTTCCATGCCAAGTGGGCTGCAACATCATCTGATAACTAGGCTCATACTGCCAAATTTTTTGTAAATTTGACTCCATTCTCTGAAATAACATCATGTACACAGGTTTGGTGCCAGATGACATGTGCAAATTCCACAATGTTTCCTCGGAGCACCTGTCAGACATCATCAGGTAATTGAACGTTGCTGGTGGTAGGATACAACTGACGGTACCCACATGTCAACGCCCCTGTACATACAACACTCGCATAAGAATGCGCAGGCACATAAATAATGCATACAAAATAATTTGCAGATAGACGGCACCATACTCAAATACCCTCTGCTGAAAAACACAGAGTGGCCCCCCTGCACGTTCACTGTATGCTATTTTTACTAACAGTGGGGCCAGTCGTTAGTAAAAAATGTACTACACCAACGTTATGATGGGTCTGTTACTGAAAAGTCTTGTTGTGATTGATAGCAGCCAATGCAGGGTTTCAGCAGGCTATGCTTAGTTGAAATCCCACATCTCTGTTGATGAGATTATCAGCTGTATGGATATATATTGCTTCCTTAATGCTGAAATCCCAGAAATATGACGGTTGGTTGGTTGGTTGGTTTGGGGAAGGAGACCAGACAGCGTGGTCATCGGTCTCATCGGATTAGGGAAGGATGGGGAAGGAAGTCGGCCGTGCCCTTTCAGAGGAACCATCCCGGCATTTGCCTGGAGTGATTTAGGAAAATCACGGAAAACCTAAATCAGGATGGCCGGACCCGGGATTGAACCGTCGTCCTTCCGAATGCGAGTCCAGTGTCTAACCACTGCGCCACCTCGCTCGGTCAGAAATATGACGACAGAGATAAAACTTCCATCTTTTCATAATCATGCGAAGTCCTGTATTCAGACAGTGTTCTGCAATCGCTGACTTCTCTGATTGGTGTAGCCATGTATGACGTTGATGTTTATCACAGCATTCTTGTACTGTGCAACATGTTTGGTGTATATATGCTGCCCCACGTTGACAAGGATTCTTCTACACACCACATTTACTCAGGCCAAGATCATCACTGCTTATCCTAGATAGTTCTCCTGCAACCATGCACATCATGTAGTGTAAGTGTATTTCCCACTACTTCATCAGATATATTCGGACCCCATTTCTGTATTCCCTCTTGCCACTGGTGCTATCAATTAGTGCCAACTATAATGCTTGCCACTTTCATGTTAATTACATTTCTTTACAACATTACTTCACCAGTAAATCTAGCAAGCCGTTTAGAGAAAGACATACTGTCACTGCTATTGTATTTAAAATATTACAACCACTTGCTCTTACTGAATGCAGTAAGTTATAGATAACATATAAACATTGATAAGTTGTGTAACTAAATGTTCTACAACAGGTAATTTATTTTTAACTGATTATTACTCTCTATGAATGTTCCTGACATATCTGACTGACATTTCTTGTAGCATATGCATTGTTTAATAAACAATGTGTCCTATTGCATTATTGGACAGTTTTTGTTCTTTCTTTTTTTTTCTTTGGGGGGTGGGGGGAGGGGGCGTTGATGACTCCTTACCATATTTCAATTGATGATCGTGGGTAGTTTTAACATTTATTTGCACTGGCAAATTTCAGGAAGGAAATTGTTTTGAACATTGTTATTTTTTGCCCTAATTGTGTCCTGAAGGCTATTTGTAATGCTAACTTTAAAAATCTATCTAAAAACAAAGATGATGTGACTTACCAAACGAAAGTGCTGGCATGTTGATAGACACACACCCAAACACACACACAAAATTCAAGCTTTCGCAACCAACGGTTGCTTCATCAGGAAAGAGGGAAGGAGAGGGAAAGATGAAAGGATGTGGGTTTTAAGGGAGAGGATAAGGAGTCATTCCAATCCCGCGAGCGGAAAGACTTACCTTAGGGGGGGAAAAAGGTCAGGTATATGTGCGCGCGCGCGCATATATCCATCCGCACATACACAGACACAAGCAGACATTTCTAAAGGCAAAGAGTTTGGGCAGAGATGTCAGTCGAAGTACAGAGGCAAAGATGTTGTTGAATGACAGGTGAGGTATGAGCGGCGGCAACTTGAAATTGGCGGAGATTGAGCCCTGGTGGGTAACGAGAAGAGAGGATGTACTGAAGGGCAAGTTCCCATCTCCGGAGTTCTGACAGGTTGGTGTTAGTGGGAAGTATCCAGATAACCCGGACGGTGTAACACTGTGCCAAGATGTGCTGCCCGTGCACCAAGGCATGTTTAGCCACAGGGTGATCCTCATTACCAACAAACACTGTCTGCCTGTGCCCATTCATGCGAATGGACAGTTTGTTGCTGGTCATTCCCACATAGAAAGTTTCACAGTGCAGGCAGGTCAGTTGGTAAATCACGTGGCTGCTTTCACACGTGGCTCTGCCTTTGATAGTGTACACCTTTCGGGTTACAGGACTGGAGTAGGTGGTGGTGGTGGTGGTGGTGGTGCATGGGACAGGTTTTACACCAGGGGCGGTTACAAGGGTAGGGGCCAGAGGGTAGGGAAGGTGGTTTGGGGATTTTGTAGGGGTGAACCAAGAGGTTACGATGGTTAGGTGGATGGCGGAAAAATACTCTTGGTGGGGTGGGGAGGATTTCATGAAGGATGGATCTCATTTCAGGGCATGATTTGAGGAAGTCGTATCCCTGCTGGTGAGCCACATTCAGAGTCTGATCCAGTCCCGGAAAGTATCCTGTCACAAGTGGGGCACTTTTGTGGTTATTCTGTGGGAGGTTCTGGGTTTGAGGGGATGAGGAAGTGGCTCTGGTTATTTGCTTCTGTTCCAGGTCGGGAGGGTAGTTGCGGGATGCGAAAGCTGTTTTCAGGTTGTTGGTGTAATGGTTCAGGAATTCCGGACTGGAGCAGATTCGTTTGCCACGAAGACCTAGGCTGTAGGGAAGGGACCATTTGATGTGGAATGGGTGGCAGCTGTCATAATGGAGGTACTGTTGCTTGATGGTGGGTTTGATGTGGACAGATGTGTGAAGCTGGCCATTGGACATATGGAGATCAACGTCAAGGAAAGTGGCATGGGATTTGGAGTAGGACCAGGTGAATCTGATGGAACCAAAGGAGTTGAGCTTGGAGAGGAAATTCTGGAGTTGTTCTTCACTGTAAGTCCAGATCATGAAGATGTCATCAATAAATCTGTACCAAACTTTGGGTTGGCAGGCCTGGGTAACCAAGAAGGCTTCCTCTAGGCGACCCATGAATAGGTTGGCGTATAAAGGGGCCATCCTGGTACCCATGGCTGTTCCCTTTAATTGTTGGTATGTCTGGCCTTCGAAAGTGAAGAAGTTATGGGTCAGGATGAAGCTGGTTAAGGTAATGAGGAAAAAGGTTTTAGGTAGGGTGGCAGGTGATCGGCGTGAAAGGAAGTGCTCCATCGCAGCGAGGCCCTGTACGTGCGGAATATTTGTGTATAAGGAAGTGGCATCAGTGGTTACAAGGATGGTTTCCGGGGGTAACAGATTGGGTAAGGATTCCAGGCATTCGAGAAAGTGGTTGGTGTCTTTGATGAAGGATGGGAGACTGCATGTAATGGGCTGAATGTGTTGACCTACGTAGGCAGAGATACATTCTGTGGGGGCTTGGTAACCAGCTACAATGGGGCGGCCGGGATGATTGGGTTTGTGAATTTGAGGAAGAAGGTAGAAGGTAGGGGTGTGGGGTGTCGGTGGGTTCAGGAGGTTGATGGAGTCAGGTGTAAGGTTTTGTAGGGCGCCTAAGGTTCTGAGGATTCCTTGAAGCTCTGCCTGGACATCAGGAATGGGATTACCTTGGCAACCTTTGTATGTAGTGTTGTCTGAAAGCTGACGCAGTCCCTCAGCCATATACTCCCGACGATCAAGTACCACGGTCGTCGAACCCTTGTCCGCCGGAAGAATGACGATGGATCGGTCAGCCTTCAGATCACGGATAACCTGGGCTTCAGCAGTGGTGATGTTAGGAGTAGGATTAAGGTTTTTTTTTAAGAAGGATTGAGAGGCAAGGCTGGAAGTGAGAAATTCCTGGAAGGTTTGGAGAGGGTGATTTTGAGGAAGAGGAGGTGGGTCCTGCTGTGACGGAGGACAGAACTGTTCCAGGCAGGGTTCAATTTGGATAGTGTCTTGGGGAATTGGATCATTAGGAGTAGGATTAGGATCATTTTTCTTCGTGGCAAAGTGATATTTCCAGCACAGAGTACGAGTGTAGGACAGTAAATCTTTGACAAGGGCTGTTTGGTTGAATCTGGGAGTAGGGCTGAAGGTGAGGCCTTTGGATAGGACAGAGGTTTCGGATTGGGAGAGAGGTTTGGAGGAAAGGTTAACTACTGAATTAGGGTGTTGTGGTTCCAGATTGTATTGATTAGAATTTTGAGGTTTTGTAGGGAGTGGAGCTGGAAGTGGGAGATTGAGTAGATGGGAGAGACTGGGTCTGTGTGCAATGAGAGGAGGTTGAGGTTTGTTGTGAAGGGTGAGTGAGTTGCCTTTCCGGAGGTGGGAAACCAGGAGATTGGATAGTTTTTTGAGGTGGAGGGTGGCATGCTGTTCTAATTTGCAGTTGGCCTGTAGGAGGATGCTCTGAACAGCCGGTGTGGATGTGGAATAGAAAAGATTGAGGACTTTTATTAAGGATAGGAGTTGATGGGTGTGTTCATTGGCTGAGTTGATGTGTAGGTGAAGGATTAGGTGGGTGAGGGCAATGCATTGTTCAGTTTGGAACTGGTATAGGGACTGATGGAAAGAAGGGTTACAGCCAGAGATGGGAACATTAAGTGTGAGGCCTTTGGTGGTGATGCCAAATGTCAGACAAGCCTGAGTAAATAAAATATGGGAGCTCCCACATCAAACCCACCAACAAGCAACAGTACCTCCATTATGACAGCTGCCACCCATTCCACATCAAACGGTCCCTTCCCTACAGCCTAGGTCTTCGTGGCAAACGAATCTGCTCCAGTCCGGAATCCCTGAACCATTACACCAACAATCTGAAAACAGCTTTCGCATTCCGCAACTACCCTCCCGACCTGGTACAGAAGCAAATTACCAGAGCCACTTCCTCATCCCCTCAAACCCAGAACCTCCCACAGAAGAACCCCAAAAGTGCCCCACTTGTGACAGGATACTTTCCGGGACTGGATCAGACTCTGAATGTGGCTCTCCAGCAGGGATACGACTTCCTCAAATCCTGCCCTGAAATAAGATCCATCCTTCATGAAATCCTCCCCACTCCACCAAGAGTGTCTTTCCACCGTCCACCTAACCTTCGTAACCTCTTGGTTCACCCCTACAAAATCCCCAAACCACCTTCCCTACCCTCTGGCCCCTACTCTTGTAATCGCCCCTGGTGTAAAACCTGTCCCATGCACCGTCCCATCACCACCTACTCCAGTCCTGTAACCCGGAAGGTGTGCACGATCAAAGGCAGAGCCACGTGTGAAAGCAGCCACGTGATTTACCAACTGACCTGCCTGCACTGCGAAACTTTCGATGTGGGAATGACCAGCAACAAACTGTCCATTCGCATGAATGGACACAGGCAGACAGTGTTTGTTGGTAATGAGGATCACCCTGTGGCTAAACATGCCTTGGTGCACGGCCAGCACATCTTGGCACAGTGTTACACCGTCCGGGTTATCTGGATACTTCCCACTAACACCAACCTGTCAGAACTCCGGAGATGGGAACTTGCCCTTCAGTACATCCTCTCTTCTCGTTACCCACCAGGCCTCAACCTCCACTAATTTCAAGTTGCCGCCGCTCATACCTCACCTGTCATTCAACAACATCTTTGCCTCTGTACTTCGACTGACATCTCTGCCCAAACTCTTTGCCTTTAGAAATGTCTGCTTGTGTCTGTGTATGTGGGGATGGATGTGTGTGCGTGCGTGCGGGCGAGTGTATGCCTGTCCTTTTTTCGCCCTAAGGTAAGTCTTTCCGCCCCCGGGATTGGAATGACTCCTTATCCTCTCCCTTAAAACCCACATCCTTTCATCTTTCCCTCTCCTTCCCTCTTTCCTGATGAAGCAACCGTTGGTTGCGAAAGCTTTAATTTTGTGTGTATGTTTGAGTGTGTTTGTGTGTCTATCAACATGCCAGCGCTTTCGTTTGGTAAGTCACATCATCTTTGTTTTTAGATATATTTCTCCCACGTGGAATGTTTCCCTCTATTATATTCATAACTTTAAAAATATGCTGACTTGATATTTTAAGTATGTTCTCCTTTCTGTGTAAAGCATAGCAGAACAGTTTCCTTCTATAATTACATGGGACATGAACAGGCAAGCAAGCTGACAAAAGGAGTCGGTAGGGGTAGAGCAGGAACACAGTGTTCTCCAGTATCACCCTAATTTCTGGTATCAGATGAGGAGTGCAAATAAGAGAGAGAACAAGTGGTAAGAAAGTAAGAGTTGCTATGGATTCAACAATTTTAAAATTGTAATTTCATTACTTTTTAAATGATTTCAAACTTAAAATAGCCAGACTGAATTGAACTGTCAGCAGAAGTAAGTGCTAACCCACACGAGAAGTTTTTTGCATTCTGCTTGTTTTGTGTTTCGTTAAATTCAAAGATAAGATAACAATACATAAGACAAAGCAATTTATATAGTATATATAGAACTGCTTGTTACCAGCATGTGATGCCTTTGTTAACACAACAGATACAGTGATCAGATTAACCATTGGTAAATTGAGTGTTAGCTCTTTCTTCTACTAATTGCTTCAACTAATACATTCTTGTATTCGTTTTAATTATGTTTGCAATTTCAACACACAAGGGTGCAAATAATCATAATTTTGAGTGTCCAATTGAAAATACATAATTATTTTTTATGACAGTGGGGATTCATGTTGAGGAGACACATGCATAAGGCATGAAAATAGAATAACATAATTTACCAGCATTTCGCTTCACAATTCAAGTAAGGGAATGAGTTTCTCCTGTAGACATGAAGTTGAACTGAAAAATTAAAAGAAAAATATTTTTACAAAGAAATGTAGTGTAAACCACATTTAATAGAGGATTATGATCATTCCATTACCTTATAATGTATGATTTATAGCTATAATCCTATTTTTTTAAAGAAATATGTTGCATGACTGACTGAAGATTTTTCAGTTTTATTTTGCTATTAATAGTAGTCTGATGCTTCTCACACTTAACGAAGTTATTAAATATTATTTTAATGAAGATGCATTCTGAATATTCACTGTACTATTAGTAATTTGATTTTTGCATTTTTCAGCTGTGGCACGAAGTATGACCAAGGTTCAGTACAGAGCAGAAACAATTAATTGGCTAGTGAAGAACAAAGAATCAGACTTAAATCAGTTCTTGACATTTGTAAATGATCCTAAAGTGCAAAAGGGACTCGAGCTTTATCTTGAGTCACTGAAGAAGAAGTAAACTTCCTTTGCAATTTGCACTTTTCCTACAAATAATGACTTTGATAACTGCAAAGGTATCACTGTCAAAAAGAAACAGGGTAGCAGAAGACCTGCAGATTATTACACCATGAAGCTTATAAGCTGTGGTCTCCTGTACATATTTGCCTTTTTGCGAGTACACAAAAGCTTGCACCTGTATTTTTTTTAGAAATAATTTTGAAGATACCATTGTATAAACCTGCTGGAAAGTGTTATTGTATTTTTAGAACATTTGTTGCATTTGTAATTTTATACTGTATATACATGTTGTCAATAAAATATTGATATTGCTGTAACAAAGATGCACAATCAGAAAATACACACAGACCCTTTATTGCATAGAACCTAAAGGAAAAAAATAGTTAAATGTTGAAGAACCTAATGTGTGTATTCAAAGTTATGTTTAGTTGCATTCAACATCAGTTTTAGAAAAGTGTAACAATGATAGAACTACAGCAAACCTAGACAAAAGGACATTAATACTGCAAAGATTTTTTCAGTTACATTAAATACTAAGTACATTTCTTCAGTGACAAGAAAATTATTTAGCCTTTTGCATAGTGCAGATGTAGTTGTATCAGGTAATCAGTGAAATAACATATTTTTGAAAATGTTCAGTGACATTTTTAGAACTTTAACTTGAAACGAATTCTTTGGTAACAGTTCCGGTCTTGTCTCTAGTTTTGCAGTAGTTGGTGTGAAAATAAAGTATTATGACTATTAATCACTGGAAAATGAAATCCACATTTTCAAGTTTTTTCCATTATCTGTATCATATGTATACCCTGACTAGTACTCGCAGACTGTAGAACACAATCTTTGTGCCACGTTCATTGTAATCAACTAACTGCAAGTATGTTGAATTGTTTAAAGGGTGGTGGTACAGTTTTGTGGGCTCATAATACGTCAATTTTATGTCATAATTTTACGTATATTTGTAATAAGCATGAAATTTGCTACGAAAACAGGTAGTCAAACTCCTACTATAATGTAAGGCTCTTAAAGTTAGTAAAGGTGAACATAGTCATGTATTTACATGTTATTGGAACATGCTTGAAGTGCTACATAAGTAGGATACAAAATATTTATTCTTCTGAAGGAAGCTAATGCATGATATATCCTATTTACTGAGTTTCGTGTGTGCATAATTTATATACAGAATCAAACAGTGGAAACACCATATAGGAATATCAAACAATGCAGAAAAGATATATTGCTACTAACCATAAAGGAGACACATTAAGTTGCAATCAGCCACAATTAAGACACTTGCATAAAGCTTTTGGCCGCAGCCTTCATCAGCAAAAGAGAAACACACACACCATTCATACACACAAGCGAGAATACCTCATGCACACATGACTGCCCAGCATCTCGGGCAGCCCAAGATGCTGGTGTTGGCAGTTGTATGCATGAGGTGTGCTTGCTTGTGTGTATGAATGGTGTGTGTTTCTCTTTTGCTGATGAAGGCTGTGGCTAAAAGTTTGTCTTTTAATTGTGCCTGTCTGCAACTTAAACGTTTTTCCTTTGCAGTAAATAGCACTGTACCTTTTTGTACGTTGTTAATTTACACTGAAGAGCCAAAGAAACTGGTACACCTGCCTAATATCACGTAGGGCTCCGCGAGCATGCAGCAAAATGACGTGGCATGAACTCAGCTAATGTCTGAAGTAGTGTTGGAGGGAATTGACACCATGGATCCTGCAAGGCTGTCCACAAATCTGTAAGAGTACAAGAGGGTGGAGAGCTCTTCTGAACAGCATGTTGTAAGGCATCCCAGATATGCTCAATAATGCTCTATGGAGTTTGGTGGCCGGTGGAACTGTTTAAAATAGGAAGAATGTTCCTGAAGCCACTCTGTAGCAATTCGGGACGTGTGAGGTGCCAAATTGTCCTTCTGGAATTGCTCAAGTCCATCGGAATGCATAATAGACATGAATGGATGCAGGTGATCAGACAGGATACTTAAGTATGTGTCATCTGTCAGTCATATCTTGACGAATCAGGAGTCCCTTATCAGTCCAACAGCACACACCCGACACCATTACAGAGCCCCACAAGGGGCTCATGGTTCTTTTGCGAGTTTGTGCATGGTGCACATGGGGCCCTGAGCTATTGCACACAATTTTTCTTCCCTGGCTGCATTTCGTTCACCCTGTCCTCCCTCTCTATCCTTGTTCTTTCCCTTTTGCAACCTCCTTCCCCTCTCTGTGTTCTGAATTATGTCGCCGTTGCTATCCACCTAGTTTCCTGAACTGGAAGCAATTTAGTTCCTTTTGCCTGTTCTTTCACCCTTTCTGGCATTTAGGTCCCCACTTGAGGTTTGACCTCCACTTCAAAATTTCCTGTTTCTAGTGTGGGCCATTTGGGAAGAACTCCCTCCCTAGCATCTACGGTGTGGATTCCTCTCCCCCCTTCCTTCCCCACTGTAGCCCTCTTACACCCTGCTAGGTCACCAGCATGTGTAGCCAGTCCATGTACCCATATGCGTGAGCACCCTGACAGAGATCACACTACTGCCCAATGTATGTCAAGGAATGTTTGCTTATCTTCTTGGAGCATGGGAACTCCCAACAACGGCTGTCGTACCAGATGGTCCTTGCTGTGGCTGGGTGGTGCCCGTGGAGTGAGCCCCTGTTCGGAGTGGGTGGTATCATGGTGGATGCTTGGCGCATGAAACATATCAAGCTGCAAAAATCTGGCCGTTCTCAAATGGTCGTCTCTGCAAATAGTGAAGGATCATTGAATACTGCTTCATATGACCCGGCAATCTCCCCCTTCCCTGGCTACACTATGGGAGGAGGGCAAGGCTCACAATCTTGGGATGAAACCCTTTCCCTGTTACCCCCTCGGTACTAGGGCAGATGGCAACACATTCACTACCACAAAGCCATTGTTTTTCATGGAAAATGACGAGGATAAGTTTGGTGAAGTAGAGTCTCTCAGTAATATGTGGTCGGGCTCCTTGTTGATCAGAACTTCTGCCATCCAATCTGCAGCTATTTGTGCCTGTGATCATCTTGGCAATGTCCCAGTGTATTACTCCTCATCAGTCTCTGAATATGGACCAGGGAGTAATTTTTCACAGGGACCTCATCCTGCAAGCTAATGAGGAACTTTGGGCTAATCTGAAGCGGTGTGGCATTCATATTGTTCAACATGTGCAGAAGGGTCACAAAGACAACCACACTGACACTGGCACCTTCATTCTGGCTTTTGAGGGGGATACCATCCCAGAGGAGGTCAAGGTTATGTGCTACAGATGTGATGTGAAGCCGTACATCCCTCCACCTGTGCTGTGCTTTCGGTGCTTGCATTTTGGGCATATGTCTTCCTGCTGTACGGTGGACCCTTTGTGTGGTGACTGTGGCCACCCACTCCATGAGGGAAGCCCCTGTGTTCTGCCACCTATAAGTGTCAATTGTGCAGACTGCCATTCCCCTTGCTCGCCGGATTGCCTGGGTTACAAGAGAGAAGATCCAAGAATAAAAATCCCCGGATCTCCAGTCTTATGCTGAAGCTCGCCAAAAATATGAAACACTCCATCCAGTGTCACTATCTTCATCTTTTGCCTCTGTTACTTCATTTCCTCCTCCTCCCTCGTCCTTACCCCAGCCCTATCCCTCTGACCCCTCCCCCTCCCCTGCAGTTCCCACGACGACGAGTGTAGGACAGTATCTCGTACTCTGCTGGAAATATCACTTTGCCACAAAGAAAAATGATCCTAATCCTACCCCTAATGATCCAACTCCCCAAGACACTATCCAAATTGAACCCTGCCCAGAACAGTTCCGTCCTCCGTCACAGCGGGACCCACCTCCTCTTCCTCAAAATCACCCTCTCCAAACCTTCCAGGAATTTCTCACTTCCAGCCTTGCCTCTCAATCCTTCTTAAAAAAAACTTAATCCTACTCCCAACATCACCACTGCTGAAGACCAGGCTATCCGTGATCTGAAGGCTGACCGTTCCATCGTCATACTTCCGGCGGACAAGGGTTCCACGACCGTGGTACTTGATCGTCGGGAGTATGTGGCTGAGGGACTGCGTCAGCTTTCACACAACACCACACACAAAGTTTGCCAAAGTAATCCCATTCCTGATGTCCAGGCGGAGCTTCAAGGAATCCTCAGAACCTTAGGCCCCCTACAAAACATTTCACCTGACTCCATCAACCTCCTGACCCCACCGACACACCGCACCCCTACCTTCTACCTTCTTCCTAAAATTCACAAACCCAAACATCCCGGCCGCCCCATTATAGCTGGTTACCAAGCCCCCACAGAACGTATCTCTGCCTATGTAGATCAACACCTTCAACCCATTACATGCAGTAACCATTGATGCCACTTCCTTATACACAAATATTCCGCACGTCCAGGGCCTCGCTGCGATGAAGCACTTCCTTTCACGCCGATCACCTGCCTCCCTACCTAAAACCTCTTTCCTCATTACCTTAGCCAGCTTCATCCTGACCCACAACTTCTTCACTTTTGGAGGCCAGACATACCAACAATTAAAGGGAACAGCCATGGGTACCAGGATGGCCCCCTCGTACGCCAAACTATTCATGGGTCGCTTAGAGGAAGCCTTCTTGGTTACCCAGGCCTGCCAACCCAAAGTTTGGTACAGATTTATTGATGACATCTTCATGATCTGGACTCACAATGAAGAAGAATTCCAGAATTTCCTCTCCAACCTCAACTCATTTGGTTCCATCAGATTCACCTGGTCCTACTCCAAATCCCATGCCACTTTCCTTGACGTTGACCTCCATCTGTCCAATGGCCAGCTTCACACGTCCGTCCGCATCAAACCCACCAATAAGCAACAGTACCTCCATTATGACAGCTGCCACCCATTCCACATCAGACGGTCCCTTCCCTACAGCCTAGGTCTTCGTGGCAAATGAATCTGCTCCAGTCCGGAATCCCTGAACCATTACACCAACAACCTGAAAACAGCTTTCACATCCCGCAACTACCCTCCCGACCTGGAACAGAGCCACTTCCTCGACCCCTCAAACCCAGAACCTCCCACAGAAGAACCACAAGAGTGCCCCACTTGTGACAGGATACTTTCCGGGACTGGATCAGACTCTGAATGTGGCTCTCCAGCAGGGATACTACTTCCTCAAATCCTGCCCTGAAATGAGATCCATCCTTCATGAAATCCTCCCCACTCCACCAAGAGTGTCTTTCCGCTGTCCACCTAACCTTCGTAACCTCTTAGTTCATCTCTATGAAATCCCCAAACCACCTTCCCTACCCTCTGGCTCCTACCCTTGTAACCACCCCCGGTGTAAAACCTGTCCCATGCACCCTCCCACCACCACCTACTCCAGTCCTGTAACCCGGAAGGTGTACACGATCAAAGGCAGAGCCACGTGTGAAAGCACCCACGTGATTTACCAACTGACCTGCCTACACTGTGAAGCTTTCTATGTGGGAATGACTAGCAACAAACTGTCCATTCGCATGAATGGACACAGGCAGAAAGTGTTTGTTGGTAATGAAGATCACCCAGTGGCTAAACATGCCTTGGTGCATGGCCAGCACATCTTGGCACAGTGTTACACCGTCCGGGTTATCTGGATACTTCCCACTAACACCAACCTGTCAGAACTTCGGAGATGGGAACTTGCCCTTCAGTATATCCTCTCTTCTCATTATCCGCCAGACCTCAACCTCCGCTAATTTCAAGTTGCCGCCACTCATACCTCACCTGTCTTTCAACAACATCTTTGCCTCTGTACTTCCGCCTCGACAGACATCTCTGCCCAAACTCTTTGCTTTTACAAATGTCTGCTTGTGTGTGTGTGTGTGTACCTGTCCTTTTTTTCCCCCTAAGGTAAGTCTTTCCGCTCCCGGGATTGGAATGACTCCTTACCCTCTCCCTTAAAACCCACATCCTTTCGTCTTTCCCTCTCCTTCCCTCTTTCCTGATGAAGCAACCGTTTGTTGCGAAAGCTTGAATTTTGTGTGCATGTTTGTGTGTCTATCGACCTGCCCGTGCTTTCGTTTGGTAAGTCACATCATCTTTGTTTTTAGATATATTTTTCTCACGTGGAATGTTTCCCTGTTTTCTGTTGATGGTTCTACAGTAAGATGGTTTGCCTGAAGGGAAGGTGAAGAGTAGAGCGAGCGAGCCTAGTGAGGTTTTGTGAGGGAAAATGTTTACTTCTTTCTAAGTCATAGCTGGCAACATACGGATGTGGATGCCTCATACCAATCAGCAGCTATGGCATAAATAAGAAAGCTTCTGGAAAGAAGTGCTTGTAGGGTACACATATACGTGCAAATTTCTTAAGTTTTATTTTAATTATATTTGTGCATTACAAATTGTGAAAACAATAGTTTTGTTTAGATTAGATTCATTTTTCATTCCGTACACCCAAACTGAGGAGATCCTCATAGGCGTGGAACATATCCAAAAACATAGTAGGGCTATAACAAACACATTTAGGACACTTGAGTGTAATACTCACTCCACTGACCTATAGTGTAGTGTGTCCATTTCATTTTTATTAAAAAAGGGGACATTTTAAAAAAATTAGAGAAAAAACTGGGACAAATAAGGAAAAAATGACAATTGTATTACCAAAATTTAATGGGCTTATTTTACCTTTACATCATGCACTTAGATCCAAATAGCTTTTTACAGTTATTCTGCCACACTGTTACTGTACGTGTCGCTTATGTATTTTATCAAGAAGTGCACTTCATTTTGATACTGTGTCATAAGTGTCGACTAATGATACACCATTAAAGTGTGTGTTGATGATGAGCAAAGCCTTCACTGTTTGAACTCTCAAACTGTTTATTTATTTAAATCTGATCACAAAGAGTTCATTAAGGAAAACATATTCCACTGCAGCATTTGACCCACGAATGCACTAACACTGCCATTGTCTCATCTTTCACTTTTTACTGAATTCTGTACAGGTAAAAATTCCTCAAGAGTTAGTCTTCGCCAACAGAAAAATTTGGTACAATACTTCTAACAAAGGCACAACAGTCCTGAACATCTTACACTGTAACTATCCCTATGTAAGAAATCTTTCAGACTTGCTATTTTTTAAGTTGCCTGATAAGTTGTTTATTTCTTGATACACATCCACTTCTTTTTCTCAGCAATCTGAGCATTTATATTTCTTCAAAGAGCGTTGATTAGATATGACAACACATCACATATTTCATTCACGCTTCATCATACAGCTTGAACAGCCATAATACTGATCTTTTGCTTCTGCCAAATGGATGGTCCATGCTCAGATGCTTCAGAGAATTCATTTGACAGAGCTATGTTTCAGTCTTAATCCACATTGTGCATGCATTCCAACTCTAATACACTACAGTGGATAGTGGAAGTTCAAGTACTGCCTCTTATGAAATAGTATTAAAAATTTCTTCACATTTGTGGGTCTTGTTTTAAGTTGTTGTGGTCTCATTTCTAAACTAAGTTACATCTTAAGTATTGTGTCAATCAATGATGATTTAGGAAACTGAATTCACATATTTTTTGTCTATTAGGAACTAAAAGAATAAGTATGGCAGCAAAAACACAATGACAACCTCGTGAACTGTCTTCTTTTCAAAACCTCCTGCCCCCCTTTTTGTTTTACATCTCCATCGAGAAGTGAAAATGCACCCCAGACTGACATAACTCTCAAGTTAAGAACAAGTGATGTAGAGCGACTATGGCCAAAATTTAGTTGCATCAGCACTGAATAGATAGGTATCAAATAGAGCAGTTCATGGTAGAAGGGAGCCTCCATGGTATACAGTCTCTGTAAAAAGCTTCTACACCAATTACAGTAATTCATAGTACTATAGAGAAATGCTAAATGAAATGTCTTTGAAATGTGTTTGGAACACTGTTGTTGAGCCAAGTTCTCCACACCTCTACAGATGGGCCTGCTCCACATCAACAGTTCTTATGGTCCTTAAGGAACGATCTCAAGATCTCTTAGAAGATCAAAGCTGGTCACTTAAAAATAAACAACTTATTTGTGATCACGACTGGGTGTATTGAAATAAGTTATGAAATGTCTTTGGCTGTCAGAGGGGCAATACTTAAAGTTTCTAACAAATACCTAAACAATTTTATCGAAAATCTCTCATAAAACATAACAAATTTTGGTCATGTGTAAAATCTGTCAGTGGCACAATAGTACCCAAACACTTGTGGATGACACAAGATCTGTAATAGAGGCTAACAAAGAAAAATCGGAAATATTACACTCCATTTTCTAAAATGTATGTTTGCAAAGGAAGATACTGAGGTGTGGAGCCATGCATTAAAAATAAATAAAAATAATAATTAAAAAACCCTATGATGTAGATTTTAATGTCAGTGGTGTTGAGAAACAGCTGAAATAACTACAATTGAATGAAAGGCTTGATGAAATCCCCATCCAAATCTAAACAGAATTTGCAGTTATCAACCACAGGTACCTGAAACAAAAAACTGCGTTCCATAATGCGAAGAAAGCACATCACAGACATGATCCATGAAACTAATATCTAGTGCACTGACATCCATCTGTTGTAGTATATCAGAACACATTTTGGACTGATGTCCTTGCCCATGTCGACCAGCAAGGAGCCAAAACCATCAATCATGCAAAACCGAACATGTGCTTTTCCCACGACATCCTGAAAGATACGGATCAAGGTAATCAGGTGGACACAGTATTTCTTGAGTTCCTAAAACCATTTGACTTACGTCAGTATCACAGCAAAGCTCATAAATGAGAGTATGATCATATGAGGTGTCAAACAATTTGTGGCTGTAGTGAGGATTTCTCGGCAGGGAGAATGCAAAGTTACCTTTGACAGGAGGTCACTCATAAATATAAAAGTAACTTCACGCATGCTCCAAGTAGCAGTAGGCTAATTTTAGGATTTTTGCAAACAATGCAGTTATCTACAGTATAATGAAGTACCACCTGAAAAAAGCTGCAAAGATATTCAGCCATGTCTTTATAAAGATTTCAAAGTGGTGCAAAGATTACTGGCTTACTTTCACAGTTTAGAAATGTAATATTGGACTTCACCAAATGCAAAAATTTGGTATCCTATGATTACGATATTGCTATCAATTAGCCACAATGAAGTCAGTTAACTCAAATACTTGGATATAACAGATTCTGAGGATACAAAATGAAATCATCACATAGACTTAGGCAACGGTAATAACAGATTCTGAGGATACAAAATGAAAGCATCACATAGGCTTAGGCAACAGTAAAGGAGGTGGCAAGCTTCAGTTCATTGGTAGGATAGCCTTCTGAGATTTAGTCAGTCTAGATAAGGAATTGCTTACAAAACACTCGTGTGACCAATTGCAGGATGTTACTCAAGTGTATGCATCCTCTAACAAATAGAGCAAGATAAGATATGGAACATATACAAAGAAGGGCAGCATGAATGATTACAGCTTTGTTTGACTTGTGGAAAAGCCTCACAGAGATAATGAAACACTTAAAATGGCAGACACTTTGAAATAAGATGCAATCTATCCTAAGAAAGCATACTTACAATGTTTGCATAACAAGATTTAAGTGAGGAATATACTGCAACACTAAATATCGTTCCTGTAGGAACTGCAAAGACAAGATTAGATTAATATATGTGCATGCAGAATGTTTAAGCTGCCATTCTTCCCATGCACCATGTGATAGTGGAATAGGAAGAAACCCTAATAAATGGTATGAAGAGAACACACTTCATTGTGTGTTTGCAGAGCATAAATGGGGGTGTAGATATTCAGTTGTTCATCCAATCCTCAAAATTGCTGACTCATCCTTTTACCACTCCTGCTCCAAATACATAGTCAATGTGGGTACTTCCACTGACTTCATTCTCCCACATGGGTTATATACCTCAACAAAAGTCTTATTTTTTTATGGAATTTATACATGGTTTGTTGACATTCTGTTGTCAGAGAAAGTAGAACAGGGTCATCCACAAACCAAAAGATGTTCATAGAAGATCCTTTTGTATATATTCTTTAATTATGGCGCCTCAAGCAGCAGAAAATATGTTTATTAAAACAGTGTAACACTAATTACATGTTGAAATATGATTTTTTTGATCTCTTTAATGTAATTGTAACATTGCTGTAGATGTTCCTTCATAGTAATAAACTGACATTAAATTCATTGTTCTCAACTGGTAGTAGTACAGATGTTATTAAAACAGAAGGGATGAAGGGCCCCTACTTTTTAAAGAACTCACATTTGCTCACAACAAGTCGTTGGAAATGAAGGGCCCCTACTTTTTAAAGTACTCACATTTGCTCACAACAAGTCGTTGGAAATGGAGCACTTTCTCAGATGAAAATGAGAAAGAAAATTAACCAACGCTTTGTTGGAGGAATCGTACTGAAATTCAGCTGCAGTGATTCCGCAAAACTGTTGATAATTTCATGAAGAGCAATGAACAAATATTTGTCGTTCCTTTGTGATGTTCAACATATCGGCTACTGGTATCTGAAATTCTCTCTCTCTCTCTCTCACAAACATACACACACACACATATGTAACGACTTAGGTAATTTAGGTGAAATATTATCCAAATGATTTCATAGTACCAACAAACGTCACGAAAATAAATATAACGCGCAAGTATTGAACAACGGTAAACTAGTCACATCCTCGTGCACCCAGCTTGCTCTATGCGCACATCAAAAGGGATATTTCACGTGCATCATTAGCGAGTATTCCAATAGAAATATTTTTCTCTAATAGAAGACCACAGTTTTAATCAATATAAAATTTTCGTCATATTTATGACTCAAACTAAACAAACATTTACGTTGTTTACCGAGAACTATCATGATCACGTTGCTCTGTCTCTCATTCCTTTCTCCTTCCCAGCTTTACCAAACTACTCTGCACTCAAAAACATGGAACTTCATTACATTCTAGCAACTTGAGAAGTGTTTATTGTCCTCAAGAATTTTATTTGGTTGGTGAACAGTGCGCACTGCATGACGAAAATATAAAAATTTTCGACACATTTTCCATGGTGTGTAGTCGAAACAACATAGAACAGTTGTTCTGCACCGCTTCTTTATGAAATCACACATCATACGAAAATAGGAATGTTACCATACACAAACACTATTTTATAGTCTCATCGCAACACACTCCATTTTGAGGTTACTTTAATGTACACACAGTGACGTTTCTCTCCCATTGACTTTTGCTGTGAGGGCGTGAGCTACGTCACATGATTCATTTGTCAGTGAAACATGTCGTTCTTCGGAGGTAATCCGTTTGCTACGCCTGTGGGGCAGAGAATAGGTAATTTCACATGTACTCTACATTTAATAATGTCGTGTTTTTATGTAAGAAGTGTACAATCGTCCCCGTCAAAGAACAGAGATAAGGTGACACATTTGCGCAGAATTCATAAGCAATATTCAGCTCGCTTCGAATGACAAATGACAATCGATCTGCTTGCTTTAGCTTTATGTTCTGTAGATATTTAAGTTTATTTCCTGTGACACGGGCGCAGCTATAGAATTACATTATTTACAAGCTTGTATCTTGAGCTTCTAGATAGAGTTTTCGGCGTCATACTCCAGTGAAGTATTCACACTACTTATGGTTTGACAACTGACATTACGACGTCATTCATAGCAAAATAACTGCGATGAAATTAATAAAATATAAGAAAATAGGTTTTCACATTGTTAACTTGTCATCATCTCTCCCCGAAGGTTAAAATAAAGTATCTATAGTATCTATCACACCAGGTTTCACCATTGGAGCCCATTTTTTTCAAAAGTATGTTATGTAATTAGAAGCTAACCGGTTCACAGTGTCATTAGCACCTCTTTTTAAGCACTAGACTGTTCGTTCAACTGTCCCTTGTTTACATTAGTTTTGCATCTTGACTCTAGCAGCACTGCGCATCCCTAGGTTTAGAGAGACACATGTCACATTGTGGCATTTTAGCGCCATTATTTACGTGTTACGAAACGCATTGCAATAGTCACGTTAACACTAGACCCATGCCCGCACCATTAAGTTTAGTTTATTATCGTCCATTTGGATCTATCACCCGTGCGGTATAGGAATCGCCAGAATACCATACTGCATACGCATAACGCAGTTCTACAAAATAATATAATAAATGTAAATTAACATTTTACAGTGAACTAATGCGTTGGCTTTATGCATGCTCTGTGAACAAGTAAATAATAATTTGCATACATGCAGTACACTTTGGGGAACACATTTATCACATCATTTACATGTAATAGAGTATACAAACTATAAATACTGTCGTGCTTTATCCAGCAGCCTCAATCAGTATTTTATTGATAATCATTTATATAGGAAGTAGAATATCATGCTCAGTACGAAAATACATTTACATTTTCGGGTTATTGCATCAGTTATTTGTCCATTTTCCAAAATCTTTGAAAAGGTGGTGTGTTCTAGAATAGTATCTCCTCAGCATACCACAGTTTGGGTTTCAGAAGAGTTGCTCTAATAAGAATCCCATTTACATGTTCACTCATCAAATTTTACTAGCATTAAATAATAAAATAGTGGTTGTTGGTATTATCTGTGACCCATCCAAGGCATTGTGACTGTTTGACTCACAGTATTCTCCTAGATAAATTGAAGTTCACTTGTAAGTAAGTTCCCCAGTGATACTGTAATCATCAGTGGTGACTTTTGTTTTGTTAGTGGTAGGTGTTATAATACATCATGTGAAACATTACTAAATGCCTTCACTGAAAACTACCTAGAACATATAATTAGGAACCCCATTCACGACGAGAATATATTTGATCTTATGGCAACAAATACACCTGATCTCTTTGAGTATGTCCACATCAAAACTGTGATCAGTTACCATGACATAGTTGTGGTAGCAATGATTACCAAAGCACAAAGTACAACTAAAACAAGCAGAAAGATATATGTTCAGTAAGCTAGATAAAAAAATCAGTAGTGTCATTTCTCGAAGATTTCAGTACAGGCAGGAGCATGTAAAGGAACTGTGGCTCACGTTTAAAAGAATAGTTGACCATGCACTGGATAGATATGTACCCAGTAGAACAGTCCATAATGGGAGGGATCCTCGCTTACAGTCATTGTAAAGAAACTTCTAAAGAAACAGAGATAGCTGCATAATAGGTGGAAAGCACAGCATAGAGAGATGCTGAATGAAATGCATTTTTCTGTTAAGAGAGCGATGTGTGATGCATTCAGTGACTACTGTAGCAGAATATTGCCAAATGATATTTTACAAAACCCAAAGAAATTCTGTCATATGTAAAGGCTGTTTGTGGCACCAAAGGTAGTGTTCAGTCCCTAGTGAATGAGACAGAAACTGAAATTGAGGGTAGTGAAGCAAAAGCTGAAATTCTTAACTCCATTTTCAGATGCTCCTTTACAAAGAAAAACCCAGGATAAATGCCCCAATTTAATCCTTGTACCATTGAAAAGAGGAATGAAATAAGTATTAATGTCATTAGTATGGCGATACAGCTGAGATCATTAAAACTGAACAAAGATTCCGGGCCTATGGAATCTCTATCAGACTCTACATTAAATTTGCAACTGAGCTAGTCCCTATTCTAACTATAATCTGGATACATCCCTTGAACAAAAAATGGTGCTCAATTACTGGAAAATAGCATAGGTCACCCCGTCTACAAGAAGGGTAGTCAAAGTGATTCACAAAACTAACATCCAATATCCTTTATATTGATCTGTTGTAGAATCTTAGAACATATTTTGAGCTCAAATATAATGAAGTATCTGGAAGAGAATGACCTCCTCAATGGCAGCTATCATGGACTCAGAAAACATTGATCAAGTGAAACACATTGTTGTTGTTGTTGATGTGGTCTTCACTCCAGAGACTGGTTTGATGCAGCTCTCCATGTTACTCTATCCTGTGCAAGGTTCTTGATCTCCCAGTACCTACCGCAACCTACATCCTTCTGAATATGTTTAGTGTATTCATCTCTTGGTCTCCCTCTGCGATTTTTACCTTCCACACTGCCCTCCAATACTAAATTGGTGATCCCTTGATGCCTCAGAACATACCCTACCAACCGATCCCTTCTTCTAGTCAACTTGTGCCACAAATTTCTCTTCTCTCCAATTTTATTCAATACCTCCTCATTAGTTATGTAATCTACCCATCTAATCTTCAGCATTCTTCTGTAGCACCACATTTTGAAAGCTTCTATTCTCTTCTTGTCTAAATACATGGCTACACTCCATACAAATACTTTCAGAAGTGACTTCCTGGCACTTAAATCTATACTCAATGTTAACAAATTTCTCTTCTTTATAAATGCTTTCCTTGCCATTGCCAGTCTACATTTTATATCCTCTCTACTTCGACCATCATCAGTTATTTTGCTTCCCAAATAGCAATACTCATTTACTACTTTAAGCATCTCATTTCCTAATCTAATTCCCGCAGCATCACCCGATTTAATTCGACTACATTCCACGCTGCCCTCCAATACTAAATTGGTGATCCCTTGATGCCTCAGAATATGCCCTACCAACCGATCCCTTCTTCTAGTCAACTTGGGCCACAAATTTCTCTTCTCTCCAATTCTGTTCAATACCTCCTCATTAGTTAGGTGATCTACCCATCTAATCTTCAGCATTCTTCTGTAGCACCTTATTTCGAAAGCTTCTGCTCTCTTCTTGTCTAAACTATTTGTCGTCCATGTTTCACTTCCATACATGGCTACACTCCATTCAAATACTTTCAGAAACGACTTCCTGATACTTAAATCTATACTCAATGTTAACAAATTTCTCAACTTGCATTTTTCTCACATGACATAGTGAAAGCTTTGGTTAAGGTAGTCAGGTATGTGGAATATTTCTTGATTTCCAAATGCATTTGACTCAGTGCCACACCTAAGTTTATTGTCAAAAGTATGATCATATGGGGAACCAAATGACATTTGTGTCTGGATTGAGGACTTTTTGGTAGGGGAAACACAGCATGTTATCATGGATGGAGAGGCACTCTGATGTAGAAGTAAATTTGGTTGTGACCCAGCGATGTGTGTTGGGATCCTTGCTGTTCATGTTGTATATTGATGACCTCGCAGACGATATTAACAGTAACCTCACACTTTTTGCAGATGATGTTGTTGTCTATGATGATGTACAGTCTGAAAGAAGTCGCATGAATATTGAACAGTCGGATCTTGATAAGATTTCAAAGTGGTGCAAAGATTGGCAACTTGCTTTAAATGTTCAAAAATATAAAATTTTGCACTTTACTAAACGGAAAAATGTATTATTGTATGACTATAATATCAGTGAGTCATTGTTGGAATTGGCCAACTCATACAAATACCTGGATGTAACCATTTTTAGGGACATGAAATGGAATGATCACATTTTCTCAACTGTGGGTAAACTAGGTGTAGACTTTGGTTTATTGGTAGTATACTGGGGAACTGCAATCTGTCTACAAAGGAGATTGCTTACAGATAACTTGGACAACTAGTTGTAAACTATTGCTCAAGTGTGTGGGACGTGTACCACAGGGGATATTGAACATATACAGAGAAGGGCAGCATGAATGGCCACAGGTTTATTTGATCCATGGGAGAATGACAGAGATACTGAACTGAGGTCGCAAACTCTTGAAAATAAGACATAAACTATACTGAGAAAGTCTTTTAACAAAGTTTTGGGAACCGGCTTTAAATGATGACTCTCGGCATATAGTACAACCCCATAAGAATGACTCACAATGGGATCGTGAGGATGAGATTAGAATAATTACTGCATGAACAGAAATAGGAATAAATTGTGGCTTCAGGGATGCAATTAGCTTCTGTCCACTTTCCATAACAGTAGGCCTGGCAAAATTACCACCTCTGTGTAAGCAGTTCAACTTCTTTGGTCCTTTTCTTTATACTGTCATAACACACTTTCAAACTTTTCCATCACGATTGGTTCCTATCTTCTATAAATTAATGTCAACAGCAGCATCTTTCCTTGTGCTTACTTTGTTGGCTGCAGTAACTGATAATATATGCTGCCTATCTGTGAGGTAAGATTAATACCTGTGGTCAAAGTGCAATTATAGTGTTGACAACTAATTTTATGAGTGTTGCCAAGCAAGATTTTTGCAATTTAGATCAACAGTGAACCTCATTCTGTTGATCCATGTTTACTATTACACAACAGAATGGATTTCTGGACCGAGTTCACTTACTGGACGAAGGCCAAAACTTATCTCCAGTCTGTGACATTTATAAAGGCGATTCTTTTTGTTGATCTTTGTTTTCACACACTATGAGTGTTATAACATCAAGTTGAACAAATATATTTCAAGGAAGACACAATACATGAAAGTCACCGATCAAGTAAAAAAGAGTAAGACGTGTGTACACTTTAACAGTCAAATCATAACTGAGTTCAAGTCTAGCGGCCGCTGGCTGGCTGGCCGCTTAGGTGGCGCTGTTGCTGCGTGGCTGGCAGACAGCGCAACATGTAGAGGACGGGCGTAACTGCGCAGCAGCACTTTGAAAGATCGGCGAGTCACAACACTTTTCCCCCCTTTGAATTTTTTTTGCACAGGTCTTGATGGATGTGGCCCGTAGATTGCTAATGTCCATAGGTGTTGTTTGACTGGCCGTTAAGTCTCGAGGAGGAGGCTTCCCGTACGGACGGAACTGTCCCCGATGATAACGGGTCGAGATGACAGGAGACGTGGGGGTCGAATCTGCTGGGGCCCCGTGCACCAGCAGCAAGTCAGGTTGTTATAAAGGAGACATGGGCGATGTGTCCACGTCCGTAGGAGAAGGAAGCGAGTAGAGTTGCTCCGACAGATGATGGTCGTCTGATTCCTGCATGGGCACGTCTCGTGGTGGCATCAGTTCTTGTGCTGGCACCGATATGATGGTGAGAGGACTGCATTGTGAGTAATGAGAGATTCCAGTATCCCAAGCATCACGTAGAGTCGAAGGTGGTGTAGCGGCATCCGGAACAGGCGTTGCCGACACACGAGACCAAAGCTGGTCCGAATGAGCAACTGCAACACCCGTGTCTGTCTGGATTTCATACAAGCGTCGGCCATGGTGTCATAAGATGCAGCCAGGACTCCATTTTGGCTGCCAGCCATATCCCCATACCCATACAGGGTCGTCGGCGGTGAACCGGCCAAGCGATGGCACCTGCGGCTGTGAGGTGGAAGTCCGCAGAAGATGAAGTAGCGTGCGGGGCTGTCGGCCATGTAAGAGCTCAGCCAGGCTGTGGTCGCCCATGGGGTTGAAACGGTAAGAAACCAGAAATTGGAGAAGTGCATTATTAGCAGAAGAAGTCAGGAGTTTCCTCATCTGAGCCTTAAATGTGCGGACCAGTTGTTCAGCCTCACCGTTTGACTGTGGATGGAACGGAGGGGCCGTTACATGCATGACGCCGTGACGGGCACAAAAATCTGCAAAATCAGAAGAGGCAAATTGCGGACCATTATCAGTAACAAGAGTAGAGGGAAGGCCTTCCAAAGAGAAGAAGTGAGCCAGAGCATTGGTGGTTGCCGCGGTGGTAGGCGATGTGCAAGGGACAATGAAAGGAAAGTCAGAGTAGGCATCAATAACGAGAAGCCAATAAATACCGAAAAAGGGTCCCGCGAAGTCAGCATGAATACGCTCCCAGGGCGAAGGCCACGGTGACAAAGATGACTTTTGGGCGGTGGCCTGTGACGCACAAGGGCCGCAGGCAGCGACCATATGTGTGATTTCAGAGTCGATACCGCGCCAGTACACATGACAGCGCACCAGAGATTTTGTGTGAGAGACACCCCAGTGCCCTTGGTGAAGGAGGTGCAAGACCGAAGCACGCAAAGACGCAGGTACCACAACACGTGGTGAAGCATTTTCGGTGGAAAGGAGGATAACACCATCCCTAGCTGTGAGCTGGTAATGCAAAGCGTAGTAGTTCCGCAATGGATTAGAAGTCTTAGCGGACAGACGATCTGGCCAACCCTTCTTAATACAGCGTAAAACCCGGGAGAGGGTAGGGTCAGAACCCGTAACAGCCGCCAGCCAGTCCCTGGTGATGGGGAACCCATCCACAACCCGCTGCTCGGCAACATCCAGGTGGAAACACAAAAGTTCGTCCCTATCGAATGCCTGATCAGGACCCACGGGAAGGCGAGACAGTGCATCAGCATTCGCATGTTGAGCCGTCAGCCGGAAATGAATCTCATAATTGAAACGAGACAAGTAAAGAGCCCAACGCTGGAGGCGGTGTGCAGCCTTGTCGGGAAGTGACTTTGATGGATGAAACAAGGAAAGAAGTGGTTTGTGATCTGTAACAAGATGAAATTTGGATCCATAGAGGAAAACACCAAACTTATGAAGAGCATAAATAATGGCCAAAGCTTCTTTTTCAATTTGAGAATACTTTTGTTGGGCATCTGTGAGCGTTTTGGAGGCATAAGCAATGGGTTGTTCAAAACCGTCAGAAAAACGGTGCGCAAGGACTGCACCGACCCCATATTGAGAGGCGTCCGTGCCAAGAACAAGATGTTGGCCAGGTCGATAAGTTGCCAGGCACGGGCCTGTTTCAGCATAGTCTTCAATTTCTGGAAAGCCGCATCGCATGACGCGGACCAGTGAAAAGGCACGTTTTTATGCAACAGGCGATACAACGGCTGAGCCACCGAAGCAACAGACGGTAAAAATTTGTGATAGTATGCTATTTTCCCCAAGAAGGCCTGCAGTTCCTTAACAGATGTAGGGCGAGGAAGGGTATCGATTGCAGCGACAGTTTGCTGAAGCAGACGAATACCATCCCGAGAGCATTGAAACCCCAAGGACATGATAGATGCCTGAAATAATTTTTAGTTCTGAAGTTTACACTTAAGACCGGCAGTCTGTAAGACATGAAAAGTTGTGCGGAGATTTTGAAGATGTTCGTCAGTGGTGGAGCCAATGACAACAATGTCGTCCTGGTAATTTATACACCCAGGTGAAGTGAGCAATAATTGTTCCAAGAATCGCTGAAAGAGAGCAGGGGTGCTGGCAACCCCGAATGGCAATCTTTGGTATTGATAGAGGCCAAAAGGCGTGTTAAGGACCAGAAACTGCCGGGAAGCACCTCGAGAGGAAGTTGATGATAAGCTTCTGACAGGTCAAGTTTAGAAAAATACTGGCCTCTAGCAAGTTTAGCGAACAATTCTCCAGGTCGAGGCATAGGGTAAGTGTCGATAAGGCAATGAGCATTTACAGTGGCTTTGAAATCGCCACAGAGACGAATATGACCATTTGGCTTAGCAACAACAACAGGAGAGGACCACTCACTGGAAGTGACAGGAAGCAAGACCCCTGAAGCAGTGAGCCGATCCAGCTCCCATTTGACCTGATCACGAAGGGCCACAAGAATGGGCCGAGCCCGAAAAAACTTAGGCCGAGCAGTGGGTTTTAGCGTGATATGAGCTTCAAAGTTGTTTGCACGGCCTAACCCAGGAGAAGAAAGGGACGAAAATGTCGTCGACAAGGAATCCAGTTGAGCATAAGGAATAGCATCAGAGACGATATTGACAGAGTCATCTATGGAGAACCCAAAAACATGAAAGGCATCGAAACCAAAAAGATTCTCCGCGTTACTATGGTCGACCACAAATATGGGAACAGTGCGAACGACAGAGTTGTAAGATACCTCAGCATCAAATTGTCCCAAGAGAGAAATCTTCTGTTTATTGTAAGTCCGTAATTGCCTAGTGACAGGTGACAGGATTGGAGAACCCAACTGAAGATACGTCTGAGAATTGATGATAGTGGCAGCAGAACCAGTATCCACCTGCATGCGAACATCTTGAGCAAGTATTTGGACAGTGAGGAATAACTTCCTGAAAGGGAAGAAGTACAATTGACAGACAACACAGAATCAGTGTCATGTTCATGAACATCATGTATGCGGTCGGATCTGCAAACGGGTGACACATGACCCTTTTATTTTATTATTTTTTTATTTTTTGCATTTGTGACATACAGCCCAACGTTGTGGACAATCTTTTCGTGAATGTTTCGTAAAACACTGCGGACATGAAGGAAGTTGCTGTGGGTTTTGCTGCAGTTTCTTAGAGGTTTGTTTGCAGTTAGGCCGCGGCTGCACTTGGGAGCATACTGCAGCCACGTCGGCTGGCGGAGACACGCCACACACTTCGTCAACATCGCACAGAGGTTGTATTTCCCCGACGTCGCCCCATGCCTTTATTTGCGCTCCAGCAGCGCGAGTAATTTCAAAAGACTGAGCGATGGATAGGACTTCATCTAGAGTCGGATTTGCCAACTGAATGGCACGTTGCCCAACTTCTTTGTTGGGTGCCGATTGGGTAATAGCATCCCGTACCATGGAATCGGCGTAGGATTCTTTGTGAACTTCAGTAACAAATTGACACTTTCTACTGAGGCCGTGAATTTCAGCAGCCCAAGCGTGATAGGATTGATTTGGTTGTTTTTGACAACAATAAAAGGCAACACGAGATGCTACCACATTCATTTGCTTTTGAAAATAGATGGACATAAGTGAGCACATTTCAGCAAAGTACAAAGACGCAGCATCTTTCAAAGGAGCCAATAGCGACAACAACCGATACATTTGAGGTGAAATCCATGAAAGGAACGGAGACTTACATGTTTGTTTGTCTGCAACATGAAATGCCAAGAAGTGCTGTCGAAGACGTTTTTTGTAATCAGACCAGTCTTCCGCCGTCTCGTCGTAAGGAGGAAAAGTAGGTAGAGAGAATGACGAGAGACACCCTGCATTTGATGCTGCGACGAAATCATGAATCGCATTTGTGAGAAGCGTTTGCTGTTCTATAAGATCTTGCAATAGTTGCTCTAAAGTAGCAATGGAAGCATGTGAGTCAACGATGGAAAAGAAAAATCCCATCCTAGTCGCCAATTGTTATAACGTCAAGTTGAGCAAATATATTTCAAGGAAGACGCAATACATGAAAGTCACCGATCAAGTAAAAAGAGTAAGACGTGTGTACACGTTAACAGTCAAATCATAACTGAGTCCAAGTCCAGCGGCCGCTGCCTGGCTGGCCGCTTAGGTGGTGCTGCTGCTGCATGGCTGCAGACAGCGCCACATGTAGAGGACACATGTAACTGTCCGGCAGCACTTTGAAAGATCGGTGAGTCACAACAATGAGATTCATGGCAGTGAGTTAATCATTCAGCCAATGTAAGCAGGCAAGATTCATCTGATTGGGGAGATTACGAGATTCAACAAGACTCAACATTAGGCCCACTATTGTTCCTCTTATATGTAAATGATCTTCCATCTAATACACAACAGGCAGAATTGATTCCTTGTGCAGATGATGTTAGTATTGTAATAAGTCCAAGCAGACATACAGAAACAGAAGAAATGGTGAAAAGACGCAGCATATTCAGTTCTGCACACCTAGGGATACTACACCAATAATACGTGTAACAAGTGATGGGGAAGTACTGTAGTAAATAGAGTGGAAACTTCTAAATTCTTAGGTGTCCATATAAATGAGAATTAAAACTGGAAAAAGCACATTTTGAAACTCCTAAAACAACTTAGTTCAGTCACATTTGCTCTTAGGATTATTGCAAAACTTGGGAAGAGAGAAATCAGTAAGCTGATATATTTTGCATATCTTTCATGCAATAATGTCATATGGAATAATGTTCTGGGGTGACTCATCTTTAAGAAAGTAAGTCTCCATTGCTCAACAACAGGTTGTAAGAGTAATATGTGATGTCACCCACAATCATCTTGTAGATATTTGTTTAAGGAGTTGGGTATTCTGACTATTGCTTCACAATATATTTATTCCCTCATGAAATTTATTCTAAATAATCCACTACATTTCAGCAGGAACAGTGATGTGGATAATTACAGTACCAGAAGCGAAAAGAATTTTTGTGATCACTTACCCAGTGACACAAAATGTCTGTCAGATAGCAAAGTAAAATTTGAAAAAAACTGAAAATTTTTCTCCTTGACAACTCTTCTTCCTCTTCCTTTTTATAGCAAAATATATTACCATATCCATGAAGCAAATGATAATTGAAGCTTCATGATTGCATACAGAAATAGGCTATTCCCATTTTTGCCAACTGAGCTGGGCTCTGTCTTCAAATTGTGCCGGAGGAAGATTTTATAAACCATGCAAACAACTAAATAATAATTTCAATGTAGTTGATGGTTACAGGTTAGCAACAGTGTAACTGTAGGCTATAAGGAAGATCAGAGTGAGGCCATAACTTGTATCATTTATTTATTTGTATATTTATTCATCCTTTGACCATTTGACTCAACAAAATAGGATATGTCAGATACAGTACAGAAGTAATCTTTACATATATAAAACAGGATGATATTTGGTGAGGATAAGGCACAAGTTAATGGCAATATGCGGTACACATGTGTTCAGCGATGTGCCACCATGTGTTAAATATCTTTTGGGTGATGTAGTGTGGTTTAAGATTGAATTAAATAATTACATATTGAATAACTCTTATTACACCATTGTAGATTATCTTCGAGGCTTCTAAATGTTGTAGGTTATTTTATAACCAAAATTAGCTGCAATAATCATTTTTCATTGTATTGCACTTGAATAAAATATATGTATTTCACTTCTTTCCACATACTAGAGACCCCTCTCATCAGAATCCGTGGAATACAAGTAACAAATGCAATAACAAAAAGAATCTGTTTTAGAAAATATAATCCTGCATGAAGCTGCTGGTCTCCAATCGGGTGAAAGAGGCAAACTTATTTTATAACTGTAGCAAAAGGAACCCTGAGTTCGGGACAGGATTTGTGGTGCATCACCAACTAAAGCACTTTGTAATAGGATTCAATGCAGTAAACCCAAGTCTATCATTTTTTAGGATAAAACGGAAATTCTTCAATTACTCCATAATTAATGCTCATGCACCAACTGAAGAATCAAGAGTATGAGGTGAAAGGAGCTTTCTGTGAATCTCTGGTATGATATGAGACCTGGTGTATGATATGAGACCTAAATGCCCAAGTGGGAAGAGAACACATCTACAGACTTACATGCCATAAGTAATGACAACGGAACTATTTTAATACCATTTGCAACATCTAGCAACGTGATGGTAGGCTCCATATTGTTCCCACACAAGGAAATTCGTAAGGGGACATGGACAGCACCAGATAGAAATACAACAAAATGGCTCAATCATGTATTAATTGATGCAATGCACAAGTCAGTCTCATTGGATTAAAGGAGTTTAAGAGGTCCAAATATAGATACGCATCACTTCCTAGTTTGGGCATGGGTGAGGGCAAAAATATCTAACACAGTGAAAGAAACCCAGCTCAAGACACAGAAATATAACATCACAGCTTTAGAATCAGAGGAAGCAAGGAAACAATACCAGGAGAGAATAATTCAGGCCTTTGAAAATGCTGGAGAATGTAACAACATTGAAGATCGACCTAACCGCCGTCTGCTTCATGTCTGCTGTGCAGCGAGCTACCTTAATTTAAGTATTAACTGTATTTTTCTTACTTGTCACTTCTTCTTCCGTGTGTTTTTGCTTTTAGGAAGCTTTCATTGTCGAGTGCTAGTAATAGTGTTCCATAGATTTCGCGTTTGTTTTGAATACAGTCAGAGAGAGTCCCTTTAGTCAGCCATAGTGCCAGTAGTGTCAGTGTCGTCCTAACCACCGTCTGCTTCACGTCTGCTGTGCAGCGAGCTACCTTAATTTAAGTATTAATTGTATTTTTCTTACTTGTCACTTCTTCTTCTGTGTGTTTTTTGCTTTTAGGAAGCTTTCATTGTCGAGTGCTAGTAATAGTGTTCCATAGATTTCGTGTTTGTTTTGAATACAGTCAGAGAGAGTCCCTTTAGTAAGCCATAGAGCCAGTAGTGTCAGTGTCGTCCTAACCGCCATCTGCTTCACGTCTGCTGTGCAGCGAGCTACCTTAAAGTGGCTAACAACCACAGTTTAGTCAATAAACAGCCGCCTTTAGTGAACTAGCAGTCTAGTTAAAAGTTGATTAACTCTCTTCAGTAAATTGATTCCTTAGGATGGATAGGATGTGTGACTGCTGTGTACGGACGCAGGAGGAGTTCGCCACTGTTCGCAAACAGCTGAGCGTGTTCATGGCCGCGGTCAGCAGTCTTCAGGCTGCTGCCTCGGGAGTGTAGCGGCAGTGGGGAGTCTGGTGTGTCGCAAGGTACACCCCAGGTTTTACATGCTTCACCCACTGTCCCTGCTGTCGAGACATCTTCGCATGTACCGGACGCGGTTGGGCCACCCTCTCCCCAAGGGGAGTGGTGGGTTCAGCGGCGTTCGCAGCACACGAGGCGGAGGATAAATGTGGAGGCTGGCCGTGTGGCCCGCTCTGCCTGTGAGTGGACATGTGGCTGCTCGTTCAGCAAGGTCCGAGTAGGCACACGGGGGGAGGGGTCTATTAGTTATTGGGAGCTCCAGCGTTAGGCAGGTGATGGAGCCCCTTAGGGAAATAGCGGAAAGGTCGGGGAAGAAGGCCAGTGTTCACTCTGTCTGCTTGCCAGGGGGTCTCATCCGAGATGTGGAGGAGGCCCTACCGGCAGCGATAGAGAGCACTGGGTGCACCCGACTGCAAATTGTTGCTCATGTCGGCACCAATGACTCCTGCCGTCTGGGTTCAGAGGTCATCTTCAGTTCATACAGGCGGTTGGCGGAATTGGTAAAGGCGGAAAGCCTCGCTCGCGGGGTGGAATCAGAGCTAACTATTTGTAGTATCGTTCCCAGAACCGATCGCGGTCCTCTGGTTTGGAGCCAAGTAGAAGGCTTAAACCAGAGGCTCAGACGATTCTGCGGAGATCTGGGGTGCAAATTTCTCGACCTCCGCTATCGGATGGAGAAATGTAGGGTCCCCCTGAATAGGTCAGGCGTGTACTACACGCCAGAAGCGGCTACAAGGGTAGCGGAGTACGTGTGGGGTGGACATGGGGATTTTTTAGGTTAGAGCATTCCTACCCTAGGCCCGACAAGACGCCTCCTGAGACGCGGCAAGGTAGGAGTAGGCAAAATGCAACAGGGAATAACAATATTAATGTGCTAATAGTAAACTGCAGGAGCATCTATAGAAAGGTCCCAGAACTGTTCTCATTAATAAACGGTCACAACGCCCATATAGTACTAGGGACAGAAAGTGGGCTGAAACCAGACGTAAAAGTAATGAAATCCTAAACTCAGATTGGAATGTATACCGCAGAGACAGGCTGGACAGTGAAGGGGGAGGCGTGTTTATAGCGATAAGAAGTGCAATAGTATCGAAGGAAATTGACGGAGATCTGAAATGTGAAATGATTTGGGTGAAGGTCATGGTTAAAGCAGGCTCAGGCATGGTAATTGGATGTCTCTATAGGCCCCCTGGCTCAGCAGCTGTTGTGGCTGAGCACCTGAAGGATAATTTGGAAAATATTTCGAGTAGATTTCCCCACCATGTTATAGTTCTGGGTGGAGATTTTAATTTGCCGGATATAGACTGGGAGACTCAAACGTTCATAACGGGTGGCAGGGACAAAGAATCCAGTGAAATTTTTTAAGTGTTTTACCTGAAAACTACTTTGAGCAGTTAAACAGAGAACCGACTCGTGGCGATAACATATTAGACCTTCTGGTGACAAACAGACCGGAACTATTTGAAACAGTTAACGCAGAACAGGGAATCAGCGATCATAAAGCGGTTACGGCATCTATGATTTCAGCCGTAAATAGAAATATTAAAAAGGGTAGGAAGATTTTTCTGTTTAGCAAAAGTGACAAAAAGCAGATTTCAGAGTACCTGACAGCTAAACACGAAAGTTTTGTCTCAAGTACAGATAGTGTTGAGGATCAGTGGACAAAGTTCAAAACCATTGTACAATATGCGTTAGATGAGTATGTGCCAAGCAAGATTGTAAGAGATGGAAAAGAGCCACCGTGGTACAACAGCCGAGTTAGAAAACTGCTGCGGAAGCAAAGGGAACTTTACAGCAAAAATAAACATAGCCAAAGCCTTGCAGACAAACAAAAATTACGCGAAGCGAAATGTAGTGTGAGTAGGGCTGTGCGAGAGGCGTTCAATGAATTCGAAAGTAAAGTTCTATGTACTGACTTGGCAGAAAATCCTAAGAAATTTTGGTCTTATGTCAAAGCGGTAGGTGGATCAAAACAAAATGTCCAGACACTCTGTGACCAAAATGGTACTGAAACAGAGGATGACAGACTAAAGGCCGAAATACTAAATGTATTTTTCCAAAGTTTTTTCACAGAGGAAGACTGCACTGTAGTTCCTTCTCTAGATTGTCGCACAGATGACAAAATGGTAGATATCGAAATAGACGACAGAGGGATAGAGAAACAATTAAAATCACTCAAAAGAGGAACGGCCGCTGGACCTGATGGGATACCAGTTCGATTTTACACAGAGTACGCGAAGGAACTTGCCCCCCTTCTTGCAGCGGTGTACCGTAGGTCTCTAGAAGAGCGTAGCGTTCCAAAGGATTGGAAAAGGGCACAGGTCATCCCCGTTTTCAAGAAGGGACGTCGAACAGATGTGCAGAACTATAGACCATCTCTAACGTCGATCAGTTGTAGAATTTTGGAACACGTATTATGTTCGAGCATAATGACTTTTCTGGTGACTAGAAATCTACTCTGTAGGAACCAGCATGGGTTTTGAAAAAGAAGATCATGTGAAACCCAGCTCGCGCTATTCGTCCACGAGACTCAGAGGGCCATAGACACGGGTTCACAGGTATATACCGTGTTTCTTGACTTCCGCAAGGCGTTCGATACAGTTCCCCACAGTCGTTTAATGAACAAAGTAAGAGCATACGGACTATCAGACCAATTGTGTGATTGGATTGAGGAGTTCCTAGATAACAGAACACAGCATGTCATTCTCAATGGAGAGAAGTCTTCCGAAGTAAGAGTGATTTCAGGTGTGCCACAGGGGAGTGTCATAGGACCGTTGCTATTCACAATATACATAAATGACCTGGTGGATGACATCGGAAGTTCACTGAGGCTTTTTGCAGATGATGCTGTGGTGTATCGAGAGGTTGTAACAATGGAAATTTGTACTGAAATGCAGGAGGATCTGCAGCGAATTGACGCATGGTGCAGGGAATGGCAATTGAATCTCAATGTAGACAAGTGTAATGTGCTGCGAATACATAGGAAGAAAGATCCCTTATCATTTAGCTACAAAATAGCAGGTCGGCAACTGGAAGCAGTTAATTCCATAAATTATCTGGGAGTACGCATTAGGAGTGATTTAAAATGGAATGATCATATAAAGTTGATCGTCAGTAAAGCAGATGGCAGACTGAGATTCATTGGAAGAATCCTAAGGAAATGCAATCCGAAAACAAAGGAAGTAGGTTACAGTACGCTTGTTCGCCCACTGCTTGAATACTGCTCAGAAGTGTGGGATCCGTACCAGATAGGGTTGATAGAAGAGATAGAGAAGATCCAACGGAGAGCAGCGCGCTTCGTTATAGGATCATTTAGTAATCGCGAAAGCGTTATGGAGATGATGGATAAACTCCAGTGCAAGACTCTGCAGGAGAGACGCTCAGTAGCTCGGTACGGGCTTTTGTTAAAGTTTCGAGAACATACCTTCACCGAAGAGTCAAGCAGTATATTGCTCCCTCCTACGTATATCTCGCGAAGAGACCATGAGGATAAAATCAGAGAGATTAGAGCCCACACAGAAGCATACCGACAATCCTTCTTTCCACGAACAATACGAGACTGGAATAGAAGGGAGAACCGATAGAGGTACTCAGGGTACCCTCCGCCACACACCGTCAGGTGGCTTGCGGAGTATGGATGTAGATGTAGATGTAGATCAATGGGAAAAGATAAAAAAGACTGCAGATAGCAGCAAACAAGATACTTGGGAACAGCATAAGGCAAACAAGAATCTCATGGCTCAGTACCAAATGTGAAACGGTAACAGATGAAAAGAAATGAAGCATACAGAAGGATTTACAACTACATCGCCAGCCAGAGGGGCCGAGGGGTTCTAGGCGTTACAGTCTGGAACCGCACGACCGCTACGGTCGCAGGTTCAAATCCTGCCTCGGGCATGGATGTGTGTGATGTCCTTAGGTTTGTTAGGTTTAAGTAGTTCTAAGTTCTAGGGGACTTATGACCTCAGCAGTTGAGTCCCATAGTGCTCAGAGCCATTTGAACAACTACATTGTAGCAGGAGGGTAATGGAAGAATATAAAGAAGAAAGGACCCATTAAAGGAAAAAGAGCAAGTGGATTAAGGTAAATATTGAAGAAATGGAGCTTCGGAGAAGTTCAAACAAGGCAAGGAAATTTTATAGAGAGATGATTAAGGCACGGAAACCTTTCGAGGCAGGACAAGTATGATAAAAGATTAGAAGGGCAAAATTATAAGCGAAGAGAAGGAGATATGTGAGAAGTGGTGTTGCCACTTTGATATACTCCTTAATACAAGACAAGTTGTACTGAGAAACCCATCAGAAATACTGGAGGAAGAGAATCCAGACAACAGTGTGGATGCACCTACCTTAGAAGAGGTGTGAACTGCAATGAGCAAATTAAAGAACAACAAGGTTACAGTAACAGATGGCATTCCAGCAGAACTTTTCAAGCACGGACGCTCAGAATTAGAAAGGAACACCCAGAAACTGGTGAATCTAGTATGGGAAAAAGAAGAAATTCCTCAAATATAGAAAGATGGAATTATATGCCCTATGTATAAGAATGGAGGCCCGATGGAATGCGGTAACTATAGAGGAATCACACTGCTTAATCTGGGATACAAATCCTCTCTAACATACTATACGACAGACTCCTTCCAATAATACAGAGGGAAACAGGGATGCACCAACATGGAGTTATGTGCAGCAAGTCAACAGTCAACCAGATATTTACCATAAGACAAATTCTGGAAGAAACAAAGGAATATGATGTTTTAACTTGTCATCTTTTTATTGATTTTGAAGCAGCCTACAATAGTATAGATGGAGAGCAACTATATCAAGCTCTAGGTGAATTGGGTATTTAAAAAAAATTGATAAGCATAGTAAGAATGACAATGAGAAAAACACAAGGTAACATAAAAACCGGAGGAATTTGGTCCAATACTTTGGGAAGTAAAAATGGAATATGGCAAGGTAATGCACTGGCATGTCTCCTATTCAATGCAGCCTCGGAGAAGGTGATGAGAGAAGGAAATGCCTTGAATAGGGGAACGATTTTCCATAACATCTTCAACTTTTGTAGGCCTGTCTTCCTCAGTTGCTTGTAATATTACAGTATATTGATAATATTTGCTTTTGGACTGTCTAACTACAAATGAGTGAAACACAATTTTCATGCTAAACACGTTTTGCCTTTATTTTCTGCAAGGCATCTTCAGTGGCCTGGAATATGTATATATTTTTACTATTTAGATTACATTTTGGGGAAATGTGCCAATAGGTTATAAACAATTCTGGTAGTGGGTTTTTGCTGTGACATAATAATATTTTAAATCCTACTTACAGGGTGCATGGATGGTTTTCTACATGTTATGTTTCTGTTCCATTTTTGGTGCTGTTTCTCTTCTTATAATTACCACTTGGGTTTTTTGTGTTCCACATTTCACAGCACTAGGAACTTTCATCAAAACAAGTGTTCAGTTCCTAGTGCTGTGAAATGTGGGAAACAAAAAGCCCAAGTGACAGTTATAAGAAGAGAAACAGAACCAAAAATGAAACAGGACATAATATATAGAAAATCATCCATGCAACCTATAAGTAGAATTTAAAATATTACTACATCATAGCAAAAACCAACCACCAGAACTGTTTATAGCCTATAGGTGCATTGCCTCAAAATGTAAACTGAATAGTACAATTATGTACATATTCCAGGCCACCGAAGATGCCTTGCAGATAATAAAGGCGAAATGTGTATGGCACGAAAACTGTATTTCATTCCATTGTAATTAGATGGTCCTAAAGTAAAAATTATCAATATACCGTAATTTTTCATTAATCTGTGCAGATATTGGTCTATGTCGACAACATCGACGTAGTAGCAAGAATTCTGACAACAATGGAAGAGTCGTTCAACACACTTAAACAGGATGGCAGGCATATAGGACTAAATATCAATGAGCAGAAAACAAATTACCTAGCTGCTGACCGTCTCTAATGACCTCGTTGTTGACAGGATGTTAAACACTAACCACCACCACCACCACCACTTAGCTGCTGGGAAAGCACACAGGGAGAACATGCCAACTGAAATAACGATGGGTAGTTACACCTTTGAAAGAGTCAATCATTTCAAGTACCTGGATTTGATTGTAACCAGTCTAAATGATACCTACTATGAAATAAAGCAGAGACTAATTGCAGCCAATAAAGTGTATTTCACCTTAATAAAGCATCTATCTACAATGCTCCTGACTAGAACCACAAAACTAATCATCTATAAAACAGTGTCAGATCAGTGCTTATACATGCTTCTGAAACCTGGGCTCTGACAGCAAAAGATGCATTCGAGAGAAGGATACTCAGGGGAATCGTTGGCCCAATTTGCGAAAGGGAAATATGGAAGAAGAGATAAAGCCATGAGTTGTATGTGATCTAGAAAGATCGGCCTGTTAGAAGAATTGTGAAGTCATCTAGGCTGAGGTGGGCTGGACATGTGGCACGGAAGAATGATAAGGATTTTACAAGGAAAGCCAGATGGACAGAGAGGAAGTGGTTGATCAAAAACTAGATGGGAGGATGGAGTCATAGAAGACCTTCAGAAGATGGGCTAGAGGAACTGGAAAATGCTAGTAAGGGATGGAGATAAATGGAAGGAGATAGTTGAAGAGGCTGAGACTCATCATGAGTTGCAGAGCCACAGAAGAAGAAGAAAATATAATATAATTGGACAGATAAAATACCTACTCACCAAGCAGTGCCAGGAGAAACATATATAAAAGTTAAAGAAATGTGCAAGCTTTGGGAGCCAGTGCCGCCTCCTTCTGGCAGAAGGGTTTCAGGGGAAGGAAAATGGTTGAAAGAAAAGGACTGGCAAGGTTTAGGAAATGAGGAGAGTTATGGAAAAGTTGCTGAGAACCAGGAGCAGAAGAGACTTACCAGATGGAGTGAAAAGGGAAGTATCAATTTATTTTAGACTTTTTGAACATTTTATGTGCTTATACATTATTACTTTTTTGGAGAACACAAATCTAATGTGTAATTCAACATGAAGTCTGCAAACAGAGATCTTGCAAAAATCAGCTCGCTGTTGAGATCTGAGTGCCAAGATGATGATGATCAGGTAGATGCCATGTTCTTTGACTTCAAGATGGCATTTGGTATGGTTTCGCATCATTGTTCAGTGAATAGAACATGAGCTCAGCAAGTCTTGGGCGAGATTTGTGATTGGGCTTAGATTTCCATGCCGGTAGAATTCAACACCACCCAAAGTACAAGATTGCCAGATGTGAAGGTGACTTCCTAAAATTCAGAATCCCAATCATCCCAGCCGCCCCATTGTAGCTGGTTACCAAGCCCCCACAGAACGTATCTCTGCCTACGTAGATCAACACCTTCAACCCATTCCATGCAGTCTCCCATCCTTCATCAAAGACACCAACCACTTTCTCGAATGCCTGGAATCCTTACCCAATCTGTTACCCCCGGAAACCATCCTTGTAACCATCGATGCCACTTCCTTATACACAAATATTCCGCACGTCCAGGGCCTCACTGCGATGGAGCATTTCCTTTCACGCCGATCACCTGCCACCCTACCTAAAACCTCTTTCCTCATTACCTTAGCCAGCTTCATCCTAATCCACAACTACTTCACTTTTGAAGGCCAGACATACCAACAATTAAAGGGAACAGCCATGGGTACCAGGATGGCCCCCTCGTATGCCAACCTATTTATGGGTCACTTAGAGGAAGCCTTCTTGGTTACCCAAGCCTACCAACCCAAAGTTTGGTACAGATTTATTGATGACATCTTCATGATCTGGACTCACAGTGAAGAACAACTCCAGAATTTCCTCTCCAAGCTCAACTCCTTTGGTTCCATCAGATTCACCTGGTCCTACTCCAAATCCCATGCCACTTTCCTCGACGTTGACCTCCATCTGTCCAATGGCCAGCTTCACACACCCGTCCACATCAAACCCACCAACAAGCAACAGTACCTCCATTTTGACAGCTGCCACCCATTCCATATCAAATGGCCGCTTCCCTACAGCTTAGATCTTCATGGCAAACGAATCTGCTCGTCCTGAATCCCTGAACCATTACACCGATAACCTGAAAACAGCTTTCGCATCCCGCAACTACCCTCCCGACCTGGTACAGAAGCAAATTGTTAGAGCCACTTCCTCGTCCCCTCAAACCCAGAACCTCCCACAGAAGAACCACAAGAGTGCCCCACTTGTGACAGGATACTTTCCGGGACTGGATCAGACTCTGAATGTGGCTCTCCATCAGGGATACGACTTCCTCAAATCCTGCCCTGAAATGAGATCCATCCTTCATGAAATCCTCCCCACCCCACCAAGAGTGTCTTTCCGCCGTCCACCTAACCTTCGTAACCTCTTGGTTCATCCCTATGAAATCCCCAAACCACCTCCCCTACCCTCTGGCTCCTACCCTTGTAACTGCCCCCGGTGTAAGACCTGCCCCATGCACCCTCCCACCACCACCTACTCCAGTCCTGTAACCCGGAAGGTGTACACGATCAAAGGCAGAGCAACGTGTGAAAGCACCCACGTGATTTACCAACTGACATGTCTACACTGTGAATCCTTCTATGTGGGAATGACCAGCAACAAACTGTCCATTTGCATGAATGGACACTGGCAGACAGTGTTTGTTGGTAATGAGGATCACCCTGTGGCTAAATATGCCTTGGTGCACGCCAGCACATCTTGGCACAGTGTTACACCGTCCGGGTTATCTGGATACTTCCCACTAACACCAACCTGTCAGAACTCCGGAGATGGGAACTAGCCCTTCAATATATTCTCTCTTCCTGTTACCCATCAGGCCTGAACCTCCGCTAATTTCAAGTTGCCGCTGCTCATACCTCACCTGTCATTCAACAACATCTTTGCCTCTGTACTTCCCCCTCGACTGACATCTGTGCCCAACCTCTTTGCATTTACATATGTCTGCCTGTGTGTTTATATGTTCGGATGGGTATGTGTGTGTGCGCGAGTGTATACGTGTCTTTTTTTCCCCCTACGGTAAGTCTTTCCACTCCCGGGATTGGAATGACTCCTTATCCTCTCCCTTAAAACCCACATCCTTTCATCTTTCCCTCTCCTTCCCTCTTTCCTGACAAAGCAACCTTGGGTTGCGAAAGCTTGAAATTTGTGTGTGTGTTTTTTATTGTCTCTATCAACATACCAAAGTTTTATTGACACAGATATACGCAATAAGCTTGTGTCCTGAGACAACTGTATCACATGCAACTCCAGGAAACAAGCAGAAATGAAATACTGTAAAATCAGATATGAAATCACTAGAGTGTAGAGACTTCCATTGGTATGATGAAATATAAAGCAGAATTTTGAAGATCCGTACAGTCACCTGTGCAATTTATCTTTCAGGTGTGATCAGTTTCCTGAGAGATTGAAGTACTCATTAGTGAAACTACTTCACAAAAAAGGGGAAAGTGATTATGTAGATAATTACCAGTTTGTTTATGACCAGTGTTTTTTAAAGGTTTTGGGGAATCCACGTATAAGCACATCTCAGTGCATTTATATGCTCTCAGGCTCAAAGTTTGGCTTCAGAAATGGAGTACTTACAGAAAATACAATTTATTGTTTTAGGTGTTAGTAACAAGCAGGGCTAAGTGATAGGTTGCGGGCAGTAGCTATTTTCTTTTATTTAACGAAAGTATTTGATTGTGCAAAAGTTGGAACTTTATAGGATTAGAGAAACAGCTCAACCATGGTTCACATCATATCTGGAAAGTAGGGAGCAGGAGATTGTCCTCCAGTGTCAATAAACAGGGAAAAGATTTGAAACTGACTGGGGTCACATACAGTGAGAGGTGTTGTAGGGTTCTGTTCTGGGTCCATTTCTGTTGTTGATATAAACCTGTATCAGTGATCTGCCACCAGACATGACAGATGACTAAAAGTTTTTATCTTTGGAGATGACACAAGTGTTACTGTGAAAGGAAATTGAATGTAATGTACATGGCATAGCTAATAGGGTGATTGGTAACATCAGCAAGTGACTTTCAGAGACCGATTAACGATTAACCACAATAAAATCCAATATATACAGTTTGTGACACATAAGTCTCGTAAAAGTAAAATTTTATTATTCCAAGTTGATCAGTCAGTTAAGTCAACTGTTTTAAATTCGTAGGACTGAGAATAGATGCAAAGCTTGGATGGAGGAATCACATTTAATAACTTGTGTAAAAACTGAATGCTGCTGGCTTCATTATAAGAATAACCTCCACTGCCTGTAATGCTGAAAAGTGAAGGCTTGATTACCTAGATTACTTTCATTGTTTTCTAGTTTTTTTGTACTATTTTGGAGCAACTCTGTGCACTCATCAAGAATTTTCCTAGCCAAGAAAAGGGTGGTCTGACTAATTTGTGATTCAGTTCACAAACTACATGTAGAGTGTTGTTCAGGTGTCTCGGAATTCTAACTCTGCCATCCTTGTACATATATTTTGTCATTGCATATGTTGTTGAAAATATTGGCTCATTAAAAAGAAACCACAACATTATTCAGTGAACAATAAGCAGAAAAACAATATTCACTTCAGTAACACTTCCTTAAGCATTGTACAGAAATATGTTCACTGTTTAGAAGATTTCATTTTCAGTCGACTTTCAGCAGAACTGGGAAAGTTGCATGATAAGTGCCTAGTATTCAAACCTAATTGATAGCTTCTCTTGTGGCACACTCCTGTCTGTGTAGGTGTTACTTGCAGTTGTTGAGAAGTTTGGTCTGTCTGGAGGAATGAGTACAAGGGTATCTTCATGATGTAGACCCAGGGCCAAGATACCCTATCCCATTTCCCCACAGCCATTCACTTCATCTGCACCTACTCAGCACAACATGCTAGCTTCCTGGACATTGACGTCAACCTCTCTGATGGCTCCATCCACACTTCTGTCCATATCAAGCACACTAACCACCAAATTACCTGCATTTTAAGAGATGTCATCCCTTCCACACTTAATAACTGCCCCTATGTAGCCTGGCTACCTGTGGACGACATATCTGCATAGATGAGAATTCACTTGCCCAGTATGCTGGAGGTCTCACAAGGGCCTTCACAGACAAGCACTATCCCCAAAACCTAATCCTCATACAGATCTCCTGCATCCATGAATCTCTCAGCACCCTCACAAAGCAGTTGCAGGGGAGCAAACCCTCCTCCCCCTTTTCATCAAACATCATCACATACTGGAGCAATTGAACCATGTCTTTGCCACAGCTTTGACCATCTATCAACATGCCTGGAAATGAGGAGCATCTACCCATAATCCTTCCCACCTCTCCTAAATTGGTATTCTGCCATTTACCCAACCTGTACAAAATCCTGTCCATCCCTATGCCACTCCGTCTCCCACTCCTGTGTAAAACCCAGGTGCAAGATATGCCAGGTTCACCCACCCACCCACAGGCTTGTCCTAGGCTATAAGAGATGGGACCACCAGTGAGAGCAGCCATTTCATATATCATCTCTGCTGCAGTTTCTGCACAGCATTTTATGAGTGCATGACCACCAACTAGCTGTCCACCTCAATGAGTTGCCACCACTAAACTGTGACAAAGAGCAGAGCTGACCACTCAGTTGCAGAACACGCTGCTACACACAATATGCTTAATTTCAGTGGTTGCCTCGCAACTCATGCATCTGGAGACTGCCAGCACTAGCTTTTCTGAATTACATAGATGGGAGTTATCCTTGCAACACATCTTTCACTCCCTTAATCCTTCTGACCTCAATCTCAACTAAGTCACTGCACCCACACACTCTACCCTACAGTCTCCCTTCCCCTATCCTCACCTCCTCTCAATCCATGCCTCCATGACGTCACTGTCACTCTGTGTCACATGAACTATGAGGGTAAGTCAATTATTATCCGCAAAGTAGTTATAAAATTTTATTGTAATCAAATAGGAAACTTACAAGAACATCATTTTTCGACGTAGTCTCCTTGCGTTTAACATGCTTGGTCCATCGTTGTACCAGCTTCCTGATGCCCTCAAAAAACAAGGTTCTTGGTTGAACTGTAAGCCAGGAGTGCACCGCTTCTTTCACTGCTTTGACGGCCCCGTAATGCCTGTTTGAGTGGACCAAACAAGTGATAGTCTGAAGGGGCAAGATTGGGACTATATGGAGGATGATTCAGTACTTCAAATTTGAGGTTCTGGAGCATTTCGGCAGTGTGGACAGCAGTATGCAGACGGGCATTGTCGTGCAACAACACAACACATTTTGACAGCAATCCTCGGTGTTTGTTCAAATTGCAGGCTTTAGCCTGGCACTAAGCATTGTTGTGCACCTTTCCACACAATGTTCCAGTACTGGACCTTATGTGTCCCAAAAAACCATAAGCATCAGTTTTCCTGCAAACAGTTGGGTCTTAAACATTTTCTTACATGGCAAATTTGGTTGTTTCCATTCCATACTCTGCTGTTTACTCTCCGGCTCATAATGATGGATCCATGTTTCGTCACCAGTAATGATCCTGTCTAAGAAGTTGTTCCCTTCGTTACCATAGCAGACCAAATGCTTTTTGCAGATTTCCAAACGTGTTTGTTTATGCAACTGTGTGAGTTGTTTTGGGACCCATGTTGCACAAACTTTATGCAACTGAAGTCTGTTGTGGATGATGTCGTAGGCAGAACCGTGACTAATTTGCAGACAATGTGCCACTTCGTCAATAGTTATTTGTCTTACTAAGAGAATCATTTCACATGAACGCTTAATAGTTTCTTCATTTGTGGCAGTAAACAGTCGTCCGGCTCCTTCATCATGTGTAACACTTGTGCGACCATTTCAGAATTTTTCAATCCATTTGTAGACACACCATTGTGGCAAAACACTGTTCCTGTACTGTACCGAAAGTCTTTGATGAATTTCAGCCTCTGATACGCCTTTCGACCACAAAAAACCAATCACTGAACGTTGCTCTTTTTTGGTGCAAATAGACAGCAGAGCAGCCATGGTTAACAGCAGGGCAGCAGTAATGAAACTAACCTAGCAGCTTGAAAATTGCAACGATATAACACCAAATAAACAAAGAATGTGTCATCAATGTAAAATGACAGTACTACCAAAATAAACAAAAATGTAACTGAATTGTAAATAATAATTGACTTACGCTCGAATCAGCTCCGGCACCTGTGTATGACATCCATACACCTGCTGCCTCCTTTTCCTTCATTTTTATCCCTTGCACAACCATTTATTTCATATGCTTGTATTCACAAACTCATCTATCATTACAGTAATATATACACTGACTAAACAGGAGGTGTTTGAGAACATCATCTTATATATAGTACATGGTACACTGCAAAACATGAAATTGTGTATGATACTCATGTATTTTGGTAATCTCACATTCAAAAACTCATCAGTAAAATAGAAAGAGGTTATCCAACAGAAATTGGCTAATTTAGTTTAGAAATTGGGTTCCCAGTTTCTTAATTGTTTAAACTCAGTGAGAAGCACACTTAACATACATTTGCGCCCATCACAGATTTTTTTAAATGCATGATGGATGTCATTCTTAAATCTGACATCATGCATGTGGATTTTTGCATTGCTTCCATAGTAATTAGGAATGTTTGGAAAAATGTGCAAGAGAGATAACTATGTTTTCATCTATATGTACATCTACATGGGATACTCTGCACATCACATTTAAGTGTCTGGCAGTGGGTTCATCAAACCACCTCCACAATTCACTATTATTCCAATCTCGTATAGTGTGCAGAAAGAATGAACACCTATATCTTTCCATATGAGCTCTGATTTCCCTTATTTTATCGTACTGATCGTTCCGCCTTATGTAGGTCGGTGTCAATAAAATATTTTCGCATTCGGAGGAGAAAGTTGGTGATTGGAATTTCGTGAGAAGATTCCGTTGCAATGAAAAACACCTTTCTTTTAATGATTTCCAGCCCAAACCCTGTATCATTTCTGTGACACTTTCTCCCATTTTCGCGATAATACAAAAGTGCTGCCCTTCTTTGAACTTTTTCGATGTACTCTGTCAGTCCTATCTGGTAAGGATCCCACACCACGCAGCAGTATTCTAAAAGAGGACGGACAAGTGTGGTGTAGGCAGTCTCCTTAGTAGGTCTGTTACATTTCTTAAGTGTCCTGCCAATGAAACGCGGCCTGTGGTTAGCCTTCCCCACAACATTGTCTATGTGTTCTTTCCAATTTAAGTTGTTCGTAATTGTAATACCTAGGTATTTAGTTGAATTTATGGCTTTTAGATTAGACTGATTTATCATGTAACCGAAGTTTAATGAGTTCCTTTTAGCACTCATGTGGATGACCTCACACTTTTCGTTATTTAGGGTCAACTGCTACTTTTCGCACCATTCAGATATTTTTTCTAAATTGTTCTGCAGTTTGTTTTGATCTTCTGATGACTTTATTAGTTGATAAACGACAGTGTCATCTGCAAACAACCAAAGGTGGCTGCTCAGATTGTCTCCCAAATTGTTTATATAGATAAGGAACAGCAAAGGGCCTATAACACTACCTTGGGGAACACCTGAAATCACTTCTGTTTTACTCGATGACTTTCTGTCATTTACTACGAACTGCGACCTCTCTGACAGGAAATTGCAAATCCAGTCGCATAACTGAGACAATATTTGAGAAGCAATGGTGAGTATTACTAACCGTGGAAAAAAAACTGTGGCAAGAGGTCCTTGGACTCGCTATACAGATGATTCCAATCATACTGCTGTGGGTAGTGAAAATGTTTTCAGAAAGAGACGAGTTCCCCCAGAAAATAATTCCTTAAAAGATAATATAGAGGACTTAAGCATAATGAGTTGCTCATCAGTGCTATAAAATATTCTTAAGGCACAAATGGGTGTGTTCAGTCTCTTCAGTGTCTGAAGTTTACTCTCCAGACTGACTAAAGAACTTAGCACTATTTATTCTCTGTAACTGCTGTTTATTGTTCATCACTGTAAATTCCTCTGGATCTCTATCACTACAGCAAAACTAAATGAAGTTGATCTCCTTTCATTGGGTGAATGTTACTTGACAACAAACCAGTTGAGGACCTTAAAGATTATTGCATTTGTTTCTGTTGACAACAAATTTTGAGGCACGGTGCTGGAGCCAGTTGATGAATTACGTCACTATTCAGGCTGTGAGCAGGTGTCAGCATAAATCAGAAACACAGAAACATGGGGGGGGGGGGGGGGGGGGGGGGGGGGGTAGGACCCTGAGGAATCCCATATAATGATTAACTTCCCAGTGAAAAACAACAGATACCCTATGGTCCTTCTTCCTGTTAGTTACATAGGATTTCAACACGTTACCTGATGAGTCCCGGATTCCATACAGGATGATTATTGACCCCTACTCTGACACCTCCCTGTGCATCTTTGTTTCCCCAGTCTTCACAACAATTGAGTTCGCCTTGTCCTTGGGTCCGAGTGACCTGCTCTTCAATTTTAACCTTTCCAGACTTATTCTTGTCTCCTCTCTGAAGAAGGAACTAGTAATTCTGAAAACTAGGTTAGTGTGGGTACTTTAATATGTGTCTATCAGCAGTCATAAATGTTTCATTTTGTGAAGGTATCTACTGACTAGCAATTCTGTTAAAAAGCAAATAATCTCTAGTGAATTTTCATTTTTATGGTTACTGATAAAAATTTTGTTTTTAGTCTGTGATTGAGCCTAGAATTTTTTCCGACCCTACATATATCCTTCACTGGTGACAGTGCTTTTTGTTAGTGAAGAATGTCAAGTGCACCTTGGTTTGCATTTTGTGTTTAATTGTCTACCATAAAATTGCATGTGCTGGTTCACAGTCATGTGACATACGAGTCCTGTGACATACGAGTCCTGTATCCTATTAGGTTAACTGTAAATGACTGTTATGTTCAAATTAATGTTCAGATTGAAAATTGCTTTACTTAGTAAATACCTAACTCCTATTACAAAGCCATTTGAAGTTCCTCGTTAGCTCCAGTTCCTATACTTATCCTTCATTTCAATTTTACTCAGTTATTACAAGAACTTTCATATTCTATTCCTACTGTTTGTGCTTGCCGCTGATACTTTCAACAAGTGCAATTTGGCTAAGCTCATAGTGGGGTGCGTGCATTGTGTTGCTTAGCTTCACCTGTAAGAAAAAGGTTTATGTGTGGCAGTGTTATAATACTACAAAAATAGTAATAGAAAATCCTTGATATGGAATAAAGGGAAAGACAAAGATGGACTACTATGTGCAATGGTGGAGAAGTAGTGAGTAAAAGATAACAATTTAGTAATGACTGCTGCTCAGTGACTGGACTTATACTCTTTGTCAGAGTATTCATTAGGAAAATAATCAGTTTTTGAAGATATAATGTAATTGGATAGATAAAAAATCTGCCCTCCAAGTGGTGGCAGGAGAATACACATACAAAGATATTAAAGTTTGCAAGCTTTTGGAGCCAGTGGCTACTCCTTCTGGCAAAAGGGTTTAGTGGGAAGGAAGAAGGGTGAAGGGAAAGGACTGGTGAGGTTTAGGAAAAGTGGTACAGTTCAGAAAAATCACTCAGAACCCTGGGTCAGGGGAGACTTACTAAATGGGATGAGAAGGAAAGACTGATTGTTGGGAACTGCACTGAACAAGATTTGGAAAGCTGAGAACTTAAAGGTGGAAGATAGGGCAATATACAAGACAGAGATTACTGCAAAAACAAAAACATTGTGCAAAAGTTAATGAGAGTGAATCGGTAACTGCATTTTATGTAATTGGGGGGGCGGGGGGGGGGGGGGGGGGGTCAGCAAAAAATAAATAGGTCAGAAAATGGAAGATATAGAAAACTAAAAGGAATAAAGAAAGGAATGGTTACTGAGAAGAAATATTGAATCTTAAGAAATTAGTGTAAATTAAGGCCAGATGGGTGGCGGGAACCAAGGACATGTTATAGCAGCAATTCCCACCTGTGGAGTTCTGAGAAATTGGTGTCTGGGGAAAGAATACAGATACCATGTGTGGTGAAACAGGCGCCGCAGTCATGACTGTCATGTTATAGAGCATGCTCTGCAGCAGCATATTGAATGTTGACAGTAAACGCTCTCTCCCTATGCCCATTCCTCCTAACTGATAACCTGGTGGTAGTCATGGTGAAGTAAAAGTCAAACGGTGTTTATGTAACAGCTGGTATACTGCATGTGTTGTTTCACAGCTGTTTCTTCCTTTAATAGTATATGTTTCATCAGTTACAGGGCTGTTAGATGTGGTGCCAGGAGGATTCGTAAGGCATTACTGTGGGAATGGTCACAGTGGTAGGAGCTGTAGGGTTGGGAGAGCAGTGCAGAAGGACCATAGGGTTTGACAAGGATATTTATCGAGATTGGGAAGACAACAAAAAGCTATTCTGGGTGTGATGGGCAAAATGTCAGACAGAATGGACCTCATTTCACAGCATGATTTTAGGAAGTCGTATCCTTGTCAAAGTAGCTGAGTAATACATTCAAGACCAGGGTAATACTGAGTGAAAAGTGCTGTACTCCTAAGTTGCTTTTTGGAGGGATCAGCGGTATCAGGATTTTTTTTGTGTGTGTGTGTGTGTGTGTGTGTGTGTGTGTGTGTGTGTGTGTCGAATGCTATGATGAGGAATGAACTTGAGTTCTTATTTTTAATCTTTCTTGTTTTTGGTTGGGGGAGGGGGCGTTTGCACATATCACAGTACAGTGTTATTAGTTCAAAAAGTACCAAAAATTTGTATTCAACTGAAACAGTCACAGGTCATGTACAGTTTTATTCACTATAACCAGTTTCACTCGTCAGGTGCAAGCACCATCAGATATTCTTTGCACTGGTGGCAGCTCATAAATGAGTTAAAAGTACCCACTCAGTACCACAGTCAAACTCAAGGTGACTTAGCATGTGCAACTGTGGCTGCTTTTTCTGAATATTAATTACGATAATGGCTGTGTCCCTAGCAGGCTATATCTGTTTTTGCAAGTACCAAGCAACTTATAGGAGGGATAATGAGATTGACATATCAGGTCATGTGGCATGAAGTTATTCATCAGCATTCAATTTCAAAATCTCTTCAAATTTCCCTGTTTCCAGGTACTGGACTACTGAGTAATTGGAATCTAATTCATTGACTAGAAGATTCTTTTATTGAAAAGAAAAAAAAGGAAGAAACTGGAACAGTACTTGTATTCAAATTGCAAGCACAAAATTATTTGTGATTTTCTTGCATTTGAATTACATAATAAATTATTGTATCACACCATTCATTAGAAAATGTCCTAATTTTTATTTTATATTTCAACAGAGCAGGCAACAGATGCATCATTGGCTTCAGAGAATTGGGCACTTAACATGGAAATATGTGACATAATAAATGACACAGAAGATGGACCAAAAGATGCTATTAAAGCTATTCGTAAACGTCTGCAACAAAATGCAGGGAAGAATTACACTGTTGTGATGTATACTCTGACGGTGAGTCTGAAAAAATATTTCAATTTTATTTACAGATTTTGATTACGGTACCTGTAAGCATTTTTTATACACATTCATGAATGTGTAGTCCTTCTCTCAAAGTGTGATTGTACAATGTTCTTCTGTTATTCATGTGTGCTTGTCTCCCTTCCCCTCCCACTTTCTCCCCCACCAAAACCCTCCACCCCTCACCTCCCAACCATATGTCTAATTTCAGAAGTTTATTCAAACTCTCTTCTCACATAGGCTGTGTGACATAGTTAATTATTATTGTTGAGTGCATTTTTGTAGGGAAACTTTTAGTCATTGAGCTATTCATCAATGTTACCATACTCTCTGTACTGCGTGTTTCAGGTATTAGAGACCTGTGTCAAAAATTGTGGCAAAAGGTTGCATATTCTAGCATGCAACAAGGAATTTGTCCAGGAACTGGTAAAATTGATTGGTAAGTAACATATACTCATCTCAAACAATAGAAACTCCAGGTAGGAATATCAATAAAATAGGAAAAGACAGATTGCTCCTTACTGTAAAGAAGACACGTTAAGTTGCAGACCGACACAATTAAAAGACACTTACTTAAATTTTCGGCCACAGACTTGATCAGTAAAAAACACACACACACACACACACACACACACACACACACACACACACACCATTACCATTACCATTCATATACACATGCAGGCACACGTCATGCACACGTGACCACCAACTCCAGCATCTCGGGCTGGAATGCAGCTATCACGTGGGACACAAGTAGCAGTATGGAGGGGGTGGGGAAGGGGAAGGGATAGTAGTGTACGGCAAAGGGGGGGGGGAGAGAGAGAGAGAGAGAGAGAGAGAGAGAGAGAGAGAGAGAGAGAGAGACGCTGTCTGGTAGAGTGTGCAGGGACTAGAATGCCAACAGGCACAGCATCAGGAGGTTGTGGGACAGGGAAGTGGAAAAAAAACGAGCAAAAGAGGAGCAGAGAAAGACGGGTGGAAGCATTGGCAGAACAGGGCGGAAAATAAACAGGATGGGACATGAGAATGGGGAGGAGATGATGGGATAGAGGGGTGGAAACTGTTGGGTGGAGGGTGTGTGGGGACAGTATGTTACCTTACATATAGGCCGGGATGGTTACGAAAGTGGAGAATGTGTTGTAAGGATAACTCCCACCTGTGCAGTTCAGAAAAACTGGTGGTGGAGAGAGGATCCATATGGCTTCGGTAGTGAAGCAGCCATTGAAGCAAAGTGTGTTATGTCAGCTGCAGACACATTGTGCTTTGGTTACCTCTCAAAGTGCCCTGCAATGAGGGACATTCTATTCAACATGCTTCCTATCCCGCTTAAAGTGGTGTTCCATCACCTACCCAACCTCCACAACATCCTAGTCCATCCCACTTCCAATCTCAACACCTTGCCACAAGGATCGTATCCCCGTGGAAGACCCAGGTGCAAAACCTGGCCATTCCACTCACCCAGCACTTCTTGTTCCAAACCAATCACAGGTTTATCATACCCCATCAGGGCTGGGCCACCTTTGAAAGCAGCCATGTCATTTACCAGCACCGCTGCAGTGATTGCACAGCTTTTTATATTGGTATGACTACCGACCAGCTGTCCACCAGGATGAACAACCACCACCAAACTGTGGCCAAGAGCAAAGTAGACCACCTTGAGCACAACATATAGCTGAACATAATACACTTCATTTCAATGGCTGCTTCACTACCTGAGCCATCTGGATCCTTCCCTCCACCACGAGCTTTTCTGAACTGCACAGATGGGAATCATCCTTACAATACATTCTCCATTCCTGGCCTCAACCTAATGTAACATACTGTCCCAACACCCTCCACCCAACAGTTTCCTCCCCCTCTGCTCTGTCATCTCCTCTCCATTCTCATGTCCTGCCCTGTTTATTTGCTGCCCTCAGCCAATGCATCTGCTATCTTTTCCCACTCCCCTCCGTTTTTGCTCCTTTTTTTTCCCCACGTTCCTACCCCACAACATCCTAACACAGCACCTGTTGACATTCTAGTCACTGCACACTCCACCAGCCAGCGCTCATCTCTCTCCCCACCCGTACACTACTATCCCTTCCCCCCTCCCCTTCCTGCTCCAGATTGCTGCTTGCAACCCTTATGATACTTGCATTCCAGCCCAAGATGCTGGAGTTGGTGGTCATGTGTGCATGAGGTTTGTTTGATTGTTTGTATGAATGGTGTGTGTCTCTCTCTTTTACTGATGAAGGCTGTGGCCGAAAGCTTTATGTAAGTGCCATCTAATTGTGCCTGTCTGCAACTTAACGTGTTTTTTTTATGGTAAGTAGCAATCTGTCTTTTTCCTGCAGTGTAGATATACTCATCTCAGTTCCTTAAGAAATGCTTTTAGCAGATATAAGGTAGAATTTGTTATTTTTAGTAGCAAAGTTGTAAGTTGTGTGTATAGATTTGTAAGATGAATGCTTACAGGTCCCAAGAATGATCCACCTACAGCAATACAGGAGAAGGTCCTAAGTCTAATACAGAGTTGGGCAGATGCTTTCCGGCACCAGACGGAACTTTCTGGAGTAGTACAAGTCTATCATGATCTGAAGCAGAAAGGAATAGAGTTTCCAATGACAGACTTGGACACAATGGCCCCCATTCATACCCCTCAAAGGGTAAATATTTGTTTTTTTGATTTACTACTTCACTTGAATATGAAACACAATTTTATTTTTGTTTCCATAACACTCAGTGACTCTCATGTTGAAAGAATCGTTTAGATAACATTAACCCTAATACCACACATAACTAATGGCAATATAAGTTGATAATTATTATTTTGGGTCAGTGTCATTGATTCACTTTCATAACATCAGTACTGTGCAAAATTGCCGGGAGCTAAAATTACGACTTGATGTGTGACTGAGGCATTGCTCATGCCAAGGTACTATAGAAGGGAGAAAATTAAGTTGGGAGTTAATTTATTTACTTAGAGGTTCTTAGAGATGATTTAATACCTCATCTGAAGCAGTATAGTGGGAGAAACATGGCATATTTAGGAAACATATGACATTTGAATTGACTTACAAGGGGAGATTCGAGGCGACTGACTTTTTGGAATTACCTACTCTACGTGATCAAAAGTATCAGGACACCTGGCTGGAAATGACGTGTAAGTTTGTGGCACCCTCCATCGGTAATGCTGGAATTCAGTATGGTGTTGGCCCATCCTTAGCCTTAACGATGGCTTCCATTCTCGCAGGCCTACATTCAGTCAGGTTCTGGAAGGTTTCTTCACGGACTGCTGCACTGAGGAGAGGTATTGATGTTGGTCAGTGAGGCCTGGCACGAAGTCGGCATTTCAAAACATCCCAAAGATACTTTATAGGATTCAGGTCAGGACTCTGTGCAGGCTAGTCCATTACAGGGACGTTATTGTCATGTAACCGCTCCACCGTACGTTATGAACAGGTGCTCCATCATGTTGAAAGATGCAATCGCCATCCCCGAAATGCTTTCCAACAGTGGGACAGTGGGAAGCAAAAAGGTGCTTAAAACATCAATGTAGGCCTGTGCTGTGATAGTGCCATGCAAAACAATAAGGGGTGCAAGCCCCCTCTACGAAAAACATGACCACATCATAACACCACCGCCTCCAAATTTTACTGTTGGCACTACACAAGCTGGCTGATGACGTCCACCGGGCATTCACCACACCCACACCCTGCCATCCGATCGCCACATTGTGTACCATGATTTGTCACTTCACACAAAGTTTTTCCACTGTTCAACCGTTCAATGTTTATGCTCCTTACACCAAGCGAGGCGTCATTTGGCATTTGCCATTGTGATGTGTTGCTTATGAGCAGCCGCTCGACCATGAAATCCAAGTATTCTTACCTTCCGCCTAACTGTCACAGTACTTGCAGTGGATCCTGATGCAGTTTGGAATTCCTGTGTGATGGTCGGGATAGATGTCTGCCTATTACTGATTACGACCCTCTTCATCTGTCGGCAATTGCTGTCAATCAACAGACAAGGTCGGCCTGTACGGTTTTGTGCTGTACGTGTCCCTTCACGTTTCCCCTTCACTATCACGTTGGAAACAGTGGACCTAGGGATGTTTAGGAGTGTGGAAATCGCGCATACAGACGTATGACACAAGTGACAGCCAATCACCTGACCACGTTCGAAGTCCGTGAGTTCTGCGGAGCGCCCCATTCTGCTCTCTCATGATGTCTAATGACTACTGAGGTTGCTGATATGGAGCACCTGGCAGTAGGTGGCAGCACGATCCACCTAATATGAAAAATGTATGTTTTTGGGGGTGTCCGGATACTTTCGATCACATAGTGTATATGGTAGTGTAAGTTTGGTTCGCAGGTATCGCACCTTGCAGGCATTCACCCTGTTAGGCCGTCATTTGTGAGTAGTTGGTGAAACCAAAATTCACATGGGAAAAAAAAGATGATCATTGAATCAGCACTGTAGCCTAATGGTTAAGCTATTTTTAGTTGGCATTTTGAAGGTTGTGGGTTCGAGTCCCATCAGGTCCCATCTTTTTTTTTTTTTTTTTTTTTTTTTTTTTTTTTTTTTTTTTTTTTTTTTTTTTTAATCATTATTGCAATGACATTATTATTTTTATTTAATTATGTCATTTTATTGTCATATTAAATTTTTTATTTGCTTTCGTATTTTCCTTCTTTTATTCTCCTTTTTTTGCATTTGGAATCTTGGCCCACATTATTTTAATTATTTTTGTATGTCTGTTGTAATACTTGAAGGTTTAGAATTTCCAATATGTTGATAGAAAAAAAAATATTTTTCATTACGAGGTGTAAATATTTTTGGATGTTAATCATCATGCAAACACCTAAAACATTAATTCTTCTCCTACCATGGACCAAATATAAATTATGCCTTTACTGCAGTCACATTTTTCTTTAACAAATTCATATTGAAGCACACTTCATTAACATAATGAAATATTATGTTTTCATTAAATGACTTTGATCCATACCGTGTTACTGAGTGCCAGGGCATACAGAATTCAATTAACAATTGAATGGATTTTGACCACTACTTCACATTTAACAGTTTCACATTTATTTTGAAGTAATTCAGGCATGCTCTTAAGATTTTTTTATTTTTTTTCTGATGATAAAAATATTTGTCACATGGCTGATAGTAAAGTGCATTTCAGTGGAATAATTTTCATAGTGTACGTAGTTTATCCAGCACTTTCCACAAATACTTTGTCGTGTAGTGGATTGTCAGTCTGACTGCTCCATGGTTCTGCAAGTAACAAAAAAACCTTTTTCTTTGATATATGGTTTCATTATGGATTCAAAATATTATATGTAGAATTCTTATGGTAATTTTTCTGAATTCAATTTTCTGTACCATACCTCCAAGCTTTCAGTTTCTTTGGCAGTCCTCAGCCCAAATTTATCCTCAGCTTCCTGTGTGCATAGGAAACTGTGTGACAGAAATTCTGCAGGGAACATTATAGGTTATTGCGCAGTAAAAGAATGCATTGTTTTCACCAAATTTTTGTTTTGAGCAATGTCTGTTTTCAATCACAAGAAGTCCCGTGAGTGTATGGTGATTCGTAATTGCATCCTATTTAATCAGCATTAATAACTTTAGACTTTAATTAATTATTTGTGTCCAGAATTATTCTGGTACTTCAACAGATTCTTCAAATGTAATGATGTTTGTACTGTTGAATTTGGCCACTTTTATTTCTCTACAAGTACATCTACATGGGTTGGGTAAAAAGTAGTTAGCAGAAGGCCAGCTAAAGGAGCGCAGTGAGTGGCAATAGCTGTCTCTGAGCCAGTTTCTGTGTGTACTGCCTGAAAGTGAGGCCAGTTCAAGTGCCCTAACAGTATGTTTAGGAAACACAAATGACAAATGGAGGTCAAGATGGAAGTGGTGCAAGGTTGGAGCTCCCAGTAGTGTTTTCTTCTGGTGCTGCATCCCGTGATTCTTCTTGACAGTGTACGGTGCCACAAGGCGAACACTGTACAGGAGCTCCTGTGTATGGGGGAGTGAGAAATGCTGGAACGTCCATCATATTCACCCAATATGAGTCCATGCAATTACGATCTGTTTGCCGAAATGAAGGAACCTGTTCATGGGATGCACTACAAGACAAGAGAAGGCAATGCACTACAACACAAGAGAAGGCATCATCTGTGTCTTCCAAGACATCGAAATAGGTGGACGCCCTGCTGTACGATGCCTTCTACCCCTGTGGGGGAAGGTGATCGAGATGTGAGGCGGTTATATTGAAAGCGTATAATGTGTTGAACGTGTGTAAATGAAGTCTATTATGAATTATAATTGTTATCCAACCCATGTATATTCTTCATACCACTGTGAAGTGTATGGCAGAGAGACACCCCATCGGCCCAATTATTAGAGTTTCTTTCCATTTCATTCCCATATTGAGTGTGGTAAGAATGATTGGTTAAATACCTGTGTGTGTGCTGTAATTAATCCAGTCTTGTCTTTTCCCCCCATAAATAGGGGGTTGTAATACATTCCTAGAATCATCATTTAAACCTGATTCTTGAAATTTTGTTAGTTGGCTTTATCGGGATAGTTTACCTCTGTCTTTCAAGAATCTGCCAACCCAATTTCTTCAGCATCTCTATGACACTCTCACATGGGTCAGACAAACGACTGACCATTTATGCTATCCTTCTCTATAAATGTTCAATATCCCCGAATTGGTACAGGTTGCACGCATATGAGCAACATTCCAGAATGGGTTACACGAATGATTTGTAAGTAATATTCTTTGTGGACTGATTGCAGTTTTCCAGTATTCTACCAATAAACCAAAGTCTACCACCTACTTTACCCATGGCTGAGCCTATTTGATCATTATATTTCATATCCGTAGAAAGGCATAGAATACCTTTTTCCCCATTTTGAAAGCAAGTCGCTAATCTTTGCACAACTTTGAAATCTTGTCAAAATCTGACTGAATATTTATGCAGTTTCTTTCAGGCAGACCTTCGCTGTCAATAACTGTGTGAGCTGCAAAAAATCTGAGGTTACTATTAATATTGTCCACAATATCATTAATATACAAATTGAAAGCAAGCATTCCAACACACTTCCCTGGGGCACCCACAAAGTTACTTCTACTTCTGACGATGACTGTCCACCCAAGATAACATACTGCAATCTCCCTAACAAAAAAATCCTCAGTACAGTGGCAAATTTTGCTTGATACCCCATATCATCATTCTTTTGACAATAAGCATAGATTTGGTACTAAATCAAATGCTTTTTGGAAATCAGAAAATACTGCATCTGTCTGATTGTCTTGATGCAAAGGTTTAGTGTGTCATGTGAGAATAGTGCAAGTTGCATTTAGCATGATCGATGTTTTTGGAATCTGTGCTTGTTGGCATGGAGGAGGTCATTCTGTTCGAGATACTGTTTGAGCTCAGAATATAGTTAAAAGAGGTGCTGACTCAACTTAATAAATTTAGTATAGAATCTGATAGCCATCCCATCGGACTCTGGAGCTTTGTTCAGTTTAACAATATCAGCTGCTTCTCAACACCACTTACACTAACACTTATTTCACTCTACTTTTCAGTCATTCAAGGATTAAATTGGGGCAATTCTGTGTTTTCCTTTGTAAAGGAACATTTGAAAATGGAGTTAAGCTTTTCAGCTTTAGCTTTGCTACTCTGTATTTCAGTTCCTATCTTATTCACAAGTGACTGAACACAAACTTTGGAGCCACTAACAGCCTTTACATGTGTTGTTTCTGTGGATCTTGTGAAAGATCATTATTTGACAATATTCTGCTACGGTAGTCATTGAAGGCTTCATCCATTTCTCCCTTGACATTCAAACACATTTCACTCAGCATCTCTCTATCTATAGCCCTATTCCTTGTTTTACATCTATTATGCGATAGTCTCTGTTTATTTAGATGTTTCTTTACAGTGACTGTATACACAGAGAGCACCTCCTGTTATGAACTGTTCTACTGGGTACATACCTATACAGTGCATGTTCAACTATTCTTTTAAACTTGAGTCATAGGTTGCCACAACCACGTCATGGTCACTGGTCCACCACTAACAAAATTGTAATTTTCCCAGTTGATTGCTGGATGATTAAAGTCTCCACCAATGATTACAGTGTGATTAGAGAACTTAAGCACAAGTGAACTGAGGTTTCTTCTAAAGTTTTCAGTTACATCATTAGGTGAGACAGATGGCTGATAGAAAGATTCAATTACAATTTTATGCCCATATACTGAGTCTTGCCCAAATAAGCCCACATGCAGCTTCAAGTTCTAACTCGGTGGATCTGAATTCTTACCTACTGTGACAAATACACCAGCTCCATTTCCCTTAAGCCTATCCTTTCGATAAAATCTTAAATCTTCCCAAAAAATCTCAATGCCATAAATTTTGTTACGCAGATTCTGTATTTTATTTTAACATTCTTCATCCACTACCCACTTGCAAAACAAGAAAAGTTTTGTGATAAATACAGTAAAGTGATAGTCATTGTCCATTGTTGGTGCATATGCATTGTCACTTGTTCATGGCATATTTCCACTTTCTTCAGTTTTTCAAGCATTTCAGAGTCTGTCAGGCATAAGTTTTTGATTTTTATTCTCACTTGCTTGAGGTCTCCTATCAATTTAGTCAAATATTCTTTTCTTCATAAACAGGAGAAACTACTTTCTTCAAGACTTCTGAAGAGTGCTTGAGATAAACTTCGATGAAAGCAAGTGCTTTTGATCTTTTTGTTAAGGAATGTAATTCAATGGAGGTGCCTTAAAATGGAGGGGTTAAAATATTCATAGTAGAGTATACACTGCAGTGAAGATGAACATAATAATGTTGGAAGAAAAGATTGGAAAATTTAAAGATAGCAGTATGGAAATGCAAACTCATACATTCCCTCTTCATCGGTCTCACTGTGTAAGGGTACAAAATCTCCTGTACATATGTTGATTTTATATCCACATTTTGTAGCTTCAAATAAATGAACAAGCAGAATGAGTTGAGGATTAGAGTGTTTTTTTGTTAAGGAGATAATCATCTTTATTTCATTTTTAGAGTTGTTTCATTTTTGTGGTCTGTGGTTGTTGTATTCTTGTCTGAGGTATTGCTTTTGAGCTACGAGCATCGCCAAGTGCATTCCAGCTGCCTGTGATGTCATCACAAGTACCAGCAAAGAGACCCCAGGCCTTGCACAGCACCCAAGAAGTACCAAAGACCAGAATGTAGAGCTGACAAGAATGTCAGTGGGAAACTCTACTGGTTGCAACAATGTTATGAAAAGGAAAGTTGCTACTTACCATATAGGAGAGATGCTGAGTTACAGTTAGGCACAACAAAAAGACTGTCACAAACAAGCTTTCGGCAAACAAGGCCTTTGTCAAAAATAGATATCTATCTCTCTCTCTCTCTCTCTCTCTCTCTCTCTCTCTCTCTCTCTCTCTCTCTCACACACACACACACACACACACACACACTCTCTCTCTGCAGTCTCTGGCAGCTGAAGCCACACTCACACACACTTTCCATTGTTTGATTTAAATTCAATTGTTTCTTGTTTGAGAATGAGATTGGTCAGTCCTGCTTGTCTGTATTTATGAAGGAATAAGAAATTGTTATTCTGTATTTGAGGAATGGTGCTGCTCCTTTATTAGAGTAGTGTGATATTAAACAAAAACAAAAAAGATTTTGTCGAGAGTTAGTTGACGTTTGTTCCACTGAAGACACAATATTGTCGAAAACCCTCACAACCATTTAAAGTGAGGTTCTCATTGTGAACAATAACACTCTCCTTCGTGAACAGAATTATTTCCTCTGCAATTGATTTGCACTTCACTATGGCATCTGCATTTATCAAATCAGGAGGATTTTTGTATGTGATAGATCTCACCTTGTAAATAAATAATGGATAGTGTAAGACAATCACTGAAATTCACTTTTTTTTTGTTTTGTATTCACTCGTTCTTTCATTGTGATTTTCACAAGTTGATGGATTCCTGTTGTTAAATTTTAAATGCCGCTCTCACAAGAATAAACAAGAGGAAAATTGCAGAGAAACTTGAACAAAATACAAAAATGAATTGATTCATGACAGGTAACGCGATATCAACCAATGGATTTCATCTCACTGGAGTAGTGAAACATTGATTCAAATTCCGCTTAGCTGCTTTGACAAAAATATTGTATGCTAATGATAATTTTAAAATATTTATTATGGTTATAAAATACAGATGAATCCAGAATGTATTATTATCCAGAGGCTGAGTGTGTGATGATATGAAACTTCCTGCCAGATCAAAACTGTATCTGTACCGGGACTTGTACCTGGGACCTTTGCCTTTTATATGTTAGGAAGTTTCAGTACAGTTGAGGATTTAAATGTAAGAAGGAATTATAAATAAAACAAAATCCAAGCAAAATGAGTGAGTGAAATAATGATTGCAATAATGTGGACAAAAATGTAAAATGATAAAAAGTAAGTCATTAAATTGAAGTAAATATATGAAGAAAGAATAAAAGGATGAAAAACTGAGATCAAACAATAAAGAAAATGCAGTGATGAAAATGGCATGGCATAGGATTAGAAATGAATAAAAAATTAAACCACTTAACTCAATAGACATAATGATACTGCGATGCTGAGAAAGGTTTAAAAAAACAGGTAGCACCCAACAAGATTTGAACTTACAGCCTGCAGCGTACCAGCCAAATAACTTAACTGCTAGGTTGTGGTGTCAATTCAAAGACCAGTGTTATTTTCACACCTCTAGTGGATCATGAGAAATTCATTTTCGTTGATTACTCACAAACAATGGTCAACAAAGGTGAATGGCTGTAGGATGTGATACCTGGGACCCTAACCTACACCACCATATAGGTGGTTTCCAAAAGTTGATTGTATCTGTGGGGTCCTCCTCTTGTTAGAGAAAACCTAGACCTGAAATATTAGATAGGGATGTGAAACCTGCTGCTCTATTGTCCCATCGTCCTCAGTTTCGGCTAGTTTAACCCAAGTTTGTGTCTGATATCTACACATACTGTGTGCATGTAGTTTTTTGTTTCCGTGTGTGTTGTTGTCTGCAACTTCACATATCATCTGTTATTTAATAGAGTATCCCAGATGCTGAGATTGCTGTGGGTGTGCCTGCACGTACTACTTCTGTATCGCCTGGGCCTCCATCACCTAACAGCGCCCCCCTGCCAGCACCCAGCACGGTTGTTGGCCCTGCAGGTGACCAGCAGCAGGTGACTGTGCTTACATCTGATCAACTGGGAAAGCTGCAGAGTGAACTGGATGTTGTACAGGGCAACATGGCTGTCCTTAATGAGATGCTTTCTGAGTTAACACCTGGCAAAGAACATCCAAGTGATCTGGAGCTATTACAGGTAAGTTTTCTTTTATTAAAGACTGAGTCATCAGAACATGCATCCTTTTTTTTGGCACAAAGCTTCATTCTGCCTATAGCTTTCCATTAGGTTCTACACACCACAGAGGTTTTCTTGCATGTGTTGTTGGACTACCCCACCTAGGAGAAAGTAAATGAAACTTCGCTAGCTTTCAGATGAACCACACGCGCGCGCATCCACACACACACACACACACACACACACACACACACACACACACACACACACACACACAGAGAGAGCACAGAGAAAATCTGTACAGCTATGATGACCTGACACTGCTGTTTGAATGGGTTGAGAGGTTGTATCTGATGGAATGGTGGTGGGGAAAGAGGCGCTGGGGAGCAGGAGAGCTCAGCTGGGGTGAAGCATTGTGTCTGGTTGGGTTGGTATGGTGGAAGAGGAGGCGGTGGGCATGAGGGAAGGTTGAGGAAGAGTGGCTGACATCTTGAATCGAGAGGCGGCAAGTGCACATGATAGAAATGTGGAACTGTTGAGCTCACTGTGGCTGCAGGCAGAGATAGTTACACAAAGCAAACAATGTCATTGTTGAGTGGATTGGAGGGGGAGGCAGAACAAAGGAAGAGGAGGATTGTGGGGAAGTTGGTGTGAATGTGGCGGGACGAGTGACGTTAGGGTCATGGGGTGCAGGTGGAGGCGACTGTGGAGCAGGGCCTACCAGAGATTGAGGCTAGGAGGATCATATATTTGGAGGATGTGTTGCAAGGACAATAACTGAAATGCATGTTGCGCTTAACAGCATGTTCTGCCACTGGTTGATCAAATCTGCTCTTGGCCACAGTTAAGCAGAGGTCATTTAATCAAGTGGGCACCTGGTTGATGGTCATGCCATCATGTGCTGAATGGGTGTATCTGACACGTCTTGCACTTAGATCTTGCATACAGGTATCACCCATGTGCCAAAGAATTGGGAGCATGTGTGTCACAAGGATGGACTATGATATTACATAAGACTGTGTGGCCAGTGGAATACCACTTTGGGAGCAGTGGGAGGGATTGTGGGTAGGATGTTCCATATTTATGGGCACAATGATAAGTAATCGATCCCCAATAATTGACTTGGTTTAATTTTTCCATTCCAGGATTATATTGGATGCTGGGGGAGGGGTGACAGATGGGGGTGCTCCTGTCTAGCAGCTTTATGGGATGGTCAGATGATTAGGGAAATAGACAGATTTCTGTATGCAAGATGCATATTGATTGACTACTATCTTGATAATTGTGTTTTAACTACACCATGAGACGTACCATACTGTATGGTTAAAAAATTCTCTATGCTATCAGATTCATCAGTGACAAAGTTAATAGTTTTCAGTAAAAACAGTCAGCCACACAATACACTACAATTTTGTCCTAAATAATTTAGACAAGCAGTTTAAGAATTCACAGTATCTTACCTTTGTATCATCTTAGACTCAAATGAAGCATAAGTTAGCCTAAATTAGCCTTTTCTCTCATGTTTGAATACAAAATACAACTACATAAAATGTGACCTACTGAAATCAGTACACCACAAACACTGCGTTTTAGTAGTTTCTCTTGGGAGTGAAGGAATTTATTTGTCAAATGGCATTACCCTATTTGCTGACATGTTAAAAGCATATAATCTCTCCAAATAGGTAGTTGGAGGTATAACAAAGCCAAATTTCTTGTTTGGTTCACGGATCCCAACTCGTCCCATACTTCCACCCACTCTTCCTCTTATATGTGTGCCTGTCCGTCAGCAGCAGGCTGAATATATGAAAGTAAGGCACAATATACCATTTTATTTCTCACACAGATTTCCTAGGCCACCAAATTTATTTCCTTGAATTCATGCTTCCTAACAGAATGACACCACTATTCTCAGAATTTGGAGGTTAGGAAGAGAACTCCTAACCAAATTCATTAACAGATAGTATCCTTTGTCATCCATATTCTAACTAGGAACGCAAGGAAACACACAGCCATAAAAGAGATACAATTTATTGCATCAGAGAATGACATCAGCAAAAATACAATGAAAGTATGAAACTTCCTGGCAGATTAAAACTGTGTGCCCGACCGAGACTCGAACTCGGGACCTTTGCCTTTCGCGGGCAAGTGCTCTACCATCTGAGCTACGGAAGTACGACTCACGCCCAGTACTCACAGCTTTACTTCTGCCAGGCTAGGAGACGAGATACTGGCAGAAGTAAAGCTGTGAGTACCGGGCGTGAGTCGTGCTTCGGTAGCTCAGATGGTAGAGCACTTGCCCGCGAAAGGCAAAGGTCCCGAGTTCGAGTCTCGGTCGGGCACACAGTTTTAATTTGCCAGGAAGTTTCATATCAGCGCACACACCGCTGCAGAGGGAAAATCTCATTCTGGAAACATCCCCCAGGCTGTGGCTAAGCCATGTCTCCGCTATATCCTTTCTTTCAGGAGTGCTAGTTCTGCAAGGTTCGCAGGAGAGCTTCTGTAAAGTTTGGAAGGTAGGAGACGAGATACTGGCAGAAGTAAAGCTGTGAGTACCGGGCGTGAGTCGTGCTTCGGTAGCTCAGATGGTAGAGCACTTGCCCGCGAAAGGCAAAGGTCCCGAGTTCGAGTCTCGGTCGGGCACACAGTTTTAATCTACCAGGAAGTTTCATATCAGCGCACACACCGCTGCAGAGTGAAAATCTCATTCTGGAAACAATGAAAGTAGTTTATGCGCCTCAAACATGTTAAACAACTGAGATCCTGGAGGCCTGTGCCTGCCTGTATAAAGATACTTTCCATGTCAAGAATCACTGGTGTAGCACTGTGATGGTGCTTGGTGACCAGGCTGCTCTCATGGCCACTTTGGGTAGTTGCAGGTGCACCGTTGGAATTTCAATGCACACTAGACTTGCCATAGTGACCTGACTTATGTCTGATGTGGGCAGAAGGTGTAGTAACTGGTGGGTTATTCCACTCCTCCTCCTTTGCAGGGGGAAAGACAAGGCAGTGTGACTGAAGAGAAATTTGTTGTGATGCTAGGGAAGGCAGCCAAATGTGCAAGAAGTTCCTGATCCACCCGGACTGGTGCGAATGGATGGAAGTGAGTGTGATGAGGGCCCCCCCTTACTGCCTGTGGACCCGGGGCAGCCAGTGGACTGGAGCAGCTGTGGGGCAGAAGCCATCCAGAGTCCATGACAAGGGGCACAGGCACAGGCAGTGACAAAGGCAGAGACTCTGGCAACAGAAGACCCAGTTTCTGTCCTCTCTGATGGTGCTGCCTGCTCAGTGCAGTGGCTAGTACTGGCACTGGCCACAGGAAGCAAACCTACTGTTGGTGGTGATGAAGCCCTGGCTGCTGAAGTAGGTGGGCATGACCAGACCTGTTCGTAACCTGGAGTGGCCAGGGCTGACAAGGAACAAGGTTTTGAGCCCACAGCCTTGGGAGAAGCCCTGCACCCATCTTGGAATGCAAATGGTTTCGGTGCCTGAGACGATCTCCAGTGTTAACCGTGGAAACATGGTGACTGCACTGGCTGTGGACAGTGGCTGGAATCCAGTGAGGGCACCAGCCATATGCCTGGCCCAGACTGGTGTGGTGGGGATGAATGTCAACAAAACTCATGCCATTGGGGAATGCCTGCATGGCAGCAAGAGGTTGAGCAGCATACATGGGTGGTGATGGCGATGCAAGAACTTGGTGGCACTCTTGGCCCCAATTGGCTTCGTTCTGTAATAGCATTAAAAGGAGGTGGGGGAGGGGGGAGAGAGAGAGAGAGAGAGAGAGAGAGAGAGAGAGAGAGAGAGAGAGAGAGAGAGACGCCTCAACTGGGAAATCTTCTGCGTATTTACGCATCTGCATCTTATAATCATTCAAACAAGACAGTCCACCTGGCCATTTGTCTGCAGATGGAAGGGAGCCGCTGTGGTGTGCAAATCTCATTGTGAATAAAAAAAAGTCCTTGAAAGATTGCACCATGAACTGAGCACCATTGACCAAAACCAGGGTCTAAGGCAAGCCTTATGTAGAGAACATATTTTGATAGAGCCCTGACAGTCACATCTGCTCTTGCAGACAGACGTGTGATATAAGGAAAATGAGAACAAGCATCAGTTGCCATTAACCAGAAAGTATGTAAAAAAGGACTAATGAAATCAATGTGTACTCTTTCCCAAGGTTGTGTGGGGCCTGCCCATGGTGAAAAAACAGTAAAAGGTGCTGCCTGCTGACCTGAACACCGGCGGCAAGCCATGACAAGGTGTTTCACCTCCTGGTCAATTCCTGGTCAAAACATATGGCAGCACACCAATTGTTTTGTGTGAGAGATCTCCTAGGGACTTTGATGTAATACACAGAGGACCTCCCACTGCAGATCCCCTGGAACCATGATGTGGGGTGTAAACCCTTCCATCTGTAGGAGAACAGTGCCATTCAAGATGGAGAGGCAGTGGTGCAACACATAAAAATTCATAAGAGGGTCCAATGCCAGGCTCATTGGCTCCTTGGATGGTCATGTTGTGTTGTGCACAACCTGCTGGAGCAGCAGACTTGCTGTCACAGAAGAGGCAATATGAGAACTTATGATGGGGAAGCCATGCACCATGTGCTTCGCATCCATATTCAGTTGAAAACATAACAGTTATTCCTGCTCAAGCGAGGGGTCAGGACCCATGGGGAGCCGGGACAGAGCATCAGTATTCACATGTTGCAACATGGGACAGAAATGGATCTTGTAATCATACTAGGACAAGGACAGAGCCCAACACTGAAGACAATGAGCAGCTTTGTTTGGTAAGGACGCCAACAGGTTAAATAGGTAAATCGAGGGCTTATGGTCAGTAAATAAATATAAGAGATCACATGGAATTTTTTAAGGCATAGACAATAGCAAGAGCTTCTTTTTCCACATGAGAATAATGTTACTGATCAGAGTTGAGTGTTTTCAATGCAAATGTGACAGGTTGTTTGGAGCCAACTGAATGACAGTGGGCCAGGAGCACTCCCACCCCGTACTAGACCACGTCCCGAGGCTAGCACCAGATGCTTGGTGGGTTCAAATGTTGCAAGACACACCATGGAACAAAGACTATCCTTAAGCTGCATAAATGCTGCCCACAGGCTGCAGACCAAATATAAGGAACAATTTTCAAAGCAACATATGCAAGTAGTAGCTGCTTTGGGAATAAACTGATGATAGTACATCACTTTTCCAAGGAATGCTGGAAGTTCTCCTAGATTAGACAGACAGAGCAAAGCTGTAATGGTGATGACATGTTGCTCCATGGGGCACATGCTCTGGGGAAATTTCATGACCCAAATAAACAATGGAAGGCTGGAAAAAGTAAGACTTAGTGAGATTACATTTGAGCCCTGTGGTCTGTAGAACAGTAAACAAAGATCAGAGGCAATGTAGGCGATCTTCTGTGGTAGTACCTGTCGTGATGATATCATCAATATAGTTAATTCAATGAGGGACACCTGTTGTAATTATTCTAAAAAATGTTGGAAGATGACTGGCACATTTGTGATTTCAAATATTATCCATTGGTACTGATAGAGGCCAAAAGACGAATTAACCACAACTGTTTTGATGCCTTGTCCAATAGAGTCTGAAGGTAGGCTGTAGCCAGGTTAAGTTTTGAAAAGAATTGACATGAAGTGAACTTTGTTAGCATCTCCTGCGGGTGAGACAGCTGTAAGAGTCTATGACTACTTGTACATTAATTGTGACCTTAAAGTCGCCACAGAGCTGAAGCTGTTTGAATAGCTTCTTTACGATACTTGAGGAAATCGGTCTAATCATTCCCAGTGTCATTAAGCGGATCAAGCTCCTTCTTCATCTGGTCACGTAAAGCAACTGGTACTATTCGCACCCAAAAAACCAAGGGCAGGCGAAGGATTTGAGGGTGATATACGCTGTGAAATTATTTGCACAACCTAATGCTGGGGCAAACAGATCTAAAAACTCAGAACACAATAAATCTAATTTGTGATAAGGCACTTGATCTGACACTAGATGCACTGCATCTGAAAATGAAAAAGCAGACAGTAGCAAAGGCATCTAACCCAAGCACATTTTCAGTTCTCACATCATTAACCACCAAGTACATAACAGAACAGACAACTGACTGGTAAACCTTGTTGGTGGCAAACTGGCCAAAAACAAGAATCTGCTGTTTGTTGAAGCTTACCAATCATTGCTCAACACACACCTATGGCAGGGACTGTAGCCTGGCATATGTCTGTGAGTTGACTTGTATGGTTAATGGCTTGTGTCCTGCAGACAGAGGCAAACACAATGATGAAACTAAAAATGTCGACGTCCATAGTTTCCTGCAGTGTCGTAATGAGGTGGGAGGTTACAGATTAACTTAATGCTGCTATGTAACTTTTCTTTTTTACAGTTATCGCTAGAGTCCTACTGCTTGGGGCAGACCACCTGCTCACCTGCTCCTTCTGTAGGATACAAGGGGGGCTTGAAGGAAGTGCCATTTGCTGTTCCTGGTGCCAACGATGTACTTGCCCACATTGGCCTAGTTGGCTTTGTTTGTACTGCAGCGATATCCTCTTTCCCTCATCTGGCTAGGCTCCACACATTGGGGCTGCATGCTGTCAACAATGGCGACATCACTCCAACCCTCTTAATTGGCGGCCCGCAGTGCTAGAGACCTTGCTTGAATGACTGTGCAATATTCAGAACATCTTCTAATGTAGGGCCCTCAAACTGAAGGTCACTTTGATGTCCTTATCTGGGGCCAAATAAATGATCTTATCTCCAACATTGGTATCTGCATAAGACTTAGCCATGACAAACCAGTTCTTATGACTGAGGCCTTGAAGCTCAGCCGCCCAAGCTTGAGACGACTGTTGCAGCTGTTTGCATCATTGGTAGAATTCAATACATCCAGCAACCACATGCATACCCTTGTGGTGATAGCACAGCAAACTATACACATTGTCAAAAGAAAGCAATGCTGGTGCTTGAAGAGGAGCTAACTGGCACAGTACGTAATACTTACGTGGGGGTATCCGTGATGAGAAAAGAGCCCTAGAGACCTTTGTGTAAACCACCTGGAATTCCACAAAATGTTGGCAAAGCCACTTCTCATAAGTGTCCTGTCCTTCTGTGGATTTATGATATGGGGGAGAAGGGGTGAATGTGAGCATGGGATGTGGGAGACAGCAGCAGGTGAACAACCTGTGACTGAGCCCGGATCAACATAGCCAAATCAGCTGTTACAACATGGTCATATACCACTGCTGTTGCAAAAATGACCAGAGTAAAGCTTTCATGGAAGGGTCGAGCGGCACAAAAACAAAAGAATTCAAAGCATGAGAAAATTCAACCCTCAATGTCACCATTTGTATTCTTAGTAGGAACAAAAGGAAGCATACAGTTGTAGAAGAGAAGCTATTCATTGGGTCACAAAATGACACCAACAAGAATGCAATGCAAGCAGTTTACATGTCTCTTAAGACATTTAACAATTGAGGGTGTAACCTCCCCCTTACTAATCGGCCTATCATGCTTGCGATATAAAATATGACCGTGGATCGCATGTATGTCTAATGGATTTTTACTAATTGGATAAGGGCTATCTTTCCTGAAGAAATAATACCGTTAAGTAGGAGGAGAGTGTACAACAGACCCTTCTGATGGAAAAGTCTACTAAAAATAAAAAGTAATTAAACCAAACAGCGTTATAATTTGGAAAAATGAAAGTTATTTTGTGCACTCACTCACGAACAACACTGGACAGAAAATGGGTACCACTGATCATGAATTCAAAAGTTACACTAATGAACAAAAAGGAAATAATTAACGGTCACCAGCCCACAGGGTAATTTACATCCAAAATCCTGTACAAGATGATGGGAAAGAAAAACATGTATTGTTAAACACTGACATGGCAACTGAAAATTGTCACTTTTTTTTTTTTACACTAATTTTAAGTGAGTATGTAATGATAAAGAAAACTGAGAAGTCACTCTTACATTATGTTTGTCATTAAATTTTGAAGAAAAAAAACAATCGAATATGATTTGAAAGTATGCAATTAAACTGTATGTTAGTATTGAACTTTGTTACATGAACAGTGACTCTCAGTGACCTCAACGTAACGTCATCAAAGAAGTTTAAAAAAAAAAAAGCAAGCACTTTTACTTTGCAGTTACTTATTTTGCAAACTGGATTTCAAATTATTGCCTGAACAACTGAGCCTTTTTTTACTGACTTGAACAGAAATAAATAATAGAATTCATACCAAACCAAACAGCCATGTGCTCCAAGCTATATGTAAAATAAATAAAACTTCTGCACTCTTAATTTGTGCATTTCTTTAGATTTGGATTTTTTTCCTGTGATTGATTCTCAAACTTGAAAAATGAAATTCCTTTACTTTACTCATATACTGAAGTGTCTGTTGTACAACAGCTAATTGAAAGTAGACTGAGGCTAAAATTCTTAAAAGTGAAATTATTCATCAATAAACTGGCTGTAACTATTCAATTTGTTTCTTATGACACTCGGTTACCATATAAGGAAAAAAAAGGAACAAGGAACTGCTTGGTAACAATATCTGAGGACAATGAGGACACAATCACCCTGAGTTTAACTGATTATTATTTAAATAAATTTTATCAATCAAATCACATTCAGTTGTGCTGCTGGGTTAGCCGTTAATACTTTCTATCAATGAGCAGTCTTACTTCAGTGCTGTGCATACGACTAATCTGTGTTGCTGGAACTGCTGCTGTTGTTGAAGACGGTAGCATCTTGTGGAGCACGGCTAATTACAGGAATGTGCAATCATAATTAATACAGCCTCTTCCCCCCATCCACTGTCCTTACTTCTGCTGCTAGACATCTGGCCGGCGTGCGTACATGATGCCGCCGAAATGGTACTCTCTACTGCGAGAGCATTAACACCACACTTTTGCACACTACAAGCGCTGGAACCCGTCTCCCTCTCTCCGTGCAACAACTCCTTACCCAAAAATTTTACAATGCATGAGCACTGCTATTATCATTGCTAGTTGGTGCAAATAACAGTTCTTTTGGCTTTTCCCCAGAGCTTATAAGTTTCACAGTAAGACACAGATAAATACAATGAAATGTCAACAGACTTCTACCTAAATTTACACATACAGTGAAGCAATGTCCTTACTTATTAAAAGAAAGCATTTAAACTACAAATATTTACATACAATTTTGCAAAAAAATTTTATATATCGATAGCAGGTGCCATACTTCCTGTATTTTTGGTGTTACAAGGGCTCAGAGGTTTCTACTCTCCTCTATAAAGACAATATTCCCCCAAAACTTACCAAGGTTAGAGCAAAGTCTACAAAGAAGCCATGGATTACTCGAGGAATAGGGGTATCTTGTAAAACAAAAAGAAAACTGTATCTGTCAATCCGAAACATTTCCAATGTTGATGCTATAGCACATTATAAGAAATACTGCAAAATATTAAAGACTGTAATACGGATGTCAAAGCAAATATATTACAAGGAAAAGATAGTCATATCAGATAACAAAATAAAGACAATATGGGATATAGTGAAGGAGGAGACCGGTAGAACCAGACATGGAGAGCAACAAATAGCATTAAGAGTAAATGATGCATTGGTGACAGATGTGTATAGTGTTGCAGAACTTTTTAACAAACATTTTATAACTGTTACTGAAAAGATGGGGTTGTCAGGTTCGGTAGATGCTGCTATGGATTACCTTAGACCAGACATTTCAAGTAACTTCCATAATATGAATTTGACCCTCACTACCCCAACAGAAATAACGTCCATCATAAAATCTTTAAAATCAAAAACATCTAGTGGGTATGATGAAATATCAACAAAGTTAATTAAAGAATGTGATTCTGAGCTAAGTAACATATTAAGCTATCTGTGTAACCAGTCGTTTATCAGTGGAATATTTCCCGAATGGCTGAAATATGCTGAAGTTAAGCCACTGTTTAAGAAGGGAGATAAAGAAATAGCATCAAATTTCCGTCCAATTTCACTGTTGCCAGCATTCTCAAAAATTTTCGAAAAAGTAATGTACAGTCGTCTTTATAACCATCTTATCTCAAATAACATACTGTCAAAGTCACAGTTTGGATTTCTAAAAGGTTCTGATATTGAGAAGGCTATCTACACTTACAGTGAAAATGTACTTAATTCATTAGACAAAAAATTGCAGGCAACTGGTATATTTTGTGATCTGTCAAAGGCATTTGACTGTGTAAATCACAATATCCTTTTAAGTAAACTAGAATATTATAGTGTAACAGGAAATGCTGCAAAATGGTTCAAATCTTATATCTCTGGCAGGAAACAAAGGGTGTTATTAGGAAAGAGACATGTATCAAGCTATCAGGCATCATCCAACTGGGAACTAATTACATGTGGGGTCCCACAAGGTTCCATTTTGGGGCCCTTACTTTTTCTTGTGTATATCAATGACCTTTCATCAGTAACATTACCAGATGCCAAGTTTGTTTTGTTTGCTGATGATACAAACATTGCAATAAATAGCAAATCAAGTGTAGTCTTAGAAAGATCAGCCAATAAAATATTTGTGGACATTAATCACTGGTTCCTAGCCAATTCTTTGTCACTAAACTTTGAAAAAACACACTACATGCAGTTCAGAACTTGTAAGGGGTGTCCCAAGAGTATATGTCTAACATATGATGACAAGAAGATAGAAGAAGTGGACGGTGTTAAATTCTTGGGATTACAGCTTGATAATAAATTCAACTGGGAGGAGCACACCACAGAACTGCTGAAGCGTCTTAACAAATCTCTGTTTGCAATGCGAATTTTGTCAGACATAGGGGATATAAAAATGAAAAAGCTGGCATACTATGCTTACTTTCATTCCATAATGTCATATGGGATTATTTTCTGGGGTAATTCATCAAGCCAAGCTAAAGTTTTCCGGGCACAAAAACGTGCAGTAAGAATTATATGTGGTGTGAACTCAAGAACATCCTGCAGAAGCCTGTTTAGGGAACTAGGGATACTAACTACAGCTTCCCAATATATTTATTCCTTAATGAAATTTGTCATTAAAAATATATCACTTTTTCAAACCAACAGCTCAATTCATGGAATCAATACTAGAAATAAGAATAATCTTCACAAGGATTTAAAGTCACTTAGTCTTGTACAAAAAGGTGTGCATTATTCAGGAACACACATTTTCAATAACTTGCCAGCAGCCATAAAAAGCTTAACAACCAATGAAATTCAGTTTAAGAGAAGCCTAAAGGATTTATTGGTGGCCAACTCCTTCTACTCCATTGATGAATTTCTTAGGAAAACCAACTGATTTGTATATAAGTACAACATAACTTCTGCACAATTTCAGTGCAGTAATGTGTTCACTGAAAATTTGTGTGTGTGTGTGTGTGTGTGTGTGTGCGTGCTTGTGTGTGTGTAAGTGTGTAAGTATAATCTAACTTCTGCACCATTTCAGTGCAGTAATGTGTTCATTGTAAATAAGTATTACAGTAGTTGTATTACATGTTTCTTACCTTATAAATAAATAAAAAACTTTTTTATTTTAAATTCAGTGCAATGGTATTTGTAAAATGACTCTTAGTGTTCATTAAAAAATGACGATCATTCCACTTGGGACCTGTGGAATGGTACATTAGCTTATTTGTTTTAGTTGTAAATATTTGTCATGTATTGTTGTTTTTCTGACATGTTCCACATCCTGGAGGACCTCCTCACTACGGATCAATTGGAATGAAAGTAAATCTAATCTAAATCTAATCTAATCTAGTCACATGTTGCTGGTGTAATGCTATGTGCACACGGTGGACCTGGTGATGGCAGCTGGTGATCGGGCTGCCCCTGGTGGCCACGTCAGATAGTTGCAAGTCACCATTTAAATGTCAGCATGCACCATGCTTGTCGCAGTGCCCCGACTTACATCCACTGCATGCAGTAAGTGTAGAACTGTCAGGTTACTACAGTCTACTGCTATAAACTTCAAGCATGCAACCACCTTAAACATGAAGCTGAAATATTGTGTATCACTGGGGATGTGGACCTTGGCTTACAACACAAAATCTACAACCTCAAGATGTGATGCATGCTGGTAGAAACTTTTGGCTCATCTCAGTTATTCTGTATGTGTCCGAATAATATATTATTGAGCAAGGTGGCACATTGTTTAGCACACTGGACTTGCATTCAGGAGGATGACACTTCAGACCTGCATCTGGGCATCTTGATTTAGGTTTCCTGTGATCTCCGTACATCGCTTCATGATCCCCTCTTCCCAAATCAACCAACCAAATAATATAGCACATTGTCTAGTTGACATTTATTTTCCTAGCTGCTTGTGAGAACTAAATGAACTATTATTTTTGTGTTATGGTAAACACCATTCTAAATTTTCTGAATTTGAGAAAGTTTTGGACCTCACATTTGGATGTTGTTTTCACATCTAATGAATGTAAAGGAAAAGTCCTTGAAGGCAATGGATGTTTTAAAGTGCCTCAAATATAGGCCTCTTAGAGACCAGTGTGCATCTGCTCCAGATCTATACAGCTTTTGTATGATCCCAGTTAAAATAATGAATACATTTTATGTAGATTAGCAATACCTTTGTGCCAAAAGACCATTGAAACTTCCACCAAGAGTGGTTTATGTTGGCCACAAGTGCCAGCAAGACCAATCCAATAGCGAGCCTCTTCTCAGAATGATTTTAGATTTACTGACATTGTTAATGGATATAAGACCAAGATTGTCATGAAATGCTCTGTGTAAACATTATGTTTCAGAAGTTGCCTATGGGTCATTCCATCACCATGATGACAAAATTAAATCAAAGCAATATACAGTTTTCGTACAGCATTACATGCCACCATGAGGGGAGTGGGGCATCTGAAATGTATTTTTGTTGGATCTCTGATATCCTGAGTGCTTTTGAAGCTATATGGCATATGTTCCCAGCAGATAAACACACCCAGAAAATTCACGACACCCTTCTCTGCCCACTAAGGCTGACAATTAAAGTAACAGGCTGCTGGGTAACACACCACAAAGGAATCCAAAGAAATGAAACAGCAGATTTATCAGCTAAGAAGGCGTGCACTGAAAATCATACAGTTCAATTTGCTGCTCCCTTTCTTGCAATCTCCTCGATGTTCAGGGACGTGTTTTCATTACGTTAGCGGAACGAGTGGTTCAAGCAGTTTTTTTGTAAACCATATATCAGTAACACATTTCTGAATATTGTTCTTAACTTGTGAACACATCCATATTTTAAGATGATTTTAGAGCACTGGCCCCTTTTCTCACTTTGTTTGTTGTGTGTGCTTGTGGATGTAGTTGAGTGAAAAATGGGGAAGAGTGGTGAAATGGTTAGTATGATTAGCTCTCTGGACTTGCCATTGAGGAGGAACAGAGTTCAAATCCATGTTCTGTCCTCCAGATTAAAGTTTTTTGTGGTTTCCCTAAATGAGTTAAACTGAATATGTTTGTTCCTTTAACCTCACCATCAATGTGACCTTAAACTCTGTAATTGGATAGATAAAAAATCTACTCACCAAGCAGCAGCAGAACACACACATTAGAGAAAGTTATAATTAGGTAAGCTTTCGGAGCCTGTGGCTCCTTCGTCAGGCAGAGGGGTTGAAGGGGAAGGAAGAGGGGTGAAGAAAAAGTACTGGAGAGGTCTAGGAAAAGGGGTAGATTTTGGGAAAGTCACTCGAACCACGGGTCGGGAGAATGACCAGACGGGTTGACAAGGAAAGAGTGATTGTTGGGGACTGCATCAGATGGGATTTGAAACCTGAGAGCTTAAAGGTGGAAGACAGGGTACTATTCAAGACAGAGTTAACTGCTTAAACATCATGCATGAGTTAATAAGAGTGAAAAGCTAAGTGCATTGTACATAACAGAGGTGAAAAATAGACAGGTAAGACTATGAAAGACATATAAAACTAAAACGGAGTGAAGAAAAGAGTAGTTACTGTGAAGAAATTAACATAAATTAAGGCCAGGTGGGTGGCAAGAACCAATGGCATGTTGTAGGGCTAGTTCCCACTTCCGGAGTTCCGAGAAACTGGTGTCTGGGTCAAGAATCCAGATGGCATGTGTGGTAAACAGGTACCAAGATCATGATCGTCATGTTGTAGAGCAGGCTCTGCAACAAGATATTGTGTGTTGCCAGTATATGCCCTCTGTCTATGCCCATACATCCTAATTGATAATTTGGTGGTAGCTATGGCTATGTAAAAGGCCGAACAGTATTTACGTAACAGCTGGTGTATGACATGTCATTTCACAGGTGGCTCTCCTTTGATAGCTTATGTTTTGCATGTTACAGAGCTGGTATAGATGGTGGTAGGAGGGTGCATAGGGCAAATCTTGCAGCGGGGACGGTCACAGGGTCACATGGGTAGGAGCCATAGGGTAGGGGGGTGGGTGCAGCAGGAGCATAGGGTCTGAAAAGAATATTGCAGAGATTGGGAGGGTGATGAAAAGCTATTCTAGGTGTGGTGGCTAAAGTCTCAGACAGAATGGATCTCATTTCAGAGCATGCTTTTAGGAAGTCATGGCCTTGTCAAAGTAGCTGATTAATACATTCCACACCAGGATAATACTGAGTGACCAGTGCTGTGCCCCGAAGCCTTTTTTTTTTTTTTTTTTTTGAGGGATCAGCATTACCAGGATTGGATGTGACGGCTCAGAAAATCTGCTTTTGAACTAGGCTGGCTCGTTGGAGTGATCAGCATTGCCAGGATTGGATGTGATGGCCCATAAAATATGCTTTTGAACTAGGCTGGCTCGTGGGGCGAACAAATACATTTGCCTCAAATGCCAAGGTTGTATGGGAGGGAATGTTCGACGTGGAAAGGATGGCAACTGTCAAAATGTAAGTACTGTTGTTTGTTAGTACGTTTAAGGTAGACAGAAGTGTGTAGCTCTCCTTCAGTGAGGATGAGATCATCATCAAGGAAAGTGTCACAGGATTCGGAATAGGACCATGTGAAATTTAATTGTGGGAAGGTAGTCAGAGATTCCAGGAATTTCAACAGGTCAGCCTCACCATGAGTCCATATGGTAAAGGTGTCATCAGTGTATCTAAACCTTACCAGGGGCTGAAGCCTTGTGGATCCTAGGAAAGCCCCCTCCAAGCAACTCATGAAAAGGTTGGCATAGGAATGAGCCATCCTGGTTCCCATGCCCATACCCCTGATGTGTTTGTATGTCTGCTCCTCAAAGGTGAAGTAGTTGTTGGTAAGTATAAAGTTGGTTGAGGTGAATAGGAAGGATGTAATAGGTTTGGAATCAGGTGGTCACTGAGGAAATGCTCAGCAGCAGACAGACCATGTAAGTGGGGGATGTTGGTATAGAGGGATAGAGGGAGGTCGCATCAATGGTGACAAGCAAGGTGTGTAGTGGTAGTGGGACAAGAAAGGATTTCAGATGATCTAGGAAATGGTTGATATCTTTGATATTAGAGGGAAGTCTTTGTACAATGGGTTGCAGGTGCTGATCAGCTAAGGCAGATATACATTTGGTAGGTGCTTTGAAGCCAGCAACTATAGGACAGCCAAGATGATTGGGTCTGTGGATCTGAAAAAGCAGGTAAAGGTTGGATGTGCGTGGTTTGGGCGGGGCAAGAAGTTCTGTGGATTGAGGTGCGAGTCCGTGCAAGCGGCCTGAGGTTTTCAACAGGGACTGCAGGTCAGTTTGAATCACAGGGATGGTATCTTGATGGCAGATGCTGTATGTAGTGATGTCAGACAATTGGCGTAGACCTTAACTAACATACTCCCTTTGTTCAAGTACCACAGTGGTAGATCCTTTATCTGCTGGGAGGATAATGATAGAGTCATCAACTTTCAGGGAATGTAGAGCCAGGAGTTCTGCAGAGGACAGGGTAGGGTCATGTTGTAGGGACCTGAGGGAGGGCTGTGAAGCAATGCTGGATGTGAGGAATTCTTGGAAGACTTGTGAGGGATGTTTTTGAGGTAGTGGTGGTGGATCAGGGTGGGATCGTGCTTGGGACTGTGCAAGGCAGGGTACAGTGTGCTGTTGGATAGGTTTTGGGATTTGGTTGCAAAGTGATATTTCCAGTTGACAATTTGTGTGAAGGAAAGTAGGTCCTTTACCAAAGCAGCATTATCAAATGCAGGTGCAGGGCTGAAACTGGGACTATTAGATAATACATATAATTCAGGAGGGGAAAGTGCTTTAGTTGAGAGATTGAGGACACTGTACTTTTGTGGCTAGTTCTTTTGACTGTGGGTTATTCTTGGTCTGGGAGGCAGTGGTGAAGGCAGTGGGATGTTAAGGAGGTTGGCCAAGCTCAGTTTGTAGGAAAGGATTGGTGTTGGTGGGGCTGTTTAGGTAGATGCAGAGGGACAGGAAGGGAAACACCACTGTTCAGGTTGTTTAGGAGAAGGTGGGATATTTTTTTGAGGTGAAGTCTGGCATGTTGTTGCAATTTGAAGTTGGCATGGCAGATAGGAAACATGAGGGGGCAGATAGCTCCAGGATTTTGTAGAGGGAGAGAAGTCTGGTGGAGTGGAAATTGGCTTATGAGGCATAAAGGTCACAGATTAGCCAGGTAAGAGCAAGAGATTGCTGTGTTTGAAACTGTACTAAGTGGGCATTGTTATACTCTGATATCCACTTTCTGCATGTAATGCATGCCTGACTCATTAAGGGGTAATGGGCAGGGGTGTATCCTATAATTCTCCAGCTGACAGTGGAGGTTGGAAAATCTACTTCCAAGATTGTCCTAGAATCATCTGAGCCTCTGGTTTAAGCCTCTCATTTGGCTCTGACCCAGAGGACTGTGTTTGTTACTGGGAATAATGACACAGAGGACTGTGGTTGTTACTGGGAATGATGCTGCAAAATGCTATCTCTGCTTCCACCCTGCAATCTTGAAAACTCCAAGATCCATGTCCCTGCACAACAGAACAGTAAACATTGTGAGCACTATCTCTGAACTAGAGTTTATAACTGCAATAAATGACATCATATCAAGGAAAGTGTCCGGACATGATGGAATACTACTGGAGTTTCTAAAGAACATAGGTCCAAGAGCTTGCACATGGCTCTGAAAATTTTTCTCCGCCATACTTGAGACTGGAAACATCCCAAACAAATGGAAGAAGTCGATGATAATAGCTATCTTGAAGCCTGGAAAGAATGAGAGAGATTCCAAGAGCTACAGACCTATCTCTCTGCTGTGTTTAATGTACAAACTTCTCGCGAAAATTCTCCTAAAGAGAGTGACCCACCTAATAGCTGCAGCAATACCCGTGGAGCAAGGTGGTTTCAGGTCGAAGAGGAGCTCTGCCATCAAGTCCTGGCACTAACCACGCATATTGAACGTGGTTTTCAGAACAAGAAAAAGATCAGTGTAGTATTTATAGATCTCTCAGCTGCTTACGACACAGTATGGCTTAAAGGATTACTGTATAAGCATGCTACAGTAATCAGATGTAAGAAGTCATTAAAGCTCTTATATAATATGCTATCCACAAGTAAGTACAGAGTACATCTTCATGGAAAAAGCAAGCAAATCCCAAATCCTCAGTAATGGACTGCCACAAGACTCTGTCCTAGCTCCTTTACTGTTTAATTTCTACATCTCTGATGTGCCGGAACTCAAATCACGGAAGTTTGCGTATGCTGATGATCTGGCTATTGCTTTGCATGGCGAGTCATTCAAACAATTGGCATCAGGCCTAAATTCTGACTTGGTGCAGCTTTATAACTACTACATCACCTGGCATCTGAACTTTTATGCATCAAAAACAGTAAGCACAGTGATGCCCTTGAATAACAAACAAGCAGACAGGAAGCTGTGCTTGAATATAGTAGGCCAGAATATAAGACATGAAAGAGCACCAAAATACCTGGGTGTTAAACTGGACCACAACCTAACATTCAAAGAACACCTGCAGGATGTCAGCCAAAACCTCAGAGGCAGAGTCAGTATCATCCAGAAACTTGCAGGCTCTACCTGGGGAAGTAATACTACGGCTCTTCGTACTTCCTCCTTGGCTCTAGTCTACAGCGTTGCAGAACACTGTGCACCTGTATGGGCCAACAGTTCGCACATCAATAAAGTAGATGTTCGCCTAAATGACACCTTGCAAACAATAACTGGGACAGTAAGACCAACCCCAACACCATGGCTCTCTATGCTGGCAAACACTGAACCTCCCTCACTCTGCAGACAACATGCAATCAGAAGAGAAATGCAAAAAATTACTGCTGACACCACACTGCCAATACACGCTGATGCGCATGGCCCGACACAATTAAAGCCAAGAAATCCCTTCTGGAACCACTCCTTGAACAACCAGGACACCATAGCAGAATGAAAACACCTATGGCAACAAGCAAGTGTTAACAATGGACACCTCATTAAGAACACAGCTGATCATGTTCCTGGCCTCAACATCCCTCAAAGAACCTGGGTGGCACTAAGCAGAATGAGAACTGGTGTTGGACGGTGCAACGAGCTGATGGCCAAGTAGGGCTACAAGGACGATTGCTTATTGTGACTGCGGCAAAATACGGTCGATCCAGCACATAATCAAGTGTGAAATTAATGGTTTTTGGGATGGTTCACTAGAGGATCTGCATAGACACTCAGACTGTACCATACTTGGCTTTATAATGTAAGTGTTTCTGTTTAATTGTTAATTTTTTTTACAGATTACAACATGTATGCATTATTGGTTTATAAGTACTGTAATATGTATAACTAAATTTATAATGAATAATGTTTTGCTACATTTGCGTGTTGATTAAGTTTCCCATGCTGAATATGTATAGTACTATAAGGCATCCAGCATATCGAACGCAAAATAAATAAATAACCCTGCAAGCGAGGCTAGTTGTCTTCATCAAAGAAGCCAGCTGGCTGTAGGAACCAAGGATGGCTTCTGTACCAGGCAACAGATGTTATTCGTGCCAAGATGAACCACATTTTGCAGGCAGGGTGCACCCCCATTGTGCTCGCTGTTGGCAGAGCTGCCTCCACATCGTGGACATGACCCTCCAGCAAGCAAACAGAATGGACACTGCCCTTCCTTCCTGACATGTCTGCTGTTTTTCTAAGGGTCTCCACTGCCTGCATAATGTTGGAGCTAATAGTTACAAACAGTCCCACCCTCTGTGCGTGTTCAGATCTTTCACGAAGGTCAGCCCCAGTCTCGACAGACATGGCAGCTCTTGCTGTCTCAGATGTATTGTTGGCAGTGGACTATACCTCAAACCCTTTTTTGTGGCATAAGGGAATAGCCATGCACCCGGTACCCATTTTTCCCCTTTTGAGCAGATATTTGTGATCCCGCCACTGTTCATTATTTATCATTAGGATAGTGTTGACAGCCAGGATAAGCCAATCAGAAATTGCTGCAAAATCAGTGATCCCATGCAATGCTATAGTCTTTACAATTGTCAAAGCATTCATCAGAAGTGCCCCAATACCAGTGCAGCAGCTTGAAGTTTGTCAACTGTGGTCAACACAGCTTCCAGCTGTTTATGGCCTACGTAGCTTCCAGCAGTTTACACACCGTGGCCAGTTCTACCTTTATCCATACACAACAGGTGCAGTCCCTGTCCATCTTTAATAAACATTTGATTATATCCCAAAGAATATGTGGAGTGGCCGAGCGGTTCTAAGCTCTTCAGTCGGGAACCATGCGAACGCTATGGTCGCAGGTTCGAATCCTGCCTCGAGCATGGATATGTGTGATGTCCTTAGGTTAGTTAGGTTTAAGTAGTTCTAAGTTCTAGGGGACTGATGACCCCAGCTGTTAAGTCCCATAGTGCTCAGAGCCATTTGAACCAAAGAATATGACATCAACCTAAGTAGACGCTGGACACAATTTACAGTCTGCTGCTGCTATACCACTTCTGGTTTTTACTTCACTCCAAAAGCAGCTCACACAATGCAAATGCTGTAAAATTTATGCAGTAACTTATTCTAAGTTAGTATACACTAGTCAACACAGTTAAATACACAATTCACATCTTCAAAAAAGCACATACGAACAAAAACTGTATTAAATCATCAGAGTAAACAGAAACTGCTACTGCTGGCATATTCTCTGGACACCTCTGCTATGGCTACATGAGTTACTGTATTCAAAAGTTGCTCAATCAATGCCCGTTTTCAAACATGTTTTAAATGTTTGAATTAAGATGGGTTTCAAGGTGCATGTGTTAGCTTAAGTGTTAAAGATAAAGATGCATCAATTAGTGACTGTGGTTAGAGACTTTAAATTTTCATTGCAGTGCGTAATATGACATTTCTTTCTGTAATGGCATTGTCGTCAACAGGATGTAGGCATTTTTCCGTAATACTGTCAAAATATAACTTAAAAGCAGGTGCTCATAATTCACCTCAGAGTTAACTTCATTTTATAAATTAATAAAATGTGTCACAGTACCACAGATGTTGTCATGTAGATATTTGCTTTTAGTATCAATGGAGAATATGTAAGAATTATTTACAATTTTCGACAAAAGTAGTAGATTTCTTTACCAGATAATGGTTGGAAATATTGAATCTTTTTTTACTTCCCTCATTTGTGCTTTTACAGACACTATCATGTCTCATTTGATATTTCTTTTGTTCAGGAATTGCATGCTACCTGTCAGGCTATGCAGCAGAGGCTTGTAGAACTGGTTGGAAAATTAGCCAATGATGAAATCACTGCAGAATTATTGCGTGTCAATGATGAATTGAATAATCTGTTTTTGAGGTAAGTGACATTTGCATTGTTGGCTATTGATGAATTTTAGAACATTTTTGGTAAGCGTCAGTGAATGTGGCATTATAAATACCTGATTTTTTTCTGTCAGTGTTCATAAAATGTAACTGATTCATGTGTCATGTGCTTTGACTGTCTTAATAAATTTGGTGTTTAAATAATAATTCCAAATAGTGAACAGGAAATAGAGATATTGTATTCGCATAACAGGGAACTTGCCGTCCAATGAAATCAGTGGAAAAAACCTTGCAAGGGGCTAAAATGAATGAAAGTTGACATCTAAGGGTAATTTTGAGTGAGGAAAATAAAAATTACACAAGTGAAGCAAAAATAGCTATCAAGGATCAGCTAAAACTTGAGTCAGTTCTTCCATTTCTCATCAGAATCAGCAGTCAGGACTGGATAAATACTTCACAAAGAATTTCAGAATATTGGATACAAATTCCTAGATCAGACCATGACAGTATTTGGCAGTTTTAACCAGCCAGCCGTAGTGATTTCTCAGGTTTTCTCGGCATGATTTATTTATGATGTGCCTTTGGTTTGTTCTTAATATTTTCTGTCAAACAGGAAATAACTTGATGTCAAAATTTGTGTAAAAGGTTCTGTGAAACAATTGTCAAACTTTTCTGCTATTAACTCCAAGGAATCAGAAAGTGGAAGTCTTGTAAAGAGGGAGAGAACATTGAAACTGAGCATAACATCTGCATCCTGAAGCCACAGTTGACTGAGACTGTATATAAAGTCATCAGACTTCCCGACATACTCACTGAAAATGCGTTTCAGATATTTTGGCAGTGTGTAGATTTTCCAATATTACTAACTATGGGTCTTAGAGGAATTCTTTCCTTGTTTACCGTTGGAAGGCCATATAATTGTGACATGGCAAGCCTGTCTCATAGAGAAGAGTTGTCATCTTCCTCACGACTTTATTTGTAGGATCGACATCTATCTGTCTGTATGCAACATTGTTCAAAACATAAAAAATTTTCTTGTTGTAGTCCACATGTGATGTGAGGACCATGGTGTTGCACTTGTCAGGTGGCAGAACTACAGTTTCCTTGTCCTCGTGCAGATTTCTCAAAGCTTCTCATTCTCTCTTGCGATGTTGGATCTTACAAGGAAGGAGTGGTCTCCAGCAGTGGGATTGACTTTCTGAAACAACCTGTATAGTGATGTAGGTCTAAGATCCCCGGTATCACACCCTATAGCCATTCATGCTGGTGGACAATCGTTTGCTAGTAATTGACAGAAACAAATTCAGAATTTTGTGTGATGCTTAATAGCTTTAAAAGAGGAGATTAATGTAGAGTGATTGTGTGATGCAATGTCTACTGTAAAGCCTCCATGTGCTGAAGGTCGTGGGTTCGAATAGCATCAAGTGCCTTAAAATAAATCTTTACCAGAATTACTTTGATCTTTATTTTTATTCAATTAATTGGTTTAAATGTAATTTTTTATTTCTTTTCCTTTGTCAAATTTTAAACATTGTATGAATTATTTCATTTGTTCTCATTTTCAGCTTGGAATTTTTCTGAATATGAATTTCATTATATTTATCTATTACAATATTTAAATATTTGAAAATGCTGCTCCATCAGTTAATAAACAAAAGATAAAATAATCTATTTATATTGACTGTGCAATAGTGTTGAAAACTATTTTTTTATTTTTTGGAATGGTAATCATTGTACAAACATTTAAAACGTAATCCAAATTCCTTAATATGCTATGGACATAAAACAAGAAGTGAAGAGTTAAGCACAAGAAGGGATTATAAGTAAAATAAAATTCAAGAAAAATGAGGAACAGAAATAATGACTGCAGTAACATGAACAAAAAAATAGGATGATAAAATGAAAGAAATTAAATCAAAATTAACTGAAATCATGGGAACAAAGATTTCAAATGATAAAAGAATAATAGGAAGAGAAGTGAGAGCAAATGAAGAAGCTGATATGATGATTAAAATAATATGAGAAAGGAACATAAATATAAAATTATATTTAAACCAGTTAATTGAATAAAATTAATGATCAAAGTAATTTTGATAAAAATTTAAAAATAAAAAAAGGAGTACATAATGAGATTGAAACCCATGACCTTGTCCATGTCAGGGCCTTACCCTATCCATTAAACCATGCAGCCAATCAATATGAGTGTACTAAATTAATGATATTGAGTGTCAAGCAAAATTTCAATTCCCCCTCCCAATCAATAACTCACAAATGAGGGCCTACCAGGGTGAATGGCTGCAGGGTGTGATAGCTGGGATATTAACCTACATCACAGTATATACGGATTCAAAAAGTCAGTCCAACATCTGGTGACCTCTCCTTGTAAGCATTGGTGTCTTGTCAAGTGCTGTATAGGTTTTGCTTCAACTCTCTTTGGTGCTTCTTGTGGGGAAGACGCTGTTACATGTTCTTCGGAGCATATGTGATCTGCTATTGGTAGCATTGTTAAGAGCTGGTGTGAAATTTACCCCATTAGCACGGATCTTCACTGTATCTTTGTCCAGATATTTGATTGTGAATGCATGTCCATAGACCTAGAAACCTAACAAAAATAGGGGTGGGAAGAAGCATTATGAGAAATTAGGGAGGAATCTTAGAAAATATGGTGGAAACAGGGCTAGAATTAAGTGTACGACAGTAACTAGGGGAGACTATGTCAAGGGGGATTGCAACATCTAGATGGTGTCGGTTGCCAAGTGGCCATTGCACCACTGGGTGTCCATTGTTGTCCTTGGACATAATTTAAGAGTTGCTCATAATTGTTAACAGCTGCATGTGGTCATGTCCACATCAAAAGCCATGTGATAGTTGATATATGACATGGCTGCTCTCACAGATGGCACTACGTCTGATGGAATTTTAGACTTTGGCTTATTAAAGAAAGGTAAAGTTCCAGATTGTGGTCCTAGATGGGCCAATCGGGCCCGACCGACCTCAGTGTTATCCTCTGCCAGTGGCATCATTGGATGCAGTATGGAGGGGTATGTGATTAGCACACAGCTCTCCCATTCTTTATTGGGTTTCTTGACCTTGGAACTGCTACTAATCAGTCGAGTAGCTTCTCATGTGGCCTCATGGGGCTGAGTGCACCCTGTACCAATACTCCCACTAAGAAAAAAATCCCTGGGAGTGCTAGGAATTGAACTCAGGTCCTCCACAAGGTAGTTAGCCGCACTGACAACTCAGCTTTGGAGGCAGACAGGCAGTAAAATAAAAAAAGAGTCTCTAGAACTTCCTTTTTATTTCCAGTGTTTGTAAAAAGTTATACTTGTCATCACTTGATAAATTTGAGGCACTGTTTCTTAATGTGAGCCCAGTACTCCAGCTTCATGAAATAGTTTTGAAATACTTTTGGTTAGACCTTTTACTGCTAGTATTTTATTCTGCATTGTCTTCATGCTAGTTCCTTAGAAGCAACGTGTCTTGTCTTACACATTTGCTTTTTTCCCAACCAACAAATCTTGTGAAGCTATGAGGCGGTGAGGGTATGCACAGGACAATGAGTCAGTGTCGCAAGGGGCTATGGAAGTGTATTCATTAGAAATTTTCACTCTGCAAAAGTGTGTCCACTGATTAGAAACTTCTTGACATATTAAAACCATGTGCCCAGTGTGTGCAGGACTGGGACTCAAACCTAGGACCTTTGCATTGTGCAGACAAGTGCTATACTGATTGAGCTATCCCAGCATGTCTCACAACTCACCATCACAACTTAACTTCCACCAGTACATCTCTCCCACCTTCCAAACATTATAGAAGTTGTTCTGCATGATTTCTACATCTACATAATTACTCTGCAATTCACATTTAAGTGCTTGGCAGAGGGTTCATCGAACCACAATCATACTATCTCTCTACCATTCCACTCCCGAACAGTGCGCGGGAAAAATGAACACCTAAACCTTTCTGTTCGAGCTCTGATTTCTCTTATTTTATTTTGATGATCATTCCTACCTATGTAGGTTGGGCTCAACAAAATATTTTCGCATTCGGAAGAGAAAGTTGGTGACTGAAATTTCGTAAATAGATCTCGGCGTGCCGAAAAACGTCTTTGCTTTAATGACTTCCATCCCAACTCTCATATCATATGTGCCACGCTCTCTTCCCTATTACATGATAATACAAAACGAGCTGCCCTTTTTTGCACACTTGTGGGACTAGCACTCCTGAAAGGAAGGGTTTTGCAGAGAATGGTCTTAGACTTTCTTCCACAAGTGCTAGTTTCACAAGGTGTGCAGGAGAACTTCTGTGAAGTTTGGAAGTTAGCAGATAGGTACTGGTGAAAATAAAGCTGTAAGAGTAGGCTGTGAGTCATGCTTAGGCAGCTCAGTCAGTAGAGCAATTGCCCTCAAAAGGCAAGGGCTCCAGGTTTAAGTCCCGATCAGGCACATAGTTTTAATAGACCAAGAAGTTTCAGGTGTGTTCTGTGCAGCATAAAACAGTATGAAGTGAGAGCTGAAAGAGGTGGGATATAGTTGTGTAAGCTAACAGCAAAGGAAAGAAAAGAACAGGAAGATACATGGTTGTGGAGATATAAGGAAGAGCCAGGTAGAGAAGTATTTAAGAAATAAAATAAAAGAACAATTACATTTATGAACAGGAAGGACAACAGGAAACATAATTATATAAATGTAAAGTTTATTAATGAATGAATTATATAAATGTAAAGTTTATAAATGAATGCTGATAAATGTTCAGCTTGCTAAGAGGGAGTTGGCGCAGAGTGGAAATTCATCCTGGGAAATAGTCCCCTCCCTTGGCAAGAACAATTTGAACTGCTCATTGAGGGATTAGGGATTAATTTTGTAAGCTGTAGATGATACAGTTTTGAGGAAGCTAGGAGGAGAGGAGAAAATTTAAACACAATGAATTTAAAAGAAGAAACCATACATTACTTATGTTTTCCCTTAGGTCTCTGACACTAAAGTTAAGTCAGAGTGTGGCTTGGGGTTCCTATCATATTTCCCCTCAGGAAATGTAGTGGAAATGAAAACTATTAAATTACAAGGAGACAGAATGGCCAACAATTATTTAGCTTCAGAATACGAAATTCTTAACACTGCCTGCAGGAAAACTTCAAAGTAAAAAGCATTATTGTTAGCTTTCATGACTTGTATGTCCCTTCCACAGACAGAAGGGGGAGAAAACTAGAAAGAAAAGATCACTCAGGCCGTAGACTGTTTTCCCTATTCAAAAAAATAAATTCAGTAAAATAAATTATTCACTGGCATCAGATTGTGTCTGGAATAAGTTTGATAGTTTATTTTAAGCCTTTATGTAAACAATATCAGATACAGGACATATTAGACACACATGAATATTAGACAGGTATGTACAAGTATACAACATCCAGTAAAGATATCTGAACTTCAGATGCCCTTGTAAAAGAAGATAGGTATGTGAAATAGTAAGAATGTGAGAAAAAGGGGGAAAAAAATATTACTATCGTGAGCTGATACATTTTCAATTCAGTATGAAATTTTTTAGCCGTAAGTGATTCCATGAATTCTATTTCCATGACCGAGCGAGGTGGTCAGCATACTGGACCCGCATTCAGGAGGATGACTTTTCAAATACACATCCAGCCATCCTGGTTTAGATTTTCTGTGATTTCCCTAACTTGCTGCAGGCAGATGCTGGGATGATTCCTTTGAAAGTGCACGGCCAACTTCCTTCCCCGTCCTTCCCTAATTCAATGGGACCAGTGATGTCATTTTTTGGTTCCCTCCCACAAATCAATCAACCAACCAACCAACCAACCAACCAACCAACCATCTATTTCCATGGTAAGAGACATTTAGTATAAATATGATAAAGCAGACTCAGTTACTGTTATATGTGAAGAAAGAACTTTCTTCAGATTCTTACTGATATATTTGCGTCACGTAACATGGACTGTTACTGCATAAAAAAGTGAATTGTTGAAGAGTAAAATAAAGATTGACACTACAGATGATGATGCAGTGTTTCTGTTTTATAAACAAATATTGTATCATTGAGTAGTGCTCCATCATTTTTACAAGCCACTCTATCTACTGTACTGAAATAATTTCATTTACTTAAGACAAGCACAGGAGACCTTTAACTGAGTATAATTATTCATTGAAACATTCAGAGTGTGCATAGCTGAATTCTAAGATCTTTAAAAAATTGTCAGAATAATGTTTTCCTCATTTAAGGTAGAGGTACGTAGATGTAGGTAATTTGTTTGGAGCGAAAGATGAACAATGAATTAGCTGTTGCAACCATGTGTATTGTATACTTTGCACTTGTACATTCTGTGCTCATTCGTTGCATTCCATTTTGGGGTACCTCATACAGAGAGCAAATTATTATATGGAAGATAATGAGACAAGTGCCTCTTTCCTTTGCCACTAAATACCTATTTCTGGAGTTCAGTATGCTGCCATTGCATTGTATTTATGTTCGCCAAACAGTATAATTTATTCATGAAAATTTGCCAATTTTTGAAAAATAGAGAGAACCGTCATCGTCAGGCCCCTCATTCCATTGATATATTTTTAATTAGTAAGAGCTATCTAAATGTCACAGCAGTGTAAGGCAACATTTGCATTCTATACAACAAGCTGCCTGACAGCTTAAAGTCAAACAGAGAAAAATTAGAGCAAAAACAAAAATAAGTAATTATCTTAAGTAACTGTTCACCTAGTGTTGGACAATAAATCTCGTGTAGTCAGATACTGTTAGGGCACCAACAAATCTCTTTTTTTACCTTCGTTCGAAGAAAAAATCCATCTAAAATTGAAATCACGCACGTCTCATTTTTTTTTTTTTTTTATTTCTTTATTTTATTTTTTGTCCAGATACAAAAGATTTGAAAATAACCGTGAGGCCAGCAATCCAGCAGCAGCTGCAGCTGCAGCTGCTGCTGCCGCCACTGCCACTGCAGCAGCTGCAAAGGCTTCTGAGGCAGGAGACTCACTGATAGACCTGAGTGAAGATGCAGCACCAACAAGCCTCAACACGAAACTTGCTGGTTTGAGTAAGTACCAGATGTTATGAATTTTATATCTGAAAATGTGCACGTTCATTATATTATTGTTGCAAACGTTTTGCCATCATACTAAACTGTATTAACAATTGCAGGTTTGGGCAGTGGAAATGCTACTTCTCAGTTGAGTATGATCAATACTGTGCCAGCTCAGTCAGGAACACAGAAAGATATGAAAGAAAAGGAGGACAAGGACTTTGATATGTTTGCCCAATCAAGAAATGTTACTTATGAATCGTCAAAAAAAGGGCAAGTTCTCCTTCAATACCGCAGTACCTTTTGCTGTCATTATGATCTATTTCAGAAGTGGAATTGAATTTACAGCTACCGTTACATAGTTTTCACATCAACATATAACCCCTTTTCAGGGGTTATATGTTTTTGTATAAAAATCATTTCAGAATTGTATTTTTTTTTCATAGCTTTTCTTTAGTTTCATGAAAAATCTATGAAATTTGGTATCTCTAACAGCCAAGAAGAGTGTTAATCATCACCACAGAGACTTTACGTGGTTTTACCTACCATATTCATGGCAATGTTCTAGCAAGTAATTACTGTAATTATATAATGACCACAATTAGTAAAAAGGCCTGCAAAGAAATTATTAAAATAAGAAAGGTAACCTTTATTTGTATTTCACATACTATTTTACAGTACTGTATTTGAGAAAAATAAGGAACAGGTATCATCTCATCAACAGGATACAGGGCTCTTTCTTGGTTGTCTGATTTTGTGTCGGCTCTCTCTAGTTAACTGTGGCCTAGTTAAGTGGTACATTCTTTCACATAAACTGGTGAAAAATTTATGTAGTGGCTTGGTAAGCATTTGATGCTCCAGAACTTCTAGATTTGACACTTCTGTCACAATCGTGATCAATCTTAACTGCTCCATCTAGCCACAAAGACTGCAACTCGCTTTCTTTCTGACAGATCAACGTTGAAACTTCATAATCCCTTAAATAAACATATGGAGAGCTTGCTTGGGTTCAGTTAAGTACCATACTGTCTTGGTGGACATTGCAATTCATTATTCTACTGACTGCTACATTAAATTATTTCCTTTCTTGAGTTTGTACAACACTGACCACTCACGTAAAAGTAAATTGGATAAATGGTCTGCCTTACATAGAATTAATTTCTAAAATTTCAGATATGGTAAAGACTGGACACACTCTGTTACTTTCATTCCACGAGATAAAATGGGAGGAAACCAAAGAACATGTGCCTTTACAAGTGTTTGCACAGTTGTTATTTTACACACCCTTCTAAGTATCAGATACCTTTTTCATTTTGACAGTAAGTGCATTCACATTTATGGTACATCGTTTATTTAAATTGTGTGGCATACCTTCACATGTATACTGTTGGTCAAGTCTCTTTGCTTGCAGTGCTAGTGGCCTGTGTTGATCAGATTCTCAATTCACATTCACTTAGTTCCTATTATTACTACTGTATAACACTCTTATCAGTACCGAAGTTTCACAGCCATTTTTCCACTGCAGTCATTTTTGTATGGTTAAGACAGAACAAGCAGGTATTAGAACATGTTTGTAGATATGCGTATTACATCTACATTCAACTGAAAACTCGTTACAAATCTGTATTGCCTTCATGATAATATTTGAGACTTTTGTAAGCAGCTGAGACATTTTGTAAGCAGCAAACACAGTCAAAAAGCAAGAAGCAAAACCCATATGGAACAGATTTATTTTTATACGCTATCAGGTCAGCTCAAAGCAAACCTTTCCACCAGCCTCTTCCCATTGCTATTTTTTCCCCTCTCTTCTTTCAATTTATTTTTGTGCTCAACCTTGCCACTATTAGGCCAACTGCTTTCCATATCTTATTTTTATCCACTTCCTTCCTTCCTTTCTTCTTCTTCTTCTTCTTCTTCTACAAGTTGAAGTCATTGACTACCACTCATGTATCTCCAAATCCAGATTTTGGAATATCTTTTTCTTCCTGACAGCACATGTGCATATATCTATTTCTGTCCTCCTTTGTCTCTATCCTGTTGAAAGAATTGTAGAAAATTCCAAAAGTGTCAGATTTAGCTATGTTTTCAGATTTGTGTGCCTACCCAATAAGTTACAGTTGTTCCTATTTTGTTATTCAGTAGTAAGAACTGCTCTTCTGTCATAAATATAAAACTTCAGTTTATTTTCTCACATTCACAGGAAAGTGGAAAATGGGCTCTCTTTGCAGCTTTTAAATGCTACTACTAGGGTATTAGTTACTCACTTTGTTAATGTTAGAGCATTAATTTTGTTTTGTGTCCATAGATCTATGATGATAAATGCTTCTAAGTACCCTCAGCATCAGTAATGACTGCTTACACATTTTCAAGCATTAAATGCCCCATTTGATTATTGGGTGCATTCCTTATTGACAATTTTGAGTACTGTATATGGTAAATCATATCTCAGACTTCACACTCAGCAGGATATCAGAAGCAACGTTTATTGTCACAGGTTACTATAGTCACTGTAGAAGTAGGTCACATATCCAACCATCATCATGAATAGTTATGTTCAAGAATGGATTAATTGGTTAATACTTCACTTCGTCATCTGTCAGGTTAATGTTGACTGATACTGTATCTAAATGGCATGAGCTATTTCTCTTCTGATAATACAAGTCTTTCTCACATATTTATGTATTAGGTGAACATATTTTATACGCAACACACAAATATTTTGAGAGTTGTTATGGATTTTATTTCCATTTTCTGTTGATGAATTTTGTAATCAAGGACATTGTCAACAAATGTAAAAGGTGACACACCTGATTATCAGCATCAGTGACAGCATATTGCCCATTCCATATTTGAGGTATGTAAAAGTGGATCAATAAGTAAGGCCGTGTTTATTTTTCTCCAAAATCATTTCATTTACAAACACACAAGAAAATTGCTTTTATATATAATCATCTGCCATGTTGAAATGTTATTTAATTGATTGTAAAGCTTCTCTGTTTAGCTATAGAAAAATGTTTTTCATTATATTTCAAACTGAGTTTTCCCCTTATTTTCAGTCTTCATAATGTTTGTGATATCCACTCATTATATCCTGACATCTGATTGATAACTGCGTTTCATACTGGACATAACAGATGATGGCTATTTCGATCAGATAATTGATTATTCCTCCTATTATTAACTCTGTCTCTGACAAACACTCTGTTGATGAGGCAAAAAAAGTGAACATTTATTCTGTGCGAAATAAAGAAATTTTGTAGAGGATTGTGGGTCATTCTGCACAACATCCAGCTGTGTAGAGATGTGTGCAACAAAGTAATGTTTTGATGTACAACTGCCAAATTTATAGTACATACAAAAGCCATAACTGAGCTATTATTGAGTAAAGCTCACTGCACTCTATTTTCTTATATCTGTAAGAAATTTTAAAGGTTGGTTATATTGTAGCGTCAGTAAATTAGTAAGAATTCTTCAGAAGAAAAAGCGTTCTTCAGAAGGTAATAGTGTTAATGTTATCGGCAAAATTATTAATGCACATACTGTAAGTTTTCAGTTTGCCCTAATATTCTGCAAGTGATATAAAGTTTGATTAGTGTATGATTTTTTTGGTTTCAGAAGCAGTAGCTATCAGGATAATCTGGAGCCTGACCAGTTAAATGGAGCCCTTGGAGCAGTAGCACAGACTCGCTCTCAGCCAGTCGTGAGTATTTCCTGAGATTTGAGCAGCCTCGATTTCTGTTTATTTTTATTTTTTCTCCTTTTTAAAGACTTTAGAATGAAACTTAAGCATGGGTTGTTTGATTAATCACACAGAAACCACAAGCTGAGTTAATAAAAAAGATAAATAATCAGCATAAATTAATGGCGAGGAAATTTTGAAATTATTGTTACATTCAGTTTCTGTAAGACTTGACTGTTGATAATGTACTAAAATTTAACACCTGAACATATTCCTCACATAAAGTTTTCCGAAAGATTCGTTGACCAAAGTATCTTGGATTGCTAACCAGCAAGGGTGTTATTTATAACTTTAAAGAAGTTCCAGCCAGAAGCTTGGTTCATCATCTAAGTATCAAAATAATTCCTCGAATACTCTGTAGTCTCTTCTTTCAGATAAGACACTTAATGTGCACTTCATTGAAGCCAGAGGTAGGAAGATATTATTTTTGCCTTCAAAATATAATACTTTGAAAATTGAGAACTGACAAGTGCTGATGGATGGCATGTGAAGATATTAGCAAAACACTATTAAAATGTGGTGATTTGCAATTGTGCTTTGAGAATCAATCAGTATAGATAATTTAAAGTCAGGGAAAAAAGGCCTATCACTCAAGCTGAACTCAGAATTCTGGATTGTGTAAAAGTTAATCTCAGATTATTTCAATACAAATTACAGTCAGTTTCAACTAGCAAAATTTTGCAAATCAAGTCTGTTTCCATTGCTGTCGGCAGTTCATATCCTAGTGATACTAGACAAGAAATTGTTGATGATGAATGTAAATGAGTTCCCATAACACATGTACCTGCTTAGGTGTATTCACTTAAGCAGTGAGGAAAACAAAATTGTAAATGAACCTCCTGAAAGCATGTCAGCAAACATTCAATTTTGATTCCTAAAATAATTGTTCAAATTAGCATCATCTGTAATCTCTTAGCGGTATCCTACCTCTTGGTAGAATTATGTCAACTATACACTGATCACTGTGCACTGATGGATTTTTTTTAACTTTGTCTGTCGTTCTAAAACCTAACATTTTATAAAACAACAAAAATTGAAACGACGGACAGGCACAAGGATCAAAATGGTAATAGATAACAATTAAATTGGTAATTATATGCACAAGCTTTTGGAATCAATAGTTCATTTTTCAGGTTTCATACAGAAAACAGGTAAGTAGAATGCACAGGTAATTAGCAAAAGGAAAGCTGAATTGCTGAAAACTCAGGAGGAGACATGAAACATTTCATGCAGGAGAGAGAAATTGTGAAGTGCTGGCAAATAGATTTATTGTGCCACTAGAATAGAATGAGCTTCAGTGAGTATGTCTGTTAGAGAAGATTCATTGATGGTGATGAGAAGCATACTGCTGCAGAAAAAGAAATAGACTTAAGTGAATTGCAAAATTTTCCTGGCAATTTGTATGTTTAACCAAATTTCAGGCTTGTGGTTGGTCATCTGTCTTCATTGGCTCACCTGAAGATGATTGGCAGGTGCCCAGTTGAAATATCATAGAATGAATTAAATGGCGGGCCGGCTGCAAGCCTGAAATTTGTTTGAACAAGACATAGACTGTTGCAGAAAATCAAATACAGGAAAAAGTCTACCTTTGGGAAACAGAATTAAAAGATAAAGTAAGAAAGGACAAAACAAAAAAATAACTGGAAAGGAAGAGCTAAACAATATCAATGGAGAAGGAAGCAGATAAATGTGCTCTTATTTAAAATACCAGGACACAATTTCTCCAGAGAGCAGAGACTGAAGAGATAATATAATTCATGTTTGTTTACAATTGTAGTCATGGCCATGCTTTTCCAGGTGACACAGATAATGTTTATTGCCAGTGTTGTATTTTTGTCTGTTTCCAATATTTCTTCATTTTTCATAAAGGATGTAGAGATGAGCATGTTGATGTAAAATGAGAATTTGAAAGTCAACAGAAACTTATAAAAGGTAGAGTGAGCAAGTGAACTCATTGAAAGTACAGATGGCGATACAACCAACAGCAACAAAATAATTATCATGACAATAATTTTAAAAAACAGGCACTGAATCCTTCCAGTTTCAGAGTCAAAAAATCCTCCTTGATATTTAAAAGGACAGTTGACCGACAGAAGAATAAGAATGAAGGCTGTGGTATGATGCAAACATAATTTATCAGGTAGAAGAATTGTTACAGAGTAACTTCAAGTATGTACCCTACCACAATTATTTATTCAAACCTCATCACCAGCATGGACAAAATTTAACAGATATCTTTAAGATCATTTATGATAAGTACCAACTTACATGTAACTTCTATAAGCAGTATTATGAGTAGAGAAAGTATGAAAAATGCAGTGACACTAGTGGGCAATGTACGCTTGAGATACACACTGGTCACACCTAGAACGTGGTCTTCAGCTTTGTAGAGAAATGTGAATGTCTTTCTGGAAGTGAATACTCTCTTGCAATACCAACATTTCAGAGCTTTGCAGATGGCAGATTGCTCTGTACCACATCCTGTGCACCAATATTCCAGATAAGCTTGGTTGTTTTATTTGTCTCTATTTTTATGAGCTTCAAACTACTGTGAGGTGTGAAGTAAAGGATATTTTTTATTCTACCAGATATTAAATTTATATATGTTGCCTTTGATGGGTGGCGTATAGGAAGCATGATTGCTTGTATGCATCTGTGTGAGCCATTATTAGTCTGTCATTTTTATGTTCCCTACAGAAGCAGGTGTTTCTTACCTCTTTCAATTTGTTTCTGCTACTGCTTAATGCAATTAGCTTTCATTAGAGCAATTAGTTCTCCTGAATTTTTGTTGCTTTTTGTTATTCGCTCACTTTTTCTTCAATTTTTTCCACACCACTCCTTTTTTTCAGCTTTTTCCCAACATGTACTCTTTTTTTTATATTTCGTTTATACTGCTATCTATTTTGGTTGCTTGCTTTGATTGTTTGCCTTTTGCCTGTTTTCCATTGTCAGCTACCTTTCTTTTTAATTTCTGCTCAAACCATTATTGCTTACCCATAATATTCTACTTGTTGATTGAAATTTCTGTAATAACCTTATACTATCTTCTTAACACTTTTGAGATGATATCTCTGACTCGGGCATTGACTATAGCTAGTGCCTGCACGAGACTGGGGTTGTGTCTCAAAAGTGTTAATGTTTTGGTAGATGGAATTTGTCTTATCTTTAGTAGAGAGCCAGTTGTATTTCGGATTCACCAAAATTATTTTCATTTTAAGTAAATGCAAATGCCCAGTATTTATTATTCTTTTTTCCATCTTACATATTGCAGTTACTGACATAGTAATCAAGATAAAAACTTTATATTTTTACACTGTTGATACTAGGCATATTCAACATAACAGGTTGCAAAATCTGGACAGTGTTAGCGGTATTCACATAAAAGTTACTATATCTTTTATTAACATATTTAGATAAATGAGCCGCCGCATGTATACTGCTACCTTAAACTTCTGCAATCGGTTGAATTAGTGATGTTTCAATAAATTGGTTCTAATGACAACAGCAAAGCCTACAATGGTGTTTCCGAAGAACGTGCATATTTTGGAAAAAAATCAGTACATATCATTTTAAATACTAGCATGTTACGTGTACACACTAAGGATGTGCTTTGTAATGATTCTGTGGGAAACTACAGTGTTTCTTTCGATGGTTGATCCTTCAATAAGGTGTTATTGGCAAAGCAAGACTAAACTGCTACCACTGACACAGTAACTCTTTGCAAAAAGTTTTTCCCTTTTCCCCTCTCCCATATGGAGGTTTATATAAGACATGTGGGCTGTATGTACTGTGTAAAATACCTCTGTTTCACATACTTTCAAGTTTCATGCTGTACAGCTGTATTGGTAATTTGTCACACAAAAACTTAGTGAGTTTAGCTACAAGTGTGGTAACTAAATCAGTGGTTGCTATTCTCCTCTTGTGAACAGATGTGAGGATACTAGTGTAGACAATATGAGATGCAGAAATTTTCCATAACCAGTTTTCAGTTGTTGTGTCAGTAGCCAGTCATTAATCTCCTAAGGCTCTGAGATTGACCTTGCATGTATATTTTTTAATTGCGACCTTCCAAGTCACTACTTCAAATTTTTGCATGGTTTCTTCCCCTACCTCCAGCTCTCTTGATCCATAGCAGTCTGTATTCAGTTGGTCATGATTTGAACGTCAGGTAGAGAGAGATGCACTATGCTCAGGTCATCTTTCTAGGTCACTCTTGAAATTTGGAAAAGCAGAGTATTCCTAAATAAGACATTTATGATGTCATATGCACTACCCAAAAACCACCCATCTGCCATTATTGATTTCTGGAGCAACCACTTCCATCCAACTTCCGTATGTATAAAGGGTGTGAGGGTGCAGTGCATTAAACTCATCAGGATGTCGTCACTCCAAGAATATATTTCAGTGGATAAGCATTCGTTCAGTTGTGAGTGCAGTCTGTTTTCCCGTACACCAGTGGGCAGTGGAACCAAGATGAAATGATTGGTGAGAGATAAGGGATGCATCAACAGACAGCAGTGTGCTACAGAGATTCCCATCCATGCACTGAAGACATGTCACACAGACCCGTTGCATCACCACAACAGAAAAATATTTCATCAGTAGTGTCTGCCTCCAGTACTGATGCAGACTCCTGCACAGAATGGAGAATCTCCCCTAGTGCTACAATCTCCAAAGAGTACAGGGTCTTCTTCACCAGGTTTATGAGACGTTGCCCCTGCATACTCAAGAATTACTGGTAGTCACTGGTCTAGAGATTTGGGAGTGCTTGTGGATCAAGCAACAAGTACAACTTACCCTTCAGGTGTAAGTAGATCAGTAGTTCTGTAAAAATGCTGCTGTTTTAAGCATGCATTACCCATTTTACCAACATATATGCCAGTTATTTAAACCTACTACATCTGCTTATCTAATCCACAACTCCATGTACATTGTGTGGCAAATAATTCATTGTCCTGTTCCATTTACATTTGGAGTGAAGGGAATATGAAATTTGAAATTACCTGGTTTTAGGCTTGTTATTTTCCTGATTATTTCATACATTTTGGTACTTTTGTACAGCGATTATCCAGTGTTTAAATGTTTCTCACCATTGTTTCTCTGTATTTTATTTCAATAGACATTTCACCATTTTTCCTTCCAGCTTTTATTCTTCTTTTTCATACTTCATAGTTTTTATACTATTTTATTTCCCACTTACTCTCTGAATACATTCCATGAGGTACTGCTATACATGCCATTGCACTATCTTCATTAATTTTTAACTCTTCTGGTTCAATCTACTCTTCTGCCTAGTTTTTCACACTCTCAGGAGCACCTATTTCCATCGTACACATGACTTCAGCTTAATGTATTGTGCTTCAACATTGTGTGTTTGCAGTACCTTCCTGCACCCACTTTGTGTTGCCATAGGACCATTATATTGGCTTCTGTTCTCAGTTATTTCCTGACATTATTTTTTTCTGTACTTGAGACATTGCTACAGTAATAACGTTTTTAGTTCCTGCAGCCCTACAATATTTCATGAGCTCATTTCTTACATATTTCTGTTAACTTGGCATCTGAAAATGCAAATTGTAAACAATAGCAATAATGTCTGCTGTTTACAGTGCTCATTTTGGAGAAGCTCTCAAATTTTCTTGTGTGTCCCACTCATTTCTATCTACACAAATAAAACAGTTGTTTGCGTCAGTTACTCATTTATTTTGTCACTACGTGTTTCGATGGTTCACACCGTCATCTGCAAGTGGAGAAGAGGTTATTTACATAGCTCGTTGGTGAAGAGTAAAGACATCTTATCACAGCAAGAAACCAAGAGCAGTGTAGGTTATGTTGCTCCATTTGGGGGAGGGGGGACAGTAGAGTCGTAAAAGATCTGTGTACTGATACCTGATGTATGTCATCTTCACGTTACATTATGTTTACACTGTACTGCTTTGCAAAGGTAGCTGTTCATCAATACCAGCTATTTAATTAAACAATTCTCCAACTGTAGATGATGGTGTGAACTAGCGATATGTGCAATGGCAAAATAAATAAGTAACTAATGCAGAAAACTGTTTTATTTGTATTTATCAATACTTGCAGCCCTGACAGTGTCTTCTTTCATGGATGAAATACTCATTCTTATTTGTGCTACCATAAATTATTCTGCATTTGCCTCCATCCCATTTACACAACGACATTGACTAACTCTTTTGTGAACGCATGTCCCACATCTATGCACACAGTTAGTCTTACCACACAAGAGACTATACACCTGGTTCATTGTAAAGTTCTCAAAGGTGCCACACCTAAAATTGTTATGTTGTCTGTTCCAAAGTTTCACATCCTTTACTTGAAGTGCCAATTGAAATTATAATTGTATCTCTAAAACATTGCCTCCTCATGATACATCTGCTTCACATACCCATAAATGCTTCTGCACAGCATGTTACATAGTGAGAGTTGTTGCTCTGGGCATGCATTCAGGATGACAGTGCACTGAATAGATTTAAATTTCCTGTGATTTCTGAAGACAAATGCCGGGATGATGATTTTTTTTTTTTTTTTTTTTTTTTTTTTTTTTTTTTTTTTTTTTTTTTTAGAAGAACACAGCTAATTTCATTTTCTATCTTTTGTCAGTTTGAGTATTTGTTGCAGTTGTGACATAATGTGGCTATATTGCAGATCAGTAGGAGTAATGCACAATTGCTGCGTTGGTCAGAAAATAAGAAGCCACCAGCTGATAAACCATTGATTTTATCAGATGCGTTTAGGATAGAATCCATCCTCAGATTATCCACAAACAGGAAATATATAGCAAGTAACACAAAATGTAACTATACAAAGAATATATAAGAGTATGAAACTACAAGTATCATCAAAATTAAACAGCTAAAACACACACTATGGGCATCTTGGTGATCAGATATATAAGGGCAGTATGTGAGAAACAAAGCTGTCATCGCAGACTAACTGACTAGCTACAATGCGATAACCAGGAAGGCTTCTTTTTTTGTGGCCAATACAGCAATTGTGCAGTACTCCTCTATTGATTTGAGATTTTGCTTGACCTATAGCAATCTCATTGTTAATCATATGTTAAACTCTAATATTTCTTTTGATCATTTTTTACAGCATGTTATTAAATTCTTTATTATTGAATGTTAGTAGTTATGGAGCACGGTTTGAGTTTGGTTTGATCTTGTTTTTGGGTGTGTTGTTGTTGGCTTAGGTTTCTGAGGAGTTTGCATTTCTCACTGCTACATCTGCCAGCTCTCTATATTTGCTTTTCCTCTTTCCTACTTATTTAGTATTGTTTCTGGTGTCAGTTTCTTTGACTTGAAATGTTCAGATGCCCTTAAGACTGAAAATCAAAATAACTCATGTTTCTTGTCCTTTTTTTCTGTTATCCCTTTACTTTTATGATTTTGAAAAACCTAAAATCCAGTTACTATCTTTTTATTCTGTCACCCCTGCCACAGTTTCTACTTTGGTAAATATGGCTTTCTTATTTATGTTAATACTACTCATAGTTATCAAACATAGGGAGCTAAATGGGCACTATTGATGGTAATCAACATTTATAGTAGATTTGTCTGTAAAGATTTTGGTTACTTCCATTTGAGTAGAAATTGTTAAAGTACTGTGGTAAATAATTGTGTGTGTATTTAACTACTGTAACAGTTTCATGGTGCACTTATAACTTTTTTAGCTTTTATATTTGTGCCTTCAGAGTTGGGTTGATTGTTGTTGCTTGAAAATTCTTTTTCTGTGCAAGGTATATTTGAAAATATCTATCTAGAAGTGTTATAATTTTATGTTTGTAATTGTCATTCTGTAAGGAATAGTTTTGTATTAAATAGGAAACAGATGCTCGATGTTTTGCAAAGATTTTAATGTTCTGTCAAGTACTGACGAAAAATTCAGGTAATGTTATAAAGCATGAAAGATTTTGTTTCTACAAAAACCTTCCTGAGATTTATGTGCAAATGATATTTGGCCTTATTTTTCTGACGAGCTTCCATGATCTAGTGTTTTATCTTTCAGTTTATTTTATATGGGTTTTATTGGTGACTAGCACTGTTATTACCAAGAAAATTTTATTTATTAAAATAATATGTATCCACTGCCAACTTAAATGCAAGTGCTTCATTGGTTCCAAGGATGTATGTTATGATTTAAGTTTTTGAAAAGTCATTGTATTCCATATTACTAGAATTTCATGAGCTTTTGGATTTAGGAAATATTACCGAGGTGAATATCACAAAGACATAAGAATACTTTAATTTGAAATCAGCTGAAACTCATTTTTTACATCCAGGCGAAAAATTAAGGAAATGCTGAGATTTGTACAATGTCTTGGCACTTGTCCTGCAAAGATTCAGGTTTCCATTTCAAACTGTGTATTAAGATCATTGTAATCTATGAAAATACATTCATTTTAAGCATAACTGAGTTTGATTTCAAACACATACCTGACTCATACGACAATAGTTGGTGGTGACTTTAATTTGCCCTCAATATGTTGGTGAAAATACATGTTCAATTCCGGAGGTACGCATAAAATATCATCCAAAATTGTGCTAAACGCATTCTCTGAATACTATTTCGAGCAGTTAGTTCATGAACCCACGCAAATAGCAAATGGTTGTGAAAACACACTTGATCTCTTAGCAACAAATAATCTTGAGTTAATAAAGAGCATCAAAACTGATACAGGGATTAGTGAACACAGGGCTGTCATAGCAAGATTGAATATTGTAACCCCCAAATCCTCGAAAAATAAGTGAAAAATATACCTATTCAAAAAAGCAGATAAAAATTCACTTGACGCCTTCATGAGAGAGAATCTCCATTCATTCCAAATTAATAATATATGTGTAGACCAGATGTGACTTAAATTCAAAGAAATAGTATTGGCAGTCTGTCAGCTTGCTGGCTCTGCATTTGATTCTTGTTGCTGCCGCTTTTTTAAATTCTTCACGATGTTAAACTATTAATTATAACATTTAAATATATTTAAACACTGTGTCTATGGGTACTGTAGGAATAGATGTTGGTCAAGCAATTGCAGAACAGGTTATTGAAAATATGAATGATAATTTCATAGTGAATGATGATGATTTGATATTGTACACCAAACCTGATTAACAAACTAACAATCTTTATGAAGAGTTACGTGGATTTGCTCTCTCTCTCTCTCTCTCTCTCTCTCTCTCTTTGCTCACACATGCTTTCATGTATGGAGCCCTATTTTATTTGTAACAGGTTCCTTCTTCAGGTCCTGACGACAGTGATTACAATCCTTAAGAATAATCCTTAGCGACTTCCTGTGATATTTTGGTTTTGTTGGCAGGAAGTTCTCGTCATCAAAATCAAGATTTCCAATCTTGGGGAAAAAAAATTATTTTCAAATTTGGGGGAAAAAATTTGAACAAGTTGTCACTATAAAAGATAAAATTGCATTCATGAACTCTGAAATGTGGGAAAGATTTCAAGATGCACGAGGCTGTTATGAATGAGTGACCTCAAGAACATTACAGCAATGGGCAGTGCCAATAGCATTCCCATATTTCTCAGAAAAATTTTAATTTACTGCTTGTGATATCTGGGTAAAAAGCTTCAAAAATAGACATTCAATGAGACAGTGAAAATCACCAAATTCTTCAGCAAAAATGATGGTGCAACTTTGGAAGAAATAGTGTAAGCTGCAGAGAAGTTCTGTATACGGAAAAGACATATAATGCCTAGCTTCATCCTCGTTTACATATTTTAAGAATAGAAATAATGAGTCGTCAGCTACACAAATTTTTATTATATAATTTAATAAAAATTCGTGCAGCTGATGACTGATTATTTGTATTCTTAAAACATGCTTCACAGCTGCTGATTGACAGCCATGAATAAAGTTTTTTACATGATTTCATAATTAACACTGACCAGACTGGATGCCAGCATGAATCAACATGTAACAGGTACTGGATTACAAGGATGGAAAGATGGTTTTGGTGAAAAAATTCAATCTCTCCTAAACCACTTAGTCTTACACAGCACAGTACAGTTTAACCACTTCACAGAAACTCAGTTTTTATGTGTGCAAGAGCCTGGTAATATATTTGGTCCTCAGGTTGCCAGTACTGTCAAGAAATTAGAAGAGTGTAATAATGTTGTTATTACATGCTCCAAGTCATGAAAACTAACAAAAGAGTTGTATGCAAATTTGTTTGAAACAACATTAAAACCATACATTGCTAACAACAAATTCCTTTTATTGGTGGATTTGTAGGGTGGCCAAACAGATTTGATACTGTATGATGGAATATTCATCAGTGAGGAAGGTGAAGTAATGTATGCCTTTGAAGTTCATTCTACCCAAATATACCACTCTTGCTCAACACTGTGACATATATTTCTGTCACCAAGTCAAAAAGTTATTTAAAGTATTACAAAATGCCTCAAAATTGCTACAACAGCAGCAATTATCACTGAAAGAGGATGCAGTTAACAATACAGTTGATCATGCAGCATCAATTCAGCTCTCCTGTTTTCACTCCAGTGATTTCGTGTGCTTGGTATGCATCAAAATTGACAGAAGCAAGACCTTCATTTAAAAATCTGAATCGTGTATGCATTCCATGGAAGCGTACTTTAGAAAAATGTTTTTGCTCAAAAAATGAGTTCATAAAATGCACCTGGTGTGAACAGTATTTATGTTTTTAAATGTTTATTTGATGGTTATCACCCTAAAAAGTATGGTATACCTTCTAATAATAAATGAAAAACAGATAATTGAGTGCTAGAATTTTCAGAAATTTTTCTTTCATTGTAAACTTCACCCAGTTAGATAAACTAACTGCTTAAGTATATTAATTAATCTTAACTAAATTGAATATATTGATTTTATGTATATAAATTGAACTGTTGAAATGTATTTAAATTTTATAGTTGAACACTGTGAGGAATTAAAAAAACAATAGCAATTAGAATCAAACCCAAACCAATGAATTGCCAGACAGTGCATTTGACCACTGTGCCATGCCACTGACTTGAAAATTATTAGGAAAAAATCTCTCACACTCTAATCAAAAATCATTAGAAAGTGTTTCACTTTTCCCATGGCCCTCTCAGGTGAGATATTCTAGGAACTCGAAAGAAGCATCTACCTACTTCTGCTCAGACAGCCAAATTGGTGACCCAGGCATTGACAGTTCATTTTAGACTTCTTTTTACTGCAGAGTGGAATATTTTATTCTTGAGCTGCCATATTTGTGGCCTTGTGGTATAATAAATGTAGCTGTGCATAAGTCTATGAAATGTTTCCCCGTAGTTGAAGTGGTAGAGCATTGTTCGCGTAAGGCAGAGATCTGTGTGTGTATCTGAATGTGGCAAATAGTTTTAATATGTTAAGAAGTTATCATGTACTATTAACTGAATAGCATTTTCTTCTTCATTGAAATAGGTAGAGTATTATCATCGAATTCAGCAATGGAAAGTGCAAGTAGGAACATCAGCAGTGTAGGAAAAGACAGATTACTACTTACCCTAAAAAAGACACATCAGGTTGTGAACAGGCATAATTAAAAGACATTTACATAAAGTTTTCGACCAGATCCTTCATCAGTAAAGACACACACACACACACACACACACACACACACACACACACACACACACACACACACACACAAGCAGGCACACCTTGTGCACACGACCGCCAACTCCAGTGTCTCAGGCCGGAATTCAACTATCATGTAGGACCCAAGCAGCAATCTGTATGGGGCAGGGAAGGGATAGTAGTGGTGGTGGTGGGTAGTGTTTAACGTCCTGTCGACAACGAGGTCATTAGAGACGGATCGCAAGCTCGGGTTAGGGAAGGATCGGGAAAGAAATCGCCCGTGCCCTTTCAAAGGAACCATCCCGGCATTTGCCTGAAACAATTTAGGGAAATCACGGAAAACCTAAATCAGGATGGCCGGAGACGGGATTGAACCGTCGTCCTCCCGAATGCGAGTCCAGCGTGCTAACCACTGCGCCACCTCGCTCAGTAAGGGATAGTAGTGTACAGGTGGGGTGAGAGAACAACGCTGTCTGGTGGGGTGTACGGGGACTAGGCTGCGAACAGGTGCAGCGTCAGGAGGTTATGGGCCAGGGAGGTGGGGGGAAAAGGAGAGGAGCAAGGAAAGATGGGTGGATACGTTGGTTGGGGTCTGCAAATAAACAGGGTAGGATATGAGAATGGGTAGGAGACAGTAGGACAGAGGGGGTAGTAACTATTGAATGGAGGGTGTGGGGACAGTATGTTACTGTAGATTGAGGCCGGGATAATTACTTTAGCAGAGAATGTGTTATAAGGATAACTCCCATCTGCACAGGACAGAAAAGCTGGTGGTGGAGGGAAGGATCCAGATAGCAGCTATTGAAACGTGTTATGTTCAGCTGCATGTTGTGCCACAGGGTGATCTATTTTGCTCTTGGCCACAGTTTGGTGGTGGCCATTCATCCTGGTGGACAGCTGGTTGGTAGTCATGCCAATATAAAAAGCTGTGCAATCATTGCAACAGAGCTGGTACATGACACGGCTGCTATCACAGGTGGCCTGGCTCGTGATGGGATAAGACTGGAATATGAAGTGCTGGGTGGTTGGAATGGACATGTTTTACAACTGGGTCTTCCACAGGGATACGATCCTTGTAGCAAGAGATTGGAATTGGGAGTGGCATAGGGATGGACTAGGATGTTGTGAAGGTTGGATGAGAGATGGAACACCACTTTAGGAGGGGTGGGAAGTATATCAGGTAGGATGACTCTCATTTCAGGCCATGATGATAAGTAATCAAAGCCCTGGCGAAGAATGTGGTTCAGTTGTTCCAGGCCGGGGTCATACTAGGTGATGAAAGGGACACTTCTGTGTGGTTGGCTCTTGCAGGTAGTGGGAGGATTGGGGGTGTGAGGGGAAATGGCATGGGAGATCTGTTTGCAGACTAGGTCTTGGGGGATAGTGCCTGTCTGTGAAGGTCTTAGTGAGACGCTCAGTATAGTGAGCGAGGGAGCTTTTCTCACTGCAGATATGCCGTCCATGGGTGGCCAAGCTGTATGGGAGGGGTTTTCTGGTGTGAAAGGGATGACAGCTGTCAAAGTGCAGGTACTATTGTTGGTTGGTGATTTTAATGTGGACAGGAGTGCAGATGGAACTACCAAAGAGGAGGAGGTCAACAATTAAGAAGGTGGCAGGCTGGGTTGAGGAGGACCATGTGAAGCAGATGGTACAGAAGGTGTTGCGATTGTGAAGGAACAAAGATAAGATGTCTTGGCCCTGAGTCCAGATCATGAAGATGTAGTCAGTGAACCTGTACCAAACTAGCGGTTTGGTGTTTTTGGAAGCAAGCAAAGTCTCCTCTAGATGGTCTGTAAAATAGTCAGCATAGGAGGGTGCCATGTGGGTGCCCATGGCTGTGCCGCAGATTTGTTTATATACCTTCTCTTCTGATGGGAATTAGTTGTGGGTTATGATGATATTAGTAAGGTGTATGAGGAGTAAAGTTGGTGGTTTGGAGTCTGAAGGGCGTTGGGAAAGGTAGTACAGTTGTGGCAAGACCATGGGCTTGATGGATGTTGGTGTACTGGGAGGTGGCATCAACAGTGATGAGTAGGGACCCAGGAGATAAAGAAGTAGGGATGGTGGAGAGTCGGTGAAGGCAGTGGTTCATGTCTTTAACATGGGAGGCTGCATTACAGGCAGTTGGTTGAAGGTGTTGGTCAACGAGGGTCAGAAATCTAACAACCAGCCACAATGGGGTGTCCAGGATTGCTGGGTTTGTGGATGTGTAGTGTGTCATAGGGGTGAGGAGGGAAATGGATTCAGCGGAGATGTTCTGTATCAGACAAAGGTTCCACCAATGTTGTTATGAATCACAGTGACTATCTGTCAGAAGGCTTCTGCCAGTTATTTGATTCAACCACATATAAACTCTGTCAGAGTGATCCCGTCCTAGAAGTCCAACACAAACTCCAGTCAGTGCTTAAAGCCTTAGCAGGTTCCTAGAACATCTCCCGCGAATCCATTTCCCTCCTCATCCCTATGACATTCTGCACACCCACCTTCTACATGCTCCCCATAGTCCACAAACCCAACAATCATGGATGCCCCATTGCGGCTGGTTAATGTGCCCCCACCAATAGAATTTTGGCCCTCATTAACCAACGCATCCAACCAGTTGCCCTTAACTTACTCTACCATTTCAAAGACGTGAACCACTTCCTTTTCATTGATCGTCCACCACCGTCCCTACCCCTTCACCACCTGGATCTCTACTCGTCACTCTTGACGCCGCCTCTTTATACGCCAACATCCCTCATGCTCACAGTCTTACCGCTATTGAACAGTACCTTTCTCAATGTCCAGACTTCAAACCTACTACCTCTTTCCGCATACACCTTACTACCTTCTTCATAACCCGCAACTACTTCTCATTTGAAGGGAAGGTATACAAACAAATTTGCGGCACAACCATGGGCACCCTCATGGCATCCTCACATGCCAACCTTTTTATGGGCCATGTAGAGGATACCTTCCTAGCCTCTCAAAATACCAAACCACTAGCCTGGTTTAGGTTCATTGATGAGATCTTCATGATCTGGAGTTAGAGCCAAGACACCCTTTTTGATCCTTCACAACCTCAACACCTTCTGCCCCATCTGTTTCTCATGGTCCTCCTCAACCCAGCCTGCCACCTTCCTAGTTGTTGACCTCCTTCTCTCTGATGGCTCCATCTGCACCTCTGCCCACATTGAAACCACCAACAGTACCTGCACTTTGGCAGCTGTCATCCCTTTCATGCTGAAAAATCCCTCCCATACAGCCTGGCCACCTGGGGCGGCATATCTGCTGTGACGAAAACTCCCTTGCTCAATATACTGAGTATCTCACCAAGGCCTTCACAGACAGGCACTATCCCCCAGACCCAATCTGCAAACAGCTCACTCGTACCATTTCCCCTCACACCCCCAATCCTCCCACCATGTGCAAGAACCAGCCACAAGGGAGTGTCCCCTTCATCACCTAGTATGACCTCAGCCTGGAATAATTCTTCGCCAGGGCTTTGATTACCTATCATCATGCCCTGAAATGAGTCATCCTACCTGATATACTTCCCACCCCTCCTAAAGTGGTGTTGTCACCCACCCAACCTTCACAACATCCTAGTTCATCCCTATGCCACTCCCAATTCCAACCCCTGGCCACAAGGTTCATATCCCTGTTGAAGACCCAGATGTGAAACATGTCAATTCCACCCACCCAGCACTTCATAGTCCAATCCTGTCACAGGTTTATCCTATCCCATCAGGGGCCAGGCCCCCTGTAAAAGCTGCCATGTCATGTACCAACTCTGCTGCAAAGATTGCACAGCTTTTTATATTGGTATGGTTACCAACCAGCTGACCCCTGGAATAAATGGCCACTGCCGGACTGTGTCCAAGAGCAAAGTAGAACACGCTGTAGCACAACATGCAGCTGAACATAACACACTTGATTTCGATGGCCCTGTACCAATACATCCACCTGTCTTTCCCTACTCCTCTTCTTTTTTGCTCCTTTTTTCCCCACCTCCCTGCCCCACAACCACCTGTTGGCAGCCTAGTCCTTGCACACACCACCAGATGGTGTTCCTGTCTCTGCTACCCATACACTACTGTCCCTTCCACATCTCCACCCCTCCAGATTGCTCTGGCATACCGTGTGATAGCTGCATCATGGCCTGAGATGCTGGAGTTGGCGGTTGTGAGTGCGTGAGGTGTGCCTGTTTGTGTGTATGAATGGTGTGTGCGTCTCTCATTACTGATGAAGGCTGTTGCTGAAAGATTTATGTAAGCTTCTTTTAATTATGCCTGTCTGCAACTTCGCGTGTCTTCTTTACAGTATGTAGCAATCTGTCTTTTCTTACATTGTTGTTACCATCAAATACAAATTATCAAAAAAGTTTATTACCATAGTATGAAAATTGCTGAGAGAGATAACTATTTGTAATTATATATTGAGATATTATAAGTAAAGATAGAAAAGGTGGAGGTAGTAGGTGAGTTGATACCATCTCTATGGAACAAGATATTGATAAATGAAAGAATGTTTTGTAGATAGAGGAAAACATGCTCGAAAAAGGGTAAGATAATACAAAGTAGACAAGGAATTTAAAAAGTGAGTGATATAAAATGGAGTAAAAATGACAGTAGATGTATACAAAATTTAAAAAGACAGGAGAATAGAACAATTCTGGAATTAAGGAAAAGAAAGTTCATCAGATATCAGTATTTTTGTATTCATCAGCTCTTTGCAGTTTCTACATCTTCCATCACAACTGTCCTTTTGTAGTTAACATCATGTTTATATAACCACTACGCTCTTCCCTTCTCTCAAGCTCCAACGCCCTGTTGATTTCTATCCATGGAAGATACATACTTCCTTTTCTCCTTCAGTCAATTCTCAGCCAGTTTGAAGGAAAGTTAACAACATTGTTTCCATTACCTTGTCTACAAAATTGTGTTTATGGTATCAGCATGATTGGCCAGTTTCAGCCCAGTATCAAGTGCTAAGAATTATGAACATCAAAATTATTTCAAAAGATCAGTTGTTTGAAGCCAACACAGTGAAAGGGAGCTGTCATGCATCCTAATACAGTAATGATCACCACCTGATTAGATGTTATTGAACACACTGTGTGCACATTTTCAAGTAAGTGTATTAACCTTCAGTGAATTTATGTGTGTGATAGCCCATATGAAAAAGGTTTGATTGAAGAAAGCAAAAAAACCATACACTTTATTTTATATTAGTACTGGTAATTATTTGCTTTGAGCCTATGTATTCAAAAAAGACTAGTATTCATTTACAATTTACCCACCACATAAATTCTGTATTTATTAATAGATTCCTGTTGAATAAATTAATAAGTGGCAGTTTTAAATCAAACTTAAAGTTACCATGGCTTGGTATCAACATTTATTGCAATCTTATTTTGGGTGAAGGCTGTGTATAAGCATCACAGTGTGGTAATTTTCTTGGAAATTTTAAAACATTGAGGACTAAAGCTATTCCTTACAGAATGCAAGAATGTAATGTACTGCCTGCTTTTTACTGTGATATTTGTGTCCCCTTCTTGGTGTGCTGTTGGTGGTTGTGTTCCCTTTCTGCTCCCATACTTTGTGTTCTGGAACACCGCTGTTGGACTGGGGCTTTCCTCCTTTCTCCTGCAGGAAGACTTGATTGCGGTAAGCTAGCTTTGTGTTCCTCGATTTCTACTGTTAATTGCATCTACACACATGAGGTAGTTGTAGTTATACAAATGGTACTTCCTCACTTAATTTAGCAGAAGAATTATTATTGACTTTGCTTAAGCTGTATGTTTATTGCTTGCACTATGAAATCTTAGAAGTGACATTTCTCCAGCACACTGTTCATAATAGTTATCACACCATCTTTAAAATTCCTGAGAATGAAAAAATATATAATATGTTGTAAGTGTTCTCATGAAATTATTGTAAGTGTTCTTATGAATGATTTCAAGAAGTGAAACAAAGCAATCTAGTTTATGTATATAACATATCACATGCATGCTAGAAAGAATTGTTGTGAGAATGAATAATAACACTGTGTGTTTCCATGCAACCTCCCCATCCCCACGTCTCTCTCTCTCTCTCTCTCTCTCTCTCTCTCTCTCTCTCTCTCTCTCTCTCTCGCTAGTTTATGTATATAACATATCACATGCATGCTAGAAAGAATTGTTGTGAGAATGAATAATAACACTGTGTGTTTCCATGCAACCTCCCCATCCCCACGTCTCTCTCTCTCTCTCTCTCTCTCTCTCTCTCTCTCTCTCTCTCGTTACCCTTTGACTAGCCAGAGTAAAAAACACACACTCTCACACACTCACTCACTCCTATATGCTGCATGATGCTGACTGGACGAACAGTGCCAGTGCTATTTTTCAGCAGCTGGACTGATTGTGGTGGAGGTGGTGTCAGGTGTAGTGGGTAGAGGGAGAAGGAGGCAGGGAGAGGAACTGGGAATAGGTGGCTAGCAGCTCAGAGGGAGGCGACAGTTTGCCGACTAGGAATGCACTAGGGAGGGGTGGTAGGTATATGAACTGGCATGATTGTAGCTACCGGTGGGAAACAGCACATGCTGAAGGAACGTGAATAGTGAGGAGGTGAAATGACTAAAAAGGGGAACTTTAGGGCATAGGATGAGGGGACAGTGGGTTACCTGAAATTGAGGCCAGGACAATTATGGGAGTGGAGGATATGTTGTAAAGATAACTCCCATCTGCGTAATTCAGAGAAGCTGGTGGTTGAGGGAAGTATCTAGATGGCTTGGTTTGTGAAGCACCTATTGAAACTGAGCTTGTTGTGCCATTGGGTGGTTAGTTTGTTCTTGACAACAGTTTGGCAGTTGTCATTCATTCTGGTGGACAGTTTGTTTGCAGTCATACCAAAATAAAGCTGTAAAAAGTTTGCAGCAGAGTGGTACATGATATGGCTGCTTTAACAGGCAGCCTGACTTCTGATCACGTAGGGTAAATCTGTGACAGGAATGGAGTAGGGGGTGCTCGGAGGAACAGTTTTGCAGGTCTTATACCATGGTGCACCGCAGGTGTATGGTCCTTGTGGCAAGGGGTTAGGAATGGGAATGGGAGTGGCAGTGGCAGTGGGAGTGGGAGTGGCACACGGATGGACTAGAATTTTGTGTAGATTGGGTTGGTGATGGAAAACCACTTCAGGAGAAGTGAGAAGGATCTAGGGTAGATTTCCCTCGTTTCAGGGTAGGATGAGAGATAATCAAAGCCCTGGCGAAGGTTATGGTTATTCCAGTCCAGGGTGATATTGGGTGACAGGGGCGCCGCTCCTTAGTAGCTGATTCTCTGGGCTGATGGGAGGATTGGGGATGTGTGGGGATATGGCACAAAAATCTGTTTTTGGTCTATGTTTGGGGGGTATTATCAGACTGTGAAGTCCTTTGTGAGGCCTTCAGCATTGTGGACAAGGGAGTTCTCATCACTGCAGACTTGTTGTTCATGGGTGGCTAAGCTTTTGGGAGGGATTTTTAGTGATTTTGGTTACTGATAAAGAAAAAAATACCACTACAATAGTTCTGGACATCTTAAACCAGATATTTACAGATTTTGAAAACTAAGAGTAAGTTTCAGTTGCTTTATATGGCCTAAGTAAACCATAAAACATTAAAAAATATTGCTTTAGAAGTTTGAGTTTGAGTAAACAGTATGTAAGAGTGAGAAAACTATTGAAAGAGGTGTTTTGCAGGGATCAGTTCTTGGATGTTCTTTTTTATAATGGGAATCAATGACTTGCCACATCATTTGCTCCAAACTGTGATCTGTTATGCAGATAACACAGCCTTGATTACTGCCCAACAAGACAAAATAATATTAAAACAAATGTTACTGGAAGCACTAGGTGCTGCAGTGAAATGGTTCTCATTCAATTAACTTGTGTTTAAACCAGGTAAGATTCACCGTCTTTTGTTAGGACTATCAAACAATACAGAAAGTAAGTTAGTAAGCTTCATATTGTCTCCAGGTTGGCTTGAGAAGAACATGTCTGTCGTATTTGCAAAAGAGTGTCAAAGGTAACATAACTAATGTGGAAACTGAGAGATGTAGTTATTTCTGAATATCTAAGATTACATATTTCGGACTTGACTCTCACATTTTGTATGAGCTGCTGTTATGGAGACACACTTCTCATATAAGTGATGTATTGAAAATACAAACAGAAAAAAAATCTTACATGAGATATGTGTAGTGCTAGTCCAAGAGATCACGTAAGATACAATTGTCAGTCTGTATGTATGTCACCTTTCTACGTGTTAAACTAAATATTACAGAATTTTCTGTAAGAGGAGATATTCATCGCACAACACTAGTGAAAAAATTAAACTTGGTTTTCCAAGGTACTGACTCATAAAAGCAGGCCACTCATCCAGCATCAGCTTCCTACAACTCTTTAATAGATTAGCACCTTCAGGTTGGTCCATGTCTTGGAATTTCTTTCAAAGTAAAGTATATAGCTGGATGGCTGAAAACCCATTTTGTAATATAGGAGAACTTTTTGATGTACATAGTGTAAAATGATATGTTAAAATTCAAAATGCTTGACTATGTGGCTGTAATTATGTGTGTTTGTAATTAAAGAGAGTCTAAGATTATATACATGGTATGTCAAACCTTTTGGGTCAAACTGAAACAAGTGATTGTGGCTCCACAGCTGATTATATGAGATAGGGAACCAATGGTCAGAAATGTGTATTTATTGTGATACGGATATACACAGTGTGCACCACATAACAACAACATAGCTCATAGTAAATTGTTCAAAGGGATGAGTGCCAGTCTCAATCCATGTATTGCAACAGTGCATACAGTTCTTGAAGACTGTACCTCTTCTTGTTGTCCCTGAAAGGATGTGGTTTCAGCACGACGCACCAGCCCATTTTGCTGTTACTGCCCGTGAGCATCTGAACAACACATACCCTCATCATTAGACTGAAAAGGGAGGTCCTGTCCCATGGCCAGCACGATCACGAGATCTCGCACCTCTGGAGTTTTTCCTCTGGGGTTACGTCTAGAAACAGATGAAGACATGCTGGCTAGGGTCCAAGCTGCCTGTCTTCTGGTACAACAGACACCAAGGATCTTTGAGAGAGTGTGGCAGAACTTCATGCACCATTGCCGTGCATGCATTGAGACTGGCAGTCATCACTTTGAACAATTACTATGAGCTAGATTGTTATTATGTGGTGTACACTGTGTATATCTGTAACAAAATAAATATGCATTTCTGACCATTGGCTCCCTATTTCAGTATACCCACTATCACCTGTTTCAGTTTGACCCAAAAGATTTGAATCAGCTTGTATGTTTGCAATTATGTATAAGAAGGAGGTTCCAGAGGCACCACAACTGTAAGATTTCTGTACAAGACATATAACAATTAGTATTGGCCACTTGCGCCCGCATCTCGTGGTCATGCGGTAGCGTTCTCGCTTCCCACGCCCGGGTTCCCGGGTTTGATTCCCGGCGGGGTCAGGGATTTTCTCTGCCTCGTGATGGCTGGGTGTTGTGTGATGTCCTTAGGTTAGTTAGGTTTAAGTAGTTCTAAGTTCTAGGGGACTGATGGCCATAGATGTTAAGTCCCATAGTGCTCAGAGCCATTTTATTGGCCACTTGGGCCACTGAGCTGAGAGGGGCACCAGTGGAACCCAAGAGCAAGATTTGTATAAGTGTGTATCACAATTAATAATGAAAACTGAAACATGTGAAAGTGTATGAGGGGTAAAGGGTCAGGGCTGGGCACCAAATAAAAAGTCACTTGTGTGGAAAAATTTTCTTGAACTAGTCCTATCCAAGTTAGTTGTTATTGTAGTACTGGTATCTGAAGAGTAAACAAAATTTTAATATTTGTAGGCTATGTGAAAAAATTTTTGAAAGAACTCTACAAACTGACAACAGATTAAATTCATTTGTAAAAAATGGTGGGGTTGGCTGTTCAGTGAGTGAGGAAAACAGTTCACTGTGTATAGAAGGTGCTAAGCAGTGGACAGCCATACAACAAAAAGTTGAACATTGCCTCTGCTTAGCACTTCATCTATTCAGTTGGCAGTTGACTTTACTCATTCCACTGTCTGTTATTGACAGGAGACATTTGACTTGCCTTTTTTACCCACCAGTAAAAACATTAAAGCTCAGGACATTCTGTTATGTTTCAATACTTTCTTTGGCCATCTCAACAATGCAGCCTTGTTGTACCACTATCTTAAACTGTGTATGCTCTCAAGGGCATAACTACCAAATGTTTACTAGAGAACCTTAGATATCTCCCAACACCTCATATCCATATCTACAGACCTCATTAATCCATGTAAACAACAGCTGCCCATTATATTCCTGACTGCTACCCTTGTTGCCTTTAAAGTAATAATTGAATGGTTTAATTCTATCCCACATCTTGCTGCTTACTGTTTACTATAATTCTCTGTACTCCACTGTTCTTGTTTCAGCCTTGATCACTCCTGAACATTCATTGAGCATCAGTTATTCTCCATTGCTTCAGCATTTCCACCAATGCTGGATTGGACTACAGAATTTCTTGACTGTCTGAATTTATTTTTGCAGATAAGATTCAACTGCTCTCTCTCTCTCTCTCTCTCTCTCTCTCTCTCTCTCTCTCTCTCTCTCCCTCCCTCTCTCTCTCTCTTTCCCTCTCCCTCTCTACCCCCCCCCCTCTCTCTCCCTCCCCCCTCCCTCTACCCCTTCCCCACTACTTTGATGTGATCTCCATTATACGGAAGCCAACAACAAAGTTTACCATATACCAACCCTAAACAGACAAGTCTTGAATCTTGATAGACACTATTGCTTTCAGCTGAAATATTTCCTGAAAACTTTGCAAGTGCAAACTATAACTCAAGTTGGGTTAACTGCATTCACCTAGACTCAGTTACAATAATATCTCGTGTAGATATCTTCCCTCCCCTCCCCCTCCCCCCCATCTCCCCCAGCCCACCCCACTTCTCCCTACCCTTCTTCATCCATTTCTACGATCTCTTTCCCACCCGCATCATATATTTTCAACTGCTCTTATGTGTTGTGGCTTTAAATATCTTTATTTTTCTTAATTCTTTCTTCCTTGCCACCACACATTACCCATATTTGCTTCTATCTAACTTTTGAACTATTCTCTTTGTCACTTCAAATTCCTCATATTTTGTATCCCTCATTTTTCATGACCATTGAATCAATGAAGGTCAGCCCTGATTTCTCTCTTTTGGCATACAATGCTTAAGGTCATGGGTACTTAATGCCCAAATGGTCCCTTGTTGTCTCTGTTGCCAGATAAAGAAAATGTTGTTTCTGGAAATCAATATTTTTTGTCATATTTCTGTCCTCCACTTTTTTTCACTTTTTATTCATATGCATAGCCTGGTAAGTAAAAGTTTCCCTATCTTTTTTTGGTTGTACAGGGTAGGCAAAATAAAAATAGCCCAGAAAATATTTGTAAGGCTGATGCAGAACCGACCCTTGTTAATGAACTAACCCATAACAAAAAATGCTGGGAACTGAGATTTCAGTGCACCTATTGGTTGTTGTCAAATGCCTGCACTTCAGCGTCTGTCACATGCTCTGTCCCGAGTGTGTCTCTATATCATTTTTCACCTCTTCAGATGAGGCGTGATTCAGCCTGTCAGGATGGGTAGACTCAGAGCATGCACTATCATGCGACAGAAAGACCTCATAAGTACTGTTAAGAGCCATTGCTTAATCTCAAGACTTGTATTTGAGGTGCAGTGTGGGGTGTCCGCATTGTAGCACCCAACCAAAAATATGTCCAGAAACTGCTTAATCCATATGTGGATTGACTGATAGAAGATGAATGACAGTATGGATATTTTCAGAAAACAGTGAGACAGCACGTAACACTTAATAATGTTGTCATGAATGCATGAGGCATTGAGTGAGGAGAGGACAGTCAGCAGAGGTAGTGTAATGCTCACTGTGATTTTTACCTGTGGGACAAATTTAAGGGTCAGGTGTAGTCAAATAATCATCACACTGGAAGAGCTTAAGTAGAACATTGAAAATGCTATTGCTGCTATCCTGACACAGTCCCTTTCACTGTTCAGAGTTGTCACTAACCCCCCCCCCCTCCCCCCCCCCCCCCAAAAAAAAAAAAATGTAAACAAAAATGCATGAGCAGCACCTATTAGGCGGAGTGGGTCCAACAGCCGATCAGTTCCAGTGATTCCACCAGGAAGGAGATACAAGGCTCATGTTGTCTGTAATTCAACCATGCCTAGACGGTCAATACCGCGGTTCAATCACGTCCGCATTGTTACTTAGTGCCTGGAAGGGCTCTCAACAAGGGAAGTGTCCAGGCATCTCGGAGTGAACCTAGGCGATGTTAAGTTCGAGTCTTGGTCCGGCACACAGTTTTAATCTGCCAGGAAGTTTCATATCAGCGCACATCTCATTGTGGAAGGTGATGTTGTTCGGACATTGAGGAGACACAGAGAGACAGGAACTGTCAATGACATGCCTCATTCGGGCCGCCCAAGGGCTACTACTGCAGTGGATGACTGCTACCTATTGTTTATGGCTCAGAGGAACCCTGACAGCAATGCCACCATGTTGAATAATGCTTTTCGTGCAGCCACAGGACATCATGTTATGAATCAAACTGTGCGCAATAGGCTGCATGATGCGCAACTTCACTCATGACGTCCATGGCAAAGTCCATCTTTGCAACCACGACACCATGCAGCACGGTACAGATGGGCCCAACAACATGTCAAATGGACCACTTAGGATTGGCATCACATTCTCTTTACCAATGAGTGTTGCATATGCTTTCAACCAGACAATTGTCAGAGACGTGTTTGGAGGCAACCCGGTCAGGCTGAATGACTTAGATTCACTGTCCAGCGAGTGCAGCAAGGTGAAGGTTCCCTACTGTTTTGGGGTTTCATTATGTGGTGCCAGCATCTGCCACTGGTGGTCATGGAAGGCGCCGTAACAGCTGTACGATATGTGAATGCCATCTTCCAACCGATAGTGCAACCATATTGGCGGCATATTGGCGAGGCATTTGTCTTCATGGACGACAATTTGCATCCCCATCGAGCACATCTTGTGACTTCATTCAGGATAATGACATCGTTCAACTAGAGTGCCCAGCATGTTCTCCAGACATGAACCCTATCGACATGCCCCGATAGATTGACAACTGCTGTTTATGGACAACATGACCCACCAACCACTGTGAGGGATCTACACTGAATTGCAATTGAGGAGTGGGACAATCTGGACCAACAGTTCCTTGATGAACTTGTGGATAGTATGCCACGACAAATGCAGGCATGCATCAATGCAAGAGGACGTGCTACTGGGTATTAGAGGTACCGTTGTGTACAGCAATCTGGATCACTACCTCTGAAGGTCTTGCTGTATGGTGGTACAATATGCAATGTGTGATTTTCATGAGCAATAAAAAGGGTGGAAATGATGTTTGTGTTGATCTCTATTCCAAATTTCTGTACAGGTTCCGGAACTCTCAGAATTGAGATGATGCAAAACTTTTTTTGATGTGTACTTTCAATGAGAGGCATTTGTAATTTGGCTTCATCTATTTTGTGAAATATTGTTTGAAATCAGTGTATCAGTGAAACATACAGAACAGTACTAATACAAAAACTCTTGCTTCTAAAGGCAAATATTCCATGCTCATGAGACTAAAGTAACAGAGTTTGCTTTAGAGATAAGCTAAAGAATAATTTAGTAAACAATAGTGAATTCTGAAGCAAATTTTCAGCTATTCTCATTCTCAAAGATAAGCTATTTGTTTAAATAAATTGCAACCTAATAATATCATCATCATCATTATTTAAGACTGATTATGCCTTTCAGCATTCAGACTGGAGCATAGCCCCCCTTATAAAATTCGTCCATGATCCCCTATTCAGTGCTAACATTGGTGCCTCTTCTGATGTTAAGCCTATTACTTCAAAATCATTATTAACCAAATCCAAGTACCTTCTCCTTGGTCTGCCCCGACTCCTCCTACCCTCTACTGCTGAACCCATGAGTCTCTTGGGTAACCTTGCTTCTCCCATGCGTGTAACATGACCCCACCATCTAAGCCTGTTCGCCCTGACTGCTGCATCTATAGAGTTCATTCCCAGTTTTTCTTTGATTTCCTCATTGTGGACACCCTCCTGCCATTGTTCCCATCTACTAGTACCTGCAATCATCCTAGCTACTTTCATATCCGTAACCTCAACCTTGTTGATAAGGTAACCTGAATCCACCCAGCTTTCACTCCCATACAACAAAGTTGTATCAGATAATATCAGATAAATTTTTCAATCATGGTGGCTTCTTGTAACTTAATGCAGTTTTATGTCACTGCATATTATAAAGTTCCCTACCACTTTTTCTGTCCATAAGCAAAGCCTTATCCCAGTAATTGCTATAGGGCTTTTGATATAGTTTTCACTAATAGACAGATAGAGTCACTTGGAATGTTTGTTTATTTAATTTGTTACTACTACATCATACAAGTCATTGATCCATAGATACTTTGTCCTACTTGTGTTAAGTCTAGTAGTACAATAGTAAATTCTGAAGCAAATTTTCAGCTGCTCTCATTCTCAAAGGTAAGCTATTTGTCTAAGTAAATTGCAACCTAATAATATCATCATCATCATTTAAGACTGATTATGCCTTTCAGCGTTCAGTCTGGAGCATAGCCCCCCTTATAAAATTCCTCCATGATCCCCTATTCAGTGCTAACATTGGTGCCTCTTCTGATGTTAAACCTATTACTTCAAAATTACTTAAATTTTTAGTGAACATCAGAATGGTACACAAAAGTATTAAGTGCTGTTTATGGCATGGCTGTGGAGGTGGAATTAAGGCACCTCAGATACTCGTTTATGAGTCTAGTCTCTTCTCAATGTGAATAAGATATAACACACAGTTGCAGGAACTGTAACAGTGCCAGGAATGCAATTGCTGTGAGACGTATGCAACCTCTTTCCAACGCTGGGCTCCTTTGTAAATGTGTAACTGGTTGTTCTGGTTTCTTATGCTGGCATCACCTTGCATGAACAAAATATTGTCATTTTCCTTACACTGTCAAAATTAGCAATCCGGATCACCACCCTGAAGCTCTTGCTGTATGGTGGTACAACATGCAATGTGTGATTTTCATAAGCAATAAAAAGGGTGGAAATGATGTTTATGTTGATTTCTATCTCAATTTTCTGTACAGGTTCCAGAACTCTCAGAATTGAGATGATGCAAAACTGTTACTGTCAGAACTGTAACAACCGAGTTTCAGGAATTGTTGAGCTAATAACATGCCTGCATTGATCAGTTCCTATCAAATGAATTTTGACGGCATCTTTTACAACTGGGACCCAGGATATGTGGAAGAATCTTCATTGTAAACCATATATCACATTCTATGCAGATATCACAATTTTTCTGCTCTGATATAAATATCTGGATCAAGATAACATATAAGTTGGTGTAGTAAATGATGCAAAGCATGAGTATCCCTGAATCCACACTAACATGGTGTATATTTATACACACAGTGAGCTTAAGATGACTCATTAAAGTGACTTGCTCCTCTCCTCTTCTGTAAATTGATTGGCTCCTTTGTTAAACAATGTCTGGATGTAGCTACATTGTCAGACTAATCAGACTTCTGATACAAGCCCCAGTCTAGCCACTAGGGCAAGTGACACTAGTGTGATCCCCCTTAAAACTCTGTACTGGTTTTTGATGCGAACCTCAAACCTTTGCCTTTTCCTGGCAGTTTCCTTGTCAATTGAGCTATCCAAGCACAACTCACAACCCATCCTCACAGCTTTACTTTCACCATTACCTCTCTGCTGCCTCCGAGACTTCACTGAAGTTCTCCTGCAAACCATGGGGCACGAGCACTGCTGGAAGAAAGGATTCTGCAGACAAATGGTTCAACCACAGGTATGGAATGGTTCCAGGATGGAGGTGATACTCCTGTATTTATGTTTTGTTGTGTCCTGCCTGCTCGTCGAATATGGCGTGCCTAGGAAACCTGCTTTCTCGGATCACTAGACTACAATTCAAGCAATTTGTATTAATGAACTTTTATTACAGTGACATAAATGACAATACTTAACTTTGAGAGTTTACATTGTTGTGTCGCAAGCAATGTGCGACAGACAAAATAAGAAATCTCATCAGTGTAGACAATGCGTAATACAAGTGAAATTATACAGTCTCTAAATTGCTGCTATAGAACCGGTAGGACAGCTAGTCTTCCATTGGGCTGCGGCCAGGCGGCGCGGCACTTATGTCCTCTTTGTGTAGATGCTGCCGCTGTCTCGGTTTTTGTCCTAGAGAAGGGTCGGTCAGTGACCTATTAGCTGACGTCTTCTTCACATCCTTTCTGCTGTAACATTCATGACCGGCATGCTGGTGCTTGATGTTACGCTGGAACATGTTCCTCCTTGGAAAGGGAGCTGTGTGTGCTTTGCCTCTACCACCCTGTTAGTCTGCCTCTGTACCAGCCAATGTATCCATATTCCATACCACATATAGGACGGTAGGTTGTCCCAATGAGTTTACTAGGATTATTCATCTTTCCATCTGAAGATAGCATCCAACTGTCTCTTGTAATGATGTCATAATATTTTCCAGCACAAAATTCATGTAAATCAGGCCACCAAGAAGCAGAAGTATTTTATGGCAAATGTGACATGGGAGGAATAGTGTGCAGAGATCATGACGCCAGAAAGTAAATGTAGGAACCAAGATTCTGGAGGGGTGGGGGTGGGGAGTTATGGAGATTTCAAGAGGACTGTTAGAACCTTAGTATAAACTGAGGTGTTTTGTATGATGTGATATGTAAAGAACAGAATTTCTCTGTTGTCCATTACAGTGGCTCATATAGTCTACCTCCATGATCTAGTAGTTAGCATTGTTACTGAAGCAGTGGTCCCAGGCTCAATATCTGGTGACCATTTCAGATTTTTCTGCAGAGAGGTGGTCTGGAATGCGAGCTACTGTACTTCTTGAGATCAAGTGAGTAACTACTTAATAAATTGAGTAGTGAAATTGTCACTCTAGCTGCCAAAAAGGTATCAAATCAAAATTCTGTTGGCAGACTGAGAGCCACATGACATTTTGATCATATGTAGAAGATGCAGTGGAAGTTGAATATGATAAACCTTATCCATGCTTGAGAAAAGACGTCATTTCACTGGGCTCTTTTTTCAAAATCTTACTTTATTCAGCACTATTACTTTCCGTGACCTGTCAAGCACATCTCTGACAGATATGGATACACTGTCCTTGTCTCATAATAGTTGTAGAGAACAGACAGCAGTCATTTATTTGTTCCATCATTGGGAAACTAAAACAAAGAATAATAAAGAAAAACACAAATTCAACATATCTTTTCCCATATACTCTACATTACTGAAAATCTTTAGAAATGCAGTTTAGAAGTTACTTGACAGTATTATGAAAAGGATAGATTGCTACTCACCATATAATGCGGAGACATTGAGTCAGACAGGCACAACAAAAAGGCTGCTAAACTAGTAAGCTTTTGTTCAAAAGGCTGCCTTCTGAATCAGACAAAATCACAATGGTTGCATAACTTCCAACAGTGCTACAGAGCTGGGAGATGAACATAGCGAAATTTCAAATAAAGCCTCAACTTGATGATGCACGTCAAACTGCGGAATCGGCCCGAAAATTTGTAAATGAGATGAACAAACTCGACTCTGACTGATCGGGATTTGAAGAGGAAATGCATATGAAAGGAACCCTGAAAATCACTGGTACATAGAGAGTTGTATCAAAGTCAGCTAACAGCAACTCACCCACACATGTGGCCAAAAGCTTACTTGTTCGGCAGTCTTTTTGTTATCCCTTTGTGCGACTCATCCCCCCCACTTTATGGTGAGTAGTAGTCTGCACTTTTCATAATACTGTCATTATTCCATTCTGAATTTTCAATATTCAGAAGTTACTTCTTAGTACAGCAGTCTTATGAAGTTCACTGTGTGACAGCAAGACTGATGTACAGAAAATAATTACGTTTTCCTGTGTGTGTGTGTGTGTGTGTGTGTGTGTGTGTGTGTGTGTATAGTGGTTCTCAGAAGTTTGTGGACAGCAGTAGGTCTGCAGCATTTCACACACCCACCATTGAAGTACCATAAAATCTTAGCACTTTTTAGTAAAATCGTACACCAGATCAGAGATTTTGATGCAAAAATAGCTGTTGATTATGAAGTGTAATGACAACATGAATCAGGCAGTTAGGAATTTATCTTAAAGTAACTGGTGTTAAATACTTTAACCGTATGTAAAATTGGAATCAAAAATTGGTTGTTTTCATTGCTTTTGTTTTTTATGTTAAATACTGATTGTTGTAGGAAGAAAATACAAGCTCAGTCACGATGTTTCTGTCATGACAGAGATACCCACCCAGAGAATGGAGCAGCTAGAATGCTCACCCCCTCCCCCCACCAACCCCATACCCTTCTCTCCTACACATTTGTACAATCATGAGATATTAAGGAGAAGTTAATTTTACATTAAACAGCATGAATAATTTTACCGAGTGATAAAGTGACTTCAGTGCTGATTGTAAGGCAAGTTACATACAAATAAACAACACGGTTCTGTGTAATGTTATGAGTAAAATCATATTTCATTAGATTGATAGAAACAAAAGACTCATTAAATGCTCAAGTACCTGAGAATTATGTTACTGTACTGGAGGACACTAATTGTGCCATTGTAGGTTATAAAATTCAACACTGGAGTGTGTTTTCAAATTACCTTTGCATTACTTATACCAAAATAACAAGGGAATTTTATAGGTTGCTAATGGAAGTGCATTTTCAAAAGGAAGGACTATGTTTTCAATTTTTAAAAAAGTTGATCTTGCTGTATAGATGTCCTATGCTACAAAATTTTAATGATTTTCCACAAATGAATAATACCATTTACTAAAATATTCTTTTTTTTATACCTGTGAAGGTAGATGTATTTACAGATTTAGATTCTTGTAAAAATGAACTACAACCAAAGCATCCAGAGTTGTGTTTTTTTAACCATTTAACGAAGTCACTGCTCTAGCTAGTTAATGAACGTCATTCCTTCCTGAAGTAACTGAACTATTTTCCCAGTAAGAATTAATGCAAGGTTTTATTAATCCTTTCCTGGATGCGTATGCTTCACTATTTAACTTCATTTCTTAATTCTGCCACATGGACCTACTTGACTGTGCTTTGGAAAACACTGGAGCTCTTAAAAAATTATCTTTTGCAGTCTCCATATGAGGAATCTTCTTTTCTTAGATATCTTAAACCACCACATTCTGGCTTGAGAAACATCATTTTCACCACTTTTAGCAGGGTATTTCTTTACGACTTTATCATAAACTGCCTGGTATTTTCATGAACTATGACATCAGTAACACTGTTGCCAAGTTGCATATTTCATTCAAATTAGCAACACTTTCATTACATATTTTGTTGCCTGTGCTTGGTTATAATTATCACTCATGTTATCTATTTTTATAAGGTGCGAAAGTAGTTGACTTTTCCCATTTTAAACTCATTTGCAGGTTCAGATTGAAAATAAATAAATAAAAGAAATAATTGACATTAGTTTGTAATTCCTTTCTCAACAAATGTTATGGAATTTGTATTTTTACTCTTAGCTTTGCTACTGTCAATTTATTTATTTTACTGTGTGGTGTCCTACAGATTAATGAACTTGAAAACCCTGAAAAAACCTACACAACAATGTAATTTAAGAGAAGGCACAGTGAATTGAAGTGAACCAAAACAACGTAGCAGCTGATGCTACAGCCAGTCAGTAATACGCATTATGAATATTTTTCCACTAAATCGTTTTTCTACAAGTATTACAATGTCATTTATTGTTGATGGGCTACTTATTTCTAACTGTAGACACAATTCTCATTTGTATGTTTCATATTTTGGAATTTGTTCGTAAACTAAACTGTTCCTGATCCAAAACATTTACGAATCAAGGTTGGACTCTAATGGTACAATTATGATTAAAGCATAATGTATTTTTCGCACTCAAAGATGATTTTATGGAATTCATAAAGGTCACGTTCGTTGTCACTTTGATTACATAACTCTTTGATTAAAAATGCAATCAGTTTATACTTTTGTGATACACTTAATTTTGTTTGCACTTGTTTGCTTCTACCTGTACAGTCTTATATAAACTTGCAAAAGCTAATCTATTATTGCATATTGAATTGTAGAAAAGGGATCTGGCGTGTATGTTTGGGAACACATTTCTTGAGCTTCTATTATGATTTGTATCTGTTTAGTAGAAGGGTACTGTGTTTGTCTTATTTGCTTATGTGGAAAAATGTTTTTGTACTGTCTGTCTTTCAAAATTTCAGTTTGAATTATGTTTCTGTGGAAGATATAATGCAGTAGTGAACAAATTAACCTGAAGAGAGAAAAAATAAGCATTTTCTTGGGTTGTTTTTTTTCCCTTTATCATAGTACTTCCATTACAGTTGTATGTTTACATAGTTTCACTTATTAAAATAATAATACCCATATATTATTTTGAAAAGAAGGCTAAATTAAACAAGAAATGAACAGCAGCAAAATGCTAAATTTAGATTGGCATAGTTTATCAAATAAATGGAGGAGAGGCCAGATTAGAAGTTTGATTGTGTTTCTCTCCTATATTAGTTCAATAAATCCATTGTGCCACCTTAGTGTATGATTTTATGCTTTGATTTTTTGTGAATTATTTCCCTTGCATACCATGCATCAGTGATGTTAAAGCAAATTTTGGATCAGTATGGTGCAAGTTTAGCGGGTTTCAGTTAAATTTTGATTGGCTACTAGGAAGCAGCTTCATATATTAACCCTTTTAGTGCCAAATACGATCTGATCGTGATCCAGATTTTCGGCGAAAAATGCCAGTAACGATCTGATCGTGGTGCCTTTCTCATTCATTTTTTCCGTGCTTGAAGGCAAAGTTGTTAGTATTTCCTAGCGAATGAGAAAGGCATCACGATCAGATCGTTACTGGCATTTTTCGCCGAAAATCTGGATCACGATCAGATCGTATTTGGCACTAAAAGGGCTAAAAATTGGAATATTAAATGTGCAGAAGGCAATAAAACCATGCCATGCTGAATGAAGCTCACAAGATTGTCCACTGTGGACTGCAGCACAGGAAATAGCATCCAATGAGATCAGCATTTCTGTACTGACAATTTGCTGAAGATTCTTGTGACTGGAGAGAGAGAGAGAGAGAGAGAGAGAGAGAGAGAGAGAGAGAGAGAGAGAGTAGTTGTTGATGCACACCGAACAACAAAAAGTCCTTTCAAAGTACAACTCTCCACTTTTCTTCTGTATGTAGGAGTTTTCTACAAGACTAGAGAGTACACTTTGTTTAGAAATTAAAAATAAAAAAATCTGAGAGTGAACAATACAAGAATTTGGCTACAAGAAACTGCTAAAAAAAATCCTGACATTGCAACACCCATGAAAACCCAGTAGGAACCACACTTCTTAAAGGAATAACAAAAAGTGATCATTATTGATTGGCAACTCCATGGAGTGTCCTGTGCCCCACGACCAGATACTGGATATACTTGGAAGGAGAGACAGCATTGGTCGTATTTTTTGTTTTTTTGTTTTATTAACCGCAAAATCAATTTTCGGTCACTAAGTGACCGAAAATCGATTTTGCGATTAACAAACCAAAAAATACGACCAATGCTGTCTCTCCTTCCAAGTATAAAAAGTGATCAGTACAATAAAATGTTCAGAATAAAATATCATGACACGTTAAGTAGATCAGTAAACTCTTCCTCCAGCAAGGTAACATGCTGCACAATGCACCAAAGGGAACAACTACTAATTCAAATGCTGCATTGACTATTATGTTCACTTTGTATAAATCTCTTTGAAATGGTAATGGGTTGTACTGAATAACAGACTTGCTCATGAAAATGTGAAACAAGGGTTAATATATTTAGAATACATAATAAATCTTTGGTTACACTCTGGCTGTGGTAGAGTTGATTTGCAAAGAAGATAAGTTTCTGAATGTTTTAAATTTCATACATTTTACTGTGTAAAATGAAGGTTTCTAAAGAAAACTGTATGTGCTCAGATTAATTTGTTCACTGTTGTATTATATCTAATGACAGAAATTTTGAGATTTTTTTATAAACGCATGATACCTTGAGTTTGTGTACAAGCTGCATACTTCCTATTCTCTATTCTTTGAACAAATTTGTGATTTTCATTACTGTAAATGAATACCTCCCAAGACTTTTATGATTTATTAGATATGCACAGAATCTTGATTATGACATTGTCTGGATTCTGTGTGCCATCTTTTTTGCTTGTAGAGAAAAGTAGTTATACAGTTAAATTGATTTGGTTTTTGTTCATTGTAATAATTTGTTGTCCTTTGTTTATGCTGTTGCAAGTTTGTGCTTTGTTGCTGCATTGTGTGGTGATGTTTCTGTTTCAAGATGCATAACGAGAGTGACTTTGATGAAATGGCTGCATGGCTAGATGAAAGGGTAAGTGAAACGTGGGTATGCGATTGTTATACAGTAGACCTACCGTTTCAGTTGTTAAATCATTAAGCTTTTTTTGCTTTTTGCTCTTTTGTTTTGGTTTGGATAACCTTGTTATTTTTAATCATTCGTGCAGTATTTTTTTATCAGCTTCTGTTTTATGTTGTTAACTAGGTATTTTGATTTCTTCGTATTACCAAGCTGTGTGATTGAAATTATTTATGATGTAGACTAAATCTGTAGACAGATTTTGATAATATCAGTATAATGTAAAATGAAATAGCTGTATGATGGCAATGGCTGTTCAATTCTTAAATTTGGTGGTGACTCTGATGGTTAGGAATAAGCATAGCACGATAAATCCCACTGATCTTCATTGGTAAATTGATTTTTACACCACATCTGTACTGTTAATGTTTATTATAATACACATTAGGCAAGGTTGTTCCTGAAGCTTAAGACAGGCACACTTTTTTTCTCAGTACAGCATGCACTCATTACCTCACTTAAAATAAAATGAATATATAGAGTTATACAAAAACAGAGTGGTGTGCATACATTAAGTTTCACTAAATTCCCAGTTTAAATGGGTGAGATTTGGAGTCATGGTTCATTTGCACGTTGCTATAAAATAATAACAAACATGTTTTTCATTTCAGTTAAGGATCATTACTCATTCTTGTGATCTCTTTCAATAAATTTTACTTATAATCTGAACATATTTGACATGGGTAATGCTTTGCCCATCTACAGTGCAAGCATTAAGGTGATAAGAAGCATTTGCAGAGCTGAAGTCCCTTTCCAGGAGGAAGAAAGAGCAACTGCCTTCCCGCTCCTTAGCTTCGCGGTGTATGTAGATAATCTGTGTTGCACAGAGAACTAGCCCTTCAATTTTTTACCAACATATTTTTACAGAGGAAGCTGTTTCAATAGATATTAAATAAAATTTGAAATTTCCCAAAATGTGCTATCAAAAAGTCAGTTACCACCTGTTGAACTCCAAGATTTTTCAGTGAGTGATATGTCAGATGAGTGCATTGGGCATGAAAGAAGCAGGGTCTGTCTTTCAAAGAACGTTTGGATGATTGATGTCCAATTTGCATATTGCATCAGAAATCCCTTTAAGGAAAGGTACCACATCAGGGACTATAGTTTTGAAACCTGTTTAAAGCACTGATGCTTCAGAATACTTCTGTTGACGTATATGCCCCAGACCATAACTCCAGTCTTTCGTTTGATATATGCTTTATGAGATGAATGTGGTTACAGTATATAAAATTCAGATGTGCCAATCTTTCTCACATTAGCACACAAAGCTCTCATGAATACAAAATCAGAAACTGTTAACAAAGTTATCCTTCTGAAATTGTGGAAAAATACAGCACTGTACCATTTTGAATTAGGAATTTTTTCTTTCAGACAATAAAGGACCAGAAACAGTCATTTCAGACATGAAACCCACACAGAATGCTAATAACAGCTGTCTTTTTAAACTGAAGTTTTTGGATGTTTAAGCAGTAAAAAATCATCTTTGGTGACAAATAGGGTTACATTGGTATTAGGCTATAAAAGATAGGCTCTTTTCTTTAAGGTAGTGGTTATTTAGAACTGCTGTTAATGCACTGCAAAATAATGGGGTTCCATTGGTATTAGGCTATAAAAGATAGGCTCTTTTTTTAAGGTAGTGGTTATTTAGAACTGCTGTTTATGCACTGCAAAATGCTGCAAAGTCTGAAGAAATGTGTCCACCGAGATGAAAGCTTCTGCATAATCTTTCATTGATTGTGTCGATACCTGTTTACATTGTAATACATTGTGAAATTTTGAACATTCATGGGTACCGCGATACATTTGAACTGTTTTCAATTATAGGTTCAAATTGAATTGTGATCTTTTAAAATTTTTGCGAACAGTAGGCGTATTCTCATTCAGGACAATCATTCTCTAATTTCATTGTACAGTCACGTGAGAAATAGGTTATTTTTTTTTTTAGAATTTTCGGATGCTTACAAAATTATAATTTTGTAAATTACTGCTACAAGTGTTTTGGATACATAACTTATTTCATAGCAGATCTGTGTTTGTGGTTCCCAGTTCTGCCAAAGAATACATCATGCCTGAATTTCATTGTATATCAACACAAATAAATGTGTGTTTTTGATAATTTTCAGATGCGACCATTGTCCTTTGAATAACTTACAAGCAATTTGTAGTACATCAGCATTTGTGATTTAGTTACTGTAGCAGATACTACAACTAACATATTGTGTTACATCTAGTTTTCCCTTAAAGTGGAGTGGCCCTATATATTATTTGCATTTACAATAAATTATCTCTATTTTTGAGTTTGCTAACGACTGTAATTAACCTCAAAATGATTTAGGAGACTAGTAATTTTTACCACAGGTTCTTGATTTGCCTTAATAGAAATCTCATTTTTTGTATTTGCTTCAATTCTTATAGGGAATTAGCACCTTTTAGCTCAACAGATTAAAGGATAATCAGCTAGCTTAATTTAAAGTTAAATGTTCACTGCCTTGTAATGCACTGCACGAGCCAAAATGCAGCCCTGCTGTTAGTACTGTTCTCAAACACAGGATGAATTGATTGACATTCGTAAGGAGCTGGAAGTTGCCCTGACCACTGTCAAATGATTGGTAGCTGCTGCCAATTGGTGTGTTGGAAGAGCTCCCGAGAATCATGTACCTGTGATACCAGTATCAGAGATACCTCAAGTACTATCCTCTCCTGTGGATCCTGCCTCCTCAGCAGTGAGTACAGGATCTGTCATTACTCCCCCACTTGACTGCGAGTGGCTTATCATCGGTAGATCTAGGCATCCTGTACACAGTGCATGTGGACCAGGGAGGACTCAGGGTGTTATACCAATTCCCCTAACCAACAATTTTGAGGTGCTGTCCTTCTCTGAAACTGAAACTGAGCCAATGGACCTCATTTCACATGTTTTGGGGAAACCTGTTTTGTTCAATGTCAGGAGGAGGCAGGCACAAAAGGGTAGGGTTCTATTAATCATTGGCAGTTCAAACATGTGGTGAATGATGGTACCCATTAGGGAAATGGCAGCAAGAGACAAGAAAGGAGACTAGGTGCACTCAGTGTATATGCTTGGGGGCCTCATTCAACAATGTTGAATAGACTATTCCAGCAGCCATTGAGGGAACAGGGTGCAACCAAATACAGGTTGTGACACATGTTAGAACAAATTATGCCTATCATCAGGGCTCTGAAGTCATCCGTGGGTCATCCCAGTGACTGGCAGAAAAGGTTGATAAGACAAGCGTTGCACATGGAGTTTCACCAAAGCTCACAATTTACAGCATTGTCCCCAGAACTGATCGTGGCCCTTTGCTTCTGAGTCAAGTGGAAGGACTGAACCGGAGACTATGAAGGTTCTGTGGCGAGCTAGGCTATGTCTAGAACTTTAGGGTCCCCATAAGTGGGTCAGGTGTGCACTACACATCAGAGGCTGCTACTCAGGTAGCTGACTGTGTGGGATGCAGACAAGTGTTTATTAGAATGAAATTCTCACTCTACAGCGGAGTGTGCACTGATATGAAACTTCCTGGCAGATTAAAACTGTGTGCCGGACCGAGACTCGAACTCGGGACCTTTGCCTTTCGCGGGCATGTGCTCAACCAACTGAGCTACCCAAGTGCTTGAGTAGCTCAGTTGGTTGAGCACTTGCCCACGAAAGGCAAAGGTCCCGAGTTGGAGTCTCAGTCCGGCACACAGTTTTAATCTGACAGGAAGTGCAAGTGTTTATTAGATTAGGCAACACACTATCCAATTTAGATAATGATAGCTGCAGGAAACACAGAAGTATCAGTGTAAGATTGAAAGAAATTCCTCCCACAGGTGAGAGTATTAAAATCGTAGTGGTAAACCGCCGAAGCATTCGCAACAAATTGCCAGCGTTTGAAGCGTTCATGAAAAGCAGTGGATCTCCCATAATGCTAGGTAAAGAAAGCTGATTGAAACCTGAAATTGATAGCAGTGAGATTTTTGGGGAAAATTTAACTGTGTATTGAAAGGATAGATAAATGTGAAATGAAGATCAGGGTATTCATTGCAGTAGACAATAAACTCAAATCCATCTAGATAGAAATTGAACCTGGACTTATCTGGGCAACACTCAATACCAAAGGTGAGTATAAAATAATAATTGGATCATTCTATCACCAATGAGACTCATCTCCTGATGTAACTGAAAACTTTAGAGAAAACCTCAGTTCACTTGTACTTAAGTTCCTCAGCTATACTGTAATCATCAGTGGAGACTTTAATCATCTAACAATTAATTGGGAAAATTATGATTTTGTTAGTGGTGGGCATGATAAGATATCCTGTGAGACATTACTAAGGACTTTCTCTGAAAACTACCAACAACAGATGGCTAGAAACAACACTCTTCATGGAAATGTATTGGATCTGATAGCAACAACTAGACCTGACCTCTTTGAGGAGATCCACATGGAAACTGGTATCAAGGACAATGATGCGGATGAGGCAGCAATGATTACCAAAGCACAAAGGTCATCTAAAACAAGCAGAAAGATATGTATGTTCAATAAACTAGATAAAAAATCAGTAGTGTCATATCTCAATGAGGAACTTAGAACTTTCAGCACAGGGCAGGAGCATGTAGAGGAAACTAAGGCTCAATTTTAAAAGAATAGTTGACCATGCACTGGATGCTCCATTTTCAAATGTTCCTTCACAACGGAAAGCCTGGGATAATTAGTTTAATCCATGTACCACTGAAAAGATGAGTGAAATTAGTATCAGTGCCAATGGTGTTGAGAAACATCTGAAATAGTTAAAATTGAACAAAGGTCTGGGACTATAGATTCCCTACCAAATTCTGTATTGAATTTGTGTTTGAGTTAGCCCCTCTTCTACTTATAAACTGTCAAAGACCCCTGGAACAAAAAACCGATGCTCAGTTCTTGGAAAAAAGCATACATCACACCTGTCTACAAGAAGGATAGTAGAAGTAATCCACAAAACTACTGTCCAATGTCCTTGACATTGATTTGTTGTAGAATATTAGAACATATTCCAAGCTCAAACATAATGAAATATCTTGAACTGGAGGGCCTGTCTCAATGCCAGCCAGCATGGATTCCGAAAACATTGATCATGTGAAACCCAACTTGCACTTTTCTCACATTAGATACTGAAAACTTTGGATCAAGGCAGTAAGGTAGACGCAGTATTTCTTGATTTCTGAAAAGCATTTGACTCAGTATCACACCTGTGCTTACTGTCAAAAATACGATCATTTGGGATATCAAGTGAAAGTTGTGACTGGTTTTGAGGACTTTTGGTAGGGAGGATGCAGCATGTTATCTTCAATGGAGAGTCATTGTCAAATGTAGAGGTAACTTCAGGTGTGCCCGAGGGAAATGTGTTAGAACCCTTGCTGTTCATGTTCTATATTAATGACATTGCAGACAATGTTAATAGTAACCTCAGACTTTTTGTAGGTGTTGCAGTTACCCATAATGAAGCACTATCTGAAGTAAGCTGCATAAATATTTAGTCAGGTCTTGATAAGATTTCAAAGTGATGAGAGATTGGCAACTTCCTCTAAATATTCATAGGTGTAAAACAGCCCACTTAACAAAACGAAAAAAGTGTAGTATCCTATGACTATTGTTTATTTATTTTATTTTTATTTATTTATTTATTGTTCCGTGGGACCACATTTAGGAGAAGTCTCCATGGTCATGGAACGAGTCAATACATGAAATTGTAACACGATTGTAGAAACAGATAAAATGAAATATAAGAAACATATTCAGGCGACAAGTCGTTAGTTTAAATAAAGAAAATCAAAAATGTACACTGGAATTTGCTTAATTTTGTATCTCTTCCAGGAGCTCCTCGACAGAATAGAAGGAGTGAACCATGAGGAAACTCTTCAGTTTAGACTTAAAAGTGTTTGGGCTACTGCTAAGATTTTTGAGTTCTTGTGGTAGCTTATTGAAAATGGATGCAGCAGAATACTGCACTCCTTTCTGCACAAGAGTCAAGGAAGTGCATTCCACATGCAGATTTGATTTCTGCCGAGTATTAACTGAGTGAAAGCTGCTAACTCTTGGGAATAAGCTAATATTGCTAACAACAAACGACATTAAAGAAAATACATACTGTGAGGGCAATGTCAAAATTCCCAGACTATTGAATAGGGGTCGACAAGAGGTTTTCGAACTTACACCATACATAGCTCGAACAGCACGTTTTTGAGCCAAAAATACCCTTTTTGAATCAGAAGAATTACCCCAAAAAATAATACCATATGACATAAGCGTATGAAAATATGCGAAGTATACTACTTTTCGTGTTGAAATGTCACTTATTTCAGATACTGTTCTAATGGTAAATAAAGCGGCATTTAGTTTCTGAACAAGATCCTGAACATGGGCTTTCCACAACAGCTTACTATCTATCTGTACGCCTAGGAACTTGAACTGTTCCGTCTCGCTTATAACATGCCCATCCTGTCTGATTAAAATGTCAGTTCTTGTTGAATTGTGGGTTAGAAACTGTAAAAACTGAGTCTTACTGTGATTTAGCATCAAATTATTTTCCACAAGCCACGAACTTATATCATGAACTACATTATTTGATAATGTTTCAATATTACACACAAGATCCTTCACTACCAAGGTGGTGTCATCAGCAAACAGAAATATTTTTGAATCACCTGTAATACTAGAAGGCATATCATTTACATAAATAAGGAACAGCAGTGGCCCCAGCACCGACCCTTGGGGAACGCCCCATTTAACAGTGCCCCATTGGGACTGAACATCATTACCACTCTCAATATTGCGGAGGATTACCTTCTGCTTTCTGTTCTTAAAGTAGGAGGCGAACCAATTGTAAGCTACTCCCCTTACTCCATAATGTTCCAACTTCTGCAGTAATATTTTGTGGTCAACACAGTCAAAAGCCTTCGTTAAATCAAAGAAAACACCTAACGTTCGCAACCTTTTATTTAATCCGTCCAAAACCTCACAGAGAAAAGAGACTATAGCATTGTCAGTTGTTAAACCGTTTCTAAAACCAAACTGTACATTTGACAGCAAATTATGTGAATTTAAATGCTGCAGTAACCTTGTATATACAACCCTCTCAATAACTTTAGCAAACACTGATGGCATAGAAATAGGTCTATAATTGTCAACATTATCCCTGTCTCCCTTTTTATAAAGTGGCTTCACTACCGAGTACTTTAATCGGTCAGGAAACCGACCACTCCTAAAGGAAAAGTTACAGATATGGCTAAGTACTGAGCTAACATACGTGGAACAATACTTCAGTATTCTGCTAGATACCCCGTCATATCCATGAGAGTTCTTGGTCTTTAGTGATTTAATTATTAACTCAATCTCCCTCTTGTCAGTATCATGGAGGAGCATTTCAGGTAACAGTCTCGGAACACTTTTTTCTAAGAGCGCTATATGATTCCCTGTTGGGACTAGGTTTCTATTTAGTTCACCTGCTATATTCAGAAAGTGATTATTAAGTACTGTACATATATGCGACTTATCAGTAACACGGACATCCCCACTACGCACTGATTCTATATTCTCGACCTGTCTCTGCAGACCAGCCACTTCCTTTACGACTGACCATATGGTTTTAATTTTATCCTGAGACTTAGCTATTCTATCTGCATACCACATACTTTTTGCCTTCCTAATAACTTTTTTAAGCACCTTACAATACTGTTTGTAATGGGCTGCTGCATTTAGATTTTGACTGATTCTAACGTTTTGATATAATTGCCACTTTGTTCTACAAGATATTCTTATCCCTTTAGTCAGCCACCCAGGCTGCCTGTTTGTGCTAGTACCCTGTTTTGAACGTTCTAACGGAAAGCAACTTTCAAAGAGCACGAGAAAAGTCTTGAGGAAAGCATTATATTTATCGTCTACTGTATCAGCACTATAAACATCTTGCCACTCTTGTTCCTTGATAAGGTTTACAAAAGTCTGTACAGCAACTGGATCAGCTTTCCTAAAACGTTGGTAACTATATTTAACATGTGTTGCAGCACAAAAAACTTTTAGACTTAAAATTTGTGCATCATGATCTGAAAGGCCATTCACCTTTTTGCTAACAGAATGCCCTTCTAATAATGACGAATGAACAAAAATATTGTCTATGGTTGTTCTACTGTTCCCTTGCACTCTCGTTGGAAAGAATACGGTTTGCATAAGATTATATGAATTAAGGAGGTCTACCAGCATCCTTTTCCTTGCACAATCACTTATACAATTAATATTGAAGTCACCACATATAACTAACTTTTTGTATTTCCTATAAAGTGAACCAAGAACCTCCTCTAGCTTTAGCAAAAATGTTGTGAAATCGGAGTCTGGGGATCTATAAATAACAACAGTAAGAAGTTTAGCTCCACTAAATTTAACCACACCTGCACAACATTCAAACACCTTTTCAGTGCAGTACTTTGAAACATCAATTGACTCAAATGGGATACCGTTTTTCACATACATGGCTACTCCCCCACACCGCAAAGAGCTCCTAGAAAAGCTGCCAGCCAACCTGTATCCTGGTAAAGGAAGCCTCTGAATTATCTCCTTATTTAAGAAGTGTTCAGATATACCAATAATTTCAGAGTCAACATCTATAAGCAGTTCACTAACTTTATCTCTAATACCTTGTATATTTTGATGAAATATACTAATTCCCTCATTAATCGGATACCCAAGCTTTGTAGAGAGTGGTTTCTTTGTTAGAGAGACTTCCCTTAAGCAGGAATACCTATCAGCTGACTTCAATCTAAAAAAGGTACAGCTCTAACACCCACAACTACCGGAATTTTCCCATGAGTGATCCCACCACCCCCACCTATGCTGTCACCTATAAGTTTTGCCAACCTCCCCTTCCCATACCTGTTGAGGTGCAGGCCATGTCTAGTGAAACCCGTCCTACTGATAGACTCCACCGACACCACTGAAATGTGACTCCTGCCTTCTGTCATCAGCGCACCCCCAAGTCTCATGTTATTACGCCTGACGGCTGTATTAAGATGAGGCCGATCGTGACGCTGAAACAGTTCCACGAAATGCACATTCGTGTTGCCAGTCTGAGTGGCTATCTTTTCCAGGTCACCATCTATGTCATACTCCCCATCCCTATCAATACTATTACCAGCCCCACCCACAATCACTACCTGATCCTCTTTAGTAAAATCCCTACATAACCCCCCTATGTTAAAAGTCACCTGAGCCAATCCTGCATTAGGCTTCACAATGCTGGTGACCTGGTACTCACTCCCCAAAACTTCCTGCAACTGCTGGCCTACACCTCTACCATGAGAACTACCTAACAGCAGAACCTTCTTCTTTCTCTTAGACTTTGCAACTGTCCTAGCCACCGTAACTGCTGAGGTCTGCTGCATACTTCCTACATCTACAGCTACTAGAGATTCCTCTCCACTAGACTCTGACAGTTGGTCATATCTATTACAAACACCAATAGTAAAACTATCTGAAAATCTCCTTCTCCTAGCAGATCTCTTGCCAACAGCCAGCTCCCATTCCCCAACCCCCTTCTCCCTCCTCATCCTATCTAGCTCCTCCTGTGCGTTTTTCAACTGCACCTGAAGGGCACAGATCTTACGCTCCTGCTCCTCTATCAACTTACTCTTGCTACATAACCTGCAGTTCCAGGAGAGGATCTCACCAGAATGCCCACTGGCTTCCCCACTGCATTCCCCCCAGTGAAAATACTTCGAACAAGTCTCACACCGCAATCCACTACTCACGAACCTACGGCAAAGCCCACACTTCTCACTCATGGTAAAATTTTACAATTATTGAAACAAGAAAACAACTTTATCTAAGTTCCGCTACTACAATAAGAAGATGTTAAATACTGACTACAATAATGACAAACTTGCTCTACAAGGGAAGTAACTACTATTATTGACAGTATTAATCAACAACAAATGAGAATATAACAAAATACTAACACAGAAAGAAAATCAAACGTCTAATGACAGTAACGAAACTGAAAGCAGTTCGCAAAAATTTCTTCTGAAGTTATTTCACCGGAAAACACCAAGAACACCGGTTGAAGACTACTAAAGTTCCTAAATAAACTACTATACACAAACAATTAATTAGTACTTAGCTTTCGATGCGCCGCTACAGCTGCAACTGGTCAGCGCGGAATGTAAACACGGGTAAGAGGTTAAGTTGCTCGATACGAAACACTCACAAATATCAGGCCACAACACAAGAAATGCAGAGGTGAATGAAGAAACCACTAATAAGTCACTTATATAGTAAATATTATCACAAAAACAGTTAAAATATATATCTGAAACCTAAAAATAGATGAAAACTTAGAGAGCGATCTCACACGCAGTCACGCGCTTATGACGTCACACCAAAGCTTTCATACTCAAACCCCGTTGTGTTAAACCCCGGGACCTAGAAACGACTGAGAGGCATCATCCTGCGGTAGCCCTCAGTGGTTCACAACAGGCCACAGCAGTCCACCCACCCCACCGCTGCCCCACACCGAACCCAGGGTGGTTGTGCACTTCGGCCGCCAGTGGACACCTCTGGGAGCGTCTCATACCAGACGAGTGTAACCCCAAATGTTTGCATGGTAGAATAAGTATGGTGTACATGTACGTGCAACAGAGGATCAAGTAGGTAAAAAGACGAGAGCTAATAGAAATCCTTGGGTAACAGAAGAGATACTGAATTTAATTGGTGAAAGGAGAAAATACAAAAATGCAGTAAATGAAACAGGCAAAAAGGAATACAAACGTCTCAAAAATGAGATCAACAGGAAGTGCAAAATAGCTAAGCAGGGATGGCTAGAGGACAAATGTAAGGCGTATATCTCTAGGGGTAAGATAGACAAAAGAAAAATTCAGAGTAGGAATTAAAATTCATGGAGAAGAAATTAAAACTTTGAGGTTTGCTGATGACATTGTAATTCTGTCAGAGACAGCAAAGGACCTGGAAGAGCAGCTGAACGGAAGGGACAGTGTCTTGAAAGGAGGATTTAAGATGAACATCAACAAAAGCAAAAGGAGGGTAATGGAATGTAGTCGAATTAAATCAGGTGATGCTGAGGGAATTGGATTAGGAAATCAGACACTTAAAGCAGTAGATGAGTTTTGCTATTTGGGGAGCAAAATAACTGATGATGGTCGAAGTAGAGAGGATATAAAATGTAGACTGGCAATGGCAAGGAAAGCAATTCTGAAGAAGAGAAATTTGTTAACATCGAGTATAGATTTAAGTGTAGGAAGTCTTCTCTGAAAGTATTTGTATGGAGTGTAGCCATGCATGGAAGTGAAACGTGGACAATAAATAGTTTAGACAAAAAGAGAATAGAAGCTTTCGAAATGTGCCGCTACAGAAGGATTCTGGAGATCAGGAGGGTAGATCACATAACTAATGAGGAGATATTGAATAGAATTGGGGAGAAGAGAAATTTGTGGCACAACTTGACTAGAAGAAGGGATCGGTTGGTAGGACATATTCTGAGGCATCAAGGGATCACCAATTTAGTATTGGAGGGCAGCACAGGGGGTAAAAATCGAAGAGGGAGACCAAGAGATGAATATACTAAACAGATTCAGAAGGATGTAGGTTGCAGTAGGTACTGGGAAATGAAGAAGCTTGCACAGGATAGAGTAGCATGGAGAGCTGCATCAAACCAGTCTCTGGACTGAAGACCACAACAACAAAACAGCATATACGTGGAAATGGTGTTTGTGCGGCAATCGCCCACACAGTGTAACTGAGGCAGATTAATTGTAACCAGCCTGCATTCGCCAAGGGAGATGGAAAACCACCTTAAAAACTATACACAGGCTGGCTGGCACACTGGACCTCAATAGTAATCCGCCAGTCACCTTCCCGCTCGGGAAGTAGCGCGTTAGACTGTGCGGCTAGCCAGGCGGGCTTCCTGTGAGTATAATATCAGTAAGTCACTGTTGAAATCAGTCAACTCCTACAAATACCTCAGTGTAACACTTTCTAGGGATATGAAATGGAATGATCATATAGGCTCAGCTGTGGATAAAGCAGTGTTAGACTTAAGTTTATTGGTAGAATACTACAGAAGTGCAATCAGTCTACAAAGGAGATTGCTTACAAATCATTTTTGTGACTAGTTCTAGAATATTGCTCAAGTGTGTGGAACCTGTACCAGATAGGACTAACAGGGGATATTGAATGTTTACAGAGAAGGGCAGCACAAATAGTTCCAGATTTGTTTGACCCATGGGAGAGTGCCATAAAAATACTGAAGAAAGTGAACTGACAGTCTCTTGAAAATAGATGTAAACTATCCCGAGAAAGTCTTATTAACAAAGTTTCAAGAACCTGCTTTAAATGATGATTCTAGAAATATACTACAATCCCCTACGTATTGCTAACATAGGGTTCGTGAGGATAATATTATAATAATTGCTGAATGCCTGGAAGCATTCACGCAGTCCATACGTGAATGAAACGGTGCAGTGGGACATACCCCTGCCATGCACGTCACGTGGTTTGTAAAGTATAGATTGAAAGTGGATGTCAATAAATAAATCATTATTGCACGCTTGTTGTAAAAGCTGATTTTTAATGAGGCGGAAACAATATTTTATGCACTCTTTCACTTATAACAGGCTTCTCACAAGGATCTTTGTCTGATCTCAAGAGTAGAGGAATCCATTCCACCAAACCCTCCCACTCTCCACTCTCACAAAATTAAAACAAGTGCCACAATTGCTTTTCCAAACATGGAGGCTGTAAATACGAGGACCGCCTTTTATGTTTTTAAAAGTAACCATAGAACAAACCTTTATTGTACAGATTGTTCCATTGTTTCTCAAAATAGTCAACACTAAAATTTATACAGATTTGATGCATTTAACCAGTTCTGGATAAAAATTTTCTATTCCAATTTTAGTACCTCAAAAACATGACCTTAGAGGAATTCAATAGCTTCTTGATGTAAAAATTGCTGTCCACACATTTTTTGTTTAACGTAAGGGAACAAAAATGAGTTCGTAGGCAGTAAATTAGGTGAATAATGGCAATGAGAGATTAATTTGATATTTGTTTCTGTCAAATAATCAATTGCTTTGTGATAGTGCACACTGTCATGATGAAAATTCATGCAACGTTTGTTATTGTATTTGCTGATTTGATCGATAACTAGTGGGAAAGAAATTATTGATATCCACGCATCTCTGATCTTCAAAAACAGTGTTCATAACATGGGCAGTACAGCCAGAGAAACGAGCAATAATTTTCTTGGAAGTGCTTTGTGAACAAACCATTTTTGTTGCTTTTAGTTCATTTTGGAACACCTGCTTAGTTTCTTGTGTGTAGGAATACATCCAAGTTTTGTCTCCTGTTATGATTCTTTATATGGATTTTGCATTCCCTCGGTCTAATTGTTTGCACGTTTTCTCACATCAGTTGACACAAGCCTGTTTTTGAGCTGTGGTCACATTGTGTGTCCATTGGTAACAGATCTTTTCACAGATAAGTGTTCTTGCAAATTCAAATGTACTACAGTCTTCAGTATTCTTAATGGTGCCTCTGTCTCATGGTAAGTCAGAAGCCAGTCCTCTTTGGTCATGTTCGCACAACATTTGTGCTTTTTGGAACAACAACCAGTTTTTATTGATATTCACAAAAATCATCACTGATGCGCATGACCTTCACAAATTTCTGGAAATCTGTTGCAAGCAGTCTTTCATGAAGATCACTTGTTACTAAAAGTTGGACAAAGTGATTTGAGTCATTGTTGTTGAGTTAGGCCTTTGTGAAAATAATAAAAATCATGCAACAAAAACCTTCCCATGAAATTACCATTTTTTTTCACAACTCTGTTTCTTCCAACATACACTGTAAATAAACTTCTCATCAAATTTCTGAACTGTTATTGTTTTAACAATACTCGCCACAAGTAATGAATGATAATCTTGAACAAAACAATAATCTTGAAAATAATAATCATGCCTCATCTCAGTGGTGCCGTCTTAATGTGGTTGTTTGTAAGAAGCTAAAAGGTGATCCTCATACAGTAAAAAATTTTATTGGTGATTTCATGACATCACATTTTTTCCGATCCTCTCACTCCCTTCATCACATACACATCCCAGCCCCAAATTAAGGGAAAGTCCCATTACAGTTCATGTTAATTTTAAATTTTCAGTATTTATTTGAAGTGAAATGAACTGTATGATTTTATCTTGCTGAACAGGTCAGAGAATTCTTTTCCAACTTCAATATTTTCATCAGAACTTGTTTTTAAATTAATTTATATTCTTATGAGTTCATAATCATTTTTAAAATGTTAATGGAACCATTCTTAGTGCAATTCTGTGGGGCTGTGTTCAGACGGATATAAAATACGCAGGATTTAATGTTACGTACCAAGCATCATGGTACAGTTTTGGACTTGCAGTCAGGAGGAGTGGATCTCAAACCCCTATCTGGCTATCCTAGTTTAGGCTTTCTCAATTGATTAAAACAATGACAGGATAGTTCCTTAAAGTTGACCTCAAACCCCTATCTGGCTATCCTGATTTAGGCTTTCTTAACTGATTAAAACAATGATAGGATAGTTCCTCAAAAAGTGACATGTCCAACTACCTCGTCCTGTCTGAGCTTAACTCTGTGCCACTTGATTTTGTCAGTGTCCTTCCAGTAGTATTTTATTTTTCATTAATTTATTTTCTTAATCTACCTAATAATACATTGTTCTGTTTTATGTATTGAGTAAAAGCAATCACCCAAATTCTTATTGTAAGGACAACCATTGATCAACCAGAAGTGAATACACGTCCGAGAATCAAGAACTTCCATGAATACACCCAACAGAATATATCATTCTGGTCGTGAGTGCTGCCAACTTGAGATAAACTACCACAGAAAATGGAAGGTCTTGTTCTCAGTTGTATTCAAATACTTGACATCAGATCTTAAGAAGAGTTCAGGATCAAGAACTTCTTGATTTGTGTTTATAGGTTCTTGGATTGCTTACCCCAAGGTTGGCTTTTACAGATGATACATTAGTGAAGGCTGACTGTTAACAGGCACTCAAACTATTTAAGAAGAGCATTTGCTAATGACGAATCTTAGTGTTCTCTAACACAATTGTTACTTGTGACAAGTAATTCCATGATATATTCATTAATTTTCTGTAGTGCTTTATTGTGTATATACGACTATTTAGTGTGTGTTGCAGTACTCAAAATGCACTACCACTTAGTAATTTTACCAAATAAATTGGAATTCCACAATGGCAGAAATAATTAGGCAGAAGGTATTGATATTATTGAATATTAGTAAATGAAAGGTGTTCAGTGGCAGACAAACACAATGAAAAGACTGGTATATATTGTTTTGCTGTCAGGCTAAGTCCTGCATCAGATGTAGTCAGCAAAAAAAGGACACACACAGCCACTGTTGTCTCCGGGCACTAAACCTTGACAGACACAGTAACAATTGAGACGTAAAGACCGGAGGCAACAGTGGTCGCATGTGTGTGTGTGTGTGTGTGTGTGTGTGTGTGTGTGTGTGTGAGAGAGAGAGAGAGAGAGAGAGAGAGACATCTACATGGCTACTTTGAAAATCATACTTGAGTCCGTGGCAGAGGGTTCATCAAACCACCTTCACAAAATTTTCTATTATTCCACTCTCGAACAGTGCATGGGAAAAACAAACACCTATATCTTTCTGTGTGAGCTCTGATTTTTCCTTATTTTATTATTTAAATATGTTTAATATTTTCACATTCGGAGGAGAAAGTTGGTGATTGACATTTTGTGAGATGATCCCACCGCAACAAGAAACACCTTTGTTTGAATGCTGTCCGTCCCAAATCCTGTATCACTCCCATGGAACTCTCTTCCCTGTTTTTCTATAGTACAAAATATGCTGCCTTTCTTTGAACTTTCTCAGTGTACTCCATTAATTCTGTGTGGTAAGGAATCCACACTGCACAGCAGTACTCCAAAAGAGGACAGACAAGCATAGTGTTGGCAGTCTCTTTAGTAGGTCTGTCACATCTTCAGAGTGTTATGCCAATAAAACGCACTCTTTGGTTAGCCTTTCCTACAAATTTTCTGTGTTTTCTTTCCAATTTAAGTTGTTCATTAATTTTAATTCCTGGGTATTTAGTTGAACTTACGGCTTTTTGATTTGATTATTGTATTGTGTAACTGTAGTCTAATGGATTCATTTTAGCACTCATGTAGATGATCTCACACTTCTCATTATTTAGAGTCAGTTGCTGGTTTTCGCACCATACAGATATCTTATATCTTATTGAAATCTCTTTTTGATCTTCTGTTCACTTTACTAGATGACAAAAGACAGCACCATCTGCTTACCACCTAAGACAGCTGCTCAGAATGTCTGCTAAATTTTTTTCGTAGATAAGGAACAGCACGTGGTCTACAGCATGACAAGGGAAATGCCAGAAATCACTTCTGTTTTACTTGATGACTTTCTGTCAGTTACTACAAACCGTGACCTCTCTGACAAAATCAGAAATCCAGTTACATAACTGAGACAATATTCCATAAGCACGCAATTTGATTACAAGCCACTTGTAAGGTATGGTGTCAAAAGCCTTCTGGAAATCTAGAAACAAGGAATCAATTTGAAATCCCATGTCAATAGCACTCAACACTTAGTGTGAGTAAAGATCTAGTTGTGTTTCATGTCTTCTAAATCGTTGTTGACTGTGTGTCAGTAGATCGTTCTCTTTGAGGTAATTCATAATGTTTGAACACAATATATGTTCCAAAATCCTGCTGCATATCAACTTCAATTATATGGGCCTGTAATTTAGTGGATTACTCGTATTGCCTTTCTTGGATACTGTTGTGACCTTTCCAGTCTTTGGGTACGGGCCTTTCATTGAGTGAGCAGTTGTATATGATAGTTAAGTGTGGAGTAATTGCATCAGCATACTCTGAAAGGAACCTAACCTAATTGTTATACAGTCTGGACTGGAAATTTTGGTTTTATTAAGTGATTTAATTTGCTTCACTACTCAAAGGATATCTACATCTAAGTTACTCAAGTAGGCAGCTGTTGTTGATCCATATTTTGGAATATTTACTTCATCATCTTTGGTGAAGGAATTTTGGAAGGTTGTGTTTAGTAATTCTGCTTTAGCAGCACTGTCATCGATAGTATTTCCATTGCTATCCTGAAGAGAAGGCACTGATTGTGTCTTGCCACCAGCATTCTTTACACACAACCAAAACCTCTTTGGATTTTCTGCCAGTTCTCAAGACAAAGTTTCATTGTGAAAACTATTATGAGCATCTCACATTGAAGTCTACACTAAATTTTAGGCTTCTGTAAAAGATCACCAACCTTGGGGATTTTGCATTTGTTTAAATTTGGCATATAGATGACTTAGTCCAATAGCTGAATAATATCTAGCAGCCCTTTTTGATTGTGCCTGTCTGCCACTCAGTTCCCCCTCTATTTGATGAGTAGCAATCTATCCTTTTAATATTATTGTCATTCCACCCCAGGCTTTCCATTGTTTGAAAGAAGTGTGCAGTATTTCAAACTCGATATATTATGTAGCGTATCTAGTGTTGTAAGCTGCAGTCATAGTCCACTACAGTCTTGAGACCTTAGTTACAGCACACTTTACCATTCCTTATTGATTCTTTATACTTTTTTTTTCTTTCTGTGCATTTTCATATATGTTACTAGTTTTTTTTCCAAGTCAGAAATGTGATGAGGCATTCATAACTTACACCCCAAATCTGACAGATTTTTGTGAAGAGGTTTACTGTGAAGAATGCATGCTATAGATAGGGCACACATCTCAGAAATATCTGACACGTATAAGTTAACTTTTGACACACATGAATGTGATGGAATATGAACTCAATATTTAATTTGGGGCATCTATGAAAAGAAAACGTTCACTGTCATAGTAACATAACTCAGTAGCTGCGTCGACAGTTATGGGATGGAAAAATAATATAGCATTGATTTATGTTAAGGATACAGTATGTTTATGAATTAGATAAAAAAATTATACTTTAATGGAAAATCGTTACTGTACTATAACCTATGACCTTAATAGATAACAACTCACACTGTCCACAAACATTGAAAGCCAATAATTGAAGTTTAACTGGTAGCAGTGTTGCTGACCTCTGGAGTTCACGTTTATCTTCAAGTGCATTTTCAGTCACCATTCCATTCATTCCACTGTCTCGTTCTTCATAAAAGCTTCTTTGGAGAAAAAAATGTAAAAAGCAGGTGGTGATCAAAGCTATGCCCTCATTTTTGAGGCATTGCATGATAGTTCAGTGGATATGGTTCTCTATTTTAAAGCTGTGGTTCCAATATATTTCACATCTGCTGGACACCTTAAATATTACAAAAAGATAAACATTGTCTCATAAGTAAAATTTCACTGCTTCAATAAACTTTCATGCTTTGCCTTATAATTAGCATTTTCTGTGGCCATAAGTTTGTCCTAGTTGGCTTTGTAGTGCATAGAGAATACAAAATAATTTCCATTACTTTTAGCCTGCACGATCTAGTGGCAGTGGAGCAGCTCCCGAGGAGTCACTGACTAGCAGTGAATTTGAGCGATTCCTGGCAGAGAGGGCAGCAGCTGCAGAGGCTCTTCCCACTGTTACCAACAGCACAACCAGCACAACCTCTACACTACAGGGACGTTCACATCACCGGCAGCTTAATAAGGAAGCTGACTCTGACAGCTCACTGTTTGCCTTGTGAGGTCAGTTTCTTATCCGTAGTTTACTTATGTTATTTAGACAATACAGAACCACTTTTCATTGAATATTTAGCGTTGTGTTACTAACTCATGGTTATATATTGATGTGACAAGCTTTATGGGTCCTTGAACATGGTATATACAGAGGAAATTTTGAACAGAATGCAGATATTAAGTAGTAAGTTGTTTCTTATATACGGTCATTGGCAGTAGAGTTAGCTGTGAAGCAAATCATGAAATGCTAGTTCTACACGTTACGTGTCACAGGAATTGACGAGGATACTACACTAGTATCTACTTACGAGTAGTGGGGCCTGTTGAGAGGACAGTGATATGCAAGACATGAATAGGAGAACAGGAGGAAAAGAAATAGAAATCTGTGAACTCAAAAAAGAAAAATTGTATCACAAGCAATGAGACAAGTGAACAGACTTTTGTTTATTATGTCAGAAGAAATCTAGGAAAATAAAATTAGCTCATCCTTAAACAATTTTTTTCCTTCAACCAAACATTGACCTCTTCAGGTGTCTTTGATGTTGGTGTTGGCGGGTCCTCCACATTGCATTTGACACAGCACAAACAACATTGCAGTAATTGGACTGCAATACACTGTTCTTTGCACTTACACATTATAGATACCACACTCCAGGCCCAGTTCTTAAGATGATTCTCCATTTTCTATCAAATGAATTGGCTTAGTACAAAGACACTGGAATCTTACTCAGGAAGACAGCAGTTCAAATCCTCATACAGCCATGTAGATTTAGATTTCTGCAGTTTCCACAAATAACATAAGGTAAATGACAGGATGATGCCTTTGAAAGGGCATGAACAGTTTCCTTTCCAAATCTGAACTTGTGCTCCAACTCTAATGACCTGTTCATTGATGGGATGTTAAATCGTAATCCTCTTTCCTTTCTTTACACTTTGTACTCAGAAGCACAGGTATTCTAAGAGTTTGTAACGAGGCTTCTCATCTGAGCCAACCTCTTATTAAAATTCTGCACTGCAGCTTGTCACTTTTAATTCTAGCTTGAAGGATGTTTTTGCAAATGACTGTGGCTGTGTTAGCAGACCGTTCTTTGATCTGAAAGAATGATGTGTGGTTGATAAGGATGGGTCAGAGATGTTAGTGCCTAAATCCTTTTTCTACTGGTCACTATTTTCAATTAATTTTGGATGGTATATTTTGCCCATTATGCTGTGCTGTTCTTCCACTAGTATATGTTATTGAGAGTGACATACATTGCAACAGATGATGACAGTAAAAAAATTGGTCAGGTGCGACAAGGACTGACGCACTGAGGGTTCTGTACAAACTTAATTATTTATACAGACAGTTCATCCATTCTGGGAACTGAGAATCTTGACAGTTTTTGTCTGTTAGCACCATTGAAACCTGAAAGATATTAGTCCCAGGAATTCCAAAACTTTCAAGAATGCTTTGAATTAAAGTTTGATATCAGAAAACAGATGACAAATGATTTTTTTTTTTCATGTACTATAATTACATATTAACAATTTTCAGGTTTTTTTCCTTTACTTGTACTGTGAAACCGTTCTTCTTGCCAAATGGGGAGGCACCCTACAGGTTCTGATGGGTGGGTTTGCGAGTATCAAAATATGTGACCTAGATGGTCACATCTTTTGGTTGCGTTGATTTAGAAGCTTACATTTACTAAATGCCAAGTGACAATAGATGTTACTACATGACATTAATTTCAACATGATATGTCTACCTGTTCCTGATGGAAGTGGGGCTTAACAGATGGACGGGCAGACACTGAGGTAATGAATGACAATTTTTTTTTGTGTGTGATGTAATTATTTCCCTTTATTTGTTCATTGAAACTTGTTCCTTGCCAAATTTCGTGAGTCTAGTCAAACGGGAAGTACCCTATGGGTGATGTAAATGGCTGTATCTTTTGATTGCCTTGACTTATAAGCTTAAGTTTTTGCTCTGCCAAGGGATCATAGGCCATAGTATGTGATATCAATTTCAACTGGATATGTGTACCCGTTCCCGGGGTCTTAACAGCCAGCCAGCCAGCCAGTCAGACAGACAGACGCCAAAGTGATCCTGGAAGGGTTTTGTTTTTACCCATTGAGGCACAGAACCCTAAAAGGAAGTAAGGTAGCTGAACTGTTAGAGGGGACTACTGGATCAAAATAATCAGGATACTGAGCTAAAAAAGAAGTGTTTCAGGAAAAGGGAGAACAAGAGTGTGACAGACAATATAAGGGTATGCAGCTAAGGGACGAAATCCAAATATTACCGGTGGGCAGTCTGTTACTGTCTTTGTGTCAAGCCAAATAAAGTGACACTGTGGTTAAAGTTGGGAGGACAGTGGTTCAAATCTACATCTGGCCTTCCTGATTTAGGTTTTCCATGATATCCCTAAATCGCTTCAGGCAAATGCCAGGATGGTTCCTTTGAAATGAAATGGCACGACCAACTTCCTTCCTTAATGCGATGGGACCGATGACTGCATTGTTTGGTCCCCTCCTCCAAATCAACCAACAACAACCAATGCAATGGTTAGGGTGTGGGATTCATATTTACATCTCCATATTTGCAGTCCATATTTAAAATTTCCTATGGTCCCCATAAATTGCTCAACACAATGCAGGGATGTTTCATTTGACAGTACTCCAAATTCCTCTTGATACTTGTCCATCTGAGTTGTTGTTCACTCGCTCTCTCTCTCTCTCTCTCTCTCTCTCTCTCTCTCTCTCTCTCTCTCTCTAATGATATGTATTCAGTTAAAACATTGCGTGGTGACTTTCAAATGGTTCTGGACTTAGCGCAATTGTGCTTCTGCATTGAATATCGCTTTTTGTGGAAGAGCCAATATATTACATTTTGGACTTATAAATCCAAATTTAGACATTTTCATTTCAGATCATTGGCTAATTTTCGCATATTTTCACTCTCTGTTGTCTGATGGAATAAAATTCTGGACCAATTCACTTAATGTAAATAAAGTGTTTATTCAATGGAAGCAAACAGTAAAAATATTGTGTAAAATAATGACTGTATCCTTGCAGAAGTCTTTCTCAGGCTCTTGGGAGTTCTTACAGTCATTTTCCAGTATGTTTACTCCTTAACATTTTCCTTGTTGATGACAAAAAATCAGTTTCATCTGAACTGTGATTTACACAGTCACAACAAAGGACATAAAAGTAATTTTTTTGTAAACTTTTCACCCTTTTCCGGGGTTCAGAAAAGAGTTATGTATTCTTTTAAGAAGATTAAAACAAGCTCCTGTCATAAAAGCAAGAAATTGGGAATGAGTACCAATTCAAAGGAAAATTGAAAATGTACATAAACTGTAAATTATCTGAATATTTGGATTCAAAGACTGAAAAGTTTTGTTAGATATATGCCAAGTAACAATATTTGTTATAAAGCTATGTGAGTAGTAGTATTGTACTGTAAATAAGACTCAGTATTGACAGATGTAAGAAAATATTTTCTTTGAAAAATACAGTTTTAATCTAGTAAATACTTAACTATTAGCAGCAGATTAACAGCTGCCATATAGCTACTGAGAAGGCAGCAGCTGTTTTTCAAAGTCAAAGTTTTTATTCTAATTTACTCGATCAAAGTTAGATAGCATATACATGAATAGCACTAAGCAGTATAGTGATAGTTTATTCTTAACGCAGTATGAGTGCCCACCTGTTTCTAAATTATTGTCTTTTTACAGGTTATTTGGTTATACAGCTTCACTGTTTCTTTGCAGTCCATCATATTCTTGCAGTATATGTACTTACGTGCTTCATTCAGACATGACACTAAGTACATGCAGAATGGGGAAACTATTAAAGGAGAGAGTATACATATTGGATATAAAGAGTAGCTTTTAATTATTCATTTGAGACTGTATCTATGTTAAAACTGGGAAAATGTTGTTAGCTCATGATGCACCCATCTTGCAGTTTAATACCCCTGACCCTCAAATTATGCAGGTAACAGATGTTACTTTTTGTTGTTCATCTTTTCTGTTTGAATGAATGAAGAATATGAAGCAACTGCTTGATGTACCTGTAATGTAAACACGTTTTGATGTTGTTACTGCATTGTTTTCTCCATTGATTGTGACCAGCATGTATTTGGTCAGGTAATGGATAACTGACTGCAACTCAAATAAGTTTTGCAAAATAAATAGTATTTGCCTTGCTGCAAATCCACAGTGCTTTCAGAGACTTATCATATGTTCAACTACTATTGATGCTTTTAAAATATGACAGATGTATTCAGTGCTTTGGCCTAATCATCAATGATAGCCTTGATCTTTAACATTCAATATTATCCACTCTTCATGCAGGGCTTCATAATTGTAATTTCTTGTTCATTTTGTCATATCATATACAGGATCCAAATTATAACTGTTGCTTCAGATTAAATTATTCATTTATGATGTGAAATGGTGAATAATTGTTCCACAAATAATATATATTTCCATGTTATGTAATGAATACATTGATACATTGTGATGTTTATTATTATGCAAAATGAACTATTTCTTTAAAAAGTCTTGTTCAGAGTTTTGATTTATTGTGTTGCTTGGGCTAATTTTAAATAAATTGTTATCCAGTGCAGACTGCCTTTCTTATAAAAACAAATTCAGTTAATTTGATTATCATTGTAAATGAACTTATTTATTTCTAACTTGTTAATAAATACAGCAATTAGTAGTAAAGATACACCTGTCTTGAAATTTGGAAAATACAGCTCCCTTTACTTCCCCTTAAACATGTGAAAAATACAGCTTTCACTTATATGTATAGGCAAAAATACATTATGAGACCAGAGGTGCTACACATAATTTTGTGGAGTAATATTAATTGTCATCACCATGGAATGCCAGACAATAACTTGACAAATTATTTTTTGTAGACTGTAGGAGAGAAACAGATTACATGTTCTAGCAAATAAGTGAAATTAGTCTCTCATACAGCAAATTTACCCTATCCTCATATTGTGCAAGAACTTAATAAAAACTTTAATCAGTACCCTGTGGCAGCTACTCCAAACTACTACTGCTGCTTGCAACAGTTTAAGCTTACCTGTCAAGTCTTAAGCTAAGCACAAACATGGGCTGCACTATAATTTGAAATTTACAAGATTATGAAGAATGAAGGAAATTATGGGTTGCTACTTACTGTAAAGAAGACACATTAAGCTGCAGACAGGCTCAATTAAGACTCTTACTCAAAGCTTTCGGCCATGACCTCCATCAGCAAAAGAGACACACATGCCATTCACGCACCAAGCAAGCACATCTCACACACACATGACTGCCAACCCTGGCAGCTCTTCCCTTTCTCATTTGCACTCTTTTCATTGGGCTCTCTACCCCATTCTGACATAAATGTGTCTGTCACTAACTCTCAGCAAACTGAGCAGTAGGCCACTTATCTTGACACTGTTGGTGTGTAACCGCTATCTTAACTGTTAAGCATTATTGCATAACTGTAACCAAACTATACAATTATTGGCATGCAGAACGAATACAGAGGTCTTTTGGAGTAACAGATATGATTGCTGTGTCTCAAACAAGTGTATACACTTTGCATCTCCTTGAGGTGTTCTCATATTATTTGGGTAAAGTGATATCTCATTATTTCCATTTTGTGTAAATGTGTTACAAACAACTTTTCATTAAAATTATAACTTTGATTTATCAATTATGCAACGATGTGGGAAAGGCAATGACTAAGAATGAAAGGTTTCTTCTTATTATGAAGAAACAGCTCTATTCCAGTCATATTGTAAATAATTTATTTTACAAAGCACAACTTGTTTCCAAGAACTGTTTTGACATTCACATTTTTAAATCAAATTATTCTACATTTGATAGTGAGCTGTTCCTTTATTTGTACGTGCTTATGTAGTTTACTATTTGTCATAATTTCACTGCAAATCAATACACTAACTTAAGTACAATTGTTAATAATAATAATAATAATAATGTAAAATTGCACTTACATATGGAATATTAGACTTCTGTCACTGCAGGAACTCTCTCTCTCTCTCTCTCTCTCTCTCTCTCTCTCTCTCTCTCTCTCTCTCATCCACATTATCACTATAAAAACATGTAAAACAGCAAATACAAATGAATTTACATACACAATACTAGACTTTATACAGTAAAACTTGCTCAAAATGGTATCACGTGGGGCTAAAATAATTTTCCAAATTCAACAAGTCTCCGGATTACACAAAACTCACTGGACTACGTAAAATTTGTACATCGGTTCCCGTCAGATCACTGAAGTTAAGCGCTGTCGGGCGTGGCCGGCACATGGATGTGTGACCATCCGGGCTGCCATGCGCTGTTGCCATTTTTCGGGGTGCACTCAGCCTCGTGATGCCAACTGAGGAGCTACTCGACCAAATAGTAGCGGCTCCGGTCAAAGAAAACCATCATAACGCCCGGGAGTGCAGTGTGCTGACCACACGCCCCTCCTATCCGCATCCTCAGCAGAGGATGACACAGCGGTCAGATGGTCCTGATGGGCCACTTGTGGCCTGAAGACGGAGTTCATACTTTATTTATGTACCTTTGCTTCAGTGCAGTAGATGTTCATTTACTGTATATTGGACAATAGAACAGTGCGCTGTGACACTAATTGATAAATAACACGACATTTCTATATTTTTACTCAAACTTTAAATTCATTTGTTATTGTATGTACATACGTATTATTCCCATGTTTATTTGCTTTACATTTCACTTTTTTTGCCACATATCAAGGAAGGAAACTTGTTGTAATTTCCTGTTCAAAACTGTTTTTTCTAGGTAATTTTTTCCACCATACAATAGTTCCAACAAGCTGGAAGAATTTGTGTGTGAATTTGCGTGTGCTGCAAATTGTATAACGTTGTTTATGCATGCAATGGCTTTTTCAGTCATATTAATTTCTCTAGGGACATCATTTTGTCCTCTTCTTCTTCCTTTGTTTCTTCATCATCATCATCGTCATCCTCTGTGTTGGGGATTTCTATTAAATCTGTTGCTGAAGTGAAAGTGGAGGGAGTTGACAGAAAGTCATCACTTTGAATGTAATCATCTGCACTACATGAAATGTTTTGCATTTTCATTAATTCAGCAATTTCTGCTGCATTTTCTTGAACTTCAGTGGCCACAGAAGCATCTTGTTCTTGTCCCAAAAACCCCACTTTGTTGAAGCACATTGTGGCAGTTTTGGGTTTTATTTTCTTTACTGCCAATCCAATCCAATTTACTGCATCCAGGACAGAAACTGACCGTGCAAGAGCAAACGCACTTTCGGCTTCTTCAACACTAAGAATAAGCGATTGCATTAGTAATCGCCTATAATGACACTTGAATGTGTAAATAACCGCCTGCTCCAGAGGATGTGTGAGGCTGGTTGAACCTGGAGGGAGCCATGCTAATTTAACGTCTGATGGCATTACTTTCAGGTGACAGGTTGCACTGTCTAGGAAAAGGATAACTTGGCTATTTCCTTTTTTTTTTTATTTTGGCATTGAAAGAGCCCAGCTGTTCTACCATAAGACCACTCACCACCCACGCCTTTTATTGCTTCGCCACATGCCTGGAAGCTTACTGACATCTATGTTTTTGAAACAACATGGTTTTGCCGCCTTTCCAGAGGCTTCTCCATTTCACCTAACATGTTTCCACACAGCAATACAGTGAGTCTTTCCTTGGACATTTTTCTGCCGGTGCACTTTTCACCTCAAACTACTAGCGATTTTGAAGGCAACATGCGATAAAACAGTCCTGTTTCATCAGTACTGAACACATCTTTCGGGTCATAATTCACAATTAAGCTGGGCAGTATTGTCTTCCATTCTGTTGCTACACTTTCCTGCACATCCTTAGCTTCCTACACACTTTATTCCACACGATGATGTGCCTAGCTTTGAAACTGTCCAGCCATCCTCAGGATTCTTTAAACTCCATAATTCCAAGCTCTTTAGCAACTTTCAGAGCCTCACTCTGCAACATGCGTCCAGATAAAGGTAAGTTTCTTGCCCACACACTTACGAACCATTTCTGCACTATTTCGTTAATTTCTTCATTTCTAGTCTTTTTCACCTTTCTTTTCATTTGCGCATTCCCTTTCATCCATTTGTCTCTAATCTTGTCCTTGTTTCTTAAAGTCTCATAAATTTGTGTTTTACCACATTTGAAATGCAACATAATTTTGCGCACCAAGAGGTTATCTTCTTCACTCACTTCGATTACATTAATCTTTTCGTTAAGTGTTAACGACACGTACTGTTTGTTCGGCATCATGTTAGTGTATCTCTTAAAATGCTACTAGTCAACTGAAACTCGCAGAAAATAATGACCTTGTTGGGTAAAACGATTGTTTAATGGAACAGTACCCACCTCTTTCACTGTGCACATTGCAGCAGAATGTTGCTAGATGTGCAACAATGTTCCTGTGTGCACCAGCATGCATCAATAATGAGAAAAATGAGAAAGTGGACAAACAGAGTGCTGACAAATGAACCATTTCCTTTGATACACTTTACCGACACTGAGCATAACTTATTCGTTGTTGCACAGAGCCGTGCAGTTTTAGGTCCACACCAGCAGCACCACGCCATGGTGCGCTGGATCTGTCTTCTTGGGGTTGCGCCGCTTAACAGAGGTGTGAAAAGTAACATCCATGTAGAGTTGTGAATAACTAATGACCTGTAATACAGTTATACTATATAGGCTCTTTTCCACATTATACAATGAATTATTGAGTATATTCTAAAATTTGCTTTCCTTTTCTGTGTCAGGCACATTCCGCTTTATTAAAAAATATCAGCATATAAAAGTGCACTGAATGCATCGGGCAGATTTCTGAGTTATACACGTGCCAATTTGAGCAAGTTTTATTGTAACTCTCTTCCCCCAGCAGAACAACTAGTCATGTCATGAGAAAAGCATAAAATTACCAGCTACTATTAATTAATGATATGATGATAATGTTACTCATGTGCAAAAATTTTTATTTTTGTGGCCGTGATTGTGTGTAATGGTAAGGTATTGGACTATTTTGTTTCCTTAAAGATTTCTTTTGAAAGGAAGCAGTAGCAAGACAACCGGGAATTAAACCAGGTTCTATTAGTAACAAGTAAATTATATTTACATAAAAGGAAATGGTCGCCAGTCTTATTAGGCAGAGTTGTTACCAGTACTAATATGGTTCATAAAGAAAGTTGACTGTTGGTACTGAACTTCTCTTTTTCTGATGAGACAGTATCACAGTTTAGCAAGTAACGTAGCAGTGATTTGTCTTGAACTACACAGGAGGAGTATTAATGTGTTTAGGCAACAACTGGCTCTCAATAACACTTATATCTGTACATTACAGTAGGAGGATAATAATAGGTAAAGAATTACTAATGCTGGAGCACTACTGTCTTTGACAAAAGTTTAATTATAGGAAATTATCATTACTGAAATAGTTATGAAGTACTGATTATTATTTGCATTCTCAAGGAAAATTCATTTCCTATTATTACTTAGCTCAAGTGGAATATATAATACCTGGATCTAGTGTAGTTTGAAAATTTGTAGCCAGTTGCTTGTTCTTGATTGCTGTTATTGTAATACAACATTTAAATGTGGCTCAACTATAGCATGAGGATCCAGAAACTAGTCCGTTGGCAGACTCAAACCAAGTTTGAACATTTTAGTCATAACACAATGTGGGAAACACTGGTAACTACATAACACATGTAATTGTAAAAACTGTTCTTTCAATAAGAAAAATCTTTGAACTGAATACTTTAAATGTTCTCTTAATAATTGTACTTTGATGAAAACTATTTGGAGCATTTCAAAACTTGTGCTCACAAAATAATTATGAACTTCACAACTCCACAAAGTTTATTAACTGTTGTAAAGGAAGATAGTTGCTTTTCATTTCAGTAAAATAGAGTACTTGGATTTGTTGTAGCACTTGGAATAGGACCCTGCCTAAATAAATGATTAAGGATAAATTACGGTGACACAGCAATAATTTACAGAACACAAACTTATTATTGAAAATGAAACCATGTAAATGGTACATGCAGTTATATTGTACACAACTGAAAATTTGAAATGAATGTGGTGGCAGTGTCAATTTACTATGCTATTCAAAAAAGACAGTAAAAGTATCCATGGCTCTTCCTGTGTAACAAACTCTAAAAATTCTCTTCATGGTGTTGGATTTTCATAGTAAAGGGTTAACCAAAATATGCCATGAATAGTAAGCCAAATTAATTCCACATCTGAGGCTATCTTATATAATGTTGCAGTTCTTTGCATCTCTTTCAGTCCACAAGATGTGCACCTTTTGCCAGCTATCCACTGACTGACTCATGCCACAAAGGAGCTTTGCAGTTCGACCACCAGATCCACCTTTTCTATTCCTGCCTAGCTAGTTCCATTGCAAAGGGACTGCCCTCCAAGTTTTACATGATTACAGACCTACTTTCCGTACGCATGAACCAGTATTACAATTGAAGTTTTAACTTTTACATTCTTTCACAGCACATTACTTTAGAAATTACATCCATATATTAATTACAATTACATAAATTATCATAAATAATGAATAAAACATTTACATGGATGTTATGTCAAAAAGCATGGTTATAAAGAAGTCACATTCAGCAAACCCAGACAAATAGATTAGATAAGACCATTATAGATGATACTGATAACAGTGTTACATGTTCTCCATGTTTCAGTGATGTTTCCTGTTAGGGATACATCAGGGAAATATCTGTAACAGCTCAGACAGTGTTATGCAAAGAAAAAAAATTTACAAACACATCACTGCAGCACTCATTTTACATAGATAACAATACAAAGACAAAGAATATTATATCACCTTATTCACAAAGGAAACATTAGTTACATTTTACATAACATTTCATCATGGAGAAGGAATTCTGTGTACATAGAGCACTAGATAACAATGGATACACCCATATGATAATGACACATACATCAGAGAACATGTAATACATAAATAGAAAGCAGAATATATTATACAAGCTTTTACACAAACATGATTTAAAATTTGTTCAGAATTTACAGTTGTTTACTAGAAACTTTAAACTGCCCATTCATTTAGCTTTCAAGCCAATATGGGTAGCTACTTCTCAAATTTTTATCATTTTCAAAATATTACCGAAGAATTTATTTTCAGTACATAAACAGCAAAAATAATTACAGATAATTATTACTTTCACCAGGTACGTGCTTTCCGCTCTGTTAATCTTTTTACACAGTTCAACAGAATAATACGGCACTATTTACAATAAGCATAAATTTTCGCACTGTCTCTTCATTCCTTCAGGTAGCCCACTCCATCATCTTTATCTACAAACCTTCTTTACTACTTGACTGTATACCGATAGTATGCATTAATGTGAGGAGTTCCTTGCACTACAAATGGGGCATTGTAAATAAATTTGGAAATAAACGTGTCCTGCACCCTCTAATTGTGGTGGCAGTGTATGCTACTGTATACAGTATAATTTCATTTTCCGTATCTTTCTCAACCACGAAAGCCAAAATTTTAAATTCAATCAAACAATGGAAAATTAGGATGGTATGTAACGATATTGTGAAAAGGAAAGTTGCTACTCACCATATAGCGGAGATGCTGAGTCGCAGGTAGGCACAACAAAAAGACTCACAATTAAAGCTTTTGGCCACTAAGGTCTTTGTCGGCAATAGCCGACACACACACACACACATACACACACGCACGCATTCTCACACAAACAAAACTCAACACACGACTGTAGTCTCAGGCAACTGAAACCACATTGTGACCAGTGAATGATAGGAGTGGCAACTGGGTGGGGGTAAGGAGGAGGCTGGTGCGAGGAGGAGGAGGAGGGATAGTATGGTGGGGATGGCAGACAATGAAGTGCTGCAGATTAGACAGAGGCCGGGGCGGGTGGGGGGGGGGGGGGGGGGGGAGCAGAAAAAGAGAGAAATAAAAAGACTAGATGTGATGGTGGAGTGACGGCTGTGTAGTGCTGGAATGGGAACAGGGAAGGGGTTGGATGGCTGGGGACAGGATATCATGTTTGGCAGCGCGTTCAGTAACAGGGTGGTCCACTTGTTTCTTAGTCACAGTATGTCGGTGCCATTCATGTGGACAGACAGCTTGTTGTTTATAATCCGTACATAGAATACAGCACAGTGGTTGCAGCTTAGCTTGTAGACTACAAGACTGGTTTCACAGGTAGTCCTGCCTTTGATGGGACGGGTGATGTTAGTGACCAGACTGGAGTAGGTGGTGGTGGGAGGATGTATGGGACAGGTCTTGCATCTAGGTCTATTACAGTGGTATGAGCCATGAGGTAAGGGATTGGGAGCAGGGAAGGATGGACGATTATATTGCGTAGGTTTGGTGGACGGTAGAATACCATTGTGGGAGGGGTGGGAAGGACAGTGGGCAGGATTTCGAGAGGGATGGAGCGTCATTGCAGATGCGACTACAATGGGTGGCTAGGCTGTACGGAAGGGACTTCATGGTATAGAACGAGTGGCAGCTGTCGAAGTGGAGGTATTGTTGGTGGTTAGTAGGTTTGATATGGATGGAGATACTGATGTAGCCATCTTTGAGCTGGAGGTCAACATCTGGGAAGGTGGCTTGTTGGGTTGAGTAGAACCAGGTGAATCAAATGGGGGAGAAGTTGTTGAGATTCTGGAGGAATGTGGATAGTGTGTCCTCACCCTCGATCCATATAGCAAAGATTTCATCATCGAGTCTGAACCAGGTGAGGGGTTTAGGATTCTGGGCTTTTAGGAAGGATTTTACTAGATGACCTATGAATGGGTTGGCATAGGATGCTGTCATGCGGGTGCCCTACCCTGGATTTGTTTGTAGGTAATGCCTTCAAAGGAGAAGTAATTGTAGGTGAGATATAGTTGGTCATGGCGACAAGGAAGGAAGTTGTTGGTTTGGAATCCATCGGGCGTTGGGAACGAGTGTTTAATAGCAGTAAGTCCATGGGCATTAAAAATATTAGTGTAAATGTGGCATTAATAGTGATGGGCAGGACACCGTATGGTAAGGGGACAGGAACGGTTGAAAAGCAGTGGAGGAAATGGTTGGTATCTTTTATATAGGAGGATGGGTTCTGGGTAATAGGTTGAAGGTGTTGGTCTACGAGAGCAGAGATTCTCTCAGTGGGGACACAGTAACCGGCCACAATGGGCTGTCCTGGGTGGTTAGGTTTATGGACTTTAGGAAGCATGTAGAAGGTAGGAGTGTGGAGAGTGGTGGGGATGAGTAGAGAGAGATGGACTCCGATGAGAGGTTATTGGATGGGCCTAAGGATTTGAGTAGTGACTGGAGATCCTGCTGGATTTCTGGAATAGAGTCACTGTGGCACAGTTTGTAGGTGGATGTATCTGACAGCTGGTGGAGTTCTTCCACCAGCTAATCCTTGCAGTTCAAAACAACAGTGATGGAGCCTTTGTCTGTAGGTAGGATTATAAGGTCGGGATCAGTTTTTAGATGGTGGACTGCAGTTCTTTCTGTGGATGTAAGGTTAGTTTGCATGTTGTGGGGTTTGGGGAATGAGAGAAGGTCGTTTTAATGTGTGTTATGGGTTCCAGGAATTTGGGATTGCATAGCAGGAGAATTTTGTGCATGAGGAGAAGGTACTGCAAAGAGGTTTGGGCTTGGTTAATATGGTTTTGCAGGACTATGGTGGTGAGTCCCAACGATTGGCGGAATCTGGATAGGTGGAGGTCATTGTGGAAGGAGGGGTGGCAGCCAGAGATGGGTAATTTGATGGTAAGGGATGCTATGAGCTAAGCAACAATGCAGGAACAGAATGTGGAACTAGGATCTGGCTAGCGGTAAGGAAACTTTTCTGTATTGATGCAGATGGAAGGAGCAAGGATCCATGGAGGTGGAAAAAACATGAAAAATTACATAAATAATGTAGAATTATGTCCAAAAGATTTCGCAAAAATACACCCAAATACGTGTAAAATTCACAAAAAGGATGAAATGGCTGAAAAGGGGGGAAACAAGTTGAAATCTGAGGGAGTCAATGATAGCGAAAGGTAAAAACTCTCTACAATTGGCGAGAAGTCAGAAGGATCAAAGTAAAGAATAAATAATAAAAAACTATATATTACTGTGGGTAGCTGTTCTGAAGGTGGATAAATGTGAAGAAGGGGGATGGCAGATGTGATTGGATGAGGTGGAATTAGTGGGTGTGAACTGGGGTAGAATGGAGAAAGAGTCGGGGGTGGGGAGAGGTTCGTAGGATACAAGATCGTGTGGATCCAGAAAGGTGCAGGAGTTAAAACGCAAAAATACGTGAAATTACACATGGACAGTGATCAATTTGAAAGTATAGGATTAATTATATCAGTGGGAGTAATGTGGGACATAAGATGGTGCACCAACAATCACTGTGGTCTTGTAGCGGTCTGTTGTGTGCGGCTGAGACGGTTGATACAGTGTGGCTCGTAAGAAGAGCGTGCAGTGCAGTTTGTAAGGCGGCAAGAGAAACACAGGAAAGAAGTGAAAGAAGTACGGACATCGAGTATAGTTATGCAAAATAAAACAGTAATAGAGGAAAAGACCGTCAAGGGGCAGTGTAGAGTGATACAGCAGTATTCGGTACCATTTCTTTATTCAGGTAAGAAAAGCCATCAAGCAAAAATCAAACAATGAAAAATCGAGGATGGAATGTAGCAATATTGTGAAAAGGAAAGTTGCTATTCCCCATATAGCGGAGATGCTGAGTCGCAGATAGGCACAACAAAAATACTGTCACAATTAAAGCTTTCGGCTATTAAGGCCTTCGTCAAGTTTTAAATTTCATGTTCAAGAAATTGTTCTCACAGGAGAAGCTCTGTCCGACCATGGGACAAAGGTGGATGTACTGATCACCCATGGCCCGCAGGAAGGTCCGGACTCAAATCCGCACTGTCCTGGATGCTGTGCTGCAACTTGACGTTAGTGGTGCTTGCCGGATGGCAACACCTGCCGCTGTCCCTGGTGCTGCTGCGTCTCCTGCAGCGTATACCTTGCCCGGACCCTGGTACACCAGGTGGGAAGCGAATGTGGCCGTGGTGTACGGTAAAGTGTCAAAGTTGAGTGACTGTAGGAAGATACAAGATGACTTAGGCAAAATTTCCAGTTGGTGTGATGAATGGCAGTTCGCTCCAAATGTGGAAAAAAAGTAAGTTGATGTGGATGAACAGGAAGATCAAAGCTGTAATGTTCAGATACAGTATTACTAGTGTCCTGCTTGACATAGTCACATCATTTGAATATCTGGGTGTAATGTTGCAAAGCAATATGAGATGGAACTAGCATGTGAGAACTATGGTAGGGAAAGGGAATGGATGACTTCGGTTTATTGGGAGAATTTTATGAAAGAGTGGTTCACACGCAAATTAGACTGCATTAGGGTGCTGGTGTGACTTGTTCTTGAGCACTGCTCAAGTGTTTGGGATTCGTACCAGGTTGGATTGAAGGAAGACATTGAATCAATACAGAGGCGGGCTGCTAGTTTCGAACAACATGTAAGTGTTACAGAGATGCCTCAGGAGCACAAATGAGAGCCCTGGAGGAAAGGCGACATACTTTTTGAGGAACACTATTAAGAAAATTTCGAGAACCGGCATTTGAAGCCGATTGCCGAATGATTTTACTGCCGCCAATGCGTAGGGACTACAAAGATAAGATACGAGAAATTAGGGCTCATACAGAGGAATTAAGACAGCTGATTTTCCCTGCTCTATTTGTGAGTGGAACAGGAAAGGAAGTGACAAGTAATGTTACAGGGTACCCTCTGCCATGTAACGTCCAGTGGCTTGTGAAGTATCTATGCAGATGTAGATGGAGATGAACCACTGTGTTGGTGTGTCACAAGATTTTTAATGTCTTCTAATCTCCTACAGATAAGATAGCTAGTTCGCAAGAAATCACCAATCATTATTCATGATTATATTAATTAAACATGTATTGCATCATAACAATTATATAATTTTGCATTCAACTCCAAAAAGAATGATTCCTCATTCCAAGAATTATCTACACAAAAAAGTCCCATTTTTGTGGTGAGTGGGATCCTTTTTTATACTAGTTTCAGTAGTTTTGTGCATTTGCTAGTTGCCAGTGTGCTCTTTTCAACATGTAGAGACTAGTAGAGAAAGCCAGGGATTTTGACAGCTCTTCTACATCTGAGGTTAGTGGAGATAAATATACTAATATTCAAAAGAGAACAAAAATTGTGCCGTCGTCATCATCATCTACTAACCAGAACAACATACACAGGGTGAGTCACCTAACATTACCGCTGGATATATTTCGTAAACCACATCAAATACTGACGAATCGATTCCACAGACCGAACGTGAGGAGAGGGGCTAGTGTAATTGGTTAATACAAACCATAAAAAAATGCACGGAAGTATGTTTTTTAACACAAGCCTACGTTTTTTTTTTAATGGAACCCCATTAGTTTTGTTAGCACATCTGAACATATAAACAAATACGTAATCAGTGCCATTTGTTGCATTGTAAAATATTAATTACATCCGGAGATATTGTAACCTAAAGTTGACGCTTGAGTACCACTCCTCCGCTGTTCGATCGTGTGTATCGGAGAGCACCGAATTACGTAGGGATCCAAAGGGAATGGTGATGGACCTTAGGTACAGAAGAGACTGGAACAGCACATTACGTCCACATGCTAACACCTTTTTATTGTCTTTTTCACTGACGCACATGTACATTACCATGAGGGCTGAGGTACACGTACACACGTGGTTTGCATTTTCAATTACGGAGTGGAATAGTGTGTATCACGACATGTCAGGCCAATAGATGTTCAATGTGGTGGCCATCATTTGCTGCACACAATTGCAATCTCTGGCGTAATGAATGTCGTACACGCCGCAGTACATCTGGTGTAATGTCGCCGCAGGCTGCCACAATACGTTGTTTCATATCCTCTGGGGTTGTAGGCACATCACGGTACACATTCTCCTTTAACATACCCCACAGAAAGAAGTCCAGAGGTGTAAGATCAGGAGAACGGGCTGGGCAATTTATGCGTCCTCCACGTCCTATGAAACGCCCGTCGAACATCCTGTCAAGGGTCAGCCTAGTGTTAATTGCGGAATGTGCAGGTGCACCATCACACTGAGACCACATACGTCAATGCGTTTCCAGTGGGACATTTTTGAGCAATGTTGGCAGATCATTCTGTAGAAAAGCGATGTATGTTGCAGCTGTTTGGGCCCCTGCAATGAAGTGAGGACCAATGAGGTGGTCGCCAATGATTCCGCACCATACATTTACAGTCCACAGTCGCTGTCGCTCTACCTGTCAGCCAGCGAGGATTGTCCACGGACCAGTAATGCATGTTCCGTAGATTCACTGCCCCGTGGTTTTTGAAACCCGCTTCATCGGTAAACAGGTAGAACTGCACCACATTCTCTGTTAATGCCCATTGACAGAATTGCACTCTATGATTAAAGTCATCACCATGTAATTGCTGATGTAGCGACACATGAAACGGGTGAAAGCGGTGACGATGCAGTATGCGCATGACACTACTTTGACTCAGTCCTCCGGCTCTCGCAATGTCCCGTGTACTCATGTGTGGGTTCATGGCAACAGCAGCTAACACACCAACTGCACCCGCTTCTCCTGTGATGGGCCTGTTATGGACCCGTTTGCGTGCTACGACCATACCTGTTGCATACAGTTGGCGGTAGATGTTTTGCAATGTGCGGCACGTTGGATGCTCTCTGTCCGGGTACCGTTCTGCATACACCCTGCAGGCTTCAGCTGCATTTCATCGACACTCGCCATAGATGAGTATCATCTCCGCCTTTTCAGAGTTCGAATACACCATGGTCACAGTTCCTACAACACTACACTATCACAGACGTCTGGTAACACAGTGTACTACAGTTGGTCTGCGTGCGGAGACGAATGCAGGATAACAATAGCAGCAAGCGCTACATGCGGACACTGCGACAGCTAGACCAAACCACAACAGTGCACTACAGCCACACTCGTAAACACGGTCGTCATCGTAAACATGTCCCTGCAGATGCTGCTCGCTGACCGTGGCCCGTGTTTGTTACAACACGCAACTGAACTTCGGAGGTTTCAAGCATCAACTTTAGGTTACAATATCTCCGGATGTAATTAACATTTTACAATGCAACAAACGGCACTGATTACATATTTGTTTATATGTTCAGATGTGCTAACAAAACTAACGTGGTTCCATTTTTAAAAAAACGTAGGTTTGTGTTAAAAAACATACTTCCGTGCATTTTTGTATGGTTTGTATTAAACAGTTACACTAGCCCCTCTCCTCACATTCGGTCTGTGGAATCGGTTCGTCAGTATTTGATGTGGTTTACGAAATATATCCAGCGGTAACATTAGGTGACTCACCCTGTATAAGCAGGATAGAGCAAGGTGCAACATAACTGCCACTATAAAGAAGAATATATAAATTTTGGATTTACATGGATGGGAGGACAAGCTTGCTCCAAAATGTTTGGTGTGCATCACAGTGTTGTCAGATGCAGTAGCATATGGAAACCATTCAGATAGCCAAGACACTGAGTATTATAATTAATATTTGAGTATTCGTTATATTATTATAGTTATAATATTAATTAATCAGTAATTTTAAATAAACAATAGTAAACCAAGGAACAGGTTCATCTCAGTTAAAAGAATTAATGAGGCACTGAGAACCTTAAGGGCCTAAAGTATACTGCCATCGATTTTCAGAGTGTAGTATGTATGCATTCTCCTGACATACGTTTATCTTATAGTGAACTAGCTTTATCTGTATCTGAGGCCCCACCTGTATATATGAACATTCATGAAAAGCTGTCTCACTGATTTCTTGGATATTTATTTCCATAAGGCCCCAAACTGCAAAGCATAATTTTGTTGCTCTTCGCTGCTCAATTGCTGTCTAAGGTTGACAGCATAATTTAGTGTCTACATCATGTACATAGTAGAAATATTTCATAGTCAGAGTTGTATTGACTTAATGATACTTAATGAAAATGACGATAATTTGGACCATGAAGTGCTGGAATATGTCATAGCTGTATGCATTGTACAGTTTGTATCTGTTCTTTATTAGTTATTTTTGAAACATTTCTCGTGGAGAACAGTCAAAAGCCAGTACTGTCACTAGCCTATGTGTGGAAATTTTGTGAATTGACATTAATAATAAATATAGTCTTAAATATTAATTGATACTTCATAACAAAGTGGGTGCACAATTTTTTTCATAGGAAGTATAGGATGTTGAGAATTGGTTAAAAATAACAGTTTAGGCCAATGAGACTGATGGTTTGTCTATAAATGTGATTTTCACAAACATCTATACTTTTCAAAACTTTGTTTCTGGGCTTAGGGCTCTAATGGTTCTCAGTGCCTCAAATATGATAGACTGAAACTGTGGTGTCACATATCAATACAAACCTACCAGAGTATCACAATTGGCAACGGAATTGCAAGATTCCGTCTGATGCCAATAGTGGTCGCATGGAATCTGGTGGACCCAATGCTGCACATCTGCTGATCCACATCTCCAGCAGCTGTATACTACGAGCACCTTCTGCCGCTGCAATATAGGACAGTTGGCAGCAGCTGCTCGCCCCACTTGTGCTTGGAGCCGCTACGCTATGACACCCTCATCCTTGCTGAGACTGGGGTAGCTGGACTCTGTTCATTCTGTATTATTTGTAATGAGCCTTTGTATGTTTGGAGAAATACAAGTTAAGTTAATCTTCTGTTTATTGTGTTAACTTGTTCGCTTATCATTTCTGCTCCTGTCTAGCTTCCCTACAATGACAGTTGCCATGCCAGTCTGTAACCCACCTCTCCTTACTGTTGTGTACAAAGTCATACACAACAGAAATCACAGATGGTAATAGTTTAAACTGAATGAAAGATACTGAAATAATTATACCTAATGTCAAATTATATTATTGTAAACGAACTGTAACAAACTGTCAGAGACAGCAAAGGACTTCGAAATTGCAGCTGAACGGAATGAACAATGTCTTGAAAGGATGATATAAGAGAAACATCAACAAAAGCAAGACAAGAATAATGGAATGTAGTGTAATTAAATCAGATGATGTGGAGTGAATTAGCTTAGGAAATGAGACATTTTAAGTAGTAGATGAGTTTTGCTATTTGGGAAGCAAAATAACTGATGACGTTTGGAGTAGGGAGATACAAAATGCAGACTCACAATGGCAAGAATAGCATTTCTGAAGAAGAGAAATTTGTTAACACCGAGTATAGATTTAAGTATGAGGAAGTCCTTTCTGAAAGTATTTGTATGGAGTGTAGCCATGTATGGAAGTGAAACATGGACAATAAACAGTCCAGACAAGAAGAGAATAAAAGCATTTGAAATGTGTTGCTACAGAAGAATGCTGAAGATTATATGGATAGATCACGTGACTATTGAGCTACTGAATATAGTTTGGGAGAAGGCAAATTTGTGGTACAACCTTGCTAGAAGAAGGGATCGGTTGGTAGGACACATTCTGAGGCAACAAAGGATCACCAATTTATTACTAGAGGGAAGCATGGGGGGTAAAAATCATAGAGATAGATGAAGAGATGAATACAGTAAGCAGATTCAGAAGAATGTAGGTTGCAGTAGTTACTTGGAGATGAAGAGGCTTGCACAGGAGAGAGTAACATTGAGAGCTGCAACAAACTAGTCTTTGGACTGAAGACCACAGCAACAGCAGCAACAACAACAACAAAGCAAACGTTTGTAGAAAATAACTAGTTTCTGTCTTTAAACTCACCCTTGTCACATCAATAGATCACCTCTGCAAGATCAACAGAATTGAAGTTCCATTATTTTCTCCTGCGAAGCAAATTTGGTAACCAAAGAAACATTCTTTCTTTCCGAGTTTTCCTTGTAGGTGATCTTCAATTGAAATAATTCCTAGATGAGAGTCTCTCTCCTCCAGTAGAGTTTTGAGGGTAGCTTGTGATTCCCTTCAGTGCTGAAAACAAACCTTTCTACTGAATACATACTCACAGGAACTGTGTACAGTAATGACACTAACATATTAAGCTGCTGAAGACTTTCGTTTAACATCAGATTTGTACACAGTAGTTTTGCAAGTTCATTCATGGTTGTCTTTCTAAAAACCCTTCAGTACTGTATACTACAATAAGCTCATTTTTTAATGAAATGGCATCAAAGAACTTTCCATCTGCTTATGGGAGACTTTGGAAGCTGCTGCTTTGGGGGAACAGGTTAGAATATTATCTGCCATTCTCATGTGACAATAAATTTAAAATTTTCAGTTTAGAATAATCGTAAATCCAAGCTGTTGTCAATGTCATGAGGCACATTGCAATATATGCATTTATAGTTGATATATTTTTACTTCAAAGACTCTCCAACTTGAGACATGGTTTCTTGGAAAACTTGTTCAGTATCCATGTAATGCAGCTATGGAGCTACAAGTTTCTTGGATTTTCAGTTGGCTTACAAAATATCACTTGCTTTATTCTGCTAAAAATAGCCTTCTGGTAAAAATAGCATATGCAATGACAATATAAATGTTGACTTGGTTTGTGCTTTCATGTGGCATGGTCAGCCCCAATTGAAGTGCTCTGTCAGGAGGTTCAGTATGGAGTTAGATCAGCTACTTTGGGCAGGTAATTTGTCAGACATAGGTTTGGTTCCTGTTAATGCTATTGTTAGGTGGGACTTCACAAGACGTGGGCTACATCTCAATAGAAAAGGGAAGGGTAAATTGGCTGGGGTGATAGCAAAATCTTTATGGAGGGGCATTGAAACTCATGGGAGTGCCTCTTTTATTTTAGGCTAAGATCACTGTCCAGTGATTCAACGTTGAATGAAATTAAGCTTAATGAGAAGCTCAACTGGCAGTTACTAGAGATATGAAAATATCAAAAGATTCTCATTCAAGTAAAAAGTACAGTGAAAATAATGTTAGTATATTGCATTGGAATATCAAGAGTTTTTTTTTAAAAAAAAAAGACAGTAGATGAGCTTCTTGTTTGTTTAGGAGATTTAGAAACTGAAGGTGGAATAAATTTACTACTCCTGTCTGAACATCATATACTCACAGATATGGAAAAGATAAATTTAGGTGGCTACAAGCTTTCAGCACATGTAAATAGAGACACTATGGAGAGAGGACGACTTGCCATATATGTTAAAATTTATCATAGTGTGAAAAATTTAGAAACTAAAAATATTTGTATAGAGCAACACATAGAAGAATGTTATTTAAACTAAATAATGGTACTTTTATAATTGGAGCTGTGTATAGGCCCCCCTTGGGAAACTTTTAGCTATTCTTTATTAAGCTATCTGTCAGACAGTGGGAAGCAAATTATTGTTTGTGCAGACTTCAATGTAGATTTTCTGATAGAAAGCATGACTTGAAGTATTACTTAGTTCTTTCAATTTGACATCAGTTATTGATTTTCCTACTCAGGTAGTACAGGAAAGCAGCATGCTGACACACAGTGTTTTTATAGACCAAGATACGTTTAATCACATAAAAACTTTTCCTGTTAAGAATTATCTTTCTGATCATGATGCAATGCTAGTTACAGCATATGGCATAGCTTCATACAGTAATGCAGAACAATCCTCCAAAACACTGCATTCAATTAGTGATTTAACAACAGAAAATTTTAGCGAAAGCTTGCAACAGTTTGACTGGGATGAGATGTGCAGGGAACCTGATGCTAATTTAAAATTTAACCTATTTCATGATACCTTAGTGAATATGTTCGAAAGCAGTTTCCCTAAGAAAACAGTGAAACATAACTGTAAGAAACCATATAAAAAGTCACAGCCACAGGGATAAAAATATCTTGTAAACAGAAGAGGGAAATATAACTTACAGCTAGGAGGAGTAATGATCCAGAAACAGTTAAACATTATAAAAACTATTGCACTGTATTAAGAAACATGATTAAAAAGTCCAGAAGTATGTACACCATGTCTGGGATAAGCACCTCTGACAGTAAAATTAAAACAGTTTGGAAAATTGTTAAAAGGTCAACCAGGCAACCAAGAGCACAGAAAGACTGTATTTCTGCCAAACTCAATGAAAAGTTTGTTAACAAAAAGTCGGAACTGGAAAATATTTTTAATATCATTTTTAAGTATTGTAGAGAAAACAGGATCCAGCTGTTCATTAGAAAACACAAGGCTGCATATGGAAGAGACAATATCTTATGCAATTTGATAAAACTGAAATTCAACTTACCACTCCTACTGAAATTATGTAAATAATGAATTCACTCAGAAGTAAAAGCTCACATGTAATTGATGGCATTTCCAACAGAGTACTAAAAGCCTGTTCCCAACAGATAAGTAAGCCTCTAAGCCATATATATAGTAGCTCACAAACAGGGCTTTTTTCTGGATAGACTGAAATATAATATAGTTAAACAATTGCATAAAAACGGGATAGGTTTGATGCTAACAGCTACCACCCAGTCTCACTTCTGACAGCTTTATCCAAATTTCTTGAAAAAGTAATGTATTCAAGAGTAGCTTCACATAGTTGAAAAAAATTAGTACTTGCAAAATGTCAATTTGGATTTCAGAAAGGCTTTTCAACAGAAAATGCTAATATGCATTTACTGATCAAATATTAAATGCTCTGAATAATTGAATATCACCCATTGGGATATTTTGTGACCTCTCAAAGCCTTTTGAATGTGTGACTCATGAAATTCTTATAGTAAACTTGAGTATTGTTGTATGAGTGGGACAGTGCACAAATTGTTTAATTCATATTTAACTGGAAGAATGCAGATGGTTGAAATTAATGGTACAGATAGTCTGTAAAAATCAGCAGAAAATGGGGAGATATCAAGAATGGTGTCCCACAGTTCTCAGTCTAGGGTTCTTTATTGTTCTTAATATATATAATGACTTGCCGCTCTATAAACATGAAGATCCAATGCTAGTTCTTTTTGCTGATGATACAAGTATAGTTAATCACACCCAACAAACAAGAATTAGCTGAGGGAATTGTAAATAATGTCTTTCAGAAAATTATTAAGTGGCTCTCTGCAAATGGATTCTTGCTAAATTGTAAGAAAACGCAGTATTTATAGTTGTGTACAGTAAATGGTATAACACCATCGATAAATATAGACTTTAAACAGAAGTCTTTTGCTAAGGCAGAGTATTCAAAATTTCTGGGTCTGTGCATTGATGAGAAATTGAATTGAAAGAAAGAACTGATGATCTCCTGAAACGTTTAGGTTCAGCTACTTACACTATTAAGGGTGTTGCAAATTTTGGTGACAAACATATCAGTAAATTAGCTTACTGTGCCTATTTTCATTCACTGCTTTCATATGGCATCATATTTTGGGGTAATTCATCATTAAGAGAAAAAGTATTCATTGCACGACAAAAGTGTGTGTGATCAGAATACTAGCTGGAGCCCACCCAAGATTGCTTCGCAGACGTTTATTTAAGGAACTCGGGATATTCACAGCACCTTTGCAATACAGATATTCATGTATGAAATTTGTTATTGATAACCCATCCCAATTCAAAAGTAATAACAAAGTGATGCACCATGAAGGATTTATCAGAATTGGATGTTCAAACAAAATGATTTCAATTTCAGAAAAATTGGATGATTTATTAAAGAGAAAAAGCTTCACAAATTGGTCAAGTCAATAACGTGATACTCCACATCTGGCCATTATGTAAGCAGTTATTCAGCTTGGCACTGATTGATAGAGTTGCTGAATGTCCTCCTGAGAGATATTGCGCCAAATTCTGCACAACTGGCGCGCATTAGATCATCAAAATCCCGAGCTGATTCAAGGGCCCTGCCCATAATCCTCCAAACGTTCTCAGTTGGCGAGAGATGTAGCGATCTTGCTGGTCCTGGTAGGGTATGATAAGCACGAATACAAGCAGTAGAAACTCTTGCTTCGTCCAGGGGGGCATTATCTTGCTGAAATGTAAGCTCAGGATGCCTTTCCATGAAGGGCAACAAAATGGGGCGTCGAGTATCGTCGACCTACCGCTTTGCCACAGATGACAACCACTGCTATGAAATCAAGTGGCACTCCAGACCATCACTCCTGGTTGCCAGGCCGTATGGCGGGCGACAGCCAGGTTGGCTTGCCACCACTGTCTGGGGCATCTCCAGACGTATCTTCATTGATCATCAGGATTCAATTCAAGTGGAACTCATCTCTATAGACAATTATACTTCAGTCAATGGGATTACAGGCAGAATGTGCCTGAACAACTGCAGACGGGTTTGTTGGTGAAGAAGGTCAATAGTCCTTGGTGCAAGGAGTGCTGTGAGCTCAGCTCCCTTTCTATGAGCTGTCTGTTAACTATCCTTGTGATCACTGAAGCACCAGTTGCATGTCAGATCGATGATATTGACGAATCCGGGCCTCTGAGTGCCTCTCTGAAGATTCCTCAGTCCTCACATTCTGTCACCTCTGTAGATCGACCACTTTCTTCTTGACGTTGTGTTTGGTCATGGTTCATCCATTCCTGTCAACATCATCGAATATTGGCATCACTCCTATTCAAATGTTGATTCGACAATTACTCCAACTGGCTTCTTTGAGCCCAACTACAAGGCTTTTCTCAAATGCTAACATTCGCGTGTACTGTTTACATGCCTGTCTGCGAGTTATAGTTACTGTAGCCTGCCCGCTTAGCAGTGCGGTCTAACGCACTGCTTTCTGAGGGGGAAGGCATGCTGGTCCCTGGCACGAGTCTGCCCAGTGGATTAGTGTCAAGGCCCAGTGTGCCGGCCAGCCTGTGGATGGTTTTTAAGGTGGTTTTCCATCTGCCTCAGCGAATGGGGCTGGTTCCCCTTATTCTGCCTCATTTACACTATGCTGGTGATTGCTGCGCAAACACTGTCTCCACATATGCGTACACCATTATTACTCTACCACACAAACATTGGGAGTTACACTCGTCTGGTGTGAGACGTTCCCAGAGGAGGGGGGGGGGGGGGTGTCCACTGGGGGCCAAACCACACAATAACCCTGGGTTCAGTGTGGGGCAGCGGTGGGGTGAGCAGGCTGCTGTAGACTGTTGTGGGGTTGTGAACCACTGAGGGCTGCGACGAGGACGAAGCCTCACCATCGTTAGGTCTCCAGTGCATTACAATACAATAGTTACTGTTCAGCTGAGTACATGGAATGAAATTCGCAAAGACTTTTCGCCCTGGTAACAACATCTCTCCTGTTTACTATCCTTGCGAGCTGTGCAGTGAAAGTCACACATTCACCCACCGGCTACCAAAGTTTACAGTTTTACAATTTCCGTCGATCCCTGTTTGAATATCAGTTTGTGAGGAATTTGCATAACTCCTTCGTGATGAGTCTTTTTTTGTCGTAAAGTGTATAAAAAAGCACTACAAATCTTCAGAAACCATTCTGTTAACATTACCCTGAAAAGGCTGTCAATAGTTTAATCTAAACTGAAAATGATTAAATCAGATATAGAGCGACTGATTCCTATAATCAAGATGATCATACTATGTGGTCGAGAAAATATACCACTAAGAGGCACCCGAGATGATGGTGCATTAAGTGATGAAATCGGCCAAGGAAAATTTCGAGCAATTGTAAATTTTCGCATTGACTCAGATGATCCATCTCTCCAAAAACATTTAGAGACAGCGTCAAAAAATGCTACATATCTAACCAAAACAACTCCAAAGTACGTGATTGATTGATGCCATTCTGTCACAGTGAGAAAGGTACTAAATAAAGTCAAAGAAGCAAACTATTATGCTGTCCTTGTCGATGAAACAACGGATGCTAGTGGTACAGAACAATTCAGTGTGTGTGTCAGGTATTTGGATATACAAAAAAGCACAATACATGAAAAGTTCATATACTTTTTGTCTGCAACTGACTTGACTGGTGCTACATTAAGCGATAGAAGCATTCAAGACGAATCAATTTGGCCAACAAGTTGAGAATTTGAGATGTCAAAGCTATTGACAGAGGTGCCCACATATCTAGCAAATTTAGTGCATACAATCCCGAGTACAGCAACTCCAGCCGCTAGCGCCTTATATGCATTATGCAACACATAAGCCAAATCTACTGGGGATAGGCAAAGTACACTCCTGGAAATTGAAATAAGAACACCGTGAATTCATTGTCCCAGGAATGGGAAACTTTATTGACACATTCCTGGGGTCAGATACATCACATGATCACACTGACAGAACCACAGGCACATAGACACAGGCAACAGAGCATGCACAATGTCGGCACTAGTACAGTGTATATCCACCTTTCGCAGCAATGCAGGCTGCTATTCTCCCATGGAGACGATCGTAGAGATGCTGGATGTAGTCCTGTGGAACGGCTTGCCATGCCATTTCCACCTGGCGCCTCAGTTGGACCAACGTTCGTGCTGGACGTGCAGACCGCGTGAGACGACGCTTCATCCAGTCCCAAACATGCTCAATGGGGGACAGATCCGGAGATCTTGCTGGCCAGGGTAGTTGACTTACACCTTCTAGAGCACGTTGGGTGGCACGGGATACATGCGGACGTGCATTGTCCTGTTGGAACAGCAAGTTCCCTTGCCGGTCTAGGAATGGTAGAACGATGGGTTCGATGACGGTTTGGATGTACCGTGCACTATTCAGTGTCCCCTCGACGATCACCAGTGGTGTACGGCCAGTGTAGGAGATCGCTCCCCACACCATGATGCCGGGTGTTGGCCCTGTGTGCCTCGGTCGTATGCAGTCCTGATTGTGGCGCTCACCTGCACGGCGCCAAACACGCATACGACCATCATTGGCACCAAGGCAGAAGCGACTCTCATCGCTGAAGACGACACGTCTCCATTCGTCCCTCCATTCACGCCTGTCGCGATACCACTGGAGGCGGGCTGCACGATGTTGGGGCGTGAGCGGAAGACGGCCTAACGGTGTGCGGGACCGTAGCCCAGCTTCATGGAGACGGTTGCGAATGGTCCTCGCCGATACCCCAGGAGCAACAGTGTCCCTAATTTGCTGGGAAGTGGCGGTGCGGTCCCCTACGGCACTGCGTAGGATCCTACGGTCTTGGCGTGCATCCGTGCGTCGCTGCGGTCCGGTCCCAGGTCGACGGGCACGTGCACCTTCCGCCGACCACTGGCGACAACATCGATGTACTGTGGAGACCTCACGCCCCACGTGTTGAGCAATTCGGCGGTACGTCCACCCGGCCTCCCGCATGCCCACTATACGCCCTCGCTCAAAGTCCGTCAACTGCACATACGGTTCACGTCCACGCTGTCGCGGCATGCTACCAGTGTTAAAGACTGCGATGGAGCTCCGTATGCCACGGCAAACTGGCTGACACTGACGGCGGCGGTGCACAAATGCTGCGCAGCTAGCGCCATTCGACGGCCAACACCGCGGTTCCTGGTGTGTCCGCTGTGCCGTGCGTGTGATCATTGCTTGTACAGCCCTCTCGCAGTGTCCGGAGCAAGTATGGTGGGTCTGACACACCAGTGTCAATGTGTTCTTTTTTCCATTTCCAGGAGTGTAATTTGAACACCTGTACTTATTTGGGAATGGTTTATTAATAAGGTGTTGGACCCCCACTTACCTGTAATGCAGCTGGTGGAATACTGGGATATAATGGTCTCCACTGGAATGTTATGCCACTCTTCGATCAGAACCTTTTCTAACTCGCATAGTGATGAGGGAGCTGGAAATCTTCTCCTGAGTCTGCTTTCCAATGCCGCCCACAAGGGTTCGATAATGTTCAAGTCCAGGGACAGTGCTGGCCAGGAAAGACGCTGCACTTCAGTTGTATGCTCCTCACATGATTTTACTGACTTGGCTGTGTGAATGGGTGCGTTATTGTCCTGATATATGACAGCATTGTTGGGGAACAACATTTGAATCATGAAGTACACCTGATCACCTAAAATGTTCACATAATCGTTGGCTGTAACACAGCCTTTGAGAGTAATGATGGAACTAACCGGATACCATGACATGGCTGCCCACACCATCACACTTCCACTTCCATACTTAACCGTTGGAATCAAGCAGTCAGGATTGTAGGGTTCTTTTGGCGTTCTCCAGATGTAAACCCGGCCCAATGTTGGAAATAACGAACACGTTGACTCGTTGGACCATACGATGTGTTTCCACTCCTCAGCCGTTCTGGATTTATGCTCCTGACACCATGTTTTAGGCTTCTTTGCGTTCGTTGTCGTCACTAATGGTTTTGGTATAGCAGTTCATCCATGAATATTCGCTTTATGGGGTTCTCGGCGGACAGTGTGGATAGATATAGGGTCTCCAAGACTGCTACTGAGCTCTGCAGTCACTTTAGCCGCCGTAGTTTTGTGTTGTTTTGACACAATTCGTGTTAAGCTTCAATACACACGCGCGCGTGCGCTCTTTTTCCGTGATGCAACTCGAGAATGATGTTATGTCGTGTTTTGTTTCGCAATGAACATATTCCTTCCTTTCATTGATTTTGTAATGAGACAGATGAGAAGTCGCTTCTCGACCTGTTCACTCTTATATCAAGTGTCGTCGTAAAAACAGAAAATCTGAACTCATTAGTGGCAAATGCAAGTGTTTGCAGCAGTGACTAGCCTCATCCTGTCTCATTATCGGGAGAAATAACTGTTTGTAGGTAACTTTGGAGAGACAGAGAACACCTCCCCGAAACAGCAGTAGATGCGCGTCAAGAGACATACGAGTTTTTCCCAAATATAAAAGCTCTTTTACACTTTCTCGCTACATTACCCTTATCCTCTTGCTGTGTGGAGCGCAGCTTCGCTTAAACTGTGTACCACAACAGCTGCCGACGGGTTGAATGGTCCAGCTGTGTCTAATCACTGGGATATGTCTGGCAATCTACAATGCATCGAAGTCATCGAAGAATTTTGAAAATTTATCTAAGGAGACATGCTACACGTTAAATGATCAAGCCCCTTCCAAACCAAACTCGTAGATCCACCACTATACTGCGAGGACATTGCTTTGGCTCTGCTCTATCAGTAATGCAGTGTAACAAACATATTAGGTCTATGTGTTTCGAAGAAATGTAACGGCTTTATCTACTTATTGTTGAATAACCGTGTGACTGAAATTAGATGATGTATTTTTATAGTTATTGTTACCGAAGCAGTGCTTTCAGTTGCTTTTCCTAAATGTACGCCAATGGTAAATGGGTCTGTGCGTCCTAACAATCTGAAAAGACACTTGGAACGAAACCACAACGATGTCTCTCAAAACCCGTGAGAGTATTTTCAACGTCTCTCCGATAAAGCTTTTTGGCATCATTCAAAATTTCTGAAATGGTTTCCAAGAAGCAGAAGAAGGGCTTTTTCTACTGGCACATAAAGAAATAATGCTGCTGTTTTACTAACCGAAGCAGTTGGAACAGATTTCAAAAGTACCTCTGTCAACTGATACACTATAAAAATACTTTAAGGACGTCACGTAGTTTTATAGACACTCGGCGGCATAGTAAGAAAGGAAAAATCGAAGTATTTGCCATGAACAGCCAAGTATGTTGATTCTGACACCAGCCAATAATGACTGGACATCTCTTAAATGTGCTCTCTCAGTTCGAACAGTAGTAACTATACATCTGGTATTAATTTTTTTAACTACCGAACACGTGCGTAAACTATTATGACAACTGCATGCATGTTGATGAATGAAGCATAAACAAGTATAAATGAGTTTTTAGAACTGTGTTCCATCTATTAATTGTGTTATTGTTTAGATAGCTTAACGCCGGCACAGTAACTCAGCGTGTTCGGTCAGAGGGTTAGCTACCCTCTGTAATAAAAAAGTGAGTTAATGGATCAACGATGAACTGAAACGGGTGTCTTGCGGCGTCCGCGCCGAGCAGATACAACGAACAAAATGAGACTACAAAAAAAAAAAAGGTTGCAGTTAAACATACCATGCAGAGGGGCCCATGTTTGAACCCATGTCAGTTATTGGAATTTTTTCCATTTGATACAATTTTCTCAGTTTTATTGATAATAAAGATAATTATAAGAACACTATGCTTTGAAATCGTACTATACTTTCCGTTTTCCGAATGGTCTAGGCCACTGTGGTGGACAGGATTCTGTGTGCTTATGCCATATGAATTATATTGTTTCCTTTCGTTTACTTGACAGATATCTGAGTATTCATTGTCTACCTATGATGACAAAGGACGAGCGCATTTTTGGAGTTAAATGAGAAGCATTTAAGCTGATGTTATACTGTTCAGCAGTTAGGAGTAAGGTTTGGGGGGAGGAGGGGGAGGGCTGGGGCATTTCCCAGAGGGGGAGGGGTAAATTAATATATCGATTTAATTAGTCAATCAAATTGATACCAAAAGTGTGCTTGTATCGGCAAGGGGAGACTGTAGAGGGAAGGGGGAAGGAGCAGGGTTCCATTTGCTAACTATGCCTATCAGTAGTTAGTGCCTTCAGTAGATAGAACCTTAACGTAAGAGTTTTTCCAGCACTGTCATTCCTAATTTTTCAATGGGGACGTTACAGTACGCATCAGCTGAATGTGTCTCAGAACTTTTGAAAATTTGCCATTTCTGTTTTTTTTCCATTTCAAGTCACAATGACAGTGCTGAAAGAGTTTTTTTCCTTAATAATGCATCACAGCATATGTTATGACATAGACAGTTACGGGGATCACAATGACGAAATACAATTTCAAAGACATGTTCCGTGGACAGTTCTACAATTGCATGCTGCAAGAAACAAACTCATCACTGTTTACCAAACTAGGTGCCAGTGGGAAGTATAAATGTGACACTGCTCCAGCTCTGATTGAAATTCTCAATTAAAACAAAGTATGCATTTTTTCCCTTTTAAGCTGATATACTAAGAATTATTTTAATACTTAAATCTGCTTATAAAAGATCCTATCTTTTGAAAAGTTGTTCTCCTTTTCCTCAATAAATACTCCAATTAAAAAAAAATTCATCTTGTAGCACAAACGTGTACCCTTAGCAAGTGCAGTGTTAGTAAAAAGTAACCAATGGTTCTATGGACACAAAGCTGGTGAACTATGGCACCGCAATGTAATTTCCTTTTGGGTAAAATTAGGCAGATTGATGGCCAAGACACTAACGTTTGCTCACTATCATGATTCTCAAGCAACAATACAACGATTTTGCTGAAAGATGCCAGCATCATTGGGGATCACATCAAGCATGAATGGATGCTGGTGATTACCAATTAACAGGGGATACAGCTATTATGGTGCCTTCGACTACTAAGCACAGCTACCAAGGGAGCCTGCAAGAATGTCCCCGTAGCATATGAGGTGAGTGAAAAAAGTGAAGAGACTGCCAACACTGTGAACGATCTGGCAACGCTTTGTTGAGGTCATCCCTCATTTCGAGTTTCAGCTCCGTACAACCCTCACGCGATTTTTGAGAGCGCCATCACTGAAACTGTGTTTTTATTGTGTGTTAGCGGAATTTAGAGCAACGTTATGCCTCAAGTTTTGTGTTAAACTTGGGGAATCCGCGAGTGTGACCTTTGGAAACTTGATACAGGCCAATGGGGAACATTCCCTATCCAGAACACGCGTTTTAGGCTGTTGCAAATCATTTTTGAAAGGCTGAGAACACGCTGAAGCTGAATCTCTCTTACGAAGAACCTCAGCTTCAATACCGACGAAAACGTCGCTCGTGTGCGTACTCTTGTGAGATCAGACCGACGTTCATCAATAAGGATGATTGTTGGCCTGTTAAACTTACACACTTTCACCATATATCAAATTTTGACCAAAGTTTTGTACATGCAATAGGTTTGTACCACAATGATACCGAAAGCTCTTGCAAATGAGCAGAAGGACAATCGGAGAGACGTGTGGGTTGGTATTCTTGCGAGGGTTGTCAATGACTACGAATGACTCAGTCATGTGATCACAGATGATGAATCCTGGATCTTTTGAGTATGATCCTGAGATAATGTGGCACCTTGACGAGTGGCACACTGAGACATCTTCTCTACGGAAAAAAGCTCGAATGAGCAAATCAAAGACGAAAACAATTCTGGATTGCTTTTTTGACAGGAGGGGTATCGTAATTTGTTTCTCACAGCACAGACTGTCAACCAAATGTTGTGCGAGGATTTCGTTGCAAGGCTCAGCGAAAGGGTGAATCAAGTGAGACCGGATGTTACAGAGGAGTGGATGCTGCATCATGACAACGCCCCATGTCACACTACCACTTCCATCGCAGAATTTTTGACCTCAAAAGACATTCCTTTTGATCCACAGCTCCTCTGTTCACCTGATCTGTCTCCTTGTGACTTTTTTCTTTTCCCAGAATTGAAAAATGTCTTAAAAGGACATCATTTTGGGACTATGGAGAACATTTACATAACGTGATCTACATGTTAAAGGCCCTACCAGTTTGAGAGTTTCAGCGCTGCTACCAAGACTACGAACAATGTTTCAGCCTGTGTATAGCTGACAAAATGAACTATTTTGAATGGGACAATATCGTAGTTTGAAAAAAAGTAAAAGCTTTGATAGACAATAATATCAGTCTCTTGACTTTTTTCACACGCCTCGTATACTGCCCCCAAATGGCCTGCATCCGTAGTACAGTACATGTGTTAAGCAGCTGTCAACCTGGATGAAGGCGTATTCAGACACGGCCAACGATCTGGTGATTCAAACGTAGGACACGACGGTTGCCACATCGGTTTTGTAGTGACGTCGCCCCGTTTCAAACCCTACTTTCGTGTAGGAAATGTCGTTATTGGCAACTGGTGCGTACTCCACAAAGATTAGAAGTGTCGCTTATCCAAGAGTGCGACGTCGCCCCATTTCAGACGCTGCTTTCGTGTAGGAAATGTCGTTATTGGCAACTGGTGCGTACCCCACAAGGATTAGAAATGTCACTTATCCAAGAGTGCGTCCTCTGGAAGAGACGTTAAGTGTAAAAAAGGCAGGACGACTGTTAAGGATTTTAAAGCGCTTCATTAGTGGAAAACACACATTATTTAAAAAATGCACCAAATCCAAAATGTTGAGGGTACGGCAACGACACTTAGTACCATGCTTTACATGAAATTCACACGTTTACTGTTAAGCTCCTTTGATTATATACACTGATGAGCCAAAGAAACTGGTACACCTGCCTAATATCGTGTAGGGCCCCAACAAGCACGCAGAAGTGCCGCAACACGACGTGGCATGGACTCGACTAATGTCTGAAGTAGTGCTGGAGGGAACTGACACCATGAATCCTGCAGAGCTATTCATAAATCCGTACGAGTACGAGAGGGTGGAGATTTCTTCTTAACAGCAGGTTGCAAGGCATCCCAGATACGCTCAATAATGTTCATGTCTGTGGAGTTTGGTGGCTAGCGGAAGTGTTTAAACTCACAAGAGTGTTCCTGGAGCCACTCTGTAGCCATTGTGGACGTGTGGTGTGTCGCATTGTCCTGCTGGAACTGTTCAAGTCCGTCGGAATGCACAATGGACATGAATGGATGCAGGTCATCATATAGGATACTTACGTACGTCTCATCTCTCACAGTCGTATCTAGACATATCAGGAGTCCCATATAATTTCAACTGCACATGCCCGACACCATTAAAGAGCCTCCACCAACTTGAAAAGTCCCCTGCTGATTACAGGGTCCATGGATTCATGAGGTGGTCTCCATACCCGTACACGTCCATCCGCTCAGTACAGTTTGAAACGAAACTCGTCCGACCAGGCAATATGTTTCCAGGCGTCAACAGTCCAATGTCGGTGTAAAGCTTTGTGTCGTTCTGTCATCAAGAGTACACAAGTGGGCCTTCGGCTCCGAAAGCGTATATTGATGGTGTTTCGTTGAATGGTTCGCGCGCTGACACTTGTTGATCGACAAGCATTGAAATCTGCAGCAATTTGCGGAAGGGTAGCACTCCCGTCACGTTGAACGATTCTCTTCAGTCGCCGTTGGTCCCGTTCTTGCGGGATCTTTTTCCGGCCGCAGCGATCTCGGAGATGCGATGTTTTATCGCATTCCTGATATTCACGGAACGGGAAAATCCCCACTTCATCTCTGTCTCGGTGATTCTGTGTCCCATCGCTCGTGCGCCGACTGTAACACCACGTTCAATCTCACTTAAATTATGATAACCTACAATTGTAGCTGCAGTAACCGATGTAACAACTGCGCGAGACACTTGTTGTCTTATATAGGCTTTGCCGACCGCAGTCCCGCATTCTGCCTGTTTACATATCTCTGTTTTTGAACGCGCATGCCTATACCAGCTTCCCTGGCGCTTCAGTATATATTTATCTTTTTTTAATGGAATGTAACAATTTCATTTAAAAATAATAATATATGTACCTTTTTTCAGAAACTATTTAAGAGATCTGTATAAATTTTCTTTGTTTAATTTCTTTGCATAAAGTAAGCTTCTCTCATGACGTTTTTCGAATATATCGAGCAGGAGAATTTTAATCATTTTTAACTATAGTTTTCTAAGTATAATACAAAAATCATGCAAAATTCCAAACACTTTGCTGCATATCTCAGCCTACACTCAGAAATTCAAAATTTGTTCTTCAGACAACATTTATTGTGTTTATCGAAATAAGTGTACAAAATTTTGTAATTCTAGTCATCATAGATTCTGAAAAGAAAGGTGCATGGACTTAAAAAAATCATCGTTTTCAAGAAATGCACTTTAAAGTTAAAGCTAACATTTCTTTCTTATGTCACCTCTTCATAAGCCCCCAGATTTGTACTCAGGGTCCTCTTTCCCTTCGAGGCACCTCTTTTGGTTTCTTGTTTTCTGCCTTCTTCCATTTACCAGGTCCTGAACTGGTTTTTCAGCTGCAGAGAGGCGTTGTAAGTCTACTTTCCTCAAGATGTCGTGAGTGAAATTTCCTATCTTAAAGTCTGTTCTCTTCAGTACCATCATTCTCCCTAAGTTCCCATAACTAAATACAAAAAATGTATCATGAGTTGCAGTTCTGACAACTGTAGCAGATGAAAATGTGGTTTTAGGGCGTCATTCCCATAGGAGTGAATTTAGAGACTCATTTGGATTCTGGGTGTTGCCATGAACACACTTTTTTTTTTAGAAGTTCAGGATCGTCCAGAAGCCTGTAAGTGTACTTAACAACATCCAGGATACAATTTGGAGGCCTCTATTTGTGAGTGTAGGGGTTGTTATCCCTCTGAGCCTGTAGATATTCACACCAAGTAATGGAGCACAGGTGAAGAATGAGACGTTCATCTGTTGACATCATATGGAAAATATGCAGCCCATACTGCACTTTTCATGTGACTTACACTGGATAGGTTCTGACTATAATACACTTGTAAAGCGTCTATCGTCTTCTTTGTGAGTTCGTTGCTTCTTCATAAACAAAGCAGCTGGTTAGTTACTGCATCTGAGATACGGAACAAACTCACAGATGATTTATAAAACCAAAGATGTATATCACAGCCTTCCAGGTGTATCCCGTGCAAGTTTGCTTGAAAGTAATCCACGGAATCGTTCTTCACCGAGTTGGTATTGAAGTGTTGCTTCAAAAAAGTGTGCATGGCAGGATGGTCACGTCTCATATTTAATTATTTTTCGCGCACTTCGGATGTGATTTCATCATTGAAACTTTGGGAACTTATTATCCGTGAGTTCTAATAATGAATAAAAAATAAACTGAAAATTGACATTTACCGTAAATTTCGTGAACGTACCCCGTCAAGTGGTAACGGCCGCCACCAGTGTATAGGGACCGTCGCCCACCCGTTGGAGCAGTGTGCAAGTCGGTGTTCGTGCTACGTCACCTGAGAAGAAGCATGCAGACGTCGGCGCTACGTCGGTTTCCTGTTGCCTACGCTTCCGGCTCAGCGGAACGCAAGGGAAGTCAGAGGGACAGCGTAACGTGGAGATGCGTGTTTGACATCAAATAGGCAAACAGATGTACTAAGGATGACAAGCCGCAGATAAGCTACAGCAACTGACCCGGCTAATTCAAATGAGAATGCCGAAGGAAAATCTGCAACAATTACAGAAGCGGCGAATGAGCAGTAGCAGTACGAACACATGATGGTATTTATTGAAAATGAATTTGTGGGCAAAAAATGGCACAGGCAAGAGCTAGCGAATTAAAAATGAAATTAAAAGAGAAAGTATCACAATTGGCGATAGAGCAGGCGTTATTACGAGGAGCGTTCAATAAATAATGCAATACATATTTTTTTCGCGGCCAAACACGGCTGAAAAAATGCGGAATTTGTTGTGGGACATCGTGGAATGTTTCCGCTTCAGCCTCTGTAGTTTCATGAAGTTTCGATAGGTGGTGGCGCTATACGTATCTTTCAAAATGGCGTCTGCAACGTTTCAAGCAAAGAACTGTCATTGAGTTTCTTTTGGCGGAAAACCAGAGCATCGCAGATAAGGTGCTGGCAGTGAACTAAAGCGCGGCGAGTCGCTGGGCGAGGCGTCTGTCGTCGTCGCAACAAGATCGCATAAACCTCTCCGATCTCCAGCATGAGGGCCAGCCGCACCCGACTGTGATTCCTGAAATGTTTACGTCGCACCACAAAAATGTGAACGAACTTCTCCTTCTCCATGACAACGTAAAGCCTCATACAAGTCTGCGCCCCCGACGGGACCTCACCCTACTGCCTGGATCTGGCACATTCAGACTTCCATACGTTCGGCCCAATGAAGGATGCGCTCCGTAGGAAGTAGTATGTGAATGGTGGGTAGATGATAAGCTGCAGCGAGACGTTGGCTTTGACGTCGACTGGTAGAGTCGTATCTTGCGGGCTCACAGGCCCTCCAAGTAAGGCCGTCGCTTTAAACGGTGATACGTTGAAAAAAAAAAAAGGATTTTGAAGCCAAAAGAGTGGGGAATAAGATGGTGTACTGGAATTTTGAATTAAACCATCCAATTTTTTGGGACCCGCAGTGCAAAATATGCCTTTTAATTACGTGATTATTACGAATAATATTATCTGTAAAAAAAACTGCTTTCAGAGAAAAAGTGCTGCGTTGCTTACTGAACGCCCCTCATAATTGGCAGGTTGGAACATCTGCCGAAAGAAAGTGACAGTTGTAGAGAAAAATCAAAAACCAGAGAAAACATGTAATTGCAGCTCTCATGATGCCACATAGTAGCGATGCCCCCAAAACATCTCCTGCTGCTAATGTCGCAGCAGCACACACTACGCGACAAAGTACTTAGTTCGTAAAGTTGAGACCAAATGAGGAGGCAAAGATACTCCAACAATAACTAATGACCTGAAAGCGCCAGCAGAGAGACAATTTGTATAGAGAAGATCAAGCAAAGTAGTAATATAGTCATCCTGGAAACTGCTACACCAAGTAACATGGAAAATACACTACTCTCCATGAACACTGCTACACCACGAAGATGACGTGCTACAGACGCGAAATTTAACCGACAGGAAGAAGATGCTGTGATATGCAAATGATCAGCTTTTCAGAGCATTCACACAAGGTTGGCGCCGGTGGCGACATCTACAACGTGATGACATGAGGAAAGTTTCCAACCGATTTCTCATACACAAACAGCAGTTGACCGGCGTTGCCTCGTGAAACGTTGTGATGCCTCGTGTAAGGAGGAGAAATGCGTACCATCACGATTCCGACTTGGATAAGGGTCGGATTGTAGCCTATCGCGATTGCGGTTTATCGTATCGCGACATTGCTGCTCGCGTTGATCGAGATCCAATGACTGTTAGCAGAATATGGAATCGGTGGGTTCAGGAGGGTAATACGGAACGCCGTGCTGGATTCCAGCGGCCTCGTATCACTAGCAGCTTATCTGCATGGCTGTAACGGATCGTGCAGCCACGTCTCGATCCCTGAGTCAACAGACGGGGACGTTTGTAAGACGACAACAATCTGCACGAACAGTTCGACGACGTTTGCAGCAGCATGGATTATCAGCTTGGAGACCATAGCTGCGGTTACTCTTGACGCTGCATCACAGACGGGAGCGGCTGCGAAGGTGTACTCAATGACGTACCTGGGTGCGTGTATTCGTAATCGTCATACTGGCGTATCACCCGGCGTGATGGTATGGGGTGCCATTGGTTACACGTTTCGGTCACCTCTTGTTCGCATTGACGGCATTTTGAACAGTGGACGTTACATTTCGGATGTGTTATGACCCGTGGCTCTGCCCTTCATTCGATCCCTGCGAAATCGTACATTTCAGCAGGATAATGCACGACCGCATGTTGCAGGTCCTGTACAGGCCTTTCTGGATACAGAAAATGTTCGACTGCTGCCCTGGCCAGCACATTCTCCAGATCTCTCACCAATTGAAAACGTCTGGTCAATGGTGGCCGAGCAACTGTCTCGTCACTATACGCCAGTGACTACTCTTGATGAACTGTGGTATCGTGTTGAAGCTGTATGGGCAGCTGTACCTGTACACGTCATCCAAGCTCTGTTTGACTCAATGCCCAGGCGTATCAAGGCCGTTATTACGGCCAGAGGTGGTTGTTCTGGGTTCAGATTTCTCAGGATCTATGCAACCAAATTGCGTGAAAATGTAATCACATGTCAGTTCTAGTTTAATATATTTGTCCAATGAATATCCGTTATCATCTGCATTTCTTCTTGGTGTAGCAATTTTAATGGCCATTAGTGTATATTGAACAACAAAAAAGTCCAAGAGACACTGATATGTGAACAGCATTAGAAAAAGAGACCTTCAATGAAACTGTTCGACACCTCAGAGAACAAAGACACAGTATACGAGGGCGTGCTGGAAAGTAATCCCTCGGAATTTTTTATCAGAAAACTTTTAAAGAGTTTTAAACAAAAAAAAAACGTTATTAACATTCTACATCTTTGTTCTTCTACATAGAAACATCAAAAACAGTTTTGCATTACCTCGGTTCCCAGAACTCCTGAAGATAGATGTTTGCTGTGGATATTGTATCACAGACACAGTCCCTTTGACCGTTCAGAGATGACACTAAACCCGCCCAAAGATATAAACAACCACGCGTAAGCAGCGCCTATTAGACGGAGGGGGTTCGACAGCCGATCAGTTCCAGTCATTCCACCAGGAAGGAGGTACATGGCTCACGTTGTCTGTAGTTCAACGACGCCTACACAGTCAATACCGCGGTTCGATCGCCTCCGCATTGTTTCTTTGTGCCAGGAAGGGCTCTCAACCAGGGAAATGGCCAGACGCCTCGGAGTGAACCAAAGCGATGATGTTCGGACATGGACGAGATAGAGAGAGACAGGAACTGTCGACGACATGCCTCGTTTAGGCCACCCAAGGGCTAATACTGCAGTGGATGACTGCTACCTACGGATTATGTCTCGGAGGAACCCTGACAGCAACGCCACCATGTTGAATAATGCTTTTCGTGCAGCCGCAGGACGTCGTGTAACGACTCAAACTCTGCGCAGTAGGCTGCGTGATGCGCAACTTCACTCCTGACGTCCATGGCGAGGTCCATCTTTGCAACCACGACCCAATGCAGTGCCGTACAGATGGGCCCAACAACATGCCGAATGGACCGCTCAGGATTGGCATCATGTTCTCTTCACCGATCAGTGTCGCATATGCCTTCTACCAGACAATCGTCGGAGTCATGTTTGGAGGCAACTCGGTCAGGCTGAACGCCTTAGACACATTGTCCAGCGAGTGCAGCAAGGTGGAGGTTCCCTGCTGTTTTGGGGTGGCATTACGTGGTGCCGACGTACGTCGCTGGTGGTCATGAAAGGCGCCGTAACGACTGTACATTACATGAATGCCATCCTCCACCCGATAGTGCAACCATATCGGCAGCATATTGGTGAAGCATTCGTCTTCATGGACGACAATTGGCGCCCCCATCGTTCACATCTTGTGAATGATTTCCTTCAGGATAACGACATCGCTCGAGTGGCCACCATGTTCTCCAGACATGAACCCTATCGAACACGCCTGGGATAGACTGAAAAGAGCTGTTTATGGACGACGTGACCCACCAGCCACTCTGAGGATCTATGCCGAATAGCCATTTACGAGTGGGATAATCAGGACCAACAGTGGCTTGATGAACCTGTGGATAGTATGCCATGACGAATACAGGCATGCATCAATACAAGAGGATGTGCTACTGGGTATTAGAGGTACCGGTGTGTACAGCAATCTTGACCACCACCTCTGAAGGTTCGCTGCATGGTTGTACAACATGCAATGTGTGATTTTCATGAGCAATAAAAAGTAGAAATGATGTTTATGTTGATCTCTATTCCAATTTTATGTACAGGTCCGCAACTCTCGGAACCGAGATGATGCATTACTTTTTTTGATGTGTGTATTTTTTCTCAAAAAAGTCACCCAGGCGATGAACACATTTCTCCCAATGACGGACCAGTTTGTTGAGAGAGCAGTTTCTTGATACCGTCACTGTAGATTGTTTGACTCTGCCAATGGAGCCACAACCTCACCTCTGCTTACACCGCTTCATCGCTATCAAAGTGAAGTCATCTAAGGTGTTTTTGAGTTTCGGAAAGAAATGAAAATCGGATGGGGCCAAGTTGGGACTGTATGAGGGATGATAGATGACTGTGAACACAAGGCGTTGGATTGGTTGCAGATGTCGCACAGCACTCTTGTGTGTTCTTGCACTGTTATGCTGAAGGAGAGAATGCTCCACGTGTGGACGAACTCTTCGAATTCGGAACTCGATCACAGCACTCAGTTTTTCACGTACCGACATAATTACGTTTCACACCGCCATGTTACACGCTACAGTTTGGATTCCTCTGGCAGCAGAGTGTTGCAACTTGCGTCAGCGAAGTGGGAAAGTCGACCGAGTAATATGCGTGACATGTAATACCTCAACCGATATTGAGAACGGAATAAAGAATTCGGTGGCATTACTTTCCAGTACGCCGTCGTACAAGCAGAACCTTGAAGATGGACTGGCCAAGGAAATTTTCGAAAGCGGCTTTATAGTTCGATTCAGGCTAGGATTAATGGGGAGAGAGGTGGTCCATCAAGCTATCGAAAAGAGCACTGAGGTTAGGACAGTCCTCATCAAGCTACAAAAAGAATATTTTTGATTTCGTTCAGTCACAGTGAAACACTAGCTTGTAGTGAGGCGGTGTGCGGAATTCCGCCGGCCGCTGTGACCTTGCGGTTCTAAGCGCTACAGTCTGGAACCGCGTGACCGCTACGATCGCAGGTTCGAATCCTGCCTCGGGCATGGATGTATGTGATGTCCTTAGGTTAGTTAGGTTTAAGTAGTTTTAAGTTCTAAGGGACTGTTGACCTCGGATGTTAAGTCCCATAGTGCTCAGAGCCATTTGAACCTTTTATTTTTATTTTTTATTTTTTTTTTTTTTTTTTTTTTTTTTTGCGGAATTGCAAAACCTTGATCATCTGGCAAAACATGCTGATAAACAAGAAGTAATTTGTGAACACTGTGGGGAAAAAAGAAATATCAGAAATCTAACAAGGAACATTTAAAAATGGATTATGGGTAGGCATCTCATAACAAAAGAAAGCAATGAGAACTCTAATGACATCGAAGAGGAGGAGGAAGAGAGGCGCCAAAACAGGGAGGAATTTCTGGAAAAAAGTGAGCAGTAAGTACCACAGAAGGAGCATGCGACACAGACCGAAAACGCGAGATGGATTTGAGTCCAGCGCGCTTGCATGAGCCGACCTTGAACCTTCGTGAGCATGCGTGAATTTTTTCGCGCCTGTTGATAACGTCAGTTGCCGGCAAGCAGCAGTTGAGTGAGGTAGTGTGTAGTGCTCGCGTCAGTTTTTCATCGCAAATGAAATGACGGAACGACTAGAGCAGCGCTACTGCATCAAATTTTGCCAGAAACTGGCGACAGCCAGGTAGAAACCGTTGGGAAGATTCAGACAGCTTTCGATGACGATGCTGTGGACACCACACAGATTAAAGAGCGGTACAACTGGTTTAAAGACGGCTGCACTTCGGTGGAGAGCGAGCCACGCTCCAGTCGGCCATCAACAAGCTAAAAAACCAGGTGATTACGAAAGTGAACGCTGTGGTGGTCCGAGACCGCCGTGTGACTATCAGAGAAATTGAGGAAGAGGTGGGCATCAGCACTTTTTCGGCACATGCCATTGTGACCGAAGATTTGACCATGAAGAGTGTGTCGGCGAAATTCGTGCTGAAGCTGCTCACAGCAGAGCAAAAGCAACTTCTTGTTGAAGTCTCACAGGACATGCTTGACTCCTCAAACAGTGACCCCGACTTCATGGACACGATAATCACTGGTGTCAAGCGCTGGGTGTACCGATACGATCAGCCGGCCGAAGTGGCCGTGCGGTTAAAGGCGCTGCAGTCTGGAACCGCAAGACCGCTACGGTCGCAGGTTCGAATCCTGCCTCGGGCATGGATGTTTGTGATGTCCTTAGGTTAGTTAGGTTTAACTAGTTCTAAGTTCTAGGGGACTAATGACCTCAGAAGTTGAGTCCCATAGTGCTCAGAGCCATTTGAACCGATACGATCTGGAAAGCAAATCCTAGTCGTCACAGTGGAAGCATTCCTCATCATCAAGACCAAAGAACGCCAACCAAGTGCGCAGCAACGTTAAACTGATGCTGACTGCTTTCTTTGACTCCCGCGGAGTGGTACACCACGAGAACGCACCACATGGTCAAACAATCATCAAAATGTACTACATGCTGTGTCGTCCGAACAAGACACAGCCAGGGCAAAACCACCACAGGCGCAAAGATGCGAGCTGGTGCCAGTGCCAAAGAGACTCTCCACTTGCTCGAGTTCCACCAGTGCTGAGGATGAAGATAGTGCTGAGGATGAAAATATCGACTTCGTCTCGGCCAATTGCCGGCCGAGTACAATCTGCCAATGACCGGATGACAACGAACAGAAGTCTACTCGGAAGGTAGAAGAGAGCTCTCGCCCACTTGGTGATAGATCATCGTCCAGGGCTGAGTTAGGTAGGTAACGTCGTTTAGTGAACTGTTAGTAGTGAACAAACCGTAGTTGTAGATTACAGTTGCTATATACTGTGAAGTTTACCTACTATAATATGCACTTAGCCATTGAGGGCCCTTTTTGTGTTATATTACAAGCAATGTTGCAAACTTCATATTCCAACTAGTCACAAAGATAAGTGAACATTTTAACTCATTTGTTTGACTTTGTTACTAATTTGTTGGAGTGTTGTACAACCTCATATACAGTTACCTGACCCTGGGGCATAGCTGTGTAATAGTGGCAGGGAGAAATTGTCTTGGTGATGTACCGCACCAAAGCCACTTCACAATCTCACAAACTCGGCCTCCACAGTAGTAGCGACGAGGCCTTTACAAAACTGACAACGAGGGTTTACGAAACTACAGCCCTCTGCGACTTCTGGCTGTTCCCCAAACTCAAGAGGCCATTGAAAGGAACGCGATTCCAGACAGGAGAGAACATAACGGCTGCAATGACAGCCGAGCTAACCTCGATTCCGATAGAGGCTTTTTCGGCGTTGGTGGGTGAAGTGTGTGGAGTCTCAAGGGGACTACTTTGAGGACGATTAGGTGTTCAACGCTCCAGGTAAGCCAGTTTTTTTTCGGCCAAGGTCGGATGATTTTCTAACAGACCTCGTATGTAGTATGACAGAGAAGCAAGATCACTGGCGGAGTGACAAATGATACAGGCGAGCAGGATTTGTTCTCAGAAACTGGGCACTTATATGTAGAATGTGACAACACATAACCTGGGAAAACAGTGCGCTGCCTATAGAAGTAAAAGAAGATTTACCAGTGCAGGATATGAATCTTTAACGAAAACATAGGACGAGACTAAGAGCCAGATCGTACAGCACACAAAGATCCACTACACAGAAACAGGCAACGGAACACAGACCGGAACAGATCCACGACCGATTTATGGAAGCATAGAGAACGCGATTCATCTCACTAGGCTAGAAGAACCGATGACGCTTGCTACAGCGATAAGACATCTGATAAGGAATATGCACCCAAAAGGAGAGTACATTACTTTTCCTGCTCGTGATTTCGTGAACAATCCGCCAACAGAAGCGGACAGACACGAGAAGTAACTGAAACAGGTCTGTGCCAGAAAAAATGAATTGTTTTCCTTAGATAACTTTGTAACGATGCATGGTCATCTAGCATGGGACTACAGACGAGGATTGTCAGGTTATCTAATTTACACTGACCATCACTAATAGAGATAAAAATAGGAGACCTTAATACCATGAGAAGTGCCATCATATTACAAGGGCTAAAAAAGTAGCGGAAGAGTTGAAGTTAGATGTATTGTGTCTCCAAAAACCATTTACCAAGGCAGGAAAGGTCCCTACTACGGCAGTAACTGCCCAATGTCCTACGACAGCAATAACAGTATTTCAGAAGGCCATTACAGTGACAAAAATATCACAGTATTGTTCAGAACACGTGTTCAGTGCGGAAATGTTAGCCAAACAGGAGAGTTACATACTGAGTTCCATGTATTTTCAATTTAGCGGTGAGATCGACGAGTATCTGCTACGGTTAAAGGATATTAGTCACCTAGGACAAATGAAGACTTTGTGTACGCTATTGACGTGAGTGCGAAATCAGTATTGTGATACAGCCGCCTGACTGATGACTGGGGAAGGCACTAGAAGAAGCCATTACGGAACTCACCCTGCAAGTATTGAATACAACTCGCGATCCGCCGGTCTACGAAGGAAGGGTCGGAGCAACGCCAAATAATACGTGACTCTGGCAAATATGGAAGCAGCGTTTGAGAACAAAATTGGAAATTTGTGGTAAGTCCTATGGGACCAAACTGCTGAGGTCATCGGTCCCTAAGCTAGCTTACACACTACTTAATCTAACTTAAACTAACTTCCGTTAAAGACAACACACACACCCGAGGGAGGACTCGAACCTCCGACAGGGGCAGCAGCGCGAACCGTGATAAGGTGTCCCAGACCGCACAGCTACCCCGCGCGGCATTTAAGAGCAGAATGACATCGAGTAGTCGTAGTATCACACACTATACCATCACTGGAAGGGCAACCCAAGGCAGAAAAAGTACGCATAAGGTCCAAATACAAGGAAGGATGGAGAAGGATGTTCCAGGAAGTCAATCGCTGGATGATGATACAGATGTTAAAGGGAAATAACTGAGTGCGGCTGTACATAAAGCAACGCAAGCAGCGATAGTAGTGGGGCAAAGTTCGTACCAGCGCGTTTTTGTTAGTTCCGAATGCAAACATCAGAGGCCAAACCTAATGTTCTCCTTTGATTGGCAGGTACTTAACATACCGTTCTGCTAAAAGGATCCTTCCTTTTGATTGACAGGTCCTTGACATATTGCCCCCCCCCCACCTCCCCCCTCCCCCTTAACCCCTCAGGAAACCTTCAACTCATTCCCTCCTCCACACTGCTACAGTTACACCTTCAGGTCTGAGTTATTGCAACAGTCCCTCTCACTCTTATCAATTTAATTGACTACTTAATTAAATTGATCAATTAATTTAGCCCCTTCCCCTCTGGTAACCCCCCCAGGAAATTGAAGGGAGAAAGACTCAGTTGATCTGTCATTTGGAGAGAATTCGATTGCAGTTTACGGAATATTGTTTAAACAATGTATGTAATATTGTTTAAACAATTCAGACAATGTGTGGAAAATTGTTTATTCAAACAATGTATGGAATTCAAGGCAGTGTATGGAATATAGTTTATTTATGTATTTAAAGAATTTTTCAAGAAATCAATCACCGCCACTCCATCCCCCCCTGCCTCTCCCCTCCCCTCCTCTGTGGAAACTGGCGGCTCTGTGGTGTGGAGGAAAGGTCTCATGAAGGGAAATTCAGGGGTATATTGTTTATTTATAAATAAAAATCGGTAGGGGGGGTTGGATTTCTCTTGTTCGTCATTATATGCTGTTTGGAAAGATGCAGATCTTGTAAGAAGTAATTAAATCGATTGCCTTCCTTTTTTATTCCAGTCACTCAAGGAATACCATCATGAAACACACATCACATGTAATTACACAGTTAAATACCTTTCAGCATGTGCTGCGTGCTTCACTATCTAAAGATTTTTAACTGTGTAATTACACGTGATGTGTGTTTCATGACGGTATCCCTTGCGCAACTGGAATAAAAAAGAAAGGCAATAGATGTAATTACTTCTTACAAGACTTGCATCTTTCCAAACAGCGCAGAAAGATGAGCAAGAGAAATCCAGCCATGGTAAATGATTTTTTTTTAAATAAACAATATACCCCTGAATTTCCCTTGATGAGATCCTTCCTCTCCACCACAGAGCCGCCAGTTTCCACAGAGGAGGGGAGGGGGAAAGGAAGGGGGGGATGGGGTGGCGGTGATTGATCTGAGAAATTCTTTAAATAAATAAAGAAACTATATTCCATACACTGCCTTGAATCCCGTAAATTGTTTAAATAAAGAATATTCCACACATTGTCTAAACTGTTTAAACAATATTCCGTACACTGCAACCGATTTCCTGACAATTTCTGTAACTAAATAAATAAACTATATTCCATCCACTGCCATAAATAATTAAGCAATATTGTATACATTGTCTGAACTGTTTAAACAATATTCCATAAACTGCAATCGAATTCCCTCCAAATGTCCGATCAACTGAGACTTTCTCCCATCAATTTCCGAAGGGGGGAGGGGGCTACCAGAGGGGGAGTGGTTAATTAATTGATCAATTTAATTAAGTAGTCAATCAAACTGATAAGAGTGAGAGAGGCTATTCCAATAACTCAAACCTGAAAGTGTACCTGTAGCAGTGAGGAGGAGGGGATGAGGTTTCCTGAGGGGGGTCTGGGTAACGAAAGGTAAGGGTCTGTAAATCAAAAGGTAGGATCCTTTTAGCAGAACAATAAGTTAAGTACCTGTCAATCAAAGGAGAACAATAGGTTAAGTGCCTGTCAATCAAAGAATAAAATGTTTGCCCCTGAGTGCATACCTGCCTCTGATACAGGCATCCTGCACTAACAAAACGCCACTACTGGCGTTTCCAGAAATGTCAATGCTTTCATCTAACTGTGGAGCAAACTGCGTGTTTAAGTTTTCTGTAACACTACTGTGACTGTCAACTAACATGTCCACAATGCACCGATGAACTGTATCAGTTGACAGAGGTACTTTTGAAATCTGTTCCAACTGCTTCGGTTCGTAAAATAGCAGCAATATTTCTTTATGTGCCAGTAGAAAAAGCCCTTCTTCTGCTTCTTGGAAATCATTTCAGAAATTTTGAATGATGCCAAAGAGCTTTATCGGAGAGACGTTGAAAATACTCTCACGGGTTTTGAGAGCCATTGTTGTGGTTTCGTTCCAAGTGTCTTTTCAGATTGTTAGGACGCACAGACTCATTTACCATTGGCGTACATTTAGGAAAAGCAACTGAAAGCACTGCTTCTGTACATCTACATCTACATCTACATTTATACTCCGCAAGCCACCCAACGGTGTGTGGCGGAGAGCACATTACGTGCCACTGTCATTACCTCCCTTTCCTGTTCCAGTCGCGTATGGTTCGCGGGAAGAACGACTGTCTGAAAGCCTCCGTGCGCGCTCTAATCTCTCTAATTTTACATTCGTGATCTCCTCGGGAGGTATAAGTAGGGGGAAGCAATATATTCGATACCTCATCCAGAAACGCACCCTCTCGAAACCTGGCGAGCAAGCTACACCGCGATGCAGAGCGCCTCTCTTGCAGAGTCTGCCACTTGAGTTTGTTAAACATCTCCGTAACGCTATCACGGTTACCAAATAACCCTGTGACGAAACGCGCCGCTCTTCTTTGGATCTTCTCTATCTCCTCCGTCAACCCGATCTGGTACGGATCCCACACTGATGAGCAATACTCAAGTATAGGTCGAACGACTGTTTTGTAAGCCACCTCCTTTGTTGATGGACTACATTTTCTAAGGACTCTCCCAATGAATCTCAACCTGGTACCCGCCTTACCAACAATTAATTTTATATGATCATTCCACTTCAAATCGTTCCGCACGGATACTCCCAGATATTTTACAGAAGTAACTGCTACCAGTGTTTGTTCCGCTATCATCTAATCATTCAATAAAGGATCCTTCTTTCTATGTATTCGCAATACATTACATTTGTCTATGTTAAGGGTCAGTTGCCACTCCCTGCACCAAGTGCCTATCCGCTGCAGATCTTCCTGCATTTCGCTACAATTTTCTAATGCTGCAACTTCTCTGTATACTACAGCATCATCCGCGAAAAGCCGCATGGACCTCCCGACACTATCTACTAAGTCATTTATATATATTGTGAAAAGCAATGGTCCCATAACACTCCCCTGTGGCACGCCAGAGGTTACTTTAACGTCTGTAGACGTCTCTCCATTGATAACAACATGCTGTGTTCCGTTTGCTAAAAACTCTTCAATCCAGCCACACAGCTGGTCTGATATTCCGTAGGCTCTTACTTTGTTTGTCAGGCGACAGTGCGGAACTGTATCGAACGCCTTCCGGAAGTCAAGAAAAATAGCATCTACCTGGGAGCCTGTATCTAATATTTTCTGGGTCTCATGAACAAATAAGGCGAGTTGGGTCTCACACGATCGCTGTTTCCGGAATCCATGTTGATTCCTACATAGTAGATTCTGGGTTTCCAAAAACGACATGATACTCGAAATCGTGGCCGAAACGCTGGTTTTTCTATAGCAGCAGTAGTTTTTACATTATGACGCGGTACCAAACCCAGAAAACTCTTATGTCGACTGACTCCGGCCGCGGAAGCCTACGCAATTATATCAGGATCCAGAAAGCTACACTAGCACAGCATAGCATAAGAAGAAAGAATCCTAAGGCTGCATAGACACAGGAATGTTAAACAACGTTTTAATGAAGATTTTTGGAATTCGAAAATGGGGCAATGGAAACTTAACATGGGGACTAACTGGGAAATTAGTCCCTGGGGAGTACCATATAAAACAGTCTGCGAGGAAATGCTATCACCAGATACTCTTATCCCCTCTCAAAAAAACAAATAAATAAAAACAAAAAAATACATTGGGAAGGTAACAGAATGTTGGGAACAGTCAGCTCCCCTGCTAATGGACACCCTGATTCCTCACGATGAAGAAGAAGATGAGACAGAAGATCACTGTAAGTTATTAAAAATGTCATGGCAAGCCTATAGAAACAACAAACTAATGTACACCTTCGCACAGGAAGAAATTAGGCAAATAATTTTAAGACTGAAAAAAAAGAAAAATCTCCAGGATTGGATGTGATCCCTGCAGAAGTACGAGGAATACAAGCCTTATGTGGCGAATTAGATATTTCCTTACGTGAACTGTACAACGAGTGCTTCTTGCAAGGAAGGGTCCCTGTACTGTGGAAGACTGCTGATGTGGTGATTATGAGCATAGGCCAAGACAAGGATTCAATGATACTCAAATTATACAGATCAATTTGTATTCTGAACATTCTCGACAACGTATTTGAAGAACTGTTATGAAAGAGATTAGAATATCATAGACTGCTACACGGGATGAATCCTAACCAATAAGGCTTTAGAAGAAGCAAGTCAACTGCAGATGCAGTTAAAAATATGATACCGCTAGCGACAGACACTCATTTTACGTATGCACTGTTGATGATCGATATTGCTGGCGCTTTCGATAACCTATGGTGTCAGCCACTCTTTGGTCGCCTTGGAGTGTCTGGAGGTGGTGTACAACTGCCTGAGAGCCTATTGCCTCGCGAGACATTTATCTTTAATGCGCCCAGAGATGTAAATAGTGAAGACAATAACGAAAGGTCGTCCACAGGAATCAGTGTGTAGCGCAGAGTTGTGGGGTGTAGTACTGAAGCCCCTATTAAGTAAGTTATTTTACGACTGAAAGCAGTGGCGTTTGCTTAGAGTTGTCAGTGCTAACAGACAAGCAACATCATGTGAAATAACAGCAGAAATCAATGTGGGACATACGACGAACGTATCCGTTACGACAGTGCTGTGAAATTTGAGGCTAATGAGCTATGGCAGCAGACGACCGACGTGAGTGTCTTTGCTGTCACCACGAAATCGTCTGCAGCGCCTCTCCTGGGTTCGTGACCATATCGATTGAACCCGAGACGACTGGAAAACCGTGGGCTGGTCAGATGAGTCCTGATTTCAGCTGGTAAGAACGATGGTAGGATTAGAGGGCGACACAGACCCAACAAAGCCATAGACCCAAATTGTCAACAAAGCACTGTGCAAGTTGATGGTGGCTCCATAACCGTGTGGGCTGTGTTTACATGGAATGGACTGTGTCTTCTGGTCCAACTGAATCGATCATTGACAGAAAGTGGATGTGTTTGGCTACTCGGAGACCATTTGCAGCCATTCATGAACTTCATGCTGCCGAACAGGGATGGAATTCTTATGGATGACAATGCGCAATGTCACCGGACCATAGGTGTCCGCGATTGGTTTGAAGAACATTCTGAGCAATTTGAACGAATAATTTGGCCACCGAGATCGCCCGACATGAGTCCCAACGAACATTTATGGGACGTAATCGAGAGGTCAGTTCATGCACAAAATCCTGCACCGGCAACACTTTCGCAGTTATGGACGCTATAGAAGCAGCATGGGTCAACATTTTTGCAGGTGACTTTCAGCGACTTGTTGAGTCCATGCCACGTCGAGTTGCTGTACTACACCGGGTAAAAGGAGGTCCGACAAAATATTAGGAGGTATTCCATAACTTCTCTCACCTCAGTGTATGTATATTATTATCCACAAAAATGTGAAGTGTATGGCCTATCTTAGCTTCTCAATTAACATGCTGAAACTGTGGTGAATAAATAAACAGACATAAATGCATGAGATAAGTGATTCATCTGACCTGTAACCAGTTCAGTCGTGATAGACGATGTTGTTGGGTCAACATGGGGTCAAATGGTTCAAATGGCTCTAAACACTGAGGTCATCAGTCCCCTAAACTTAGAACTACTTAAACCTAACTAATTTAAGGATATTACACACATCCACGCCTGAGGCAGGATACGAAACTGCGACCGTCACAGCAACGCGGTTCCGGACTGAAGCGCCTAGAACCGCTCGGTCACAGCGGCCGGCGAACATGGGAGCAAATAGGGGCGTCTTCTGCGAAGGCCCACTTTCATCAGTGTGAGCTGAATGCTGCGTTCAGAAACGCCTGTACCTGCATCAACATTGTACTCTGCCGTCAGACGTGTCATAAACAGCTGTCAGTCCCACTGTACAGAGCAAGCAACCCTCCGACCTCAACCTTCTTTGATGAGGCGTGGACGTCCAACACCTTGCGTTTGCTCCTGGTTTCACCGTCCTTCAAATACTTTCCTTAGGTGCCCGCGACAGTAGCAGGTGAGCAGACAACCAGCTTCTTCGTTTCCGAGATCCTCATACCCAGTGCTGGGCCATAACAACATGCTCGTTGTCAAAGTTCCTTATGAGAGTGTATTTCCCCATTTGCGATTGCCGTTAGAATGAATCACCATTCGTCTCTGCTCCGACTGTATACTTTCGTTATCGCGTTACGTGGCCGCAATGCCACGAAGCAGCATTCAGTCCCGTTGGGCAATAGTCACAATGTTTTACCTCGTCAATGTATATTACGTGGAATACGGAATCGAGTACTGTAGGACGTCCCACAAAGAACGCAATTGTTAATTTAATAATATAACACATAATTTATTTGAAAATTGCTATGATTATTATGACAATATGAAACACGCAGACTGCAATTGAACATGAAACAAAATATCAGGCAAACTCCTCCACGGCTTTGTCTGCAATAATCAAGCTGTGGACAAAATTTTCAACGACTGTAGAGCAAAGTTGTCCTTGAGTTTTACCCACGACACGTCTAATTTCTGCCTTGAATTGAGGGGATGATTCGTGGATTGTTCACATAAACACAAAGAGTCACATGGTGTCAAATCACACGATTTCGATGGCCAGTTCTGATCGCAATTGCGAGAGATGATACGAGCAAGGGATCTTTCTCTCGGCAACCTTGTTGTTTTCAACGGCAGTGTGGCAAGTTGTCCCATCCGGTTGGAACCACAAGCGCTCCACATTCAATTCTTGCAATTGCGGCCTTAAAAACTGCGTTATCATGTGGCGATAACGATCACCAGTCACTGTACCTGCTTTTCCAGTCTCGTCTTCAAAAAAGTATGACCCAATTAGTCCGCCAGTCAGTAACACATTCTGGATAAAGACGCTTCTCATGGCCCATGTGAGGCTTCTCTGTGTCCCAAATCTGGCATTTTTGTTTATTCACGTAACCATTAAGCTGGAAGTGTGCTCCATCGCTGAAGATTATTCTCTTATGACAACCACTGTCGAATTCTTGTTTTGTGAATTCCCGATCGGCAAGTGTTTGACGCTTCGGATAGTCCATTGGCTTCAGCTCTTGTGTTAGTTGCATCGTAAAAGGATGCAAACGCAGATCTGTTGAAATTCGATGCAAACTGCTTCTCGTAATGGCAAACTGTTTGGAACGGCGGCGAGTCGATTTCATTCGACTCGTGACGACGCTTTCACTAACGAGAGCGACATGCTATATCGATCGACGAGAACGAGCATGTCCAGGTGATTTGATGATCCTGTATCTTCAGATTTCCTTATCAGTCTCTGAACTGTTGACACATTAGGCGCATTTCGCCTACCAAAAATTACACGAGATCTTAGAACGGTCTCTGCATAGCATTCGCCGTGCTTGAAATGAACTTTCAAAATCTGCATTCGTTGATCCATCGTGCATCGCTCTATTTTAGTTAATAACAATAAGCACAAATGCCATTTGACGATGACAGTCGGTAATCGCAATATCAAAAGATGACAGTCACTTAAATTTCAGGTCTGGCAACCAAACAAACTGAAAGAGGCACTCGATTTAAAAATTGCGTTCTTTATGTAACACCCTCTATTATGACACGAGGCCGTGGCGCGTACGTCGCAGAACGTGACACTGACGGTTACGAGTGCCAGCAGCTTTCTCCAGCAAGGAGCGAGTAACAACTTATGCAAAATTGAAGAATTCTTGAGAGAGCGTATAAGTGCATGCAAGCTCTCGATAGCACACGACAAAGTTAAGACCTTTAGTGGGTACCTTTTCAATCACATATTAATTTTCTGAGGACCCTGCACAGGGCCGAGGATTCGCGAAATGTGGCGGACAAATCGACTAGTGTGACGTGATTCCGATTACGACAACAGTGACGTCAACAAGAATTAACATTACACACTGAACGCACGTTCACTGTGCACACACGAAAGTACAGATGGAGTTGACCTGCCAGCCTCAGCAGATAGTTATATTTATACGTATTTTGAATGTTTTAGAAATTTCCAGGACTCCACAAATAATTAAGTCCTAGAGATTTCCCGAAATTACAAATCTTAAGTACTTGCATGAAATGGGAATTGAACTGGCCCACCGCACTGAGCTACTATAGCCGATGCACCACAGTGAACAACATACAATATGCCTTAGTATTACCCTTCATCAAGATTATCTGTATAGGCAGGTACAGAGCGTATTCAAAGCTTTCGGGTCAATTTGAAACTGATTATATTGAGGTAGGGAACCAATGGGTGAAATGCATATTTTACGTGTTATGGACGTACACAGCGTACACTGCATAACGGCAACATAGCTAATATTGTTCACAGATGAATATGTTGTTTTCAACAGCCGCGGCAGCCATGTCTGGAGTAAGGATAATTCCCACATCACCCACGTCGGTGACCACCAACAACGATTCTCTGTCAACGTATTAGCGGGCATTGTCCAAGATCACCTAAAACAACCTCTTTGCTGCCTCCCCGTTTCACTGGTCCTCGTTACCAGATGTTCCTGCGGAGATGTGCTCGCACTGTTCTTGTAGACTGTACCCCTTGTCGCGCGCGAGAAGATGTGGTTTCAACACAACTGTGCGGTGGCCCACATCGATGTTAATGTCCGTGAGCACCTGAAGAACACGTGCACTCATTGTTGTATTGTAAGGAGAGGTCCCGTCCCATGACCAGTGTGGTCTCTGGATTTCGCACCTCTAGACTTTTTCCTGTAGTGTAACGTCAAGACGTTGGTGTATGAAATCCCTGTAGAAACGGATGAAGACTTGCTTGCCTGTCGTCTGCTACAACAGACACCAAGGATCTTTGAGAGAGTACGACACAACTCCATGCGTCGTTACTATGCATTTATCGAGACTGACGGTCGTCAGTTTGAGCTGTGAGCTATGTTGTTGTTATGTGGTGTACGCTGTGTAGGTCTATAAAACACTAAATATGAATGTCCGTCCATTGCTTTCTTGTCGCAATATAATCGATTGTGGACCCACTATCACCTGTCTCAGTTTGACCCCAAAAAGGTTTGAGACATCCTGTAGTCGTTCTAAGAATTTTTGTAATACGGGTGGCACACCTAAGACTACAAATAGGACGCACTGTCATCCTTGTAATACAAATGGGTTGCCCTGAAACGTAATCGTTGTGGATAATACTCGTCTTAGACTGGTTGTACTGTTCAAAAATGGTTCAAATGGCTCTGAGCACTATGGGACTTAACATCTGAGGTCATCAGTCCCCTAGAACTTAGAACTACTTAAACCTAACTAACCTAAGGATATCACACACATCCATGTCCGAGGCAGGATTCGAACCTGCGACCGTAGCGGTCACGCGGTTCCAAGCTGAATCGCCTAGAACCACACGGCCACACCGGCCGGCTTGTACTGTTCACCCTCTTTCACTTTCAAAAATTCACTTCCAGCCAAAACTTTAAAGTATCCAGTAGATATGGTCGGAAATCAATGTGATATTGTAAACATACACACAATAGCCGGGTATGTAAATGATTATAGTTGCAGTCCTCTAGGACAAGTAGAATGCCTACCAGGTGCACTAGTGTACCACATCTACATCTACATATATACTCCGCTAGCCACCAAGCGGTGTTGGCGGAGGGCACAATTCGCGCCAGTCATATTTCCCCCCCTTTGTTCCACTCGCGGACCGCGCGAGGAAAAAACGACTATCTGAACGCCTCAGAACGAGCTCTTATTTCCATTACGCGATTTGAAAGTTGGTGGTAATAATATATGCTCTACATCCTCGGTGAAGATTGGATTTCGGAATTTAGTGAGCAGCTCCTTCTGTTTAGAGCGTCGTCTATCTGCAACTGTGTCCCACTTCAAACTTTCTGTGAGATTTGTAACGCTCTCGCGATGGTTAAATGTACCAGTCACGAATCTTGCCGCTCTTCTTTGGTCCTTCTCAATCTCTTGAATTAGACCCAACTGGTAAGGGTCCCATACAGACGAACAATAAGAGTGGACGAACTAACGTATTGTAAGCAATTTCCTTTGTTGAAGGACTGCATCGCTTCAGGATTCTACCAATAAACCGCAATCTAGAGTTCGCCTTACCCGTTACTTGTATAATCTGATCATTCCATTTGAGATCATTTCGAATAGTCACACCCAGATACTTGACTGATGTTACCGCTTCCAAAGACTGATCATTTATTTTGTACTCATAGATTAATGGGGATTTTCGCCTTGTTATACGCAGTAGGTTACACTTACTAATATTGAGAGATAACTGCCAGTCATTACACCACGCATTTATTTTCTGGAAATCCTCATTGATTTGTTCACAACTTTCGTGTGATACCACTTTCCTGTAGACTACAGCATCATCGGACATAGTCTAAGGCCGCTGTCAGTACCATCATCCAGGTCGTTTATGTAAATCGTAAAAAACAGAGGACCTATTACGCTGCCCTGGGGCACACCTGAAGTTACTCTTGTTTCTGTTGAAGTTACTCCGTTCAGGACGACATGTTGCTCCCTCTCTGTTAGAAAACTTTCTATCCAACCTCAAATGTCATTGGATAGACCGTAAGGGCGCACTTTTTGTAGCAAGCGATAGTGCGGAACTGAGTCGAACGCCTTTCGAAAGTTGAGAAATATGGCATCAACCTGGAATCCGGTATCTAGAGCCTGTTGTATATCATGCACAAAGAGGGCCAGCTGTGTCTCGCAAGACCGCTGTTTCCTAAAACCGTACTGTTTTCTGCAGATGAGCTTCTCAGAGTCTAGAAAGATGATTATGTCTGAACACAAAATGTGTTCAATGATTCTACAACAAATCGATGTCAGTGAAATTGGCCGGTAATTATGTGCATCCGATTTTCTATCCTTTTTATAGATTGCTATGATCTGGGCCTTCTTCCAGTCTCTTGGAACTTTCCGCCGTTCAAATGATCTCTGGTAGATGACAGATAAGAATGGTGCTGTATTTGTAGCATGTTGTTGTTGTCTTCAGTCTGAGACTGGTTTGTAGCATAGACAACATAAAATCTTACGGGGATACCGTCTGGGCCAGATGCCTTTCTGGTGTCTAAGGATCTTAACTTTTTACAATCCCAGATACACTAAACACTATGTCAGCCATCCTTTCGTTCGTTCGATAATTGAAAGGGGGAATGATGCTGCAGTCCTCTATCGTAAACGAGTTTTTGAAAGCTAGGTTTAGAATGCTAGGTTTAGAATTTCGGCCTTCTGTTTATCATCATTAGTTACATTACCCGTACTGTCAGCAAGAGAAGGTATTGAATTATTTGTAGCGTTCATAGATTTTACGTATGACCAAAATATTTTGGGGTTATTTTTAGAATCTGCAGATAAAATATTGGTTTCAAATTCGTTAAAAGAGTCTCGCATTGTCCTTCTGACAACTGCTTTCATTTCGCATGATTTCTGTTTGTCAGCGGGGCAGTGACTACGTTTAATACGACTGTGCAAAATTCTCTGCTTTCTCAGCAACTTCCTAATATGTTTGTTGTACCAAGGTGGATCCTTTCCCTCCCCTATACTTTTGCTAGGCACATACTTCTCTAGCACATGGTGGACAATACCTTTAAATTCCGACCAAAGATGCTCAATATCTTTGTGTCCCGCTACTTCCACTGACATAGAAGGCACAACGACATTATGGTCTCTAATAACTTCTTTTAGATTAACTTCCTCAAAAAGATCAGGTCTGTTTGTCGCCAAGGTATCTAATATGTTCCCATCTCGAGTTGGTTTTCTAACCAATTGCTCAAGGTTGTATGTTGAGAGCGCTCCTAGGATAACTTCACACGAATCTTTGCTTCTGCCCCCTGTGATAAACGTGTAATTTTCCCAGTCAATGGATGCTAGATTTAAATCTCCACCTATAACTAATGGATAATTTGGGTATTTACTTCCTATGTACTCAAGACTTTCCCTGACACGTTCTGCGACGTTTGTTGCGGATGCTGGTGGTCTATAAAAACATCCTAATACAATGGTCAGTCCTTGTCTGATTGACAGCTTTATCCAGACTATTTCACAGTCCGACGCAGTATCAATCTCAACTGCGTTTAAACAGCTTTTAAGTGCAATGAACACACCACCTCCCTTAGCATCAGTCCTATCCTTCCTAAACATTGTCCAATCAGAGTTCAAAATTTCACTGTTTTTTATGTCTGGTTTCAACCAGCTTTCGGTACCTAATAAAATATTGGCATTGCTGCTGTTTATTTCGGAGATTAACTCGGGGATCTTGCTACAGACACTTCGACAATTTACTAACATGAGACTAAGCGTATTTAAATCCTTTGGAATGACCTGTTTAGGCAAACTAACAGTTTTTACAGTTGACGCATCCACATCAGTATCATGAACTGGTAATTTATCCGGCCAGTGTTTTATTTCCCATGGGGAGGAACCTAATCTAAAAAAAAACCATGTGCACGCCACAAGTACTGTGTTACCCATGTAGCTGCTTCCTGTGTGTAGTGCACCCCTGATCTACCGAGGGGCGTTTTTTGTGTGTAGTGTTATTACCAGGCTTGGTAGGGTATGTAGGGGAGATGAACAGCGTCAGACGTTCAATGATCGCTGTGAAGGACACGAAGATGGTGCGTACTGATGTGAGACAGCGTTATCAGCATTTGACAGCGTCTGAAACGGACTTCTTTGTGGGCCGCCATTTGACTGGCTGGTGGAATCGTGCAAGATCTAGATTTATGAAGCATTTGGATGTGACAGTGGCCTGGACTGCATAGGAATGTGAGGAATATTCGTCAAGGCTACGGTCGACCACGTCAGATCACCACAAGGAAGAATAGCCGTATTGTGTTCCAAGCACATCGTGACCTTTTGACGTCTGTGCCTCCCGTCTGAGAACAAGTAATGGACGGCTTGCAACATCCTGTGTCGTCCCACACTGTTGGTCGGAGGCTAGCAGCAGCCGGACTAGTGAATTAACATCAAGGTCCCCAGCTGGTGGTCTTGCGGTAGCGTTCTCGCTTCCCTCGCACGGTGTCCCGGATTCGATTTGGCGGGGTCAGGGACTTTTTCTGCCTCAAGATGACTCGGTGTAGTTGTGTCGTCTTCATCATCACACTCATCCCCATTACGGTCGGAGGAAGGCAAAGGCAAACCACCTCCACTAGGACCTTGCCTAGTACAGCGGTGCGAGTCTCCCTCATCGTTCCCTACGCTCCTCGGAGTATGGGACCTCATAAACACCAAACACAGACGGCTGCATTTGGAGTGGTTCCGTGACCGGAAAGTATGGACTGCCGGTGAATGGCGTCGATTTGTGTTCTTTGGTGAAGCGCAGTTCTGCACTAGCCCGGATAACCATTGTCGGCGAATAAGGCAGCGACCTGAGGAGATGTCCCCTTCTTCTGCTCTTGGAGATGCACAGCTGTGTTACTCCTGGCGTCAAGAATTGGGGAGCCATCGGGTATGATTTCTGGTCAGGCTGATTGTGACTGAGAGGACTCTCTTCAGGAGAGGATATAACAGCTTTATGACACTCTATCCGACGAAATCAGTGCGCACTTCAATGCCAGACGGATGCGGCGGGGGTGGGTGCTGAGGGGGGGGGGGGGGGAGTGCAGCGTCACACTGTTATGCGGGATCAGACTGCCAATTTCTTTGAAAATTTGACTCATCCTTTATGGTATTTCACCTTTTGTCTCAAGCAGCTTAGATCATCTGATCTACGAATAGGATAAACATTTACATTGTTTTATGAACTGACGGTCGTAAAATATACGCACCAGTGTAGTGCGCCACTATGTCTCTTGAGTATCACCACTGGTGATAGCTACCCACCTGAAAGAACTGAGGTAATCACTGCTCTTCCAGTAGTCTAGTATCAGCTTCATACAGTCTTCTGAATCATGTAGTGAGGAGTGGGCATGGGCGAACCTGGGAGTGGCCATTATTTTCTATTTGTTGTACGCTTCTGCATCGGTAACACTCGCAAGGCCACGCAAAAACAAAAACCTCAATTTGATGACGTAGGCATTCTATGCATTTTAATGAAACATCTACAGGACTCAGGCAGGGAGATGCGTTGTCCTTTATCCTGTTCAACTTTGCTCTCGAAAAGATCGTACGTTAGACCTTCCAAGAGAACGAAGGGATTGAAATCGAAGGAAAGAGACTGGCATACTTAGCCTATGCAGACGACATCTGTTTACTCTCTAGGTCTGAAGAGCATTTGGAGCAAATGACCAAAGCACTAAAGGAGGCTGCCAGCAAATTTGGGCTAAACATAAACGAAGCCAAGTGAGTGATCATTGTCAGACTGCTGGTCATCTACAATCACTGCAGGTTGGAGACCAATCCAACAAGAGAGTGCATGAATTCAAATACCTAGGGGCACTTTTCACTGAGAACACGTCATGTGAAGCAGAGATCAGTGCCAGAATACAAGCAGGAAACCGATCTTACCACAGCCTAGCACAACTGCTTCGGTCAAGGTATCTCTCCAGACAGTTCAATATTCGATTGTATAAAACCCTGATCCAAACTGTTGTTCTGTATCGCTGTGAGACATGGAGTATCCGGAAGGAGGACTTCCATAAGCTCCTCGTTTTTGAGAGAAAAGTCCTTCGGAAGATCTTCGGTCCGGTTCTGTATGCAGATACAGGGGAATGGAGGATCAGATACAACCAAGATATTGAGGAACTATAGCAGCAGCCCAACATAGCAGGAACTGTCAAAGCCAAACGAATGCAGTGGGCCAGCCATGTGGCCCAGATGGAGGATCACAGATGGCCTCGGAAGCTCCTGGATTTCCCACCTACAGGAAAGAGACCCCCAGGGAGACCCAAGAAGCGCTGGAGGGATGGCCTCCATGAAGATTTAAACCAAGTGTCAATAGATGTGGACGGGTGGCGGATAGCAGCAATGGACAGAATACAGTGGAGGAGGAAACTTGTTGAAGCGTGCGGTCCACTGGGCCTGATCACGTAGTAGTAGTAGTAGTAGAAGTATCTACAGGGTGTTCCGAAGCCATTCGTTCAACTTAATACAGGCTTTAGGGAACATCAAAACAAAAATATTTCGGCAAGGAACATATGGTCTCTGAAGTCAACTTGAAATGTTAGGTAACGTTTTGTTAGTGGTGCTGACGTAAGTTGTTGTGCAGTCTTGCTGACCGGGAATGTTCAATATCCACATTTCGCGCGTCTGGGCAGATGTGAATACCAGAGGTACTCTGCTCGCGCTCATCAACAGCGGTTCGGTGTTACTGTGTGGCCCAGCATTCTCTGTGATAGGCTGGTTGGATAATATATTCTTCCATCCCGCCACAACAGATGGATATATCGCATCTTCGTGGAAGATGCTTTGCTAGAACTGCTGGAGGATGTACCTCTGAAGATCAAACAAAGGATGAACTTCCAGCATGATGGGACGTCAGCCCATTTCAGCACTGCTGTGAGGTACCATAATTATAGAGCCACCTTCGAGAATCGATGGATCGGCCTAGGTCGCCCTAGCCTGGCCACCCTGGTCATCTGACCTCACACGTCTGGATTTCTTCCTCTGCGGTCATAGGAAGCAGCTGGTATATGAAACCGTTGTGCAAAGGGAATAAGACTTCGGCACTAGAATTGCCAGGAATCTTCGAATGGACAGCACAATGAATAATTCGACGATGTACTACTTGGAGACATGTCAATAGTCGCGCATTCTAGCAATTCGTGTGAATTCCACTGCTGTAATTAGCATGATAAACTACCTTCTGTATAAATCGTCCGTAGCATCAGAAATTGCCATGAGGGGCCATATATGCCATAACTAAAAAAATATCTCTTCTGATGTTGTCGACCACTCCCCCCCCCCCCCCCCCCAAGTATTACTTTGAATGAATAGTATCGGGACACCCTGTATAGATGCAAGAATGATTAATTCATCTACTGTAAACTCAAAAGATTAGAAGGCGTCAAGGATGAAGAATTCCAATGTATTTATTTATTTTATGTGCCAATTCAAGCAAGATTTTTTCCAGAAAATTTGTAGCGGAGCGACATTCTGTAGTAGAACAGCGGGTGAGTGGAAGCGCTAGGTTCATTACGTTAGTTATAATATTTATTAGAAAAAAAATTCCACAATAATTATCAGGGTCTATGTCCAATTAAAACACTATAAAATCGGGCGTGACCGACAATTTAGAAAATATTCAAAAGAACTTCATGCAAAATCAAGCTTCACAACAAGTTCGTTCAGATATTTCTTCAAATTAAAAATGACACATATTAGCATGTTTTTAACCTTCAGCAACTGCATCTTGATAAGAAAACTGCCTCCAAAAGCAGCTCGCAAGCAGCTACACTACTGGCCATTAAAATTGCTACACCACGAAGATGACGTGCTCACAGACGCGAAATTTAAACGACAGGAAGAAGATGCTCTGATATGCAAATGATTAGCTACTCAGAGCATTCACACAAGGTTGGCGCCAGTGGCGACACCTGCAACGTGCTGACATGAGGAAAGTTTCTAACCGGTTTCTCATACTCAAACAGCAGTTGACCGGCGTTGCCTGGTGAAACGTTGTTGTGATGCCTCGTGTAAGGAGGAGAAATGCGTACCATCACGTTTCCGACTTTGATAAAGGTCGGATTATAACCTATCACGATTGCGGTTTATCCTATCGCGACATTGCTGCTCGCGTTGGTCGCGATCCAATGACTGTTAGCAGAATATGGAATCGGTGGGTTCAGGAGGGTAATACGGAACGCCGTGCTGGATCCCAATGCCCTCTTATCACTAGCAGCCGAAATGACAGGCATCTTATCCGCATGGCTGTAACGCATCGTGCAGCCACGTCTCGATCCCTGAGTCAACAGATGGGGACGATTGCAAGACAACAGCCAACTGCACGAACAGTTCGACGACTTTTGCAGCAGCATGGACTACCAGCTCGGAGACCATGGCTGCGGTCATCCTTGACGCTGCATCACAGACAGCAGCGCCTGCGATGGTGTATTCAACTACGAACCTGGGTGCACGAATGACAGAACGTCATTTTTTCGGATGAATCCAGGTTCTGTTTACAGCATCATGATGGTTGCATCCGTGTTTGGAAACATCGCGGTGAACGCACATTGGAAGCGTGTATTCGTCATCGCCATACTGGCGTATCACCCGGCGTGATGGTATGGGGTGCCATTGGTTACACGTCCCGGTCACATCTTGTTCGCATTGACGGCACTTTGAACAGTGGACGTTACATTTCAGATGTGTTACGACCCGTGGTTCTACCCGTCATTCGATCTCTGCGTGTACGGGCCTTTCTGGATACAGAAAATGTTCGACTGCTGCCCTGGCCAGCACATTCTCCAGATTTCTCACCAATTGAGAACGTCTGGTCAATGGTGGCCGAGCAATTGGCTCGTCACAACACGCCAGTCACTACTCTTGATGAACTGTGGTATCGTGTTGAAGCTGCATGGGCAGCTGTACCTATACACGCCATCCAAGCTCTGTTTGACTCAATGCCCAGGCGTATCAAGGCCGTTATTACGGCCAGAGGTGGTTTTTCTTGGTACTGATTTCGCAGGATCTACGCAACCAAATTGCGTGAAAATGTAATCACATGTCAGTTCTAGTATAATATATTTGTCCAATGAATACCCGTTTATCATCTGCATTTCTTCTTGGTGTAGCAATTTTAATGGCCAGTAGTGTAGTAGCTGTTTCACAACTGCTGTTGACATATCTGTAGTGTCGCGGCTCCATCACAATCAACAAAGTTCCAACTTGTTTGGCAGCAGGCAAAGTCGGTCCTCTCGCCCAGCTGCAGTTGCGAGTCAGGCCGCGTGTTCGACATCGTATCCTCTCGTCCCGCCCCAGGAGACTACGGACGCACTTCAGTCGAGCAGGAATAATCGCATCCTCTACAGGGTGTTACAAAAAGGTACGGCCAAACTTTCAGGGAACATTCCTCACACACAAAGAAAGAAAATATGTTATGTGGACATGTGTCCGGAAACGCTTACTTTCCGTGTTAGAGCTCATTTTATTACTTCTCTTCAAATCACATTAATCACGGAATGGAAACACACAGCAACAGAACGTACCAGCGTGACTTCAAACACTTTGTTACAGGAAATGTTCAAAATGTCCTCCGTTAGCGAGGATACATGCGTATTGTATCACAGCCGTCCACAATACGAGCACGAAGAGTCTCTACATTTGGTACCGGGGTTGCGTAGACAAGAGCTTTCAAATGCCCCCATAAATGAAAGTCAAGAGGGTTGAGATCAGGAGAACGTGGAGGCCATGGAATTGGTCCGCCTCTACCAATCCATCGGTCACCGAATCTGTTGTTCAGAAGCGTACGAACACTTCGACTGAAATGTGCAGGAGCTCCATCGTGCATCAATCATATGTTGTGTCGTACTTGTAAAGGCTCATGTTCTAGCAGCACAGGTAGAGTATCCCTATGAAATAATGGCGGTGAATCGAGGAAGTACAGTACATACTGACGAAACTAAAATGAGCTCTAACATGGAAATTAAGCGTTTCCGGACACATATCCACATAACATCTTTTCTTTATTTGTGTGTGAGGAATGTTTCCTGAAAGTTTGGCCGTACCTTTTTGTAACACCCTATATATGGGTCAGCGGTGTCGGTCGACACAGCCGCTGGCAAATTCAAATGCCATGCAGGTACCATCGGAACAGTGCTGTCTCTATCACGGTACAAAACTGAGGCTTGATTGGGCTTGTTATTAAGTTTAAAAAGATCTTCTGGTATGCAAGATTCATCCAGCAGGCAGCACTGCAGCAGTTGGCCCGGATCTTGCATACGCCATACTCGCACAGAACATCTGCTTTATCTGGGAGGAGGACCCACTCCTGCATGTTGGTCCTGCAGTGTGAAATTCCTACCATACTGTCTTCCTCTTCAAAGTTCGCCACGCAGAATTGGGCAGTTCATTTCCAGAGGCTGAGCCTTCACGTGGAAGGACGTCCTGGTTATCCAGTTCTGTCTTCGCCTGGTTATTCTGATCAACACCCACGAGGACTTACGTTCTTTCTATGAAGCTTTTCCTGACCCCCAGGCGTCACATAGTTGGTGATCCTTTCATTGGGTGTCGAGAGTCGGTTTCCATCTTCGTCCTCTGTACCTCTAAACAACCAATGAACGGGTAGTTCCTGCACTGGTGTTGGCTTCAGGCATCGCGTTGCATTCTGCACTGACTCTTTCACTGAGATGTCCACCTTCCTCAAGTGTGTAGATACCTTCCACACAGGAGAAACATACTGGACGGCACACGTATAGCACCATACATGACGTCCGCAATAGTCGTGGATCGACATCCCGTGCCCTGCTCGTCATTGGCCCGATAACGTTGTTCCTGGTACAGCCCTTGTCTTTGGTGTTAGTGCAGTGCTGTTTGAATGTGAAGGAGCGATCCATAGTCACGTCTAGTTATTTTAGCTGTGAGCAGTACTGACGCCAGTACTGACTCACCTCGGCACATCACACTGAGTCCTCGCCAAGCTTCTCCGTTATTGTGGTGGAAAACGCAGACGGGCGCCTTGCTGGGATTTAGCTGCAGGTTACTGTATTATTCCTAGAGATACATACTGTTCAAAGTACAGGGTCGTTGTCCGATCTGAAAAAAATCACAACACCAAAAAACAATTAATGTAGGGTAAATAAATTTCGGGATTACATTTGTCTTGGTACCATATTTAATTGATTGATATTACAAGATCACAGGTTAATGTAAGTGCGAGTAAGTCATTGAAAATGTGAACTGTTGATACATTAATAACCGGTGTAACCGCTAGAATGTTTACTGCAAGCATGCAAACGTACATGCATTGTGTTGTACAAGTGCTGGATGTCAGTTTGTGGGATGGAGTGACGTGCCTATTGCACTTGGTCGGTCAGTACAGGGACAGTGAATGCTATTTTTGGATGACGCAGGAGTTGCTGTCCAATATGAGCTCGACTGGAGACATCTCGTGATCGAGCAGGCTAATGCAACATGTCGACACTCCGTATGGCGTGTCAGGTTACAACAGCGGTATGTGGGCGAGTGTTGTCCTGTTGGAAAACACCTCCTGCAATGCAGTTCATGATTGGCAGCTGAGCAGATCGTATCACCAGACTGACGTACAAATTCGCAGTGAGGTGGGTGGAATAACCACGATTGTGCTACTAATGTCATACGAAATCGCACCCCACAAATAACTCCAAGTGTAGGTCCAGTCGTACATACGACTTCCGCGAGGTGCTGCTGAAACAAGTTTCAGCTTGCTGGGGTTGGTGAAATTCCAATACATCCCCCCCGCAAGACGAAATTGCATTTTTGTGCGTACTTTACGTAGGATATGATATTTTATTGTATAATTAAGAACAAATAAATATTCTTGAAGTTGGATCCTTACGAGCCTGAGGAGGACCAAGTGCGAGTATTGACTGACGACGTACTTGATGAGGGCCCATTAATGCTAATGGTGGAGAAGAAGAAGGTGCCGTTATTGTCAGTGATCACGACACATAAGAGCAGGAAGGAGATGAAAATGATGAAGACGAGGCCAGTGATAGTTGTTATCTGGGAAAAGATGAAATGACTAAATGGAGAAAAGAATTGTGTCAATATGGAAAAGTAAGATGATGAATCATGAAAATGTTCTTTACATAATGAGTACTGTGGTACCGTCTATACATAAAAAAAGCGTTGATTTCAGTAATGTGTGACAGTATTTGTAACTGGTATGTTATTTATAACTAATAAATAAAATTCCATTTTATTATTGTCACTGTGTAGTGATAGTAATAGACAATAAGATTAACCCACAGTAATAGCTTACAGTTGATTAAACCACTAATTTAAACGTTAAAATATTGAAAATATAAAAAAAGACCACATGGGGAGTACCACATCCCACACACCACTAGCTGCCACAACACTACTGGGCTAGGATGGAACTGCTCCTGTAGTTACTGCACAAGGGTAAGTACTTATTCGAGAAGCCTGAGGCCTGCGCTGTATAACCCACATGTACAATGTGCGCCTGAGACCGTCTGATGGCCATAGGTAGTCCACGCTCAACGCTGACAAAGTGGATGAAGTCAACCCTCTGTGGCCTTCCAGTTTGGATGGAACCAGGTAATGGATAGTAAAGCTGTATAATGTAAGCCCTTCTACTTATTGTTCGCAGCTATAAGAAAACAAAATTTACTACATTGAATTGACTGTTCTGGTGTTGTCAAAGTTTAACTAATTTTTTAAGGGAATAGACATTATATCGGAAGATAAATATCACTTTTCTTGCCAAGTTTGAATCAGTGTCTAAGTTAGCTTCTTTGTTTCTGTATAAACTTTTAAAATATCTGGTCCAAGGTTTTTAATAACAAAACGCTGGAATATTATGCCACTTTTGAACACAGTTTTCATTTATGGTTCTGTTCTTTACACACTTTTCACAATAACTCTTCTTAAGAAAACACACTTCGCAACATTTTCTCAAATAACACAGTCGATCAGAGAATAACAAGTAACAATCTCAATTACTTCTAAATCCACTCTCTCGGCATCTTAACTTGTCTAGCGATGTCTGAAGGAACTATAAACGTGTCTGAAGCAACTCTAAACGTGTCTAAAGCAACTCTCGTTCGCTTGGCGCCGAATTCTGCGTAAGTATTAAGAACCAGCTTTCAGTGCCTTTTTACACTTAAGAGCCAAACAGACTGGTACACCTGCCTAATATCGTGTAGGGCCCCCGCGAGCTCGCAGAAGTGCTGCAACACGACGTGGCATGGACTCGACTAATGTCTGAAGTAGTGCTGGGGGGAACTGACACCATGGATCCTGCAAGGCTGTCCATAAATCCACTAGAGTACGAGGGGGTGGAGATCAGAGCCTCCACCTGCTTGAACAGACCCCTGCTGACATGCAGGTTCCATGGATTCATGAGGTTGTCTCCACAGCCGTACATGTCCAGCGGCTCGATACAATTTGAAACGAATCTCGTCCGACCAGGCAACATGTTTCCTGTCATCAACAGTCCAATATCGGTGTTGGCTGACCTACCATAGGTGAAAAGCTTTGTGTCGTGCAGTCATCAAGGTTACACGAGAGGGCCTTCGGCTCTGAAAGCCCGTATCGATTGGTTCGCACACTGACACTTGTTGATGGCCCAGTATTGAAATTTGCAGCAATTTCTGGAAGAGTTGCACCTCTATCACGTTGAACGATTTTCTTCAGTCGTCGTTCGTCCCGTTCTAGCAGGATCTTTTTCCGGACGCACCGATGTCGGACATTCGATGTTTTACCTGATTCCTGCTATTCACGGCACACTCGCGAAATAGTCGTACAGGCAAATCCCCACTTCATTGCTACCTCGTCGCTGCTGTGTCCCATCGCTCGTGCACCGACTATAACACCACGTTCAAACTCACTTAAATCTTGATAACCTGCCATTGTAACAGCAGTAAGCGATTTAACAACTACGGCAGACATTTGTTGTCCTATATAGGCGTTGCCGACGGCAGCGCCATATTCTGCCTGTTTCCATATATCTGTATTTGAATACTCGTGCCTATACCAGTTTCTTTGCCACCCAGTGTAAAACAGGATATAGTCCAAATTAGTATTATACATGACTGTCTTAAATGAAATGTTTTTCAGATTTAATTTATATAATACTTTCTGGAATTAACTATTTACGTGAAGATTTATATACTTAATGTTTAATAACAAAGTTTACAAATTTTTGACAACTTGAAAAACAGCAGCTTCCTGTACGTTTATAGGGTCGAATTCATTATCGATAGCAAAATTCGAAAAAGATAGAAATTTTGTTTCCATGAAAACTGAAGCATAATAATATTGTCTTTACTGTAAATTAGTTTTTTGGTCATTTAAATTGAGAACTGTGATTACTAATTTCCATGGTTCAAGATTATTACAACAAAATTGATCGATATGAATAATAAAAGATATTTTATGAGGAAAACAGTCTTTTGGCAATCAGATGTGTCCAAAAATATCTTCAGATGTGAAATACATAATTTAAGTATGAAATTTATCCCAAGTTTGGCCAAAATTTATACGGCATTGAACATTTCAACTGATGCAAGAAAGTTCCGAGGAGGCAAGATTCTTTATAGCTGGAAGAGGACGGATTTGAGCGCCAACAGTGGCATGTGTAAAATCACGGCGGACGAGGACAGACATTGCTGATCGCTGCACTGAACACAACGGAAAACCACAAGTAGATGACCCTTGAACATGTATGTATGTAACGTCTGGGTGATTTTCGAAAATCTGTGGGCCAAAAGCCACCCGCCACAGAGCAGCTACAGCCACCAGTGTGGCGGTCATGTAGCGTGACGCTGTATTACGCTGGATGGAAGTTGTTGTGGTCTTCAGTCCTGAGACTGGTTTGATGCAGCTCTCCATGCTACTCTATCCTGTGCAAGACTCTTCATCTCCCAGTACCTACTGCAGCCTACATCCTTCTGAATCTGCTTGGTGTATTCATCTCTTGGTCTCCCTCTACGATTTTTGCCTTCCACGTTGCCCTCCAGTACTAAATTGGTGATCCCTTGATGCCTCAGAACATGTCCTACCAACCGATACCTTCTTCTAGTCAAGTTGTGCCACAAACTCCTCTTCTCCCCAATTCTGTTCAATACCTCCTCATTAGTTACGTGATCTACCCATCTAATCTTCAGCATCCTTCTGTAGCACCACATTTCGAAAGCTTCTATTCTCTTCTTGTCTAAACTATTTATCGCCCATGTTTCACTTCCATACATGGCTACACTCCATACAAATACTTTCAGAAACGACTTCCTGACACTTAAATCAATACTCGATGTTAACAAATTTCTCTTCTTCAGAAACGCTTTCCTTGCCATTACCAGTCTACATTTTATGTCCTATCTACTTCGACCATCATCAGTTATTTTGCTCCCCAAATAGCAAAACTCCTTTACTACTTTAAGTGTCTTATTTCCTAATCTAATTCCCGCAGCATCACCCGACTTAATTCGACTATATTCCATTATCCTCGTTTTGCTTTTGTTGATGTTCATCTTATACCCTCCTTTCAAGACACTGTCCATTCCGTTCAACTGCTCTTCCAAGTCCTTTGCTGTCTCTGACAGAATTACAATGTCATCGGTGAACCTCAAAGTTTTTATTTCTTCTCCATGGCTTTTTATACCTACTCCGAACTTTTCTTTTATTTCCTTTATTGCTTGCTCAATATACAGATTGAATAGCATTGGGGAGAGGCTACAACCCTGTCTCACCCCTTTCTTTTATTTCCTTTATTGCTTGCTCAATATACAGATTGAATAGCATTGGGGAGAGGCTACAACCCTGTCTCACCCCCTTCCCAACCACTGCTTCCCTTTCATGTCCCTCAACTCTTATAACTGCCTTCTGGTTCCTGTACAAATTGTAAATAGCCTTTCGCTCCCTGTATTTCACTCCTGCCACCTTCAGAATTTGAAAGAGAGTATATTCCAGTCAACATTGTCAAAAGCTTTCTCTAAGTCTACAAATGCTAGATACGTAGGTTTGCCTTTCCTTAATCTTTCTTCTAATATAAGTGGCAGGGTCAGTATTGCCTCACGTGTTCCAGCATTTCTACGGAATCCAAACTGATCTTCCCCGAGGTCGGCTTCTACCAGTTTTTCCATTCGTCTGTAAAGAATTCGTGTTAGTATTTTGCAGCTGTGACTTATTAAACTGATAGTTCGGTAATTTTCACATCTGTCAACACCTGCTTTCTTTGGGCTTGGATATGTACGAATAAAATGCACCGGCGCACACTCCAGTGAGGAGAGCATGCAGACGAAAGGATAATGGAAACAGATGGTGTCAACGGCCACCAGGCAAGGCCGTACATACGCACATTCAGTCACTATCCTGAAAAAGTGGGCCGCGCGGGATTAGCCGAGCGGTCTAGGCGCTGCAGCCATGGACTGTGCGGCTGGTCCCGGAGGTGGTTCAAGTCCTCCCTCGGGCATGGGTGTGTGCGTTTGTCCTTAGGATAATTTAGGTTAAGTAGTGTGTAAGCTTAGGGACTGATGACCTTAGCAGTTAAGTCCCATAAGGTTTCACACACATTTGAACATTTTTGAAAAAGTGGTAATAGGTTGACTACAGTAATGTTGGGGCAATTGAAACCCGGTCTTAGAAGCGGCCAGTTTTGAAGTTCAGGTACAACGCTGCATTCGTCTGTGAGCCGCGTGCCGAGCCAGCCTGGCGGAAAAAATACTGCGTCACTCGGATGAAATACATTGAAGCGCCAAAGAAACTGGTATAGGCATGCGTATTCAAATACAGGGATATGTAAACAGGCAGAAGACGGCGCTGCGGACGGCAACGCCTATATAAGACAAGTGTCTGGCACAGTTGTTAGATCGGTTACTGCTGCTACAATGGCAGGTTATCAAGATTTAAGTGAGTTTGAACGTGGTGTTATAGTCGCTGCACGAGCAATGCGACACAGCATCTCCGAGGTAGTTCGAAGTGGGGATTTTCCCGTACGACTATTTCGCGAGTGTAATGCGAATAACAGGAATCCGGTAAAACATCGAATGTACGGCATCACTGCAGCCGGGAAAAGATCCTGCAAGAACGGAATCAAAACGACTGCAGAGAATCGTTCGATGTGACAGAAGTGCATCCCTTATGCAAATTGCTGCAGGTTTCAATGCTTGGCCATCAACAAGCGACAGCATGCGAAACATTCAACTAAGCATCATCGATATGGGCTTTCGGATCCGAAGGTCCACTCGTGTACCCTTGATGACTGCGCGGCACAAAGATTTGCGCCTCGTCTTGGCCCGTCAACACCGACATTGGACTGTTGATGTCTGGAAACATATTCCCTGGTCGGACGAGTTTCGTTTCAAATTGTATCGAGCTGCTATAAGTGTACGGGTATGATACAACCTCATGAATCCATGAAACCTGTATGTCAGCAGGGGAATGTTCAAGATGGTGGAGGCTGTGTAATGGTGTGGGGCGTGTGCAATTGGAGTAATATGGAGCCGCTGGTACATCTAGATACGACTCTGACAGGTGACATGAATATAAGCATCCTGTCTGATCACATGCATCCATTCATGTCCATTGTGCATTCCGACGGACTTGGACAATTCCAGCAGGACAATGCGACACCCCACACGTCAACAATTGCTGCAGGGTGGCTCAAGGGACACTCTTCTCAGTTTAAACACTTCCGCTGGCCACCAAATTCCCCAGACACGAACATTATTGAGCATATCTGGAATGCCTTGCAACGTGCTGTTCACAAGAGATCTCCACTCCTCGTACTCTTACGGATTTATGGACAGCCCTGCAGGGTTCATGGTGTCAATTCCCTCCAGCACTACATCAGACAGTCGAGTCCATGCCACGCCGTGTTACGGCACTTCTGCGTGCCCGCGGGGGCCCTACGCGATATTAGGCAGCTCAACTGTCGGAAGAAGTGCAAGAATCGACAAACAAATAATATCGCCTAAGCTTTGCCCGAAAGTCTTCCTGTATGAAAGTTATGGAGGATGTGTTCCGGAGAGATATGGCAACAACCGATTCCTATATTTCTTCTTGGCAGAAACCATCTCCAAGGAAAGTGCAAACTTTGTCGTCGGAAGCTCTTGCCGTCTTGGTACGTGTTGCAGAGGACTGTGAGGAATCAGTTGCTTTGGATGATGAACGGGATGTAAATGTCAGCGAGGAAGAAGATGAAGAAGGAAATGAAGATGGAACACGAAGCACAAAAGGAAGATTAAGAAGACTTATGAGACTTCCAATTTTAGTTACTAATATATATTTTCTGTAATAAAGACAACAACAGAGGCAATTTGTAATAAATTTTACCATTTGTGTCCACCGCGTTAATTTTTTTTCAGATAGTTTCCGCCATTTTGAATTTTTCAATTATGATACAAAAATCGTTGTCAGAAGGCTCATAAACTCCATTACACACATTTTTGGCCACATTGGAGAAGTTTCAAAATTCTGGCCAGGTTTTCAGGATTCTGGCCCACTGTGCGATGGGGTAGCTAGGAAGGTCCACACCAAAAGAGCAGGCACAGAAGAGGCGCAAAAAGTAATTGGAAAAAGAAACAAAGAAAACTGGTTTAAGTATTAACCGGGAGAGGTACGTGAGCTCTGCAACCCATCGTGTTGCCATCTTATGTTTACGAGAGGCCGTGACTGTAGGTGCACGCTGTTTCACAGCGTCATTTCGTTCAAGTTGCATCATAAGGAAATACGCACTATAAGAACAGACGTCAGTTGATAAGATGGGTTATGTGACAATAGGCCACTTGGTTTCACGCAGTTGCCGCCTACACAGCACGTTCATGTTCAGCAAATGGAATTCTTACTGCCACATCGCTATGGTGCTGTAGGACCTCAAAGGTCGACGAGTTGGTGCTGAAGCAAATATGCTATTTGACCAAAGGTTTCTGATTTTTGCCGATTCCTGCCGGCTGAGAACTGTGGTGAGACTTTTTGAGTCAATAAATCTTGTCATGCAATATGTCGCAAAATAACACCGACAAGCCTTAGGCACAGTTTCTTTACACAAAGAAGTGTAGTAATCATAGGCTCTAAAGTGTATCCCTTCACAGCAATGAGCACTTGTTTATCTTCGATACTACGAAACAGATCTCTTCTACTGCAATAACTTTGCCTCTCATATTTTGGGAGGAGGCAGTATGGACCAAATCAAGAAACAATCTCCAGTAAATACGTGGTCTAAAATACATGCCTTAGGAGATATGACCACTTTTTCATCTTCGCTAGTGTTAAACACATCTCTTCTACTCAACAAGTGCTCATAGCTCTTAAGGCATGCATTTTAGAGCACATGTTTACTGACTTTTTTCTTCTTTTGGTGAAGGGACCTGTCCCTCAAGCTTGTCGGTGTTTCTGGGACACCCTATACACACAGGATGGCCCACTTAAACGTTTCAGCACAAATATCTTTCGAACAAAAGTAAATACTGAAAAACGATTCACTAGTATGAATGTAAGACAGTGGCTCATGAAAAGGAGATATTCTAAAACGTAACCCAACATTATTTTCAAGACAATTTTTTTTAAATGGACAGCCCATATTATTTCTTGCGTAATCAATAAAACAAAAACTACAAAAAAGAATGGCGTTGGTTGCATCGCAATACGTCAGTTACAACCAGAGAAATTGCAAGGCGAAGTTGACACTTGAAATAAACGACACGCGCCGCTATTGCACATTTCGAGATACAAGCGTGATCCCGACATACTTGTGACAGGAAACCCTGTTATTATTTCCGGCTCTCGTGACAACACTGAAAGTAAGATTACGTATGCCAATCACATCTCGAATATGAACAACGTGAGGTTCACGCTTACATCTCGAGATGTGCAATAGCGGAGTGTCTCGTTATTTCAAGCGTCAATTTCGCTTTGCAATTTCTCTGATACAATTAACATATTGCGATGCAATCAATGCCATTCTTTTTGTGAGTTTTCATGTTGTTGTCTGTGCAGGAATTAATACGGGGTGCCCATTTAAAAAAATCATTAAGTTTGTGTTCCACGTTTTAGAATGTTTCATAGTATTTATTTTCATGAGCCCTGTCTTACGTTTTTGGAGACACAAGCTCTATGGCTTTCGTCCCCAAGAATATCGCTGCAAAAACAGTATCTCTGGACTTCGGTAGTGTGTTCTGAGACGCCAAGTATTTAAGTTGTATCTGTGAGTATAAATAAATATTGCGTATGTGAATCGGTAAAGTTGACAGTCATGACACATCAAGAACATCGTGTTCGTTACCCAAATCCTACACATTTATGCTAGACTCTGTTCATCATAAGAATAAACCTGATGTAAACAAACACAGACGTGATGACTGGTCAGAGGCCGCAGCACACGCACACTGATGTTGTTACGCTGTTGGAACTAGGTCCTACTTATGTATTAGATATATTATTACTAAGATACGTTACATGAAACTTTAAGATATTCAGATCTGTTAACAGCTATCAACGTTTTCTCTTAATCACGCTTTAGTGAAGTAGTTTATATGTTCAAAAATCGTGTACAGTCACAGCCTTCGCACTGTTGTGCTCTGATTCTCACGCTGTTAATACGCGGTATTAAAATGCCTGAGGTTGCTTTATGGTTCAAATGGCTCTAAGCACTATAGGCCTTAACTTCTGAGGCCATCAGTCCCCTAGAACTTAGAACTACTTAAACCTAACTAACCTGAGGACGTTACACAGCCGAGCGGTTCTAGGCGCTAGTCTGGAACCGTGCGACCGCTACGGTCCTGCCTCGGGCACGGATGTGTGTGATGACCTTAGGTTAGTTAGGTTTAAGTAGTTCTAAGTTCTAGGGGACTGATGACCTTAGAAGTTAAGTCCCATAGTGCTCAGAGCCATTTGAACCATTTGACATCACACACATCCATGCCCGAGGCAGGATTCGAACCTGCGACCGAAGCGGTTGCGCGGTTCCAGACGGTAGCGCCTAGAACCGCTCGGCCACCCCGACCGGCTGTTGCTTTATGTTTCGTAGTGAAACACACGTGTGGAACACGGTTAAAAAGTGCCGAGAAATAGTCCTTAATGTTTTTCATAAATTTACAGAGATAATCGGCTTTGAAATTTTCCGAGGGACGGTATTACATACAGTTTAGCTACGAGCTCAGCGTGTTCGGTCCGAGAGATGTCTGGTCTCTGTAATAAAAAAAATAAAAAAAAACTGAGTGAGGGGCTCAACAACGGACTTCAACGGATATCATGTGACGTCCGCTACGACCAAATAGAACGAACAAAATGGGAAATTCCTGTTTTCATTTAAAATATAAATTCTTAATTATCGATATTGTATGAAAGGCTTAATAAATGTTGCTTAAGTTAAGAAACCATAACAATTTAATTTTCTAAGGCAAAAATGAAAAACCAGATTTCTTTATTGTACGATGTCCATTGTTTTATACCATAGATGTATGTAAGTGTCGTAGAAACTTGAAAAACAGTCACTTTCACAGCTTCGCGCATACCATACAAATGCTGCATTTTTACGTTTTCCACTGGACCCTTACAATATGAACCAACAGAACTGATCTGGAGCCAAATTAAGGGATTTGGCCTGAGAAATAACAAGACCTACTGGAACTAATGAACGCAGCTTTTCACGCGTCACTGCCTAGCGTTGGCGGGATATACGTAGAACGGCACGTCGTAAAAGAAAAGGAGAAAATGCGGCACCTGATTGGCTTCGTAGATTTGGTTTTTCAAAATGGTTCAAATGGCTCTGAGCACTATGGGACTTAACATCTTAGGTCATCAGTCCCTAGAACTTAGAACTACGTAAACCTAACTAACCTAAGGACATCACACACATCTATGCCCGAGGCAGGATTCGAACTTGCGACCGTAGCAGTCCCGCGGTTCCGGACTGCAGCGCCTAGAACCGCACGGCCACCGAGGCCGGCATTTGGTTTTTGATCGACCCGTTATCAATGTAGCAGATGACAGTTCCAGAACTGACATATATTTCTAGGATTCAGATAAGGAAGGAACTAAGAGATTATCAGACGACTAATGTAATTAATACCTTCAGCGGCTTCAGTATTCCCTGGAGTTTGCTTTTGCATCGCACATAGCTTGCTGAGAAAAATTATCCTGTGTCTAAGTTAGGAATTTTCATCACTCTTGTTTGTAATTAGAATACTACGTCAGGTGGTAGCGAGAGCATTTTACGCTTTCCGTCTGGTCACCTAAGAAGCGTGCGGTAGTGCTGAAGCTTCGCCGAATACTGTTTCACTCTCTTTAAAAATTAAATGACATTCGAATCTATATTGTTTCTTTGCTCGTCTCTCTTTATGTCTGAACTGCACAGCTCACATCATTGCAGGTTAGTTGGACCGCTGGCTAGCCAGTGCCGTCCAAGGTTACTGCACCGGTAAAGCTGTTATCCCGCATTATCGCTCAGTCTATTTCCGTGCAACACAGCATACAATGATACTTATGATCGTAATTGACTGTACTGATCACAGCTTGGCTTCCACTCCACGTGAAACGAAAGCCAACTAAATTCAAGCAAACGCGGAAGAACACATGGCGTAATGTTTACATTAGGTTTACTCGTATGATGAACAGAGTATAGTGAAACTCATTATTCAGTATCCACTTTTGTTTCAGAGATATTCATTAATACGTATAAGTGGGCCACCCCCTATAAGGCTTTCAGGATATTTATTACAATGCCAGTTCAAATGGTTCAAATGGCTCTGAGCACTATGGGACTTAACATCTATGGTCATCAGTCCCCTAGAACTTAGAACTACTTAAACCTAACTAACCTAAGGACATCACACAACACCCAGTCATCACGAGGCAGAGAAAATCCCTGACCCCGCCGGGAATCGAACCCGGAAACCCGCGCGTGGGAAGCGAGAACGCTACCGCACGACCACGAGCTGCGGACTACAATGCCAGTGATTGCAACATGTTATGAATGCAGTTTCACCACAGTATAACAAACTGTGAAAATTCGAGAATAAGATTTTTACTCTGCAGCGGAGTGTGCACTGATATGAAACTTCCTGGAAGATCAAAACTGTGTACCGGACCGAGGCTCGAACTCAGGACCTTTTCCTTTCGCTGGCAAGTGCTCTACCATCTGAGCTACCCAAGCACGACTCACGCCCCATCCTCACAGCTTTACTTCCTCCAGTACCTCGTCTCCTACTTTTCAAACTTCACAGAAGCTCTCCTGCGAAGCTTGAGAGCTTCTATGAAGTTTGGAAAGTAGGAGACGAGGTACTGGCGGAAGTAAAGCTGTGAGGACGGACTGTGAGTCGTGCTTGGGTAGCTGAGGTAGTAGAGCACTTGCCCGCGAAAAGCAAAGGTCCCGGGTTCGAGTCTCGGTCCGGCGCACAGTTTTGATCTGTCAGGAAGTTTCATACTGTGAAAATTGCTAGCGGCGAGAAAGCAGCCGTAAAATTAAAGCTTGTTTTTAATTATTTTTGTAGTTAGTTAGCGAAATAGTTATTACATTGTTGCGTTCCAAGCATTAATAAATTATCAAGAGACATGAATAATCATGCAATACTTATAAAAACTGCCGAATCACCCTGATTCAGTGACATAAGCTACAACTTAATGATGAAGAGATACTTTCTAATGTGTGCATAATTGCAGCTTACTGCGCTGAAAACAAGAGAATACAAACACATGTTTTATGGATGAGGAGTAATATTTATTTTGTTGTCCTTATTATGACAGCCACTTTCCTTAACACTCAACTACTATGTATGAAGCCTACCGTTTCGTACAGTCTTACACTTCACTCGATTTCCAAACACACAAAATTTTTGTAAATGTAATTACTTTTGCTTCAAAGTGAGTGTGTTGCAGATTATTGCAATGTTTGGCTCAGGTGCATCAACACGTCTGTGGGCTTTTTCCTTCACCTAGTTGTGACAGCTTATCTGCGTTAAATAAAGTAGGTATTGCGTTATATACACGTTTCCGTTTTCGACGTTCACTAATTTGACTGGAAATGTAGTGAAGAAAACTTCACGTTTTTGAGTAGATATGCGACGCAAAAAGCCAGGCCTTCTGCTCTTCTCACTAGTGATCTTTTGGTTCTTAAAGAACACGATATTCTCAAGAAAATCATAAATAAACAGTTTTAAAATGTAGCTATTCATACCTTGTAGAGTCGTTAGGAAACCAGCAAAAAGACAAATGTGCTGCCTTCTTCTTGTTGTTGCTGCAGTGCATTGCGGTACAGACGCTTCCGTTGGTAAAAACAATTCTACAGACCGATAGAAACAATTAAGTTTCGCTTTCCCAAGGTCTCGCCGAGCTCACCAAAGTAACCTGTGGGTAATAAAAAAGAGACGGACTGTGGTTTCGCCAAATTAAAGACGATACAAAACTACTTAAAGCTGAGTATGTTTCGAAGCAGACTGACAAATTTATCTATCTTATCGACAGAATAAATTCGGCTGTTAATATTAAGCCCATTGTCATATCAATGAGTTTTCTTCACTCAAAGCAAGAAAATAAAAAGAACTATAGTAAAAAAAAAAAACAATACACTACCTGATCAAAAATATTAGGACACTTGTTAGTAGACACTAATGTGGTGTGTGTACACTCTTCGCCTTCATAATGGTTTGAACTCGGCTGAAGATACTTTCAGTCAGGTGTCTGAAAGTCTGTGGAGAAATGGCAGCTCATTCTTTCTCAAGAGCTGAAATTAGAGGAGTTAGAGATGGACACTGGGGCAGAAAATAGACAGTACACAGAAAGGAAAGCAGAGGGCGTCTACTTTGATCTATATGAAGTCAAGCGTTGCGCTAGACGTCTTATTGAAACCTAGAAAATGCGAAGTAAATGAAAACTATTACGATAGGAAACGATAACGAAACAAGTTGTGATAAACCTTAAGTTAAATACTTATCACATATGCTTTTAAATTCATTACTGTTCACATGTGCAAGCTATGAGCTGCCATTGCTTTTAGCACAGACGACAATTGAGGTACTTTGTTTTGTAAATAACGGTTTTTTCCTTGCACCAATTTTATTTTACATCTTGATTTTTCAGATCAGTGTATGTGTGAACGTTCTCCTGGTAAACTTGTCTTTGAGGTAGACCCTCAACCAGAAATCACAGGAAGTGAGATCAGGTGATCGCGCCGGCCACGCATTTGGAAACGATCGGCTGATAATTCGATCATTTCCAAATGTGTTTCGAAGAAGGAGGTGAACCTCCAGTCATCAACTGTCCCGTGGCGTCTCTCTTTACACCAACTCAAGGGTCAGTTAGTATTGGCTACAGAAATCTGTGGCTTATGAGGAGCAGCTCGACTCCTGAACATCAGTCTTTTTAACTCCCTACACACTGTCATGTTTTAGCTGAACTACTGTCAGCACTCTGGAACTCACAAGTGATCCCTTTCGTTTATTTCAAACGTATTTTTTACAACTACGCTCCGCAATGCTCTACGGTCACTGTCTGTCAAAATGGTTCAAATGGCTCTAAGCACTATGGGACCTAACATCTGAGGTCATCAGTCCCCTAGACTTAGAACTACTTAAACCTAACTAACCCAAGGACATCACACACATACATGCCTGAGGGAGGATTCGAACCTGTGACTGTAGCAGCAGTGCGGTTCCGGACTGAAGTGCCTAGAACAGCTAGGTCACAGTGGCCGGTGCTGTCTGTCAGTACATGATGTCTCCCTGATCTTGGTTTAAATGCAGTTGTTCTTCCACAGTTACTCTTCACAATCACATCACCAACAATCAGCTTGGACAGCTTTATGAGGTTGTCTCTGGAGGATTTGGTGCTCAGGTAATATTCAATAATTAGTGCACGTTCGAAGTCACTGAGCTCTCCTGACCACCACAATCTGTTGTCACCACTTCTCTACAGTAGTAGGGCTAGGGGGGGGGGGGGGGGGGAATGAGCCCATTTTGTTAGTGTGGGTTGCCTACATCAGGGGCAGGTATGTACTCAGGGCAAACCTATTGGATTCCTTTGATTGGCAGGTACTTAACTCATTGTAATCCTTTGATTGACAGGTCCTTAACCTATTGTTCTGTTAAGTGGCTTTCCATGTCACTGCACTTAACCTGTTGTTCCCCCACTCTCCTGACCCCTCAGGAAATCCCCCACCCCTCACTGCTACAGGTACACTCTTAGGTCTGAGTTAACCTATTGTTCTGCTAAGTGCTTTTCCATGTCACCACCAATTCCTTTTGATTGACAGACACTTAACCTAATGTTCCTTCCACCCCCTCTCCCAACACTCTGCCCCCTCACAGCTACAGGTTCACTTTCAGGTCTGAATTATTGTAATAGGCCCCCTATTACTCTTATCAGTTTGATAGACTATTTAATTAAATTGATCAGTTAATTAACTTCTCCGTTGGGAAAGTGCCATGCCCTCCTGCCACGCTCCGCTACCACACCCCCCTGCCAGGAAGTTCAAATTACATCAGGATAATGCAACCTCTACTAACCTAAGAAAATGGTGGGAAGATAGGTCACTTGGGCTACCTCCACTAACCTGTCATCCGACTGCCACTTCTTCCTAGGGATTGGTATGAAGTTTGAATTTTTGAGGGAAGATAGATGAATTCGAGTATCTGTACTAACCTAAGAAAATGGCGGGAAAGAAAGGGCACTTGGGATACCTTCACTAACATAAGTCACCTGACCGCCACCTCTTCCTAGGTATTGGCAGGAAAAGGACTAGACCTGTGCTGGACATAAGTCTTTATTTTGCATGCACTATTTATTTAAACAATTAGAAGCAGTACCACCAAACAGTGTGTTCACCATGAGGTCTGGACTCCAACTGACCTACTACACAGTACTGCCGCCAGAGGGCGCTGTCCTCTGTTCTGTGACATAATCCAAGATGGCAGGGAAAATGGCGGGAAACAGTGTGGTCACCATGAGCTATGGAGTCCAACTGACCTAGTACACAGTAGCGTCATAAGAGGGCACTGTCGCCTCCTCCATGATGTAATCCAAGATGGCGATCTGGTGGTGGAGAGGAAGGGAGGAAGGGTCTCATAACAGAGAATTCAAGGGTATATTGTTTATTTATAAAAAAAATCAGTTTGTGGGGGTTGGATTTCTCTTGCTCATCATTCTCTGCTGTTTGGAAACATGTAGGTCTTGTAAGGAGTGATTACATGGAGCAAACATGTTGCATAACCCAATGTTTAGCACTGTACTCTGGTTGTCTTAACTTAATGTTTCGTCCTTTGTTGGCACTTATCCTATTGTTCTGTTTTCCATGTAACCCCCATTTCCGTAAACTATTCTACCGCCTTTGACACCAAATTAAGTAATTAATTATGTCCTCCCACCATTTTCTGGTACACTTTTCGAATTTCACATGCTTTTGAACACCATTTCTGCTGCATTCTTCTTCGTGACCCACCTCCTTAAACTTTTGTACTGCATTTTACATAAAAATTATGCAAATTTCTGCACTTAACCCGCTGTTCTGCTCCATGTCACCCACTCACGTACACCTCCCCTTAATTATTGTACCGCATTGATATTAAAAAAATTATGTAAATTAATTAAATCGATATTTTTCACATGTATGGGGTAGTTTCTTTTAAATTTGCAGCGTCCTATTGCTTGCTGAAATCGATGGAATATAGTTTAAACAAGAGATCGCTAATAAAAACACATCCCGCCACTCAATGCCTGACACTGTTGCCGCCCCCACCGCAGCCCCCGCCGCCACCTCTGGCCTCGGCCCTGACTCCACCCCACCCCGGCCGCAGCCGCCACAGTATCGCTCTGGCGTCCATGGACCGCCTTCACTCAGGCTAGTGGGGTAGGGATGCAGCAACCAGGCTGCTCATAGCGTCCCGATTCAGCAGCATCTCCTCCTCTGCCGTCACATCCTCGCCAGTCACGTGAGGTACAGCACACTCCCCTGTCCACCTCGCCACAGAACTCCAAGGCATGCTCACACCGATCCCATATGTGAAACGCCTCTGGGCAGCACGTGTGTTTACCGTTGCTGACGCTATACCTATGGATACTGACGTCACAGACCGTGCTATAGAAATCTGTTCGAGAATATCACAGGCTGCTTTCTCCCTAGTGATCCTAATGGACCATACGAGATGCATCCAGCCATGCGTACCTGCCCCAGAGTGACAGATACCTCGTCGCGAAATGTCCATGTGTCGACTTATCATCTAAAAGGTTCTCAATGTTATTCTGACGTCACATGGCTATGTAAAATAAGAACCGAGTCAATCTCGCGGAAATTTTATAGTGTCCCAGAAATAGTTAACGCTCGCTTTCTTGATGTCTCAGCTTGTATGCACGGAAATTCTTGCCCTAACAGAACCTGTTTACGAAAATAGCGTGGAATACCGCCAAATGCATTCTTCCTCGCGGTCCTAAAGTGGCACCCCGTCCATTACACGTTACCCTTCCTGCTTTCAACATTCTAACCACTAAAAGCCTGTGCACGCTCGCGAAAACACCATTAATCATAAAAGCATTCTTGTTGTTTGGAAAGAGAGCACTCTCTAAGCACACACGGGAGCGATTCAGAACAATTATGCAAACAGAATTCGAAGCACTGTCACACAGAAGAGAAAAAAATAGCCAAAATTTTCGGTATCCTACAGCTACAGGTCTGGAGATGTACTAATGCTGCAGTAGCGGATGAGTGACGGCATTCCTGCCAGAGATGGATGATCTGCTTCATCCTGTCTTTGAATACTTGCTTTCTCAGAACTTTCCATACATACTGGGCCCCTCCATCTTGTTCGAATCAGTATGTACATGCTCCTACGTCCCAACACAAAGGATGTCTTGTGAATGAATAGAGCATTATGATTGTATTTTGTACAGATATTGCACCAGCAATTAAACCCTGCAACGTGCCCTACATATAGTCAAGTACAGAAAGACTCTTACTCAATTACACTGCTCTCCCACTGAAGACAGGAGATTGAATATTAGAGCATGAAACCAATCTCCAACCCAGCAATATATCACCACGTACGGTGTCAATGTAGTAAACATACAAAATCGCCACTTTTACATCATTCGTACATATACCTCGAAGACAGACAGCATCATATACACTCCTCGCAACACTAGATATCCCCCTGCGAGGTCGGTGGTTATCCACCCCCGGCAGGTGACCAGAGCGCCCTCAGTGGACCGAAGTCACTAGCAGAACTATTGTACAAATTCGGGCTCGTCCCCTCCCCCCTCCCCGGCACAGCATTACTGTACTGTTTCTGGTCTGGACATGCTTCCCTGCTTGCTTGCTTTTCAACACCCACCCCCAGACTCTGGGATTACAAGAACAAATATATTTTCACATGGTTTGCACACAGCAATATCCTACCGATCACTCACACAACATAATTCTGAAGATGTAGACTGGGAATTATTTCTCTACAAACCCGAAACTTTAGCTAGGTGGAGTACGCTCTAGACCACTGAGTAACTACAAACTTATCCTGTGTACAAGGACCTTTACATGAGAACTCGAGACAAACAGAGGAAAGTGATATTTCCACTCTCGAATACTGATGTCAGTGATGCAACAGATTCCAAATCATCCCTATAATTTACAATCTCAACTAAGTGTTTCTCAAGTCTAGAGAACCAGCAAACGTGTCTTCCTCCTGCTAGATGCACACACCACAATTGATCTTCTCTCAACTAAACAAAGGTGTGAAATGTGCACAAGCAGTCAACTGAACAATTTGCATGGGAGGGAATAACGGTCCAGTGCAAACACACCTCCATATTCAATCTTCTCAAATTTCCATGCAATCACCTGAGCTACCCAACACATACTAGCTATCAGTTCGCTATTCAATGGTCTAGAGGATAACACAGTAAAGTCATCTACATTCGCACAGGTCCTACCATCAACAGGAAACGTGAATTATTTGCGCACAGGTCACCTATGCTGCATGCATAGGCAAATCATCATCCTAAGAAACTACCCTCATATATATTTTATGGCTGTACTTACATCTAAATGTTAGGATTGCGGTCTCAATTGAATGACATTCAACAACGAGCGAAGCATCGGAAATACACCCTGCTGAGGGCAGTGGCTCTGGAAATAGAAATATCTGTACCATCGTTATCACTCTAGGTACTCTTACCTCTGCTATCACAGTATTCCATAGTCATCTCCTCTGCACATGTCAGAACGCAAACACATATTTTATAAGCCTGATGCTCAAGGTGAACTTATCACGCATCCCCTACTAATACTAAGTATAGTACTTGACCAATAAATGATTCTAGACGATTCAAAATAATACTGAGAGAAAATCAGCGGTGGGTGAACATGTCTCATCAGTTTTTCTTGCGAGTGTTACCACTGTGTCTTAGAAAGAGAGGCGTAATCGGCCAGATGTCAAAAAACCCGATCGCAACAACTACTGTATGTTACTATCACAAGTCATCTTGGTTCTACAGGTGCACACAAGCATCCATGTTAAAAGCCATACTGGCTTTATAAATAGAGATATGGCATTACCTCTGAATGGATTGGTTTTTCCAGGCAAATACCGAAATGGTGATCCTAAGAGTGTGTATTATCACACCAGCAATGTGGTTACACATAGCCCACGATGCACCCTCGTAATAAAAATATCGAATTGCGGAAGTGATTCAGCTAAGGATCGTGGTATGAAACAGGTTTTTGCAACCCCTCACTCCGCTGCCACTAGATATTTCTCCAGTATTTGTAACGCATTCTGTCTCGATGCCATATTATATTTCTGGCACTCCCATATCTCAAAACGAGTCACCTTTCTCGAACCTATCTGCTACACTAAAATTCCAACATGGTTTTTGTCAGTCCCTATGCATCCTGCAACTGCTCCCATTTCTTCAGCTTTGCGCATGTGATCGTTCCAGTTTAAGTCGAAACTGAGCAGAAGTCAGAGAAATCAATATCCAGCACCTTCTACAACCCGTGTAGAAACAGAACGACCTGAGTTAGTGCGATAGGACCGTGTTTCGACCATTCAGTGGAAATGTGTGAATCGTGGTGCATCTCCAAACTAGATACAAATACTACAGTCTGAAGCAGATCCGCATCCATTCACATCTATCAGCCCAACATGCTATCATCGTTATTCTGTACCATCCAACAGAGAAAAATTACGAACTATAAAAGCTTCACTAATTTCATCTGATATAGAACTCACCTAGGTGCCGTTGCAGACACAGTGGCGCATAGCTGCGATGTGGGTCCAGTGTAGAGAAAAAGTTGTTGCAATGCTTCCCAGAATAGCATTCATCCTAGCATTCCTAAGGGGACACCCCGTCCATCATCGAATTGAGCTGTCAAACTGCTGCTGCTGCTGCCGGTGCGGGATGATCCTATTAAATATACAGCTTTTGATCCACTGCAGAGGCCAGTATGAGGTTTCGTCACCTGTACTGTAAGAGGATGATCATATCCTGTGGCCTATACTGTAAATCGCAAGAGACGCTCACTGTGGTCCTGTATCGTTGTTTGAAACATTATTTTTTTCTGCTGTAACACGCTTTATACACTGCCATACTTTTTGTTTTTCTGCCATTACTTCGAGGTCTGTGTCAGGTTCTAAACTGACACTAAGACGTTCTGATCCACGGCCTCTCGCAGAAAACAAGATGTCGCACAATGTAAATCGTATTGTTACTATGGCTACCATAACACGCGACAAACTCCGGATGATTTTAAATAAAATAAAGTTACAATGTAAGCAAATTGCGGGAGTTTTGCGGCGTTGTGGATGGTTTCCAAACTACAGTCCGAATGTGATTCACCAGCTCTACATTTAAACTCATCTGTCCTAGTCATGGAATAGCTGATGGCTCTACATTCCGTTTCGACTGATTCATCATATTGCAGTCATTTACGCGATCACTGTTTCGGTGCTGTCCACCACAGAAGGTGTTGTCCATCAACCAAAACTCTTTCTCCAACTCAAACAAGCAATATCAGTCAATCATTATGTAGTAACCAACAGCATGCCTGTGGACGGATGGGATGGAAAAGACACAATCGATGTACTCTAATAATAAGCATCACAGTTGATAGTGTGAACAATTTTAGCAATTTTGCAGTAATTTCAACACTGACCAATGATGCAAAAGTATGTTTCCCAATTTCAGAGCCGGCCGGAGTGGTCGTGCGGTCCTAGGCGCTACAGTCTGGAGCCGAGCGACCGCTACGGTCGCAGGTTTGAATCCTGCCTCGGGCATGGATGTGTGTGATGTCCTTAGGTTAGTTAGGTTTAATTGGTTCTAAGTTCTAGGCGACTGATGACCTCAGAAGTTAAGTCGCATAGTGCTTAGAGCCATTTGAACCAATGTCAGTATCATAGATAAACCACCCATTCTCCACTTTGCAAGTATCATTGCGAACGTGGATAGATTACTGTGCAGTACGTCCTTTCATTGTTAATTCTCGAACACATACACCATCAAAGTATATCAAAGAGCGCTCTACATATTTCTAACACCTCAAGCATAATGCTTAATTTACGATCTATCCCTCTGTCACAGAGCATTCTCGCTGTCTTAGGGTAAAATTAGAGAGTGTCATTGACCAACCTACTCTGCAGCACCGTTAGCGATTTAATCTGCAACCGACCAGAAGTAGGCCGCTACACTCCATGTCTCGTGAATGAATGGAGCTAGCCGAGCCCTCACCCATCAAAATACACAAAATTTTTCGATATGCGCCCATGTTGAGGAGGTTAGCCCCTCTTATTGGTGTATAGTAACAGATTTGAAAGTGTTGTGATGTAATAGCAGACGGTTAAGAATAACAAGAAACGGATGATTTTTATGCACAATGGAACTCCAGACGGATGGGGTTCGACGCATTTTTACATAAATCAACCAAGCTATCAACTCTAGAGTATTGTTGTAGACTCTAGGATCAATACCCAGAAGGTATTGGTAAGAGAGAACAAACACACGCACTCCTAAGGCTACAACGTTGTGCACTTAAAATGGGCTATAATGTTAGATCGCTTGCGTTTCCGACCTATCAGTCGTATGGAATGTAGCGCTGTTAATATTCCAGTGTAAGAAAAATATTTCAAGTGCAGGACATACATCCTCCTTGCAGGTTTCTCTACGATAAACTATGGTAACAAACTGTAAAACGAAAAAACTACTTCCTTAAAACAGTGGCTCTGTGTGATACGAGCACAATATAGCTTTACAAACAGGCATAGCATCCACTGATCACATTCGATCACAGTTCAGAAATTATACTGTGCCTACATCAGCCCTATATAAAATGACCGTTAGTAACGGTGAATACCTTTTACAAGGAAACAGATAAACGCATAGCAGCAGCGTCCGACATGTGAAAATTACGTCATTCGGCCACTAGCTCTGTAAACAGCACATCTGTCAGGCAAATGTACACATGGGGATTGCAGTGCCTCACAAGCACCTACCGCTAACTTAGTTATGAAGCTGAAGTCTCGATTTTACACCCATGATGCGACAGGGGGATGGAGTACATCGCATAAATCAAAGTTTGTTTAGAGGAATGTGCCACGTTTCATCACACATGAGATGGAAGTCCTCTGATGACCGACAGGTTTACCTTTAACAATCGCAAATAGACAGTGCTTTAAATCACATACAGAACACGTGGCTGTATACAAGTCGAACCCAGGCTATGTCACGTGACTGATGCGTCCTGACATAACAGTGGAAAAACTGACCTGCAGCAACTTCCCCCTCTCTAGAAAAAAATGTGTGTGTGAAATCTTATGGGACTTAACTGCTAAGGTCTTCAGCCCCTAAGCTTACACACTACTTAACCTGAATTATCTTAAGGACAAACACACACACCCATGCTCGAGGGAGGACTTGAACCTCCGCCGGGAGCAGCCTCCCCCCCCCCCCCCCCCTCTCTAGAATGCATCATCAGTCTACCATTAACTCGTACCTCATTACAGGTCCATTTCACCTTATCCTCTGTTATCCTTTAACACAGATGCAAGTAAGTTTAGAGGTGAATGGTTCTCTGTCTTCCTGAAAAGTATCAAATACAGTAGTCAACTCACGTGTATCACTGGTACCTCAACAGACATACAGTATAATGTTACCTCGATGGAAAAAGTTGACTGCTTCCCTTATTCCCTTCGCTTCCATTTCGACGTTTTCTTGCATTCCTCTTGCTGTCGCATACTTGTTCCCATGTACAAACTGTTCTGCACTAACCAGAAGATATGCAAGTACTATAATAATAATAATAATAATAATTTTATTGTCTTTAAGCCATTACAGCAATAGACAAAGTCATACATATAATACAATACAGTACAGTACATGCTATAGAAGGACAGAATTGTTAAAAACTTTACAGTTTAATACCACAGGTCATGAAATCCTTTACATTGTAGAATGGGTTTATAACTAACCAGTCATAAAGTGTTTGTTTGTATTGTTGCTCTGGTAAATTTTGTATACCTTGTGGAAGTTTGTTAAATAATTTGTGGCCCATAAGTTCATAACTGTTGACTGATTTTGACAGTCTGTGGTAGGGCATATAGATAGAGCTGTTTGTCCTAGTGCTGTAACAATGTATATTTGCCCTGCGTTTTACTTTAGGTAAGTTCTTTTTTGTGTAGATTAAAACATAATAAATATATAGGTTTATTACTGTCATGATTTTTTGTTGAGTAAACAAAGGTTTACAATGAGCCTTGTATGGTGAGCCTGTAATTATCCTAATAGCTTTCTTTTGCAGCAGTAGTATATCATGCACACAAGTGGAGTTTCCCCATAAAATAATGCCATAGGATATGATGCTTTGGAAAAATGTGTAGTAAGATACTCTAACATAATTTTTAGGTACACAGTGCATTAATCGCCTTAACAAATAGATTACCCTAGACAATTTACAGCTAATATACTTAATATGTGGATTCCAAGAAAGTTTATCATCCAAATATACCCCCAAAAATTTAACACAACTAGGATAATCTGATGGAAACTTGTCTTTTAAACTAAATACCATCTGCTGGGTTTTGCTTTCATTAAGCAAGAACCCATTTGCTTTAAACCAGAGTGAAGCTTGCTCAATTGTCTCTGTAACACATGTTTTAAGGCTATTAAGATCATTACTGCTGCTCAGAAATGTTGTATCATCAGCATAGAGTACTGTTCTGGATTTGATAAATGATGGCAGGTCATTTATCATTATTAGGAAAAGGAAAGGGCCCAGCACGGATCCCTGCGGAACACCTACCTCAACTTGTTCTATACTGGACATTTCTTTCCCAACACAGACGGCTTGCTTACGGTTTTGTAAATATGATCTTAATAGCTTAAGGCTGTTACCTTTAACACCGTAAAAGTCCATTTTTTCGAGTAGCAGTGTATGTTCTACACAGTCAAAGGCTTTGCTTAGGTCACAAAAAGTCACCTGGGCAAAGCATTTATCTTCAAATACTTGATGGATGTATTTAACAACATTGTCTATGGCATCAATGGTTGACAGGTTTTTCCTAAAGCCATACTGTGATCCACTTATTAATCCTATGTTATCAAAGTAAACAGATAATTGTTGGTAAATTATGCATTCTAGAACTTTTGAGAAAACTGGGACTATGGATATTGGCCTGTAACTAGAGACACAATTTTTATCTCCTTTTTTATGTACTGGAACTACCCTAGACAGTTTAAGCTCATCAGGGAAAAAACCCTCCAGTATACACTTGTTTATACAATACGTTAGGGGGTACACTATACAGTCTATTACTTTCTTAAGCATGTTACAAGACAGGTCGTATATGTCTACACTGTCTGATGATTTTAACTGCTTCACTATTCTTAACACAAAACCAGGTGAGATCTCAGAAAAATTGAAAGTACTTGTGTTTGTTGATGACCTAGCAACATTTTTTGACAGTAACTGTGATGAGCTGATTTCAGGTTTAATTATAGCACTTCCTACTTCCTCAACTGATTTAATAAAAAAGTCATTAAATTCCTGGGGAGAGATACTAATTTTGTCACTTCTTTTATCTTTGGCGACACTATTTATTAGAGTCCATGCTGCTTTGCACTTATTGGTGGATTTCTCAATACTTCTGAGATTGTGTGCTTGTTTGGCTTCCACAATTGCTTTTTTGTACTCATTCCTAGATCTAACATAGGCTAGTTTAGCATGGTTGGTTTTCAGATTTTTATAAATATTGTACAACAACATAACTTGGTTTTTCATAGTAGACAGCTGTTTTGTGTACCATGTATTTTGTCTATTTGGAGCTTTTGCTTTTAGGACTCTGTCAGTTACTTTGCATTTCTTTATTGGCATGCAGTCATTAAAGTGTCCAAAAAATGCTTTGAGAAACCTATCAAATAGTACCTTTGCTGGCAGATAATTGCTTAGGGTATAATGTGTCTCATCATAACACAGGCCAAACCAATCTCTGTTAGAAAGGGACGTACGAAACCTGTCAATTTTCTCATCTGTGACTGGTCTAGTGACCACAACATCTGGGACAAACTTATTTACATAACTCTTATCAAGAGGGAACCTACTTGTATAATTTAAAGATACTGAATCATGATCAGAATACGGAAATACTGTCACAAAACATGATTCTTCTGTTGTTTTAAAATTTACAAAAATATTGTCAAGACATGCATGTTCTCTTGTAGGTTTGTTATTGACTGAATGTAAGTTGCACTGTCTTAGTAGGTTTTGGAGTTCAGTGACAGTACGTTTTTGTGTTGTGACATCGAATTCAGCATTCACATCTCCACCTATCACAATATCATAATGTATCCATCTAGTATCTGTAAGTACATGTAACAGCAGGTCCAGTTTTTCTAAAAATACATTGGTTATACCCTTAGGTGACCTGTACAGGGAAATTACAACTAACTTAAAACTGTGTATTACTATACCAGCAGCTTCAAAGTTCTGTTCATCACACAGAAAATCTAGATCTAATCTATTGAATGTACCGCTAAATGACTTGTTAACATATATTACCACACCACCTCTTAAATGCAATTTTCTGCAGTAGCTACTGGCTAGAATATAATCATCAAATTTAATAAATGTAAGTTCACTCTCACTAGCCCAGTGTTCACTTAAACAAAAGATATCAAACCTATTTTCTAATCCAAAGTCATTGACAATAAATTCTTTATCCCTTACTCCTTCAATGTTAAGATAACAGATTATAAAATCAAACCTGTCTTTCTTTACAGATGAACTATTTTGCTGAGAGGCTATTATATCTCTGGCACTATTTATCTTATGGGCTTCTTCCCCTTGCTGCCTTCTACTAAAAAATCATTTAGACGTAATGGAGGTACAGTTTTCCGTTTGCCCGCAACACTTGATACTGCTTCTACTCTTGGAGGTCTCTTCGCGTCTTCTTGTTCATGGCATGATCTAAGTGGCTGGGTTCCCACTGTAGGTAGTTCAAATGTTGCTGCAGAATGGACAGCTGGATCACCTGTTGGTACACTTGTTGCTGAATATGCTGCCACTTTTGCTGTTTCTGTTATCTTAGTTCCTGAACGAGGTGTTCTACCTGTTGTAACTGTAGTTACAGCTTCCTCTCTCCCAGCACATTCTTTTGTAATCAGTGATACCTGATGCTGTGTTACTGCTGCAACTGGAGTACATGGTAGGGAAGATACTCTGCAGGTGTCCTTTACCAGTGGTAGTGGAATAGGATCACTTTTCTTACATATAGGAGAAACAATATCCACTACCATTTTGATCTTTTGACTGAGCAGCGATTTGCCCCATTTATTTAAATGCATACCACGTGTTGTGAAGTGCTGTCTTTCAAGATCGTCAATACTGAGGAAAAAAGCGTTTGGAGTGGTCTTGCAGATCCTTTCATACATCCTGTTTGCTTTTTGGATTTCTCTGTTCACACAAGAAGATTCAGTAAGGTCATGTCTGTGTGGAATGCCTACAACAATAACTTTTTGATCCTCTGTTGTACGAAGCACATCTCTTAGCACTCTGTTTGCTACTATTAGTTCATTCTTATATACGTCGTTTGCACCGCCCAATATTACAATACATTCACTTTGTGTCACGCTATTATTGTTTTTATAGTTTTTCAAAACTTCTTTTAGGCCTGCTCCAGGTTTCACAACACTTGTCACATTGAGATCCTGCTGGAAACGAAGAATTCCTGCAATTCCTCTTCCGTGGCTGTCAGCAAGCAAAACTGTAGGCCTACTAAAGTTTTTAGGAGTCACTTTGTTTGCAACATCGAGACAGTTACGTTTTACTGACTTATTGCGCTTTGTAAATTTCCTGTCCGCCGATTCCGATTCGTAGTCTTGGTGTGAGTTGCTTGTTTCAACATTTTTAAGTTCACAATCTGTAATAAGATGTTGAAACCGATTTCTTAACGGAACTTTTAACGCACTGGAAACAAATTTAGGTTTTGCACATTTCTTTGGTTCACTGTACTCTTGCAGTTGACCGAGTTCTTTATGTGATGCGTCAGATACACTTTTAATAATGTTTTCCAACAACAGAGCATGTTCTCTTGTGGCTTTCAGTTCTTTCTGCAGTGTTTCGAGTACTATGATTTCACGATTTGCGCGGCACATTTCACTCGCTGCCAGACGTCCGTTACACTTTGTTCCACACGTACACGAGATGTTTTCTTGATTTATTTTCGCGAAGCACTGCGAATGATACCAAATATGCAACACTGAACAAATTCTAATGCCACTTGATACGATTTTGTCGCATAACTTGCACCTTATTGACGCTAAATACTCGCAATTTATGGACCGATTTACTACCACATCTATATGCGTCGCCATCTTGAACTTCTTCAATTTCTGCACATTTCGGTGTAGATTCGGTCAATTTATATCCATCCCCCGTCATATTCGCAATTCTGTCGATTTTATGTCAGTTCTATCAATGCGACATGACATAACCTCTCGTTCTGTGTTCTAAAATTGCTTGTAAATGTAGCACAGCTGCCAACACCTAGCCCACATGCACTGGTCAGGGGTTGTAGTACAGCACTGTACTCGATTGTGTCCAGTCACCTTCACATTTCGAGAGCATTTCCTCTCTTTTCTGTATATCTGTGTATGTGCATGTGTTGCAGAAGGCTCTGAGGCCCCAATCTCCCCGCTGGTGCACCAAACTTCAAAATAGAGCACGTGTTCGTACGTACCGTGTGATTGGTCCACCTGCAGTCCCTATCCCAGATGCCACTTGTGGTGGATCTGCCTCCGAAAATCGGTCCGGATACATAGAGTATGCGGCAGATCCACACTCGAACGCTAACTTGTATGTGGTATATTGTGGATCTCTTCGTAATTGTGCGTGGCGGATCCACCATCAACAGGACCGCAAAGACAAACTAACAGAAATTAGCGCTCATAAGGAGGCATATAAGAAGTCTTTCTCCGTCGCCCTATCTGCGATTGGAATAGAAAAGAGAATGACTAGTAGTTCAATAGGATACCGCCTGCCACACACCGTATAATGGCCTGTGAGGTAAGCATATACACTGAAGCAAATCAGTTGTGCTATCAATTGTGAAGTATTGTTCTAGTGTCTTGGGTCAGTACCGAGAAAGTATTGGATAGAGAGAAATGATCGTGGAACATAAACACATGCACTCCTACGGCTACACGGTTCTGCACTGAAATACGCTACAATGTTAAAGCCATGTGGTTTCCGAAATATTAGTCATGCACAGTGCAACGCTCTTACTCTAATGCAGGACATATCTTTCCGACGTCTGACATACATCCACCCTGCAAGTTTTCTATCCAACACAGTCACTACGGTGACAAACTTTAAGATCTAAAACTACTTCCTTCTACAAAAAATGTTCCAAAAAAATGTTCAAATGTGTGTGAAATCTTATGGGACTTAACTGCTAAGGTCATCAGTCCCTAAGCTTACACACTACTTAACCTAAATTATCCTAAGGACAAACACACACACCCATGCCCGAGTGAGGACTTGAACCTCCGCTGGGACCAGCCGCACTACTTCCTTCCACCACAGAGAAAAACACAGATGATAGCCAGAAATGGAAAATGCATCTTTAAGAGGAAACAGTTGAATGTATAGCAGCGGTGTTTGGCATGTGAAATTACACTTCACGCTGTACTAACTCTGTAAACACGACAACTGTCAAACAATTGTATAAACACAGGTGTTGTAGTACCTCACAAACCTCTTGTCAGTGACTTACAAAAGGAGTCTGAAACGTTTTACGTAAATCGCTTATGCTAACAATTCAAATGGTGCAAATGGCTCTGAGCACTATGGGACTCAACATCTTAGGTCATAAGTCCCCGAGAACTTAGAACTACTTAAACCTAACTAACCTAAGGACATCACACACACCCATGCCCGAGGCAGGATTCGAACCTGCGACCGTAGCAGTCCCGCGGTTCCGGACTGCAGCGCCAGAACCGCTAGACCACCGCGGCCGGCTGTGCTAACAATTCTGAAGTATTGTTCCAGTGTTCGGTGTCCATACCAAGAAGGTATTGGAGGGAGAGAAATGATCGTGGAATATAAAGACCTTCCAAGTGTTACACTGTTCTGTAGTTAAACACGCTATAATACTAGAGCTGAGCAGTTTCAGACCTATTAGTCGTGTGGATTGCAACGCTATTAATATTCCAATGTAAGATATATATTTCCAGCGCATGACATACTTCTCCCTGCAAGTTTCTCTCCTATAAACCGCGGTGAAAAACTGTAAGGTTGTTCAGAAATTATAATATGTTCACAAAAGTCCTATAAAATGATGGTCGGCAGCTGAATATACGTATGAAGAAAGAGTGACATCTTACTAGGAAATAAACACCACAATCAGTAGCCAGACTAGATGTAAAAATCTTATCGTAATTTACCACAGCCCCTGATAACCTACCTCTTCAGTACAGAAATGGTGGTCCGATGTTAGGCGTTACTGCTCATCTGTAGGATGGTCTGGTCGTTTCGCCTTGACACCACGTCTCTAGATTGCCTTCTCTTTCCACTGTCAAGGTGGGTATGTGTAGCATCGTCCGACTCTCCTCCAGAAAACGCCATTTTATTGATTTCGGTCAATACTTATTTCATGTTATTTTTTCTCTAGTATTGTGGATCCTCAGTATATTTCGCTAATTTTGCTAGGGTTTCGCGATTTTACATATTTCATCGTATTTCCCTCACATTTTACGTATTTCACATCAATTTTTCGTGATTATCCCAGGTTTCTCTAGAATTTAACAGATTTCATGTCATTTTTCGTATTTGTTCGACAGTTTTCTGTATGTATATGGTCATATTGCAGACATGCCCATGAGTTGTTTGATTTTCTACGAGAATATTTGCACGTCCTATACACCAACTTATTAAAAGATATTCAGACTTCCCTTCTTCCTGATGATCCACGTGCATGAATTTTGGATAGGACATTCAAGAAAAATATAGTAACAGTTGCTTTGTACCTATATGACGCTCAATGAGTGGTGTACATGATGAATGTACTGAGAACTCGAAGTCTGGAAAAAATTCCATGTACTGCTCCAGTCCATCAGAGAGCCGCCCACAGATAGACTCATGTAGTGCTGAATTTGATGGAAACTCGTTTGGAAACAGTTCTACAGGTTCATTTGACTTCCACTGAGTCGTGCAATAAGAAGTTGACATGCATACAGAGTTGATTTCTGTTGCTGCTCAGATTTTTTTCCATAAGTATATGCTCTTATTGCTTACTAGATGTGCTTTGTTATTTCTGTTTAACCTTCCAACCCTGATACGTACCCTCAGGACATCTACAAACTATAGCTTTTGGGTATTTGTCTTTATTACCCCAGAAATCTGCAGAGTGTATCTCATCGGCTATTTCATTTATAGATGAACAGTTAGAAAGTTATGTGTCCGAACCACAACCGCCCACCACTGACAACTCTACACATATAGACTCTGCATGCATATTACCAATCGCAAAGTCTCGATTTTACGTTATTTTTGACAGTGCTCCAGCCCTGAAAACAACAAAATACTCTTCGCAAGACTGTTCTACAGCGAATATAAGCACATTTAAATTCCTCCTGCAAAATAGCATAACATCTTTGATATAATTTATATTACCAATATTTGTAACAAAATTGTCTAGATTCCCCAGTAATAACAACCAACCAAGGCGTCCACCTGTGCCTACCCCACCTCCTTTCATGCTCTAAAGATCCATGATGATAGCACATGATCACCCCAGTCACGCTATTTTGTGTGCTAGATGTTCATTGGATGTAGGGAGACAGTTCTTCATGAGTATCATTCAGATATGCGAGACAGAATAACATATTAGTCAGACGGTATAGTATAGCACTGGACTTGAATGTATCCAACCACACAGTCTACAACTGCTATGCATTTGCTCTATTTTTTGTACATCTGTGTCGGTGTGTGTGCCACAGGTGTTGCCCATGACCCAGAGTAGACCTGATTTAGTGTATGAGTGTGGATCCAGCATGTGTTATATCTGGAGTAGTGTTTGGAGGAGGATCAACAATACGACATGTCTGAGATAGATTTAGAAGGTGGATACACCATGCATTATAACCGGAACAGTGTCTAGAGGTGGACCCACAGTGCTTTACATCTGGGATAGGGCTCGAATGTGAATCCATCGTGTGTTACATCTGGATATGTGTTCTATGTCTGAAGGTGGATCCACCAGTGGGAGGACTGGGTCAACTTTATGGCAACTGGCAGTACCTGGAATTGTTTGCAGACTTCGAGTTTCCTGTACATCCTCATCTGCATCACTAGTTGAGCCTCATATAGGTACAAACCAAATGTTACTGTACTTTTCGTGATGGTCCTATCCAAAATGCAGGTATGTGCATCATTGGGAAGAGGATATTAAGATATTTTAGGCATTGGTGTATAAGACGCGAAAATATCGTCGTAGAAAATCAAACAAAACATGGGCATGTCAGCTATATGACCATACACATACAATAAACTGTAGAACAAATATGAAAAATGGCATAGAATCTGTTAGATTCGGAGGAAACGTGGTATAATCACGAAAAAATTTATGTGAAATACGTAAAATTAGAGGGAAATACGACGAAATATGTAAAATAGCGGAAACCTAGGAAAATTACCGAAATGGACTGAGAATACATAATACTAGAGAAAAAATAGCATGAAATGAGTACTGACTGAAATCAATAAAATGACGTTTTCTGGAGGAGAGTCAACTGATGCCACATATACCCAACTTAATAGTGCAAAGAGGAGGCATTCTAAAGATGTGGTGTCAAGACGAAACGAACAGATCATCATACATATGAGCAATACCACCTAACATCAGACCACGACATCTGTATCCAAGAGGAAGGTTACCAGGGATAGAGGTAAACTGCGATGAGATTGTTACATTTCGTCTGGCTACAGACTGAGATGTTTATTTCCTCATAAGATGTCACTGTTTCTTCGTAAGTATATTCAGCTGTGACTAAAATTGTATAGGACTGTTGCGAACAAACCACAATTTCCAAACTGTAATAGGGGTTGAACTTCATAAAAAGCTGGCATCATATACCTCTGGAGACCTATGTAGTTTTTGTGTTACATAGGATCGATATTTGTTTGGGGTGCAAGGTAGTTGTTTTATGACCTTACAGTTTGTCACCATAGTTTATCGGAGTGAAACTTGGAAGAATAATGTGTGTCATGTGCTGGAAATGTATTCTTTACATTACAGTATTAACAGTATTGCATTGCATATGACTAACAGCTCTGAAACCCCACAGCTCTAGCATTACAATGTGGTTAACTGCAGAACAGTGTAGCACTTGGAATGTGTTTATATTCCACAATCATTTCTCTCTCTCTTTGATACCTTCTTGGTATGAACACCTAACACTGGAACATTACTTCAGAACTGTTAGCACAAGGGATTTTCGTAAAATGTTTCAGACTCCTTTTCTAAGTCACTGACAGAGTTCTATGAGGTACTACAAACCCTTTTTGTGTACATTTGCTTGACAGTTGTCGTGTTTACAGAGTTTGTACCGCGTGATGTCTAATTTCACAACCCAAACACTGCTACTATACATTCAACTGCTTCCTCTTAAAGATGCATTTTCCATTGCTGGCTATCATCTATGTTTTTCTCTGGTGTAGCAGGAAGTAGTTTTATCATCTTCAAGTTTGTCACCGTAGTGAGTGAGTGGGGTAGGAAACTTGCAAGATATATGTATGTGAGACGTTGGAGATATATGTCCTGCATTAGAGTATTAAAAGCGTTGCACTCTGTATGACTAATATTTCGGAAATCACATGGCTTTAACATTGTAGCGTATTTCAGTGCAGAACCGTGTAACCTAAGGAGTGCATGTGTTTATGTTCCATAATCATTTCTCTCTATCCAATACCTTCTCGGTACTGACCCAAGACACTAGAACAAAACTTCACAATTGATAGCACAACTGATTTACGTAAAATGCTTCAAACTCTATCTGCCTGGAGCTTCATCATACACAAACAACATGTTTCATCGCCACTGTCTGTTATATCACCACAATACTCTCGTATCTACTATATACCGATAAGCAGTGCTAACTTCCTCATCATGGACGCATCTGGAGAGATCTTGTGCATTTGGATGTGTGCCATGAGTAAGACTGGTGTGGAACAGTCTTCGCTGAACAATAGTTACAGATTCAGCTCGCTCTGTCCCTTCACGAGACATGGAATGTAGCAAGTACAGTACGTCCTACTTCTGGTCAGTAGCATATTAAATCGGCGTCAGTGTTGCAGGCAGGGTTGGTCGAAGAGAATGTGGGGAGATCTTTCAATCTCCAACTTTATTCTATGTTGCGAGAATAATCTGTGACTACCATCCACATAGGAAAAGATGGCCAATCCTAATCGTAAATTCCGCACTATGATCGAAGTGCTAAAAATTTGTAGATAACCTGATTGCATCTTTATAGAATGCTGTCTGGTGTACTTTGGTGTATGTGTCTGAGAATTAACAATGAATGGATTTACTGCACAGTCATCAATCCACATTCGCAATCTAGGTTATGGTACTCGCAAAGTAGTGGAGCAGTTGTTAAGCGACGATACAGAAATTGGGAAAATTGCTGCTGTGTCGTTGGAGGGCACTGAAATTACGGAAAAACTGGTAAAACTGATCGCACTTTCAACTGTGGTGCTTATTACAGTACATAGTCCCATATCTAGGGTATCCTTCCCATCCCATTTGTCCACTGGTATGCTGCCGATTATCACATAATGATAGTCTGACATCGCTTGTTTGAGATGGAGAGAATCTTGGTGGGAACAAAGCGATCTGAGGATGGCCAGAACCGAACCAGTGACCGCGTGCATGGCTACAATATGAGGAATTATTTCTCTTGGTCTCTTCTAAATGGAACACTGAGATGTCTACTGCCCAATCACCGTGGAAGATGGGATTAAATGCAGAGGTCATCACCTTCAGACAGCTGTAGGTAAATGCTCCAATGCCGCAGACTCTTCCAGTTTCGACGTCTTGCGATGTCTTCCACATTTTTGTCAATAAGAAACACTGTTTCTGTCTTCTATTTCGACCATCCTGTGTATTGTGGGAGCCGCATAGTTAACACCATGCGATGTCCAGCTTTCTGTGAGAGCCAATGGATTGTAACATATTAATCTCAGTTTAGCATCTGACAGACCACGAAGTCAAGGTAGAAAAAAAATGTGTGGCTGACTACACATCTACATTTACATCTACATCCATACTCCGCAAGCCACCTGACGGTGTGTGACGGAGGGTACCTTGAGTACCTCTATCGGTTCTCCCTTCTATTCCAGTCTCGTATTGTTCGTGGAAAGAAGGATTGTCGGTATGCCTCTGTGTGGGCTCTAATCTCTCTGATTTTATCCTCGGGGTCTCTTCCCGAGATATACGTAGGAGGGAGCAACATACTGCTTGACTCCTCGGTGAAGGTATGTTCTCGAAACTTCAACAAAAGCCCGTACCGAGCTACTGAGCGTCTCTCCTTCAGAGTCTTCCACTGGAGTTTCTCATCTCCATAACGCTTTCGCGATTACTAAATGATCCTGTAACGAAGAGCGCTGCTCTCCGTTGGATCTTCTCTATCTTTTCTCTCAACCCCATCTGGTACGGATCCCACACTGCTGAGCAGTAGTCAAGCAGTGGGTGAACAAGCGTACTGTAACCTACTTCCTTTGTTTTCAGATAGCATTTCCTTAGGATTCTTCCAATGAATCTTAGTCTGGCATCTGCTTTACCGACAATCATTCCATTTTAAGTCTCTCCTAATGCGTACCAGTTGCTTCCAGTTGCTGACCTACTATATTGTAGCTAAATGATAAGGGCTCTTTCTTTCTATGTATTCGCAGCACATTACACTTGTCTTCACTGAGATTCAATCTGTAATCATACACTCCTTCGATGTGTTACAGCGAAAGACAGTGTATCAAACTGCTTATGAAACAGCAACACAAGAACATTCTCCTTGTGATTGATGTTTATATGGTCTTCCTCCAGTGCATGCGACAAAACTTTACACAGGTCTTTGGAAGCGACTTCAGTCACTGGTCGTTTGCTCCAGTGGACCAACACATGTATATTTAATGGGCTCACCACATATGAACGATGTTAACGTGCAGACGGTATTTGTTTCTCGATGTATCAGAAGAGAAAGATGCAATAAATCTTACTGAGTTCTCTATCAGGTGGCGCTTGTGAAGTTTTTATAATTGGTAGTTTTACTCCACTGGATGTTACAAAACCAACAAGGAGAGGGAGAGAGAGCGGGAAACACTGTGCTGTCAAGGAAGACTTGGACACCATTACACAGTTTTATTTCTACTGTGGTAATCATAGTGACACGATAAAGGAGATGAGGACATGGACAGTGTGGTATTTATAGACCATCATTCGATATTGATGAGTTGTAGGTATTATGCTTCTGCATTTTTTTGTTCAGTCCTTGTGTACTCAGCATGGCTGTGAATTTTCTCCTGTACGTTAGTGTGCTATTTTCCTTGTTGCGAAAGCTCTCTGCCTGTCAGCCTTCTAACTAATGGAACAGTGCTGTTGAAATGTAATATTTCGAAAGAACTAGCAGGCGTCTGTGACTTAGCAGGCGACATCTCTTACTCGTGGATACGATATGGATTCAAATGCTAGATATCGAAGACTGGAAGATTAATGAGAATACGTTACGTAAGCGATACACTGACGAAAGGGGAGTTGAGAGATGAGCTCTATCTCGCTTCTTCTAATTGTTGTGGGAAAACTTATTGTAGCCTATCACATTCATCTCGCAAAGTGACTGCAATGAGAAAGTTAGGAGCTGATATGAAGATTCTTACCGAGAGGTATTCGGCAACAATCTTTTGTTTTCTCGATAAATAAGAGACAACATAAAATCAGACGTATTCCCGAAGCATAAGAGATATCGTATGAGACGATTCATTTGGTTTCTTTAAGAGAGTTCAGAAGTGAGGAGGCATCCTATGCCTCCGTCACGAGCCAAAATAAGTTTAATATTCCAGTCCTGTAATGCAAGACATAATAGTTATTAAGCTGATTAGAACAGATGTTTTTACCTGATGAGATTATACTTAGATGAAATACTGTCTACGCTGTACTTTTACAGGATTTTCACAGTAAGCAACGATATTTTAGCGATGTGCAATCGCGTGTATGCCTCGATTTCTTCTGTCTTCGAAAATAACTCCTGTAAAACGGAGAAATCTAAATTTCGCGTGAGAAATTCGATGCGTCTGGTCAATAACATACCAGTCTCGGCATGAGTAAAGAGTTTTTTTTTTTTTTTTATTGGGGAGGGGGGAGTCTATGTCGGGATGGAATTGGTTAGAACTACTGTATACTTCCATGCAGCTGCCGCTTGACTCGCAGTGCGACGCAGCCAGTGGTAAGAGTGGTCATCAAGAGTCGACAATTGGAGGTCATGGGTTATCGTAGCCTGCGATAGGCAGTTACGTACGAAGAATGTGCCGACGTGTCTGCTCTTGTCCACGGCAGGGGGGGGGGGGGGGGGGCGGCAGCGAAATGACTGTTGTGTTGGGTTAGTGACGAGACCAGTGGAGTTGTGTGTTGTGTGCGTGAGAAGGTTCAATATGACAGATGTTTCCACTGGTCGATTGTCCCCCACGTAAATTGATCAGTTGACTGCTTGGCGACAGTCTCTCCGACGTCTGAGCGCTCAGTAGGGCCAGCGCGTGGATGCTGGGGGGTGTGTGCAGCTGCCGGCATGGCTCAAAGATACGTGTGCCGTCTCTGCTGACCGGCGCCTGCGAGACGAAGCAATGCCCCTGCTGGTGGCAGACAGAGCGCCCGTGGCTCCCAGCAGTGTGCAGACGGCATTTTCTTCACGATCACGAGTGTGTTTGATGAGTTAGATTTTTTCACCATATATGGTTAGCAGAGACGTTGCGGTGGAGGAGGGTGCTTCAGTCCTCAAACATCGGTGCGTACGAGTCCTCAAATATATTTAACGCTACGATCTATTTCTAGTGTAAATTTAATTTAATTAATTTGCATTATGTTTGTGTGGGGTACACAGAAATTGAAAACGTATTTTTATTACAAACAAGGATCTTTGTAAGGTGGTGATGAGTGCTTTAAGTGATCTATTTGACTCCTTAAAATTATTAAACAATTAATTTGATAAGGTAGTGCAAATGGACTATTTCCCTCTAGTTTTGATATCGAAATTGCGTCAGCTCTCCCTTTATCCCCACATTAGCCAATAGGGGCACAGTACTCTGAAGAGAGATGAAAACCACCATCTCTGTGTTTGGAGATGTTGGTTCACACACACTAACAGGAAGAAGCCTCTTGAGAGAGATAGAGATAGGAAGTGAGGTTGGAATTTCCAGATCAACAGAATGCCACCACCTGATGTTTTGTTTGGAATCTAGGATCAAAGGAGGCTGATATCTGCTCCATGGTCAGTGGTATTTAGTATCGTGTTCTGTAATTGGTACACTGGGTGGCTTTTGACTTCTGTGACGGCACCAGGATGACAGACACACACACACACACACACACACACACACACACACAGGAACCCAAAATGGCATCTGTTATACCTCACTTTATTCCAGTTTATTACAGTTATTACACCATGGAAAGGGGGGTGGGGGTGCAGATGTGAGCTCTACCCAAGTGGAGGAGCCCTGTTTCCCACAAACTTATTAAATAAAGAATATGCATAGAAATGTTATTGATATTGATTTGAATTTCGTGTCCAGAGAGCCTTCCTCCAGCTTACACTGAGTCTTTTTCCCACAATTTTCTAGATTGGAGATGGAGGGCTGAGAGATTTATCAGAGGGGGTGGTGTTAATTAATTGATAGATTTAATTAATCAGTCGATTAATCTGATATCAAAAGTGTGGTTTTATAGGCGAGTGGGAGGACAGATTATCCCTAGGGGCTCATAAATCAATTAGCATAACAATAGGTTAAGGTCATCAAGTTTGCCCCTGAATCTTTACTTGTCCCTGAATGTATTAAATCTACACAAACAAACTGTGCCCACACCCCTCTAACTCTGCTAGTCCAAATTTCTTATTTCTTCTGCATTGAAGACCTTCTAAATTTAGTATTCTTTTCTTCAAAGTGTTTCTTATTATTATTTCCAATTCTTTGATGTTGTTTCTTTCTAGTTCTTTTCTTATTTCTGAAATCTGTGCTACTATCGATTTCTTTTTCCATAAATATGGGATTATTTGTTTCATTAGCATGTTTTCATTGATTGGTAGATATACTCAAAGACGATTAATCTTCGCTTTGCCATTACTTCTCATATTTTTTCTATATTTTCGTAGATCTCCTCAGTACTTCGCATTTTTCAAACATTTTATGTAATTTTTATTTAGTTTCTTGAGAACTGGGAAAATACAGCCAATTAATAAGTCTTCTATAACTTGCTAAGTCTCTTACAGTTCTTTAGTGTTATGATAATTTTGCGGTTTAAGGACGACAGCAGACCATTCCAAAATACTATAACCTTTCTGCACTACTTTTATTTCCATCCTTGCAAAGTATCTTACAGATCTTGAGCATTATGACAATTCTGCGATTAAAGGACGATAGCATACCATTCCAAATTACTATAACCATTATGAACTACTTTTATTTCCAGTGGTCAATAGAATATTATTCAAGCCTAATCATACACTGCAGTTTAAGCAGTTTTGAGGAGAGAAACAACAAGAAAGGTCAAAACATGGGAGACACCCACTAATAAAATATCTGAAGGACGTTTGTAATATAAACATGAAAAACATTGAATTCCAAGATTAAAATAGATCGTTAGTGATCAATAATACAAAATTGGTGAGTACAAGGTTCTACATTTCCATAATGATTCACTTATTAATTTAGAACTGTGGTGCAATCTACATTGTTTGGATGTTGTCAGTGGTTGATACAATGGTTCTTATTAAGCAACATACATAATTTCCTACTTTATTATTTCTGTTAATTAATCAAATAGCATTTCTAGTTATATCACATATCATTACATATCATGTGTTCATGTATATTAAGTCACATATTACATGCTGAAGAATATGCCAGCACCAAAAGCCACCATTCAGATAGTGGACTGGGCTTTACACACTGAACATACATTATGACCAGATGAAACCACAATCGTCTTTCCATAACTTTAGTGCTTTGACTGCTCTGGGAGATGGCTCATTGGAACTATGACAGATGAAATATTACTTCACATTATTACATGAATGATAAAAAGGTTAACTTATTTTTAGACAGTCCTCTGCCATAGGAGTGCTTGAAATTTACAGTTGTCATTGACTATTAATGTATTGCTTGATATACTAATTATCAAACTCTTCTCGTAAAGAACAATGTTCAACATTTACAAAAGTATATTTCCATCTGAGACTTGGATAACACTTTAGTTCTACTCTGTGATGTTGATGACACTTGGATAACACTTTAGTCCACTCTTTAGTCCTACTCTCTGATATTGAGTGCTTCAGCTGTGGTCAAGAATTGGGCAGAGCTTTCCTAAGCTCAGCTCTATATTGATCTCCATGTGAGGGCACTGTTGTGCTGACAGAGAGGACAGGTCTTCTTCAACTCCTCTCATTTGTCATTGCAGATTGCAGAGAGATATTGCTAATGTCTGTGGTATCGAATTTGGTGTGGTGCCATTAACTTTGGGCGATACTACATCTTTGCTCCCATCGCTAGCCACAACTTGGAGCATGCTGCCTGCAAGTCTTGCATTGGCTTGGCTATACCAGGCTACCACATCAGTTCCTAACACAGTTCAGCCAATCAGCCAGGAATGTTAGCATCGCGAGATTGGTCAGCTGTCCAGCTGAGCTGGGCATGGCAGCTACTGGCATCTTCAGGATAACAATTCATCTCTGAGGTCCATGGGTTTGACACCTACTATCCAGCACCCAACAGATGTAGGCATGAGTTACTCATATGAACTGTTAGGAAGCAAATAAAAGACTTCTACGGTTTTGGCTCATTCGACTCATCTTGTTGCACCAGCCTCCACCAAATAACACCCACAACCTCTCTACATGTATTATTTGACTATCATTGGCTATTTCAAATATTCAGTTAGAGTGTAATAACTGTTATTTAAAAAAAGATCTTAAGCCCTTGGCGAAAGGTGCTGGGATCATTTACGTCATTAATTTCCTATGGGGGCCGGACGGTGTGGCCAAGCGGTTCTAGGCACTTCAGTCTGGAACTGCTCGACCGCTACGGTTGCAGGTTCGAATCCTGCCTCAGGCATGGATGTGTGCGATGTCCTTAGGTTAGTTAGGTTTAAGTAGTTCTAAGTTCTAGGGGACTGACCTCAGATGTTAAGTCCCATAGTGCTCAAAGCCATTTGAGCCATTTTCCTATGGGAAGCTGTTATACAGTTTTAGTCCACAATATAACACACCTTTTTATGGTTAAGACTTGTTTTTTGCTGTTTAGATGTAAACAGTGACTCATTCTGGTACCACGCTCATGCATATGCCATGTGGAGTGCAGATTAATATTTTTTCCAATGTACATTATGTTCTGAAAGACACATTCACTTGGGCAGTCAGAATTTCCAGTATTTTAATTAACTCAACACAATAAGTCCTTCTGCTGTTAAGTGTCACAATTCGTATATGGCTTTTGTGTATGATAAAGAGAATTAGTATGATCCCAACAGTTATTCACCAAAATGTGGACCTATAACTGTGGACTGAATGTACATATGCAAAAATAGGTTAATTTAAAGCGTGAAATACTGCCAATTGGAGCAAGGGTTCGAATAACATAACAAGCTGTAGATGTTTTCTTTGCCAAAACCTTTGTATGTTCTATCCATTTCAACTGGCAGCCTACATTGACCCCCAAAGATTTGGTCTCATTTACACATTATAATATAGTAGTGTTGACTCCCAGTCTATCAGCATTATGTTTTTTAGTCAATTGGAAACTCATGTAGTTTGTCTCCTTAATGTATAGTATTACTTTTTTTTCATGGGAGTATTTATGAATATCTTTGAGAGCATCAATGGCTTTTTTTGTCAGTTGTGTTGATGTTTTGAGACCATATGGTGCTGTTATCGCAAAATAAAATTTTTTCTTCACCTTTGATGCACTGTAGGAAATGATTAATAGTCATTAAGAAAAGGATTAGACCCAATACAGTCCGCTGAGATGCACACACATTGCGTGAAATTTCAACTCGTTGTATTCTATTATCTAGATAGGTCTCTAACCACTTATCTGCTACACCTCTGGTTTCTAGCATCTCAAGTTCATGTAAGAAGATTCTGTGGTCACCAGTGGCAAAAGCCTCTGACAGATCGAAGAAGATGCCAATCACATAGTGATTTCTGTCCAGTGTTTCAATAACAGGTTTTGTACAACAGACCCTGTAGCTCTTTCTGGTCCAAAACCAAGTTATTCATTGCCAAGATGATAATATTTATTCACATAATTCATTAATCTTGATTTTTTATTTATTTTCATTTTGTTTCTATTACTTTAGAAATACATTATCGAAATTGGTCTGTGGTTTTCTACATTTTTTACCTCACTTTTTTTAGTATAAGTATTACTTTTTTAGTTTGTTTCAGATGTTTAAGAAAGCAGCTAGCTTGAAATAATAAATTAATTATTTTTCATAATGGCTCTTTTAAGGTATTTATACATTCTTCAAGGACATAAACTGGAATTTCATCTTGTTCTGTAGATTTTTTAGTTTTTTATTTGCATACTGCATGTATATCATCTCTCACAGTTTGTAGGAACACCACTTGGTTTTCTGGTTGGCAGGAGCACCACTCAGTTTGCTGGTTGGTCCTGATGAGTAAAACTTCATTGTCTGGAAATTTCTACTGTGACTTCTTAGCAGTAGTGTTGAAGTATGTATTTACAGTTTGCCATTTAAACAAGGTAGCTTATTTGTATATTTTTGTTTTTAATTTGTGAATTTAGGAGTTATTTCCCAACATTTGTTGTCTCACTCTTGATTATGTTCCTAACAGCTTCAGTTTCGTTAGCTGCTTCAAATATTTCATTTTTTAGAGTTTTTGCAGGTAGTGTTGCCTTTGTGTAAAATTTCTTGTATTTTTCTGTAAAATAGCAAAAATTCTGGGCCATTTTGTATGTTTTCCATGGATGTCAAATATCTGAGACTTTCAGGATGTATTTTGGTATTCCTTGTCACACATGTATTTAAATCTGAAGTTGTAATGGAATACATTTTTTTGGAAAATGCTTCTTCAAATTTTAATTTTAATAGTGCACAAATTTATTAAACATTTTGTTCACATTTGTCTGCTGTTCTCTCCCTGCCACTTTTCCTCTTATAACTGAGCTGTGAATTTGCACAGATTTGATTCTTAGAAAACCCTTATGTATTCAGTTTAGCTGGCTTTCCTATGTAACCGTCTGCTTCTAACAACTATCAGAAATGATTTAACAGGCCTAAATTTTGAACAAATAGAAGGCATTTTCTTCTGTTGCTTTCTGTTTCCACGTGGCATAATATTGAAGAAGACTGAAACTTCCTGGCAGATTAAAACTGTGTGCAGGACCGAGACTCGAACTCGGGACCTTTGCCTTTCGCCGGCAAGTGCTCTACCAACTGAGCTACCCAAGCACGACTCACGCCCTGTCCTCACAGCTTTACTTCTGCCAGTACCTCGTCTCCTACTTTCCAAACTTTACAGAAGCTCTCCTGCGTAAAAGTAGGAGACGAGGTACTGGCAGAAGTAAAGCTGTGAGGACGGGGCGTGAGTCGTGCTTGGGTAGCTCAGTTGGTAGAGCTCTTGCCCGCGAAAGGCAAAGGTCCCGAGTTCTAGTCTCAGTCCGGCACACAGTTTTAATCTGCCAGGAAGTTTCATATCAGCGCACACTCTGCTGCAGAGTGAAAATCTCATTCTGGATTGAAAAAGACTGTTTGCAAGTCTGATTGAAAAGTTTACAAGTGAAGGTATGCCATAATTGCACAATATATTCAAGTTGGTACCGCTGATACTATTCGATTTCAGTGTATTGGTATTTAATCCACCACAGATAAGTGTGTTCGTTTTTTGGACTAGGTACCTTACCCACGTCTTGTATGGGTCTTCAGAAAAAGTTTTCTGTACCATCAGGATATCAGCACATACAAAGTATAATTAATTTTTTCCTTTATTTTGTTCTGCTATCTCAGCAGCTGATAATTTGGCACCTATAACCATCCTCCTTGACATAAATACACCAGCCTCCACCACTCATAAAGGTTCTATTATAGGAGCAGGCCACCTCAAATGATGTTAAGACTGTAAGCTTAGTTTCATTACCTTTGCACCAGTGTTATGATACATACAACTGAACTCTCTAGAGTTTGCAGTTCTAGTTGTTAAAACTTCGTTTTTTTAGGAATTCAGTATTTTGTTAAAAGACTGTTAAAAATTTGGTTCTGCTTATGATCGTGGCTCCCTCTTCTTTATGCCAGAAATTAAAAAGTCTGCTGCACGTTTTAGTTGCTGCTGTTTACTCTTACTATAGTTGTGCTAATTTGATAGTTTCTCTCAATACTGTTGCGTTTGCAATTTAACCTGATGTGGCCACCATTTCTTATTCTGCTGGTGTTACAACTGTGTCTTTTACTGCTGCTGCCATTGCGACTGGAGTTGTACATGCGGTGATAATTTCCTGTACCTTTGCAGATATTACCTGTAAGACTTGCAGTACTGCTGCAGCGGCTGTTGTGCTCTCTGCACTCTCATTTGCTTCTGATGTTACTGCATGTTCTAGTACTGCCACTCCTTGACTAGTTGCTAGGGAAAAATTTTCTGGGGGATTAGCACATGGCCCAGTTCCACCAATGACGTCATATTTGGAATAAACAGTTTGCAGCAGCTACTCAAGAACCCACAGACAACATTTAATAGCAGACCTCTTAACACACCTCAAGATGGCGGTCACAAACAGACCATTACAACTGCAGAAAAATGTAAAAAATTCATGAAACATTCAGTTACCTAATAAATTAAACTAATGGGACTGCTACAGGGCTCAGTGGGTTTTGGGCGAGGACATGCTAATAATACTATAAAGATAATAACATCATTCCAAGACAACCACCTAAGAAACACACAATTGGAATTGAATATTTCACTTTACCTCTATAGCTCAAACGAAGGCAGGGATACAAGACACTGCCGCCCCCCCCCCCCCCCCCACCAACCCCTGTCCCCCACAAGACCACAAAAATCAGTATCGCAGTTTTTGCTAGAAATACGTAGCTCAAAAGCAGCCATTGATACCAACCCTCACCTCCTAACAAAATCAACCATACTCATATTTGAAAACCTTCATTTCAAAAAAAATTTCCCGTCCATAAGCAAACTACAATTTCACAATAAATAAAAAAGATCATAAAAATGGACCTACCAACCATAGACAACTCCAAATTAATCAATACTGATCACAAAACATACTAGAAAACACACACACACACACACACACACACACACACACACACACACACACATGAACTGTACAATAATAGCAATATTCATACACAACCCCAAAGCAAAGCTCCATACAAACAAACGACAAAAATCCAACATTCTACCTAAAAAATCACCAAACTTCAAACGAAAAGCAAAGGCTCAGAAACCAAAAGCAAATAAATAACAAATAGCTACCAAAGACTTGAGCCAATTCAGCTGAACCACTGGTACAAACCAAATCACAAACATAAATATTCTCCCCTATAAAAACAGTCTATTTCAAATACACTACGCCTTCATGACGTCATATTCGAATAAAATAGCGAAAATTTTGTAAGAACCAAGATTATAAATATTAACACTATTCGTTTCGTTCGCAACAATTTAAGTTTCTGTCCAATCTGGCCCTCAAAAAACGTTGGAAAAACAACCAAATATATGTCACAAACAAGGTTATAAATATAACCACTAATCGTTTCATTCACAACAACTTAAGCCTTGCTCTTAGATTTCTGCTTGTCATTACCCTTAGAAATTGTGCCGTGTATGGGAAGAAACAGTCAAATATGTGCGAGAACTAAAATGCTAAATCTGAACGCTATTTGTTTTTCTAGCCGCAATTTAAGCTGTGCTGTCAAGTTCCTGCCTAACACCAGCCTATTAAATCACGATGTACTTGGGGTAAACAGCATATTTACACCAGTAGGGCAGTCGCAGATAACTTTTAATAACAGACCACTTAAGTTCTTCGCATCTTAACGCTTATGATGTCAGACAAGATGTCACTGGTCAAAGCTGACGAGTGAAATCTGACTGTGCGCTTGATCCTTTTCTGGACTACGATGACCTTGGTTGGCAATTATTTTGTGCATGTCTTCTTTCCTTATGCCAGTACACTTGTGTCATAGCTCTCATTTCCTCACTGTTCGGACACACTTTAATCTTTCGACTTATTAGTAATTTGTCCCTTTTATTCAAATACATGTCATGTGTTTTCCTTCCAGATCATGTATGTTAAGAAAAAAAGCATTTGTAGTGGATTGGCAGATTTTTTCTGTGGGTACTGTTGCCTTTTTGGGTCTCTTTGTTCACCAAAGAAGATTCACCTAGGTCACGAGTGTGTGGTATGTCTACAACTTTTTCCACTATTGCAACAATAAGATTATAGCAGCTATTTTGTGTTCGTTTTAATACAACATTTTCGCCATCTGTTATCACAAAGGATTGTTTTTATGACACTCAGTTGTTTTTAAAGTCCTTCCGAGTTTCCTGCAGACCTACTCGAGATTTGGCAAAAACCTAACTGGCACATTGTGCCTTTTTTTACTATTGTTTCACTATCTGATTTACACTGATATATTTCGACGGTTCTGGAGTACGTAACAGATTTACTTGTAGGTTCAGCGTCAACAATAAGATCTCGGATCGGTTTACGTATGTAGGGAAGTTGAAATTCGTCTGAATGAAGTTTTGATTTTGTACAATTCCTTGGCTCGTAATACGTCTGGTTTCGTCTAATTTCTTTGCGTTGTCATATGGATAAACATTTCACCGTTTTTTCCAACAACACTTAGTGTTCTTTGGTTATCATTAGTTAATAGTTGTTTTTTCAGAAAGATTTTAATCACTTTAAAGTATGATCCATATGGATATAATGCGTTTTCATGATCTATCATTGTAAAGATAAGCAAGTGATACCACTCAAGCAATATTTAGTATAGTATAGTATATTCTAACAACACTTGAGACGATTTTTTTTTTCACGAGGGGCAAAATGCTTCCGAATTTCTGAGGGACGTTAACATCTACTCGCGCGCCACCATCTGAACTCATGACCAAATGTTTCGATTATCTATCTTTGTAATTTTAACTTGAATAAATTCGCAGTAGAGCATTTTTTGATATATATATATATAGAGGATATATATCTGCTTTTTTGGGCTTCTCGCCAGCTGCCTAGAAAATATTTAGTCATCGTGTCTCTTAGTTGTTTTTAATGTATCGATTGTCGATATTAGTCTTTGTTTGTCGTTTCGAAGCGCTTTGCATGATACACAAGAAGAAATTTGTGAGAGCGTCCTTCTTCTTGGTAATGTGTGTGGGACTTTAAGAAATTTTGTATTCGGCATTAGTTTATTTGTTCTACGTGCGTGTGGTGCAGTGGAGCGTAAGTAGTTACAAAAGTACCAAGCGTTTATTTTATGCGTTTTAAACCATTCATTGAGTAACGAATCCGAACAAGCAATGGGGATTCAAACGAAGGAATTATCTACGCGCCCTTTTCCTTGTTTACGTACAGAAATGACATACTGGTATTGTATGCCAGTAAAATCATAATGTTAAATGTTAATTGTTTGTCAGATTTAGCAGTACAATTATTTTACGTAGTGGCCTCAAGTTTGGTAGTTAAACCTTTTGTAAATATTCGTGTGATTAATTACATGTTAGAAGACAATTATTTTCTTCCATAGAGTAAGAATGAAGAAAAAGTACGCGGAAGACGATTCGGAAAATGAGTTTTCTGTTGACGAACCTGAAGAATTAGAAGAATCTGATGACGACTGGACTCCGGCAGCAAGTGAGGTATGTAATGCCGGCATTTGGAACTAGGGGCTGGATCCTTCATAGTTTATTGTATAGTCATAATACGTAAAAAGTTCACACAATTAAAGTGCAGAACCTGTATTCAGTATATTTCGAAACTTTGTGGTTTTGAGATAATGTATTCTTTTCGAATTTCGTCCATTATCAGATAGTGTATTATTGTGTACGTTGTGTGTCTGAATGAATTGACATTTTTGTCTTTTGTATATCACTGTCATCGAATATGGAGTCATTTTCAAGACCTGCGAATTATTTTGCGATTATCTTAGTATAACAAATAAATGTAGCTAAACGCTGAATTCCATTGAAATGTTTCAACACGAGTTTAGGTGCTAGATTAGAGACTTGTCTTAGCATCAACACATACACCATAATGTCAGATGAAATTGAGACACCAAGTTATTATCTATGATAGGCCTACTTGTATTTTTGCAAACGTTATTTACTTGTTCCATAGTTAAAATTCTCAGTAAGCTTTATGATGAGGGAACATGTCAACAGAACAAATGTATACAACTGAAAAAATAGTGAACTTCTATTTGGCTGCATGCTTGCCATTTGCACTTTCTATGGCTAAACATATCTGCTCAAGAATTCCTCTGTGATATTAGCTATGGGGCAACCTCTGTAATCTAATTTGAAAACGCTTCAGCTATGTCACATTTTTATTCCTCTGGGTAGATTGTCAAGAGTTTTATAGTTGGATATTTCACACCACTCTTTGCTGAAGATATTTTTTCCTTCTGGTGTCGTACTTGCGAATATGTTAATCTCAAACTTTGATGTATTGTTGGTAACATATTCATAAGTGAATAAATGTGCTGTGAGGCTGTGGTTGATATTACTAGATGCTTGGATAGGTGGACCAACAAGATGTAAATCTGTGAACTCCACACACAATTCTTATTAAGTTTGTGAACGCCATTAGATATCAACAGATTATTTATTGACCAGCTGTAACTTACACATCGAGGAGAACCATCCACCCTCATGTATCTTATCTTACGTAGTTTCTGTATTTTGTATGTGTGTGTTTGTGCAGACGCGAGGTTACGTAATTTGCACCAAAATACTATTTCGTGATTTATCTACTATGTAATAAAACTTACATGCTATGCAATTTTAGATATTTATTGTTAGTAAGTATGGAAGGAATGCAGACCTCAGGCTATGCCATAGATCAGTTGCATAAATACTGTTTCACATAAAAAATTTCAGCTGCCTAACTGAGACCTCGATCTATGCTGCAGATTGGTTTTTTTCGTATGAACAAGGTTTCAAGGTAGGACACATTTGTTGTAACTGTGCCAGCAGTTGTAACTTGTACTGATCAGGTATATATAGATTTTTGTTTCCTGGAGACATTTGGAGAAAACTTATTCAATGCTTACGGAGGTAGTCATTTGTTTGATCCCATAGTGCAACTATCAACAGTGCACCTGTGGGTTTTCTGAGAATTTGAGACATGTCTTCGGCAATATTTTCCTGAAAGAAACAAACTAGGCTGTCTCTACAATGTTGTGCCCTTTGAAGGAAACAATGAAGAAGATTCTGTAAGTGATTTTCTTATTGATAATTTGAAGCAAAGTCTGCCAAAAAATATTTTCTTGAAAATAAAGTTAACTTTAGCTTATTCTCTCTGGAAGTAATTGCAAGATAAACATGAAACTTTGCGCGTAATGACTTAGCAAAACAGGGCCTTAAAATATGAAATTTCATTTTTATACTGCTTATCAAAACTTAGCAAATTCAGGGCAAAGATTTTTAAAAAATGCCACAAATGGCTATTTTTGGTGTACTTCTGCAAAAAGTCATCTGCAAACTCTGCATGTTCATTAGAAGCCATCGTGGACTATAGCAACACTAAAAACAGGTTTACTGTGGTACGTAAAAGGTGAACACATGTCCATGAGTCATAATGATAGTGACTCAAGGACCTGTGTTCATATTTTATATACCAAAGTAAACCTGTTTTTATTAAATATATGTTCTCACTATTATTTACTGATCTTTTTACAACTTCATGATTTAACACCTGGCGTTTTGTGGGGAGTGAAGATTTTTCTTAATTTATGGCCAATTTTGAGCTTATGTCCAGTAAAATATGTTAAATGGCATAAACTGGGCTTAAAGGCTGTAATTAAATAAACAATAATACAGTCAAGTGGCGGTGTGTTCATTGAGAAATTATTATATGACTTGCTCAGCAACATCAAAAACTGTTTACTTTTACACAATTTTTCATAAGTACTCTAGTGTTCCACATAAACTGCAAAGTATGCGGATACAAAGTACTCTATAAAATAGCATATGTATAGCATTACAGAATAAAGAGACATATTAATAAGTCTCTGTAACATCAACCCCTTTCCATAAAATGTCAGGCACTGTCAACTTCACTAAAAATTACACAATGTGATAATGGCTTAAAACCTGAAGGCTGTTTACATAGTGTGTGCTCCATCTCTTATAGCAACAATTTTACTGTCTTTGGTAATGCACAGTTTCATTGGGAAGTTTATAACCAGTTTGATTTTGTAATTACAGCAGAAAAACAGACTGAAATATGTCACATTGAGTTGTTACAAAAAAAATTCTTTTTGAAGTTTTTAAAGATATTTGGACGTTATCTCACTTCTTAGTCAACTTTTGATATTGCTTCCCTAGAGTACTAAACGCTTGTGTAACCTAATAAAATGTCAAATTTAATTTGAATGCCATCGGAATATGGGCCCATTTTTCAATGCACCTCATTGTTTTTTAGGAGCTTATATGCAGGCATTGCCAAACCAAATCCAGTTTTTAGGTGGTTTAGAACATGGCCTTTCTAGTGAAAATAGCTTGAGTTTGCCACAGATTGTTTCTAAAAGTGAGCCAAAAGGTGCCATTTTTGGGCATTTTTGCAAAAATCAGCTGTGCCTTCAATTTGTAAACTAGTGGAAAGCAGTAGGGAATTGAAGTTTTGTATTTGAAGTCCTTGTTTTGGTATGTTGTTATGTGCAATGTTTCAGGTTTATCCCACAATTATTTCCAGAGGTATAATAAAAAGCTAACTTCACATTTTTTAAATTTTTTGGCCAACTTTACTTTCAATTATCCACATGAAAATTGCTCAGTAAATCTTTATCATTTTGCTTAAGAGTGCAAAATGGCATTGTCGGAGACATTATCTATCGAAGTTGTGGAAAGCTCGCTGGTGCACTGTGCTGTGGGTCAGACAAATTACTATATGTCTTAGAAGTACTGAATTAATGACCATGAAACTGTACCAATGCTTATTTTGAACATATGTTAATGTTCATGTATAATTTCATCATAGTCTATGAGGGTTATATGGGAACCTCTACACCACTTGGCATGGACTGACCCAGCAAGTAATTTAGAAGTGAAGGAAACCACTCGCCAAATGACAGTTGCCATTACAAGGTACTGAAAACTTACTAGCTTTTGGAAGAATGGATAGCTAGGTTTGGCGGGAGGTAGCAGGTGTGCTGGTTAGGAATGAGGGAAGGAAGGTTGGCGAGTGCACAATGTCTAGGCAAATGCTACGCAGGTATCAGAGCCGGTGAGGTGTGACACATGATGAAGATGAAGTGGAAGCATGGATTGGGAGAAGGTGACAGAACAGAAGAAGGGAAACTTTTGAGTAGGGGCTGTGGGCCCAGTGAGTTGCGGGGATGGAAGCCAGGAGGATTGCAGGAGTGAAAGTGTCTTGCCAGGATACTTCCACCTACATAGTTCAGAAAAGCTGGTGGTGGGGGGAAGGATCCAGATGGCCTGTGTTTTGAAGCCATTGAATTCGTGTGTTGTGCCCCTGTGTGTGAATTCTAGTGTGTTGTGCCCCTGTATGGGCAGCTTGGTTTGTAGACGTACTCTGGCAGTGGCCATTCATTCTTGTCGATAGCTGGTTGGTTGTCATGCTGTCATAAAACTGTGCAGTCATTGCAGCAGAGTTCATGTGACATTACTGCTTTCGCAGATGGCCCTGCCCTTGGTGGGTTAGGATGAGTTGGTGACAGGACAGGTAGGAAGTGCTGGGTAGGTGAACTGGGCAGGTCTTGCACTTGGCGCTTCATGTATGTTGTTTGAACTAGGCTGTACTGGTACTCCTTGTGAAGACAGAGTAAGATTGTTGTTTTCAGAATCTGTGTAGGAATTGCCTGGAAATGGACATGGAGAAGCCCCCAACTTCATTGTTAAAGATGACACATGATATTGTGAAATTCTCCTCATACTATTAAAGATGTCTTTGTTTCAGACTATTTCAACTCTGACAGTGATTAAGTATAGCAAGGATCGACATAAACACAGGGAAAGAAAGGTTCAAACTTCTGAGACTGAAGAGGAATGCTTTTAATCTTGCAGAACTTAATGATGTTAAATTTCACAGATTTATTGATATATTGGAATACGATAGAAGCAGTGGTGGGAATATGTCACTCAAGAGAAGGTGAAATGTGCTACAGGTCTGTGAATCAGTGTACTCTTAAGTGTTAGAAATGCTTTTAAGAAGTGGGCAGTTTGATTCGTTTCTGGTGGCCTGTCGCGGCATTTGTGGACTATCGACCTAGAATATATATTTAGTCCGAACAAAAAAACTTTCAGAAAATGTAATGATATAGGGCAAGTAACAGATTGGATGATGTTTCGAGACTAATGGAATGACTTATTTTTATTGAGTAACCTTGTGTTGCTCTTCTGTGGGATTAATGTATTCTTTCTTTAATCAAAACCATTTTATAACTGCAATACAATCCTCGTTGACTGAAGTAAAGGGGGAAGACATTTTGAATAACAGTTCTTTCGGTTAAGTCATGAACACGCAGTAAGTACTACAGTATTTTGTTTTAATGCAGAACAAATTTTTAAAGGGTTTGAAAGAGAAAAACAGTTTCTAAAATTTCTTGGTTCGTGATTTCTTACAAATAGTGTGTGACAATCCACTCCTCTGCCTTGAATGTATCAAAGTCTTCGGATCCAGGAATTCTTTTTACTATTTGTCAAGTTCTGAGAGTTTTCTCCTTCCACAGCATCATGCAGTTTTCTCCAACACTTTTGATAATTTTCTGCTTTCACATTATTCCAGGCTTGGGCAAACTGGCAAACTCTCATATTTATTGCCTTCACTGGGGAATTCATGTTTTTTCTTTTGCATGCCACAATCTTGAAAGATTATTGTTTTTTCCCCCACAATTGTGCCATTTAAATGTCACCATTGCACCATGATCCAGTGACTGAATCACACTGGTAACATTTGGGAGAAGGAAATTCACAGGTAGTCGACACTTTTTAAACTCACAAGGATGCGTAGTTGCACTGTCAGTAAGTTCTTTCTTAGGTAGACCTTTTTAACTAAAAACTTTGCAACCCTTGGTACAAGCAATCACTAGAACATTTGTCAGAGTTCACAAAACACCCAAGAAGCGTTGTGGGCTCTATGAAAACCTGTACGTGTAAGAAGCGTTTGATGCCAAAAGAACAGTTTTCCGTTCTTTTTCCTTTCATGTCTGGAGGTAGGCATTTCTTTTAAGGAAGCTAAGGATCTAGTAGGCAACGTCATAAAATTAACACCCATTTCAGGAGCACTATAAACGTGGTGCTTAGTTTAGCCTCGGCTGTAATCTCCAGACTTAATTTTCAAACCACGACCTGCATCCGGGTCTGCAGATAACTTTCCTCCACATACATTAAATTGCCGACTGGCATGTTGATTTAAAATCTGTCTACCCACCCAGAGCTTGAAAAAAAGAATCTTTTTGTTCTTCACTTAACAACTCTGTTAACATTTTGTAGCATTTCCTTGTGTTATTGGACCTGTGAGAGCCAAGTCTTTTTCCTCATTGTTGGGTGAACTGAAGATAGCACCATTTTGAAAGTCAGGTTTTTTCATTGTTTTTCTGCAGAGATTTTTCACATCTTGCTCTAGAAATATAGACTTCACTCATTCTGAAATGATAGAAAAGCCAGCGCTATAGTTTTCGATAAAGTTCCTCTTTCAACTTCTTTGATAAGAACTAATCAGTGAAAGTAATGCAACATTCTTCTGCTTAGTTGCTGTGACACAAAAATGCACATACAATGGAAGTAAACCACTTGAATGCAATCTTGTTGGCAGTGTAGCTATACTTAGGCTGGAAAGTTGGTGGCTGGGGAAGCAGGATTGGGCACTCACCTCTACTATCTAGCTACAGCCTGGAACACTCTTGAATTATTTCCTCGTAGTACCATTTTAATTTTTAGGTTTATGATTTTAGGAGACATTTTGGGTAACCTAAGTTTCAGTTGACCTAAGTTAACTGGGGCTGTACTGTACTTACCAGTAGTTAAGATGAACTGTATACAGTTTACATTACAAACATGGCTATTAACGAAAACAGTTTCTTGTAGGTTTTTTTTTTTTTTTTTTTTTTTTTTTTTTTTTTTTTTTTTTTTTTTTTTTTTTTTCCCTTAGAGTGACACAAGGAATCTAGCTAGACAGTCTTCAGTTTTGTTGAAACTGGTACAGAATATATGTAAGGTACAAAGCTTCATCTGTAACTTGGTGTAGGTGACTTACTAGAGCCATTTTTACAAGGACCACTTTCTTTGGAACCAGGAGTGCCTGAAAAATGTTTGGTAAGCTGTTGTTCCTCACCAAATGGAGCTGTGATAGTAACTTTTGCTGTTTGGGCAACTTTATGTACACTTACAGAACTAGCATAGAGGTAAGATAGCAATGCATGTAGACGTATTTTGTCAGATATTTTCCCATGTTTAAACAAGGAATAGGTTATAAGAAAGACTGGAAACATTACTTCAATGCTTTCTCCGTTTCCCTGTCAGAAAAGGAGTGAATTCTGACCTCCTCTTGAACCATATTCACCATATCTACCTCTGTTACCAAAAATGCCAGTTGTACCAAATTCCGCACATATTTTGCACCACTGAGATGCTCGGATTTAAGTCTGTTACATGCAACTATTTTGGTTTCGTTGTAATTTCATTTGAGTTACATGAATTTGCTTAAATTGGGGAGTCCTGTCAGGAGGCCTACATTTAAATACATTTTGTTAATTTAGTAACCAATAATACTTCAATTTCCCATTTCCATTTGGTGTTCAGTTGAATTATAGTAATCTGTGAGTTACAGGTTCCAAGACAGTCTATTGCCCTAGTTACAGGTTAATGTCTTAGTTATGTCAGTTAGTGAGTAAATAATTGAGGGGTGGAGACGACCACCACTCACAGAATAGCAGAAGCATTGAGTAGACGGGCACACACAAAAGAGGAAGAAAACTTTCTAAATTTAGAGAAACACACACACATTGAGCCAACTGGAAACAGTGCTGTGATTGCATTTCAACATGTAGACTAGGTGTAAGGGATATGTCGGGTGGTGATGGTAAGGGGGGGGGGGGGGGAGAATGGAGGTAGGAAGAGGGGTTTAGAGTGAAAAGTTGGTGGCTTGGAGGTAGGCAGCACATTTAATGGCTAAGAATTCAGAAGGGAGGAGTGCCAGGTGAGCAGGGTAGGTATGTAATGCATGGGCACCGGAGCTGGTGGGGAGTGGCACATGAATTTGATGTCGAGATATGGCTTGGAAGGGGGTTACAGGACAGAGAAAGAGGACACTGTAGGGGGAAGTGTGTGAGAACAGTGAGTTAATTGAGATTGAGGCCAGAAGGGTCAAGAGACTGAAGGGTGTGTGTTACAAGGTTAACTCCTGTTTGCATAGTACTGAAAAGCTGACTGTGGAGGGGAGGATCCAGATGGTCTGGGTTGTAAGACAGTCATTGCAATTGAGCACGCTGTGCAACTGGATGGTCCCTTTTTCCCACAGTTCTGCAGTGGCCATTCGCTCTGGTACACCATTGGTTAGTTGTCACACAAATATAAAAAGCTGTGCAATGGCTGCAGAAGAATTGGTATATGACATTGCTGCTTTCAGAGGTAGCCCTGCCTTTGATGTGGTAGGATAAGCCTGTGACTGGACTGGCGTAGCGAGTGCTCGGTGGGTGGATTGGGCGGGTCTTGCACCTGGCTGTCCATGTGTCATGTGGGTGGTAGTGTAATTGGAATAAAATGGGGCCCGGATGTTGTGTAGGTTGTATGGGTAAGTAATGTCACTTAAGTAGGAGTGGGAAGGATCTATTGGATGATGAGGTGGGATGCTGCTTTGTAGCCGATTATTTGTGGGGTGGGGGGGAGGATATGGTTTGTGAAATTGGTTTGCAGACTAGATTTGGGTGTAGTGTCTGTCTGTAACAGCTCGCATGAGGCCCACAGTATAATGGGCAAGGGAATTCATGTCACTGCAAATAAGATATCCACAAGCGAAGAGCTTGTATGGGAGCTATTTTTTGGTATGGAAGGGTTGACAGCTGTCAAAATGAAGATGTCGTGGTGGTTAGTGGGTTTAATATGGACAGAAGTATAGATAAAGCCATCAGACATGGTCAACATCCAGGGAGGTGGCACATTTGGAACCAGGTAATGAGTTTTAGGTTTTTTGGGGGGTGGGGAGTTTCCTCTAGATTGCTCATAAAATTGTTGTCATAGGAGGGTGCCATGCTGATGCCCATGGCTATGCCTCAGATTTATTTACAGGTAAACAATGAATACACACATCAGACCCACATGCCAACCTTTCATATGCCATCTGCAGAAAACCTTCCTAGCCTCCCAAACCCTTCATCTGGTTCAGGTTTGTCGATGGTTTCTTTATAATGTGGTGTAACGATCAAAACTCCATATCCTCATTCCTTCACAACCTTAACACCTTCAGCTTCGCCTGGTTCTCCTCAATCCAACACGCCACCTTCCTGGACATTGACCACCACCCATGACGACTCCATCCTGACTGTATTAAACTGACCAACCACCAACAGTACCTGCATTTGGATTGCCATCACCCCTTCCACACAGGCCCCCAAGGCCATGGTTTGCACCACCCAGTGGAACCCATGTGTATTGATGCCATAAACCCTCAACCAGTGGCAGCAGGTGACACTAAGGCATAACCTGCCTCTTTGATCCCTTCATTTCCTCACTGTGCGTCAACAATATTGTTCTCCAGTAGAATGGTAGCAGTTTTTCCACCACTTGGATGAGGTACATCATCTTTTAAGCACATCTCCTGGCTTCCAGAGACTTGGTTTTCAGCAATGCAGACCTCAGCTCTTTGTGGGTACTGGGGGTGTTACTTATAAATCGTGCTGTGTATGACAGGGTGTTGGGTGGAGTTTGCGCGTATGTTCTGGACACACTATATAGCGAACTGGTGCCTCTTAATTAACCTTCAGATGCTGTGGCTGTTTGGGTAAGGGCATTTTGGGAGATTACCATCTGCAATGTTTATCTCCCTCCCGGTGATGAAGTGTCTCACAACATACTGTTTGCATTGGTTTCAGAACTCTCACCACATTTCCTAATTTTGGATTATTTCAACACCTGTTACCCTCTGTGTGGTGGAACAACGATCACTGGCCACAGGAAAGACATAGAAAATTTACTAGCACAACTTGACCTTTGCCTTTTGAATACTGATACCCCCACACATTTCAGTGTGGTGCATGGAACTTCCTTTGCCATTGACTTTTCCATTTGCAGCCCTTGTCATCTCCCATCCATCCACTGGAGAGTTTTTGATTACCCTTGTGGTAGTCACCACTTCCCGATCTTCCTGACCCTCCCTCAGCGTCACTACCCTGGACACAAGTCCATATGGTCTCTCAACAGTGCTGACTGGGATGCTTTGCCTCTGCTCCTTGGCTACCTGCTGCATGGAAGTATCGACGAGGCAATCCAGAATACAACCACAACCATCCTTTCGACAGCTGATTAGTGATCCTCTGTTCCTTGGGCCTACACCGATGGAAGACAGAACTTTGGTGGTTATCAGAAATCGCAGAGGCTGTTAGAGATCGTAGGTCGGCTCCCTAATGCCATAAGCGGCACCTGTCGATGGAGTACCTCGTTGCTTTAAGTGGCTTTCTGCCTTGGTCCACCACCCAATAAAAAGATGGAAGCGAGATTTCTGGGAACAGTATGTTTCAGCCATCAGACCATGTATCTCTCCTTCGCAGGTTTGGGTGAAGATTAGACATCTCTACGGACGTGAGACACCTGCAGGTGTACCTGGTATTATCTTGAATGCCACTGTCTACACTGACACTGACACTGACCCTGATGCCATCGTCAAACATTTTGCTCTGCAGTATGCTTGAGCCTCAGTGTCTGAGAATTATCAGCTTGCCTTTCAGGTTTTAAAGCAGAGCCAAAGCAATTATGTTTTACTACACCACTTAGAGCCAAATAATGCTCCATTCAGTGAGTGGGAATTCTTCAGTGTCCTAGCCCACTGCCCTGAAACAGCCTCACACCCAGACCGCGTCCACAACAAAATGATCTTGCACCCACCGGTGGAGTGTCAGCACTGTATCCTTGCCATCTTTAACTGCATCTGGAGTGCGGATGAGTGTCCAGCGCAATGATGAGAAAGCATCATTGTCCCAGTACTGAAACCAGGTAAGCAACCTCTGGAGATTGACAGGTATCGTTGAGTCAGTCTCACCAATGTTCTCTGTAAGTTGCTTGAGCACATGGTGAGCTGGTGGCTGTGTTCGTTCCTTGATTTTCAGGGCATGGTTTCCACCATGGCTGTTCCACTACTGAAAATCTGGTTTACATGGAGTCTGCCATCCGAACAGCTTTTGCCCAATATCAGCACTATAACTGTCTTCTTCGACCTGCAAAAGGCTTATTTATGACACCATATTCATGCTATCTTACACAGGTGGGGTCTCTGGTGTCTGCTCCCGATTTTTATCCTAAACTTCCTGTTGCACTGTACATCCCAGGTTTGAATTGATGATTCCCACAGTACCCCGCATACCCCAGAGAATAGGGTCCTGCAGGGATATCTATGGAGTGTCGCTCTTACAAGTAGCTGTCATTGGTCTAGCAGCAGCTGTGGGATCCTCAGTATCACGCTCCTTTTACACTGACGACTTTTGCCTTCTCTGTTGCTCCTCTAGCTTGGGAGTCACTGAACGTTGACTGCAAGGCACCGTATGAAAGATAGTCATGGGCTCTCACTCATGGCTTTCGGTTTCCAGCTGCCAAGACTCACTTCATGCAATTCTGTCTGCATTGCACCATACCCCACAATTTTTAGGACTGGCCTTTGATTCTCAGTTGATGTAGATTCCTTGTCTTCACCCGCTTAAGCAAAACTGCAGGCTGCACCTTAATACACTTTGCTGTCTGAGTAACACCTGCTCTAGCTGGAGTGCAGATCGCACTATCCTTTTGCAGCTTTACAAAGCTATGATACAATCCCATCTCGATTATGGGAGTCTGAGATACTGTTCAGCACTGCCCTCAGCATTTCGGATACTGGATCTGATGCACCAGTGGCTGTATTTAACTTGAGACAGGAGCCTTTCAAACTAGCCCTGTGAACAGCTTACTCGTGGGCGTTGGGGTCCCTCCATTGTGGATCAGGTGCCAACAACAGTTTGTCAATTGTACTACCCGCATTCGCAGCTCCCATAAGCATTCGAACTACCATCATGTCTTCCCAGACACTGAAATCCATCTCTCACAACAGTGTTCCAGATCAGGGATTATGATTGTAATCTGTATCCAGTCCGTCCTCTCTGAACTCCATTTGTTTTCTCTTAAACCTCCGGTGGCCCACTCAGGTTCACCTCCATGGTGTGTCCCTCGGCCAGAGCTTCGTGTTGACGTACCATAAGGCTCAAAAGACTCTGTCTCCCGAGGACCTTTGCCACCAATTTTTCTCCATCCTTGGTGCATTCCGAGATTCAAAAGTAGTCTATACTGATGGCTCAATGGTTGCTGGTCACGTGGGCTGTGCTTATGCTCACAAGGAACATACTGAACTGCGTTCCTTGCTAAGTGGCTGTAGTGTTTTCACTGCGGGGTTGGTAGCCGTTCCTCATGCTCTTCAGCATATCTGTTCCTGCACCAATGGGTCCTTTCTCATCTGCAGCGACTAGTTGAGCAGTTTGTGAGCTCTTGACCAGTGTTACCCTTGCCATCCATTGGCCATTGCTATCCAGGATTCCCTGTATGCCCTTGAACAATGTGGACGTTCAGTGACTTTCATGTGGACTCAAGGCCACATCAGAAACCCGGGGAATGAACTCGCCGATAGCTTGGCCAAACTGGCTACCAGTTAACTGACTCTTGAGATCGGTATTCCTGAAACAGACCTCCGATCCATATTACGCCGTCAAGTTGTAGGAAACTGGAAATCAGAATGGCTCGCTCTGACTTCACCAAACTAGCTACTGGTGATAAAGGAGACTACAAATCTGGAGGTCCTCTGGTAAGTGGCAGGGACTGGAGGATATATGTCCCCTTGTTGCACTCTGCTTCCAGCTGCTCCGTAGATAGAACACCTTGCCTGCCTTTCTTCCTCTTTCTTTCTTCTTTTCGTCCCTTATTTCGCCATTATTGATCTTTCGTAGACCTTGGAACTTTGTTCCACTGGGTTTTGTGCAAAACTACTAGGTCATCAGTCCCTTTTTCCTCAAACAGGCAGATCTATATGACTGAGGAAAAAGGGCTGATGACCTAGTGGTTTTGTCCTTTTAGTCGTCCAAGCAAGCAAGCAAGCAAGCAAGCAACCAACCAACCAACCAACCTTCCACACTAAAAAATCACCCCCATATACCCTCGCCACCCATGAATGGCGTATCTGCAGTATACAGTATGCTGAAGCTCTCATGATTACACTCACAGACAAGTATTTGCCCCTGAAACCTAGTATACAAACAGATATCCTGTGTTTCATCTTCACCTACCCCTGATCATTCCACTGTCCCTAAGAATTGGCTGCAAGAGTGTGCCCCCTCCCTCCATTAGCCAGAATCACTCTTGACTGGAACAACTGTACCATATCCTTTGCCACATCCTAAACAAGAGCCTTCCCATCCCTACTTTAGTGGTATTTTGTCGCCCACCCAAACTACACATTGTCTTGGTCTATCCCTACGCCCCTTTCATTCCTAAACTCCTGGCCACAGGGACCATATTCCTATTGAAGATCCAGGTGAAAGACCTGCTCAATCCACCCACCCAGGACTTAAGTCATCAGTCCGGTCGCAGGCTTATCCTACCCCATTAGAGGCAGGGCCACCTGTGAAAGAAGCTGTGCCATATAGCAATCTGCTGCAGTCAATGCACAGCTTTTTATATTGGTATGACAACCAACTAGTTGTCCGTCAGAATGAGTGCACCTCACAGAACTGTGGCCAAGAATGAATTTGACCACCCAGTGGCATAATGTGTAATTGAGAACAACATACTCAATTTCGGTGCCTGCTACACAACCTGGGCCACGTGGATACTTCTCTCCATGACCACCTTTTCTGATGAAAGTTATCCTTGTAAACATCAGTCAGTCATGTAACCCTTCTGGCCTTGATCTCCATTAACCCACTGTCCCCACACACTCCATCCAACAGTTCCTCTTCCTGTGTCCTCCCCCCCCCCCCCCCTTCCAGTTTGACTCCATGTTGCCCCCTGCCCCCTCCCACTCTGCTAGGTCAGCAGCATGCGTAGCCTGTCTGTGTGATGGGGCTGTTACATGCCCATCTGGCTGAGCCCCCTGACAACACAGGGATCACACTTCTCATACCTGAGCTGTTACCTCTCCATGTATGCCTAGGAGTGGTTGCTTATCATTTTGGAGCATCAGAACTGGCAGTGGCTGCCATGTCAGAGGGCTTTTTCTGTGGGTGGTTGACTCCCACAGCTCATGATCAGAGTGAGTGGTATCGGGGCAGATGCTTTGTGTATGAAACTCCAAAAAAACTGACTGTTCTTCTACGATCAACTCTTCGGTTGGTAAGGGATCATTTAATACTGCTGCCTTCCCTTCTCTGGCTACACCCTAGGAGGAGGGCAAGACTTTCTGGCTTGGGGTGAAGCACTTTACCCACTACCTGGTGTGCATTAGGACTGATGGGGACACTTTCATTGCCACAAAGATTTTTTGTGGAAAATATTGAGGACAAGTTTGGTTAAGTGGTGTCTCAATAAGATGGAGTCAGGTTCACTGTTGATCAAAACTATTTCTGCAGCCCTTCATGCTTGTGACCATCTTGGCGACATCCCGATGTCCGTTACTTGTCACCAGTCTTTGACGGTGGTTCAGGTAGTTATTTTACATAGGGACCTCATACTTCAAACCAAGGAATTTCGGGCCAATCTGTAATTATGGGGCATTCAGTTTGTTTGGTGTGTTCCGAAAGGTCGTAAGGACAATCACACAGATACTGGCCCCTTTATGCTGGCATTTGAGGATGATACCCTCTATAGAAGGTCAAGGTTACCTGTTATCGGTGTGCCGTGAAGCCGTACGTCCCGCCACTCATGCGATGTTTTCAGTGGTTGTGTACCGGACGTGTCTTCAGACTTTACAGTGGAACTTCTGTGCGGTGAATGTGTACGTCCACTCCATGAGGGGAGCTCCTGTATTCCTCCACCTTGTGCGTAATCATCACAACCATTACTCTCCGCACTCACCAGATTTCCCAGTTTACAAGAGAGAAAAGAGATACAGGATAACAAATCCCCTGGATCATCTTATTTTATTCTGAGGCTCGTCAAAAATATGACCGACTTAGCCTCTGTTACATCCTTTCTCCCTCCTACCTCTTCCTTACCCCAGTACTACCCCCCATTTCCTCTCCCCCTCCTCTGCAGTTCCCATGCCCTCTGCTCTCCCTCCCTGGCCAAAGTAGTTCACCCCTGCTCCAGCACCTGCCAGTGATGGGGTTTCCTTCTGGAACCCTCCTCTCGGCATTTCTCAGGCTGGAGGCCTGCTGCCATAATGTGGCCAAGGGACACAAAATTTGTGTGCCCCAAGGTCACGTTCTCTCTTTTTCTCCAGATGTTGCAGAAGCCTGCTCTCCCTCCGTGCCCTGCCCTCCTCAACCTTCAAAAGAGGAGGAGGAGGAGGAGGAGGAGGAGGAGGAGAAGAAGAAGAAGAAGAAGAAGAAGAAGAAGAAGTAGTAGAAGTCCCAGGACAAGCTGCCCCCCCCTCCCCCTCCCCAGCACATCCGGAGGTGCCACTTTCTCCCTCGCAACCTGAGTCTGTCGTCTATCCTTGTTGGTGATGGATGGTGACCCGGTGGTGTGATGGCTCCAACCCATTCTCTGCCCATTTGGATACCCGCTCCATGATCATTCAATGGAACTGTAATTGCTACTACTGTCACCTCCCAGAGTTGCAATACTACTCAGCAGCTTATGTCGTTCCCAAGAAATCTCATTTTAATGATACTAACTCACCATCCCTTTATGGGTTTTGTGCTTTGTCAGAACCGGGTCGGCCCTTTAAGGATGTATAGTGGTTTATGGGTGTTGGTCCATTTGGATTGGCTTGGACTCTGCTGTCACAGTTCGCAATCTCTATTGTTGTCCTGACAGGCCACCTATATCTGCTGCCCTAACTGCCCTTCTTCAGCAACTCTCCCTCTCATCCTTCTCCTTGGGGATTTTAGTGTCCATCAGCCTTTGTGGGGCAGCACTTCATCTAGTCTGGGGGGCTCCTCATTGACCAATTTCTTTTGGACAATGACCTGTTCCTTCTTAAATATGGTTCGTGTACTCATTTTAGTGTTGTATATGCCATCTCTCTGCTGTTGGTCTTTCGCTCTCTTTCCCTCCCCTTCTTGCTTCTTGAACCTGGTCATCATACGATGACCTGTGCGATAGCAACCCATTCCTGTTGATTCCCTCGTTCCCTTCCTGCCTCTCTATGACCAGTTTACCCCACTGGGCTTACCATCGTGCTTATATACCTCTTGCTTATATGCCTCCCAGTTCATGCTTCCACCTTCATTATCAGGTTGCATTGATGAAGTTGTTTGTGATCTGTCTGACAAAATAATCCACCTCATGACCTCCATTCGCTGTCACCTGTTGTCACCCAGTTCGGTTTCTTGGGTCTTCTTTTTGACAACAAGCTTACTTGGTTGCCCCATATCTGTAATCTGGAGGTTTGCTGTACGTTTAAGCTCAGTGTCTTTCACTTCCTTGCTCACACCTGTTGGGGTGTGGATCTTTTGAGTTTTCTCTGCCTTAGTTTCTGTTCCATCTGGACTATGGCTGTCAAGTTTCTGGATCAGCTGCCCCTTCCACATTGCTTCTCCTGGAACCGGTTCACCATTGTGGTATACATTTAACCAAGGGTGCCTTTCGCTCTAGTTCTGTTGATAGTCTTGTGGTTGATGCTGGGATCCCTTCCATTTCGATTCGGTGGTCCCAGATCCTGGTTTCCTGTACGATCACTATCCATTCTTCCCTGCTCACACTTCCTATTCTATTCTATTCTATTCTATTTGCAGCTTTATGCTCTCAGTGGGTTTACCAGTTGGGCTCCACCTCACCTCTGTCAACCATGACTTCCCTCTCTTCTCCTTGGCCATGGACTGGAATGGATCTTTTCCGGTGACCGAAAGCTTCCATCACTCCAATAGTGTTTCATTGTTCGTTCTGAACAAACTCTTAAGAGAGTTTCAGGATGCCATTGTTTTTTGTACCGATGGCCCTAAATCCACTGATCATGTTGGGTATACCTTCATATCGACTGTTGGCACAGAATGCCACCTCTTGCCAGCCACGTGTGGGGTGTTTACTGCAGAATTGATGGCCATCCATCAGGCCCTGTGTTCTGTTAAACAATCCTGCCGCACCAGAGCTTTTTTATGTAAGGACTCAATCAGTGGCCTTCAGAATCTCACTTGGTATCATTCCCGCCATCCCTAGGTCTCTTCCAGCCAAAACATTCTTGCTGATCACGATGATGATGCTTGTTTGGTTGAGTTCATTTGTGTGTCTGGCCACATAGGTATCTCGGGCAATGAACTTGCTGATAATTCGGCTGGTGGGGGTGAGGGGGGGGGGGGGTGACGACCACCTACCCCTACCCCCATTGTTCTCTGTAACCCGTCTGGGGTTGGATTTACTGGTTTACATCAAATCCCTTTTTGCTCAATTGTAGGCGTACTCAGGGGAGGCTACACCCTCGTCTAATAAACATGGCATCATCAAGAAGACTCTCACCATGTGGCAGTCTTACTTCTGCCTCTCCTTGCAGGAATCTACCATCCTGTCCATCTTCATATAGGCCATACTAAGTTGACGTGTAGTTTTTTACTCCGCAATGAGCCTCCCCGCCCTTTGTAGTTGTGAAGGTCCACTCAAGGTGATCCATATTTTGCTGGACTGCATCTGTCTTTTGACCTTTCACTCTAAATATGCCCCCCCCCACATTCTTTGTCTCAGGTGTTAGATAGCACCCCTCGCTTGGTTACGTCTCTTCCTTTGCCCCCTCCCCTCCACCCTGAAAGTGGTTTGTACTCTCAGGTGTAAGTCCTTGGATCTTCCTCAGGAATTAGTCCCTAATTTAGTGTAGGCATGGGTTATGAAGGCCTCCATGCCAACCAGGTTCTACTTGCCTTTTCCTTACATTTTGTCTGGTCTGGTCTGTTATGCTCCTTTTCTTTGTTTTCTTTCTCTGATATTGTTCCCATTGTATCATGATAATGGTATGGTATGGTGTGGGTGTCAGGACAGGTTGGTGGCAGTGCTAGTGCCCCACCACGCATAGCATTTCTGGGGTGCCCCTGCTCTCCCCATTTCCACCCATTCCCTCTTCAGTTTTTCCTCTTCCTGTTGCTCTGACATTTCTCTTCCCTCTTTGTTTCTGCATTGACCAGACTGTGCTGTTTATGTTGTTCCTCTCTTGATTTATGCCATCCTAGATCAAATGACCTCACTGTTTGGCCCCCTCCCCCAAATCGACCAACCCACCTACCTTAGTTCTCCACGATTACAATTGATCCTCCAGGTGTGTAACCACATGTGGCTCCAAAGCATTTTCCCCTTCAATGGAGAGACACTATTGTGGTTCCTGTTCCTAATCCGGCAAGAATCCATTGTCCCTTGATAGCTAACGGCCCATCAGTCTGACCAATGTCCCCTGCAAGTTATTTGAATGGATGGTGGCTTATCGGCTCAGTTGGGTCCTCAAGTCTTGAGAACCTTTATCTCCTTACTAGTGCGGCTTTTGGGAGGGAAGGTCTCCAATCAGCAGTTTCAATTGGAAACTGCAAGTCAGCAGGCCTTTTCTCAGTGCCAACATTTTGTCACAGTTGTATTCGATCTTTGTAAGGCCTACGACACGTCCTACTTACACTCCAAGAGTGAGGTCTTCAGGCACCTGTCCCATTTTTTATTTGCCAGTTCCTGACACCATACAGACACCATGCAGTCATGTAAAATTGATACGCAAAGCTGGGCAATAGATCTACCTTCTTCAGTGAGGATGCACAAATACATCAGATCTCCTATGGGTATCTCAGAGTAACGAACATGGAGTCAGTGTACAGGAACTGCAGATAGGTGGCAGTAGATGGGAATGTGGATCGGCCGCGAGGCTTACCGAGACAGTCCATGCAGTTGCAATAATGCTGTGTCCTCAATGGCGCAGTGGTTAACGTACCTGGGTTTGAATCCTGGTTTGGTACACATTTTCACTTGTTGCCACTGATTCCGCATTATGTTCCACTGCAGCTGATAGCAGTGATCCTCTTCAATTTACATTTAACATTTCACAGCTGCGGATTCTACGTGGTGTCTGTTCTTTCAGACATGTCCGAAAACCACACACCACCCAATCATATAATTTTACTTTAGCATGCTACTGCAGAATGATATTGCAACAATAAAAAAAAAAAAAAAAAAAAAAAAAAAAAAAAAAAAAAAAAAGGAACGCCAAAATAAAACTTTAGTTCCTAAGAAAATGCATTTACAACAAAACACAGCATGCGGGCAGAAGCGTCCGCAGACAGCAAAATGTATGAAAAGCTTTAGGACAAAGACTATGAAATACTACATAACAAATCACTCTTTCTGATGAGTGTGACGTCACAACTGTTTACATTTAAGTCTGCTTTACACCAAAGCAAACACAACCAAATGTGCTTTCACAAGTAGTGTGCAGAGGGTTCGATCATGCACCATCATTTACTTGTACCTGTGAATAAGTGTTTATAGTTAGCAAACAGAAGAGAGCATATGATGTGTTTCACTTTTTGGGATTAAAACATCATTGTGGAAAAGTTGCTTAACATGTGTTCAATACAGCGTGATGGAGAAAGGAAACATACAGCTTTATTTATTTTGCATAGCAACCACGCTGTTGGTCATAAAAGCAAAATGACATAGACACAGAAAACTGTGAGGGTCTGAATTATTGCGTGGGCATGAAAGAAGTGGTGGATTTGCCCTGATTTGTGATTTACAGCTCCGACAATTGGTTGCTTTATTCGAAATGGACGATTTTCACCTTCTCCTAGCTGCTATTGAATCGAAGATTTCAAAGCAAGATGCAAGTTATCAATGATCCATATCAGTAGAAGGGAGGCTGACATTTTTGCTGCAATTCTTAGCAACAGGTGACAGTTACACTAGCCTCGAACACCTATTTCATGAATTGACCTCACCTTTTTCTCCAAACAATTTTGTATGTATTTGTGAAACAATCATTAATTTTATAAAAATGAACACAAGGGAAATTCAGTTGTGAACAATTAGTAATTTAATGTAAAAAATATGAAAAACAAGGGTATTTTAATGTGGAAAAAATGTGTATTCCATCTGTGAAAGTGTGTTTTTAGCCAGGAAATCTGGGATCTCCCCCCGCCCCCCCCCCCCCCGCCCCCCTCCAATCCCCCTTGTGCGCATATATACCCCATCAAAATTCCTAGAGTTGAACATTCTCCTTATCGTATTTCACATCATTTTACAAGAATTTACTGTGGAACGAAAGAGTGCTAACATAAATGTGTAGATCCTTTAAACCTGTAATGTTAGGTAAAAGGTTATGATATTTTTTGAAGATCAAGGATTTAATACGAAGGCAGTTCAATAAGTAATGCAACACTTTTTTTTCTCGGCCAATTTTGGTTGAAAAAACCGGAAATTTCTTGTGGAATATTTTCAAACATTCCCGCTTCGTCTCGTGACTTCATTGACTTCCGACAGGTGGTAGCGCTGTACGGAGCTGTTAAAATGGTGTCTGTAACGGATGTGCGTTGCAAACAACGGGCAGTGATCGAGTTTCTTTTAGCGGAAAACCAGGGCATCTCAGATATTCATAGGCGCTTGCAGAATGTCTACGGTGATCTGGCAGTGGACAAAAGCACGGTGAGTCGTTGGGCAAAGCGTGTGTCATCATCGCCGCAAGGTCAAGCAAGACTGTCTGATCTCCCGCGTGCGGGCCGGCCGTGCACAGCTGTGACTCCTGCAATGGCGGAGCGTGCGAACACACTCGTTTGAGATGATCGACGGATCACCATCAAACAACTCAGTGCTCAACTTGACATCTCTGTTGGTAGTGCTGTCACAATTGTTCACCAGTTGGGATATTCAAAGGTTTGTTCCCGCTGGGTCCCTCGTTGTCTAACCGAACACCATAGAGAGCAAAGGAGAACCATCTGTGCGGAATTGCTTGCTCGTCATGTGGGTGAGTGTGACAATTTCTTGTCAAAGATTGTTACAGGCGTTGAAACATGGGTTCATCACTTCGAACCTGAAACAAAACGGCAATCAATGGAGTGGCGCCACACCCACTCCCCTACCAAGAAAAAGTTTAAAGCCATGCCCTCAGCCGGTAAAGTCATGGTTACAGTCTTCTGGGACGCTGAAGGGGTTATTCTGTTCGATGTCCTTCCCCATGGTCAAACGATCAACTCTGAAGTGTATTGTGCTACTCTTCAGAAATTGAAGAAATGACTTCAGCGTGTTCGTAGGCACAAAAATCTGAACGAACTTCTCCTTCTTCATGACAACGCAAGACCTCACACAAGTCTTTGCACCCGAGAGGAGCTCACAAAACTTCAGTGGACTGTTCTTCCTCATGCACCCTACAGCCCCGATCTCGTATCGTCGGATTTCCATATGTTTGGCCCAATGAAGGACGCAATCCGTGGGAGGCACTACACGGATGATGAAGAAGTTATTGATGCAGTACGACGTTGGCTCCGGCATCGACCAGTGGAATGTACCGTGCAGGCATACAGGCCCTCATTTCAAGGTGGCGTAAGGCCGTAGCATTGAATGGAGATTACGTTGAAAAATAGTGTTGTGTAGCTAAAAGATGGGGGAGTATTTCAATGCTGAATAAAACAACCCCTGTTTCAGAAAAAAAAGTGTGTTGCACTACTTATTGAACTGCCCTCGTAGAATTTTTACAGGCTACATACACTGTTTTTATTATTGTTATTATTATTATCTTCACTTTCTCAGACATTAAGTCCGGTTAAAAATGGAGTGACGCGGACCTTGATCAAGGGTCACTTACTTTTAACTGTACGGTATGTGTTATATTGCATTTAGGAACTTTCGGGTAATTGAACATGTATCAAAAATTACGGATTTCTGTAGCTGTATATATATGTTTGGATGTAGCTGTATTGCATTGATGTACTGGTGGATATTGTGTGGTATGACTCCTGTAGTTGATAGTATAATTGGTATGATGTCAACTTTATCCTGATGCCACATGTCTTTGACTTCCTCAGCCAGTTGGATGTATTTTTCAATTTTTTCTCCTGTTTTCTTTTGTATATTTGTTGTATTGGGTATGGATATTTCGATTAGTTGTTTTAATTTCTTCTTTTTATTGGTGAGTATGATGTCAGGTATGTTATGTGGCGTTGTTTTATCTGTTATAATGGTTCTGTTCCAGTATAATTTGTATTCATCATTCTCCAGTACGTTTTGTGGTGTATACTTGTATGTAGGAATGTGTTGTTTTAAAAGTTTATGTTGTAAGGCAAGCTGTTGATGTATTATTTTTGCGACATTGTCATGTCTTCTGGGGTATTCTGTATTTGCTAGTATTGTACATCCGCTTGTGATGTGATCTACTGTTTCTATTTGTTGTTTACAAAGTCTGCATTTATCCGTTGTGGTATTGGGATCTTTAATAATATGCTTGCTGTAATACCTGGTGTTTATTGTTTGATCCTGTATTGCAATCATGAATCCTTCTGTCTCACTGTATATATTGCCTTTTCTTAGCCATGTGTGGATGCGTCTTGATCGATGTGTGGCTGTGTTAGATGATACGGGTGCTTGCCATGTAGTGTTTTCATTTTCCAATTTATTTTCTTCATGTCTGTTGATGTTATGTGATCTAAAGTGTTGTAGAAGTGGTTATGAAATTGCAGTGGTGTAGCCGATGTATTTATATGAGTGATTGCCTTATGTATTTTGCTAGTCTCTGCTCGTTCTAGAAAGAATTTTCTTAAATTGTCTACCTGTCCATAATGTAGGTTTTTTATGTCGATAAATCCCCTTCCTCCTTCCTTTCTGCTTAATGTGAATCTTTCTGTTGCTGAATGTATGTGATGTATTCTATATTTGTGGCATTGTGATCGTGTTAGTGTATTGAGTGCTTCTAGGTCTGTGTTACTCCATTTCACTACTCCAAATGAGTAGGTCAATATTGGTATGGCATAGATATTTATAGCTTTTGTCTTGTTTCTTGCTGTCAATTCTGTTTTCAGTATTTTTGTTAGTCTTTGTCTATATTTTTCTTTTAGTTCTTCTTTGATATTTGTATTATCTATTCCTATTTTTTGTCTGTATCCTAGATATTTATAGGCATCCGTTTTTTCCATCGCTTCTATGCAGTCGCTGTGGTTAACCAATATGTAATCTTCTTGTTTAGTATGTTTTCCCTTGACTATGCTATTTTTCTTACATTTGTCTGTTCCAAAAGCCATACTTATATCATTGCTGAATCCTTCTGTTATCTTTAGTAATTGGTTGAGTTGTTGATTTGTTGCTGCCAGTAGTTTTAGATCATCCATGTATAGCAAATGTGTTATTTTGTGTGGGTATGTTCCAGTAATATTGTATCCATAATTTGTATTATTTAGCATGTTGGATAGTGGGTTCAGAGCAAGGCAGAACCAGAAAGGACTTAATGAGTCTCCTTGGTATATTCCACGCTTAATCTGTATTGGCTGTGATGTGATATTATTTGAATTTGTTTGGATATTAAGTGTGGTTTTCCAATTTTTCATTACTATGTTTAGGAACTGTATCAATTTAGGATCTACTTTGTATATTTCCAATATTTGTAGTAACCATGAGTGGGGTACACTATCAAAAGCTTTTTGGTAATCAATGTATGCGTAGTGTAGTGACCTTTGTTTAGTTTTAGCTTGATATGTCACCTCTGCATCTATTATCAGTTGCTCTTTACATCCTCGTGCTCCTTTGCAACAGCCTTTTTGTTCTTCATTTATAATTTTGTTCTGTGTTGTATGTGTCATTAATTTCTGTTTAATGACTGAAGTTAATATTTTGTATATTGTTGGTAGGCATGTTATGGGGCGATATTTAGCTGGGTTCGCTGTGTCTGCTTGATCTATAGGTTTCAGATATGTTATTCCGTGTGTAAGTGTATCAGGGAATGTGTATGGGTCTGCAATGTAACTGTTAAATAATTTAGTTAGATGTGAATGTGTTGAGGTGAACTTCTTTAACCAGAAATTTGCTATTTTGTCATTTCCAGGGGCTTTCCAATTGTGAGTAGAATTAATTGCTTGGGTGACTTCATGTTGCAAAATTATCACTTCAGGCATTTATGGTATCATCTTGTATGTGTCTGTTTCTGCTTGTATCCACCGTGCATGCCTGTTATGTTGTACCGGGTTTGACCATATGTTGCTCCAGAAGTGTTCCATGTCTGTTATGTTTGGTGGATTGTTTATTTTAATGTGTGTGTTATCTATTGTCTGGTAAAATTTCTTTTGGTTTGTGTTGAATGTTTGGTTTTGTTTCCTTCTATTTTCACTTTTTTTGTATCTTCTGAGTCGTTTGGCTAATGCTTGTAATTTCTGCTTCTTTTCGTCTAATTGCTCTGTCGCTTCTTGTTGTGAGATTTTACCTAACCTTTTTCGTTTTTTTTTCCGAGATTTCATTTCTTATAAATTGTGTTAGCTGTCCGATGTCTTTTCTCAGTTTTTCTATTTTGATCTGTAGCCTGTGTTGCCATGCTGGTTTTGTGGGTTTCTTCTGTGTGTTGGTTGGTTCTGATCTCTGCCTAGTGTGTATATTTAGTGTAGTGAGTCCTCCTATATAAACCAGTAGTTGTAACTCTTCCATAGTTGTATTTTCATTTATTTTGTTGTGTATGACTGTGTTGATAGTTTTTATTGTTGTTTCGACTTGTGGGTTATTTGGTGGTCTACGCAAGAATGGTCTAATGTCTGTATTTGTGTCTTTGTATTCTATATATGTTAGCTGAAATTTTTCTTCTATATCTAACATCTGTGTCACTTCGTGTTCTATTTGTGCTTGTTCTGGTGGCTGTCTTAAGATTTCGTTTTCCTCTGATTGTTTAATTGGTGCATGTTGTTCTTTGTTTGTTTGCTCTGGGATGTTTGAGTCCATTACTGTATTTTCTTCTTCTTCTGATCGCACATTATTTTGTTCCAGTATTTGTTGTACTTGATGTTTGATGTTTTCTAATTCTGACTGGGGTATCCTGTTATTTTTTATTATTACAGGGATCTGATCAGCTAATCGTTGTTCTGTTAAAAATTTTAATTCTGGGTATCTGGTAATAAATGTTGTGTATACTTGTGATCTGTATCCAGTTGTGTTGGTTCCTAGGTTTGTTGCTTGGTAATAACAGAACATGAGGTGTCGATTAACTTCATCTGACCATCTCATCCTCTGTCTTTGTTTTCCTTCTAGGGTGGTTGCAGGAAGCATATCCTGCAAAACACCTCTATTTGGATTTAAATCATTTTCCAGTTGGCTAGCAGTGTCGTTACCATTGTGGGCGGGCATAGGGTTCAAGCGTCGTCCCCGACCATGATGGCGCTTGTCCGAGGCTTCTTTAGTTCTGTCCTGAACCAACTAATCACACTAAAAGGGGGGTTAGCCCTATTAGTGGTTTGTTCTTTTCGTCGCCTTTTACGACTGGCAGAACATACCGGAGGCCGATTCTTTTCCCGGGCCTCCACGGGGTTTATTATTATTATTATTATTATTTTTATTATTATTATTATTGTTATTATTTGAGTAGCTGGAAGAAAGGCCCAGAACTAAAATTCTCAGTGCTTAGCAGCTTGAAAGAAATATTCTTCTTCATCAAAACAGAAATGGGTCTGAAGTCGTATGCGTTAGGCAGCAGCTGATGCATTAGTAACATTTGTGTGATTTCACTTTAGGAACATGATGCTCACTCTAAATTGAATACATAGAATGGAAAAAATTTCAGTACCAAGGTTTGCCTCGCAGATGTCCCACACACAAACTAGAAGAAAATCAACTCTTTTATGAGCAGTATGAAACTGAATCCAGAAAATAATTCTGCATGAACAGTAAATGTTTCTTGTTCCAGTGAATTTTATTGATGACTAAGTGGCTATGCTGCAGTGAGCACTATCTCAAACCTCTTTAACACTTGTATACCTTATATTAACCAAACAACTGGACTAGTGTACAAACTCTCGGGGATATAGCTTCACTAGTCAATGAAAGACAACGCCTCAGATATTAAAACTTTTGCATCAGCATTTGCAAAATTTTGAAAACCTTCACTGTGGTCTTCTAAAGTCAAAGTATTAAGTATTGAGAGATAAGAATTTTTGAAATTACTTAAAAACATACAGGCAGCTGTGTACCAATTATCAACAAACTCTGAGTTGATAAGTAGATATTTGACATGAATGACTCGGTATTCAGTTATCATTAAGTCTTTTGTTTCCAGTGTTATTTTGAGTTCTTGAAGTAGCAGTTGCTTTCTTGTGTACAATTCAAAAGCAGCCATGTCGACATCTTTGACCACTTTTCCAATATTTTAACTTCATATCTGCTACCATCCTTGATTTAAGCAACTTGGGAACCATTGTTTTCTGTTTGGATTTGTTGGTCCATAGTTGGTATGAGGTAGCTTGGCAAATTATGAAAACTCCAGACATTCAGTAAATGAATAAAACATCAACACATTTATTTTCAATATGTACAGAATAATAAAATATATATGTAACTGGCAGTCAATGAGAATTCAGTCCAGCAATGTCTCAGAAACGTCTATCATTATATGGACTTTATTACTAATAGTGTTGTGCAAGATTTGCAGTAGTCTCACTGCAGGTCTTCAGAGATTTTAAAAAGATGCACAGACTGATAAATTTGAATGCAGTGAGTGGAAGCGAAGGCAGTGTCCTCGGGTGATGTCTGTAGGGCCATCCATTGGAATACAGGAAGCCTGTCTATAGACTAGCTCACTGCCACCTGCTGGTGGTCCATTCAGATGTGGGCATTGTACTGTGTGCTGCCAATATGGGTGTCATCGGTTCTATTGACACGGTTTACTTAAGTTTCAGAGAAGAAATGTCAAAGAGGTGACCCTCAGTGCTTCCTTGGAAATTTCAGAAGTATCCCAGTTGTTGGAAGGGCACTTGACAACTATACATGGTTTTGCATTGACCATACTAATGTAGACTGGCAGTTAGTAGCAGGGTGTTTTCGTCATAGGATTCTTACTCACGTCTGAAAGTAATGAAGCTTGTCAAAGGTGCTAAGAACAGCAGCTTTCTCCGGGTTGAGAAATTGAGATTGACTAAGACTGTATGCACAAGTGACATATTCTGGAAACAGAGGAATAGGCATAATTCCTTATTTCATTCCCAGGATACCTTATGGAAAATGTGTAGTTGAATTTAGTGTACAGTAGGTACCTGATCACCCAGGTACACAATATAAAACTAAAGATAAAATAATGTATTATTACTCCATCCAGAACCTGTTTCAGTATTGAACAGGTTGATATTGCTCCCTTCAGAAATTCTAAAATGTTGCGTTATTGCAATTGAGCCAGTATTGTTATGTGAAAGTGAGACCTTGAGTACCACAAAGGCAGGTTATGTTGCTCCTGTCTTTGTGTTACAGAGAAGAAATTTGAGGTATCTCTTATTTAGAGTTTGATCATTGTGGCTTGAAAAAGCAGACCTAAGTATATGAAATGTTACAATAAATATGGGAAATTAATGGCAAGAAGATTTTGATAGGCACTATGTGGTTCACACATACAGTTAGCTTGGGCTAAAAGTGTAATTGTGGGTGAGTTCAACAGAACATATTCATTTAGTTGTCCCTTGATGCAATGGGTGTGTCGTTGTGGAAACTTGCTGGTGTAACTGCATGGAAAAATTAAAAGAATGCAGTTACTGTTCAGGAGATAAGCCCTGACACAGATGGGAGAATCTTGGCCCAGTGACCCAAAAACAATGTTTTTATTACTTCATAACCATAACATCTGTCTCTTTGGCTCAGCCAGCCATCGTCTTGGGTGTCAATCACTGCATCTTTAACCGCTCCATAAAAACCCAAATCTCTTTAAGTGTCTAACAACAGTACCATCACAAAGACAGCTCCTACCATGTCCATGTCCCACAGTTTCGCTTTCCTTCTATGGCACACCATTGGTGATGAGCAATTTCTCTCCCTTCCTGCAGAGAGGACACATACAGGCACTAATACCCTTACATGGTTCACAAAAATAGATATTCTGTCTTCTTCTCTCACACTGCTAATGTTCCCAGCACACCAACTTAAAACTGCAAAGGCTGGGGCACCCTCTTCCTTTATGTGAAATAAGAGTATCTTCTGACAAGGTTAATGTAGGTAACTACTATTATTTCTTATAATGCCCAGCATTGATTCAACGTCTTCATTTTTTAATCCAATTTTTAAATTTTATTTTTATATTTTGGGAATGTGTCAAGAGTTCAATACATTTGCTTTAAGCAATATAACACACTTTGTTTCTTGCCCATTTGTGTATACATCATTCATCAAGCTCACAATACTTTAGATTGTCTGTTGGCAGTGATGATGTCATTTTTAAATAAAATCTATAAAAACTGTTTACATCTTCTGGTTAACAGATTGTTATTGGCTGTCATATGCTGTTCTTCCATTTGAAGATTCCAGCTCGATTTGATAACATATCGCCAACATCCTTTCTATATTGTGTGCAAGATAAGCATTTTGTGAATAATAATCATTGAACTTTGCGAATGTTCCTCACCTGAAACAGCACTTCCATGCACCAGATGTTTGGTTCACATATTCCACTGCAAATTGAGCAAGCAAGATGTTTGTTAGGTATTGTAATTTTTTATGCTTGCTGTTTACCTGTTTCAAAATTTAATTATATAAAGACAGAGCTGAAGAGTTAACTTTTTAATAATTTTGTAGCCCTGTTGGTTACAAGACTCCTTTTTTGGATACATACTGCGCAGAAGTTAGTCTGCAGAATGTTGGGATATCATGACGGCTGTCTTGCTATTCGTGTATTTGTTCATAAGTGTCAAACCAGTAGCGCTTCTGCATATTATATATTAGTGTCATTTGTCTTCGTTAAAACTAATTTTCTTTATTAAAAACTTTTTACAACAGCACAATATTTATATGGTTTGTATAATGCCATCAGTTCCAGTAAATAGTCTGTTGCAATAAAAAGTTACTTTATTTTCTAGGCAAGGGGAGGACGGAGGCAATCGTCACGTCGTGGACGTACACCAGTCAGTGCAAAGAAACCCAGACTAGCTGAACCACGAACCAGTGAAGACGAAGACGAGGAGGAGGAAGAGGAAGAACCAGAAGAAGGAGATGAGGAAGATGAAGAGGAAGGAGGAGATGAGGAGGAAGATGAAGAGGAGGAAAGTCAACCAGAGAGTGACGAAGAAAATGATAAAGCTAAAAAGAAGAAAGGCCGTGGAGGAAACACCGCTGTGCGAGGTGGAAGAGGTCGTGGGAAAAAAAATACTACCACAACCATACCACCATGTGCTTTTGCAAAGGACAAGGGAGCTGAAACAGATATTTCCTCTACAACAGGATCAGAAAATGCATTACCAACACCAGTGGAGAAAGAATTCACTGTAAGTATTTGGAGTTTGTGTGGCTGATATGTGAAATATATTTTTTCCCTCATGACCGCATTATATAATTTAGAAATATTAGAATTGCACTTCCTTATATTGCTAATGTTGTAACATGGTGTAAGGGTTGCTTTGTTGGACATTCTAATGCTGTAGTGTGCATGTACACTTTGGCCTTCTTTGCATTAACTGTGTAAAAAGTTATTTTGTTTCTTGTCATGTGTGAGGAACATACATGCCATTAATGCTTTCCTCATTTCGAGTTACGACTGAGAAGATAGTGACTGCGTGTTTCCAATTTTGACATCAGCTCTTTTCATATGGTTGTGTGTTCTTAACATCTGTTGTTATAATTTGAAGTACTTTTCTTCTTGAGTTACTAGCTGTGTCAAGTGGTTCACTCCTTGAAGCTGGATGCAATTGGTTATGAGGATGCAGGATATTTTAGTAATATCAACAATGCAGAGGTTGGCTTATTGGGAAAAATTCCAGCAGTTAAGTTATGTCTTAATTAGTTTGTTTTGTATTTTCTGAACAAATGTTACAGTCTACCAGTATAAACTAGCTGATGACATTTATACAGTATAAATGTATCCAAGGGCTTTTTCCATTTGTAGGTTGTGCATGTATTGATTGTTCTGACACATAGCAAATGCATACATTCTGTGTATTGCTGTTACATGAATCTCACAAGTCAAAGTGCTTGGTTTCCTGTTCTTAATGGAAATATATTGTGCTGTTTGACAAACAATAGCTGAATATAATATGCCTATATACTAAATGTTTGAGTGTTTCACAGTTTACTTATCTCTAGGAGTAAAACTCCCAATACAGCCGACTCATAAAAGTAAATAACAATACAGTGTCTTTGGAGCTACATGCTCTTTTTTTTTTCAGGAAAGGGAAGAGGAAACAGAGGTTGGACATGGAGCCAGTCATTCTGCTACATTTCCTTTCATATTTTCCTCATTCCTCATAGGTGGGGGGTCACTTTTAACTTGAGATCTGAAAGTTTTCTTCCTCACCAGCATAGGAATATTTCCTCTTTCCTTCTTCCCTGGAGAAAGAACATGTTACCATAAGTACAGTCACTTGTTCCAGTGTATTAGCTGTGCTGGAACAGAAACATAAAAAGAGAAACATAAGCTTGTGTGCTATGTTTTTATTTAGCTTTCCATATTGTGGTATGAAAACATGTTATGATGATAGGGTCGGGAAGAAAATGAGGCCAAAAAGTTATTGTGAAGCATATTTGCTTAAGAAACCAGGCCTGTGGCAAAGGGTTTGGTGGTCCTGTCTTTAGTTACATTCCTTATGTCTGTCAGTTTGCACTCATTCTGTGCATGCTTAGGGAATTTAAAATAGCAGTCTTTGGAAAAAGTGGCACTGCTGTTGGTGGTACCCTATTTAGTACATTTAGAGATCTTGTGTATGAAGACTGTGTGATTGTTCTGGTATCATGAATGTATATTTTGTGACCTTTAGAGTCAAACACTAAGGTGTATACCAAGGTGTACAAATGGTTAGATTTTCCTCTTTAAATATGCAAATAAAACAGAAAATTGTTAATTTTGCTCATGAGGTGCTGCAGTTATTACTCTTTAATTTTACATAAGCATCTTGTGGAAATATAACACTGTTTTTTAGACAACTATAACGACAATAATATCAGGTTAGATGGGCAACTGAAATAAGGAGTGCAATGTAGTGCACATAGTTTAGATGACCTAGTGACATTAGTGGTATCATAAAAATGACACCACTTCATTTAAAACTTCTAAACAGCTCAAGTCTTCAGAAACCTTATGATATCATTTTTCCTTGTCTCATCTTGGTATCTTTCATCCATCCACTATGCAGTTGTACATTATACTTGAATCTGCATTATTAGATTCACTCTTCCATTTTTGTTGTGCCCAGAATATGCAGATGACTAGTGATTGAGTGAAAATTTTCTGTATATGTTAACTGAGAGTTAACTGGAAATACCGAATGGTATGGTATCTTTCTCTGTTCTGAAAAATAAGTCATTGCTTATTTTTCATTATGTACCATTTACCAATAGCAAAAATTTTCTTGGTTAGAGAATATATATTGAATGTTCCTACAGTTTTGATTATTTATGCACCATTAATGAAACTCATTTGCTAGCAGAAATTTTAGCTGTGAAATTGTATTGTAGACTGTTGATGGCACATTTTGTTATTTCATTGTTATCCTGTTAAATTAATATGTTACTACTGTATGTGGTCTTGTGCATTTGTTATCTTTTATACAATTTTGTCATTCTTTCTTACACTGGACCCCAAACAATGGCATGTATCAGGAGCTGTAAATTTTTGTCCTAACTATTTTACCTTGGTAAATTTATTTAGCAACTATTCTTCCAGTATTTGACGCATGCAACTTTTGCAGTCTGTACATGGTTTGTTTGAAGTATATACTTAGATCTTATCTTCAATTGTAAACAGTAGTTTGGGACTTCGTACAGTTCATAATACTGATAAAACAAATGTCACCCGTAACTAAACCTCTAGTAGTTTTCAATCATGCAAGCAACAGGCAACACAGGTTTACAGAATCTGAATATTTTGTACAAAGCCCACATGATGTTTATTGCTAGACAAGGAAATTCGTGATTTTTGCAGTCTGGAGCTTTTGTGGTGTTGAAGGCAGACTTCCAGAACCAGAAGGATCCTCCTATATGGAAGATAGATGGAAAAGCCTTGTTGCAGAAATATGTTCCATTTGAACAAGATGGAAAAATAATGTACAGGAATACATCCACTGTAAGTAGATATCATAAATATTTATTTTGTAGATTAAATCAAATGGAGAAATTTAATTTAATGTAAGTTTGTGAATGTTGCAGGATATCTTTTTTTCCCAAAACTAACTCAAGAGATGAAGTAGTAGTGTGTGCCAAATTGGCACTTTTGTGGGATTTACAGGAAATATTTCTTCACTATTCATAGCATACTTCATCTGACCAATCCAAGACTACACAACAAATGTGCTCATACTGAAACTACTTTTGGCTTAAAGTTGATAAGAATGCAGTCACCAGAAATGTAAAATGTAAACCTGAGAGAAAAGTTAAAATAAAAATCCCGAGAAAGCAAGTAATTGAAGTATATTAATTTTTTAGGTAGACGATAAGCATAAACATCAAAGGTTTAATTTCTGTAATGAATATTCAGTCAGCTATAACAGCATGCAGTAATAGAACACAGTGAGATATGAATAATCATAAATGGCAAGGTACTAGATATTGTAATGTATCCTATTAATAGAATGAATGTGTAACAAAATGGACTTTAATCCTCCCGAAAGCTAATTGTTCGGAGATGTGGCACATCAGTGGCCACAGCAGGGACACATTAAAAGACATGGCTAATCAGAATTTATAATGTGAACTTGCATTAAAACTCCTACTTGGCCAAAGGTAGTGCCATTACATGCCAGATTTGGATTTCTTTTAGTCAGGTGCAGAACTGTCATTAGGGACTGGATAAGCTTGGTGATGGTGGACCTTGATAATATGAGGCGTAATGCCACAAATGATTTGCATTCACACAAACAGTAATAAGAACTTTAGATTGGAAGGTTCGACTTGGAAAAAACAAATGCACATACGGTGCGCAGTTGACATGGTACCAAACCAGTCACTTCTCAGTGTAATTAGATAGCTTTATTATAAAGGATTTTTTTATCCATGATTAGTAAAGGATATTAATCCCTTTAGTAGTAAACACAAACATTTTTAAATTAAGTAATCTTTGAAGGTGTACAACTTTGCTTCCACCGTTTTCCCCAACATTTGAGGCTTTAATGAAACAAATTGGTTTCATATGTGTCATTCGAAGCATTTTCCATCGCTGGCCACTACATTCTCCCATCTTTCGGGCAGTGTACAAACCCTGCGTCGAAAAAATTGTTCATCTTTTGAAGCGATCCACAAATCGATCCAATTTGTGACTTCTTCATGAGATCGGAAATGTTAGACAGGCCATGCGCCATTGATCTAAACAGGTGATAGTCAGAGGGAGCAGTGTCTGGAGAATACAGCGGGTGGGGTAAGACTTCCCATTTTTAACATTTCCAAGTAAGTTTTGACCTCTTTTGCAACATGGCCTCGAGTGTTGTCGTGCTGCAGAATCACTTGATCATGCCGCTTGCTGTATTGCGGCAGTTTGTCTTTTAATGCTCTGCTCAAACACGTTAATTGTGTTCAACAATGAGCACCTGTGGTTGTTTCACGTGATTTTAACACCTGATAGTACACGACGCTGAGCTGGTCCCACCAAATGCAGAGCATGATATTGGAGCCCTGAATATTCTGTTTGGCTGTCGACTTTGAAGCACAGCCGGGATATCCCCATGATTTTTTTGCCTTTAGGGTTATTGTAATGGACCCATTTTTTGTCCCTGGTCTCAATGCGATGCTGAAATCCCTTCCGTTTATGCGGTTAAATGACTCTTGGTTTCGGTTCACATGGGACCAAAGTTCCTTCTTTCTTAATCATGCCCATAGCCTTTCTTAGAGTTGAAACCACTCAAGACACATTCTTCCACTAATAGTGTCCTTACCATACGTACTTGAGCATTTGATGAGACTCGGCCGCGGTTTTCTTCACATTGAAACAAAACAGTAATACCTCCCGCAAATGACGAGAATTAGGCTCGTAAACTGACATTTTCAATCAAGAACAACTTTATGGTATAGACACAAATCGACTCATGTTTGAATGAGGTTATGTTGACCGAGGTCCAAGCTAACTGCCTGACATCTGCGATCTGTTTCTTTCAACCGCTACTTAACGTTGTCGTCACCTATTGGCAAACCACAAAGTTGTACACCTTTTACTATACCAAATCACATAAGCAAGAAAAATGGCTTCCTTATGTGAAGACAGATGGAAGACAAAAAGGTAACAAAAAGACTTAACTTCTCATGAAATTAAAGAAGTGATGCTAACAATACACATTACATTTTGATCTGGCATAGGGAGATCATTAGAATATTAACGGAAATGGGGTCTAAGACGAGCAAACAGTGGGACAGAAAGAAAAGTAACAAGGCAAATACATGATTCATTGGAGTGGTATGCAGTTAAATTATTCCATTTTCTGTCACTCTGGTCTGAAGTCTTGGCAAGAACCACACTTGATACACAAGTAGAAAACTGGATTACATGTTTGAGAATTGCTGTCCTACCCTTAGGTTATTAGGTTCTAAATTTCTAACAGGAATTAACATTTGTAGTTAAGTTGATTTAACTTGCATATAAAGAGAGTTGCTAAGAGAGGAATTATTTTAAGTCATGATGAAGTGTAATACTGAATAAACCTCCATTTTTTTTGTAAATTTCTATATCTAGAAGTTATGGGAAGAGATGGTGAAGTATTTACACACAAATCAGCAGTGCAGTTTTAGATCAAGTGTAGTGTGGTGTAAATATTGAGAGAGATTGGGATTTGATCTGTTTGTGGCACAACAATGCTGGATTTGAGTGTAGTACTAGCAGTCTGGTCACACGCAGGTGGACTTTTTTAAAATGCTTATTGTATGCTTCTTTTCAGTATTCTGGTTGGTCTACGGTACTTAAGGATAGATACTATCCTGCCCAAATTGCTTTTAAGATGCAGAACAGAAAGGAAACAGTAGTTGAATTTCTCAGAGACAAGATTAAAGTGTAAGTATTATTAGTCACTCTTTAATTGATTTTTCAGTTTTACCATAGACCATAAGGTGCACAGTTTACTTGTACGATAGGTTCTATACTATCTGGCTGTTGACTATCGGACCTAATTATCACAGTACTTCTCCATGATAGAATGAGGAGTAAATTACTGTACTGCTGAACTTTTCCAAAGCTTTAGTGAGTGAGTGCAGCCTTTCAAAATGTTTTATTTGTATTTTGCACTTCTAGCACATGTGGAGTCACAGTTAAAGTATACAGTGTACTGTTAATATTGAATAAATTACCGAAAACACTCTTCATCAAATAACTCTTACAAGCCCTCTCTCAGTGCTCACAAACAGCAATGGAAGCAGCTCTGTTGGCAACCCTGTGTTCGTTTCCTCAGCTGCATATTAGACATCCAAAGTATGTGCATTGTTAAATTATTGTTTTGTGCAATCTTTTGTTTTTAAAGTAAACTGTCCGAAATGGTTGATAAATGAAAAAACTTGTATTTCTGTGGATCAGGGGCTACATGCCATATTGCGACTGGGATATGGGGTAGCAGCCCAAACTATTGCTTTGGAGCTAGGGGCATAAAAAAGTACTGTAAAGATAGATCAGAAATTCAATAGTAGTAAGCTTCCCAGGCTAATGGAACTGGAGTAAAAGAAAGAAAGATAATGTTGAAAAGTGAGGATAATGAAGTTGACAAAGCTTTATTTTTGTGGCATGAACATTTAAGAGGAAAAGATTTACCTGGTACTGGGCTGATATTGCAGGAAAAAGCTCTGCAATTTCAGCAGCAAATAGATTATCAGAATTCACTGCCAGTGATGAATGGTTGGATCGGTGGAAAACAATTAATGTGGCAGATTACCATTAGTGGAGAGGCTTTATCTGCTGTCAGTCTGTACTGTTGTTTAGACAATTTTTTAAGTTAATTGACGAGGAGGGAATTTCTGGCAAGCAGTTATACAGTTGTGATTCCATTATAATTACAGGATGCTCACTACAAAAACACTTGCTGCAAAAAGGAAGTGGGAACATTTAAATACAAGAAAATTAAAGAATGAGTCACCATATCGGTTCGCAGTAATGCGAGCAACAACCAAAAACTTAGGCTTACATTAATAGAGAAATCATAAAGACCTAGAGCTTTCAAAAACCTGAAAAATCAGGAATCATTGCCCTTATGTTGCTCGCCAAAATAAAGTGGGGATGAATTCAGAAATCTTTAAACGAGGTTTCAAAATGAATTTGTACCAGCTGTGAGAAATACTGGACAGACAACAATGTTGCTTGGAAAGCCCTGCTACTTTTTGATAATACACCTTCGCACCCTGCCAGTGACTAGCTCCCAGATAAAAATATCGAAGCCTTATTTGCATCACCAAATATAAGTGCTCTTTGCAGTCTGTGGACCAGGCCAGCCTTGAATTGCTTAAGAAGCATCAGTGCCATCTGCTCAATTTATTGGTATCATTGATTGATCAAGATGAAGGTGACTGTGTAACTATTCTGAAGAGAATGGTCTTGCTAGAGGTCATAAGCTGATGGCTGAAGAATGGGAAGAGATTCCGTACATATTATTTGTATGGTCTTGGAAAGTTCTTTTAGACCATGAAGGTGCACATTTTAACTTTGAATTTCTGTGTGAATCCAAAGTCAAAGATGGAAATATTATTGATTTGTTGCTCAAAAATCTACTAGGCTCTAAGGATGTCAATGTTAAGATCCTAAAATGGGTGGCAAAAGATGAAGTTGAAGAACTAATTGACAGCAGTATTGTGGAAATGGTGACAGGGAAGTAGCACAAGAAGAGAATGCAAACTTAGATGAGTTGAGAAATTTCATACCACTGAGGCAGCATTGCGGTACATTAGTGAGCAAGAGGAAGCAACACCAGCAGATATAATCTGTTTGCATACGTGGAGAGACATTACAGTACAGAAGAGGACTAAAGGAGGAAGAATGTCGTCTTTTGAAGACTTTGTTTAAAATCTCGAACCTTGTAAGACCTGGGTGTTCACTTGTGTAATCACACATTCATACTTAAAAAACAGATAGTTTCATGTTGCCTGTGATTTTGTGAAGCATGCAGTATGTACATAACAAACACCAGTAACTAGTGTGTTTTATGTAAGCAGTCAAAAATAGTTAATAAAAATGGGTTTTGAATAGTACAGCTGGCGTCGGAAGAGGGAATTTATAGAACTCCGGCTTACCATGCTTTTGTGATAGTCGAGAGTCTGCTGTATTTATTAATTAATGAAAAAGAAGTGAAAATAAGTTGGTGGGTTCTTATTATCTAAGTTTGTCAGTAATTATTTGAGGACATGTCAAACTAAAGATGCAGTGATATAAGTAAGAAAATTAAAATTAGATACCTGTTCTTACAATCTAATGGTTTAACCAACATTTATTTGTACATATTCAAAAATTCTCACAGGAAAGCAATTCCTTGTTAGAAATACATCTAGTTTAGTTTTAAATCTTGGATATGGAGTAATTTTTATTTTCTTTGATATCTTGTATGTAGTATAACACCAGTGTTAATAATTCTCCTCTGAGAGAATGATTATTTGGAATATGTTTGGTGTATATTTGATTTCCTTGTGGTACAAAAATAGTTGTGTATATCATTCTTCTGCAGTAATTTGCCTGTTTGTCTCTAGCAAACAAGATAGTTTTGTAAATGAATAAGTAGTAGTATTCAGAACATGAAGCTCAGTAAAGTGAAATGTACAGGATTTGTCTGCACTGAATAGTATCTGTGCTATCAGCAAAATGTAAAAATGAGGAAAATGTATTGTTACATGTTGCATTCATAATTGTCAGCAGTCTGCACTTTCGCTATTTCTTTTCATATGTACAGCTTTCCCCCTCCCCACAACAGTGCATTAGATTTTCATATCTTAAAAGGCTTGTTTTCTCTTTCACAGGGAAGATAGTGAGTGAAAATCCATGGCAGAATGGACAACGTGTCTTGGTGAATCAGTTACTTTTTTATGTAAAGCATGTAATTTGTGTAGCAAAATTTTGTTCCTTTTTACAAATGAGTTTGAAACACATACCATCTGGTAATTGTTTCATTTGGACAACTGTTGAGGTCTGTGTCAGTGTAGGTTTTGTGACTACAGTTATACCTTTAAAACTCTAATCTTTTCATTGTGACTAAGTGATTGTTAGAATTCAAAGTTTCAGTAGTTTTAAGACATTTTTCAGTAATTTTTCGCATTTTTCCAATGCATGTCATTTTAGAAACTCCATGAAGAAAATGTAAATGTGACATCATCATTATATCAGTAGCCTCTCTTTTAGTACAGTTTTACAAAATTTTACATTATTTTTGGTCTCATCAGTCAGTGGCAATTACGTGAGATGTAATTGACGATTGTAATCAAAGGTTTAAGTTCTTTTGCTTACTATAATACTACTAGTTGTAGAGACTGAGGGTGTATACAGTTGTCTGCAATCAGTGTTCATTTCTTTGTTCAGTTGTGCTATTCTGTATGATTTAACATGTTGATTATATGCACTTATTATTATTCAGACACCGAATTTGACTGAATTTAAAAAGATAGTAATTTAGGTTTGTCTTATGTAATTGATTATTATTCCATAGTTACATTATTGCCAAATGCTATTGTAATAAACTTCTCTTTCTGTAATTTTGTATATTATTTGGCTCTTTTTCTTGGACAAATTAACATACCATTACTGGAATAATGCAACAAATCACTCCAAATGCTTGTATATGAATATTTAAATTCCACATACATAATGATGTTCCTGACATACTGACTCCCATCACTTCCCGTCCCTGTCCGCCACCTCCCCCACCCCCCATCCCTTGCGCGCGCAATCGCACGTGCGTGCAGAGAGAGAAATTGAATAATAATTTTTCAGCCAAAGATGTTTGTACATGATGTGGAAGAATATTGCAAGGACAATAACAAAGGCATATTTTGTAGTATTTTATAGCTTATGTAAAGTTAAATTTCAGTTTCTGCCTGTTTGACTTGAAATATTTCATTGTTTACTTGAAGATTGTCATAAGCTTCACCTCTTTCTTCGTATACTCATTGAAACATTGTGCACTGTACCATCACTGATTGAGAAAATACCGCAGTCTCTTATTAAACAGTGTGCTCGACTTCTGTAATTGAATATGTTCAAATGTATGATCTGCCATCTTTGAGATAGCCTCAAAAAATATCACAACTGGCTAGTTCAGGTGAATGTAATTGCAAGGGAATACTGCCATGTTAGAAAAGAAAACGTCCTGGAAAGATTTTTCAAAAGAACATCCTTGAAAATTGTTACTCTGTGAATTGTAACAACTGCGTGGAATTAAATTTGATTGGAACCATGCTTGTTCATTTTTATCAGCAGGAAGCTTTAAAACATACCATTCAAATGTTGCTGTTCCTGCTGTTTGTCTCCTCGAACAAATATGAGCCTATTTTGAAGCGGCAACCCACACTGTAATGTATTTACTGTGATGTAACTGCTGATGAACTTCTTGTAAATTAACTGCCCCTTTACTGCAACATGGGAACAGAAATACAGGGTCACATGTTGCATACCTCCTGCAAATACCAGCTTATGATGGAACACGTTTCTGGGGTTGGCCAACTCGCAACCAAATCTCCACCTAATCTAGACCTAGGGTTGAGCTTCAGGTCATAGTGCGGACACAAGGTTCATTCCACAAAGTAGTAAAGATAACATTGAATAAATATTGAAATAAACACTGTGTTCCGTTGGACTGTTAAAAACAGGTTTGCAGTATTTCTTGTCTTCTGCTGTTATTGGCTTCTGGAACCAAACCTTGATTGGTTTGTAAGGTTAAAGTACTGGATGTGGTTTTAAATATGACTAAGGAAGTTCTGGCAAAGTGAAAACAAATTAACAATAAGGAAGAAAATTCACTGAATAGAAGTAACTTTGTGTTGTCAAGAGGCTCACAAAAAGAATGAAAACTTTGCTAACTGTGAACACAAGTGTGTGTCTTCTGCTATTATAGTCGGATTTAAAGTAGTTGTCACTTGACGTTTGCGCTGCGAAGTTACGGCGTTGTCACGTTGAGCTCTGGCTGGAGGCAGCCGCCTCAGCGCATCGCTACCTCCGGCAATAGAAAATCGTTTTAAAGCCTGTATCTTCTACAAAAAGTAAGTAAAAAATTTCAAACCTACATATGATGTATATCTCTACAATGTCTCTCAATCAGTCAAATATCTATTCTTAATTTTAATTAAGACAAGAGTTACGTTAATTTGTTTGATACCATTTAAATTCTCGATTTCGCAAACAACTTCTAACTTATCATGTCATTACTGAAAAACTATTGGTGTCACAGCAAAATATTTTTTTCCATTCATTACCAAAATAATGCACTCGGCAAAGAATCCTTAAGTTTTCGTAGTGCATCACGTTTCCTGTATATAAATTTCTGAAAACAGCATTTTTAAGCAACGCTATCAGTACTGAACTCTCCTATAAATATTACGTAAATATTTTGAAATTTACGTACAGTATCGGTCTCAGTGGTATCTATAAACAAATCAAATATCTTTTCTTAATTTTAATTAGGGTCGTTGTTACATTAACTATTGAAGTGTGAGAAATTTTCGCGTCCGTATTTTCTTTAGATTGCAAATCTTGAAAACCAGTACACACATTGAATAACATCTTGGTGTATATACAAAATGAAATAGAATTAAAATTCAGTCTAACTTACCGTAAGGAGATGACGAGAGCTGGCCAAACAGTATTTCTTAGTCTCACAACAAAAATAAGAATTAATCGAAATAAATTCACAAACACAATATTTAATGGCAGTAAGTACACTACACACTAATCAGACAATGCGAAAACGCCGCTTAATTCAGAGTCAGTGGAACTATCCATGTCGCTGCTCGTATTGACAGATATAAGATACCTTCATTGTTCCATGCGTCCTGTATCACTCCTTTCACGTGATGTACTACCTTATGCCAGTCTTCCAATGTCACAATTTCAACTGCCTCTTTCAAAAGGTGTTCCACTTCGGTTAATGTGAATTTCTTGTTTTCTGCAGCAATATGCCGTTTAACCTGAGCCCAAATCAGCTCTATTGCATTGAAATGGCAATGGAAAGGAGGCAATCTGAGCACTTTATGCCCGTATTTTTTTTCCTCGTTGCCTTTGTGGGTGCTTTGTCTTGTATTACTGAATGATAAGGAGCGTTATCCATAACAATGATAGTTTTTTGTTAAGTTCTGGAGCACACAGTCTTCAAACCATTTCACAAAAGTATTGTGGTTCATCTCTTCGTGGTAGTCGGAGGTCTTATTTGAACTGAATAGCAGCAGACAATTTGGAATGAAACCTTTTTAATTTCCGGCATGTGCTACAATTATCCTTTTTCCTCTGCCGATCGGAGCTGCCATACTTCCGGTGATGGTACCATCTGTCCAGCCTTTTTTTAAACTGTGTTCTGCATTCACCCACGTTTCATCAAGCCAAGCGATCATCAAAATTTGTCCCCACTAATTCCCTAAGAAAGCGGCATCACCAGGCTGCAGTATCTTGGCGTTCCATTAGTAACTTTCTGCCAGAGATGGATTTATAGCGGAATCCTACCATTTTCACGACTCGTAACAGAGACTATTTACTACACTGAAACAGGTCAGCCGCTGTGAGGGTAGCATGTAGTTTTTTGAGTGTTGGATACTCCTTCCTCGAATAAAATGCGTATATTTGACGACGAATGGCATCTTCCTGAAAAGAGTCAAGTTTTGTGACCCTCTTCTCTAGTCGCCTCTTTTTCCCAGGTGTATCCAATTTAGATGATTCACTTGAGCCTTCTTTCGTGAATTTCTCCTTGTAGATTCTTATTACTGATCATTCGCTAACTTGCAGAGCAGCTGCAGTTCGCTCCACCACCTTATCCAAAGGAACGAGAGGCCCTCCTGCATCCCTCTCTCTCTCAAAATGCTCCCTTAAGGAACACACGCATTCACGCGCCTGGCTGCGTATAACGACGCCATGTCAGCCACTTTTTGGAGGTTTCCGAGGAGTGTGCAGCCTCGACCTCCCTCTCTTGCGACTGCTTTCATTAGACATCGTAAACACGCGAAGCTACAAGTCACTCAAATCTCTCACCCGCACGTCTACAACGGCTCGCTGAGGACTGGCTGGCACAATGCCTTAGTCAGCTCAGCAGAGCGAAGTGGCAGCCGACAGCGCCGGCTGCCATTGGTTTATTGGTGGCGGGAGCCCTGCAGCCCGTTGCCTGTCAAGTGACAACTACTTTAAATCAGACTATAAGTTGTCTACTTTAATGTTGAATTTGTGGATTGCGTGTTTATACTTGAGCACTGTGAAAACTAGCCATTTAATTGATGTGCCATACTAAATATCACTTAAAAATGTTTTTTCCTTTGTGCAGTTTATTGTGTCTTCAAGTTAAAACTGCTTCAGAGTGCCTTCATTATTGCGGGAAATGTTTTCAGTTTGAAATGATCAAGTTGTTAAAAGACAGGCAGAGGTAAAGAAAGTTTGTAATGCAGTGGAAATAACCTTAAAATTAGAGTGAAAACTCTTATGGCTACAGATCCAGTACTGTCTGTGTTTACAGCCCAAGATGATTATTCCTGACACAGCCAAAGATATTGGGTGTATCTGGAATGTGACAAGTGTCAGAAGTATAGATATTTTGCAAGGAGACAAATCTATACAGACTTTGGTGAAAGCAAATTGTCATGCTAACAAGAAATGTTGGATATTGTCAAGTCTTTGCTGTTGTGCTGAAAGGGGTTTGTTTCCCATTTATACTCTACAAACTGTCTTCATACTGAAGTGAAATGTTAACTGATTTGCAGTATATTGACTCCAAAGCAAATCTGGAAGTTGATGATGCTTTTGAAAAATTTCAGAATTTGGTTGCAGAGTACTTGTTCCTTAATTGATGACTGCAGAGTTACTTTTTCTTTAATAGATGAGATTTATGAGGGTTAGCAATTGCTCTTTTTACAATATTGTAAATAAATGTGAAGTGTGGCTTCAGTAAATTTAATGTAATTGATTTGCTGAGAATCAAAACATAATCAACACTGAAAAACAAAGAATATACAGAACTTGATAAGTAGGGAAATGTTCCTGTTCTCAAGCGTAGTGCTTAGTTTAAAATAACACCACAATCTAAATAAAAATTTTATTGTATGTAATTGACCCCCACTCCCCACCAACCTGACGTGACCACGTAAACTTCTCTGGCTTATTGATTCATTGTATTCTCCCTGGGTCTGCAAGCAGATCATGTAGTTATCTTGACACACTATTTCAGCAGTCCATCTGGCCTTCATCCTCGTGTAAGAGTGCAGCTTGCTGAATGGTGGTGGTCATCCATCCTTGGACCATAGACCTTTCTAAAGTGAAGAGGCTTGTGTGCCTCACCAAGCTTCTGAAGAGTAGTTGCAGGGGCAACGGATTGGATTATTGTGGAAATTAGTGAAGTGCGGTGACAGGAAGGACAGGACTTCTGGTCAGATGATTACAGGATTATTAACACAAAATCAAATGGGGGTAATGCAGGAGTAGGCCTAATAATTAATAAGAAAAAAGGAATGCAGGTCAGCTACTGTGAACAGCATAGTGAATGCATCATCATAGCCAAGCTACGCTTGGTACATGTACTACAGGATGTTGAAAAAAAAAAAGTTGAATATTTTGATAGGTTATAGTACCCACTAAAACAGGAGAAAGTCCATTAAACATGGGCTCTAAAATGCATACTTTGAGTTATGAGCACTTCAATAGAAGAGATGTTTCACAGTATCAAGGGTAAACTAGTGCTCTTACGTCACAAGGTATGCATTTTAGAGGGTCTGTTTATTGGACTTCTTGCTTTGTTTTGTTGGGTACTACCACCTTTCAAAATATTAGACTTTAAGATCCTATAGATCTGTAGATGAAGAAGACTAAAGAATATATGATGAGATAAAAGAAATTATTCAGGTAGTTAAAGGAGATGAAAATTGGTGATGGTGGAATGGAATTCATTTGTAGGAAAAGGGAAGAAAATACAAAATGGTAGGGGAACATGGTTGGGGGGGGGGGGGGGGGCGGCGGCGGCACCTTATGAAAGGGAAGTCCCCTAGTACTTTTCACTGTGTGTGATGTAATCACTGTTAACTCTTGGTTTTAAGAGTCATGAAGTAAGGTCACACAGGTGGAAGAGACCAGGGGTCAGTGGAAGGTTTTATATTAATTTTCTAATAGTGTGACAGATTTTGAAATGTAAGACATTTCCAGGGTAAGAAGTGGATTCTGATAATTTATTGGTTATAACTGAAGAAATTGCAAATGGGTATAAATTAAAGGAGATGAATGAGACCTGAATAAGTTAAAAGAACCAAAGGTGGTTGAGTTTGAAGGAGCTTTAGGTAATGTTAGGCTGGTGTGTGTGTGTGTGTGTGTGTGTGTGTGTGTGTGTGTGTGTGTGTGTGTGTGTGTGTGTGGGGTGGGCTGGGGGGGTGCAAGGAATACAGTAGAAGGCAAAAGGGTAGCATTGAAAGGTGAAATAGGGAAACCAACAGATGATCTCATTAGTAAAAAAGGCAACTCCAAGTATAATCCCTCAATATGGGAGACATTGAATCTGAGAGAGAAGAAAATATAAAGTAGTTGAAGAAGAATGCAAATGTCAAAAACAGATTGACGAATTGCTAAATGGCTGGAAAACATTATGCAAGGCTGTAGAGGCATGCATAAATAAGGGGACGCTAAATACCACATACAGGAAAATTACACACTTTTGGAGAAAAGCAGCTATATGAATATTAAGAGCTCAGGTGGTAAGTGAGCACTACACAAAGAAGCGAACAGTGGATGTAATATATAGAGGGTCTATCTAAGGGAAAAAAATGTGGACAGGCTTATAGAAAGAGACAAGGGAGTAGGTGAAAATGAGAGGAGAGGTATAAAATCTAAGTTGAAATGGGGCCTCAGGAATAAACTACATTCTCTGAGAATTATTGACATCAATGGGAGATCCAGCCATGCCAAAATTATTCTACTTGGTGTGCAAGATAAATGGGGCAGACAAAATACTCTTGACTTCAGGAAGAATGTAATAATTCCAGTCCCGAAGCAGGCAGGTACTGAAAAGTGTGAATACTACAATTTAATAAGTCATGGTTACAAAATATTGGCACAAATTATTTACAGAGGAATGGAAGAACTATCAGAAGCTGTTGTCAGGGAAGATCAGTTTGGGTTCTGGAGGAATGTAAAAATATGATGCAAAAGCAATGCCATGTCTTACCTTAGAAGATAGGTTGAAGAAAAGCAAACCTACTTTTATAGCATTTTTAGATTCACAGAAAACTTTTGAATACGTTGACTGGACTACAGTCTTTGAAATGCTGAGGGTAGTAAGGATAAAATACAGTGAGTGAAAGGTTATTTAAAATTTGTCCAGGAACTAGGCTGCAGTGATAGATAGTCTAATATCATGAAAGGGAAGCTGTAGTTGACAAGGAGTGAGACAGGGTTGTAGCCCATCCCACTAAGCAAGCAGTAAAGGAAACCAAAAGAAAAGTTGGAAAGGGAATAAAGTTCATGGAGAACAGTTAAAATTTTGTTTGCTGATGACATTGTAATCATCAGACGGCAAACGGTTTGGAAGATTTGGATGGAGTGGATAGTGTCTTGAAAAGAAATTGTGAGGTGAACACCAAGAAAAGTAAAAAGTGTAATGTAGTGTAAGTGAATGAAATAGGGTGATGCTGAGGAAATTAGATTAGGAAATGAGAAACTGAAAGTAGTTGAGCTATTTTGCTCTTTGGGCAGGAAAGTAACTGATGATTGCTGAAGTAGAGATGTAAAATGCAACTGGTAAAAGTAAGAAAAGCATCTAGTACAAATTAAAGTGTTAAGCAATAATTTCGGAAGGTATTTGTCTGGGGTGTAGGCTTGTTTGGAAAACGTGGATGATACGCAATTCAGACAAGAAGCGAATAGAAGTTTTTTGAAATGTGGTGCTGCAAAATAATGCTGAAAATCAGGTGGGCTGATCGAATAATAAATTAGAGGTATTTTTCTTGGTGAAAGAAAGAAATTTGTCAACTTGTCTAAAAGACGGGATCAGTTGATATGACACATTCTGAGGCAACAAGGAATTGTTACTTTGGTATTGGAGCAAAGTGTGAGGGGTACACATGGTAGAGGGAGACAAGGTATGAATACTGTAATTGGATGTGGGTTGCAGTAGTTATGCAGTGAGAGAATTTGGATAAGTAGACTAGCGGGGAGAGCTGTGCCCAACTGGTCTTTGGGCTGAAGAAGAAGAAGAAGAAGAAGATGATGATGATGACGATGATGGTGACGATGATGATAATAATAATAATAATAATAATAATAATAATGGTACCAATTTTGTCAGGGAAAAGATGTGTGCTGTAGAGTCCTGTCTCTGCCAATCATGTAAATACAATGGCTGTTACAGAATTTAGGGTTGTACTTTCTTACCTAATGTTGGCATATCCTCCTATTGCCAAAAAATAAAACTCATACTACTGAAATGGTAACAGGCAGAAACAATGGAAGGAGTAAAGATACATATGCAAGACTGAACAGTAACTTATTGATACCACTTTTCTTTAAGAATTATTGTTTAAATAAATAAATATATCAAAAAGAATAAGGGGGAAGGATGTGTTAACGACAATTTAAGCTCAAAATAACAGGATGTGTGAATATGCTGATGAGAATGTTACCATCTCCAGTTTTTTTTAAAACTAGTACTAGATGGGAGGAACCGGCCAATGCAGATATAGCAGGCACTAGTTTCCCAAGAATCATTATCATGTGTGATTAACAACTGCATGCTGGGTATCTCCTAGGCAGACAGTTCTAGTGAGTTCATTGATGCATTTTCATGGTAGTCATAAAAAAAAAAGAATACAGTTTTAATATGTGCTCTCTCTCTCTCTCTCTCTCATATTGGTACAATTATTACATGCTTGATATTTCCCCAATGATTTATTGTGGTTGGTTTTGGTTGATGTTGGGGGAGGGAACCAAACAATGAGACCATCAATCCCATTGGATTAGAGGGGGTTGGGGAAGTAAGTCAGCCATGCCCTTTTAAAGGAACCATTGCAACATTTGCCTGAAGCAATTTTGGGAAATCACGGAAAACCTAAATCAGGATGGCCGGACACAGGTTTGAACCATCCTCCCGAATGCAAGTCCAATGTGGTAACCACTGGGCAATCTCACTCGGTAACGATTTATTGTGCATAAAAATTACCATAAGAAATTTGGTGTCCTTGGGGCCAATTGTATAAAGCATTTGACCTTAGATTAACACAGAAAATGACCTCAGATCTAGCTTAGCTAGAAAAATTATAAATGTTAATTCCAAATGATATCGCAGTGAAGTAGGATTAACTCTGACGCGAAAATAGGCAGATCAAAGTCAGGTTCAAGTGTAATCGTCAGTTTACAATGCTATGACATTACAAAACAACGCTTTTGTTTTGCGTGAATCCAAATTGAAATAATAAAGAAGTTGTTATTAAAACGCAAATATGTTATTATGCCATTCCCATACTGCTGAAGCTCGAAATATTTTTTTCGATCTATAATATTTGTTAAGGGACACGCACAATGAGTGCAGATAATAATTTGTCTCGTAACAATTCTTAGATGTCTTGAAATTTATGTGATTAATTTGGACTCCATTTTATAGACACTCAAAAGTCAGAGTAAGAAAGCAAAATTCGAAATTTTTGCCATGAACAATTACATATATTGACAATGACAACTGCAAGTAATGATTGAACATCTCTTACAAATGTGCTGTCTCAGCTCTAGCAGCAGTAACTATACGAAATGTATACTTTTTAAACTATCAAATTCTTGATTAAACTGCTATGGCAACTGCATGAGCACTGATAAATAAATGAGAAATAAGCAATTCGTATTTATTAGGTACTATTTGTACAACAGTTTCGGTCGCTCAGAGCTTGCAATTTTGAATCTCGTCTGAAGGAACTTGTGTTCAGATCCCAGCCAATTTTAGAATGTTTTTATTTCATATTATACTATTTTCTCTGCTGTGTTAGCCATAAGATAATTATAACAATACTATGTTCTGAAATCACACAACTCTTTCCGTTTTCCGGCCGTTCGGGACCACTGTGGTGGGCAGCATCCTGTGTCTACATCTACATCTGCATTTATACTCCGCAAGCCACCCAACGGTGTGTGTCAGAGGGTACTTTACATGACACTCTCATTACCTCCCTTTCCTGTTTCAGTCGTGTATGGTTCGTGGGAAGAACGATTGCTAGAAAGCCTCCATGCGCACTCGAACCTCTCTAATTTTACATTCGTGATCTCCTCGGGAGGTATGAGTAGGGAGAAGCAGTATATTCGATACCTCAACCAGAAATACACCCTCTCAAAACCTGGACAGGAAGCTACACTGCAATGCAGAGCGCCTCTCTTGCAGAGTATGCCACTTGAGTTTGCTAATCTCCGTAACGCTACCACGCTTACCAAATAACCCTCTGATGAAACGCGGCGCTCTTCTTTGGGTCTTCTCTATCTCCTCTGTTAACCTGACCTGGTACGGATCCCACACTGATGAGCAATACTCAAGTATACGTCGAACGAGTGTTTTGTAAGCCATCTCCTTTGTTCATGGACTACATTTTCTAAGGACTCTCCCAATGAATCTCAACCTGGCACCCGCCTTATCAACAATTAATTTTATATGATCATTTAACTTCAAATCGTTCCGTATGCATACTCCCAGATATTTTACAGAAGCAACTGCTACCAGTGTTTGTTCTGCTATCATATAATCATACAGTAAAGGAGCCTTCTTTCTATGTATTCGCAATACATTTCATTTGTCTATGTTAAGGGTCAGTTGCCACTCCCTGCTCCAAGTGCCTATCCGCTGCAGATCTTCCTGCATTTCGCTGCAATTTTCTAATGCTGCAACTTCTCTGTATACTACAGCATCATCCGCAAAAAGCCGCATGGAACTTCCGACACTATCTACTAGGTCATTTATTTTTATTGTGAAAAGCAATGGTCCCATAACACTCCCCTGTGGTGCACCAGAGGTTACTTTAACGTCTGTAGACGTATCTCCATTGAGAACTTACAAGATGTGAATTACTATTTCCTTTCGTTTATTTTGCAGATATCTGAGTGTTCCGATGCGTGTGTTGTGGACAACAAAGGGTGAACTACTACTCGAAATTAAGTAATAAATCATTCAAGCTTAAAAATTCTGCACACGTGTTACAACTAGGTTGAGGTTGTACAAATATGCTGAAACCATGAAAAAAAACACCACTGACTCCAATGTGCATGCTACATTTTAAGACGAAGATTTTGTTCTACATGAAGCTTTCAAATGATGGTTGACGATTGCTCAAACAGATGTAGTAACAGCTTGCGAAGTTGTCTTCAAGGTATTGACCTACATTGTCTGACTGAAGAAAGAATTCATCAAAATACCTATGGAAGCTAATAACATGTCAAAAACACAGCATGGTTTTTATCTAATATCCTGTTTTCCTTGTGTTATTGGTGCTGTGAACGGTACCCATATCCCAATCATATCTCCTGGTGGCAAGGTGCAGAGATAATAAGGATTGTTTTTGTCAAATGTACAAGCAATCTCAGATGCTAAGCTTAATCAGAGTGTATTAAAATGTGCAAAAGCATCACATGTAACTTGAGGGTGAAAATATTTCTATGAAGGAAGTCCAGAACCAAAAGAAAATGAAGCTAACAGGAGTTACAAGGCAATGAGAGCAGAATTTATTAACAATGTATTAAAGAAAAGAAAGAAAGTTACATCTTTTCCTTGATGGTCATAGTAACTTTATCAGGTGTGCTTTAATACAATAAAGTGGAGTCCTGCACAGAATTTAGTTTCTGAACTAACATAAAATTGATCTCTAGTCAGCGATATTTATACAATTGGCCCTTAATATAAGAGATACCGCTTACCACACCAAAGATGACTGCAAAAAAACTAGTGCTGCACTACAATGTAAAGCTGGTGTTGAAAAGGTGATTAGATGCAACAGTAGTCACTTTTTAAGGTGAGCAGTAATTGCTGGGAGTCACTGGAATCTCATTACCTTTATGTTCCATGGATCAGTTGCATGAACGTCTTTGACATTCAAATCACAATTTAATTTGTAAATATGACTACTTGCTGATCATTTAAAAGCTTTCTTTAAAAAATGTATGGATGTGAATTAGTAATTCCTACCTATCACTGTTTGCACAGAACTATTATAGAAATACGTATATGGAACAATAGTCAAGAAGAAATTTTTCCAGTTCATTTTTAAGTTTCTAGCCAGTAATGCCACCCGAGCCCGCTGCCAAAAGGTTGGCAGCATCAAAGTCCGGACGCCGTCCGCATAAGCAGCGCCAGCGAGACAGGAAATCGCAGCAAGTCTGCGCGCACCACCGCTGGCTTCTGGCTTCTTAAGCGCTGGAGTCGCGAGCGCTAGGACAGTTCTGTATTCGCCGCTCAGTTGTATACTCGCCACCGAATTGTGTACTTGCTAGTCAGTTGTGTGTTCATCGCAGCAGAGTTGTTGTTTGTCGTCAGCCGACGCTGACCTAGCCGCTCCGACTCGAACTAGACAGATCTCTGTAGACACGGAGTTCACTACTGTGTTTCTGTATCTTCGTTAATAAAGATAAGTACCGACTTTTATTTAATCAGAGTGTTTGGGTTTTCATCTTTCTGTTCACTGTTCCAGCGGACCGGTCGGCCCGCTATTAAAAGTGTGGCGGTGACTTCGTAAGCCGTTTCTACAGCGAAGTGCTTGTCGCTACGAACGCCACCACAAAACTGGCGACGAGGACTTCCGAACTCGTGTGCAGGGCTGGTTCAACTTGTTTCTGGTTATACTAATTATAGCGATAAAATTTTGGGGGCTGGTTTAATTTGTGTTCACTATGTCTGCCGAATTACAACAGTTGATCTTGTTACAGAGTCAGCAAATACAAAGTCTGGTGGAAGCAATCGCCAAACAAGCAGCTAATCCTCCAACACAAAAGGAACAAGCACAGGCAGCACCACCTTTCCGTGCTTTTGATGCATCAAGAGAAGAATGGCGAGAATATTTCGCGCAGTTGCAGGCGCACATGACAGTCTACAAAATCACGGGTACTGAGCGGCAGCTTTATTTAATTTCCACTGCAGGTGTGGAAGTCTATCGACTACTTTGTAAGTTGTTCCCGGAATCCAAGCCAGAAGCTTTAGACTATGACGTCGTTGTTAACAAGCTTGCTGAGTATTTCGAGTCGCGAGTTCATGTGGCAGCAGCCAGATTCAAGTTCTTCAGATTAAAGAAACTGCCACATCAATCTGTTATTAGTGGTTAACAGATTTACGGGGCCTCACCCGTCAGTGCCGATTTAATTGTGTGTGTGGAGCTTCCTACAGTGATGTCATGTTACGAGACGCTATTACTCAAAACATTGAAGATTCTCGTATTCGTGCTGCTATCTTAAAGTTGCCTGACCCGTCGTTAGAGACTGTGATGAACATCATTGAAGCCCAAGATACTTTTGACTATGCTGAGTGTGAGTTAGATCAGCCATGTATTTCTCAAATTGCCTGTGCTAAGCAAGTTATGTCACGCCCGCGGCCCCACCGGCAGAGTCAGACTGTAAACACTAGCCGGCCGCGTCATGTTAAACACATTCGTCAGCCGCGTGTGCAAAATGATAGAGTTAAGTCTTGCCCTAAGTGTGTTCTTGCTCATCCTCGTGAACGTTGCCCGTTAAGAAACGCGGTTTGTCACTTTTGTCAAAGGAAAGGACACATCCAGACTGTTTGTTTGCGTAAACGCAAGAACAATTCTAGTGCTGCCCAGCCCATGGATATTCATGTTCTTCAACGCCAGCCCGCCCAGACGGTCGCATTTAAAGACTCTTCCACGGTTCGTGTGGGTAATAAACTTGTTCGCAATAAGCCACCCACCCAGCCCTCTGCTATGCGACCCAAGCGTAATTCAACCGCTGTAAAACGTAATGTACAGACTGCAAGTGAAGCGGGAGTTGTTGTTCCACCCGCCCAACCCACGAGTTGTCGTAAGCAGCGAACACGCGCTAAACGCGCTGATTTTGTGTCTTCCGCCTCCACTGCACCGATCCAGAGACAGTGTAATAAACTATTTGTGAAGCTACGCATCCAGGATAAGACCTTCAATTTTCAATTAGACACTGGTGCGTCTGTGACTCTCATAAATAGTGCTATGTATGCGGCTATCGGCCGCCCTAAACTTTCAGCGGCAAAACATTCTTTGGCTACTTATAGTGGAGAACAAATTCCTGTGTTAGGTGTATGTAGCGTGCCAGCCACATTCCGTGGCAATACAAAAACAGTTTCATTCACAGTGCTCCGCGCTACAGACAGTGTAAACATTTTCGGATTAGACTGTTTTGACTTGTTTGGCCTGTCTATCCAAGACAATGTGTTGCAAATTAATTCTGTTGTTGTTCCTCAAGACAGCATAACCGATTTGTGTAAACAATACAGTGACATATTTAAAGACGAACTAGGTTGTGCTGCGAACTTTGCCACTCATATTACGTTAAACGATAATGTTCAGCCTCGATTTTGTCGTGCTCGTCCAGTGCCTCACGCCCTCCGGGCACCTGTAGCAGATGAACTTCGTCGTTGGCAAAACAACGGTGTTATTCAACCCATTTCAGCGAGCCAGTAGGCTTCTCCCTTAGTTATTATAAAGAAACCGTCTGGCAAGTTACGTTTGTGTGCTGATTTTAAGTCGACAGTTAATCCTCAGACTGTCATTGATTCTTTTCCTTTGCCTAGACCGGACGAGCTGATGGATAAGCTAGGGGAAGCTCGTTTCTTTTCCAAAATTGATCTCCGTGAAGCGTATTTGCAATTGCCCCTCGACGAGCAATCACAACAGTATTTTGTCATAAACACGTCGTTGGGGTTGTTCCGTTTTCTGCGTTTGCCTTTTGGTTGTGCGTCAGCTCCAGCTGTTTTTCAGCGTTTTTTGTCACAACTTCTGGCTAATGTGCCATTGTGTTGCAACTATTTAGACGATATTGTTGTGTCCGGTCGGACGCCTGCTGAACATTTCCGTAATTTGGAGTGTTTGTTTACAGTGTTGTCTCAGGCAGGCCTACGTTGCAACATCGATAAATGTTCATTTTTCCTTACGGAGATGGAGTATCTGGGACATGTTATTAATGCTCAAGGCATTCATCCCTCCCAGTCACATTTAGCAGCTATTCGTGATTTGCCCGCCCCTCGCAATCTGCATGAATTGCAAGCAGTTCTTGGCAAATTGACATATTATATTAGGTTTATACCTAATGCATCACAGATTGCTGCACCGTTGCATCGTCTCCGCTGTAAGAATGTTCCGTTTGTGTGGTCAGCTGATTGCCAATCAGCCTTTCAGCAGCTTAAAGAGGCTTTATTGAATGATCGTTGTCTGGTCCATTACGACCCTAACAAGCCTCTGGTGTTAGCTTGTGATGCTTCTTCTTTCGGCCTCGGTGCTGTATTGTCTCACCGAGTCGGTAACACCGAACGTCCTATTGCGTTCGCATCTAAATTGCTAAACAAAGCTCAGTGTAATTATAGCCAATTGGACAAGGAAGCGTTGGCTATTGTGTTCGGTGTCACAAAATTCCATCACTACCTCTATGGTAGACCATTCTATTTAGTAACAGATCACAAGCCCCTGACGTCATTGTTTCATCCGTCTAAACCAGTTCCTCAGCGGACAGCTCAGAGACTACAATGTTGGGCTCTTTTGTTATCACAATACCAGTATGAGATACTGTATCGCCCTACAGCTCAGCATGCAAACGCTGACGCGCTTTCTAGATTGCCGATTGCTGCGGATGATGTCTTCGATTCCTCTGACGACTCTTGCCATCAGATTGACGCCGATGAGCATCAATCCCTCCGGGATTTTCCGATTGATTATCGTCAGGTGGCACGTGAGACAGCTACGGATCCTCATCTGAGTTTACTATTACGTTTTGTTCAACGTGGTTGGCCGTCCAAGGCAAAGGACATATCGGATCCTGTGGTTCGTCGCTATTATCCGCAACGTCATCTGTTGTCTGTTTCGCACGGAGTTTTGCTGTTACGCACCGAGAATGACCAGCTTCGTGTAGTGGTTCCCCAAGTGCTCCAATCCAAGGTCCTCGACTTGTTGCATCAAGGTCATTGGGGAGTGGTCCGCACCAAGCAGCTTGCCCGCCGTCATTGTACATGGATCGGCATTGATAAGCAGATTACGCAGATGTCTACAGATTGTTCGACGTGTGCCGAACACCAAGCTGCTCCGCCTCAACGCTATTTTGAGTGGGCACGCCCTGCCGGTCCCTGGCAGCGAGTACATATTGATTTCGCTGGTCCATATTGGCATTCTCGTTGGCTCATCGTGATAGATGCATTTAGTAATTTTCCGTTTGTTGTGCCCATGCAGTCTACAACGTCTGCACAAACTATACAGGCGTTGACTTCAATTTTTTGTATTGAGGGTCTTCCAGAAGTTTTAGTGTCTGACAATGGTCCACAATTTACCTCTGCTGAATTTGAAAGTTTTTGTTCTGCCAATGGCATTCGCCATGTTCTTACTCTGCCGTTCCACCCTCAATCGAATGGTGCAGCGGAACGTTTTGTACGCACATTCAAGGATCATATGGACCGCCTTCGTGCTACGCACTCTCGTCAGCAGGCCCTCATTACGTTCCTGTCGTCGTACCGGACCACGCCACGCGACGGCCCTTCGCCTGCGGAGCTTCTCCTACTACGGTTGTTGCACCCCCCCCGGATCGACCCGCCGCTTCTGAGCATCGCACGCGTTTTCAGCGCAACGACGCCGTTTTTTTCAGAGTTTATCACGGTCGCCGTCGTTGGGAACATGGTACCATGATAAGTGTCCAGGGTCGCGGTTTTTATACTGTTCAAGGTGCTACTGGGGTGCACAGGAGGCATCAGAACCAGTTGCGCCGCGCTGGCCGCCCGGATTCTGCCGCTCGTTCTTTGTCCACAGATTTGGTCCGCGGCGGGTTCCAGCCGCGCCTTCCGACTTCGCTGCCACCCCCAGGGCAGCAGCAGCAGCCGTCGCCGCTACCACGCCGACAGCCCGTCCCGTTGATGCCTCCCACGCAGCTTCATCCGGGAGCACCCCAGGTGGTCGCTCCGGCGCCTGCGGTCCCTCTTCAGTCGCCACCGCCTTCGGAGCTGATGGACGTCGACCCCTCAGCCGGGCCGCCTTCCCAAGCGGTGGCTGTGCAGCCTGTCCTGCAGCCGCTTTCCTTGGGCACCCCCAAGGAGTCTGACACCGCAGCGCCTTGTCCGGCGCCCCCTCAGCAGCCGTCGACGCAGCGTCAGGAGACGCTGCCTCTCTTCGTGGGTCCCGACGCCCCGTCGCGTCCAGTACCAGAAGCTGCGCCCGTGGTCACAGGCGTGCACCCTGACCTCGGTTTTCAGTCGGTGTTTCCCGAGGCCCCGCGCAGCCGATGCTGGGGTGCGGACCGGGGACTGCCACCGACAACAGTCTCCGCCCCGGTCTCTTCTGCTACGCCTGCGGCCAGACCCCTCCCCCGCCGTCGACGCTCGCCACGTCATTATTCAACGACGGTGCGGCGATTTGGGGGGGAGGAGTGTTGTATCCTAGCCAGTAATGCCACCCGAGCCCGCTGCCAAAAGGTTGGCAGCATCAAAGTCCGGACGCCGTCCGCATAAGCAGCGCCAGCGAGACAGGAAATCGCCGCAAGTCTGCGCGCACCACCGCTGGCTTCTGGCTTCTTAAGCGCTGGAGTCGCGAGCGCTAGGACAGTTCTGTATTCGCCGCTCAGTTGTATACTCGCCACCAAATTGTGTACTTGCTAGTCAGTTGTGTGTTCATCGCAGCAGAGTTGTTGTTTGTCGTCAGCCGACGCTGACCTAGCCGCTCCGACTCGAACTAGACAGATCTCTGTAGACACGGAGTTCCCTACTGTGTTTCTGTATCTTCGTTAATAAAGATAAGTACTGACTTTTATTTAATCAGAGTGTTTGGGTTTTCATCTTTCTGTTCACTGTTCCAGCGGACCGGTCGGCCCGCTATTAAAAGTGTGGCGGTGACTTCGTAAGCCGTTTCTACAGCGAATTGCTTGTCGCTACGAACGCCGCCACAAAATTTACATTACTGGCAGATATCTCGTATCACTGGGTAAGTGATCAAAAATTTTGGTTGCAGCGTTATGTACCCCCTTTTGTGCTAAAGAAAATCTTAATGTGACATAATAGATGTAATTTTTTCTGGTATTTCAACTATATACATCAGTTTCTTTTGAACTGCAGTGAATTATTTACAACAAACTTCACAAGAGACTAAATATACTATGAAACAGCAATAAAGTGCCTAATTCAGATGTCTAAAAGATGATTGTGGGTAAGCACCACATATTAATAACAACATGGCGGCGAGTGAGTGACGTGCGTTAGCTTGGCTCGCAAGTTTACGTGAAATCTGGAGGTGTTTTAAGCAGTTAGGCTAGTCTACATATACTAAAGCCGTATATCTACTGCCGAGTGTCGTATTTTACATCACATACTGAGCACCAATTACACGGAATCGCACTAAAAATGGAAAATCGCCGAACAACGCGCAGTGCAGCCAACGGCCAGGCCGGCGACAGCGCAGGCGTGGAGTCTACACCGGGAGCTGCGGCCGCTCCGCCCGGGATCGCTGACATCGCCGCACTCGTGAAGGCTGAGGTGAGTGCCGCGCTGCAGGCTAAGGAGACGCTCGGGCTCGTTGTTCAAACCATCACTGATGCTGTCACTGCAGCAGTGACGGACAAAATACAGAAAACTCTGGAGGCGAATGCGAGCGAGATCCGTGCACTGCACACATCGTTAAAAGCAAGTGAGGAGAAAGCACGACTGCTCGAACAGAAATTGATCGAGAAGACGGACGAGCTCGAACAATATCAGAGACGCAATAATCTCAGACTGTTCGGCATTCCAGAGAGCAGCAGGCAGAACACAGATGAACTTGTGATAAACCTTGTCCAAGAAAAGCTAGGCGTGCAGGTGACTCTGAGTGACATTGACAGAAGTCATAGAGTGGGTCGTAAGTCGCCAGGTTCTACAAAACCAAGACCTATAATAGTGAAATTTATGTCGTATAGGAAGAGATCTGAAATCTTCAGAGCAAAGAAGAATCTCGCGAAGTCGGGTCTGACAGTACGCGAGGATCTGACCTCTGAAAGACTAAACATTTTGAAGAGCGCGATTTCGAAATTTGGGCTACATAACGTATGGACAAATGACGGCAGGATAATGGTTAAGACCGAAAACGGAAAGAAAACAATTTGCAGTGTTAATGAACTCGAAAGCCTGTGCTTTAGAAGTTAAATCATGTCTAATCTTGCTGCCACTAACCTGTATGTTTATATTGTTTACACTGTCAACCATATCGTAACTAATGTATTATCAAATTGTTCGTTTCTCTAAATAACTATTTTTTTTTTATCTCTAATTATTTTTTCTCGTGTAATATTTGTTATTATTTGTATTATCAACTTTTCGTTTCTCCACATAACTATTTTCATTTTTAATTGTTTTTCTCATGTAATTTTGTTAATTATTGCATAAGGTAGTCTCACTTCCATCCTTAATTAGCAACCCACCATCATACTTTAGTTGTTATCCTCATAAGTGCAATTAATATCACACTCTGTCATAACGTGCAGATTACTCCCGTTGTATTTAGCGAAATTCCTTCCCCTGCCAGCCCACGGCTACTTCCATAACCGTTGCAGACCTCGCTGACCTTGGCCGCAGATCCCGTTGTCTCCCCGGGGACCTACCCCCTCCCCCTTCCGGCCGCTTTCACTGCACAGAACTGGGAGGACACTCCCTCACCCCCCCTCACCCCCCTTCACACGCTTTCCGCATTCCTCATGCCAGACCCTCTTGTCACCGCTAACCACGACCCCCAAACACCGGTCGGCAGCCTCCTCGAGCAATCAACACCCGAACGCACCAAGCTGCATATTGCACATGCAAATGTCCAGTCTCTGCCAGCTCACTTCGACGAGTTCAAATATATATTTCAAACTGCTGATATACATGTAATACTTTTGTCAGAGACTTGGCTCAAACCAAGTATTCCTACAACTTCCGTAAACCTAGATGGCTATATCTTTCTCAGGCACGACAGATGCAACAGACGAAGGGGCGGAGTAGGGGCGTACATACGCTCTGATTTGTCATCTACAGTACTACACACATCCAACAACAATGCAGATAAACAAGTGGAATATATGTTCATAGAGATCAAATCACTTAACAGAAAGTGCTTAATATGTGTCCTTTACAAACCTCCTAAAGTAGGTGGGTTCACCTGCTTCGAAACTGCCCTCTCTAGTCTCGAATCGTCATATGAACATGTAATTATAGCTGGTGACACTAACATTAATTTTCTGTGCAATAGTCCTTCCACTGGGAAATTTAAGAGGATGCTTTCTTCCTCAAATATGACGCTACTTCAGCTGGCACCTACTCATCACACGACTACCAGTCACACTTTCATAGATATATTCGCAACGAAATCTCCGAACAGAATAATCCACACCTCTCAAATATCTGCGCCTGGCATGTCTGCCCATGACATCATTTCCATGACGTATTCACTAGAATGCCCTAGAAAGAAACAAAAACTGTCTACATACCGAGACCTCAAACGCATAAATTTGCCTGAACTCGAAACTGAGGCACAAGAAATAGTTTGGGGGATGACCTCTACTCCCCTCATGGACATAAACGACAAACTCCACTATTTCACTAACAAAATTACTCAACTATATGACAAATATGCTCCAATAAAGACCAGAAAAGTAAAAAGGCAACCTGCACCTTGGCTGACTGATGAACTAAAACAGCTCATGAATCTCAGAGATGCTGCACATCTAGCATACAAGATACACCCTACACCTGAAAATCACGCTGTATACAAGCAGAAACGAAACAAAGTCAGTCAAGCGGTGAGAAACGCTAAGCTCAGACATGCCCGTACATTAGCTGACAATAGATGTAGACCAGCTATCCTGTGGAAAAATCTCCGTAGTCTCGGTTTAGGCAAAATAAAAGTCGCAGAAAATCCCACGGTCCCAGCTGAAGAACTAAACCGATTCTTCACATTACCTGCAACCAAAATTGATCCGCAAAAAAAACAGAGAATCATTGATTACTTCATTGGGATGAACGACTGTAGCAAAGAAAAATTCTATCTACAGCACGTCACTTGCAGTACTGTCAAGAAAGCCATAATGCGGATTAGATCAGCATCTACTGGACATGATGGCATCACTATCCAGATGGTAAAACTTATTATTGACCAACTACTGCCCTCTATAACAGACATTTTCAACGATTCATTAATCACAAGTGTTTTCCCTGAGGCCTGGAAACTGGGACAAATCAAGCCACTGCCTAAAAAGGACATTCCCACAGCAGCCTCTGACTACCGCCCCATCTGCCTTCTTCCTGCACTATCAAAGGCCTTAGAATATATAGTTCATGACCAGCTCACCAACTACCTAACTACTAACAACCTACTAGACGAATACCAATCAGGTTTCCGTAAACATCGAAGCACAACATCCGCTCTGATAAAGGTGACAGATGACCTGAAACTTGCCATGGACAGACAAGAAGCGACTATCATTTGCTTCTTAGATTTCAGCAAAGCATTTGATACTGTCGACTTCGACATCTTACTAGCCAAACTTAGCGGTCTAAATTTCTCACCAAGCGCAGTGCAATGGTTTCGCTCATACATGACGTCTCGTCAGCAACGCGTCCTGTCTGGGGATATAAAATCACAATGGCGGCAGGTAGTGTCAGGCGTTCCCCAAGGCTCAGTATTAGGTCCTATACTCTTCTCTCTTTACGTCAATGGTGTGTCATCAGTCCTGACCTATTGCAAATACCATATGTATGCTGATGACCTTCAGTTGTATCTAAGTGCGAAACCAAGCAATCTCAAGAAAGCTATTGAAAATTTCAATACTGACCTCGATGCACTGTCAAAATGGGCACAGGACATAGGTCTAAAACTAAACCCATCTAAAACCCAAGCGGTACTTGTTGGTCACTCTAAGCTCATTAGCCCAAAACATCGGGAATCCGTACCACCTCTCATCCTAAGTGGAACAAATATTAACTTCTCGCCCTCAGCAAAGAGTTTGGGAGTAATAATAGATGAAAATCTAAATTGGTCAGAGCACGTAACTGCAGTGTGCAAAAAAGCATCAGCATCCCTTCATGTCCTACAAAAATATAAAAAACTCTTCCCTTTCGATCTGAAAAAGAAATTAGTACAAACGCTTATACTCCCAATCATTGACTACAGCGATATTATCCTACAAGGCCTCTCTCAGGAAAATTCCCGACGTCTAGAACTGGTCACGAATGCCTGCGTCCGATATATCTGTGACGTTCGACTTTTTGATCACATTTCACCAGCATATGCAAAATTGTCCTGGCTGCGTGCAGACAAACGCAGAGATTTCCATACACTCTGTCTCATCTACTGCCTTATAAATGTACACTGTCCCTCATCTCTCTCCTCGTCCCTAACACTCATGTCGGAACAACATGACAGAAACACACGTTCACATCATAATAAAATCCTCTCCGTTCCACTGCATCGCTCAGTCACCTTCTCCAAGTCCTTTACAGTAGCGGGAACCCGACTCTGGAATAACCTCCCTCGTTATGTTAGAGAACTTAAAAACATGACCGGCTTCAAAGAACAGTTAATGACGTATCTACTTAAGCAACAGTAATTCCTTCCTCCGTACATGAGTGCACTTCACCTCATTACTTCCCTCTCTCCCCCTCCTTAAACCTCCCTTACCCAAAACTCGCTATACTAGTAAACATCTACTTTACACACCAAAATATTAATCTACATCTGCACAAACCTTCATTACTATTGCCAATCTTTCTCATGTCTGTCATTATTATTTGATTTTTTTTTACTGTTATTATTATTGCTTTCACCATAATCTGTATGTATAGCACCTGATGTAAATATACTGCCAGCATTTACTTTATTAGGTCTTAGTCATGTTTATCATTATTATTTGATTTTTTTGTTTCACTGTTATTATTATTGCTTTTATCATAATCTGTATGTATAACAACTGTTGTAAAAATACTTCCGCATTTACTTTATTAGGTCTTAGTCACTACTTTTTATTCATATTGTCACTAGAGTAAGCTAATTTTCTCATTTAAACTATGTTCATGATGTAACTCTGATGTGTGAAATGCTGCATGTGTGGAACACTGGTCCGATGTAAGAGAGGGCCTGATGGCCCTAATCTGATCAGGTTAAATAAATAAATAAATAAATAAAATAAATAAAAATATTATTATTACAGTACATTTTTTTGGCAATGAATTCACTCTTTCTTAAAGATGAGTTACCTCAGAACATTATTCCACATGACATTACTGGATGAAAATTCACAAATATGTCAACTTACTGCTTTCAGTAGCCAATATTTGCAATGATTCAAAGTGCAAATATGGCTGGACTAAGTTGTTTTAGGAGTTCCAAAATGTGCTTTCTCCCATTTAAATTGTCATCATTATAAATATTTAAGAATTTTGAAGTTTCCACTCTGTTATTTCCTCACTGTGTGTTACACTTACCATTTGCATAATACCTCTAGATGTGCAGAACTGAATGAGTTGTCTTTTTGAAATTGGGAGTAAAGACAGGTCAATGATACTTTTAAGAACATCGTTTACAATTTCTTCTTTTGCTGTAGAAAAGCTTCGATTGGTTACGGTACTAGTGTCAACTGCAAAAAGAACTAATTCTGCTTGTTGTATATTAGATGGAAGATCATTTACATATATGAGGAACAATTACAGACTTGACGTTGAGCCATATGCGATTTCACCTCAGTCGAAGAATCTCCATTGTTTACATTGGTTGAATTACTAAGTACAATGTTTTGCATTCTTTTGGTTGGATATAACATTTATTGGTTGGCTATGCCATAAATTCCATAAAACCTCAGATTTTGTAGGAGAGTATTGCGATTCATACATTCAGTTACTTTTGATAGGTTGCAGAAAATTCCAACTGGTGCTTTTTTTTTTTTTTTTTTTTTTTTTTTTTTTTTTTTTTTTTTTTTTTTTTTTTAATTTAATGCTTGTAAAATGTGGTGAGTGAATGTGTAAATGGCATTCTCAGTTGAAATCCAATCTCATTTACTGAGGATCTTGTTACTCAAGTAGGATACCATTCTAAAATACATCAGCTTCTTAACAATTTTTGAAAATGATATTGGTAGCGAAATGGGTCATTACTGACATTCTCCTATCACCTCTCTCTCTCTTTCTCCCCCACCTCTACCCCCACCCCTTCAGTCTTGTGACTGGTTTGATGTGGCCCCCCACGAGTTCCTCCCCTGCGCCAGCCTTTTCATCTCAGAGTAGTACTGGAAACATTCATCCTCAATTATTTGCTAGATGTGTCCCAATCTGTCTTCCTCTACAGTTTTTACCCTCTACAGCTCCCTCTAGCACCATGGAAGCTATTCCCTGATGTCTTAACACATGTCCTTTCATCTGGCCCTTCTTTTTGTCTACATTTTCCACATATTCCTTTCCTTGCCAATTCTGTGGAGAACCTCTTCATTCTTTACCTTATCAGTCCACCCAATTTTCAACATTCTGCTGTAGCTCCACATTTCAAACACTTCAATAATCTTCTGTTCTGGGTTTCCCACAGCCCATGTTTCAGTACTATACAATGCTGTGGTCCAAACGAACTTCTTCAGAAATTTCTTCCTCAAATTAAGACCTTTGTTTGATAGTAGTAGACTTTTTTTGGCTCGCAATGCCCTTCTTGCTTCTGCTAGTCTGATTTTTATATCATCCTTGCTCTGTCCGTCATGGGTAATTTTCCTGCCTAGATAGCAGAATTCCTTAATTTAATCTACTCAGTGATTGCCAATTATGATGTTAAGTTTTTCACTGTTCTCATTTCAACTGCTTCTCATAACTTCTGTCTTTCTTCGATTTACTCTCAATCCATACTCTGTTCTCATTAGTCTGTTCATTCCATTCAACAGCTCCTGTAATTCTTTGCTATTGCTGAGTCTAGTATTGCCATCAACAAAACTTTTGATTGATGTCCTCTCTCCTTGAATTTTAATCCCTCTCCTGGATCTTTCTTTTATTTCCAACATTGCTTCTTTGGTGTACAGGCTGAACAGTAGGGATGAAAGACTACATATCTGTCTTACACCCTTTTTAATCCAAGCACTTCATTCTTGGTCTTCCACTCTGATCGTTCCCACTTGTTTCTTGTACATACTGTGTATTACCTGTCTTTCCCTACAGCTTCTTCCTATTTTTCTCAGATTTTTGAACATCTTGTATCATTTTACATTGTCGAACACTTTTTCCAGGCCGACAAATCCTATGAATGTGTCTTGAATTTCCTTCAGTATTGCTTCCATTTCCAACAGCAACTGCTTCTCTGGTGCATTTAATTTTCCTAAAGCCAAACTGATGATAATCTAACAGATCCTAAATTTTTTTTTCTATTCTTCTGTATATTATTTTTGTCAGCAACTTAGATGCATGAGCTGTTAAGCTGATTGTGCAATAATTCTCGCACTTGTTGGCCCTTTCCAACTTGGGAACTGTGTGGCTGATGCTTTTCCAAAAGCCTGATGGTGTATCGCCAGTCTCATACATTCTACACACCAACATGAATAGTCATTTTGTTGTCACTTCCCTCAATGATTTTAGAGATTCTGTTGGAACGTTATCTATCGCTTCTGTGTTATTTGATCTTAAGTCTTCCAGAGCTCTTTTTTGGATTTTGATTCCAATACTGGATCCCTTCTCTCTTCCCTATTGACTCCTGTTTCTTCTTTTATTCCATCATGAGACAAGTCCTCCCCATTATAGAGACTTTCAGTGTACTACTTGTACCTATTCACTCTCAGCAACTCTGCTATATGGTAAGTAACAACTTTCCTTTTCATAATATTGTTATATTCACTCTCTCTACTGTATTTAACAGTGTAATTTCAGTTGCACAGTTAATGTTACCACCCGTGCTTTTAATTTGTTGTTTTGACTTTTCTGCATTCTGAGTCAGTCCTCCTGGCTGTTTCTTTCTCAGTTTCTTCACATTTTTCATGTAGCCATTTTGCCTTAGCGTATTTGCATTTCCTTAATCGGGCAGGTAAGTTAGAAAATTTAAAAAGGGAAATGGATAGGTTAAAGTTAGACATAGTGGGAATTAGTGAAGTTCGGTGGCAGGAGGAACAAGACTTTCGGTCAGGTGATTACAGGGTTATAAATACAAAATCAAATAGGGGTAATGCAGGAGTAGGTTTAATAATGAATAAGAAAATAGGAGTGCGGGTTAGCTACTACAAACAGCATAGTGAACGCATTATTGTGGCCAAGATAGACACAAAGCCCATGCCTACTACAGTAGTACAAGTTTATATGCCAGCTAGCTCTGCAGATGATGAAGAAATTGATTAAATTTATGATGAGATAAAAGAAATTATTCAGGTAGTGAAGGGAGACGAAAATTTAATAGTCATGGGTGACTGGAATTCATCAGTAGGAAAAGGGAGAGAAGGAAACATAGTAGGTGAATATGGATTGGAGGGAAGAAATGAAAGAGGAAGCCGCCTTGTAGAATTTTGCACAGAGCATAACTTAATCAAAGCTAACACTTGGTTCAAGAATCATAAAAGAAGGTTGTATACATGGAAGAATCCTGGAGATACTAAAAGGTATCAGATAGATTATATAATGGTAACACAGAGATTTAGGAACCAGGTTTTAAATTGTAAGACATTTCCAGGGGCAGATGTGGATTCTGAATACAATCTATTGGTTACGAACTGCAGATTGAAACTGAAGAAACTGCAAAAAGGTGGGAATTTAAGGAGATGGGACCTGGATAAACTGAAAGAACCAGAGGTTGTAGAGAGTTTCAGGAAGAGCATAAGGGAACAATTGACAGGAATGAGGGAAAGAAATACAGTAGAAGAAGAATGGGTAGCTCTGAGGGATGAAGAAGTGAAGGCAGCAGAGGATCAAGTAGGTAAAAAGACGAGGGCTAATAGAAATCCTTGGGTAACAGAAGAAATACTGAATTTAATTGATGAAAGGAGAAAATATAAAAATGCAGTAAATGAAGCAGGCAAAAAGGAATACAAACGTCTCAAAAATGAGATTGACAGGAAGTGCAAAATGGCTAAGCAGGGATGGCTAGAGGAAAAATGTAAGGATGTAGAGGTTTGTCTCACTAGGGGTAAGATAGATACTGCCTACAGGAAAATTAAAGAGACCTTTGGAGAGAAGAGAACCACTTGTATGAATATCAAGAGCTCAGATGGCAACCCAGTTCTAAGCAAAGAAGGGAAGGCAGAAAGGTGGAAGGAGTATATAGAGGGTTTATACAAGGGCGATGTACTTGCGGACAATATTATGGAAATGGAAGAGGATGTAGATGAAGATAAAATGGGAGATAAGATACTGCGTGAAGAGTTTGACAGAGCACTGAAACACCTGAGTCGAAACAAGGCCCTGGGAGTAGACAACATTCCATTAGAACTACTGATGGCCTTGGGAGAGCCAGTCATGACAAAACTCTACCATCTGGTGAGCAAGATGTATGAGACAGGCGAAATACCCACAGACTTAAAGAAGAATATAATAATTCCAATCCCAAAGAAAGCAGGTGTTGACAGATGTGAAAATTACCAAACTATCAGTTTAATAAGTCACAGCTGCAAAATACTAACGCAAATTCTTTACAGATGAATTGAAAAACTAGTAGAAGCGGACCTCGGGGAAGATCAGTTTGGATTCCGTAGAAATGTTGGAACACGTGAGGCAATACTAACCTTACGACTTATCTTAGAAGAAAGATTAAGAAAAGGCAAACCTACGTTTCTAGCATTTGTAGACTTAGAGAAAGCTTTTGACAACGTTAACTGGAATACTCTCTTTCAGATTCTGAAGGTGGCAGGGGTAAAATACAGGGAGCGAAAGGCTATTTACAATTTGTACAGAAACCAGATGGCAGTTATAAGAGTTGAGGGGCATGAAAGGGAAGCAGTGGTTGGGAAAGGAGTGAGACAGGGTTGTAGCCTCTCGCCGATGTTATTCAATCTGTATATTGAGCAAGCAGTAAAGGAAACAAAAGAAAAATTTGGAGTAGGTATTAAAATTCATGGAGAAGAAGTAAAAACTTTGAGGTTCGCCGATGACATTGTAATTCTGTCAGAGACAGCAAAGGACTTGGAAGAGCAGTTGAACGGAATGGACAGTGTCTTGAAAGGAGGATATAAGATGAGATGAACATCAACAAAAGCAAAACGAGGATAATGGAATGTAGTCAAAATAAATCGGGTGATGCTGAGGGGATTAGATTAGGAAATGAGACACTTAAAGTAGTAAAGGAGTTTTAATATTTAGGGAGTAAAATTACTGATGATAGTCGAAGTAGAGAGGATATAAAATGTAGACTGGCAATGGCAAGGAAATCGTTTCTGAAGAAGAGAAATTTGTTAACATCGAGTATAGATTTAAGTGTCAGGAAGTTGTTTCTGAAAGTATTTGTATGGAGTGTAGCCATGTATGGAAGTGAAACATGGACGATAACCAGTTTGGACAAGAAGAGAATAGAAGCTTTCGAAATGTGGTGCTACAGAAGAATGCTGAAGATAAGGTGGGTAGATCACGTAACTAATGAGGAGGTATTGAATAGGATTGGGGAGAAGAGAAGTTTGTGGCACAACTTGACTAGAAGAAGGGATCGGTTGGTAGGACATGTTTTGAGGCATCAAGGGATCACAAATTTAGCATTGGAGGGCAGTGTGGAGGGTAAAAATCGTAGAGGGAGACCAAGAGGTGAATACACTAAGCAGATTCAGAAGGATGTAGGTTGCAGTAGGTACTGGGAGATGAAGAAGCTTGCACAGGATAGAGTAGCATGGAGAGCTGCATCAAACCAGTCTCAGGACTGAAGACCACAACAACAACTTATTTCATTCCTCAGTGGCTTGTATTTCTGTATTCCTGAACATTTTTGTACTACCTTCTTTTGTTGATAAACTAAAGTATTTCTTCTGTTATCCATGGTTTCTTCACATTTACCTTCCTGGTATCTATGTTTTTCTTTTCAACTTCTGTTACTGCCGTTTGTAGAGATATCCATTCATCTTCTACTGAAGTGCCTATTGAGCTATTTATTATCACAGAATCTATAGGCTCAGATAACGTCAATTGTGTGTCTTCATTCCTTAGTACTTCTGTATCCCATTTCTTTGTGCAATGTTTCTTCCTGAATAGTCTCTTAAACGTCAGCCTACTTGTCATCATTACTAATTTGTGTTCTAAGTCTAAATCTGCTCTTGGGTATGCCTTACAATCCAGTATCTGATTTTGGAATCTCTGCCTGACCATGATGTAATCTAACTGTAATCATCCTGTATCTCCTGGCCTTTTCCAAGTATGCCTCCTCTTCTTATGTTCTTGAACAGAGTATTTGCTATTTTTAAGTGAAATTTATTGCAGAGCTCAATTAGTCTTTCTCCTCTCTCATTCCTAGTACCAAACCCATATTCTTTTTTTTCTTTCTTCTACTCCTTCCTCTACTACTGCATTCCAGTCCCCCATGATTATAAGATTTTCATCTCCTTTTTATATACTGAATTACCTATTCAGTATCCTCGTATAGTTTCTCTGGCTCTTCATCTTCTGCTTGCGACGTCGGCATGTATACTATTTTTGTCAGTGCTGGTTGATTCTGATGAGGGCAGCCCTTTCACTGAACTGTTCGCGGTAGCTGATTCTCTGCCTCTCCTTCCTATTCATAACAAATCCTACTCCCGTTGTACCATTTTGTGCTGCTGTTGATATTACCCTATATCCATCTGACCAGAAATCGTTGTCTTGTTTCCATTTCACTTCACTGACTCCACCATATGTAGATTGAGTCTTAGCATTTCCATTTTCAGATTTTGTAGCTTCTCTACCACACTCAAACTCCGTACATTGCATGTCCTGCCTTTTAGAAAATAATTCTTTCATTGGTTATTCAATCTTGTTCTCATGGTCACCTCCATCTTGGCTGTCCCCTCCTGGAGATCCGATCAGGGACTAGTCCGGAATCTTTTGCCAATGGAGAGATCATCAAAACACTTTTTCAATTACAGCGCTCATGTCCTGTGGATACACAATAAGCGTCTGTAATGCAGTGGTTTCCATTGGCTTCTGCATCCTCATGCTGTGGATCAGTGCTGAATCTTCCACCTTTGGGGCCGTTTCTCAACCAAAGGGCAAGAGCGTGCCTTAACCTATGTCCGCTCCTCCGCCCTCTTTGACAAGGCCATTGGTAGAACCAGGATAAATTCTTAAGTCGGGAGTCTTTGGCTCCCATTGCTGATGATTTTTATTCAAAATTTAAGCAGTGGTGGGGACCGAAGACATTTTGATCACTGATAAAATACACTACCCTAGACCAGAGGGGTTTTACAAGGGCATATTTCAATCTCTAAAAATGCCGTGAGTTAGTGATGCATGACATATTTCAGATAAGACAGGGCTTATTATACAGGAACACATTTTTATTATTCTGTTGGAAACACCAATAAATCAAGGTCAGCTATTAATCTTGAGAGAATACGTAATTTTCTTAATTTCAGAAGTTGGTGATATGTTCATTTCTTACATAATTTTATGACAGTCACCCCCCCCCCTTTTTTTTTTACGTACTGTTGTGATTTTTTCACTTGAACTGTTTGTCCTTATATTTTCTACTATGTTCAACAAATAAGTATTAAACATATCTGCTATCTGTGACTGATCATATAGGGCCCCTTCCATTTAATTCAGTAGGGCTGTTTTCTGGCCTCCACAGGCCAGAAAAATGCCCCTGCTGAATGTCCTGTCATCATGTCTCGTAGCCTTGAGTATGTTGTTGAAATTGATGATTTCTGACATAGTGGGCTAGTTCCTTGATTTTTAAATAACTTCCCTTAGTAACTTACAGTAATTTTTGTAGTGTTCAACTACTGCAGGATATTTATCTGCTCTTGCCAACAGATAAATTTCACTTTTCGTTTCCTATGATACTTTAATCCCTAAAGTGATACATGGATGGCTTTTTGTGTGACTGTTTAATGTCCTTTGATTAGCTTATGCTGAAAGCTGTTTTTAAATAATGATTTGAATATAGTGTGGAATGGATTAAATTTTGTCTACATTTAGTCCATAATAAATTTAATCCAATGTCACCTGCTGTAAACTATTCTTAAAAGCTGTTTAGGACTCATTAATTATTCTGATTTTCACTGACGAGTTCCTGCACTGTAAGCTACCTTATGTCTCCAACTAACTGTGCATCATATTCAGGGAGAGCATTTGTTACTGGGTATACAATTATTTTCTAACTTTGAGCTTCATCAAAGAAAACATTATCACTTAGTCCTACTGTCTATATCCACCTGTCTTGTAAAGTTAATTACTGGGATCAAAATGTTTCCAGTAGAGTTCAGAGATGGAGCAAGTACGAATCTAATGTTGGGGGTTGCATGTGTCTGAAATCAAGGCACCACTGTTCAATCAGTGTTAGATGCACAGAGTCTTGACCTGAATCCTATAGAGCACCTTTGGGATGTTTTGGAACACCGAATTCGTGCCAGGCCTCACCAACTGACAGCGATAGCTCTCCTCAGTGCAGCATTACATGACGAATGGGCTATCATTCCCCAAGAAATCTTCCAGCACTGATTGAACATACGCTTGTGAGAATGAAAGCTGTCAAGGCTAAGGGTGGGCCAATACCATATTGAATTCCAGCATTACTGTTGGAGGGTGCCATGAACTTTTAAGTCATTTTCACTCAGGTGTCCGGATACTTGTCATCACTTAGTGCATGTACTACTGTAAAATGAAAAATGGGCACAGAGCACCCTGCGACCCTAAAGCGCAATATTTCTGTATTCTTTTTGTCATGGCAAATTGTGTTTATGGGCTAACACCAAATTGTGTAGCTTCTTATTCATATCTGTAACTTTTTTGAAGACTGTTATAAATCTGTTTTAATAATTGACTGTCATTTAGAGAAAGCACTTCATTGTTGTGTCATGTTTTCTTGTGATATGGCTGCATACTCAGTAATGTGTTGAAAGTTTGTGTGTGTACATCAATGTTATTGTTTTCTGACATCAATGTTATTGTTTTCTGAACAGAGGTTAAATATTGAAATGATTTTACAAAAGTGTTAAAAAGAAGAGTGTGTGTGTGTGTGTGTGTGTGTGTGTGTGTGTGTGTGTAAACGAAACTACAGCCAACTGGTCAGTCATTGTGTTGATATATAATAATTTTCATGCCCTGTGGTTTTGTATGTAGCAGTAATGCTTGATTACACTCGCAAACTTGTGTGCTTGCTCTCCTTTCTATGCAGGACAAGTCCACTTGTACCAAAAAACACTTACGTGATGAGTTTTCATTTAAATGAGCAGTGGGGGAGACTATTGAGTTGAGTCTCTGAGCACACAGAGATAGTGAATTGGGAGATGTCATAGGACTCGCTGACGAGTATACAGAGCTCATTCCTGATCTCTAGTTTTCAGATAATTTTTCCTGTCTGAATACCTTAGAAAATATACTTTGAACTCTTCGCAGACTATTAACGGGTTGCTGCTGCCTGACAGATAATATAGTAAGGTCTCCATATTCCTCACAAACAGTTCAAAATTTTTATGTGATGATGTATATGTGGCTACAATTAAAAGTGAACTAGTTTTCAGTATTAATTCACAAGCACATTCTTGTATTTGCTGATCAATACAAAATCTACTTGTCTCAAAGAGATTTTATTGCATTTTTAACCTTTTTTACAGGTTAATTGACCTTTAAGGTTTTATTGAATTTTAACCTTTTTTTTAAAAAAATGTAATCGTGTTTTGTGTTGTCTTTGATATTCTGTAATTATTTTTTCCAAGTATGAATATCATGTGGACACATTTTTCTTTAAACCTGCTAAATTTTATACTTATGTTGCACCATACAAAAACAAGTGATACTGTATGAGAAGTACATAAAATTGCTTATATTTGTAGTGTTTTTATTTTTCAACAAATAGCAGTAGGTGACTAATGACAACATAGAATTGCTTAGCTATTCACCAATTACACTTTTATCCTGCAACAAATAGTTAGTGTTATAGTAGACACACATATAAGGAGAACTCTGTATAGTCTTGAACATTTTGCATATCCGTTTGCTTGGGCATGAACTGCATGTAAGATTTTTATATGTAAATAAATTCTCTAGTTTTGTTTTTATTGGACAATCCAGCTTTGTAAGCTTTTCGTTTAACGCAATTAAATGTTCCACCTTCTGTTGGCAGTCAAAATACATCCATAGTTGTTGAGAGTGAGAATTCCTGATTGGTGCCACTAATTGTTCTACAACTTTTCATTGTGAAAGACCATTGAGAGAAGGTAGAGTCTTTTCTCACAGGTTTTGGCATTTCCCTTCTGATTTTTTTATCACTTTTGCCAGTTTTCAGAGAAGTGAAGAGACTGTCTGATGCAACATTTCCCTCCTTTTGCAAGTAAGTTTCCAAGAGACATAGTGTAATGTGTATTCCCAGGCTAGTGTCTGCAGGTCCCATTTCATCTTTTCCTGAATAAGGAGAATCATTCAGAATAAGTCTAACTTAATCATCTGTGAGCAGCCTGTACTTTATTTTCAGCTCCAGGAAGGCCATGACTGCCATAGAAATTCTTTACCGTTAACAGTTGAACTGTTAGTGATTTCCCCCCCCCCCCCCCCCCCCCCACACACACACACAAACTGTTACGTGCACCATTATATGAAGTTCATCACTGTTGGCTGATGCAAGAGCCATATAATCCAGGTAAAATGTGTTTGTATGAGAAGTCAACTGACTGCCATTGGGAACCAATAGTAAATGTGCAATTATGTTAAAAATTTGTTGTTACAAAGTAACAAATTTAAGGAAAACTAGACCACCAATGAAACTATTAAGTCACAAAGCCACAGGAACAGACTATTTTAAACAGCAAAGAAATTAATATCTCAAAAAAATAAAAAATAAAAATAAAAAAAAAATGGTCAATTGGCCTCTATTGGACATGCTATTGTAAGTATATGTAACAATTCCTCCTCTTTCCATATTAGTTCAGTTCCACACAATTAAGATGATAGATTGTAATCTTTTATATTTAGTTTCCCCTGATTCTAATTTAAAGTATGTCTGACACCAGTAACCACATGTCCCTTGCTTTTTGTGATATTAGATGACGCACCCCCTCCCAGTATATTTTCTGCAAGCAGTTCAGCCAACCTGTATTACCTTGTTTGTTGTACAGAGCAGTGGTGAAGTGAGATGTAACCAACACAATTCAGCACTTTGTTGTGGTATGACAACAAGTAGTGCAAAGTGACTAAATACAGATTCAACACATACTAAAAACATGGTTTGTGATATGTTTTATCTTCCTGACAAAACGGTTTTGAGTTGTTTTGATCACTGGTCCGAACATGGTGCTTTCCAGAAGACTTGCAGAAACCTGGACAAAACTTGACAATACTAACTTTACTTTTTCGTGTCCAGAGCTGTCAAACTTTCAGCCTAATAATGGGCAAAGTAAAACTTGACAATAATGTTTACATGACTGGTAGTAATGAAGTCTTGAGAGAAGGTTACAGAGAACTTTTGGAATTAAGTGGTGGTATTCTGAAATACAGGATATCACGTTGTATACTGTGAGCTGTAATGAATGCTAAGTAAATGACAAAGGCAGTTTTCACATTCAAGTTATACCTCTTTCAAGATCAATTCCAGTAATGTCATGGAGAGAACTCTTTAAGAAGATTGTGTGCCTTGCTAGTTTGTACACCTACAGAAGCATAAAAACACCTTATCACAATTTCATATTTCATCTGATAAATGTTCAGAATATTGGTAAGATTGCTTTGAAAAGGTTTTCCAACCACATCCCATATGTAGTTTCTGAATCAATTACTTATCCTCAACATGATGAGAGTTCAGCAGTAAGTATGGTGCTAGTTAACACTACTGTAAGCAGCCAATGCTGAGCTAGAGGAGTGAGGAAAAAAACCCTCCCAAGAAACAAAATCTGTATTAAAAAGATATATCTTCCTTTAGAAACATAATTTTTATCTGTTGTAACTTTATGCAAAATTTTTCTTCGGGAAATTTTCTGTCACCACAGACTTCCGCAACTTAAAACCCATCAACATGATAAACAGCTCCTGGTTACAAAAAATTCAAAAATATTTAGAAGATAATTCAGGGCAGAAACTGATTTTAAACACACCCAAATTACAAGAATTTTCTCATAAAATATGAAACTAAGGAAAAATTTGTTTTACTGACACTGGTGGAGAATGTAAAAAGTACTCAACTACTGCCAAATCCTTTCTTAGGAAAAAGAATGTCCAGTCTCAGCTCACTCACACCATATTTTGGTTCAGCAGAAGCTGCAGGTAAAAATATATGTGTGTGCTAGAGAAGTTTTGTCCATTATTAAAGACATGCTTAGGTTTACCCCAAAAATCTCACTACTGCTGCCGATTTTGGGTTTTAGCGACGTTTCTGTGCCTAATATCTTGTGAAGTCTGCTGCCTTTTAGGAATGCTTTATTATCCTGAGAGTAAGTTTGGCATATCAACATTTTATGTCATTCTATGGGGAAATACAAGTATAGCCTCAGAGACAGGTATCGTACTTTCCAACATGTAGCACAAGCTGTATGTAGTTTTTTGCACCCAGTTAACTAAACTTTGTGCACAAGGAGATCATTTGTATCTGTTGCTCTCATTTCCCTAAGGGAAAGCTGTAGTAACTACTCATATTGTTCTATGACCAATATTTCTTAAACAGAAGCTATTTTGCATATAATCAGTTTTGTTTGGAAACACAAATCTGAGCACAGCCTCTGAAAAATGGGTAACACATAGGCAGCCTACAGTGCATAATTCCTGTCAGATAGATCTATCTGAAACTAAAACATTAAAAAATGATTTAACAAAAATAATTTGTTTATATAATCCTCGTGACAAACTAACTAGTTTCGTATTGTAAAGTTGTCCTGCTGTAGAGGCAAGCAAGTCGTTTGAGTTCACTGGTGGTCACAACAGCTGCAACAGTCAATCTTGTTATGGCCGTAAATTTCTCTGTGGGCCATTGTTTTCTTCTGGATGGAAACTGTATTTAAATCTTAGGTGTTGGTTTTATGGTTTTCAGTACAAACCATTAGTAAGATTAGAGATTAGTGTAAGTTTTGCAAGAAATTTAAATTGCCGTTGAACCAAATGGCTTCAGTATGGGGACATTATCTTTCAGTATTTCTCCTTCTGCATTCAGATAGTCTAGTGCTGTTACCTTAGTTACTCCTCCGAAAGAGTGCTTTTTATGGTAATTAATGTACCATAATGACTCCAGCTAGTTGAACAATCCTGCTTTACTTTCAAAATTGAGTGGCCTCTTCTTTACGGTTTTTCTGAAGACAAATACGTTTTATATTTTATCCTGTAATGCTTATTCAATGAATATTGTAAGTCTATTTAAAATGTTGATTAGTAATTATCATTACAAAATATTATGTGTATTATTGACTAAGTTGATGACTAAATACTGATTTCCGTGGGAGTTCTTTCTCAAGTGGTGGCCATGAATGTGTTCAGAAACTCAGTTGAGCAATTTTCTACCCAAAAAACAAAGGCTGCAAGGCATGCACAGGAAAGTAACCACACAAAAATTGTTGTCTATGGTCTAGACCACAAAATCATGTTAACACATTTATCAGTGTTGGTATGCTCCATAGTGAAAAGTTAGCCACAGAGACATTAGTATTGTATTATATGTCACTTCACCACATCACAAAAGAAAAGTTTTGTACCACATTCATGCAAATTGTAAACTGAACAACATGTTATCTGTACACAGTTCAGATTAATACAACTGGAAGTGTTATTTCCAGCTTAAAATAAGAATGCATGGGCACTTTAAGGTGAGAAAGACTGTTAGCAGAGGAAGTTGCAAAAATGAGTGGCGTACACTGCTGTGACATCATTTGAACACTTAACAGCCATTGTGAAACACAAAACATTGATGATCTGGCTCATTGTGAGTGCATGTGGTCAACATCACATGATGATTGTTACCAACAAGTTATGGTTTGTAGGTATTCCAAAGAGTATGCAACACAAGTGTGAGCTTGCTTTCGTAGGTAACTGGGAGGGCTGTGTCAACCCAGATAATATGCAGACATCTCCACATCTTCAATTTGGCCTCTCGACATCCATTACAAACAAACAAACAACAGTACAAATCCCGCCAGCACCATAGTGAGCAAAGGTGGGCAAGGGAACACTTGGAACTGCAGGACTGACAGCTGAATTGTGTTCATTGAAATGTTTTAAAAACACCATAAAAAAAACCCAAAGGTTTCCTATCCCTTATGAATTTTCATTACACAACTGATCGAGCCCTTGAAATGGAATCTGAATTAATGGCATTGAATTCTGTTCAGCGACTTGTGCAGAATTTGTGTAATTCCAAATTATCTTCGTAGGAGAAGGTGGAGATGGCCAGGTATCAGTGCACATTTCAGGCATGTAATCCCATGCGTTCTGCAGGAAGGTTGGTTCATCATGTTGAGGTGTGTTGTCATGTAAAGGTGTCGAGATGCCTCTCATCACTATGAGGATAATCTGAGGACAGGACAGGATCCTTTAACATATTGTTCAGTCCTACAGCCAATGTTTCAGTGATCAGTTTGTCTTTGGGACAATAATGAAAGAGTACAATAATCGCCTCCCATGTGAACATCTTCCTCCAGGAGGCAGGAATCAATTGTACAGAACAGCCTGCAACATCTGCTGACACATGTCTAATTGAACGTGCTTGGAACCAGCTGAAACTTGTTGTGCAACACATCATCACTTAGTGGATGACCTCTGGAGAACCAACTTCGAGGGCTGGAACAGGATTGTGGACAGTATGACAAGGAGGATCCAAGCATGTTCAAATGCAGAAGGTGGAGTGACACAATTTTGAATGTGCAGCATACGAAAATTTTCATTGCCCTATGTACAAAGATAATCAATTTGGAACAGGCTGCCTTTACTTTGATTGTTGGGTAAAGTTATTTGTTAGTTTTATAAGGTTTATTCTTTAATTCCCTGTTCCCCTTAAATCGAAGCCCACACACATATGCAGAGATATAAGTGGTACAAAAACTGCTGTTCATACAGTAATGCATGCTTAATGTTTACACAATTACTTTGATAATTGTCAAAGAACAAGTTATCAGAAAGAGTGATATTAAGTCTTGAGCAACATATTATTATGAATATTTTTTAGAGAAGCCATGTAAATCATTTTGTACTTAAGATGTTGGTCACTTTTCAATATACAGGATGATTATAATTAAAGGTAAACTTTCAAACTGTTGTAGAAATAACACCACTAGTCAGAATGATGTCAAATTGCAATGGAATATTATCGGAGAAGAGGGAAAACGTGTGGCGCAAGAAAAATAAATAGTTACAAAATGTAGCTCTAGATGGTACTGTAAGCATAATAATTTAATATTGGTTGACTACAAATGACAAATGAATCATACAACAATGCCTAAGGTGTACGTTTGACGTTAAACTGCACTACTCAGTATGCATGGGTGTAAAGGTGTGATACTGTTAGTTATGTAAGCCCTCCAACAAGGCAAGGTCATATCACATCGGATGGGAAAAATCTCTTTTTTAATTGTCCTGAGGCCAAAAACCACATAAAAAGCATCAATCAAAATCAAATCGGTTTATTGATTTCCATGTGACTGGCACAAAACATGTTCAATATGTTGTCCACCATTTTCTGCAACAAGTTGAAATCGAGAAACAGCATGCTCCACAAGTGATTGAACTGTTTCTGGGGGTCACGTTCGGAATGTGTTGCACAATGCATGCCTTCAATGCAGCTAAGTTTGCAATCGGAACACTGACCACAACATCTTTCAGATAGTCCCACAGCCAGAAGTTGCACCGATTAACATCAGGTGACCAGGACAGCCAGGCTGTAGGGAAATGGCAGCTGATAATTCTAGCATTTCCGAAATGGCACTTCAGCAGTTGCTTAGCTGGATTTACAATGTAAAAAGGTGCACAATCTTGTATAAAAATGATCCATCCACGCTGTTGGAGAGCTGGAATGACATGGTTGTGCAAAAGACACTCATAGCACTTACCAGTGACAGTACAGGTAACAGGACTGGAAGCACTTGTCTCTTCAAAAAAATATGGCCTTATGTAAATGATGTCATAAACCTGCACCACACAGTGACCTTTTCAGGATGAAGTGGTACTGGTTGATTTGTGTGAGAACTTTCCGTTATCCATATTCGACAAGTCTGTATATTGACATATCCTGTCAGATGGAAGTGGGCTTCGTCTGTTCACAAAATCTTCCACAGCCAATCATTGTCCACTTCCATGAGAGCAAGAAATTCTAAAGCAAAGATCTCTCTTGCTCGCAGGTGAACAGGAAGCAACTCATGCACATGGGTAGTTTTGAACGGATAGCAAAGAAGGATGTTTTGTAGAATTTTATGCACTGTGCTCACGGGTATGTCCAATGTTCGGGCAATTCTCCATGCACTACACGTTTGCACACCACCACTCATCTCCTCCTGTATTACGGTGGCCACAGCTTCCAGGGACATTGAATCACTTCATTTCCTCCCTCTACCAGGTTGCACACCGAAAGAACCCGTCTTTTCAAATTTCAGAAAAATTTTCTCCAGACCCGCAGCAGTCATCGGACCTATGCCTTTTTTCAAACCCTTAATTGTCCAGAACTTCTAAAGAGCAATGTGTGCACAGTCATCATTCTTGTAACACAGCTTTACAAGCAGAGCACAATCCTGCATTGAGACAGTCATGGTGAACGTCGCAGATGTGAAAGGAGGAAAAGCAGTGTACCCAGTGTGTTTATACCAACTTCAATGGGTCGTGCACATGACAGGTGTTTTCATTTATGTATTCTGACACATACAGCGCCATCTATTGGTCAATTTTCACACCATTTCTTTTCTTCTGCCATACGTTTTCCCCCTTCTCCAATAATATTCTGTTGCAATTTAATGTTTTTCTGACCAGTGGTGTTATTTCTACAGCATTTTGAAAGTTTAACTTTAATTATAATCACCCTGTAGTTTCCATTCCTTGGTACATATTTTTTCCATTACCTTTTAAATCTGAAAATTCCCTTGTGGTAAAAATCTGTCCTCGTTGCCCGAAGACACTGACGCACTGCTTTCTGGACGTTCTACAGCATCTTGTAGTATTGGTCTTGCATTTGGTCTTTCACACAACCAAAAATATTGTAGGTGGATGGTTAAGAGCACTTTCTCTATGCAAAGGAGCAGTATGAGGCCACACATTACCTTGTTACAGAATGATCTTCTTCGGACGGCAGTTATCACAGCAGAGTATCGTAAGTGCCTGGATGTAACAGAAAGCATCTATGATCTGTCCAGGTTGAAGAATATAAACCAGAATGCAACCCTATTTATCCCAGAAGATTTCACTGCCCCTGCTTTCTTTTTTGATGATGAATCCTTAAGGTGAAACTCCACACACTGTAGTTGTGTTTCAGTGTCTGAATAATGAAATCAGTTTTCATTGCCTGTCATGATACTCATTACAAAAAATCATCTTCATTTTTAACTTTCTGGTCTTTGGTCACTAATATAGGATCCAATATTTTAATCAGTTCCTGCTCAGCACTCTGTCCTATTGCTGATTTTATTACAGTTTCTGTTGCAATGACGTGCCCATCTTCTCGAATGGACGGCAGTTCAGTGACAACCACTATTAGACTCATCTTGGACGCCAGTCTTCCCATCTTTGAAGTGTTTCGCCCATCTCTTTGCACTGGTGGCACCTGTACGCACATTTCCAATACGCAATGGAGTTTCAGATTAATTTCAACAAACCGATTTTTCTTCTTTAACAAGGAGTTCAATGACAGCATGCTGTCAGAATTTTGATGTCAGCTCTTTTGTAAATGTAGCCTGTGATCAAGTAATACAAGTTACTGATTTCACAATATGTAAACACATAATGTGAAGTATGTTTTTGATAATGTAGCTTCTTTTATACATTGCAGTCATGACAAAGGATTGCTCAATACTTGCAATACGACCCTTCTACAGAGTGCCCCACATAAAACCCCTACACCTCATGCCTGAGATTCAAGCAACAATGAACTAAATAAAAAGAATAGATAATACTAATGTTAAAAAGCATGTAGTTACCTGTTTATAAAAGATGCTAGAAGTGGTCGCCTTGTAATGTTCCATTTATGATTGTCTACTGTATTAAGATTGCCAGCATACACTTTGCTTTTTAGTGTGCCCCATAAATAATAATCACACAATGTTAACTTTGGGGAACTTGGGGACCAGAGGCCTATACTGACAAGTCAGTCTTCAGGAAACACGTTAGTGTTGTGGGCCGTACTTTGGTTGAATGTGTGAGCAGTTGCTCCGTCTTGTTGGAATATTGCATACAGCTTCTCTTATCTATTAATTGTGCATAGAAAGAGTAAAAAATCTGTAAATATCTGGCACTGTTTAAGGTGTAATTGAAAAATATGGTGCCAATATCGCACATGCCAAAAAATGCACACCAAACACCTATCTTACACGAGTGTAGAGGTTCATCATGCAGAATATGTGGATTGTCCTGTGACCAGTATCTACAATTGTGGGAGTTTACATAACCTAAAAAATGAAAGCAGGCCTCATTTGACAAAGCAAAGCAGGCGGCCCAAGTAACAGTAAGCAACTGATGTTAACAGCCAGATACAATAACGAACGCATTTTTCCCTGATCCTCAGAGTTCAACTCTTGCGCTACCTTCACACAATATGCTTTTAATTTCATGTCTTTTAGTATGCGATTACACAACGTATGAGATGTACCGACCGGCTGTGATAACCTCCTTACTGACTTGCAGGGACTTCTTGTAATGTCCATGTGAATTGTGTCAATAGTTTCAGGGGTCCTCACTATCAATTGCCTATTCCTCTGCACATTCTAAATGGGTCCTACAGCCCTCCATTTGTCGTATAGTTCTTTAATAGTGCTGGTCACGTGGAGCTTCCTACCAGGATACTTTGCTTGAAACATTTCTGTGCATTCCTTGATGGCGCCTGCCTTTACGTAACACTCCACATTATCCATTCGCCGTTCCAATGCAAACTGCTCCATTTCTGTAACAATTCAACAATGCGAGCTTCTTACAACAGCTGATACATGAAAACACAGCTGCACTCAACTTTCTGATACAATGCAGTGCAGCCATTTTTTGAGGCAGTGTTCCCACATCTCAAGCAATTATACTAGAGGTGTTTAACAGGTACGTGAGGTGTACCGGCTTCATGTGGGACACCCTGTATATACTGCAAGAATAGAGTATTGTTCATGGTAAAGAAGGTGTTGGCCATGCTGCTAACAACAGTAAATTCTTAAATCTAGATGATTTATGTATGTGACTAATGCATTATGGTTTAGTCTTTTTCTTTCTTTACTCTTAGACTCCCAGTTACATATATACTGTCTCTGCGACAAATGTGTTGGAGACATTCGCACAAGAACATAGAACATCACACTCAACCCGTAGACAAATAGCCACAGTATACAAGGAAATTACTTTTGTTTCTTGAACTATGATTGTAGTGTAAACTGAAATTCACCTGACTAATAATTCCAAGACCTTAGAAGTGATTGTAACATCATTGTCATTTTTCACATGACTACTTCCATTTCCGCTATTTCCAATGTTGAAACATATTTTAGTGGTGATTTTTCTCAAATACATAAACATATCTTAGTTAAGATCTGCATCGGAGTTATTTTTCATGCACATGCCATACAACTGAAAGAAGTCCAAGTATTTCTCATTCTACAAAATAGCCAGGACTTCATGAAACTTGGTAACCAGCACGTCCATAAAATAAACCCTTTTGTGTATGTGTTTCCCTGCTGCTGTTTGGTGAGTAGATTTTTTATCTATCCATTTACATTACAATATTCTTATTAGTTGATATGTTTTTGGGGTCCAGCTGAATTGACACCTCCACTTTTTTGTATAATTTTTTGAAAGTAAACCATCATCTTCCTCAAGCACTGTTAGCGATTGTCTTATGCACACTCACTGCCTTTTGAACTCTCAATGACCTGTGTATTATTGTTAATGTCATACAGCTATTTATAAGGATGTTTCATTCTGAACACCTGCTTGCGCATTGCTTTTTTCACCTACATCACCTTCTGTGAAGAAACACTCTTTTGAGGTTGAGACACATGAAATGTGTCTGGAAAATCTTAGAAAATAAAGGGCGAAGAAAAACTTGTGCACTCTGACTTCACAGCATGATTCCTCAAGTACTAACAAAACAAAAATGTCTGTCACAAAATTTTGTCCTGTCCATATTTACAGCAGTAAATGGACGTTACAGATTGGCGATCTGGCGACACTGTAGTCACGTGTATGGTAACTGCCTCTGTCAGCATATAGGAGCAGAGCTACACAGTTGGTGCAGCGGATAGCATTTTGGGTTAGCATGCAGGAGGTCAAAGTTTCGATTCTGGGTTGAAGTGTATTTGTTTTTATTTGCTACATGTAGTCTGCATGGTACGGTATTTGATGTCTTAATTGTCATACAGTGATCACAGTCAGTCTTCTATAAAATATTTGCAATTACATACAATGAACACAGAAATGGAACTACAATCGTTTTACTGCTCGGCTTTGAAATAAGCCTTTTGTACGTCATGGATGCAAATTGTTTCACATCACTACATCGGCTAGATTCCAAACCGGTTTTATGTGTTCCCCCAATGGTCTCATCGATTAGTAACTACTATTATTTTTGCCATGTTCAGGTCCATTATATTCCATAATGGCCTTATGTCACAAGTAGGACTAGCAACGTGCTTCGCAAATAATTTCCAAACATGTAATATGTAAATGTTTCAATACAAGTGGCTTAAGAAACTGTGTATGCTACAGGATTATACGGCAGAATGCAATTGGAAGTTAAAGACAAATAAGCCATGATCCAGAATCCAACCCTCGACCTCCTTCATGCTATCCCAAAACACTTTCCACTACACAGCACTCCTACATGCTGCTAGAGGTACATGTGATTATAGTGTTGCCAGATTGCAGATCTTTAACATCCATTTACTGTTGGAAATATGCAGAGGACAAAATTTTGTGAGAGACATTTTTGTATTGCTAGTATTTGACGAATCACACTGCAAATTCAGGGTGTGCGAATTTTTCTTCACCCTGTACAGTTCTACATCCTAAGCTTTACTTCAGTTGAAATCTCTATTCCTTTCTTATAGGTAGTTCAATGTCCCAATTTCTGAACTCTTTTAATTACTCCATTTCAGTTGGCCAGGACAATAAAGTTTGTTCGAAAATTCCTGTTACAAACTTCTAGGACTTGTAGAGGAGAATGAGTAGATAATGTTTCGAATTGAAACCCATCTCTGTAAACGTACTACTTCTGTGCTACCACTAATTGAAAAGACATTGGTAACATGACCAATTTTACAAGTAATTGATAAGACGTGACCCAGTACAACACTTGTTTTACAATTTCACTCGTTAATAACCAAAGAAATTGCTTGTGTACTTGTTGACGGGTTCACTTCAATGTGATGCAGTACAGACTCTTCCAATTTAGGGGTGTGGCATCTCGTTGGAGAACCACAGTCATGCTTGCTGACACTGAAGGTACCCTTTCTCAAAGCCATTGCATAATTGTGGCAAAAAAGGTATGCAATGGAGTCATACATTGTGGTGAATGATTTTGATAAAAGTGACAAGCAGCTCTTCCATTACCATGAGCTTTGCCATTCACAAGGACCAAGACAGTGAATTCTGCAAATGTGTACTCAACCATATTGCTCTAAACTCACGGGCATGTGAATGAGACTCAAACTAGTTCAGAGAGATAGGATAGGCATGAAATGACATCAGCGAATCGGATATAACCATTCCCCAACTTGACTATCCTGCTGCATACCTACCAAGCAAACACATTTTCAAATGGCTGTAGCATGGAAGCAGTATGTTTCCGGACATGAGTTCCTACTCAAAATGTTATATGCTCACTCTCCTTTGCAAGTCTAGAAGTTTGTAAAGGGAATTTCTGAACACACTGTATAGCCATGCTCATATGGCCAAAGGAGGACACACTGAAATCTCAGTGATGTTTCCAGTCTTATTTACATGCCAGCTGATCATTCATTGCTTAAACAATAGAGTGTGTGGTTCTTAAATTACCCCTATTCCATCCAGGACTTTACAGTATAATAAAAACAAAGTTTACAGCCACTGAAAAAATATCAAAATATTTAAAACAATAATTACAAAATTTTAATAAGATATTCACAAGTAAAATTACATATACATATGTACATAATACATACAAATTATTCTTTTTTTACTTTACAAAAGTCTTGAAAGTGAGATTCATTAGGCACATATGAGCTTTCACAGTACAACAGCCACACAGTGGCACAGTAAAAACAGCATACCATCATTTCAATTGCATTTTTTGCTCATGGTTGATATCTTCATGCCTCTAACTGATGAATAATTAAATAAGCTGGAGAACTTCAGTTTCCAGTTTAGAGGCCTCATAAAAAAAAGTAATGTATACCTAGAAAATTTACTGGTACCTCTCTAACTGCAGTTTTGAAATTTTTAACTCTCACTGTTCATTATTATAAGAAAATTGTTTTGTGTTCATATGTAATTCAGGTGCCTAATATTTCTCTTTCCTAAACAGCATTTAGTGCACAGTGTGTAGGAAATTCACTATATCAGTTCCAAAACAGCAGTGTAACAGTGTGTTTCCAATACACTTACTGAGAAAGGTAATCCAAAAGCACTTATAAAGTACATCAAAAAAATATTGCACACTTCCTAGGTGCAGCAGTTTTCTTCACACAATTTATCGATCTGTTGAAACACTGAAGCAGGCAATTAAATATATTGTAGTCTTTTGACAACTGCTTCCATGCTTAACAGTTCCACAAATTTATGCTCTCCTCAAAGGAAGAAATGTTGCAACAGTCTTCATTGTGCCCCATTATCTAATAATGGACTCTATAAGCACACAGTGTACACCAATGAGTGTCCTGTCACAATCATGCTTAAAAAATGTTTTATCACAGTCTGCACAGCATCAGCAACAGCAACACTAACTTCATTTCCTCTTCTTCTCTCTTCTTCATCTGAGAGACAGAAGCGCATCTGCTTCAGCAATGATGGATCCACCTCAGCAACAACAGTTACTGTGGGTATCACAGCTTTAGATAACACTGTAACATTAACAGCATTTGTGACATATCAAGAAAATGATAAATTAAGAAAAGGTATGTTCCACAGAGCACATGTAGCTGATAACAGATCATAATAAAACATCAAGGTAGTTGACAACAAATAAAATTACTTTGTTTTAGTAAAACACATTAATGTGTTCTGAAATGAAATTGCTGACTATTCTTCTGGTTATATAGGGTAATTCAAAAGGTTGTGAACAAACTGAAGGAGATGACACATACAGGGTGGTCAGAAACATCTGAAGAGCTTGTTCTGCAGAGTAGGTTGTGCTGAAAAATAGCTGTTATGAAAAATAATTACTATGTCGTGCCATTTCTGAGTAATTAGCACTGAAGTTATCCAATCAGGCCATTGAGCAGACAAATTCAAGTGGCCCACCAGAAACAATTAGTGTTAGCTGCTCTCATAGTATAGTGTACAATACTGCTCAGCCTTTGTCTTGGGATCAGTCCTTACTACCTCCCCATGTCCAGTTTTTATATTGCTCTCTTGTTCTGTTTTAGGAAACTGAACGAAGAAAATGTTTGGTAATACTGTCTCTGTCGGGCCACTTGAAATTGCGTGTGCAATAACCTGATTGGCTAATTTCAATGCTAATTAACTCAGAAATGGCAATGTGTTGACTTTTTTCTTAACAATTATTTCTCAGCACAACTGGCTATAACTACTTACAAGGGGAGGCTACGACATTGGGATCACAGATTTACCGCAAACTTTGTAAACCATCAGTAGGCCATTAAAACAACATAATGTGAAAGTAGTAAGGTGTACTATTCTGGCAATTCCAAGAAAATCACAAGAGAAGTTTACATTTCTATTATGTAACTGATGTGTCTGTGTGAAGGTGCCGGTTGGAAGAAGTAATTGTGGTCGAGCGGTTAGCGTTCGCACATTGCAAACAGGTCATGGAGGAGGTGGCGGTTTGAATTATTCCACAGCTTAACTTTTTTGATCAATTTGTTTTCATCACTGGTCAGTTATTTAATTTATGTGACATTTGAGAGGTAATATAATGGAAAAAACGTGTATTTTCATGATGATGTAGTGAATTTCATATGTTATTTGACTCTTTACTATTTGTAATAACATTTTCAAGGATGAGGGACAGGCTCAGAAAGCCCAAGTCAAACCATGATAAATAATTATGCGAATAACATTATTCACAATCAGCAACATAGTAAGTCACAATTTGCCAGACCACAAGAGTAATGCAGAATTACTCTGTGTAGAACTGTTCTACACATCACAGGTTGCAGGGTGGTATTTCTCACACAGACATGGAAAACAAACTGAAATTCAAGCAAATACATGTGGTTTTTTTTATTATATTATCTCTCAAATGTCATATAAATTGAATAATGTGCAAATTGATGAATAAAATGTTGATTATGGAAATACCTGGTCGCAGGATTCGAACCACTGCCTCCTCCAAGACCCGCTTACAATACACACTAACCGCTTGCCCACAATGACCTGCTACACCCAACACATTCACACAGCTAGATCAGTTACACAACAGATGCGTAAAACCTCTCTTGCGATTTTCTCGGAATTGCCAGAGTAGTGCACTTCACTACTTCCACATTATGTTGTTTTATTGGCCTACTAAAGGTGTTCAAAGTTTGAAGTAAATCTGTGATCCCAACACTGTGGCTCCCCTTATTAATGTGTAGCAATACAATGATAAGAATTACAGAGAATGTAACAAAGTTCAAGAATTTTTTTCATGAACTTCAAATTTGTTCTATGACAGCTCCACTTGGTCACACAAACAACATCTAATTGATAATCCATTTCATTTTACATCTTAAGCATATGTGGAGTCATCAGTTTGAGCACTTTAAAAATATGCATTTTGAGTTCTGGAAATATTTTTAGCAAAATTAGGCACAAACACAAAGTCTTTCACATAACCCTATAAAAAAGAAATCAAAGGGTGTCAACACAAGATGTAGGTGGCCAAGAGCAGAACATAGCATTGCCATGTCCAGTATGATCAATCCAATGCTTTGGAAGACATTGATTTAAAAATATGCAAACCCTCCACACCATAAGGTGAGGGTGCTCAATCTTGCTGAAATATGTAATCTGTGGAATCTATACCGAGCTGTGAGAACAGCCATATCTCAAAGTTGTCCAGGTAAATGTCTACTGAAATACTTAGCTCAGTGAAGAACGCTATGCCATACAGTTTTTGTACAGACATCACACAGAACACCCTAGCTTTTAGCAGTCACACCGATGTTCGATCACCCAAATAAGCTTCTCTGTATTCTTTATACACATGTGCCACTTAATCTTGCCACATGTGTGGAAGGTTGATGCATCACAAAGTGAGATGTATACAAAATGTTTCTTCCTTCATGGCTTCCAGCACTGTCATAGCACAATTCATACTGTTGCACAGCAGATCTAATTCCTGGGTGCATGTATACATTTTCAAAATTATTACTTGGTGCAGATGGCAGAGGACCAAGTCTGGCTAATACAGCGTGACACATTGAGCCAAGCCATAAGCAAGGAGTGCAAATGGCATAGTGTGACAGCAACCAATATGTCATTCTGCAAGCATCACAGTACAGAATAATAACATGCATTTGTAACATTTGAGCTCAGCCACTCCATGGCATCCTAGTACTGATGGAAAGTGCAAAGGTACAGAAAACTGACAGTAACTGTGACACCACAGTGGGGACAACACCACTGACATGTCCAGTTAATGAGGGCAGATGACTGCCCGCCACTGTGATGTTGTGTCCAGCTTAAGTACCACCCTTTCAGAAGGAATCCAACAGAATAACCGTCTCACTAGTTACTGGGTAAACTGGGTGGCAGATCATAAGACGTGTTGCCTGCTGCCTCTGGTCGGACTTAGCTGCTGCATATTGCCACTGCTATTTGGACACATCTTTGACAGACAGAAGATATAGACAACCTGTGCCTTCCCCTGGTAAAGAGCCATATCAGGTGACTGCAAGCTGCAACCTTCAACCTTAAGGGTGAGGCACTGCCTGCATGGCTGTACGTGGTACCGCCTCCCTGGTTGTACACTGTGTTGCTGGATGCATTTGGGCTTCCGCCTTCCATAGTATGCTGTCACAGTATATGCCTTAGTGCATGTCCATCATAGGAGTGCTGGAGTGTGCTGCACTCACTGTTGGTGAGCCACTGTATGCTTTTGCATGAAGAACCCTGATCCGACTAATTGCACATCACTTTGGGTCCTGACCTATGCCAATGCCTGCAGCTTCCAGAGTGCCGCATTCACATTCCTCACCATGCACGGGGTGCATCACACTGTATCTTTCACCACACTGGAAAAACAGTCCATGTTGTAAAATCGTGAACAATAAATGTATTTCCAGGCAATGCCATTTAAATGATGCCTTGAGCCATATAACAGCCACCCTTGCCGGCTCCCTGAGCTTGACTGTTACACATGTAGTGCCACCACCTCACTTGCTCAGCCTCATACCCACTAAAATCCTGAACCTGAGTGATGTACACCTGACATAGTCTTCTTATAAAATTTTAATTATGTATGATTTAATTAAAATTTTACAGGAAGGCTTTAATTATGTACGATTTCATTCCCCCCCCCCCCCTCCCCCCAAGGAACCATGGAAATTGCCATTGGTGGGGAGGCTTGCAAGCCTCAGCGATATGGATAGCAACCACAGCAGAGGGGTATCTGTTGAGAGGCCAGACAAACATGTGGTTCCCGAAGAGGGGCAGCAGCCTTTTCAGTAGTTGCAGGGGCAACAGTCTGGATGATTGACTGATCTGGTCTTGTAACATTAACTAAAACAGCATTGCTGTGCTGGTACTGTGTATGGCTGAAAGCAAGGGGAAACTACAGCCGTAATTTTTCCCGAAGGCATGCAGCTTTACTGTATGGTTAAATGGCGATGGCGTCCTCTTGGGTAAAATATTCTGGAGGTAAAATAGTCCCCCATTCGGGCTACCGGGCAGGGACTACTCAGGAGGATGTCGTTATTAGGAGAAAGAAAATTGGTGTTCAATGAATTGGAGCATGGAATGTCAGATCCCTTAATCGGGCAGGTAGGTTAGAAAATTTAGAAAGGGAAATTGGTGGGTTAAAGTTAGATGTAATGGAAATTAGTGAAAGAGGAGAAGGAGGAGGAGGATATTGGTGTTTAATGTCCTGTCGACAACGAGGTCATCAGAGCCGGAGCACAAGCTCTGATTAGGGAAGGATGGGAAAGGAAGTCGGCTGTGCCCTGTCAAAGGAACCATCCCGGCATTTGCCTGGTGTGACCTAGGGAAATCACGGAAAACCTAAATCAGGATGGCCGGACGCGGGATTGAACCGTCGTCCTCCCGAATGCGAGTCCAGTGTGCTAACCACTGGGAAATTAGTGAAGTTCAGTGTCAGGAGGAAGAAGACTTTTGGACAGGTGAATACAGGGTTATAAATACAAAATCAAATAGGGGTAATGCATGATTAGGTTTATTAATGAATAAAAAGAATAGGAGTGTGGGTAGGCTACTACAAACAGCATAGTGAACACATTATTGTAGCCAAGATAGACACGAGGCCCACACCTACCACAGTAGTACAAGTTTATAAGCTAACTAGCCCCGCAGATGACTAAGAGATTGAAGAAATGTATGATGAGATAAAAGAAATTATTCATATAGTGAGGGGAGATGAAAATTTAATAGTCATGGGGGGACCGGTATTCGATAGCAGGAAAAGAAAGGGAAGGAAAAGTAGCAGGTGAATACGGAATGGGGGTAAGGAATGAAAGAGGAAGCTGCCTGGTAGAATTTTGCACAGAGCATAACTTAATCACAGCTAATACTTGGTTTAAGAATCATGAAAGAAGGTTATATATGTGGAAGAGGCCTGGAGTCACCAGAAGGTTTCAGATAGATTATATAATGGTAAGACAGAGATTTAGGAACCAGGTTTTAATTGTAAGACATTTACAGGGGCAGATGTAAACTCCGACCACAATTTATTGGTCATGAACTGTAGACTAAAACTGAATAAACTGCAAAAAGTTAGGAATTTAAGGAGATGGGACCTGGATAAATTGAAAGAACCAGAAGTTGTAGAGAGTTTCAGGGAGAGCATTAGGGAACAATTGATAAATACAGGGGAAATAAATACAGTAGAAAAAGAATGGGTAGCTTTGAGAGATGAAATAGTGAAGGCAGCAAAGGATCAAGTAGGTAAAAAGACGAGGGCTAGTAGAAATCCTTGGGTAACAGAAGAGATATTGAATTTAATTGACAAAAGGAGAAAATATAAAAATGCAGTAAATGAAGGAGGCAAAAAGGCATACAAACGTCTCAAAAATGAGATCGACAGGAAGTGCAAAATGACTAAGCAGGGATGGCTAGAGGACAATTGTAAGGATGTAGAGGCATGTACAGCGAAACCCCGCTTTAACACTTTTCAAGGGACTTCAAAAAAGTTATGTAAAATGTGTGAAAATGTAAAATGTGGGAAATAACATTTTAAGCTGTAAAAGTTACGTATAGCGTAGCCCCTGGCATTTTCACACTTTATGTATGATATATGTACACAACAGGCATCAATAATAGTTATTATCTAATAAAAACTACTGATGTAACTGGATTTGATAATTGTCTGGGAAGTAGAAACGTCCGACTTTATTTCAAGCATCATAACGGATGTTTTTGGAAAGCCTGCAGCTGTCATTCATTATTTAAATAATGAAATACTGCACTTGTCACGTATTTTTCAAGCTTGAAGATGTGTTTCGAGAATTTTTAATTTCAAACGTCATAATCAATGTTTTGGGAAGCCTACAGCTGTCATTAATTACTTAAATAATGAAATACTGCACTAGTTATGTAGTTTTTCCATGTTTAACGACGCATTTCATGAATTTTTTCTCATTGTCAAGTGCAAATATGTACATAAGTATTATGTGTGGTGTTTGAATATGTGTTATTCTGCCTCTCATGCACTGTAGTCATCTTTTTGAGGTTACCAGGTAGTGTGCCTTGTCACTTATGTAGAAAGCCACACACATGCAAGCTATCACTCACACAGTTTGTGTAACATCACACAAAATAATACGAAAATACTGCACCAGACAATGAGAATAAATTCTTGAAACACGTTTTGCTCAGCATGAAAAAAATTCATAGCCAGCGTTGTGTTTAAACTAAAAACACTTGAGCAACATAAAGTGAATGATGCTGTCAACTAGCGCTACATGCTAAATATGGTTTGACAAAGGTGTCACAATGATCACAACAATCACAAAACTGCATTTGCATGGTAGAGAGTTTGGAAATAGTTAAGAATGGTCATGGTATCTTTATTCGAACGAACCTAGTTATTCCGATCAGCCATCATGCCAAGTAGTGCTTGGCAGTGGCGGGGGCACGGCACAAATTGTACCAACTTTTATACAAGTTTACCTGTTCAAATCTGCTGAGTAGAGTGCCCTGGTGTCAAGAGACTTAACCACATAATATTTTTAAACATTACTGGATGGTCAACATCACCTCAGTGTCATTTTTTTTCTCGACAAATATTTTTTCATAATGCGTAAATCGCGTGAAAATTATAAATATGTTGACGCAAAATTGGGTGCAAATTAACATTGTGGACATAGGAAATTTGACGGGAATGATAAAAAAATGCCATAAACAGCGGGAAAACGTTAATTCCGGGAACATAAAAGCGGAGTGATACTGTATCACTAGAGGTAAGGCAGAAACTGCCTACAGGAAAATTAAAGAGACCTTTGGAGAAAAGAGAACAACTTGTATGAATATCAAGAGCTCAGATGGAAAACCAGATCCAAGCAAAGAAGGGAAAGAAAATAGGTGGAAGGAGTACATAGAAGGTCTATACAAGGGCGATGTACTAGAGGGCAATATTACAGAAATGGAAAAGGACGTAGATGAAGATGAAATGGGAGATACGATACTTTGTGAAGAGTTTGGCAGAGTACTGAAAGACCTGAGTTGAAACAAGTAGAGAACATTCCATTAGAACTACTGATAGCCTTGGGAGAGCCAGCCCCGACAAGACTCTACCATCTGGTGAGCAAGATGTATGAGACAGGCGAAATACCCTCAGGCTTCAAGAAGAATATAATAATTCCAATCCCAAAGAAAGCAGGTGTTGACAGATGTGAAAATTACCGAACTATCAGTTTAATAAGTCATGGCTGCAAAATACCAACATGAATTCTTTACAGATGAATGGAAAAACTGGTAGAAGCCGACCTTGGGGAAGATCAGTTTGGATTCCACAGAAATGCTGGAACATGTGAGGCAATACTGACCCTATGACTTATCTTGGAAGACAGATTAAGCAAAGGCAAACCTATGTTCCTAGCAATTGTAGATTTAGAGAAAGCTTTTGACAATGTTGACAGGAATACTCTCTTTCAAATTCTGAATGTGGCAGGGGTAAAATACAGGGAGTGAAAGGTTGTACAGAAACCAGTTGGCAGTTATAAGAGTCGAGGGGCATGAAAAGCAAGCAGTGGTTGGGAAGGGAGTGAGACAGGGTTGTAGCCTATCCCCGATGTTATTCAATCTGTATATTGAGCAAGCAGTAAAGGAAACAAAAGAAAAATTCTAAGTAGGAATTAAAATCGATGGAGAAGAAATTAAAACTTTGAGGTTTGCCGATGATGGTGTAATTGTGTCAGACAGCAAAGGACCTGGAAGAGCAACTGAACAGAATGGACAGTGTCTTGAAAGGAGGATATAAGATGAACATCAACAAAAGCAAAATGAGGATAATGGAAAGTGGTCCAATTAAATCAGGTGATGCTGAGGGAACTGGATTAGGAAATGAGACACTTAAAGTAGTGGAAGAGTTTTGCTACTTGAGGAGCAAAATAATTGATGATGGTCGAAGTAGAGAGAATACAAAGTGTAAACTGGCAATGGCAAGGAAAGCGTTTCTGAAGAAGAGAAATTTGTTAACATCGAGTATAGATTTAAGTGTCAGGAAGTATTTTTTGAAAGTATTTGTATGGAGTGTAGCCATGTATGGAAGTGAAACATGGATGATAAATAGTTCACACAAGAAGAGAATAGAGGCTTTCAAAATGTGACATGACAGAAGAATGCTGAATATCACGTAACTAATGTGGAGGTATTGAGTAGAACTGGGGAGAAGAGGAATTTGTGGCACAACTTTACTAGAAGAAGGGATCGGTTGGTAGGACATGTTCCGAGGCATCAAGGGATCACCAATTTAGTATTGGAGGGCAGCGTGGAAGGTAAAAATCATAGAGGAAGACCAAGAAATGAATACACTAAGCAGATTCAGAAGGATATAGGTTGCAGTTGGTACATCGAGATGAAGCAGCTTGCACAGGATAGGGTAGCATGGAGAGCTGCATCAAACCAGTCTCTGTACTGAAGACCACAACAACAACAACAACAACGATTTCATTTTCAGCTTTATTTTGAGAAAATGGCAAACCAATGTTTTTCCCATTTGTAGGTCACTGTTGGCTGTGTACATCAATTTCTATGCGCAACATTAAAACAAAAGGTGAATTCTTCCAATGTTTAGTGCTGATACACATGGCTGGCCAATACTTTTTTCTTTCCACAAACATCTTATGTGTTCGAACTGCTGATGCCATTTATGGATGTTAGCATTTGGAAGTGCTCGACTGTACCACTGATGAAATTTTTGCTACTCTGTGATAACCGAACAACAGTTTTTTAAGTTCAAACAAGCAGAAAGCCTTCTGTAGTGAGGTGTCCACAAGAAAGTGGACTGCACTGTAAATACCTAGTTACGAATAATTTTTCATGTGAAAGTAATTATTGTTGCCAAACTTTCTTCATATTTAAAATCGTGAATATTATACACAAAGGTATTTTACAAAAAAAATTACTTCCTAAAAGGAAGAAGGTTAGGAACATCTGATCAGATGTACTTTAATAGTTCTACTGTAAGTAAAATACCTCACTAAAACATTAAAACTAATGCTAAAAATTGCAATTACATCTCATATGAACATAATACTGATTGCAACAATAAGAATGATAACTACAAGGTTTGTCTGAAAAGTTTGGTGGATGGTTCCAGAAAATGGGAGTTACATACAAAACACCTTCACTGGCCTTTAAAGTAATCATCATTGGCTACATCACACTTCTGACATCAGTTGCAAAACTGTTAGCAAACACTTCTTTTGGAATCAGTCAAAGCACTGTGGCCATGTGCTTTTAGATATCTGCCTATTACAGATGAGATAAGAACTGGTGCTACCAATACATTCCAGAGACCCAGTGACAGTCATGGCATGATGTTCATCTTCTTCCCCACCAGGTCTCATCCCCAGTAATGATGCAGATCCAATACATTCCAGAGACCTAGTGACAGTCATGGCATGATGTTCATCTTCTTCCCCACCAGGTCTCATCCCCAGTAATGATGCAGATATGTATGCATGGCCACACATGTATGCATGGCCACAGTGCATCGAGTGATTCTGCAAGAAGCACTTGCTGACAGTTTCCAACAACTTCACAACCTATGTAAGAAGTGTGTTGTAGCTAATGGCAATTACTCTAAAGGCCAGAGAAAGTATTTATTTTCTGAGGCTATTCCACAGAACTTTTCAAACACATGTTATTAATATACAACTGAAGGCCATTAATTTTTTTGTAATATGTTGCAATGCATATCATATCAGTAGTGATCTCTATATAAACTGGAGATTGAACTTCAACTGTCTAAGCATGTTGACACAAGGTCCTTATACTTTGTATCTTGCCCAACTGCAATATGGTGGTGATAAAGTCTCACTAGAATGCAATAGAAAATAATTTCCAATTCTGCACCCATATAAGCTTATTACACCACATATTCCAGATTTCTGCATAAGAACAACACGTACTGTTTCAAAACTCCTGCAAAAAACAATGATAATTTTGTTGTTCATGGTATGCTCAATTGTAGTGTTTCCTTTTCCAGATTTAGTACTTCAATGTAGGTGGGAGCAATGCTGTAGAAATTAAGAAGAGAGCAAAAAAGACAAGATACCACTAGTTAACTTCCAGGTGCACTTCAGTTTCACAGATAACTTACTACTTTCATCTGTGACATACCTTTCAAACTACTTCAAAAGATTACCTCAAAATTCAGCTGTTTTACTTTTGCAAGTAAGATATCAAAGCTGACAATATCAAGTGCTTTGCCAATATTCATAAGCGTCAATATTTTAGGTTAGCAAGACTTTAGAGGATGATCATTATGTTCCAAGTACAGTAACACGACAGTTGCATTACACTTTTTGGGAATATATACAAGATGTGTACAAAAAGTAATGTAATTTCACTTGTTGTATTACACCACTGTGCATAGTAATTTATTTATTTATTTATTTTGCCAAAATGTTTGAAGCTTTCATGGCCATTTGATGAACTATTGCCAGTTGGCTTTGATCTTGAGATTTTTGTCCAACATTTGTTTAACGATTTTCTGATGTTTTAACAGCAAGAGTGGCTGGGTTTGTCAAAGGTTTATTCTCCATTGTTAGTGGAGGACTGGAATCAAGTCAGTGGCTGGAGATCATCTGTACCTGTCACACCAATGTCAAAGGGCTTTTCTGTGGCATTACTGCTGCTGTTCTCCCCTTGTTATCTGCAGGTGGTGCTTGTTATGAGGAATAGTCAGAATCTGGGCTATGGTGTGTATCGAAAACTTACACGTATGAATCAATACCTAAACAAGCTTTCAGAGCATCACTTGAGCCAGAAATGAGGAATGATTAATACACATGTAACACATGCAAGGCAAATATGTGAGCCACAGCATCTCAGATGCGAGATGCAAGGAGCAATGGGTACTCCATCAGTTGCATAATAAGTGTCCTGAAAGACCACACCCAGTGACACATCACATCAGAAGATGAAACACCAGGTAAGGCCTTTCTGCCATACATCACCAGGGTAACAGAGACAATCATCTGTATATTGTGCAAACATGATGTAAAGACTATTTACAAACAAAACAAGAAGTTCAAACAGTGTCGCAGACCATTGCAGGAGAAAAGGGACCCACTTGTATGTCATGATACACCATGTGGAAAAGTCTATGCTAGAATGACTGGAGGATCCATCAATACCACAATCATCGAACATAGAGAGTACTGCAGACTGTAACAAGTGGAGGAATCGAACCACATAGTACGAGACTGACCACATAATAAAATTTGCTGACATGCAAGACTGTGAAGATAAGCTAGCATTATGTTCATGGAATACATAGAAATTCACAAATGGCAATAGTTTTAACAAGAAAGAAGAGAGCCTCAAGGTAAATGGATCCTGGATTTTCATGCTGATTGGTGCAGATAACAAGAGGAGTCTTACAACGTTAATGACCAGGAAAAGGGGAACCACACTTGTAAAAGGTAGAAAAAGCCCTCGGATTTTGGTCCAATAAGTACATAGAATCTTCAGACAAGGACTTCAACTCTAGTCCACCACCAGCAATGGAAGGTGAACCTTTGACAATGCCAGCCACTTTGACAATGCCACAATGCTGAGGAAGTGTCAGAAAAATCTTTACACAGATGTCACTCTAATCCTGACACAAAATCCAACAACCAATATGTATTGCAAACATGTCTGAAAAGTAGCTGCTGTCAGCTGTCAATAAGATTACATATGTTTTGATAGTACTGGTGATTATTTATTTTGTATAAAAATTAATAAGGATATTTCCATTAAATTTTGTAATTAGAGTGGAATAAAAATACAGGAAAGATTTAGAAATTTTAAACATTGTTTTTGGAGAGTTTTCTCAGGAGCCTTTAGAAGAAGTCAACAACAATGTTGACCCACTGAAATATGTCACAAGAAGAGATGAAACATAGGCTTTAAGATATGATGTCAAAGCAGGGGCTCAATTGTCCCAGTGGAAACCATCTGTATATGACGGTTATACTCACTGTGTTATTCAAACAGCATGGTGCACTATGCATTCTTGCCACAAGGTTGGAAAATCAATAAAGAGTGTTACATGGAAGTTCAATAATGTATTCCTAAGGCAATTAGAAAGAAATGGATTTGTGGTGAAACTATTCATGGTTTTTGCACCATGACAAAGCACCTGCTTATGTTTCGTTGCTTGTTTTGGATTCTTCACCAAAAACAATACTGTAATGATATCCCAGCCTCCATGCCTGCATATTTGCAAGATACAGCCCCATGTGACTTTTTACTGTTCCCAGAAATAAAATAAAAGTTAAAGGGCCATTGTTTTACAGGCACTAAAAACACAAAGCTGAGTGAGCTAAAACCCGTCACTGAGAAAGTTGCAGAAGTGTTTCGGTGATTGCAAAAAGTACTGGAATTAGTGTATAATATCTAATGGCACCTAGTGTGAAGGGAAAACACTGATGTAGACAAACAGCTAAAATTATTTTTTGAACAGACTTCACATATGTAGTGAAAACAGTGCATATCATTTTTATCAAACAAACAAATTAAATGGTGAATCTAACTTTGACTGGAACCTGGAGGAAATGTAAAAAATTCACAGTGTCAACAAGTCCCTTCAAAAAAAATTAAAATGGAAACTGAATTTAGGAAGGACACTGATTGTTTCCGCAGCAGACTTATTTTGAGAGACCCAATGTGTAAGAGATCAGAGTATGACTGGAGTTAGAAAAAGGCAGATAGTTTATTTATAAATAGATTTTTCAACAGATGATAAAATGAACATAAGAAAACTTGTGTTCTTTAATTATTTCCTATGAAGAATAACAATTTAAATAAAAAATTATTTTAGTTTTCTATATTGAAAACAAGAAAAAGATATGCTTATTTCAAATGAAAAAGAGAACAATTTTTTTTGCATGTATCATTTTAAAAATACTTTATGAAGATATAACACTATCTGAACATAACCAAAAAACCTTTCCAGACAAAAAACTCCATTTTGAGAGCTTCTTTCAATCACAAGTGGTGTCAGATAAATCATGGAACCCTTTTTTTTTCCTCAGCCAGTTTTGGTTGAAAAATGCAGAATTTGTTGTGGGACATCATGGAATATTCCCCCTTCAACCATCAGAGTTTTATGAGAATTTGATACATGGTGGCACTATATGTAGCCTTCAAAATGGCATCTGTAATGGAGGTGCATTCCAAGTAGATACCTGCCATTGACTTTCTTTTGGCGGAAAACTAGAGCATCACAGATACACATATGTATTTGCAAAATGTCTACAGAGACCTGGCAGTGAACAATAGCATGGTGAGTCATTAGGTGACGAGTCTTGCCATCATAGCACCAAGTTCGCGCAAATCTGTTCGATCTTCCACATGCCAGCTGGCCTCATACAGCCATGACTCCTGCAATGTTGGAATATTGTCACAAAAATGCAAATGAACTTCACCTTCTCCTTGACAATGCAAGGCCTCACAGAAGTCTGTGCATCTAAGAGGGGCACACAAAACTTCACCGGACTGCTCTTCCTCATCCAATCTACAGCCCTGATCTCACACATTCTGACTTCCATCTGTTCACCCCAGGATGCACTCTGCAGGAAACAGTATGTGGATGATGGGGTTTTTTTTTGATGCAGCAGATTATTGGTTCCATGTCAAAAACTAGAGTGGTACCATGGGGGCATACAGGCCCTCCGAGTGAGGTGGTGCAAGGCTGTCACAGAAAACAGAGATTATGTTGCAAAATAGGTTTTTTGTAGCCAAAAGAGTGAGGAATAATACGATGTACTGGAATTCTGACTAAAGCCAACCTGCTTTCAGAAAAACAAGTGCTGCATTACTTATTGGATGCCCCATGTATAATAATTTGGTATCATCATCTCATTTGAAGTTCTGACGTTTACTTTGTGTCCTAAGGTTCCCAGCACTGAGTGGAGCATCATGACTGTTAAAGAATTGGGATTTTATTTGGAAGGGTGGCAATTCAAATCCCATCTGGGTATCCAGCTTCAGGTTTCCTGTGGTCTCCATAAATCACTTAAGGCAAATCCCATAATGGCTCCTCTGACAGGTACAGCCAATTTCCTTCCTCAGTTCAAGCTTGTGCTCCATCTCTAATGACCTAGTTGTCAAATGGACGTTAAGGGTGCCCCATCATTACACTTTAGACGATAGAAATTGGATACACAGAGTTTGAGAAGAATAATTGATACAGAGGTTGTGGGGCACTCAGTACATGCTTAAAAAGAGTTGTTCGAATATTTTTGTCATTCAGAAAACAACTATTATTAGTCACACTTTTACTGATGCCATCTTTTTCACGATTTTCAAAGAGATTCTCCTAGTTACTTTCCTTATTGTGTAATATGTTTTCGCTATAAAAATGGCCCATGGGCTGTGTGCTTTTACCACACGCATTGTACAACCTGACCAGTTTTGAAATTAAACAGCACATACTTCAAACCAAAACAGCAAAATATTCATTTCTATGGCAATATTTTACTATTCTGTTGTGCGTGAAATCACTTTTAATCCAGACATTTTCCATAAATCTCTATCAAAACTCTAATCAGTTTGCTGGAGCTTCAGCAAAATATTGGGAAAAAATCACACTTATCCTGAATAAAATTACCACTTCTTTGTGTGTGTGCCCGTGCGCGCGTGTGTGTGTGTGTGTGTGTGTGCGCGCATGTGCACATGGGTGTGCACGTGCCCGTGTGCGTGTCTGTCTGTCTGTCTGTGTGCATGTGCATAGTTTCCTGGTTTCCATTTCTTATTTATGTCCTGGAATCACCTTTTACAAGTTTTACTGTTACAACTCCTCATGTTACATTAAAGACAGGCACTGTGTTATTAGTTTTAAAAAATAAATTACAAATTCCATTTCATACCTTTTACTATGATGCATAATCACCATTTTCATCACGATGTTTCTCAAGATTGCCAGATAGTGTTGGATCAGGTCGCCGACGCTTGAAGAAGCCCAATTTCCACAGAACCAATGTTAGCAGAATGAGTAGCAGTAGTCCAGCTACAATGGCTACTATAATAATCCATACTGGTACAGATTCTGCCTCTTGTTGTTCCAGTTTATCTGGGAAAGCTTCTGTTTCAGCCTGCGAAAGTTCATACACAATATCAAACAAAATTATGTATGGGCAAAATATCCTGTTGCTGCATATTAAATCAATTTTATACTGACATTCCAAAGAATGTGTAAGTTGCACCACTATACTGGGAAGCAGTGGGCAAACATCCGTGGTTTGCACCCAGAATGAAGCTTCACTCTGGAATGGAGTCTGTGCCGATTTGAAACTTATGATAGATTAAAACTGTGACAGATTTGGACTCCAGCCTAGGATATTTCCCTTTCACTGGCAAGTGATCTTTTCTTCCAGGATTGCTAGGACTGCAAGGTATGCGGCAGATTTTCTGTGAAGTTTCTAAGTAGGAGATGAGGTACTGAGTTGTGCTTGCATACCTGTCAGTAGAGCACTTGCTCGTGGCACAGGTCCAAGATCTGAGACCCAGTCCAGCACACAGTTTTAATCAGCCAAGATGTTTTAACATCCTCAGTTCGTGATTCTTTTCTCACTAAGCAAATATATGCGAGATACTGTTACTTTTTTCTGATACGTGATACGTTTAAACATAACTGCACCATGTCAAAGACAGTCAGGTCTGTCAACACAACTTTTAAATTAACAAAGTAAATAAACAGACTATACAATGATGGTTCAAAAAATTTGATTTAATATTAAGATTTACAGATGATGATGATGCTGAACATCGATAAATGAAAAACATCGCATACTGTAACAAAATATGCTCAGAAGTACTGTAACGTTACGTATGACAGACATAAAAAATTACAAATTAAATTAACTCGACTGATTTTCAAGAATGAGGTTTTTGCAATACACTGTAGCACAATGCTATATTGGGAGGAAAACAATTGTAAAAGCAACGGGGCTTGTACTATATAGCTTTTCCACAAATGCCACCCTCAGCAAAATTCTAGTCAATTCACTAATTTTCTTCTTTGGTTGGGAAGTGCTTCATCAATAGCTACCAGTCAGAAATACCTTTGAGGAGTTTGACCAGATCAGAATACTGAAATCTCTGTAACTGGGTAGATTCAGGGAAGTATTGTTATCAAACACTTCAGCACCCAATTCAATATGTCATGCTCTGAAAATGTACAGCAGAGTAATATAAAATCCATACCTTACTGATACTGAGTTCATTATTCCCAACTACAAGGTGTACAACTTTACTTCCGCCATTTTTTCCCCAACATTTTAGGCTTTAATGAAACAAATTAGTTATACATATATCATTCAAAGTGTTTTCCATCACTGGCCACTACTTTCTCTCATCTTTCGGGCAGTGTACAAATCCCGTGTCGGAAAAATTGTTCATCTTTTGAAGCGATCCACGAATCTATCCAATTTGTAACTTCTTCATGAGATTGGAAGTGTTGGTCAGCCAGGCCAAGCACTATTGATCTAAACAGATGATAGTCAGAGGGAGCAATGTCTGGAGAATACAGTGCGTGGGGCAGGACTTCCCATTTTAATGCTTCCAAGTACGTTTTGACCTCTTTTGCAACATGGCCTCGAGCGTTGTCATGCTGCAAAATCACTTGATCATGCCACTTGCTGTATTGTGGCCGCGTGTCTTTCAATGCTCTGCTCAAACACATTAATTGCATTCGATAACAAGCACCTATGATTGTTTCACTTGGTTTTAACACCTCATAGTACACGACGCTGAGCTGATCCCACCAAATGCATAGCATGATCTTGGAACCGTGAATATTCGGTTTGGTCATTGACATGGAAGCATGGCGGGGATATTCCCATGATTTTTTGTATTTAGGGTTATTGTAATGAACCCATTTTTCATCCTTGGTCACAAAGCGATGCAGAAGTCCCTTTCGTTTTTGCCTCTGAAGCAACTGTTCTCAAACACACAAACGCCGTTCAACATCTCTTGGTTTCAGCACACGCGGGACTCAAGTTCCTTCTTTCTGAATCATGCCCATAGCCTTGAGACATTTTGAAATGGCTTGTTGTGTCACTCCCACTAACTGTGCCAATTCTTCTTGAGTTTGGTGTGAGGCTTCACTAAGCAATGTCTCAAATTCTGCATCTTTAAAAACATTCTCTCTTCGATCTCTATGCCGGTCTATGACGTTAAAATCATCATTCTTGAAGTGCCGAAATGGCTCATGACATGTTCTTTCACTAATAGCACCCTTACCATACATACTTGAGAGCATTCAATTAGACTCAGCTGCTGTTTTCTTCATATCGAACAAAACAGAAACACGTCCTCCAAATGACGAGAATTAGGCTCGTAAACTGACATTTTCAAATGAGAACAACTTTATGATGCAGACACAAATCGGCTAATGTTTGAATGAGGTTATATTGACCAAGGTCCAAGCTAACTGCCTGACATCTGCGATCTGTTTCTTTAGACCGTTACTTACCATTGTCGCCACCTATCGGCAAACAGCGGAAGCAAAGTTGTACACCTTGTATAAGTCTGAAAAGATTTCATTCTTCCATTCATCATGTTCAGTAGAACCATTGATAAAGGAGGAGTATGAAATAGGTCAAGGTATAAATTAACAAAAGAGAAGCAGAAATAAAGCCTGATCATTGTATTAATATCCATCTCAAGTATATTTACTAGTGGCAAATACTGCAAGAGCTGCCAAGGGCTGGAGAGTGGAGGTAGTCATGTAAGCTCCTGTGAGCTCAGTATAGTATGTACTTGAATAACACCACTGTAGTTCACACATGCTGCACAATGTCTACTGATTATATAGTTAAATACACTGAATGGAGAACTTCTGAAGATACTACAAATGTAATAGAATTTCAAAATGAAAAACTCATTTAGAATGTCCATTAATTCTGTACAGAATAGAAACAGAAAGGTTTCACTCTGTGACACATTGCATTGTTAGCCACTTTGTTGATGCTGCACATTTTTCTAGATTCTGACTGAGATAAACTTACGCTGCAGTATTCTTCTACAGCAAAGACATAACTAAGTAAAAATCTGTGCTATTCACATGTTTATTTGTATGTAAAAGCCAACTGGCATTTTCTTTAGTATGAGACTGTGTTTGCAAGATTCGTGTGCTGATTTCAAATTCTAGATTTGCATATTTTACTGTAAACGTCACTTCTGAATAATCTTTCACTGACTGTATCAATACCCATATGTATTGTGAAACTTCGAATATTCGCGAGTGCTGCAATAAATTCCTACTGTTCTTGTCACTTGTAGGCTTAAACTTATTTGTGGTCTTATAAAATTTTTGAGAATAGTGGGCCTATCCTCATTCAAAACCTCTAATTGTATTGTATAATTATGTGAGAAGAAGGTTATTTATGAGAATTTTTGGACACTTGCAAAACTATATTTTCGTAAGTTGCCGGTATGAGTGTTTTCAGGTAATTTATTTCATAGCAAATCAGTGATTGTGATTCAGTATTAATACAAAAGAATAGATCAACCTGAATTTGATTGTAAATCGATGCAAATAAAAGTGCCTTTTTGAGAAGTTATCTTTGTTCTGTGCACAATCTAATTTGTAGTAAATCGGAGTTTGAGATTTAGTTATTGTAGCAGATATTCTAACAAACATAGTGCATTACATTTAGTTTTGCCTTAAAGAGGAGTATATATATTATCTACATTTATCATAAATGAACTCTATAGCTCGATCAACATCAAACTGAAAAATTAGGGAGGGTGCTATAAGTGCATAAATAATTCTGCATGATGTTTGCTAAGTAATAAACGGCAACAGAAAAAAAGCGCACAGAAAATATGTCACAAACAGCAACAATAATTGCTTAAAACTTGCTGTAACATATAATAAATTAGATTGGGAGAACAAAGAAATAAACGAATAACAAGGTGTTTTGCATCAAGGCGGACTCAATTTTCTGATATTACTGTAATTCTCCCCCTCCCTTCGCCCCTCCCCCTCTCCCTCCCCCCAGCACCCTCACCCCCCCCCCCCTCTCTCTCTCTCTCTCTCTCTCTCTCTCACACACACACACACACACACACACACACACACACACACATACACACACACACACACACTTTTTCTGCACTTCAAGGAGAGATACAAACCTCTGCTTCATCATCAGCTGTATTTTGATGAATGGCTGGACTCTCTGGCAGCTCTATCCTGGCATGAGAACGTATTCGCACAGAGTCAACTTTTGGGTAGTCTTCAACCAGTGTTGAATTCCAGAGCCTGAACCAGAGAACAAGTGTAATGAAAAACAATGTAACTCTGTATGTATTTTTAAATTACTGATATGAATATAATAGAGGGAAACATTCCACGTGGGAAAAATATATCTAAAAACAAAGATGATGTAACTTACCAAACAAAACCGTTGGTATGTTGATAGACACACAAACAAACACAAACACACACACAAAATTCAAGCTTTCGCAACCCACGGTTGCTTCATCAGGAAAGAGGGAAGGAGAGGGAAAAACAAAAGGATGTGGGTTTTAAGGGAGAGGGTAAGGAGTCATTCCAATCCCGGGAGCAGAAAGACTTACCTTAGGGGGAAAAAAGGACAGATATACACTCGCGCGCACACACACACACACATATCCATCCACACATATACAGACACAAGCAGACATTTGTAAAGACAAAGAGTTTGGGCAGAAATGTCAGTCGAAGTACAGAGGCAAAGATGTTGTTGAATGACAGGTGAGGTATGAGCGGCGGCAACATGAAATTAGCGGAGGTTGAGGCCTGGTGGGTAACGGGAAGAGAGGATATACTGAAGGGCAAGTTCCCATCTCTGGAGTTCTGACAGGTTGGTGTTAGTGGGAAGTATCCAGATAACCCGGACGGTGTAACACTGTGCCAAGATAGGCATGTTTAGCCACAGGGTGATCCTCATTACCAACAAACACTGTCTGCTGCGTCTATTCATGCGAATGGACAGTTTGTTGCTGGTCATTCCCACATAGAAAGCTTCACAGTCTAGGCAGGTCAGTTGGTAAATCACATGGGTGCTTTCACACGTGGCTCTGCCTTTGATCGTGTACACCTTCCAGGTTACAGGACTGGAGTAGGTGGTGGTGGGAGAGTGCATGGGACAGGTTTTACACCAGGGACGGTTACAAGGGTAGGAGCAGAGGGTAGAGAAGGTGGCTTGGGGACTTCATAGGGATGAACCAAGAGGTTACGAAGGTTAGGTGGACGGCTGAAAGACACTCTTGGTGGAGTGGAGAGGATTTCATGAAGGATGGATCTCATTTCAGGGCAGGATTTGAGGAAGTAGTATCCCTGCTGGAGAGCCACATTCAGAGTCTGATCCAGTCCCGGAAAGTATCCTGTCACAAGTGGGGCACTTTTGGGGTTCTTCTGTGGGAGGTTCTGGGTTTGAGGGAATGAGGAAGTGGCTCTGGTTATTTGCTTCTGTACCAGGTCGGGATGGTAGTTGCGGGATGCGAAAGCTGTTTTCAGGTTGTTGGCGTAATGGTTCAGGGATTCGGGACTGGAGCAGATTCGTTTGCCACGAAGACCTAGGCTGTAGGGAAGGGACCGTTTGATATGGAATTGGTGGCAGCTGTCATAATGGAGGTACTGTTGCTTGTTGGTGGGTTTGATGTGGACGGATGTGTGAAGCTGGCCATTGGACAGATGGAGGTCAACGTCAAGGAAAGTGGCATGGGAGCTGGAGTAGGACCAGGTGAATCTGATGGAACCAAAGGAGTTGCACTTGGAGAGGAAATTCTAGAATTGTTCTTCACTGAGAGTCCAGACCATGAAGATGTCATCAATAAATCTGTACCAAACTGTGGGTTGGCAGGCCTGGGTAACGAAGAAGGCTTCCTCTAAGCGACCCATAAATAGGTTGGCATATGAGGGGGCCATCCTGGTACCCATGGCTGTTCCCTTTAATTGTTGGTATGTCTGGCCTTCAAAAGTGAAGAAGTTTTGGGTCAGGCTAAGGTAATGAGGAAAGAGGTTTTAGGTAAGGTGGCGGGAGATCGGCGTGAAAGGAAGTGCTCAATTGCAGTGAGGCCCAGGACGTGCGGAATATTTGTGTATAAAGAAGTGGCATCAATGGTTACAAGGATGGTTTCCGGGGATAACAGATTGGGTAAGGGTTCCAGGCGTTCGAGAAAGTGGTTGGTGTCTTTGATGAAGGATGGGACACTGCATGTAATGGGTTGAAGGTGTTGATCTACATAGGCAGATATACGTTCTGTGGGGGGCAGCTACAATGGGGTGGCCAGGATGATTGGGTTTGTGAATTTTAGAAAGTAGGTAGAAGGTGGCAGGTAGGGGCGTGGGGTGTCTGTGGGGTCAGGAGGTTGATGGAGTCAGGTGAAAGGTTTTGTAGGGGGCCTAAGTTTCTGAGGATTCTTTGAAGCTCCGCCTGGACATCAGGAATGGGATTACCTTGGCAAATTTTGTATGTGGTGTTGTCTGAAAGCTGACACAGTCCCTCAGCCACATACTCCCGACGATCAAGTACCACGGTCGTGGAACCCTTGTCCGCCGGAAGAATGACAATGGATCGGTCAGCCTTCAAATCACGGATAGCCTGGGCTTCAGCAGTGGTGATGTTGGGAGTAGGATTAAGGTTTTTCAAGAAGGGTTGAGAGGGAAGGCTGGAAGTCAGAAATTCCTGGAAGGTTTGGAGAGGGTGATTTTGAGGAAGAGGAGGTGAGTCCCGCTGTGACAGAGGACGGAACTGTTCCAGGCAGGGTTCAATTTGGATAATGTCTTGGGTAGTTGGATCATTAGGAGTAGGATTAGGATTATTATTCTTCATGGCAAAGTGATATTTCCAGCAGAGAGTACGAGTGTAGGACAGTAAATCTTTGACGAGGGCTGTTTGGTTGAATTTGGGAGTCAGGTGTACCAGGATGGCCCCCTCGTACGCCAACCTATTTATGGGTCACTTAGAGGAAGACTTCTTGGTTACGCAGGCCTGCCAACCCAAAGTTTGGTACAGATTTATTGATGACATCTTCATGATCTGGACTCACAGTGAAGAAGAACCCCACCACTCCTGGGATTGGAATGTCTCCTTATCCTCTCCCTTAAAACCCACATCCTTTCGTCTTTCTCTCTCCTTCCCTCTTTCCTGATGAAGCAACCGTGGGTTGCGAAAGCTTGAATTTTGTGTGTGTGTTTGTGTTTGTTTGTGTGTCTATCAACATACCAACGCTTTTGTTTGCTAAGTTACACCATCTTTGTTTTTAGATATATTTTTAAATTACTGTATTTACTTGTATCATAAATATAGCAGGTTTCACCTGGATCTTATTTTGATAACAGCTTCTTGTTTCATCTGCAGGTTTCTTACTGAGCAGCGAAATCTGATGCATTTGGCAGAGCCTTGGGAACAACTCTGAAAAAGATTATGCATAATATTAAACATTACCACATCAGTTAGATTAAAATATTGCAAATTTTATTTGTCTGTGAATACATAGACTTCAACTGTTACAGTTTGTTGAGGATCTGAATTTTATTTTTGACGCTAAATGATACTGATATTACTATACAGACACTTGTTGACAAACCAGAGGCTGAAATACAAAACAGAAAAATAAAAGCTAGAAGTTTGAATTCTGTCTTTGAATGTCTATAAGGAAATAACTGAAGCTTCCCACCATGAATCACTATACTGCTGTAAAGACAAGTGGCACTGCCATTGTTTCAATTAATGTTGACAAGCAGCTGAAATTTTAATAACTCAACAAAGCCACTGGGGGTCCCTTAATTGCATACAGAAAGGCCATAAAATAGAAAGCTAGAAAGCAGATACTTCAGTACAATTCAGTGTATATTTCTTCAGAACGTATTTCAGCAGGACAAAGGCCTACTGATTTATATATCTGTCTCCAAGAAGTAACTAAACTGCCCAAGAGTAGATTATTATTATTTTTTATTGTAGTGTTGTGAGTGATCTAATAAATCTCCTCAAAAAGTGAAAAATGGAGACAGATAATATCAGGCATGTCTCAGGATTTGGTGTTAGGTCCAATGATCTTCTCACTGTACGTGAATGATCTGTCACCAGTTCTGTCCCAGAATAATTATTACATGTGTACAAGTTATCTCCAAAGAGTGTCACATGGGATTTCCAATATTCTCGCACTCTCTTCATGCAAACTATCCTAGAGAGAAAATGAATAGGACCTTTTTCATAGAAAATTTAATGTACTATACATTTGTGATGCACCACGTTTTCACTGTAGGGTGTGGTTTTCGAGTAACTAAAGAAAAACGTACGAAAGTGATATTAAATGTGTCCAATCTTGGAAACCATTTGAAATAGGGCAAATGTCCATATGAACATCTTTGATCAGAATCACTGATACTACCAAACCTCAAAGCATGTACCTTGTCTCCTTACTCACCCTATATATTGTTTCTGTCTCCTCTTCCTCCCACTGATTTACAGTGTATCCCACTACCAAAGTCACCTCTCTCTAACTTACTTTCACTTACACTGTCTCCTGTTGTCATACTTTTCCACTGCTACTGTCTCCATCGTACCTAGGCAACTCAAAAAGTCTGGGGGACCTAACTTACTTTCTTTCTCTACCCCCATGTGTTTCAAATTTCATTCCAAATTGCACCCTCTTCTATATCTATGTGTTACAATGCAATGGTCCAGCAGGGTTCAGACCCCCCAACCCCATGTATGCTCTTCACTCATTTGTATTTTTCATTTCCACTGTCTCTTTTCTCTTTTGCTCCCACTGCTTCTACCTCCATCAATCTCTCTTTTTTTCTTTTTCTGCCACTGTTTCTCAGTGGCCATCAATATCTCCTCTCTCTTTTGCTCCAATTTCTATTGTCTCCATCAATCTCTCTGTTGCATTGGCACTCTCTCTCTGACACAATCACTGTTTACCACCTCTTTCTCTCCCACTGGCAATGTCTCCTCTCTCTTGCACTGCCACTGTCTCTGTGTTACTCTCTTTGGCACAAAAAAGCTGAATATGTTCGGGCACCAAAATCTTGATGGCAGAATGAGTATTGAGGCAGCTGGTTCCCCATTTTGCTCTGAGAGAAGTGTGTGCTACTTACATGAAACCAATTCCATAGATCGGTAAAGTTCTTACAGTTTGTTTGTATACTTTGACACAGTTATATATTTTTACCTATCTGAACAAGAAATAGGTATGCATAACATATGGCAAGCACAAAAAATTTGCTTATTTTTTTCTGATAACTTTTCTCACCTCTGGCTCTCGATAATGGGCAACAATATTGAAAAAAGAATGAAGGTTCCCTGAGACCATCACCTTACGAACATATGGTAAAAATTTTGAAGATCTGTCATGAATTGATAGTATAGAAGTGGCCATCCCACAATTGGTACTTTGGTACTGCTCATGAAAAATGGTGCTTTTATAAGCCACCTAAGTTCCACCATCGATCATACCTAATGAAAAAGAACCAACTGATTTGCTCAATTTGCCTGGGGTGGAGGAAGTGTCTAATGTTTAAACTTTGACACTGTGCTGTAAGATAGCTAGAATATTACCATTCTTCCAATAGGTATACAAATGGTCGCAAGGCCGAGGGCTCTCCAAAACACTTGACCCCTCCTCTCTGTGTTCAACAGATCCTGAGATGACCCACTGAAAAATCACATTTTCTGATGCGGCTTTTTGGAACATATTGGTACCACACACTGTTGTGCATGAACTGAGTCTTGTTCTCTTTTTTATTACTGGTTATGTTATAACCTCTTTCCGAGACACTATTCATTCCATTCAATCAATTTTTCAAGTTGTTTGACATGCCTAGGAGGATTACAATGTTACTGGCAAACAAAGTTTTTATTTCTTCTCCCTAACTTAAATTCCTGTACCAAACTGCTCCTTGTTTTCTGTTTACTTTATGTACAGACTGGATGACAGAAAAATGGGCTGCAACCCTCTCTCATTGCCTCCTCAGTTAATGCCTCTCCTTCATGTCCTTCAGCCCTTTATAAGTTGTTGATTAAGGTAGAGAGATTGGATTTTAAAATCTTGAAACCAGTCATGGTTTGAATAAATATTTAATACATCTGAAGTAGATCTCCCTAAATTAATTATCACGCCTCTCAGTCGTGGATGTTCTATGAACCAAATCTCTCTATATGTTGAGGATAGTATTTTGTCCTGGTATTCTATCCCAGATATCTTCAGAATTTTGAAGAGTTTTTGTCAGTCAACACTGATCAAAAGCTTGCTCTACAGCCACAAATGTTGTAAATACGGGTTTGCCTTTTTTTTTCCAGCCTGTCTAATGAGGAACTGAAACTGATCTTTCCCAGGTCAGCCTGTATTAGTCATTCCATCCTTCTATAGATAATTCATGTCAGTATTCTATTTTGCAACCAAGACTTTTTAATGTATAGTTTACTAAAGTAGTCCCTAGACTATCAATAATATTGGGCAAGAATATTCTACAATGTATTGACAGTAGTTTCCAAACAGCAAAGTGATACTGCAAAAAATACATGTCAACTCATGAAGTTGAAAACATGCTGCATACGGACACCAGCTATTATTTGGCCATTGGGCTTGCTTTTCACTCATGGAAAGAAGAGAAGAGGTGTAGTTGGGTGAGGCAGTGGTGTAAGTAGAGAGGAAGACTGAACCTTGAAAATTTACAAAGTGACTTAAGCACAAGTGTGACAAGCGATTATTGGAACTTTTTGAGGATGAACAATTGCTCATTTGATGTACTTTTGCAGGCAGTTACACCAATAATTAAGAAAAAGGGCACTCAATTGTGAGACACTATTCCTGCAAGGCAGCACCTTCCTATGATTTGTCCAAAATGAATTTAACCTCTTTACTAATTGAAGTTTATTTGCTTCTGTGTACATGTCCCTATATATAGACAACAATGGAGACAATATTGGTTGTTTTTCTTCTGATGATTATTATACTCATTTGATTTTACGTACCATAAGGCTGACTAATCATTTATATGTTTCCAATAATTCTAAAATGAACATGTTTTCCATCTACTTCGAAGTCATTTCCGCAATTTGGTTTACACAACTCAGTAAATCACACAAAATGAACTGTTTACCATACAGTATCAGCTAGAGACTGCACACACCAAAAACCAGTTCGTGCAATAAAAATATGATTTCAGTAGATCCGTCAATGTATTGCACAAAATTTGACAATTCAGAGGCTTCCTTTAGCAGGATACAGATCAGCTGGCTGTTTTTCAAGGAGTTCCTTGCGGGGTGGGGCAGTGGCCACATACATAAAAAACAGAATTCCATTTGAGTCCATAGACGTATCATGGCACTTCACTGAACAGATATTTGAATGTTGTACAGGGGCAGTTGCATTTAGTGAAATTAAACTTCTAATTGATATTGTTTATAGGTCCCCTAACTCTGACTTCAGAGCATTTCTGCTCAAAGTAGAGGGGGGTTCTTGATTCACTTTGTAGGAAGTACCAGAAATTAGTTATATGTGGTGACTTCAATATTAATTTCATATATGATAGTGCAAGAAAAAGGACGTTGGTACATCTCCTAAATTCATATGATCTGATGCAGACTGTGTTTCCCAACTAGGGTGCAGGGGAACAGTAGCACAGCCATAGACAATATTTTTATTCATTCTTCATTACTAGATACCAATTCTGTTACTAAAAGGGTGAATGGCCTTTCAGACCATGATGCTCAAATTTTAACACTAAAAGGCTTTTGTACTCAAACAAATGTCACATATAATTACAAACTATGTAGGAAAGTTAATGCAACAGCAATAGAGAGTTTTTTAAACCTCATCAAGGAACAAGAGTGGCAGGATTTTTATAGTGCTGATATCATAGATGACAAATAAAATGCTTTCCTTAACACATTTCTCATGCTCTTTGAGAGTTGCTTTCCATTAGAATGTTCTAAATGGGGTACCAGCAGTAAAAGGCAGCATGGATGGCTAACTAGTGGGATAAGGTTATCATGTAGAACAAAGTGGGAATTATATCAAAATGTTTGAAGTAGTCACAATCAAGCTACAGTAGCCCATTACAAACAGTATTGTAAGGTGCTTAAAAATGTTATTAGGAAGGCAAAGAGTATGTGGTATGCAAATAGAATAGCTGAATCACAAGGTAAAATTAAAACCATATGGTCAGTTGTGAAGGAAGTGTTCAGTCAGCAACACAAGGTCGATGTTATAAAGTCAGTTTGTAGTAAAAATATTTCTGTTGCTAATAAATCAGATATATGCACTGTATTTAACAATCATTTTCTGAGCATTGCTGATGAATTAAATAAAAATTTAGTTCATATAACTCTCTTGGAAAATGACTTTCAATGATTGATGTCTGAAATACTCTTCTGTGATACAGACATGGGGGAGATTGAGTCAATAACTAAATCACTGAAGACTAAGGACTCTCATGGATATGATGGAGTTCCTAGCAGAGTATTAAAGTACTGTACCACACATATTAGCACTGTATTTAGCCATATTTGTAATTTTTGCTTTAGGAATGGTCAGTTTCCTGAACAATTACAGAACTCAGTAGTAAAGCCTCTTATAAAAAGGGAGAAGGGGATAATGTAGACAAATTTAGACCTATTTCTGTGCCATCAGTGTTTGCTAAAGTTATTGAAAAGGCTGTGTATGTGAGGATAATTGATCATTTTATAGCACACGATTTGCTATCAAATGTACAATTCGGCTTTAGAAGTTGTTTAACATCTCAATATGCTATATTCTCTTTTCTCTGTGAGGTACTGGATGGGTTAAACAAAAAGTTTCGGACACTAAGTATTTTGATTTAACTAAGGCGTTTGATTGTGTTGATCACAAAATATTGCTCCAGACGTTGGACCATTACAGAATACAGGGAGTAGCTCACAATTGGTTCACCTCTTACTTTAACAACACACAGCAAAAGGTCATTATTCACAGTGTTGAGAATGGCTGTGATGTTGGGTCTGAGTGGGATACAGTCAAGTGGGGTGTGCCCCAGGGATCAGTGTTGGTGCCACTCCTGTTGCTCATTTATATAAATGATATGCCCTCTAGTATTACGGGTAACTCAAAAATATTTCTGTTTGCTGATGACACTAGCTTGGTAGTAAAGGATGTTGTGTGCAACATTGGCTCAGTTTCAAAAAGTGCAGTTCATGACATAAGTACATGGCTTGCAGAAAATAAACTAACACCAAATCACAGTAAGACTCAGTTTTTACAGTTTCCAACACACAGTTCAACAAAACTTGACATTTTAATTTCACAGAACGCGCATATGATCAGTGAAACTGAACAGTTCAAATTTCTAGGTATTCAGATAGATAGTAAACTGTCATGGAAAATCCGCATTCAGGAACTTGTTCAAAGACTTAATGCTGCCATTTTTACTATTCGGATGGTATCTGAAGTGAGTGATCATTTGACATGAAAATTAGTCTACTTTGCTTATTTTCATTCGCTTATGTTGTATGGTATTATATTTTGGGGTAACTCTTCCAACTCTAAAAGGATATTTTTAACTCAGAAATGGGTGGTTTGGGCAATAAGTGGTGTAAGTTTGCGAACCTCTTGTCAACCCCTGTTCACGAGTCTGGGTATTTTGACATTGGCCTCTCAATATATATATTCCTTACTGTTATTTCTTGTTAACAGTATTAGTTTATTTCCAAGAGTAAGCAGCTTTCACTCAGTTAATACTCGGCAGAAATCAAACCTGCATTTGGATCGGACTTTCTTAAGTCTTGTAGAGAAAGGTGTGCAGTATACTGCTACATCCACTTTCAATAAGCTACCACAAGAATTCTAAAATCCTAGTAATCCAGCACTTTCAAATCTAAACTGAAGAGTTTCCTCATGGGTTATTACTTCTATTCTGTCGAGGAGTTCCTTGAAAAATTAAGTTGATTCTTATTGTATTGTTGATTGTGTTTACTTAAAATTATGGCTTGACATTTTTCAGGTTCAGGAACATTTTATTTTTATCTATTATTACTTTTATGTTGTAGTTTCATGTACTGACATGTTCCATGACCTTGGAGATTTGCTCCACAATTTCGTCCTCAGGAACTTGATGTGTAAATAAATAAATAAATAAACATCTTTCACAACATTCAATCTCATTCACAAATGGTCAATAATATTGCTTAATATGATATCTTGCAGAATATTATTAACAGTTGCAGGGAACATTTCATATTCCTGCCAGTGTCTTCTTTGGTACTGGGATTATTGCATTCCCTCTAAAGTCTGAGAGGAAGTTGTTAGTTGATTTCCAGATTAGGCACTTTTAATATATACACTGAACATTGTTTTGCAAGTTCCAAGTCTTAATTGTATATGATGATGGAAGCATAAAAACTGTGTAATAAATAAATATGTTAAGCAATCTAGATGGTTTTGTTCACACACAAAAAAGTATGCTTAGTTTATGGCATATGTCCACATACTCCAAGTGGGACAGTTTTGACATGGTTGGTTCTCCCAAAGATTTAGTAATTCTGATGCAATGTCAGCTGCTCCAGATGCCCTGATTTGACTTAAAGTGGAGTTTATGGGCTCTTTAAAACTACAATGGGAATGTTATGAATAAGTGAGCACTTGCTCTTAAATGTGGCAATAATTTCAGCTTTCTCCATTATGGGAAGGCAAGTGAAAGAAAACACCACATACAAATGAATAAAAACACAATTTAAATCCTTAGGTTTCAGAATTTTAGGCAATTCCATCAGCAGAAGAAACCAAAGCAAAAAGATGTAAGTGACTGAGAAAGAAGCAGACTAATTGTTTTACACTGACCATAGTTACTATTTGTCTCTGTCTTCCATCCTTATCAGTTTGAAGTTCTGCGCGGATAACCATTTCAGTATCACGCTTTCTCCGTGTACTGGCAGATGCATTGGCTTCATTGTCTGATATCATAATAAGAGCCTCCAGTGGTGTCTCATCAACACCTGGTCTCTGGACAAGCCCTAAAGGGTTAACTTGTTCTGGTTCCATGTAGCACTGTCCTCCACCAATTGCTGAAATAATAACAACAACAACAACAACAACAATAATAATAATAATAATAATAGCAATTTTAACAACAGAATTTCCATGTACCTTTGGCATTAAAAGAATGTGTTCCATACAGTTAATTGAATGGTTACTTGAGTTTCCATTACTGCATTATCTAAAGTTTGCATTATATATTCATAATATTCAAAATTACCTATGACAGATTGCGTAAGTCAAAACTATGTGATAACTATACAGTTATCTTGGTGCAAATTATGTTGTTAATGTAAAAGTTCCTTTAAGTTCCACCACCATGGTGCTATCTACAGAATATAGTGAATTAATGAATGAATGAGTGAAATTCTGGAACCCCTGGAAAATGATCAGACACTATGATGTGCTTTTAGGAGCTGTACTCACTTATTTCAAAGCTGAACATGTTTTATTACTGGGGAACTAGGCTATGCTTCGCATTTGCTGAATATGTATGGTAATCGGATGTACGTCCTAATCTCCTTCTCCCCCCTTCCTCTGACATCTCTTCCTCCTCCCTCTCTTTGTCCATTTCCTCCTCTTCTCTTGCTCCCCCCCCCCCCCCCCCCCAATCCATTACTTCCTCTTCCCACTCCTAGTCCGTCTCCTCCTCCCCCCTTGCCCTCTATCTCCTTTTTCTCTGTCTCTGTCTATACCCTCCTTTGTTTTCTCTCTACCCATTTCCTCCCCTCTCTCCCTTCCCTGTCCATATCCTCTTTCCCTCTCTCTTTGATCTTGAGCCTTGTTTATTGTCATAGCAAACAAAATCTCGATTGAGAATTGAAGATGCTTAAATTAAAGAGCAAATTGGTTGGCACTCTTGGTACATGGGGTATCAGAGAGATCTCTCCAACTGCTAAATCTGTGAGGATAGTAGCTTCAATGACAGTATTTTACATAGTATTAATTTGAAAACTGGTAGGATTACAAACTTTTGGACAATTCAGATTCCATGATAGTATTCTAACCATAAGCGAACAAACCATAAATAAAGCTTTCCTGGTTTCTCTTAAAAACGACTGAGAAGAAGAAAATAACACGGCACATTGCTATAGAAGTTACAACTGACTATGAGAAAGGAAATGAAACCACACATTTTCACACTGCAGCATTTTCTTTCTCATAGACAGTTTTAATAAAACACCTGTACATTGTTTTTAAAAAATATATAAAACCTAGTAAAAATATCAAGTAAATCACTCAAGAACTTTTCGACATTTTTGCTAACAATGTTTCCCTTTTATATATAGGGTAATTCTTATTAACATTTAAAAACCCCTAAAGCAACATAGATGATGCTGAGATAAGTACTTTATTATTAAGAGACTTGGGGGCCACAGATGTTGCAAAATACCCTAAAAGTGGCCGAGAAATGTTGAACATGTGACACCGCCAGATGACTTGCCTTGCCACACATGCAGGAATTGGGCTTGTCAATCCTACCTTTGCCAGTAGGAGGCAGTGCCACACATTGCTCTGCTAGGCTACTCTGTTTCCAAACACCGTTTGTAAATGTAATCTGTTATAAAGATAGAAGTTACAACAAGTTACAACATTCACTAAATACTTGACCTGGGTTGGAATGATCAGGTGTGACAGTCTGACAGGCTCCACTGCTGCACATGTTGCAAGGTACATCATCTGCTGATGTCACATGTTCAACATCTGTCACCCGCTTTTGGGGTATTTACCAACATTTGTGGCCCTGTGTCTTACATTAAATTACTTGTCTTATTGTCACTTAGGGGATTTTTAAACATTAATAAAAACACCCTGTATATTAAAAAAAAATTAGTCTTTGTCTGTTCAAATGTTTATGAGTATTATGTAAAAAATTTTAAGTAAATCAGACAAGAACTTTTCGAGATGTTTGCTAACAATGTTTCTCCTGGATATATTATACATATAAATATATATCATGTCCACCCAATTAGTTATTAGAGTATTGTGTAAAAATTTGAAGTAATTTGGTCAAGAACTTTTGAGATTTTTGGTTGCATCATCTTGACTTTATATAGCAGTACAGCTTATTATTATTATTATTATTATTATTATTGTTAACAGAATGTTCCATTCACTTGCTTCACTGGCAACAGGCACTTCAAAAGAAACTGAATGCTTGTGTAGAAGAAGTTAACAAATGCAAATACAATCAAATTAAGTAGGGGCTTTTATTCTTCCGGGAAACTCTGTCCATTATATTCAAAATGTTCATTCCTAAATCAATGCACAATGCAAACTGCGTAGTAATAAATATTAGTAGGTAACTACATAATTACTCTGGTATGTGCTAACTCCACATTGTTTACTACTGTTTAGCTCCCAGACATCAAACTGTCATTTTTCTTTTTAAAAATGTCAACAGTAGCAAAATGCTACATTATTCTGTGTGTACCTCAGTGCCCAAGTGTCAGATTACAAATCTGTAATTCCAGGATTCAGTTTTCAGAGAATCTAAAACAATTTTTCTGATATTTAATGCTTATTTCACAACAGTGTGATGTACTGAAAAATGAGGTCAATGAACAGTTTAAACAATAAATAAGGATTTAAAATGGATTACATATTTCACTGATAAGAATTTAATTAAATACCTAAACAAATCTCAGACAAAATAATCAGGTTAAAGTGTCTGAGCAGAATAAAAATTTACAAGTAACTGCAATGTTAAGTTGTATTTTTGTAGCCTTATAGGTGTGAGTCAATGATTTATTTGAACAATAGAGTCAGCAAAATGTTACATTATCTGTCGACACATCTCTTTCATCAGATGATGTGTGCAATCAGTTTGGGAAAAGTTATTCAATTTTAACACTCCACATCAGCTGAACTGATGGGACACTTATGCGACAGATTTTTGTTGGCACTGTAGAAATGTTTGGATTTTTGTTGCCCAGTGGCATTTGATGTCTATTTATCTGATGTGTGATGTTTACATAAGACTGTGTACTAATAACTTAGTGTTAACATTAAGTGAAGTATTCTATCCCCTTTAAAAACAGACATTTTCTTTTACTATCCTTCTTCATTATGCTGAGGCCATGACACTATAACATCAGCACTGAGAGAATATTTTAACTGGTCACATGCTTCAATCCTCTCTCACAGGCATTACTCGCCATCTTTCATTACAAATAATCCTTGCTGAATAGCTGTAATTTTGTGTTTTTGTTGACTATACCTTTTAGTGACTACAGCTATGACTTTTACCCAATCTTTGTTTGACAAACTAGGTCAAAGTTCAGAACTTTGGAAGTGTTCACCAGTGTCCCAGTACATATGAATATTTTGTTGCATGAGACACAGATCTTTGGATGTTCAACAGTCTGCAGTTACAAATACTTTCCACTATAAGATACAAAGCTAGAATCTGTGCAAGCAGTCATCTCGGCAACTGTAAAAGGACTAAAAACTGAATACACAATGATTAAAAAGGGCTTGGGTCACTTTAACATAGGAGCAGAAAATGATACATCTCTTGTTAAACCATAAGAATAGTGATATGTATATTTTTCAATGGTGGTGTACTTAATACCCCATACAAGAGAAGAACAAATATTGCATTTATGATCCTTTCAAGTATCTGTAATTAAGTAACATTGCATTTGACACTTATGGTCACTTGCATATTTCAATCATAGTTGAGATACAAGTGATTAAATAATATTACATACAGGATTTATGATCCTTTGGATATGACATTCACCACTGAGCTACTTGTGATTAAATAATGCTAAGTGTTTTATGGTATTCTGAATATTTCAATCACTTTTGGGCTATCTGTGATTAAATAATGTTATGTATGGCATTTATTGTCCTTTACATATTTCATTTGTTCTTGCACTATGACAGATTGTCATATATGATACTCGTGAGGAAATGATATCTCAGGTTTAAATGAAATTACAATGAAATGAAAACCCTTAGCTGCTTACAGGTGTTGACATACGTCAACGGGGACAGATGAAAATGTGTGCCTTGACCAGGGCTCGAACCCGGGATCTCCTGCTTACATGGTAGACACTCTATCCAGCTGAGCCACCGAGGACACAGAGGATAGTGCGACTGCAGGGACTTATCTCTGGCACGCATCCCGTGAAACCCACATTCTCAATGTATTGTCCCGCACTATATTCCTAGTGCCCCTGCCCATTATACTCATTACTCGCGGCACGTTGCCGATTCCCGTAAGAGTCCAGGCACTGTTTGTGCATTTGCACAGAAGAAGAAGATGGTCAAGTGGCCGGTGTGCCTTACCTATATACTATCTTAGTATATAGATATCTCAGATGTTGGTGATGATTTTTATTTATTTTTTATAAAAATTACTCATTTTATACTACTTACAATGATTTGAGGACACTTTGCAACTTATGATCCTTGATCAAAGTCATTCACCATTGTGTTACAACAGATGGTCTAAGAACACATATGTTACATAAATTTTTGATCTAAATAGTTCTCTATTATACTATCCATGAAAATGGAAGGTCATGTAGTTTGTTTAAGACACTTCATAAGATTCTTTCAATATTTCACTACCTTTGATGATTGGAGATGATATACACACATCCAAAAAAGTTTTGCATCATCTCGGTTCCAAGAGTTCCGCAATGTGTACAGAAAATTGGAATAGAGATCACCATAAACATCATTCCCACCCTTTTTATTGTTCGTGAAAACCACACATTGCATGTTGTACCACCATACAGCTAGACCTTTAGAGGTGGTGGTCCAGATAGCTGCACACACCGGTACCTCTAATACCCAGTAGTACGTCCTCTCGCATTGGTGCATGCCTGTATTTGTCGTGGCATACTATCTAGAAGTTGGTCAAGGCACTGTTGGTCCAGATTGTCCCACTCCTCAACGGCGATTCGGCGTAGATCCCTCAGAGTGGTTGGTGGGTCACGTCATCCATAAACAGTTGTTTTCAATGTATCCTAGGCATGTGCGATAGGGTTCATGTCTGGATAACATGCTAGCCACTCTAGTCGAGTGATGCCGTTATCCTGAAGGAAGTCATTTACAACACGTGCACGATGAAGACGAATGCCTCACCAAAATGCTGTCGATATGGTTGCACTAACGGTCGGAGGATGGCATTCACGTATCATACAGCCATTGTGGCCCCTTCCATGGCCACCAGTGGCGTACGTCGCCCCACATAATGCCTCCCCAAAACATCAGGGAATCTCTATCTTGCTGCACTCGCTGGACAGCGTGTCTAAGGTGTTCAGTCTGACCAGGTTGCCTCCAAACACGTCGCCGACGATTGTCTGGTTGAAGGAATATGTGACACTCATTGGTGAAGAGAACGTGATGCCAATCCTGAGCGGCCCATTCGGCATGTTGTTGGGCCCATCTGTATTGCGCTGCACGGTGCCATGGTTGCAAAGATGGACCTCACTGCGGATGTCGGGAGTGAAGTTATGCATCATGCTGATTATTGCGCACAGTTTGAGTCACAAAATGATGTCCTGTGGCTGCACGACAAGCATTACTCAACATAGTAGTGTTGCTGTCAGGGTTCCTCCAAGCCATAATCCATAGGTAGTGGTCATCCACTGCAGTAGTAGCCCTTGTCTCTCTGTATCTCCTCCATGCCCAAACAACATTGGTTTGGTTCACTTCAAGACACTCGGACACTTCCCTTGTTGAGGGACCTTCCTGGCACAAAGTAACAATGCGGACGCAATTGAACCGCAGTATTGACCATCTACTCACTGTTGAACTACATACAACATGAGCCATGTCCCCCTTCCTGGTGGAATGAATGGAACCAGTTCGCTGTCGGATCTCCTCCGTCTAATAGGTGCTGCTCATGTATGGTTGTTTACAACTTTGGGTGGATTTGGTGACATCTCTGAACAGTCAAAGGGACGGGACTGTGTGTGTGATACAATACCCACAGTCAACATCTATTTTCAGGAGTTGTGGGAACGGGGGTGATGCTACATTTTTTTCGATGTGTGTGTATTAAATGGTAATGATTATGCTAGTAGAAACACTGAGGATCACTTATATCACTTACAAAACTCATGATGATGTAATTTCACATAGCTTATTAATGATTATTTACAGAAGTAATTGTCAGTTATAATGTCAATAAATATTGCAAAAGCCATTCATGACTTTTTTAACATCTTTTTTCTTTTTGTGAGCTAATCATCTATCCTGACCTAATTTGTATGGCATAAGGATACTTAAAAAAAATTAGATTTTGTGTAGAATTTGGACAGTGACAAAGAATTTAATTACATCGTAACTTGATTGTATTCCACAAACTTATAGATTATTAATGAAGATGTGGTTGGCTTACGTTCTTCATAATCATCTATATAAACTACTGACTTGTTGCCCTGGGTTAGAATAAAAATGGGCAATGAGGTGCAGAAGGAGGCACAAAAAATATTATAAACAGATGCAGATATGATGTGCTTTACATACATTTCATCCTTTAATACAAATGTTATATTGAGATGATGTACAAGTAAATCATAAAATGAAGGCTGCATAACAGAATTCATTAACTCTTTTTTAAACAAACATATCTCTCTGATGAAAAGGTAATCATCATTGATCAGAAAGAGCAGGATCTTGAGATCACTTTTCGGCACCTGTGGGGCAAAATTGGTGGTGACCTCTGAGTCTTTCATGGTGGTATGCATCAAAAAAATATTCTTAGTTTAAAAGTCACATCACTTTGAACAAAACTCTCATGCTTTTGATAACTGTCTCTGTCATTATCATCATCATCATCATCATCATCCTCATCATCATCATCATCATCATCATCATCATCATCATCATCCTCATCCTTATCCTCCTCTTCTTCTTCTTCATAAGTTAAAATCACTGACTGCCGGAGCTAGCATGGTATTCTGCTTCTATAGATGCAGTAGCAGCATCTGGAACCTTCCAGAGAGGATCACGACGACACACGCATGGAAGGAAAGATGGGCAGCTCCATCCTTCTGTGAGACCGAGTGACGTCAGGTGGTGCGAGGGGTCGGTGTCACATTTTAAACTGTCATTCTTGCCTCCTGACAAGTGTTCCAGATGCTACTATTGCAGAATAAGCAGAACGCTGTGCTAGCCCTGATGCCAATGGTGAAGACAGCTGTCAAAAGCTTGAGTGTTTTTATTCAAACTCGTGGTGTCTATTCTGTACAACTGACTACTAATATTCCCCCCACTCCCCCACCCCACCCCCTTTGGAAGAGTTCTAGACTTTTCTGTGTGTGTGTGTGTGTGTGTGTGTGTGTGTGTGTGTGTGTCTGGGCACATGCATGTGTGCATGGATTGGGGCGGGGGAGTGGTAAGAAGGAAGGGTATCTGTCTTTGGAGCTGTCGTCTTTTCATCTTAGATCTCAACATTCCTGATCTTTATATCATTTCTTTCTTCACGCAATGGGTACCAGTTCTATTCTGTCTCTTTCCATATTCTGTAATCCTTTTAGTGAGATCCTTCTTTTTTCCATCAGTTTAATTCACAAGGAATTTTTCCTCCCTTTGGAGAAATTTACCAGTATTATTACTTCACAAAGAGACATGTTAGCATGGACACTTGGTGTTGTTGCACTACAGTGATATACTACCCCAAGTACATAATTAGAGGAGATATAATGATAACTCTCCCTTAAAACCCACATCCTTTCGTTTTTCCCTCTCCTTCCCTCTTTCCTGACGAAGCAATCGTTGGTTGCGAAAGCTAGAATTTTGTGTGTATGTTTGTGTTTGTTTGTGTGTCTATCGACGTGCCAGCGCTTTCGTTTGGTAAGTCACATCATCTTTGTTTTTAGATATATTTTTCCCATGTGGAATGTTTCCCTCTCTCTCTCTCTCTCTCTCTCTCTCTCTCTCTCTCTCTCTATATATATATATATATATATATATATATATATATATATATAGACACACACACACACACACACACACACACATATTCGTCTTTCCCTCCTCTCCTTCCCTCTTTCCTGATGAAGCAACCGTTTGTTGCGAAAGCTTGAATTTTGTGTGTATGTTTGTGTGTCTATCGACCCGCCAGCGCTTTTGTTTGGTAAGTCTCATCATATTTGTTTATATATATAAATAAACAAAGATGATGTGACTTACCAAAGAAAGCGCTGGCAGGTCGATAGACACACAAACAAACACTAACATACACAAAATTCAAGCTTTCGCAACCAACGGTTGCTTCGTCAGGAAAGAGGGAAGGAGAGGGAAAAACGAAAGGATGTGGGTTTTAAGGAAGAGGGTAAGGAGTCATTCCAATCCCGGGAGCGGAAAGACTCACCTTAGGTGGAAAAAAGGACGGGTATACACTCGCACACACACACACACACACACACACACACATATCCATCCACACATATACAGACACAAGCAGACATATTCAAAGGCAAAGAGTTTGGGCAGAGATGTCAGTTGAGGCGGAAGTGCAGAGGCAAAGATGTTGTTGAATGACAGGTGAGGCATGAGTGGCGGCAACTTGAAATTAGTGGAGATTGAGGCCTGGTGGATAGCTGGAAGAGAGGATATATTGAAGGGCAAGTTCCCATCTCTGGAGTTCGGATACGTTGGTGTTACTGGGAAGTGTCCAGATAATCCGGACGGTGTAACACTGTGCCAAGATGTGCTGGCCGTGCACCAAGGCATATTTAGCCACAGGGTGATCCTCATTACCAACAAACACTGTCTGCCTGTGACCATTCATGCGAATGGACAGTTTGTTGCTTGTCATTCCCACATAGAATGTGTCACAGTGTAGGCAAGTCAGTTGGTAAATCACGTGGGTGCTTTCACACGTGGCTCTGCCTTTGACCGTGTACACCTTCCGGGTTACAGGACTGGAGTAGGTGGTGGTGGGAGAGTGCATGGGACAGGTTTTACAACGGGGGCGGTTACAAGGGTAGGAGCCAGAGGGTAGGGAAGGTGGTTTGGGGATTTCATAGGGATGAACTAAGAGGTTACGAACGTTAGGTGGACAGCGGAAAGACACTCTTGGTGGAGTGGAGAGGATTTCATGAAGGATGGATCTAATTTCAGGGCAGGATTTGAGGAAGTCGTATCACTGCTGGAGAGCCACATTCAGAGTTTGATTCAGTCCCGGAAAGTATCCTGTCACAAGTGGGGCACTTTTGTGGTTCTTCTGTGAGAGGTTCTGGGTTTGAAGGGATGAGGAAGTGGCTCTGGTTATTTGCTTCTGTACCAGGTCGGGAGGGTAGTTGCGGGATGCGAAAGCTGTTACCAGGTTGTTGGTGTAATGGTTCAGGGATTCCGGACTGGAGCAGATTCGTTTGCCACGAAGACCTAGGCTGTAGGGAAGGGACCGTTTGACGTGGAATGGGTGGCAGCTGCCATAATGGAGGTACTGTTGCTTGTTGGTGGGTTTGATGTGGACAGACGTGTGAAGCTGGCCATTGGACAGATGGAGGTCAACATCAAGGAAAGTGGCATGGGATTTGGAGTAGGACCAGGTGAATCTGATGGAACCAAAGGAGTTGAGGTTGGAGAGGAAATTCTGGAGTTCTTCTTCACTGTGAGTCCAGATCATTCAGATGTCGTCAATAAATCTGTACCAAACTTTGGGTTGGCAGGCCTGGGTAACGAAGAAGGCTTCCTCTAAGCGACCCATGAATAGATTGGCGGATGAGGGAGCCACCCTGGTACCCATGGCTGTTCCCTTTAATTGTTGGTACGTCTGGCCTTCAAAAGTGAAGAAGTTGTGGGTCAGGATGAAGCTGGCTAAGGTAATGAGGAAAGAGGTTTTAGGTAGGGTGGCAGGTGATCGGCGTGAAAGGAAGTGCTCCATCGCAGCGAGGCCCTGGATGTGCGGAATATTTGTGTATAAGGAAGTGGCATCAATGGTTACAAGGATGGTTTCCGGGGGTAACAGATTGGGTAAGGATTCCAGGCGTTCGAGAAAGTGGTTGGTGTCTTTGATGAAGGATGGGACACTGCATGTAATGGGTTGAAGGTGTTGATCTACATAGGCAGAGATACATTCTGTGGGGGCTTGGTAACCAGCTACAATGGGGCGGCCGGGATGATTGGGTTTGTGAATTTTAGGAAGAAGGTAGAAGGTAGGGGTGCGGGGTGTCGGTGGGGTCAGGAGGTTGATGGAGTCAGGTGAAAGGTTTTGTAGGGGGCCTAAGGTTCTGAGGATTCCTTGAAGCTCCGCCTGGACATCAGGAATGGGATTACCTTGGCAAACTTTGCATGTGGTGTTGTCTGAAAGCTGACACAGTCCCTCAGCCACATACTCCCGACGATCAAGTACCACGGTAGTGGAACCCTTGTCCGCCGGAAGAATGACGATGGATCGGTCAGCCTTCAGATCACGGATAGCCTGGGCTTCAGCAGTGGTGATGTTGGGAGTAGGATTAAGGTTTTTTAAGAAGGATTGAGAGGCAAGGCTGGAAGTCAGAAATTCCTGGAAGGTTTGGAGAGGGTGATTTTGAGGAAGAGGAGGTGGGTCCGGCTGTGACGGAGGACGGAACTGTTCCAGGCAGGGTTCAATTTGGATAGTGTCTTAGGAAGTTGGATCATTAGGAGTAGGATTAGGATCATTTTTCTATGTGGCAAAGTGATATTTCCAGCAGAGAGTACGAGAGTAGGACAGTAAATCTTTGACGAGGGCTGTTTGGTTGAATCTGGGAGTGGGGCTGAAGGTGAGGCCTTTGGATAGGTCAGAGGTTTCGGATTGGGAGAGAGGTTTGGAGGAAAGGTTAACTACTGAATTAGGGTGTTGTGGTTCCAGATTGTGTTGATTGGAATTTTGAGGTTTTGGAGGGAGTGGAGCTGGAAGTGGGAGATTGAGTAGATGGGAGAGACTGGGTTTGTGAATTTTAGGAAGAAGGTAGAAGGTAGGGGTGCGGGGTGTCGGTGGGGTCAGGAGGTTGATGGAGTCAGGTGAAAGGTTTTGTAGGGGGCCTAAGGTTCTGAGGATTCCTTGAAGCTCCACCTGGACATCAGGAATGCGATTACTTTGGCAAACTTTGTATGTGGTGTTGTCTGAAAGTTATTTGAACTAGCTGAAATGGTTGTTTAATAGGTGAAAGGAACTGTTTGTGAACTAGAAATGGTGGATTTTATAGCAGCGGTAGTGTTGAAAGTGGAAAAAAAAAACATTTTTTTGGTTATGGTTTGGAAGTGGGTTACGTATTATTGAGTATATATAGGCGGGATAAAATTGTATAGTAGATAAAGGTAAAAAGGAGAAGGTGAATACAAAGTGAAACTACTAGCAAAAACAGAAAGAGAAAAATTGTCACTGTTGCATTTCGAAATCTTTTCTGTCGTCTTATTTTCTCTTTATTTCCATTTCCGTTTTTCCCACATCACTGATAATTTTTAGCCCCTTCCACAGGTTTTAATGTCATTATTTCTTCGTCAGACAATTGTTAGCCTCATTTTCATAATCTTCCACCACAAAACCACTCCTTTTAATACATTTACACGCAGTTTTTTCGAAATTTTCCCGAATTTCTCCACCCTTTAACGTGTTTTGGCAGCAACACAACCACCTAACCTTTGTACACATCGTTGTCTACCAACCCAAGTTCACCACAGGATCAACATAGCCCAGCTTCAACCAACACTTTTTCGCCTTTTTTCACACCAGATCTCCAGTTACTTTCTAGTTCACCTTTATCTGTCCCCATATATTTTTATTTTCATATTCATTTCAGCCTCATGTTACACTTTCCACCTTCTAATACCATGTCACCCTCACAACACCCCCACAATGGCCCCATTAGGTTTTATTTACATTCCCTCCGCAAACATGCCTTCGCCCCAGCCAGATTACGCTCCCATATTTTATTTTCTCAGGCTTCTCTGACATTTGGCATTAGCCCCAAAGGCCTCACACTTAAAGTACCCATCTCTGGCTGCAACCCTTCTTTCCATCAGTCCCTATACCAGTTCCAAACTGAACAATCCATTGCCCTCACCCACCTAATCCTACACCTACACATCAACTCAGCCAATGAACACACCCATCAACTCCTATCCTTAATAAAAGTCCTCAATCTTTCCTCTCCCACATCCACACCGGCTGTTCAAAGCATGCTCCTACAGGCCAACTGCAAATTAGAACAGCATGCCACCCTCCACGTCAAAAAACTATCCAATCTCCTGGTTTCCCACGTCCAGAAAGGCAACTCACTCACCCTTCACAACCTTTCCAGCAAACCTCAACCTCCTCTCATTGCACACAAACCCAGTCTCTCCCATCTACTCAATCTCCCACTTCCAGCTCCACTCCCTCCAAAACCTCAAAATTCCAATCAACACAATCTGGAACCACAACACCCTAATTCAGTAGTTAACCTTTCCTCCAAACCTCTCTCCCAATCCGAAACCTCTGACCTATCCAAAGGCCTCACCTTCAGCCCCACTCCCAGATTCAACCAAACAGCCCTCGTCAAAGATTTACTGTCCTACTCTCGTACTCTCTGCTGGAAATATCACTTTGCCACATAGAAAAATGATCCTAATCCTACTCCTAATGATCCAACTTCCTAAGACACTATCCAAATTGAACCCTGCCTGGAACAGTTCCGTCCTCCGTCACAGCCGGACCCACCTCCTCTTCCTCAAAATCACCCTCTCCAAACCTTCCAGGAATTTCTGACTTCCAGCCTTGCCTCTCAATCCTTCTTAAAAAACCTTAATCCTACTCCCAACATCACCACTGCTGAAGCCCAGGCTATCCGTGATCTGGAAGGCTGACCGATCCATCGTCATTCTTCCGGCGGACAAGGGTTCCACTACCGTGGTACTTGATCGTCGGGAGTATGTGGCTGAGGGACTGTGTCAGCTTTCAGACAACACCACATACAAAGTTTGCCAAGGTAATCCCATTCCTGATGTCCAGGCGGAGCTTCAAGGAATCCTCAGAACCTTAGGCCCCCTACAAAAACCTTTCACCTGACTCCATCAACCTCCTGACCCCACCGACACCCCGCACCCCTACCTTCTACCTTCTTCCTAAAATTCACAAACCCAATCATCCCAGCCGCCCCATTGTAGCTGGTTACCAAGCCCCCACAGAATGTATCTCTGCCTATGTAGATCAACACCTTCAACCCATTACATGCAGTGTCCCATCCTTTCATCAAAGACACCAACCACTTTCTCGAACGCCTGGAATCCTTACCCAATCTGTTACCCCCGGAAACCATCCTTGTAACCATTGATGCCACTTCCTTATACACAAATATTCCGCACATCCAGGGCCTCGCTGCGATGGAGCACTTCCTTTCACGCCTATCACCTGCCACCCTACCTAAAACCTCTTTCCTCATTACCTTAGCCAGCTTCATCCTGACCCACAACTTCTTCACTTTTGAAGGCCAGACATACCAACAATTAAAGGGAACAGCCATGGGTACCAGGATGGCTCCCTCATCTGCCAACCTATTCATGGGTCACTTAGAGGAAGCCTTCTTGGATACCCAGGCCTGCCAACCCAAAGTTTGGTCAGATTTATTGACGACATCTGAATGATCTGGACTCACAGTGAAGAAGAACTCCAGAATTTCCTCTCCAACCTCAACTCCTTTGGTTCCATCAGATTCACCTGGTCCTACTCCAAATCCCATGCCACTTTCCTTGACGCTGACCTCCATCTGTCCAATGGCCAGCTTCACACGTCCGTCCACATCAAACCCACCAACAAGCAACAGTCCCTCTATTATGACAGCTGCCACCCATTCCACATCAAACGGTCCCTTCCCTACAGCCTAGGTCTTCGTGGCAAACGAATCTGCTCCAGTCCAGAATCTCTGAACCATTACACCAAAACCCTGATAACAACTTTCGCATCCCGCAACTACCCTCCCGACCTGGTACAGAAGCAAGTAACCAAAGCCACTTCCTCATCCCCTCAAACCCAGAACCTCCCACAGAAGAACCACAAAAGTGCCCCACTTGTGACAGGATACTTTCCGGGACTGGATCAGACTCTGAATGTGGCTCTCCAGCAGGGATACGACTTCCTCAAATCCTGCCCTGAAATCAGATCCATCCTTCATGAAATCCTCTCCACTCCACCAAGAGTGTCTTTCCGCCGTCCACCTAACGTTCGTAACCTCTTAGTTCATCCCTATGAAATCCCCAAACCACCTTCCCTACCCTCTGGCTCCTACCTTTGTAACTGCCCCCGTTGTAAAACGTGTCCTATGCACCCTCCCACCACCACCTACTCCAGTCCTGTAACCCGGAAGGTGTACACGATCAAAGGCAGAGCCACGTGTGAAAGCACCCACGTGATTTACCAACTGACCAGCCCACACTGTGAAGCATTCTAAGTAGGAATGACCAGCAACAAACTCTCCATTCACATGAATGGTCACAGGCAGACAGTGTTTGTTGGTAATGAGGATCACCCTGTGGCTAAAGATGCCTTGGTGCACGGCCAGCACATCTTGGCACAGTGTTACACCGTCCGGGTTATCTGGATACTTCCCACTAACACCAACCTATCCGAACTCTGGAGATGGGAACTTGCCCTTCAATATATCCTCTCTTCCCACTATCCACCAGGCCTCAATCTCCGCTAATTTCAAGTTGCCGCCACTCATGCCTCACCTGTCATTCAACAACATCTTTGCCTATGCACTTCCGCCTCAACTGACATCTCTGCCCAAACTCTTTGCCTTGGAATATATCTGCTTGTGTCTGTATATGTGTGGATGGATATGTGTGTGTGTTGTGCGCGAGTGTATACCCATCCTTTTTTCCACCTAAGGTGAGTCTTTTCGCTCCCGGGATTGGAATGACTCCTTACCCTCTTCCTTAAAACCCACATCCTTTCATTTTTCCCTCTTTCCTGCCGAAGCAACCGTTGGTTGCAAAAGCTTGAATTTTGTGTGTATGTTAGTGTTTGTTTGTGTGTCTATCGACCTGCCAGTGCTTTCTTTTGGTAAGTCACATCATCTTTGTTTTATATATATTTTTCCCACGTGGAATGCCTTCCCCCCCCCCCCCCCCCCCCTGTAAACATATACACACATTACCTTGCAATATCATATCAGCAGTAAGGGTGCATATCACTGACTCCCACTGACCACCATGTGCATTTGCACCCTTATACTATGATACTATGTCACTATGGTTGTACCCTGGTCTGCACCTCCTCATCCAAAGTAAACTGAAAGCCATGAAAGTTTTTCTTCAGGACTCAAAAAACATGGAAATTGCATGGGGAGAGTTTGGGACAGTAGGAGGACATGTAAAGGCCTCCCAGTGGAACTTCTGCTGCCAAACTCAAAACAAACCTTGAAACATATGGGCAGTGACTATGGTGCAGAAGTTTCATGGGAAAGGCTTTACACCCCCTCCATCCAGTCCTGATCGTTCCCCATGTAATTTCCATACTTTTGGTGGCTGTCGATTTGCTCCAGACAAAGAGGTGCATCCCTGGGTACAATCATGGTTCCACAGGCAACCACAAACATCTTTCCTAGAATGTGGTCATCTTGTCTCACAGTGGGGTAAAAGCATTAATGGTTATGGCAATTACTTTTGGAATAACAAACAATTTACTTTCTTTTTTTCCATCTGTCTCATTTTCATTTGACTGCCCTTTGTAGTTTCTACATAGGTAGAATACTAAAGATTTTGAGACTTACTCCAAAGGTGCAGATTAGAGGAATGTATCTGAATTGTAGTGGTCTGGCAAATATATCAAATTAAATAAGAATTAATAAGGAGAAAGGTATCTGAGTTTCGTATGCAGATCAAAATCAAAGTTTAGAAGATATGAAGATTGTGGTAAACGAAACTAAAAAGTTGCTAGCTACTCAAAATGTAATTTCAGCTGCATGACTGAGACCAAAAAGGATAAAGCTCTTACAAAATAGTATATGAGTTGCTTATATCTGGAGTTAAAAAAGACATTAGGAGGAGGAGGAAGAAAACAAGAAGAAGTATATGAGCTGCTTATATTTGGAGATAAAAAAGAGATTAGAAGGAGGAGGAGGAGGAGGAGGAGAAAAAGAAGAAGAAGAAGAAGAAGAAGATGATGATGGCAATGTTGGTGCTGGACATCAAAGACAAAGTCAAAAGAGATGGAATGTCAGTCTGAATAAGACAAGGACTGGGAAGGAAAGTGTTTGTGTCCTTTTCAAAGGAAGGATCCTGGCAATCACCTTCTTTGAATAAAGAAACAATAGAAAATTAAATCTGATTAGCCGTATAAGAAACAACACTGCTCTTCTTGATTGTGTGCTAATCCCTGAATTGGTAGTTTTAGGTTACGAACAGCAATGAGCAAACAATTGTAATAATAATGAGGGCAATCTAGTTCAATGAAAAGTAGAACTACATCAAAATGTAGGTATGTTTTCTGATTTTATTCCTTACTCTCTTGCTTTGATTTTGTGCAGCTCATGTAAATAATTTGTGAGTTTCTGTCAATTGTAGCCTCAAGTTTCAAATGTACTGCACAGTTCTACAGTCACTTTTAGTAATTAAAACTGTTATAAATGACAACCTTTTAACAAAAATATGTAGCAAGATGCATCTCTATTCAAAATATGTGCACTATAAAATAAATTGGAGTATTCTTACCTTCCCATTGATTAAAAATAACCATGAATAGTTAAATAGCAGAAATCAAACAATGGAAAGCACATGATGGAATAACAACAACAACATGGAAAAAGAGACAGTTTGCTACTCACTACACAGATGTGGCACTGAGGCTCAGACAGGAACAATGAAAATTCAGCTTTCCAGCTACATCCTTCATCAGAAGTGGAAAACACACGCACACATTCACTAGTCACACACACATGGCCACTGCCATTACAAGGTTTTAATGCCCAACTGCAATTGTGTCTGAGGTGAGCAGCAATCTAACTGCATTGTGTAGTGGGGATATGAAAGAGGCATTGGGGCAGGAACGGAGTGGTGGTGGTGGTGGTGGTTAGTGTTTAACGTCCCGTCGACAACGAGGTCATTAGAGACGGAGCGCAAGCTCGGGTTAGGGAAGGATTGGGAAGGAAATCGGCCATGCCCTTTCAAAGGAACCATCTCGGCATTCGCCTGAAACGATTTAGGGAAATCACGGAAAACCTAAATCAGGATGGCCGGAGACGGGATTGAACCGTCGTCCTCCAGACTGCGAGTCCAGTGTGTTAACCACTGCGGAACAGAGTGGGATATCGGGTTAGGAGTGGGGGGAAAATGCCAGGGTTGCCTGTCTGAACATACAGGGATATGGTAGGGACAGGACAGGACTGCTAGGTGGACATGTGTGTTGGATTTGTGCTTGTGTGAATGTATGAGAGATTTGCATTTCTCATGGACATAGTCTGAATGCTCAATTTTTCTAGCATTCTTTTTCATTGTGCCTGTCTGTGACTTAAGACCTCATCTATATGGTGAACAGAAATTGATCCTTTCCATATTGTTGTTAACTAGTAGCATTTTTTAATACTATGCTTAAATCACTTTCAGGGTTTCAGTTTCTAAAAAATAGTTAACATACTACAAATTATATGAATAATCCTACCTTCAACGGATGGAGGTTCTATGAGATAGAGTAACCACTTTCCTTGTGGCTTATCATTGGCTACTTGTATTGGCCAATCCACAAGTACATCAACTTGTGCTACTCGCCAGGGACCTTCATTGTAAACTTTGTACAAGTGTAAAACACGTGAACCTACTTCATCGTGATAACGTATAGCAGATTCCCCTACCACAGGGCCACTGTAGAACATGTGGTCAGGTTGTACCAATCTGAAAGCATAGAAAAGTGAATGTTGGACTAATTTTGAAGATATACAAAGATATGTGCAAAGATAAGAAACAGTAAGAAGGCACTCAGAAACATTATTACAGTAATTGAAAGTCTTAAACAGAATACAAATAATGCAAGAAGGAGATAAACACTCAATGTATAGTTGAGATGTTGAAGGCCAACAAGCATATAAACAATATAGAAATAGTCATTAAGTTATTTGATAATGCCCTTCGTGTGATCTAATAAAAGACACAGACACACACACACATGTGTATGCTTAAGCGTGTGTAAAAATAAACATATGTGTGTGTGTGTGTGTGTGTGTGTGTGTGTGTGTGTGCGCGCGCGCGCTTTCCCAGCACAAGACAAAAGCATTATTATATTGGTCTATCTTGGTAGTTTCCACACCTTTGGGCAATTTTCTTCAGAAATACTCAGTACGTTTTCTTGAACAACTAATGTATCTTGAGGGTTGTACTTTGAGCAAAACATGAGTTCTTGTTTTACTCTGTTTACCCATGCATTATTTAATATGTTACGAAGTTAAACGATAGAAACTTCAGGTTGGGATCTCAACAATGTAAGGGAAAGATAGAGTGCTATTTACCATAAAGATGACATGTTAAGTTGCAGACAGGAACAACAAAAACACGCTTAGGCACTTTGCTTTCAGCCAAAGCCTTCATCAGAAAAGGAAACACACACAGATTCATTCATACAACCAGCACACCTCATGCATACATGACCACCATCCCCTACCGTTCAGAGCAGAGGTTTTCTAATGAAGGCTTTGCTTGGAAGCTAAGTGTGTAAGTGTGTTTTTGTCGTGCCTTTCTGCAACTCATCATGTCATCTTTACAGTAAGTAGCAGTATCTATCTTACCTTTATATTATAAAGTTATTTATGCAGTATATCTGTTCATATTGTTATTTTTTTTAGACTAACTTAAATTTGTTATTGTTAAACCACTTAATCAGAAATGAGATACAACAATTATAAAGAGTTACTACCCTATCTCAGTATTAGCACACCACTTACAGATGTGCTGCACTTAAATACTATTATTCAGTGTCATTTTACCAACCAACTAGACATCATACAAATCCCATGACCCCTGACAAATACAGATAGTGTGTCATCTTTTGAAAATTTACATATGTGACAAGTCCAAACACACACAGAATTATCAATAAAGAAATTCCCTGACTCGTCAGTTCTTTTCACCACTTCAGATGACATAATCATGAAAGTCCTTTATGCTAACAAATCATGAGGTGGAAAGCTTCACAGACTTGTAGCCAAAGACCATCCAATTCTGCCAAAACTGTTTTAACTAAGATGCAGAAGTTTTACTGGGAAGACCTCACACATTCTCTCCCTAGGCAATTTCCATACTTTTGGAGCCCTGAAGAAAGACATTTGTGGCCGCTGATTTGCTTCAGATGAAGAGGTGCATATGTGGGCAAAATTGTGGTTCTGTAGGCAACCAAAAACATTTTTCCATGAAAGCATTGGCCATTTGTCTCAGTGGGATACTATATTAACAATTATCATGATTACATTTGGATAATAGTTTACTTAACTTTTTTTGCAACTGTCTCATTTTTCATTTGACTGCATCTTGTACGGTAAGAAAAGTTCTGGTAGAATGTAAATAATTCAGGAGTATAGGTGATAAGTCACAATAGTAGAAGCATCAAGTTGTCAATAGGCAAACACACACAAAAAAATTAAACTTCACTTGTTTTTGAGCGAATCCTTTAATGAGGTGGAGTATGTATATATGTATGCATATGTACATCGAAGTGCCAAAGAAACTGGTATAGGCATGCATATTCAAATACAATGCTGTGGTTGACAATGCCTGTAGAAGACAACAAGTGTCTGGTGCAGTTGTTAGACTGGTTACTGCTGCTACAATGACAGGTAATCAAGATTTAAGTGAGTGTGAACATGGTGTTATAGTCAGCACATGAGTGATGGGACCTGCATCTCCAAGATAGTGATGAATTGGGGATTTTCCCATATGACCATTTCACGAGTGTACCGTGAATACCAGAAATCCAGTAAAATGTCAAATCTCGCAGTGGCTGGAGAAAGATCCTGCAAGAACGGGAATGACAATGACTGAGGAGAATCATTCAACGTGACAGAAGTGCAACCCTACCGCAAATTGCTGCAGATTTCAATGCTACACCATCAGCAAGTGTCAGCAGTTGACTTCGTAGCAGCTGAGGAGAGCTCCGCCTACCATCCTAAGGGAGCCATGGGTCTGATGATGGTTATGTAAAAATAACCGAAACCGGTTACCTATGTCATTGAAACATAAATGGTGTGATCAAGACTGAACTTTAGTCAAAATATCATTTTTAAAGGATTGTGATGACAGATCACTAGATGTCCTTCATACCACGCACAAATAGTGAAGAGTTAACATTACATTACATTTATCATTTTCTGTAGATCCCTTGGAGAGGAGTCTCTGGGATGGAGAAAGAGTCAAAGTTTTTTTTTCTTTCTTTTTTTCTTTTCTGTTACTCAGATACATGGATATTGTACAATTATAATGCGGACAGAGTTATGAGCTATAATCCTTGTGAAGATATTCATCACACTGACAACATGATTCTAACTGAAGAGAGTTGTGTCAACCAAATAATGTCGCATTGCAATACTAAATGAAATGCTGCACTGTACCGAGTGCAAAGCTGAGAGACATTGAGCTGTGGATCACACCCAGCCCACTTGAACTTTGGCAAATTGTGGTTGATCATGATTTAGAAGAAAGGCAAAGCTAAATGTATAGAATATGTAGATTTAGAAAAAGGCTTAAACAGTGTTCGCTGGAAGCTGCTCTTTGAAATTCAAATGTTATTGGCAAAAAAATACAGTGAGTGAAAAGTTATTTACAACTTGTACAGGAACCAGACTAAAGTTGTAAGAGTCAATGACGATGAAACATAGACAGCAATGAGAGAGAGAGAGAGAGAGAGAGAGAGAGAGAGAGAGAGAGAGAGAGGGCGTGGGGGTTGCTGCCAATCCCCCATGCTATTCAATTTGTACACAGAGCATGAAGTGAAGGAAGCCAAGGAGAAATTTGGAATAGGAATTAAAGTTATGGGATAAGAAATACAATGGGTGTTTAAGATGAGTAATGAAACATATATTTTTTTCTTGGTCACATTTGATTGAAAAAATGTGGAATTTCTTGAGAGACATAGTGTTATAATCTCACTTCAGCCCCTATAATTTCATGAAGTTCTGATAGGTGGCAGCACTATATGTAACCTTCAAAATGGCATCTGTAATGGAGGTGCATTTCAAGCAGAGAGCTGTCATTCAGTTTCTTTTTGTGGTAAACCAGAGCATCACAGATGCTCATGGTGCTTGCAGAATGTCTACAGAAATCTGGCAGTGAACAAAAGTATGATGGGTGAGGCACCTGTCATCATCACGACGAGGTCACGATAACCTGTCCGATCTCCCACATGGCAGACAGCCGTACACACCCTCAGGAAATTGAAGACATTACTTCAGTGTGTTAATCGCCACCAGAATGCAAATGAACTTCTCCTTTTCAATGACAATGCAAGGTTCTCAAACTAGTCTGGACAGCTGAGAGGAGCTCATGAAACATCATTGGACTGTTCTTACTCATCTATCCTACAGCCCGGATCTTGCACCTTCCAGCTTCCATCTGTTTGCTCAAATGAAAGATGCACTTCACAAGGAAGCAGTACATGGATGATAGTGAGGTTACTGATGCAGCAAGACAGCTCTGACATCAACCAGCAGACTAGTATTATGCGGGCATCAGGCCCTCCCAGTAAGGTAGTGTAAAAAATAGAGTTATGATGTGAAAAGAGGGGGAATAATATGGTGTACTGGCATCCTGAATAAAACCAATCTCATCTCAGGGAAAATAAAAAAAAAAAAAAAACAGTTGCATTACTTACTGTCTGTCCCTCATAAAAACTATAATATTTACCAGTTACACTGTGAGTCTATCACAAATGACAAACAACATGGAAGATAATTTGAATGGTACAGATGTTGACTTGAAATTAAGTTCTACAATGAACATCAACACAAGGAAAAAACAAAATGCAGTAGATGAGCTTTGCTATTTGGACATCAAAATAACAGATGACATCTGAAGAAAAGAAGATACAAAACGTACACTGGCAATAGAAAAGAAAGAAAAGAAAGAAAGAAAAAGGAAGCATTTCGAGAAAGAGCAATTATTTTATGTGAAACTTAAATTTCAGGAAAAATCTTTATGGAAAGCATGTATATGGAACATAGCATAAAGTAATGACACGAGCCCAGCTAGATGGTATCTGTGCCATAAGTAAGCCCTTTATGGCAATAGGCTGACACCACATTGCACCATGGCATTCTCTGCGTGCCACCATCTATCTGCCAGTCAGTGTCCTGATGGCTACTGAAACCAGGGATATCGTTTTTACTCAAATCTAAGCCGCACTCGAATCTAAGCCGCACCCGAAAAATGAGACTCGAAATCAAGGAACAAAAATTTTCCCGAATCTAAGCCGCTCCTGAAATTTGAGACTCAAAATTCAAGGTGAGAGAAAAGTTTTAGACCGCCCCTCCAAATCGAAAAACAGTTGGTCCATTGTAACGTGAAACACAATTGAGGTCGAATGGATGAAGATACAGATACAGTAGTTTGGTTCGAGTCGTAAGCTTAACAGTTAAGCTTTACCAGGTAGCCATTGCTATGTGTCAGGCGCTCCGTCCGTATTTATACGGGTACTCTTCCTTTTTCGCGTGCTTCGTCTGGTTTGAATCAATTGCTTATTTTGCTTTGATCTGATAAGTGCCGTTCTCTTTGTTACAGGTGTTTATGTCACTCCAAGCTGAAAATGCATTATTGTACTGTGTCATGCATTGTTTGTTACATTCTGATAATGCGTGTTTACGACCTGTCGCCGCTCGCGGCAAGGCTTGCTTTTGAGCGCGCTACTGCGGCTTACAATTAAAAAAAAAATAGAGGAATTGTCTCATAAGCGAAACAATGGCGAGAGTCTTGCTTCTTTGATAATGATCAACAAGAACCAAATAATAGACTGCATATGATAGAAGATGTTCTGAACGAGAGTTTAGCGAAAATTTTTCTCCATTTGAAAATCTGTAGAGACGACTCTTTAGTACATTACATTCTGGACAGAAATTAGGGTCATCTTAGATTTAAAAATCTAGTCAGTTGCCGTGCTTAGTTTCTGACTGTATCACTATTCACCATAAGAATAATACGAATATAAACATGACATGATACGTATATTCATCCGCGTTTGCTGTTCTAGTTTCCTAGTTTATTAGGCAGACAGGATTTAAATGAAATAGCAGCAAACACAAAAGAATACATGGCATAATGTTTACATTCTTGTCCCTTTTAACTTATTTACTGACGCAGAGGTTTTGGCGCCAGTATTTATCTTTGTGCCTGCAAAGCACACCTGTGTAGCGCGACATATATTTGACGGCAGAAGTTAGTTGTGGCGACACCTACCAACATTTTTCAGAACTTCCACTTACTTCGCACTCGATTCTAAGCCACAGGCGGTTTTTTGGATTACAAAAACCGGGAAAAAAGTGCGGCTTAGATTCGAGTAAATCGGTACTTTACATGTGCCATACACAACTTCTGCAGCTGTGACACTATAACAAATTCACTTTGGCATGAATAAATATTGGCTGACCTGCCAGGCTGAGTGTGTGTTGAAGCAGCTAGTCTCAGCTGTCAGGTCACCATCACCCGAGATCACATAAGAAACAGATTGACTGTCTGCTTGCTCTAGCAGGCAACGCTTTTTGGGAAATGGCCACCAGGTGGCAACAGTGTTACATTCTTATTTGTAGCACCAGCGACTAGATGACACTTCATTGAATGAAATATTTGGCAACTGTGCCTGAGCATAATCAGCTTCAAGTAATTGCCACTGTCCGGCATCTGTGAAGAAGAACAATTCTTTCTGACATAGCACCGCAGTGGATGGAGTCGTTGTGCTGAGTGCCTGCGAGTACATCAACTGTTGAACGAGCAGACAGACAAATCCTGTACTAAAAACGTTCAGAGTTTCCGTTAAACATAAGGAAAGGTTATGGAAGCTGATTCTGAATCCAGCTAAATAAAAATATTACTGACGATTAAAACATAATAAAGAGCCCTAAGTACCCAATCCTGTCTAAATTGAATCAGTCATAGATATTGATATAATGTGGTAATTGTGCTTCTTGCACAGGAACAATATGATACCATTTTTAAATGAAATCACTGGAGGGAAAGGAAGAGAATATGGGAGAATGAGTATAGTGTGCCAACACTATTAACACTGTGTGCTATTATTATTATTATTATTATTATTGTTATTATTATCATCATCATTTTTCCTGTAAAAATCTTCATGTTTCACATGATAACAACACTAATTATAGCTACAATTTAAATCTCTGATGTTGAGACAGGAGTATTTTATCCACTGTTTTTCATAAAACAATCAAAATGGAGTAAGTAAAAAAAGACTGAAGGTTTCTAAATTTCTAAATATTCGTGTAATGTGTAGAGTTAGTGCACTTAAAACTGGATCATAGCCCCTGACTTCTATAGTGTTATTCCAAAACTTTATACATGTCAGTTGATGACGCTCCTCGCTACATTTGAAGAGGAAATTTAAAAGCATAGTATTACTTGACATTTAGAAACATAAAGCAGTTTGCATAGAAAGCAGCTACTAGTGAAGAAGCAGAAAGGACACAAGCTTCCTTTAATGCTTCAATAAAAGACTGACAACACGAGTGAACACTAACGAATGCATATTGAACATGAAAAAATGTTTTCTCCTGCTCACCCATCAGTTACAACAGAGGGAATTCTCAGTCATTTTTATTTGCTGAGGTGGAAACCAGGCATAAGTGAGCAACCTGTGCTTTCTGCCATTCCTTTGTATCACTTAGCGTCTGTTGCATGAGCATTTACTCAGTAGTGAATAGAAGGGAATGCAACAGTATGAGAATTTCATCATGCTGACACTTGTATACATTGCAAAAACTGTTCAAATGTGTGTGAATTCCTAATGGACCAAACTGCTAAGGTTATCAGTCTGTAGACTTACACACTACTTAAACTAACTTATGCTAGGAACAACACACACGCCCACGCCCATGGGAGGACTCGAACCTACAGCAGGAGGGGCCGCGCAATCCATGACATGACACCTCAGACCACACAGCCACTCTGCACGGCTGTAAACATTGCAGTTTTGAATTCGCTACTAAGTTGTTGCTCACTGCGAATTTGCAATAAATTATTAAATGATCTGGAAACCTAAATATCTGAAGTCCAACAAAGCTTGTAATTAAAGAATTCTGTTAGCAAATACCGGAAAATGAATGTAAAAGTAGCACTTTAGGTCCTCAGCTCCTTTGTTGCTCCAGCTGTCAGAACTTTTATGGCAATTAAAGAAGTGCAGAGTGATATAGCAGAGAACATAGCTTGTTTCACAGAATTCATGAACAACTTGACATTTTGAATATCAGGACAGCATTTTTCTCCAAACCATGTTGGTGTGCATTATCAGAACAATGCCCAGCAGTAATGGAAACAACAGAAAGGGCAAAAGAAAATTTTAAGTACAATCCATAAAGTTGACAAGAAGACACACAAAAACACACCACCACCATGAATTACAGGATATAGACAGCTAAAGCTATTGCTCAGTTTTTTGTAAAAGAACAAACCATTAGCATTACATTTTTTCTGACTAGCATGTCAATCAAGATACCATAAAGTGTGCCATCAGAAAGGTGGCTACAACTGGAGTCCACCAGCAAGAACACAAAGGTGCTTGTTCTTGACAAATACTATTAACACACTTATGAAGCCTTCTGGCACTTCAAACTGTGAGGAAGACACATCAGATACTGTTACTGAACAATTACATGTTGGAAAGGAAGACGATGAACATCAGCTGTTGGAGAGCTCTGGAAATGTTGAAATCACTCCTCTCTGGAAGAAAATTGGTTGGTTTATTTGGGGGAGGGGACCAAACAGTGAGGTCTTCAGCCCCAGTGGATGAAGAAAGGAGTACTAATGAGGCTGAAGAGTACCTTTCTTCGTCTCAGAAAGAGCTTCCTTCCGAACAGTGATTCATTCATGTTTTACTGGCTAATACACACTCAGTGTTGTGGCTGGTGGGAGTGACTGTAAAGGCATTTATGATTTGCAGTCTCTCCCAGAAGCGTCTTCACAGTGTGTCAACTTAGTTTGTGTTTTAGCATAGAAATGCATCTAGTAGCATGGTTGTTACAGATGTAAGGGTACTTTTACTTGTATGAACAACCTTCAAAAGAAGAGGGAATTATTTATTTTCAAGCTTTGTTGGACTTCAGATTTTTGGGTTTCCAGATCATTACATAATTTAGTGCATTTACAGTGAGCAACAACTTGTAGTGAATGCAAAAGTTATGTAACTGGCAGTTTGTGTGATTTTTCAGTTGGACTCACAGCTCCAACTACTAAGTTCAGCAAAGGCATTGAGTCTTGTTTTGTACAATTTATTTATAGGAGAAATGTAAGTTTAGGATCTTTAATTACATGAATTTCCACTTGAAATATTTCACAGGCAGGATGATGAGGAATGTGCAAAACACAGTATATTAAATCATCTTGCTGAATGCAAACTGTATAACAGTTGCAGAACAATATTCAAAGACAAGTTTCATAAAACTCTCTAAAAACTTATGGTATTAAAAAATATGTAGTGTATTTACATCATGTTTCAGTGTGAAAAATATATTGTTGTTATAATTTAGCTAATTCCTATGTGCACTATGCAAAATGAAAGATTATATCCATAGTGTCAGGACATGATACCCAGTCATACCCAAGTTTTATTTACAGAGAAGCCGTGCTCTATTCATTTACTTGATTATCAGTCGTAATGAGCCTTCTACACCTGTTATTTATCAGTTAAAGTTTTGTGTGATGCAGTGAAATCTCTGTGTTTTGTTGTCGATGTCTTTCGTAACATCAGGCAGAAATAGTCGGCTATGGGAAAAATAAATAAATAAATAGAACAGTAGTGGGTGTCTGTATGCTTGTGCCATCCACAAGTGTAGTGCTGTAGGTCATGGGTGACTGCTTACATTCACATAAATTTATTCATACTGATGCTAACAGGAATCAGATGGAATCACTACAACCATATTGGATAGTGATTAACAACAGCAGATGAGCAAAGCTGGAAACAAATTACTGAAATAGCTGTGATCAAATTTTCTAAAACGATCTGAACTCAAAACCAATTCAGCTTCAGAAAGTTAACCATTGTTTGTTTATAGTTGGCTTAAGGTGATATGTGTTTAATATTTGTCTGCAAAGCACATTTTATTACACTATACTCCATATCAAAAAAAAGCTGCACAACATTGAGATCAATGAGTGCGTAAACTGTGTGACAGCATCAATCCAAAAATTTATCTGAAAGCCCTTATTGCAATACAGCCTGCATTTCAACACTAAGTCATGAGAAATATGTAAAAGCATTACTTTTCATTGTATTTTGTTTCCTGCTTGTAACTAAGAAGTATCCCAACAGTAGAAACAAAATTTGTTCATAGAATTACAGGAGCTCATCTACATTCACCGATGGAAAATTTAAGAAAAATCTCCTGTAAAAAAGACTGCCGATCCTCGGCTACAGCTGGTCATGAGGAAAACGCACTTGGCTTGGAGCAGTCTGGCTGAGCCAACTTCTGCTAATTGACAAGGAACTTAATCCCATGGTCCATGACAACTCACTGAAGAAACAGTGATGCCAATTCCATGACATGTATAGCACAACAAACATTGTATTCACCTATAGTATTTGCTGTCCGACAGAAAAATTATTTATGTACTTGCCTGTTTCGCTGTAAGGACGAGCAATCTGTTTCTTACTTGATGTGGACCACCACTGTGCCATCTTCCAGACAGAACTGCCTGCCTGCCTGATGGGCTAAGGGTTGAACAGAGGCCCTCCTGGCCACTGATCACAGGATTTCTTGCCAGACCCAGTCACTGTCACTGGTCTGGGGGTTCACTCGGTGGGTTTCTGCACCCACCACATGCCACTGTGCGGCAGGACTCAGCATCTCACACTCAACTGGCAGTATCAGTCTGACACAGCCAGGCCAGTAGCCAGCACTATCTGTGATGCCAGGTCATGCCAAATATTGGCTGTGCTGAGCGTAACGGTGGCCGGTATCATACTACAACACTTCACTACCACAGTGTCAGTGGCTTGAGGCCCACCTTCCAGTTGCCACTAAATAAAAGCTTTAGCTTGTAATACATTAATAAAGGGATTCTGCTACTTTGCAAGCAGCTTCTGGCACATCCCAATCCACCATCCTCCAACAGTGCACTCCATCCACTCGACAATATGGGGAGATTGGTTGATAGAGTACATCATGAAGTATCAAGGAATCACAAATTTGGTAATGCAGGTGTGTGTGTGTGTGTGTGTGTGTGTGTGTGTGTGTGTGTGTGTGTGTGTTTGTGTGTGTGAGAGAGAGAGAGAGAGAGAGAGAGAGGGGGGGGGGGGGGGGGGGGGAGGGATTGTAGAGCGATACCAAGAGTTGCCTACTATAATGATTAGGTCAGTTCCACCACAGGTATCTACTCCACGAAAGAAAGACATATCTGTGAAAAAGTGATGTCATGTACCAACTAACAAATAACTACTGTCAAAAAAATCTTGTACTAACATTATGAGCACCAGACCATATCTGTGTGACAAAGCTTCAGGTTCAGTCCCCATGGCTGCATCCCCCCCCCCCCCCCCGCCCCCCCCCGCAGAAATTCTCTGCCCAATCCAATTTTTTATTCTAGTTTGCTGCAGCAATGGCACAATGCCGATGACTGGGATACTGTAGTCATGTGTGTGTGTGTGTGTGTGTGTGTGTGTGTGTGTGTGTGTGTGTGTGTGTTTTCCTCTTAGTTATCTCTGAGGAGCAAAAGCTTACCCTTAATTTCAATCTCATATAAGTGCCAGTCAGTCGTTCAACATATCTATTATACATTGATGGTCACTTCTACTACTTCTAATGCTGCACTCCACCCAGGACTTTCCAGTACCATATTTGATAATATGCTACCTTTGATAAAAAAAATTTCCTTACAGATAAACTTGGCACAAATAACAAATGTGAATGAAGAAACATGAGGAAGTCCCTTACTTATAGGGGAACTTTGCACATATAATACATATGACTGAAGAAATATGAGGCAGTCTCTTACCCTCTTATCGATAACTCTGCCTTTCTGATGACAGCAATGTGAAGTTTCAGAGGATCCTGTGGGTTTACTTCAGTAGATGTAGAATTTGCAAAGACCCTAAATTCAAGTAATGACTCAATATCATCCAGACCTCTTGGGTCAAATCGGACTGTCAATTTTGCAGGCATATCTCTCTTGAAAGGGTTTCCCAAGCTACATGATACCAATGTGCTGTTGTATGGCCTGCATATAAGCTTCTTGTTCTGAGGGAAGAAAGAAGAAAATAAACTTAGGCATTAAAATACAAAATAATTAAATACAATATTATTTATCAGGATGTAATCATCATTACTTCAGTTTTGTGTCCAATGTAGCTGAGACTTGCAGGGTGAGATATAAACAGTTGTGCCTCATAAGCAGATTCCCTGTAGTTATTCACTTGTATATCTAACTTCATCTCCTGATCTCGCCCAAGGGTTAAGTCCCATGCACCTGATTCCCCTGAAACAAAAAATGTAAAGAAATTAACATTGTGACAAAATGAGCTGGTGGTGTAAATTGTGTATTTAGAAATTAAATATTTAGGAGTGAAGGAGACCACTAACTGAATAGCAGAAGCAATTATTCGCTGACAGGCATGCACAAAAGATAAAGAAAATTAGTAACTTTCAGAATAAATCCTCTCCCCACTCTCTCTCTCTCTCTCTCTCTAACACACGCACACACACACACACACACACACACACACACACACACACACACACAAAAGTGGTACATAGGTACTGGAGCTAGTGGGATATGGCGCACAAAAGTGATTTGGAGACTTGGATCAGGAGGGGCTGACAGAACAGAGAAAGGGGAAACAATGAGGTGGAAGGTGTAGGGCAGTGAGTTAATAGAGATTGAGGCCAGGAAGGTCATAAGAGTGGAAGACATGTTGCAAGGTCAACTCGCATCTGCTTGGTTCAGAAAAGCTGGTGGTGGACGGAAGTATCCCGGTGGTGCGAGTTATGAATTAGCCATTGAAATCGAACATGTTGTTTTCAGCTGCATGCTGTGCCACTGGTTGGCCTACTTTGTTCTTGGGCATAGTTTGATGGTGGTCATTCATCCTGGTGGACAGCTAGTTGGTTGTCATATCAACATAAAAACATCTGCAAGGATTGCAGTAGAATTCGCTGTCATAGTTGGCCCTGTTTTCTGATGGGGTAGGATAAGCTTGTGACAGGACCGGAGTAGGAGGTGCTGGGCAGGTGGTTTGGCCAGATCTTGCAAATGGGCAAGGGGAGTGGCATAGGGATGGACCAGAATGTTATGTAGATTGGGTGGGTGGCAGAGTACCACGTAAGGAGAGTAGGAAGGATCTTGGGTAGGACGTCCATTTCCAGGAAGGATGATAGATATTCAAAGCCTTGGCAAAAGTCAATTCTTTCAGTGCACAGATATACTGGAAGATGACAGGGGTGCCCTCCAAAGCTGATTATTGGTGATGAAGGGGGGGGGGAGGAGGGGGGGGTTTAGGATGTGTGAGGATGTGGCACGGGAAATCTGTTTGTGGCTATGTTTGAGAGGGCGGAGGAAGGGGGGGGGGGGGTGAGTGTCTTTCTGTGAAGTCTCTTGTTGGACCTTCAGCATACTGTTGCCATGCTGTATAGGAAGAATTTCTTGGTGTGGAAATGCAGGTACTGTTGGTATTAGTGGGTTTAATGCAAACAGAGGTGCGAATGGAACCATCAGAGTGTTGGATATCACCATTGAGGAAGATGGCCCACTGGGTTGAGGATAAGCAGATGAACCAGATGTGAGAGAAGGTGTTCAAGTTATGGAGGAATGAGGATAGGGTGTCTTGGCCATGAGTCCGGATTATGATGTCATCAATGAACCTGGATCAGACAAGGGGTTTGGGGTTTAGGGAGGCTAGGATGGTTGCTATAGATGGCTGATAAAAAACAGGGCATAGGAGGTTGCCATGTGGGTTCCCATGGCTGTGCCATGGATTTGTTTGTATACCTCGCCCTCAAAGTAAAAGTAGCTGTGTTTCAGTATACAGTTGGCAAGGTGTATGGGGGAATGTGGTAGTGGGTGCAGACTTTGGAGGATGTTGAGACAGGTAGTGTTCGATGGCAGTAAAACCATCAGCATGAAGGGTTGTTTTAGGGTGCAAAAACTACAAGGGTCATATGTGCCCATGTCAGAACAGTAGAACACAAAGATGAAAAAGGAGTTAAAAACTACTACATGTTAAGCCCAATCAACAGAAGGAGAGACAGCTAAAAACAGGGACTTGGAGAAAGTTCCACAAAATATGCCATAGAGAGAATGGAGTTCCTGAGCCAAAGATTAAATGTCCTTCATCATATTGCAGTTAACAGCCTATGATCATTTGCTAAACAGACAATAACTCAGACGACAAACATAAATGACAACATAAGTCATTAAAAATGGGCATTCCATCACGAAATGGCAAATCATTAAAGGTTGAGGGCAATGAGCACAAAGTGGTGGGGGATCATAATTTAATAAATGGTGATAGCTAAAAAGACAGTGCCCAATACGCAACATGATCTCCTCATGGCAAGAAGGTCGATGTATGAGGACTGCAGCCTTGGCAGCAGCATCAGCGGCCTTGTTTTCTATCAGACCAATGTGACCAGAGACCCATGTAAAATCACAGTGGCTCCATCAAAAGCGAGCAAGCAAAACCTTTCCTGGGCCCGTTGCACTAAGGGATGGATGGTGTACAGCACACAGAGACTGTGAAGAGCACTGTGAGATTTGGAACAGATGACAATTGAAAAGCCAGTGTCACCAGATGTACTGTGTGGCCTGATACAGAGTGAAGAGCTCCGCTGTAAATACTGAGCAGTGTTCTGGAAGGCAATACTAAAAATCGTCGGGCCAATGACGATGGCACACCCAAAACCAAGGTCAGTCTGAGAGCCATCAGTGTACGCAAAGGTACTATCGCAAAATTCTGTAGGTGAACATGTGCCACCACATGAAGCCAAGGTGGTGAATGATTCACACCTATCAAGAAAGTGGCAGGTAGCATGAAGTTAAGCTGCCAGAGCAAAAGATGAAAGAAAACTCCAGGAGGTAACAGAGAAAATGGACACGCTCCATACTGGCAATCAAAGAAATCATTGAAGAAGGAGGCTTAGGATAGGTGGCAGGCATGGCACACAAATGGTATGCATATATTTTGAGGAGAAAATCACAGCGGTATGACAATGGCAGTTCAGCACCTTCTGCATACAGACTCTCAATTGGGTTAGTGTAAAAGGCACCAGTGGCCAAATGGATGCCATGATGGTGGATTGTATTGAGATGGCGTAAGACGGACAGACATTCAGATGCATAAATGAAACACCCATAGTCTAGTTTCGGACAGACGAGGGACCGGTACAAATGGTGGCGAGTTGTCTGATCCACTCTCAGGGAAGTACCGTTGAGGACACGTAGGACATTGAGGGACCGCGTACAGTCGGCAACTAGGTAAGACACACAGGAGGACAAAGAAAGTTTCCTATTGGGCATGAGCCCCAGGAATTTAATAGTTTCAACAAACAGAAGAGCAACAGGTTGAAGGTGTAAATATGGTGGAAGAAATCAATTGTGCCACCAGAAATTCATACAAACGGGTTTTTTTAGTGGAAAAGTGAAATCCGTTGTTGATGTTTCAGAAGTAAAGACAATCAAGACAATGCTGAAGATGCTGCTCAAGGAGGCAAGTCCATGGAGAAATGCAACATATGGCAAAATTGTCAATGAAAAGGGAGCCGGAGATGCCCGAGAGGAGTCAGGCCGTAACAAGGTTAATGGCAATAACAAAGAGGATGATGGTCAGGATGGAACCCTGAGGCCCACTGTTTCCTGGATAAAAATGTCCAACAAGGCAGAACCCACACACACCTTGAAAACTTGGTCTTTTAAAAATTCCTGAGGGAAACATGGCATGTGGCCCTGGAAACCCAACATGTAGAATGTACGGAGGATACCAGTCCTCCAGCAGGTGCCGTAGGCTTTCTCCAAACTGAAAAACGCAGCCACAGACTGGTACTTCTATAGAAAACCACTCACAATATAGGTTGAAAAAGTGACAATGTGGTCAACTGCAGAATGGCGCACTCGAAATCCACACTGTGTGGTGGTTAGTAAATTGTGAGACTCAAGCCACCATACCAGCTGGCCATGAATCATACGTTCCATCATCTTGCAAACACAGCTTGCAAGAGAATTGGGGCAGTAGTTAGAAGGGTGTTTGTCCTTACTGGGCTAAGGTATGGGGATGAGAGTGGCTCCATGCCAGCATCTGGGAAACATGCCCTCTACCCCATGTGATTGTATGTATGATGGAGAATGTGCTTGCCTGCAAGAGAAAGGTTCTGCAACATCTGAACGTGAACATTGTCCGGCCTTGGGGTCTGATGGAGGAAGGCAGGGTGATAGTGGGTGGAGCTCAAAATCTCTGCAAAATAGCTATCCAAGGTATTGGAGATAACAATAGGTTCCACTATGGCATCATCTGCTTTGGTCAGGCTGGAAATTGGGGAAAGGACCTTCGTCCCAGAGAGCCATCATAGGTTGGCCTACACAATGGAAGATGGAGTGGAACTATTTCAAAAACTAGTAAATGAAATCCAGCTAGTTTTTTTGCTATCCTGAAGAATGCGATGACACTTTGCATGCAACTGTTTATAACAAATGCAGTTTGCCATTGTAGGATGATGGTTAAGAATTCAGAGAGCTTGTCTCCAGGTGCAAATTGCGCTGTGGCATGCCTCAGTCCACCAACGGACAGGGACACAGTGCACTAAAGAGGTAGTGCAAGGAATGGAATGTTCTGCAGCAGTAAGGATAATGTTTGTGAGATATTCTACCTGGCCATCAAAACTGAGGAAATGTTGTTCATTGAAGCTTGCCAGGGAGGAGTAAAGCCTCCAGTTGGCCCCAGAAACCTGTCATGTGAGTGTGCACATAGGTGGGATAGGAGTCAGCAATCGGACAGCACACCAGAAATGGACGCTCAAGTACATGTCACAGAGAATGGACCACTCAAGACGACAGGCAAGCTGGGCAGTGCAGAAGGAGAGGTCCAAATGGGAATAGGTGTGCGAGGAATCTGAAAGAAACGTGACTGCTCCCGTATTAAGACAAATGAGATTAAGTTGATTGAGAAGGTCAGCCAAGAGGGGTATCTCTCAGACAGGCTCTGGTAGAACCCCAAAGGGGATGGTGCACATTAGAGTCACCAAGCAGCAGAAAGGGGTGAGGGAGTTGCCTCAGAAGCTGGAAGAAGTCTGCCCTGGTGACACAATGATGGAAGGATGTAAATGGCACAAAGGGAAAAGGTGAAGTGAGGAAGGAAAATGCGGACTGCAACAGCTTGAAGTTGGGTAATCAGGGAGATGGGTTGACATTGAATATCATCCCAGATGAGCAGCATGGCCCTCCCATGAGATGGAATGCTGTCCTCAGGAGCGAGACATAGCAAGAACAGTACTGTAAGTGCCAGATGGTAGAAAGCAGGGTTTCCAACTAGCCAAAAAATTGCGAGCAACAGGATAAGGGCCTTTTTCCTTCACCCAGATCTCCTGGATGGTCCGCTCATTGAGATAGATGGGACAATCTCAGGAGGAAGCTGCATGGTCACTATTGCAATTGATACAGCAGGGAGGAGGAGGTGGACAATTGCCCTCATGAGCATCCCTACCACAGGTTACACATTTGGCCGGGTGTCCACAGGACATTCAAGTGTGGTTGTAATGATGACTCTGGTAGCAGCACATTGGTTTTGGAACATACAATCGGACTGTGATAACTCCATAGCCTGCTGTGGTCTTTGATGGAAGCACCAACTGTCAAAAGTGAGAAGAAGAATCTGTGTGGGTACTAAGGATGCATTTACCTTTTTCATCAGTCGATGAACTGCAATGACATCCTGATCGGAGAGGTATGTTTGGATTTCTGCCTTGGTCAGACCATCAAACAGCCTAGTGTAAATAAACCACAGGAAGAATTCAACATTTCATGGACCTCGACATGAACAGGACAGCCATGGAGGAGCAAAGCTGCAAGCAGTTGTTGTGCTTGAGAATCAGAAGTAGTCTCCAAAAGCAAAGTGCCATTGGGTAAACGAGAGCAGGACTTCACAGGGCTGGCAACTGCACCAACACCTTTCTGAATAATAAACGGATTCACCACAGCAAATGACTGATGGTCTTTAGTATGTGAAACCATGAGAACCGTGCAGCAGCTGAGGGGTTCTTTGAATTGTGAGCCTCATTCTGTTTACATTTAGTAGAAGATATTGACTGTGAAGATGATGTTTGGCCCATTGCAAGAAAATCCCCCAAGAAACTTCCTGGCAGATTAAAACTGTGTGGCGGACCAAGACTTGAACTCGGGACCTTTGCCTTTCGCGGGCCAGTGCTCTACCATCTGAGCTACCCAAGCACGACTCATGCCCTGTCCTCACAGCCTTACTTATGCCAGTACCTTGTCTCCTACCTTCCAAACTTTACAGAAGCTCTCCTGCGAGCCTTGCAGAACTAGCACTCCTGAAAGGAAGGAAATTGTGGAGACATGGCTTAGCCACAGCCTGGGGGATGTTTCCAGAGTGAGATTTTCACTCTGCAGTGGAGTGTGCACTAATATGAAACTTCCTGGCAGATTAAAACTGTGTGCCGGACCGAGACTCGAACTCGGGACCTTTGCCCTTTGCAGGCAAAGGCTCTACTATCTGAGCTACCCAAGCACAACTCACGCCCTGTCCTCACAGCCTTCCTTATGCCAGTACCTCGTCTCCTACTTTCCAAACTTCATAGAAGCTCTCAAGTTTTGCAGGAGAGCTTCTGTGAAGTTTGGAAATTAGGAGACGAGGTACTGGTAGAGGTAAAGCTGTGAGGACGGGGTGTGAGTTGTGCTTGGGTAGCTCAGATGGTAGAGCCTTTGCCCGTGAAAGGCAAAGGTCCCGAGTTCGAGTCTCGGTCTGGCACACAGTTTTAATCTGCCAGGAAGTTTCATATCGCTGCACACTCCGCTGCAGAGTGAAAATCTCATTCTGAAAATCCCCCATGATTGCCAGCATCTCCGACGGTGTGCTCCTTCCAGTTGGGGGCCGCCCTCAGAGAGTGGGCTCACTCATCTTAGGTGTTGGTTTACATCTCAGGTCACACCTCCCAAACACCTGACAGAGGGTCCAATTGGCAATTTGGGAAGGTAGCAGCCCAAGCAATCACCCCTCCCTGGGCCTGGCCTATATCAGGTGGTATGTGCAAACCCTACCTGTTTACCTGAGACTGGGAATTACCCATTACCCAGTCACCTGTTGTACATCTGATGCATGGACCAGCCTTCAGGAGTGCACAGAGAGGAAGAGGAAAAAGAGGAACCTCAAACACTGAAGCAGAGGAAGGATACAACAAGGAAAATGAAGAAAGAAAAAAGGAACGAAAAACAGTGGAGAGATTGTTCTGATGTTGGCCACTGAAAAGGCAGATAACATTCCCCAAAACATTCCAGACATGTTCCTCAAGGGAGGAGAAAAAGAATAGTAAGAAGACAGACAAGCAGCACTGAATGGAAAAGATGCTGCAAAGTACAAACTTGCCAAAGAGTCAAACCCCTGGGAGGAAATCAAAGAATGAAAGACTGTTATCCAAAAATGCCACACATAGAGAAACTTCTTTCACTTCCCCCTGTTTCCTTCCAGTAGATGGGGAAGCCACTGACTACAAAAGATGAAATAATTCATCTTTTAAGCAAAATGAAGAGCAGCAATCACTTTTAATGCTGGTGTATTACTCATCTTTATTTCTTTTCTAAATAAAACTCACTGGTGACACATAAATGCGAACAGGTGTGGTGCTTCTAAACTTTAACTTTCACTGTACTGTGAAGTGTCCTCATTTATTAACACTGAACCTAAATTAGAGCTCAAGTCACATTGTTTTCAGCTGTATTTCCCATTGGAGGCAACTAATTATTCCAACGGGTATTCAAAGCCTCAGCCTGCCAATGTATTGTCAGTATACATGTATCTGTCGTTGTGCAGGGAGAACTTTTGTTTTGAAGTGTCACTTCATGACTTGATATGATTGCATAATTCATATACACACACGTAGCCAATTGATATGAAAAAAATAAAATAAAAAAATAAGTAAACCACCAAAAAATTTTGTATAGTACTAGAAACAAATATTCAATCAAATTCTTTTCATCTGCACAGAATATAAATAGAAAATAGCTGGTGTTACACTAGATGGAAATAGAAAATATTATTTCCTTCAAGTTAAATAAATTAAGAATTTAAATGTAAATTACCTTGTGTGAGAACTGGTCTTGCATCCACAACAAGTTCACTCTCACAGATATCATTGTCACCACAATCCTTTTGAAATGTTGCATGAATCACTTTTGAAGCCTCTTGTTGATTCAGAATGGGAAAGCTGTCAATTGTAGGTAGTGGCTGACCTTCTTCTGCTTGTCTTGGTTCTCTTTGTACAAGAGTATATGCTAAACGGAAGCTGATTGGAGACTGAATGTCACGTGTATTTTCCTGCAAAATGATATGTTTTATAAGTAACTTCTGAACAGTTATTAGAATTCACAACTTCATTGTATAAAGAAGATAAAGGACAAAATTACATAGTAACTGAAGGACATATAAGGATAATTAATTAATGAAATGCAGAAATTAATTTGTCACCTACAACCATAATCATTATTCTACTAAGCCTGCAAAACGCTAAAAGAAATTAGATGCCAAGTTCATAAAATTGTAATGTGCAGCTATTTCAAAAGTAAATAGTAGGGCACATTAATATTGTCAATGGTCTTAGAAATAATGTTTCATTACTGAAGTGCTCCTACAGTCACTAAAATTAATTGTTTGGATGTTGCTATTTACAAATTTGGATTTATTAGAATTTAATTTTTGAGCTTTTGTAGGAGCACACTTGAACCTAAGAGACAGTCAAATAGTGAGAAATACCTTGCACCAGTGCATCTCATTAACTTTTTGTCCTTCAGTGGTGCTAAAGTTATAGCTTCTATGAAATTTTTCTGATAAGTTATTATGGTTTGCTAACAAAGACATCACTCAATCAGTTCTTGAGTCTTGCTCATCAATCTCATTTAGCTGTAGGCTTCACTAGAGTTATGCCATAGATGTACATTAACATAATCTCTGCTTTTACAGCAATAAACTTATCACTTTTCAAATAACACCTGTTAATTAAATTATTTAGTTCAAGGTGCCCCCTAAAATCATTATAACTTTTTTCTGTCTATTCTGTTAATGAGATATCTAGGCATTTAATGATTATTTAAAATTGTATATCACCACAAACACTTAAAAACTCTAATTTATGAACTGTTTTGACAAAATAATCATATATAGAAACCCCATAACCACTATCTTTCATTAAAAAATTTTTGTAACGCAACAACTGGCAGGATTTATAACTATCAAAATGGATGAACACAGATCCGATGTTAGATTCATCAGAAAAGGTAACCATTGCAAGGAATGTCAGAATTTCTTTCAAATGGATAGTTGTTACAACCTATACAGTCTATGAAATGCTGAGTGAACACAACTATGAGCTACAGTTTGCAGCTGTTATCTTTTTAGGCCTACATCAGATGAATGGATAGTTGTCACACCTCCCAAATCAGTAGAAAGATTCATATGACAATTCAAATCTAATGTCTTCAGTTTAGCTATTAAAGTTACAGAACCAGATAAACAGCACATTATTATTATAAATGAGAAAGTAGCAGCCAGCGCCAGCACACACACACACACACACACACACACACACACACACACACACACAAGAAAAGCTGATTTTCATGTTAACTTTGCCTGAGTAAGCACAAGTGAACAGGATAGTTGCTACACACCATACGTAGGATATGCTGAGTCACCAATGAAAAGGAAAACACTGTCAGAAAGTGAGCTTTTGACAAACTAGGCCTTCGTTGAAAATGCACACACGCACACACACACACACACACACACACACACACACACACAAACTCACCACAATTTCTGGCTACTGAAGCCAGATTAATTATTACTACAGATTATAATAGCTGCTTCTTTTTGTTCCTTTTTATAATGAACTTCACAAAACATCATGACTGAATGAATGAATGAATGAATGAATGAATGAGTCACAATTGACAACATTGTTTACATTGGTGAAAGATACTGATTTATGTCTTCTATGCAAAACAGACCAGCTCTAAAGAATATGGGAATACCACAAGTGTATGCATATCATAGAAATGAAAAGTAGAGAAACAATCCACTTCATTAAGAATATCACCAATAAACATTAGTTTATGCACTGCAATTATTACAGTCTGTACTTTGTGCCTATTGCATGTTTCAATGAAGAAACTACTCTCATGAGGACTCAAATAATTACAACAAGGTAATTTGTCGGAGTTAATATTTGTACACATTCAGGCAAATAAGCTGTTTGATTTTTACTGTCAGATTATTCTGACTGCCATTTACAGAGCACTGAAAAGTAAGAGTGCTTAATTCATATATACTGTACACCTAACACAAGAAAACCATCACATCCACTGGAATAAGAAACGCTTGTTAATTTTACAGGAAATTTGTTTCACACATACTTAGTCAAGAGGAAAAGACTGTAATTTCTTACAGTAATTTCCTAACTTGAATGGTTTGAGTTTCTATCTCATTTATCCACAGATACTAATGTATTATAAAAAATAAACAAAGTGATGAAAACCAACCACTAGCACAATATGGATTGGTGGCTGTTACATGCGTCTATGTGCCATGAGCCAATAATTTTTTTTAGTTGTTATCCTGGTATTTCTGTGATTGTAAAATTTATAATTTGGTATGAGAAAAGTTGCTAATCAAGCAACAGAGGAAGAAAATGTTTACAAAGACATAAATTTGCTAAGTTTTGAAACCAAGCACTTTTCCCCCCCAGAAAAAGGAGAGGAACAGCCGGATAGAGGGAGCCACATAAGTCAATGGAGATAGAGCACAAACTGGTATTTGGGAAGGTGAAGAAAGAAATTGACCATCTACGAGGGTTCTTTTTAAGTAAGCAAAATTTTATAATAGCATAATAAATATTTTATTTATGGACACAACTTTTTAGGACATTAAAATATGAACATTATTTTATGTTTCTACATAGTCACCATTTATGTCTAAACGCTTGTTCCATTGTGGCACCAGCTCTGGGATATCATCATCACAAAACTCTGCTGCTATGTAGTCAGTTACAGATATTTTCAACATGTCATTATTCTCCAGTCACCACCCACCCACAAATTCCTTAAGTTTTAGAAAGAAATGAAAGTTTGAGAGTACTAGATCACGACTGTAGGAAAGGTGGTACAATAATTCCCAACGAAACTTGTCGAGTTGTGCCCTTCCATTTGCTGCAGCATGAGGCCGAACATTATCATGAAGCAAAATGGTGCCCTTTGACAGTAGTCCCCATCGGCAGTTCTGAATGGCGTGCCTAAGCTTTAATAAGGTTTCACAACACCTTTCTACTGTCACTTCTCTCGGCAGGAAGACAATCAAAATGATGCCTTTTTGGGCCTACAAAATTGTGGCCATGATTTTCCAATTTGATGGAGATGGTTAGAATTTTTTTGGTTAGTCTCTGAAGTGGAGTAAGCAATCTATGTTTCATCACCAGTCACAATTTGACTCAAGAACTCATACCACAGTTGCCATAGAGCTCCAAAAATTACAAAGCACATGTGAAACACTTGTTCAGTAGTCATTCGTCTACATTCTTTGGATCCATCTCACACACATTACTGCATAAATTATGGACTTCAAAACTTAAGTGGAAGGTTGCTGAAGCTCGTGAATAATGAAGCACCTGTTTTCATGGATCTTCTCATCTACTTTTTCTGTCAACTCTTCACTGATGACACTAGGCCATTCAGATTGACGCTCTCATGAACATTCTTCCCACTTTCTTTCACTGAACAGTCTGTACTGCACTGCACTGCACTGCACACACACACACACACACACACACACACACACACACACACACACACACACACATACACACCTGCCACATTTTTACAGCACACTACATTGTACATTGCAGCTCAACTTAGGAGATAGATTGTGTTCAGTTGGACTGCACGAGAGGAGAAATGAGGTGAGGGGCAGGAGGAAGGGTTGGAAAGGATGGCTGACAATTAAAGGGAGAGGCAAAAGGTGTACAGGATAGGAATGTGACAATAACGAGCTCATTCTGACTGCATGGAGGGGCAGTTGTGTGTAGTGCACAATGACGAAGAGCAGTTGATTTGGGAGGAAAAGGTAAGTGGGGGTGGTTAGAACAGAAGAAGAAGGAGATGGTGGAGAAGTAAAGTTAGGGTCATGAATCAGGGATGGAGATAGCAATACCAGAGAAGGAAAGTTGCTACTCACCACATAGCGGAGATGCTGAGTCACGATAGGCGCAATGAAAAGATTCACACAAGGGATGGAGGTAGGTGTGAGACAGGGGATAGCACAGATTGAGGCCAGAAGGATTACAGAATTGCCTCCAATGTTGCAAGGGCAGCCCCTTAGTAATTCAGAGACACTAGCATTGTAGGAGAGTATCCCATGGCACAAGATGTGTAGCAGCCACTGAAATCAAGCAATTATGACCAGTCACATGTTTTTTCAATGGGAGATCAACTTCACCTTAGGCCACGTTTTGACTGTAGTTATTCATTCTGGTAGACAGCTGGTTGGTGGTCATACCTTCATTAAACACTGTGCAAAAATTGCAGCATATCTGGAATATGACATAACTGCTTTCACAGGCGGCACTGTCCAACCAAGTATTGGTACTGGAGTAGAATGTGCTGTGTGGGCACATTGGATAAGTCTTGCACCTGTGTCTTGCCCCAGGGAACAATCTATATGTCCCCAGCCATATGAGCTGTAGTGTCGGTCGGCACAACACAATCATCGAGGACAATGTACCCATACGGTCCTAAGAAATACACAGGACTCTTCTTCTGACACTCAGTGTTTACCCATATTACAAACATTTTTGATTTATTTATCTCTTTCAAGTACAAAACTTGTTTTTGAAACACATACTATTTCATAAGCCTTCATCAGTTTATTGTTTCAGAAAGAAAACCTCACAATTTGATACTTATGTATACTCACCTTGATGAAGACAGTTTCCTCTTCACAGTGTCTGAGATCACCCTTATGGGACGGATCTGGTTTCAGTACAATTTGTCTCTTCTTTACATTTGATTTTTTGGAACTCCCAGGGGCAAAATACACACGTGAAAACTTCTTCCTGTTGTTAAATGTTTCAGCTTCTATAGCATAATTGAGTGTTACACTCTGAGTCCCTCGACTAAAATTTTTTACCAATGATTTTATAGTACAACATGTTCGGAACGTGAAGCTGGAAAAAATAAACACAGTCTACCATTTCATATACTCTCAAGCACATCGTATAATGTACACTTATGTTACTAGTAAATTCCTATATTTCCATCTTAAAACCATCATAAAGCATAAAAATAAATCTTACCAGGTATTGTTAGCGTCTGGGTATCGCTTACAGCCAAGATGGTTAGGGTCAATACTGCGCAAGTTCCGTTCAGGTTCGACAGTTGTAACAATATCAATAATAGGCCGTGAACGTAGCAGTACAATGCTATCTTGCTCATAAGCACCTATCAGCAGATCAGGATATCCATTCTGATCCAAGTCTAGGCCACCACTCAAAGAGTAGCCAAATGTGCGCATAGGCAGAACGTTGGATGGAAGACTCTCAGCACGCAGTACCTATAAACCATGAGTGATTTTTCAGTTAAGTTGGAATGATGGAATATACTGAAGTAAAGCAAGCACACTATACCTGTAAGTGTCTTACCGTATATACTAACATTCTTAAAGCTACACACTATGAAAATAACAGTGCAAATGCTGTCGATTAATAACATACATCTCTCTCTCTCTCTCTCTCTCTCTCTCTCTCTCTCTCTCTCTCTTTCACACACACACACACACACACAAAGTTGCTAAAAATCTTTTGTAATACATTATTAGAAAGAAATAATAAAGAATAATGTGAGTGTTATTAGCGAAAGAGATCGTGAATAGTTTATCAACAAATGTTTGAAAATAAATTATATTAAAAAGTACTAAAAATAACAAGTATTGTTTTTTTAGAACAGAATCCTAAGAATAATAGAAGGGCACAGAGGGATGGAGAATGGGGTGGGGTGGGGGGTTAGAGGTGAGAGGTCTAAGACCTAACAAACAATGGTTGTGGTATATCACATAAACCAAAGGCAGACTGAGTATGAGAGTTAACTATGTTTAAGAGAGCCCATTCCTGTCTCCAACATACAGTCACTTTGACAAAGGTACGAAGGAAAGGAGAATAAGGGTTTACACTATACCTGCGTCAGGATTGTTACAGATGAATCCAAGTTCAGATTGTACAAAGATAAGATAGCAGTTTGGATAACCAATCGTATCAGAATATAGTGTATGAAGTAAGTGGAGAACTATTATGGTACAAAAAACAGTCACAGCTCAGTTACATGATTTCACTGCACATAATACTTTAGAACACTGAAGAATCCTTGCATAGTTCCAGGAGCATAGGAAGCTCTCAAAGCAAAATTAAAACACTATGATGAGTTGTGAACTCTTTTTATGGGAACATGTCACTAGTGATCTACCAAAGCCATGCACAATATTTAATATCCATCTCCTGTTGACAGCTGGCAAGTGAAATTAAAGTTTCACTTATAATGTGTGGCATGAAAACTTTTACAAGCTGGTATGCCTACACAGTTATGTGACATACATTTGCAGGAATCACTGAAAAGTAAAAACTCAAATGAATATGATGAAACATCAAGTACACTTTTGAAGGTGTTTGACAAATGGTCTGTTTCCAGACATTAAAATATTCTGAAGTAAAACCACTTTACAAAAAGAGAGAAACTGATAAGGTAGAAATTACAGAATGAGCCCCTTATAATACAAGTTTTTCAAAGCCTTTGAAACGGTTACATGTAAAAGAGTGGTAACAGTAACATATCTCACATAATTTGCATAAGGCTTCATGAGTGGAGCAGCAACAGAAATGTAACTTATTCTTTTGAGTTGTTAGGCCACTGTAGAACTAGATAATAAGTTGAGGTCCCTTCTTTGATCTGACGAATGTGGTCTGGAGAATTGTGATATAAAGAAAAAATTCGCCAATGGCTCTTTTTCTATCAAACATTAAGCATAAGGTTGTTCTGAAGTGTCAACAAATGGGGAATGAATGTAAATCTGAATGAAGTCGTGTGAAGTTGGTGAGGCTCAGGGTTTTGTTCTAGGTCCACTGTACTATTAAATATATGTCACTGACTTGTCATTAAACAGAACAGCTGATTCAACAATTCTTATATTTGTAGATGGCTCAAGTGCCACTGTGAAGGATGACAGATATAACATATGTGTTTAAGTAATAGGGTAGTGGATAATATCAGCTCATGACTTAACAGAGAACAGAATGTCACTTAACTGCAACAAAACACAACTCAGATCTCAATACAGTACTTTCATAAAAATCAAGTTTCTTTAATTTTCTTTTATTTTTATTCCATGAACTTCAAATAATCATTGAAGCCAAGCATTTTAAATTCTTGAGACTGAAAATGGATGAAAAGCCTTCTAGGAATTGTCACACACACACTTTTGTGCAGATTGTGAGTGCCAATGTCTTCACTATGTGAATAAGTTCCACCAACAATGAAACATCAAAGTTTATTTACTTTTTTAGTTTCATTATATTCTCTCCCATTGTCTCCTGTTTAGTGAGACCTATGTGCATTCACAGAGGATATAAACAGTCCAGAATGAGCAATCTGAATGTCTTCTAATGTTAATCCATGAACTTCATGCTGGTCAATGTCCAGACACTGCCACTACTCTATATGAATTCCCTCATAGGCTTCATGATTTACTGCATGGATTCGTACAAAAGAAACTCCAGTGAATACTAGACAAAGATTTCATTTTCAATCAGTTTCCAGCATGGCTGAAAATATGTACGTAAAAATACAAAACTTTTGTTTTGGGTTATTATTAAATTTTTACCATTTTTATTACCAACATTTGTGATTTATGTAGTCACTTGGTTGATGTTTTCTGGCTTGCACTGATCCATAGAACCTGTGAAAAATATAGGTGGAGCATGAAAGTGACAACAATTTTTTTGAAGAACCTATCCTGATATTTGCACGACTGGTTGAGATAAAATGCAGGAAACTCTCAAACAGAATGACTAAATGAGGATATTAAACTCATATCTTCCAAAACGGAGTCCATTGTCTTACAAATTGTATCCCCTGACCCAACAGAAGCACTAATACTGAGAGGGAGCTATAATTCACAGAGTAAGTGATACAGATACATAGAATCATTCTGCTATGTTCCACAGCATAATGTTAACAGCATTTTGTGTTATGCATTTGCAAGTTCCTCATCTGTGTAAATTTCTTCTCAGTAAGAAGAAATTCACAGGTGACTAAATGAATTAGATGTAGCTGCTATGTTTAGGTGTTAGTTTTCCCTCTGTCTATGGCAAATGGAATGATGGTACATTAATGTTATGTTGTCATGTCTTGTATTGGCTAACTCAGTGACAAACAGGCTGTGTACGACATGATGTATCTGAGTATTGCATCATGGCGTCATGAAGGCCCTGGTCTTTCCAATTGCCACCATACCAAAAGTCTATCATGAATACCTGCACCCAGGTAAAATTGATACAGGATATGCCCATAAACAAGTTGTACATGAAAATAAACTCTCTCTCTCTCTCTCTCTAACACAACATTCTCCAAATATCTTTGCTGACTGGGGTGCGTAATTGTTTTCAACAGAGTGACCATGAAGTTAGCCTCAATATTCATTAGCCCCTTTTATAGCCAGTTACACTCAATTCCACCACTGTCCCCTAGTCTCCCACTTCACTTTATTAACCTGCACACTTTTCTCTTTGCAGTCTCCCTTTTCCTCTGCCCTGTCTACCCCCTTTCCCCAACCACCTACTCCACTTCTCTGTGTGCCATACACAACTTCTTTCTTTGCCTGCACCATGTGAGCCCACCAATACACATTCCTATTCCCACTATCTTATGTTCTCTCCTTCCTAGGTGTCAGCTTCCCTTATTTCCATCTGTCCCTTCCCTTCCACATCTCCTTGCCCCTCTCACCCATTACTCCCAACACAATCCATCACCCCAGTCAGATATAGTGCAAACACAAAGTAGTCAAGCCAGGATAATTTAGCCATGCATGTTTATGTGTTTTTGTTTGTTACGAGGGTTGAATGCAAAGTAATGCCTCCACCTTCATTAATTGGGTTTGGATGGGAATATTTTAATAAATCAAATGCAGAAATAATCCTTAGAATGTGAGCTTTAATTACCAATATTCACTTATCCACATAATCACTAGCCAATTGGATACATTTCTGCCAACGATGAACAAGTTTTCTGAAGCCATCATAGGAGAAGTTGAAACTCTGTTTCCACAAACACAGTCTCACAGTTCTCTCACCATCTTCATCAGAAGCATAATGATGTCCCCACAGATCATCTTTCATTATCAGAAACAGACAGAAGTCAGATGGTGCTAAATCTGGACTGTATGGAGGCCAAAGTTCAGATTCTGAAGTTCTGCTGTGGTGGCATGTGAAGTGTGTGGTGTGGCATTGTCATGCTGCAGGAAAACATTTCCCTTTTCCTTTCGGACACTTTTTAGCCATCGTTTCAGAGACTGCAGCGTTGTGCTGTAACACACTGAATTTATTTTTGTTCCACGATCAAGGAAATCAACATGGATAACACCATCTGTATCCTAGAACACTGTGGCCATGATTTTTCCAGCTGAGGACTGCATCTTTAAGTTCTTTTTCTGGGCAGGTCTATGAAATATCGACACAAAGACTTATCATTTCCCTACTAATTCCTGCTTGTTTTAGTTCTTCTTCTATTTTTGAAACTATTTTTTTTTTATTGAACTGTTTACTACATCAAAAATCCTCTTTGTAAGTCTACCATTGTTCATTTTACGCGCCATAGAATGTTAGGTTGGTGTTTCCAATCACATCTGTGGGCTCGCTTAATGCTTTGGTTATTCTCTTCGTCCATATACCATATCTGTGTACTGCTTCAAAAACTTTTCTGAGTATTTTACATTCTATTTTACTGTCCCTGTGATGCCTGATGATCTAATTATGGTCATTTCTGTAGCATAGTGTGCCTCTGGAAGTACAACTGTGAAGTAGTACCCGAGTTTGGCCTGTCTTGAAATGTTTCTTTTATTCCAGGACATCAATGTCAATCTGAACTCTTTCTGGAGTTTTTTCTGTTCATTCTATGTTGGATGCCTTGTTTGATCCTCCTATTTGTATATATTCTCTAAGAGATTTCAATTTTTCTATTCCATTAGCCTTTATGCATTTTGCGTGCATGCCTTGTGTGTTGTTGTTCTTTCTATCCATGTATTGCATTTTTCCTTATGATATTTGTAGACCTGTTTTGGCAGAGATTTTATGTAAGTATTCCAGTGCTTCTGATTTATTGTTCCTGAATATTGCCAATTCGTGCCAGGCATTTTACAATTGTCTTGTTTGCACATGTTCTTCCCAACAGAATCCCTTTTACCTTTTCTTCTTTTGTGCAAGACCATGTTGAATAAAAACAGTGAAAGACTATTTCCTTGTCTCATCCCTGTATGTATCTCGGATAGTACTGAGATTTCTCCCACAAATTTCATGTTGGATGTGGTGACTGTGAGAGGCTGTTGCATGAGTGTCATAATTTTTCTGCCTATCCCATATTCTTCTACTGCGTCAAAGAGAGTATGCCTGTCTATGGAGTCATAAACCATCTTAAAGTCCATGAATGTGACTACAGTGTTGTGTCTGTCTGACCTTTAGGAGCATTCACAGGTTCCAAACCTGTTCAGTACAGGATCTTCCTTTTCTGGAGCTTGCTTGGTATTCACCTGTCTTTGTATCAGCTTCTGGTTCTAGTCTGTTCAGTAACAGGTTGGACAGTATTCTGTAAGTGACCAGTAATAATAACGTATCTCATAACTATAAAGGTCTGTCTTTGCCCTTTTTGTGGAGCGGATACATCAATGCACATTTCCATTCCTGTGGAATTTTCTCTGTAATCCCTATTTCCGTGAAACTTTTACAAATTTTCTTTGTGATGTTTTGGTCCCTGAGTTACCTGATCTCTGAGATAATACCCTCTCATCCTAGGTCTCTGTTCTTTTTAGTTTTTTTTTATAAACTCCTCTACCTCTGTGACTGTAGGCACTTTCAAATCTGGAATTGGTACTGTTTCCATGAAGTGTAATTTTTCTTTAGGCTTCTCACATCTGAGGAGTTTATCAAAGTATTTTTTTTAAGAATTTTGCAGTTTTCTTTGTTATTTGTTCTTTGAAATGGATATTTGGAGGCTGATAATCCTTTATATTTTGACTGAGTATTCTGTAAAAATTTCTCATATTATTTCTCTTGAAGTCTTCCTTGATTTCATTTAGTGTACTTTTGCTGTACGTCCTGTTCATTCATCTAATATCTTTTGAGCATTGTTTTTGGACTTTGTGGAAACCATGCCATGTTTCTGTTGTTCCGTTACTGTTAAACTTCCTCCATGCCTGGATTCTATATTCGGTGGCCTGACCATATGCTGAGCCCAAGACACTGTATTCTGAATTGTCTTTGCGAGGTCTGTCCAATTTCCTGTTGCATTTTGATTAATTTATTCAATAATTTTGTCTTTTTTTTATCTTCTTTGTTCTGTATTGCCTTTCTGTTTCTTGGGCTTGGCCTAATCTTCACTTGCAGCAAGTGATGGTCAGAGTCAAAGACTCTTTCAGGAATTATTTAAAACAAATGTTGTCTAAACTTGAAACTGCTGTACTATGCAACAGCACTGTAGCTACAAATGAAGTGAAAGTAGTGAACAGGCCAATTACTTTCAAGCTGTAGGTCAGTAAATGGTACATAATCACTAGAGACTGGGAATTAAACTTTGATTAAAATAACTTTGTGACAGATGATTGAGTGAGTCAAGTGGTAGCCATCAGCCAGTACCATATGGTTGGTGTGTTGGCTGTTTTTTTATGTACATGCAGAGCCTAGTCAAGCACAGCTGACTGCACACCGGCAATACAGCCCACCACCACAGCAATTTGTTAACCACAAAGTCATTTTATTTAAGCTGTATCAAATATGTAAGCACATTTATTACCAGGAAGTTAATCACTTCACTGTATTGTTTTTATAATGTGCAATTTTTGAATAATTTATAAACACATGCAAATTTAATTGCCTGACACTTATCTGGAACCCTTACATATTGAGCACTTTGTCTTTTGCACTTGCCGTTAAGAACAAACGAATCTCATATCGTACAGTCTCTCTCCTCACTATTCTCCTTCTCTCTTAAAAGAAGCAACCTGTTATTATTCAACAAAACACATAAATGTTTACACTGCAACAATTGCATACCTGTGCTGGCTCTGTGATGATTCCTTTCTCTGACCCCAAGTACACAAAAACGGCTCCATTGCCATCATATGGAGCACCTACAGCTATGTCATCAAAACCATCTTTGTTGATATCTCCCAGGTTGGTAATAGCAAAACCAAACCTACAAAAAATGAAATGAGCACTCATAACAGTTCACTACTACAGCAGTGACCAAAATATCAATGTCATGATTAATAATAACAACAATAAATACCATACAATTTATTTTTAATGTAGATGATGTTTTGTCAAAGCCTTGAAACGCCACTGCTACTGTTTCTGCCACAATTTACTGCTATTCAAACTTGCCTCTGTGTGTCCTGTGTCCACTTCCACATTGCGACTAGTAAATAACTTGTGTCTTCCATGAAAATGTGTTGATTCAATTCGTCAAACAATTCAGACTGTGGCTGAACACTGTGAGGTAGATGTATGTCACTTACACAATTAGTCTAAGTAAGTCTGTGCTGATGGAGCACAGAATGAGGGGGGGGGGGGGGGGGGAGAGAGAGAGAGAGAGAATAGTTTCCAAACAAAGATCTCATCCCACACCATTTCATACTGTGGTTCCATAACAAGAGAAATGACAATATTCAGCTCGATAGCAACAGCTTTGACAGAGACTGAGATTAAAATTATATAAAAGGTACAGGGGATTGGAGGGGGCACAGGTGGGAGGGGTGTAGCAGAGATTTACTTTGAGAAACAAGTTAAAATTCCCACTAACTGTGGAAGCGGAAGCAAAAGCAGTGTTTAACTGCCCTGACTAGTTTCCAGTGACCTTCATATTACCCGCCCCACCTTTGGAACATTTCAAAAACTTTTTGCTTTCCACGAATTTACCATATGTACAGGGTGTTGATGTTTTTACCTGCAATGACAATGGAAGTCACTGAAAGCCCACAAAGCTTACCAATGGTGTCCACAAAAGTAAAAATGTAATGTGATTGTTGTGTGTCATGTGCTATGTATAAATTTATGAGAAGGAAAGTTGCTGCTTACCATATAGTGGAGATGCTGAGTTGCAGAGAGGCCGAGATTAGTTGTGCCTATCTGCAACTCAGTATCTTCGCTATAAAGTGAGTAGCAACTTTTCTTCTCATGACATAGTTACATTCCATCCTGGATTTTCCACTGTTTGCTATGTATAAGCTGAAAGTTTTTGGTGTTTGCTTACCTAGATTCTCCATCAATACTTGGCAAAACATAATAGTAAGATAAAAATAAATACTTCCTTGAAGTTCTGCAATAACTTTTCATTTTCTACGAAATATCAGCACACAAAAATTTCTTTCTGGATATAATTCAGAATTGGCTTGTGCTTCAAATGCACCCAGAAAGTAACAGTTTTGATTAACACCAGGATTGTGCATCTCCTAGTTATTAATTTCTTATCTATGTGTATCTAGTGACTGATCTCCTGAAATAACGCATTGGCTATCCACACTAAAAGAGTAGAAAGAATATTACATTAAACTATATAGTTGTTTAATATTACTATCCAGCATGATACTTTACCTAGATTCAAGTTGACCAGTTAGTGTAACGGGTTTGTTGCAATCTTCACAGTCTTCTCTGAGATTTGTGTACACATACACTCTTCCTCCATCTTCTTTAAAAAAGTAGAATGGAGCTCCGACAATCAAGTCAGCTCGTCTGAGGAAAGACAGCATAATGGATTATTGTAAAATTATGTCACTTTTAATTGTGAGAACAAGTTGTGCAAATCCACTGCAGTATATTTGACAGTTTTCACAGCCATTAGGAGATAGTGACAGCAAAATGGGAGAATCAAACAGTTCTTTGCCAACATTAACATTAAAAAAGTGAAAAAGGATTACTCTACTCAAAAGTAACATCTCTTCAGTTTTCTGCAGAAATATTAGGTAAAAATGTAATTTTATGTACCTAGCAAAATTGTACCATAGAAAAGTGGCAATAAATGGCATCAGCATGGCTTTGGCAGACAGAACACTGCAAGTAGCAGTGGAGCTGTAAACAGCAATGTTTGAAGCAGTGTTGCTATCACTGATCTCATGACTGGCACCGCAAAATGTGCGAATGATGTACTGACCTGGTAAAGACAATAACTCACAAATTGGAAACCAGTATGAAGCACAAATCATCATCACCAAACACAAAATACCTAAGGAGAAAGACAGTGAGATGAAACTGAGTTGGTTCCATGATGCTGAATGTGTCTGACAAATGTGTGTTTCATGCTGTACTGGAGAATGACTGCCAGCTGCTGTGAGCTTAACAGTGTTACATGGGAACACCTTGTGATCACCTGGCCAAGTGCAAGTGCTGCATATAGATATGATTGTTATTCTGATACCCCTAGGAACTATGATTTATCATCTGAGCCATCATCAACATCATATGATACTAAATAACTCAACAATTTAAAGGGCACAAAGGTCCAGAAATGGCTGAGATGCTGCTGGGATTGACGGGAGAGGGTGGTAAGGTTGATCATGGGATCCTCCTCCATAGCTTCCTACATATCAGTGTCTGATTAAACTGCTGGCATGAGGACTGTTGGAGTTGCTAGCATGTGGTCGGATTTGTGTGTGGCACTACTCTGCAGAGTGTCCATCATTGACATGGGTTCTGGAAGAAGTCTGGAAAAAGAGAGGGGGGGGGGGGGGGAGACAGGGTACTAGGCAGTACTCAAAGTCCAAGTAATGATGTAATGTAGAGTCTGTTGTCTGTGACTGTGCAGAATTTTGGCCACGCTGCATACACTGACCATGGTGAAATGGTATGTAACCAAGGAACTGGTCAGAGCTTCTCTGGATGGTGACTACACCATGGCCTTCCACCTCTGAGCTAGAAACTGGATGGAAACAGTCTTAGACAGCTTGCTCAGCGGCCATACTGAGGCCAGTAAACGTATCTGCGTGTCAATGCTTCCATCTGTGTGACATCTGATAGTGTTAGGTGTTGGGCAGCTGGAAAATGTTGGGGGGGGGGGGGGGGGGGGAGGGGAGGGGAGAAGGGGCAGGAGAGCATGTTGCTATCACAAAATGGGATTCTTGGTCCTCTGTGGTTAACAGGAGGACACCACCTATGGCAGTGACGGTGATACAGTGAAAAAAATATCTGTAACTCAGGTCCATTCCTTTGCTGAGGTGTTTTGGTCATTCCTGCTATGTTAGTGACAATACCATATGCACAAGGACCAATGGAGTTAGTAGCAGAACTGTAAACAGGAAGTTCAGAAAGGTGTGGCAAGCTTGTAACCATCACAGGCTGCTGAGTCAGCGATGTGTTGAGTCATGAAAGCCAATAACAAGGAAATAGGAAACCAGTACAAAGTTCAAGTCATCATCAGCCAAACCTAAAGTATCCAAAGAGTAAGTTCAAAGCAAGACAGTAAGATGTGGCTTTGTCAGTTCCAATACACTGAACGGCATGTGACACATAGCTTCATACAATACTGGAATGAGTATCAGGCAGCCGTGCAGGGATACTTGATGGTGTTACCGAGAAATGCCTTGAGGTAACCTGATCTAGCACAAATGCTGTTGACAATGAAGATTATGTGTTGTCACCTTGGGAAATCTCCAGGATCCTTGATTTATTATCCAAGTTGACATCTGCCCACATGCACCACTAAAAATTTCAACCAGTAACGTCCTTAAAACCCTTGCTTTCCAGCCCTAGCTCAAAAATTAATTTTCAGTGGACTGCCTCATATTTCTAGCAAATTTAGTTGTTTTCAAAAGCTGAGCTGCCATAATAATATACCTTTGCTAATGTTAATATTTGTTACATTAAACAGTAGTTTTGTAAAATATGCATGTTAATAATTTCCAGCATCACATAATTTTTTTTTTAACTTCAGGTTATTCAAAAATCAGAAAAAATATAACATTCTTTCACATAAAGTATGACTAAATCTTTGCTTGTTACACTTCATGTCTTCAACCTCATTTCCTTTAATCAGTGGGCCAGAGCAAAGCATCATTTGAGTCGGAGTTTTGAAGTAAAGCCATGCAGCATTACTGGGCAATAAAAGCAGGTCATTTAAATGTCCTAGCACTAACATTTTCATCCTGTGTTGGCAGCCAGCTCCTGTTGTTGAAGCCTTAGGCAAACACATGCGACAGGCAATATAGCAAAGCTGTAGAGCCACAGGACAAAAATCAAATAACAAGTAGTTATAATCACAACAGTTCTGTGTGGCATGCTAAATAAGTGGCTTTTTACTTCAATTCACAGTCACAAATAGGAAATAAGGTGTAAAATTGCCATAAAAAGTTGTATTAATAGCTTTTTATAAAGATATAAAATGTAAAGACAACTTACTTGTCACCATCAACATCTGCTGCTGCAACTTCATAGCCAAAACTTGAAGCAAACTGTTCCCCATTTAAAATGAGTCGTAATGCCATTGGGTTTACAAACTGCTGTCTTTTGCTGAAAATGAGAACTTGACCAGTGCCATCAGAGCGTGGAGCTCCAGCCGCATAGCACATCTTATCTCCAAAAAATTTGCCAGCAGCTACAGACATACCTACAAGCATTTTTTTCCAAATTAGAAAATGATAATCGATACAGCTAATCTATTTCTTTTTTTTAAAAAAAAAGAATCAACACACATCTTGGAAAATATTTTTGAAAGTCTGGTACGGTAATTCTGTTGGGTGCTGTAAGTACCAGAGACTGTATTGCATTACTTCAGACAACAAAAATTTTGTGCACAGATGTACCCTGTGAAGGGCAAGGCAGGGCACCCCCCTCCTCCACAAGACAAAAATAACTTCACAAAGTTGACTTTCACCTCACCCCCAGCAAACAGATAGTCATATCAATTCAGTTCAGACTGAAAACTTCGACAGTATTCCAGTGAATCCTTTTTTGAGCTAGTATACAAGTGTACGCATGTGCCCCCCCCCCCCCCCCCACACACACACACACAAAACAAACAAACCAGTACAGCTACATTTAACACACAATAACATCTTGCCCCAGGTAGTGGGTACCACAGTGAATGTCATGTTAAGGCTACACATTCAAGTGACAGAACTACCAGTGAAGAATCCCACTAAGAATATATGGGACATGTTTTGACAGATGTGTTGTTCTATGCAATATGGCATACTTTCAAAAATATGTTCCAATAATTCTGTTTGCTGGGGAAAAAAACCACAGTTAAGTCTACCTTACTGAATGGCACTAGGATGTGTTATCTGAAAGAGTCTCTATTCCAAACACAACAAATCAGTAATGATTTTTCTTTCCAGTAAACAGAATTTTTTGTGAACCCTTTATTATATTGAAAAGAAAAGACAAAATCCTTACTTCCCACTTACTGAATACCATCAACAAAATACAGAGTTCAGTAACATTCTACAATATATGCTTTAATAATCTTTATTGACATACAATATCTACATCTTCTCCATGTACTGGGAAAAAATGTGTTGCCTCCTGGAGGGACAGCAAGAATGAGCATTCTTTGAAAGAAACAGCATCAGTTACATATGAAAATCAACATTTCATTCAAAATGAACTTTTTGTTAAGACCAGGTAAGAAATCGTTTGTCATAATACCTTTGTTCCACAAATTGTTATTTCTTTGTCTGACACATCAGTGCCACTTTGTGTGGCCATCACTGTCCCTCAGCCCCCACTGCTCTTACATTTGTTTCCAAGACCTCAGCAGTTTAGAGATACATGGTGGCAATAACAGCAGCTCCAGTTTTAACATTTTCATTTAAAAAAACATTGCCAGTTTCAGCCTTGTGATTTGATCTTACTTTAAAATAGACCTACATAAGGCTGACACAGGCTGTGTTTTTTTTTAATATCTTAGAACTGGAGGTGTCTTATTGCCACCAACAGATGTCACCACTTTCCCAAAGGAGAAATTCACTTCCCTCCTTTTGAGCTAAGTTAAAATTATTCTTTTAGTGTTAAGCTCAAACATTTACCATTTTTCTCCAAGAGGTCAATGTCAATACTTAATTTTCATACATCAACAAGAAATGTACACATATTTCATCAATAAGAAAGTAAATAAATTCTTAAAGTCTCTTTGCATAGATGCCGATTAGGAAAAAAGAAAGTTGTTGGCTGACAGCCTCTTTCTACAGAATGTGTAAGTGCTTAAGTCTTCATGGGTTTTTCTGGACTGAATATGATCACTCCAAACCACTTATGAATTCTAAAATTCTGAAAATATTAGTACTTGTAACATTATTTGTAACCATTAGATTAGTATTACATCATTCAGCTTTCACTTTTTCCATCAAATCATGTTTTAATTGTACTTCCCAAGATTCCAGTATGAATGACATCCATTTCAATAAAATAGTATAATACACCTTTCTGATAACTACTTCCACATCTACATGACCACTCTGCAATTCACAGTTAAGGTTCAATGAACCACCTTCAAGATATTTCTCTACTGATTCACCAATGAATGGTGCACAGAAACTCTTAAATGTTTCTGTGTGAGCTTTGATTTATCTTATTTTATCACGATGATCATTTCTTCCTATGTAGGTGGGCGCCAACAAAATATTTTTGCAATCGGAAGAGAAAGTTGGTGACTGAAATTTCATGAAGACCCTGTTGCTACAAAAACATCTATGTTTTAATGATTGCCACCCCAATTCACATATCATGTCCATGGTACTCTCTTCCCTACTTCACAATAGTACAAAATGAGCTGCCCTTTTTCGATGTTCTCCATCATTACCATCTGATGCGGATTCCACACCACACAGCAGTGCTCCAGAAGAGGGACCTTTAGGGGACCTGCTGCATTTTTTTGTAAGTTGCAATCTTTGATTTGATTTCCTCACAATGTTATCCATGCGATTGTTCCAATTTAAGTTCTTTAAAATCCCTGGGTATTGAGTTGAATTTGCAGCCTTTAGATTGGTGTGATTTATTGTGCAACCAAAATTTAGGATATTTCTTTTAGTACTCATGTGGATGACTTCACACCTTTCTTTGGACCATCTGGTGACTTTACAAGACAGTGAATGATTGAATCATCTCCAAATAATCTAAGAGGGCTGCTCAGATTGTCCCCTATATTGTCTATGTATGTGAGGAACAGCAGAGGAGTTATGAAACTTCCTTGAGAAACTTCTATTTCATTCAATGACTTTCCTTCAACCAGTATGAACTGCGACCTTTCTGACAGGAACTCAAGAATCCAATCACACAACTGAGGAGATACTATAGACGCATAACTACAAAATCAAGTGTGAAGGATGTCTAATTCCCATCCCTACGATCAGCTATTTGCAAACAAAAAATCCATCTACCTACAATTCAGTTGTCTCAATCACAATTTTGACATTGTTTAACTAAGCCAACAATATTGCCTAGAAGAGACTTCAATTTGATACAGCAAGTAAAAACATAAGCATTTCCTCCTAATGCAGTTCGTGTAATCTTAATTGTTACTTCAAGTGTGAAGGGAGCGGGGGAGAAGAAAAGAAAAGAGGAAGGGGATCTATTAGTACCTCTTCACTTGAACTTTCTGACAACTGCTGTATTAATGACTAGTTAAATGATGAGCACCAACAAATTGTCATTAGATGCTTTGAACTTTATCCTAGCATGGGGGCATGGGGTGAGGAAGGGGTCGGGGGGGTGGGGGGGTGGGGGGGGGGGGGGGCCTTACACGAGATGAAATATGACCCCTGTAATACCTGGCATTACTCCTCACAAGCAGATGACATGAGAACCTGCTGGCAGATCACGAACATCACTTTGTTTGCAAAAGCATACTGGCAGAGACATATGCAAAGGTTTAGTAACCGAGATTACAGTCCTCCTTGTGTTGTGTCATGTTCTGTCACACACGTGTGTTGGTTTACATTGCAGATGTCAAAAAAAAATTTTATCCCAGCTGCCGCAGGCACTATTTTATTTCTATTAGGGACATACTTATTCTTGGACTTATTATTTATTGTTTTTCTGAGATGTATTTCCGAGTCACTTAGTTATTTGGTTATGCATTAGATTAGAGTTATTCTTGTATCTCAGGAGAACATTCTACATGTTCGTAAAAGAACTCTGAAGCTGCTGACTCGTAATAAGCTTCTGTTTTCTGAGGTATGAACAGAGCTCATTTATTCCCTGTATGAGAGTTCATATTTCCTACACTAGTTGGGCTCCACCTCAAGATGTGTAACTTAGATAAAAAAGCTATCCTGATAAAAAATGGTTCTGAGCACTATGGGACTCAACTGCTGTGGTCATTAGTCCCCTAGAACTTAGAACTACTTAAACCTAACTAACCTAAGGACATCACACACACCCATGCCTGAGGCAGGATTCAAACCTGCGACCGTAGCAGCAGCGCGGCTCCGGACTGGAGCGCCTAGAACCACACGGCCACCGCGGCCGGCCTGCCATCCTGATACCTGGTGAGCCTGTCATGTTCTATCCTACACTGCAGCACAGGAAGAACTCAAGCTTCCTACCAGGACTTTTACATCGGATGCGACAGAAGCATCGATATCCAGAATTGTCGTGCGATTACCACCTTTCTGGCCACACAACCCTATGCCGTGATTTGCACAAGTGCAGGCCAGTTTTGACTATTTAGGAATCACAACAGATTTTATGGAGTTTGCAAGAGTGGCGAGTCAACTAGATCATCGGTACAATGCAGTGACTGAAGGTGTGATAACCATGCCATCTGCAACAAACTCTTGTGAGAAACGCTTCGAGTCTTGGCATCTCAAGAGGACCACAGCAGACAAGTTTTGTTTTAATATAAGTACTAATATAGTGACTATAAATAACGAAACAAGTGCTAACGTGTTCAGAATTTTAGAATTTATTTGTAAGCAGCTTGGAATAATCATATTGAATCCAGAAAAACTGATGAAGACATAAGCACTTACAAACTCCATAGAAAGAGGCTATTAGTAAACAACATTCTATGGCCCTGATTGGCATCTTTGCAAAGAGATTGTAAGATTTCATGGAGTAGTCACTTACCACTGTAAGTATAGGCAATTATAGTCATACTAACTGAGATGCCCTCCAATGCAGACGCTGACTTGGCCGACAAGATAATGGGTGAAATGATGACCACAGCAGTAAGCACAGTGTATCAGCATATTGCCAACAACAGTAACACACATAGACTCTGATGGTCTTGCAGGTAAGGTTCAGTGAATAGTTATCTCAGTACAATCATAGCAGTGACAGAAACAACTACCGCAAGAGGTCAAGAAGTCACTCTTAAAATGACCTCTTCAACTTCTGGGGAAGGTCAACACTCCATATATTGGTATCATCATAAATTTGGGGATCACGTGCACCTATCCAAGTGCCAGTGACAACTGGAAAATAGGTGTATCATCCAATTGCTGTGCAAAATTGCAACTCCTGTTTATGAGTGAACAGAAGTCAGGTCGGCAGTATTTAGTGCATACTGCATCAGATTTATGTACATTTCCTTGAACTCTCTTACACAGGCATCAACGTTTTTGGTTTGTCTGTGGCAAACAACTCTTTTATACCAACGTATGGTACACAGTGAATGGAATTAGGTCTGAGGCTGTATCTAGTCTTCGCACAAGATTTCATGATTTTGGATGCAACAGAGCTCATCATTGGAGCTGATTTCCTAGCATACTATTACCTGCTACCAGACATATCCAACACGTGAATTACCGACAGCATTAATAGCATGACAGCTTTGGATTTCCAATGTAGCACAGCAGTTTGATTGGCCAAGATTGTGCAAGTAGACTGCAGCAAGTACACAGGACTATTGCAGCAATATCCAGCCTTGACATGACCACCTGGAGAGCCTAAGAGATACGCCACAACACAGTACATCATATTAGAACAACTGATGGACTGCCTGTCTCATGCAGACCCACATATCTCCTGATCACTTCGCCATTGCGAAGGCAGAACTTAACGCCATGCTAAAGGAAGGTACTATTCATCCCTCCAGTAGCGAGTGGCCGTCTCTTTTGCACCTTGTGCCAAAGAAGTGTGGGAACATTTTGTGTGATGTCCATGTGGAGACTATCATACACTCAATGCCTGAACAGTGCCAGACTGGAACTCTGTACCTTTCTTACATTATTATACTTACGTTTTATGTATTGTACTAAGGCAGTGGTAGAAGAAGATATACTGGAGACACCCATCATCAGCCCATTTGGGTTATTTGAGAGCCTTTTTATGACATTTACCCTATGGAGTGCTGTGCAATCATGACAAAGATTTATTGATTCAGTACTTCAAGAACTTCCTTTCTGTTTTGTGTACTTGGATGACATTCTTGTCTTTTCATCCACTGTAGAGCAGCACAAACAACACTCACTTGCAGTCTTCCAATGATTAGAACAGTATGGCATGGTTCTGAATACCGTCAACAGCATATTTGAACAGTCACAAGTTAACTTCCTAAATCACCAGATTTTATCGAAGGGGTCACTACCATTGCCTGAAAAAGTGGTAACTACTTTACAAATTGCCTGCCCAAATACCGCTAGAGAATTACATCACTTTCTTGGCATATTCAGCCTCTACCATTGACATCTGCCACACTCAGCTGAGCTACAAATACCACTGACTGGGGCTCTCGTTGATCCAAAAAGGCAACCCACTGATTTAGTGGGTGGGTGCCACGAGCTTTGCCTTCAAAGTGGCAAAACAGTGCATAGAGGGTGTAGCAGTTCTCACTCAAACTGAACTGGATGCAACCTCTTGCACTAGTTGTAGATGCAAGGCAAATTGGTAGCTATCATTCCTGTGTTACAACTGTTCCACGATGGTGCATGGCAGCCACTGGCTTTTTACTCACACAAGGTGTCTCCAACACACCAAACGTGGAGCTCACACAATAGAGAACTTCTTGCCATCTACAAGGCTATCAAATACTTCCATTCATAACTGGGAGCTAGAGAGTTTACTATTTTCCCAGATCATTAACTGCTCACTTACGCATTCCAATGAAACAATAATAATTATTAAATACCTGAATACACAGAATTAATAAAATTTATTTCATAGTTCGTTATTAAATTACCTGACAATGGACTAAGAAGCTGGAAAATGGTTAATAACAAACTATTAAATAAATATTGTTGTGGAACATTAATACTGTGTGTTCAAGTTTCTAATATGTCCACATTCCCCCAAGAACTGATGGAATATTCCATAAATATTAAGAACAATAACAATTGCTCACCACATCAATATAAACAACTGGTATTCATCACCCAGTTCAACACAGACATTGTATGTATTTTGGGAATTGACAGTGTAATAGCTGATTGTCTTCCCCATGTCAACAGCATAACAAGCATCATCAATCTCCGAGGCACAAGAGACTGACCAAGAAGTCCAGAACCTCCTCCAGAACAGCTTGGAATTACAAGTAGTCGATATTCCTGGTGCAGATATTAAACTGTACTGTGACCACAGTACTTTACTGTGAGAAGCACATCCATTCTTGCTTATTACACACCAAAGATAGGCCTTTGACAGTCTGCATAATGTATGTCATCCTGGTGTCAGACAAGCATTCTTCTTGGTCTTGCAATGATTTGTTTGGCCTGGAATTCAAAAAGATTGCCAAGGCTGGACTCATCCATGTGTCATGTGTCAACAAAACAAAGTTTCCTGGCACATGCATGCACCAGTGAGAGACTTCCCTCACACAACTACATGCTTTTCACACATACATATTTGAATTGTACGCCCGTTATGGCTATCAAAAGAACAATGTTATTATCAGTAAACTCTTCCAGGCTAAGTTGCCATGGTTGATCTGTAGAACTTCTTCTCCCTGACATTTTGTTCTCAACTACGGAGAACATCTTCCGAGGTGAGTCGACGACTGGCTGCTAGGAGCTGGGGCCGCCGCTTATATAGAGATCGTAGGGGGCGCCACCACACATCACGTGGCGTCGATGTGCAGTTATCTCTGGCTATCATCTGTTCTCTCAATTGCAGGCAATCGATTGTCACATGATTGATGCAATGTCGACCGCCATATCTTATCCAATTTTAATCCTTCTTCTTTACGATTAAAAATGTATTGATGTTTGTGGATTTCAATTGCCTCTCTATACATTCATGTATAACAGTGCAACGTCCTCGCTAGCACGCTTGTTTCACCAAATTTTATTTCGTGATCTCCATCCTTAAAAACATGTTCCGCTACTGCCGATTTGTTGATATGTCCCAAGTGACAGTTTCTTTTGTGCTCCGTCGACCGTGTATTGATGCTTCTTTTTGTAGTTCCTATGTAAACCCTGCCACAACTACACGGAATTTTACATACCCCGGGGGTGGCTAGGGGGTGACGAGCATCTTTTGTTGATCTTAGGCATTCACTAATTCTCTTAGTAGGTCTAAAAATGGTCTCTACCTGAAACTTGGCTAGTACTTTTCCAATGCGATCCGTGATATTATGGATGAATGGAAGAAATACTTTTCCAGCTGATGGTTGTTGCTGTCTCCTATTTTTAGGCATTTTTCTATTTGGGTGAAGTGCTCGGTTAATCTCGTTTTTCGTATAACAATTTTTCGCAAAGGCCATTTGTAAATGATTTAGTTCTTCTTGTAAGTAGCCTGGTTCACAAATCTTATTGGTCCTATCCACTAGTGTTTTTATAACCCCCCTATTTTGCCTTAGGGTGGTGGTTTGAGTTCTTATGGAGGTAGCGATCAGTATGTGTACCTTTCCTGTAGACCTTATGGCCTAAGGTCCCATCCGCCTGTTTGATAACTGATACATCCAAGAAGTTAAGTTGTCCATTCTTCTCCTTCTCCATAGTAAATTTAATCTTTGGGTTGATGCTATTTAAGTGTACCAGAAAATCATTCAAGTCTTCTTCCTCATGATTCCATATTACAAAGGTATCATCCACATACCGATACCACTTCGAGGGGCTATTTTTGGCCGACTGCAGTGCTTGATGTTCAAAATATTCCATGAATAAATTTGCAATTGCGGGACTTAGGGGGCTTCCCATGGCTACCCCATCAATCTGTTCATAAAATTCACCATTGTACTGAAAATAGGTTGAGGATAGACAGTGTTGGAACAAGGCTACTATATCAGTAGGGAACATATCAGCTATATGGGAGAGAGCTTCATCAACTGGAACCATCGTGAACAAAGACACTATATCAAAACTGACAAGTATGTCATTAGGACCGACAGTAATTTCCTTCAATTTCTCAATGAAGTGTAGAGAGTTTTTAATATGACTCTCAGTTTTGCCTATGTAAGGTTGTAACAAAGAGGCAAGGTGTCTGGCTAGTTCTTGGGTAGGAGCTCCAATTGCGCTGACTATTGGTCTCAAAGGAACATCAGGTTTATGTATCTTTGGTAATCCATATAATTTCAGAGGATAAGCCTCCGTTTTACAAAGATACTTTTTAACTTCTGTAGGAATGGAAGACTGTTTTATCAGACGATTGGTGGCATTCAGCACATTCGTTGTGGGATTCTTTTTCAACTTCTTGTATGTGCTGAGTTCCAGGAGATCACTGATCTTGTGATAATCCTCAGTATTCATTAAAACAGTAACATTTCCCTTGTCAGCAGCAACTATAATAACATTCTTGTCTGCATTGATCTCCCGCAGTGCCTTCCTTTCCCCTTGAGACAGATTGCTGCTGGGTGGCTTAGCTTTGCGTAATATCCTGGAGGTTTCCATTCTAATTTCATCGGCAGAATATTATGGTAACTGACGAATTCCTGCCTCTATATTAGCAATAATGTCCTCCACAGGAATATTGGATGGAGTTATTGCAAAATTCCCTCCTTTAGACAGAATAGAAAGTACTTCCTTAGACAATTCTTTTTACGATAAATTAATAACCGTTTGGGAATTGTTTGGAATCGGTGTTTCCTGTTGACCCTCTTGTAGATGATCAAACTTCTCCTTCTGCCTATTGGAAGACACTTCTGCACTAATCTCCATAGATCTAAATGTTAAACTGTCCACTTTGTTCCAATGACAAAACTGCATAGTATTGCTAATAAGTAAATGAAGATTTAGCAGTTGGCCATCACATACCGCCAGTCCTCGTCGTGTCTGATGTATCTGCTCACGTAGTAATGCCAGTTCCATACGAGAGTAAATACGGTTAGCTTGTACCGAATGAAACATTCTTCTCACTTTTAAAAACTTGGGAACTATACCGGTATCATGACAGCGTAGCAGAAAAGTGAGTGAGAAAAGTTGTTGACCTTTCTTCTTGTGTAGGTTCTCCAGTCGTCGTACCCTAGTTGACATTTCCTCCCCGTAGAGGCGTCGAATCATTCCATGTAGGCTTTCACGGCCAGCGTCTTTATCAGTAAACTCTTCCGGGCTAAGTTGCCGTGGTCGATCTGTAGAACTTCTTCTCCCTGACCTTTCATTCTCAACTACGGAGAACATCTTCCGAGGTGAGTCGACGACTGGCTGCTAGGAGCTGGGGCCGCCGCTTATATAGAGATCGTAGGGGGTGCCACCACACGTCACGTGGCGTTGATGTGCAGCTCTCTCTGGCTATCATCTGTTCTCTCAATTGCAGGCAATTGATTGTCACGTGATTGATGCAACGTCGACCGCCATATCTTATCCAAATTTAATCCTTCTTCTTTACAATTAAAATAGTATTGATGTTTGTGGATTTCAATTGCCTCTCTATACATTCATGTATAACAGTGCGACGTCCTCGCTAGCACGCTTGTTTCACCAAATTTTATTTCGTGATCTCCATCCTTAAAAACATGTTCCGCTACTGCCAATTTGTCGATACGTCCCAAGCGACAGTTTCTTTTGTGCTCCGTCAACCGTGTATTGATGCTTCTTTTTGTAGTTCCTATGTAAACCCTGCCACAACTACACGGAATTTTATATACCCCGGGGGTGACTAGGGGGTGACGAGCATCTTTTGTTGATCTTAGGCATTCACTAATTTTCTTAGTAGGTCTAAAAATGGTCTCTACCTGAAACTTGGCTAGTACTTTTCCAATGCGATCCGTGATATTAAGGATGAACGGAAGAAATACTTTTCCAGCTGATGGTTGTTGCTGTCTCCTATTTTTAGGCATTTTTCTATTTGGGTGAAGTGCTCGGTTAATCTCGTTTTTCGTATAACAATTTTTCGCAAAGGCCATTTGTAAATGATTTAGTTCTTCTTGTAAGTAGCCTGGTTCACAAATCTTATTGGCCCTATCCACTAGTGTTTTTATGACCCCCCTCTTTTGCCTTAGGGTGGTGGTTTGAGTTCTTATGGAGGTAGCGATCAGTATGTGTACCTTTCCTGTAGACCTTATGGCCTAAGGTCCCATCCGCCTGTTTGATAACTGATACATCCAAGAAGTTAAGTTGTCCATTCTTCTCCTTCTCCATAGTAAATTTAATCTTTGGGTTGATGCTATTTAAGTGTACCAGAAAATCATTCAAGTCTTCTTCCTCATGATTCCATATTACAAAGGTATCATCCACATACCGATACCACTTCGAGGGGCTATTTTTGGCCTACTGCAGTGCTTGATGTTCAAAATATTCCATGAATAAATTTGCAATTGCGGGACTTAGGGGGCTTCCCATGGCTACCCCATCAATCTGTTCATAAAATTCACCATTGTACTGAAAATAGGTTGAGGATAGACAGTGTTGGAACAAGGCTACTATATCAGTAGGGAACATATCAGCTATATGGGAGAGAGCTTCATCAACTGGAACCATCGTGAACAAAGACACTATATCAAAACTGACAAGTATGTCATTAGGACCGACAGTAATTTCCCTCAATTTCTCAATGAAGTGTAGAGAGTTTTTAATATGACTCTCAGTTTTGCCTATGTAAGGTTGTAACAAAGAAGCAAGGTGACTGGCTAGTTCTTGGGTAGGAGCTCCAATTGCGCTGACTATTGGTCTCAAAGGAACATCAGGTTTATGTATCTTTGGTAATCCATATAATCTCAGAGGATAAGCCTCCGTTTACAAAGACACTTTTTAACTTCTGTAGGAATGGAAGACTGTTTTATCAGACGATTGGTGGCATTCAGCACATTCGTTGTGGGATTCTTTTTCAACTTCTTGTATGTGCTGAGTTCTAGATCACTGATCTTGTGATAATCCTCAGTATTCATTAAAACAGTAACATTTCCCTTGTCAGCAGCAACTATAATAACATTCTTGTCTGCATTGATCTCCCGCAGTGCCTTCCTTTCCCCTTGAGACAGATTGCTGCTGGGTGGCTTAGCTTTGCGTAATATCCTGGAGGTTTCCATTCTAATTTCATCGGCAGAATATTATGGTAACTGACGAATTCCTGCCTCTATATTAGCAATAATGTCCTCCACAGGAACATTGGATGGAGTTATTGCAAAATTCCCTCCTTTAGACAGAATAGAAAGTACTTCCTTAGACAATTCTTTTTACGATAAATTAATAACCGTTTGGGAATTGTTTGGAATCAGTGTTTCCTGTTGACCCTCTTGTAGATGATCAAACTTCTCCTTCTGCCTATTGGAAGACACTTCTGCACTAATCTCCATAGATCTAAATGTTAAACTGTCCACTTTGTTCCAGTGACAAAACTGAATAGTATTGCTAATAAGTAAATGAAGATTTAGCAGTTGGCCATCACATACCGCCAGTCCTCGTCGTGTCTGATGTATCTGCTCACGTAGTAATGCCAGTTCCATACGAGAGTAAATACGGTTAGCTTGTACCGAATGAAACATTCTTCTCACTTTTAAAAACTTGGGAACTATACCGGTATCACGACAGCGTAGCAGAAAAGTGAGTGAGAAAAGTTGTTGACCTTTCTTCTTGCGTAGGTTCTCCAGTCGTCGTACCCTAGTTGACATTTCCTCCACGTAGAGGCGTCGAATCATTCCATGTAGGCTTTCACGGCCAGCGCCTTTATCAGTAAACTCTTCCAGGCTAAGTTGCCGTGGTCGATCTGTAGAACTTCTTCTCCCTGACCTTTCATTCTCAACTACGGAGAACATCTTCCGAGGTGAGTCGACGACTGGCTGCTAGGAGCTGGGGCCGCCGCTTATATAGAGATCGTAGGGGGTGCCACCACATGTCATGTAGCGTCGATGTGCAGCTCTCTCTGGCTATCGTCTGTTCTCTCAATTGCAGGCAATCGATTGTCACGTGATTGATGCAACGTCGACCGCCATATCTTATCCAATTTTAATCCTTCTTCTTTACGATTAAAATTGTATTGATGTTGGTGGATTTCAATTGCCTCTCTATACATTCATGTATAACAGTGCGACGTCCTTGCTTGCACGCTTGTTTCACCAAATTTTATTTCGTGATCTCCATCCTTAAAAACATGTTCCGCTACTGCCAATTTGTCGATATGTCCCAAGCGACAGTTTCTTTTGCGCTCCGTCAACCGTGTATTGATGCTTCTTTTTATAGTTCCTATGTAAACCCTGCCACAACTACATGGAATTTTATATACCCCGGGGGTGGCTAGGGGGTGACGAGCATCTTTTGTTGATCTTAGGCATTCACTAATTTTCTTAGTAGGTCTAAAAATGGTCTCTACCTGAAACTTGGCTAGTACTTTTCCAATGTGTTCCGTGATATTAAGGATGAACGGAAGAAATACTTTTCCAGCTGATGGTTGTTGCTGTCTCCTATTTTTAGGCATTTTTCTATTTGGGTGAAGTGCTCGGTTAATCTCGTTTTTGTATAACCATTTTTCGCAAAGGCCATTCGTAAATGATTTAGTTCTTCTTGTAAGTAGCCTGGTTCACAATCCTTATTGGCCCTATCCACTAGCCAAGTTTCAGGTAGAGACCATTTTTAGACCTACTAAGAAAATTAGTGAATGCCTAAGATCAACAAAAGATGCTCGTCACCCCCTAGCCACCCCAGGGGTATATAAAATTCCGTGTAGTTGTGGCAGGGTTTACATAGGAATTACAAAAAGAAGCATCAATACACGGTTGACGGAGCACAAAAGAAACTGTCGTTTGGGACATATCAACAAATCGGCAGTAGCGGAACATGTTTTTAAGAATGGAGATCACAAAATAAAATTTGGTGAAACAAGCGTGCTAGCGAGGGCGTCGCACTATTATACACGTATGTATAGAGAGGCAATTGAAATCCACAAACCTCAATACAATTTTAATCGTAAAGAAGAAGGATTAAAATTGGATAAGATATGGCGGTCGACGTTGCATCAATCACGTGACAATCGATTGCCTGCAATCGAGAGAACAGACGATAGCCAGAGATAGCTGCACATCAACGCCACATGACGTGTGGTGGTGCCACCTACGATCTCTATATAAGCAGCGGCCCCAGCTCCTAGCAGCCAGTCGTCGACTCACCTCAGAAGATGTTCTCCGTAGTTGAGAATGAAACGTCAGGGAGAAGAAGTTCTACAGATCGACCAAGGCAACTTAGCCCGGAAGAGTTTACTGATAAAGACGCCGGTCATGAAAGGCTACATGGAATGAGAACAATGTTACATTCTAACTACGACTGATCATTTTACTTGCTGGCCAGAAGCAGTGCCAGCTGATAATATTTCCACAGAAACCTTAGCCTCCACTTTAATTTCAAGCTCGATTTCTCAATTTGGTTGTCCACTATATGTCACAATGGATCGTGGCTGCCAGTTTGAATCAGATCTGTTTGCTCAGATCAACAAATTCTGAAATTCTGTTCACCACAAGACCACATGCTACCATCCAGCAAATAACAGTATAATATAATGCCGACATTGTTTTCTAAAGGCTGCATTCATGAGTCACGAAACAGCCTTTAGAGAACAGTGTCGGCTCTACCAATAGTTTACTTGTTCTATGGAGTACGTACAAGCCAGACTTAGATTCCTCATGGCAGGACTAATTTACAGCAAAGCACTGTGACTTCAGAGTTTGCAGATGTGTAGCCCTTCCGGCTTTCCACAACTACTGTGATTTTGCTTGTCAGCTGAGGGAATAGATTTAATAGATCCACCTTTGCCAAGCTTCGTGACAAGGCACATCTCCCAGCTGGTAACATGTATACACATCATGCTCCATATGGATGAAATCAACTTGTCATTTCAGCCACTGTATGTAGGTCCACACAGAGTCCTACAATGAGGAGCACACACTCTGGACTTATTAGTACACAGTACGTCCTCTAATGTTTCTACAGACATATCACACTTGTAGAGGTTTCCAGGAAGTACGACCAAAAGAAGTACCATGGCTACAACCTGCTTCACCAGTACCAGCATCACCATCGGTGTCAGCACCTACACCACCCAATGCAGATCCTCTTCCAGAATGCAATACATGATCAGGATGATGCATGCATTTCCCAGCACGCTTTCTGTTTGGCACTCTGCCTTTCCAGAGGAGGTGGAGGAGGTTGAGAGGGTGTGGGGGTAGGGGGAGGGGGGCTGATTTAGCGACCAAGATTACTGTCTCCCTTGTGCATTGTCATGTTGTGTTGCGTATGTGTGTTTGTTTACATCGCAGTTATGAAAACATTTTTCGTACTATCTGCCAGAGGTGCTGTTTTATTTCTGCTAGGAATATACTTATTCTTGGACTTGTTATCTATTGCTTTTCAGAGAGGCGTTCCTGAGTCATTTAGTTACTTGGTTCACACTAAATCAGAGTTGTACCTGAAGAGAAGATTCTACACATTTGTAAAAATTCTCTGAAGCAGCTGACTCTTAATAAGTTTCTATTTTCTGTGCCAAGCAATCAAATTTCTTCATTTCCTGTACAAGTGTTTATATTTTGTACACTAGACAGGCTAGATTCAATATGCTTTACTTAAGCATCGGGCAGTAGGTAAAGCAGCCAGCCCAACAAAGGCTATGAATATCACAACTCCCAAATAGTGCTGAAGTGTAATTTATCATATTTTCCTAGTCTGGGTGACAGGAGATAATATTTCCAAGTATGTTGTTAACTTCATGAAAGAAACTCATACAGAAAGTATATCTTCTGTAGTAGCAGACTGGTTCTGTGGGCTCTGGCATGGACAGTACAGTGAGAATGAGGGATATAAACTCCATGGAGGACACACAGAATGCCATTAAGGGGTGTGCAAAATATTTTGCACTATGAAACAACCAATCTTTTGCGAGTCACTGTTGAGTAGTTATGGATCAAGATAGATTCTTGATGCTTACAGCACCTGTTGAAGCCAGGGTCATGTTCAATCATTGCTATCATCAGGATGGAAATGGGTGATATAAGCTTTTGGGGAGGTGGGTCTAATTAAACTGCTCAGGATTGAAACTAAATGTGAAAGACAATTTGAATTCAAAATCATTATTTTCAAAGGCAATTTCACTACAATGCTACAAGCTGCCAGTCCAAAGGTATTACAAATTCACTGTACAATCAAGTCAATGCTAGCTGCTACTGACATCTTTTATCAGGCGATACAATCATACAAAATACTGTAACAAAGACCACCCTACTAAAGTTAATAAAACGAATGTGAAGCTGCTGTTGAGGAACAATCCAAAATTCTGTTCAAAAATATTGTCTTTAAATTCTTCATTTTTATAGCCATATTGTCTGTAGGTGCTTTCCAATTGCTGATAGTAATTTCATTCTGTCATTACAACTACAAGAAAATGCATTTTTTTTTCTTTTTTTTGCCAGACAGATTTCACTTTATTGAGGTAAAGCATCATTAGTGGTCTGTAACCAAAGATATTTACAATCTGACTTGGTTTTGAGATTGAAAAACAGTTCATCAACAATTTGTTGGCTTTTACTTATGGTGTTTTCTGCTTGGTTTCTCACCTACATCAGGATGTGCTAGAAGATGTCATTTCCTTATGTAGGAGAGAAACCAAGCAGAAATCATTGTAAGTAAAAAGCAACAAATTGTTAATGGACTGTTTTTGATATTAAAAGCAAATAAAATGGTAAATATCTCTAATTACAGACCACTGATGATGTTTTGCCTCAACAAAGCAAAATGTGCCTGGTGAGAAAAACAGGCATTTTCTTGTAGTTCTAATGATGGAACGAAACTACCCCCAGGAATAATATACTCATCAGCACAAATTCAGTGATAATGCAAATGTTTTCCATATCATCACTTGTTATTCTATCACACATGCAATGATAGGGCCGCAGAAAAGTTGATACTGGTGAACCTATGATTTCTCTGTCTGTAAAACAGAAATGAAGATATGGATTTTTGACAGAATTTGATAGGACAGGGAGTATCTAAGTCAACAAGACATTATGATGGCAAATAACACTTTTTTGTTTGTCACTGATATTCTGTCTCATTGTTCTAAACATACCTCAATATTTCAATATTAAAGTGCCTGCTGGGATAATTATGATCATCAATTATGTTGATTGCATCTCTGTTATTCAAGTGTTTGTGAATTTTGAGAATAATGATTTTGGATATGGGGCCACAACATTATAAACTACTGAAGCAACAAAATTTTTGGCATTTTCACCAACTTGCTGCAGCCCTCTCCAGGGCAGTGAATCCTCCTGAAGAGGACCGCAGTGAGTCACTCAAAACATCGGCAATTTAGTTGCTTTAGCGGTTTGTAATGATGCTGCACAATACCCAAAATTATTTTATTCTAAATGACACTAGCCATGAAAGCCTAAGACCTTACACTTTTCTGAATGCTTTATAATTATTAAAATTACATATGAATATCATAATGCACCTAGATAGCTGTATTTGGCAACAGGTGACATCTCGTCCTTGTCTCCACTGTCTTGCAATGGTGCAAAGTAAAACGTCTTGTCTCGATTAAGAAAATCATCTGATATATTCATTACAAATATTGTTCCTCTCCATGTGTATGGCCCAGGAGTGCCAATCACAGCTGTGTCATCTTCCAGAAGGAGACCACTTGTGCCAGCTTGACAATATCCGAACTGTTCATGAGCCCTGAAAACATAAGCGGCAATTTAAAATTAAGTAAATGACACATGCACACATCTAATGCCAAAATTAAATTCTACTTTTAATTTTGATTTTCAGGCCATGTATCAAATTTTAAATCTATATCTTTAAAACCTTGTCAATCCTGAAAAATACCTAAAAATAAATTTCACTGAGTTGTAATGAGTTAATTCAGAACAAAACAAGTGGAACCTTAAATGAATGAAATAAGAAATGGCACTAAACAATCAGGGTTAAGTTACAAAAATATTAAGAGATAAAGAGCTGACATATTCAATGAAAAAGATATATCAAGTTACAAAGGATGAATCCCATGTGAGATAAGTGAGAAAATATGGAAGGGGAGACATGTTTTAAGAGTGAGAAATATAACATCGTGCCATGATCATCACTAAGATTATTACTATTATGTTGCAGATTAGTCACATGGCCACTGACATACACTGAGGTGACAAAAGTTATGGGATACCTGCTAATATCTTGTCGGACCTCCTGTTGCCCAGCATAGTCCAGCAACTCAATGTGGCATGAACTCATCAAGTCATCTGAAGTCCCCTGCAAAAGTATTGAGCCATGCTGCCTCTACAGCTGTCCATAATTGTGAAAGTGTTGCTGGTGCAGAATTTTATGCACGAACTGACCTCTCAATTATGACCCATAAACATTCGATGGGATTCATGTCGGGTGATATGGGTGGCCAAACAATTCACTTTAACTGTCCAGAATGTTCCTCAAACCAATCATGAACAAGTGTGACCTGGTAATACGACACACTGTCATCCATAAAAATTCCATCATTGTTTGGAAACATGATGTTCACGAATGGCTGCAAATGGCCTCCAAGTACCCAAACATAACCACTCCAGTCAATGAGCAGTTCAGCTGGACCACAGGACACAGTCCACTCCATGTAAACACAGTCCACACCAGTATTGGGCTACCATTAGCTTCCACAATGCCTTGTTAACAACCTGGGCCTGTGGCATCATGGAGTCTGTGCCATACTTGAGCCCTCTTATCAACTGAAATCAAGACTCATCTGACCAGGCCACAGTTTTCCAGTCATCTAGGGTCTTCCATTATGGTCACAAGCCCAGAAGAGGCGCTGCAGGTGACGATGTGCTGTTAGCAAAGGCACTTGTGTGGGTCGTCTGCTGCCATAGCCCATTAATGCCAGATTTCACCACACCGTCCTAACCGATATGTTCATCGTACGTCTCACATTTATTCCAGCAGTTATTTTATGAAGTGTTGCTTGTCTGTTAACACTGACAACTCTAGGAAAATTCTGCTGCTCTCGGCCATGAAGCTAAGGCTGGCAGTTAGTGAGTTGTCTGTGGAGAGAGGTAATGCCTCAAATTTGGTATTCTCAGCAGTCTTGAACCTGTGGATGTTGGAATATTGAATTTCATAACAATATCTGAAATGGAATGTCCCATGCCTCTAGCTCCAGCTACCATCTGCGTTCAAAATCTGTTAATTCCCATTATTTTGGCCATAGTCACATTGGAAATCTTTTCACATGAATCACCTGAGTACAAATGACAACTTCACCAATGCACTTCCCTTTTATACTTTGTATAAGGAATACTACCATTATTTGTATATGTGCACATCGCTATCCCATGTCTTTTGTCACCTCAGTGTATAATCACCATATGGATGCCATATCTTCTCATAGATCTTGTTGCCCACTTTTCTCATTTGTCTGCGTAGTATCGCATTTTACATTTTTATATAATATCTTTTTTGCTTATTTGGTGCATCCCTTTACCTTTATGTAGTTTCCACAGAGAATACTGGCACAAAAGTTACAAATATATTATTTATTTTAAAGACTGTATCTTTACATAAGTTTCTTTTCTTGTGGCTTATTTTAACTTGTCTTTTGTTGCAGTAGAAGCTGACTGTTTTTGTAGCTGCACTTTTAAAAACTGAACAATCATTAATTTTCCGCTCAGGTTTTATAACACCATCTTTGTTCAGTATTCTTATCTTTACAACAGATTTTTCCCATATTAAAAGCTAATCATTCAGTAACTGTCCTTTTCTGTGTCTACGTTTCCATGTTTAATGCTGAGTGACTAAACAGTGACTAAATGACACGAGCAATTACATATTAAATGTGTCTTTGGACACTGTTGAAGTATTTTGTTTAACTTTTTGTGTAGTAAATATTTTATCCTCTGTGCTTTTCCATTGCCACATGTTCCACAATCTTCCAGCTCCACAGAGTGGGTTCCCAGTTGACTAGACTTTCTCTCTCTAAGCTATCATTTCTAACTGATAATTATATATCTAAAATTATTTGATGCTTCTGTGAATAACAGCTTAGTTACTTTCAATTACTCACATTCATACAAACCTAACCCACTAACAATAAGAGATACCAAAATATTACACAAATTAGTTAACATTATTTACTACATGAACACCTGGCAATGACTTTGTATTACTCTCTGTGTGGCTACAGCCAAACATGCTACAAAATCAATATTCTCCTTCATTCAGTGGAGTATAATGATTATAATTATCATAAAACTCTGCAGTGTTAAAACACAGATGAAGAACTTGGCTTTAATCTATTCTCAAATAAAACTTATTTTTTTTGCATCAGTCCTGGATTCGGTAGTTGTATGAAAATTATTATATTATTACAAAGTAATGTACACCTTTAATCAATATCCCTCTGAAGAATCATAATTCAGATGTGCTTGTCACAAGTGATGCTAATAAGAGTAAGCCATTAAAAGGAACATAAATGTATTTGCTTCTTTTAACATTGTAATATGTGACTAAAAAGTATCAAATGACAATTTAAATTGCTGCTGATGAAAATTTTTTTACAGTCACTACATAAAGAACACTTTCCTATATTTTGTTGCCCTTTCAGATACAACAAATGACCACTCATTCCAAGTCTACTCATTTTGCCTGTTATGTTAAAAGGGTGTTTAATCGTTATTAGCCTCTAAACAATGTGATCATAAATATCATGTGGCATATACTTGTTAGTTGGCCGTCCTTTACAAGGATCCCAGCTGTTGTCATAATCCAAGTACTGTGATAATGTGTAACATAATCCTTGTCCCCACTGGTAGTCAGTTCCATTCTTCATATACCGATGTGCACACACCTGCAGTCATGTAAAATGTCACATGAATTACAAACTGTAAGAATGAAACATTAAAGTAATAGTGCAAAACAATTGCAAAGGCAATACATGTTGACACTGAGAGATTACATCTGAGAGCAGAATAATGTGAGTGGGCAGTGAAAGACAGGGGGAAAGAGGACAAAAGAGGAACATCAACAGAAAGGGGAAGGAACAGATAGATGGGAATGAAATACGAATGTCTTCAAGACATAAAACTGGAATTAAAAAGAGCCTTACTAATACATTGTTGGTAGCTAGTGATACTGTTTAGAGTGACATATAACAATAAAAATAATCAATTTTGACAATATAATGTAATTGGGTAGATAAAAATAAATCTACTCACCAAACAGTGACAGGAGAACACACACATAAGAAAAATAGCTTACTTATGCAAGCTTTCAGAACCAGTGGCTCTTCCTCCTGCCAGAAAGGTTGAGGGGGAAGGAAGAGTGGTGAAGGGAAAGGACTGGAGAGGTTTAATAAAATGGGTAGAGATTGGAAAAGTCACCCAGAATACCAGGTCAAAGGAGACTTATTGGATGGGATGAGAAGGAAAGACAGACTGTTGGGTCTTTCTTTCTCATGCCATCTGGTAGGTCTCCCTGACCCCGAGATTCTGGGTGACCTTTCCAAACTCTATCCATTTTCCTAAACTTCTCCAGTGCTTTTCCTTCAACCCTCTTCCTTCCCCTTCAATCCTTCTGCCGGAAGGTGCCACTGGCTCTGAAAGCTTGAATAAGTAAAACATTTTTTTTTACACGTATTCTCCTGGTGAGCAGATTTTTTGTCTACCCAATTACATTATGTTTAGAGACACATCTAGGAATGATCATCAAGTCTTTGAAACTTTCAAATATACACAGTGGAAGCAGATAATGTGGTCACAATCATTACCAAAAAATAATTGTTTGTCAAAAGTTCTCATAAAATAAGCCACATCAAATTAAAGTTACAATTAATGCTTTTGAGGATCACAGCCACTGTCATCATCAGAGGATGAAACCTGACTGGTCCAATGTTCACAGACTTCTTTATAGATATGGGAGCTTTTGCTGTAATAATTTCTCTCACAGCCAAATGAAATGGCTTCCTTATGCTTCAGTACTGGCCAATCAGTGCTCATCAGCTACAGCTGTTAACTACCACCACTGCTAAGATCTGTAGGCACACTTTCACCTAGTTAAATTACAGCGATTTTTAGGCATGTGCAAGAATCTGTATTCTGTGTGAGTGAATTTATGTCCTTTGACAGCATCTGGCTGATCTAGTGGTCAGAGATCTCTAAAACCAAGAAACCTGCTACAAGTTCTTGGCTGCTGTAGGTATCCAGTCTTACTTGGAATTCACATAAATATTCAGTTTCATTAAATCCCTAGCCATTTCTCCTGAATGATTTACTAAAATATTTTAATTTTGTTCAAAATGGCTCTGAGCACTAAGGGACTTAACATCTGAGGTCATCAGTCCCCTAGAACTTAGAACTACTTAAACCTAACTAACTGAAGGACATCACACACATCCATGCTCGAGGCAGGATTCGAACCTGCGACCATAGCGGTCGCGCGGTTCCACACAGTAGCGCCTAGAACTGCTCGGCCACTCCGGCTGGCTTTAATTTTGTGAGAAAAGATTTTGTTCATCTGTGACAAACCTAGACTGGCCTTAAAATTTCATTTTTTTAACTTTTATCTGCTTTTTCTTTAATAGAGTGGTGTAAAAGGAAGAAACATGATGGACAATTTTAGGAGCTGTTCACTAGAAGCAAGAGTCCAGTTAACATTTTCTCTGATCTTCCAGAACCATCAATAAATTTAAGGTAAAACAGCCATAAATAGAAAAATTAGTTTGAACAGTAAAGTGCCTTGCTAGGCATATTACCACTTCTCACATCAACAAACATTGTCAGAGGTGAAAGCAGCGATGGTGGAATCAAAGGATCTGTCATATGGACAACTCTCATCTACGTAATTCAGGGAAGCTGGTATTGAGGAAGGAGGGGGGGGGGGGGGGGGAGATACCAGACGGAATGGGTTGTGAAACAGCCATTGAAGCCTAGCAGAATGTGCTCAACAGCATGTTCCACCATTGGGTGATCAATTCCGCTCCTGGCCGCAGTATGGCAGTGGCTGCTCACACAAGCAGGCAGCTGGTTGGTGGTCACATCTATATAAAAGGCTGTGCAGAAGTTGCAGCAGAGCTGACATATGACATGACTTTGATTTGGGTGGCTCTGCCTCTGATAGAATATGATATGCCTGTGATGGAACTGCAGTAGGATCTGCTGGGTTGGTGCATGAGGCAGGTCTTATACCTGAGTGTTCCATTATGGCGCAACACTTGCTGTAAAAGGCAGAGAGCAGGTGTGGCGTAAGGACAGCTGTGATATACTGGAGTACTGGAGACTGGATGGGTGATGGAATGTGACTTTAGGAGGGGTGAAAAGCTTGTAGGGGGGGGGGGGGGGGGATATTCCTTATTTCCAGGCACAATGATACATAGTAAAAAATCAGTGAGAAGGATACGGCTAAGTTGTTAAGTTCAAGGTGGTATTGGGCAATGAAGAAAACACCCCAGTGCAACTGACTCATGAGATAGTCAGAGAATTATGGCTTGTGTTTATATAGCATGGAAAATCCATTTAAGGACTAGTTTTGGAAGATAATACCTGTCTACGAAGGCCTTTAGTAAGATCTGTGCAAAACTACACCCTTATCCACAAATATTTCTTTTTCGAGGGGAGCACATAAAAATATTATTGCAACATGGCCATGAATGCCGACATGATGTCATTCAAAGTCAACCTGTTTATGTGTCACCTGAGGAACTTACCTACCCACCCAAATTCTCCAATTTTGTCTGGTTTAGGGTCACTGATAACATAATATGCATCCATGGCCAAGAGAGCCTACCCTTATCCCTCTATGGTCACAACACCTCTGTCATTTGTTTCACCTCAGGCTGCCATTTTCCCTGTCATCTGGCATCCACATCTCCAATGGCTCCTTAAAAACTTAACTACTATCCACATGAAGTCCACTAACCATCAACAGTACCTGCATTCTGATAGCTGACATCCCTTCCACACTAAAAATGGCCTCCTCTACAGTCTGATCACACATGAACAGCGCAGCTATAGTGAGAGTCCAAAAAATCCCTCACCCAGCGCACTCAAGGTCTTGCTAAGGCCTTCACTGACAGGCATTAGCCTCCAAACCTAGCTGTAAGCAAATTTCATGTGTCACCAACTGCGACATAATTGTATCACTTTAGGAGATGGTGTAAAAAAGATCTGAGGATGGTCATTACAGACTGAAACCGGTCATCGTCTAAAAAATTCATATTGTGATCAGAAACTGGAATAAAAAAGCATTTTAAATTTCCTGTGCTTTCCACACATCCTCCGACAAACCCCAATTTCATCCTGGGTTAGGACAACTTAATCATATTCTTCAAGGCTTTGACTACTTAATAATGCACCTGGAACTGAGGAACATCCTACCCAAAATCTATCATCTCTCTCCCAAAGTCATATTCCACTGCACCTTCTCTACAATATATCGTAGTCATCCTTCAACAAAATCTACTCCCTACACTTTGCCACACAGGTGATACCACCTGGAGAACCCAGGTGCGTGGTTACAAACCAGCTGTCAAACCCAAATGAATGGCTACCATCAAACTGTCACCAAGAGGAGATTTGATCACCCACTCGTGGAACATTCGGCCAAGCGTAAAATACGCTCCACTTTAATGGCTGCTTTCCAGCCTGTCCCATCTGAACTGTCCCTTCAATACTAACTTCTCTTAATTACATTGATGGGAACTGTTTTTGCAATACATCTTTCTATCCCATGATCCACCTAGTCTCAATCTCCACTAACTCCTAAGCGACAATCACCTCTATCCTGCATCGGAGCCCCACTTCAGTCATTCTAAAATCACACCTTTCTCTCTGCAGTATTCCTCTTTCTATGTTTTATCTCCTCATCTACATCACTGTAAGCCCTGTTCAACTTCCCACTGCCTATGGTGCCGCATTCCTATCTTGTACACTTGCTACGTCTCCCTCCTAGTCACATTTTCTTCGTGCCCTCCCTCCCCTCCCCACCAACTTGCTCTCCCTATCCACTGTACTTGACACAAACCCTCACCCCAGTCAAGTTGCAGTGCCAAAATATGCTGTCAGTGGGGACAACATTGCTGTGCAAGGGCACACACGTGTGTGTGTGTGTGTGTGTGTGTGTGTGTGTGTGTGTTTACTCTGTATCTGGAAGAAGGATTATTCACTTGAAAGCTTAGCAAAATCATCAGTCTTTTTACGTACCTGTCCATGACTCTGTTACTAGCTAACGTAGCATATAAAATTACACGTAGTTTACTTACAACTCTCTAATAATAATTTGTCACTTGACTTTTGAGGTCCAACTCAAGATTCTCCTTCATACTGGGAGATTACAGGATATGATGTGTGAATGAGCGACAATGTAAAATAGGTTTGGAGGCAAACTGATTTATACTAGATAACGAGAGAGCCAGCCAATAGTACAAAATTCCTAAGAATATGTTTGTTTATTTATTTATTTATTTTATTTATCCATCCGTTGACAATAAATATTGTATGGATGTTGTCAAGCCATTTCAAAGAAATGGACACAAACAATATATACGTAAAAAAGTACAAAACAAAATAATACAATGAGGTTAATAATAATTCTATGTAAGTAATATAGCCTATATACATCCCTGCTTGTTATTTTAAATGCATAGTCTGTTTTTCATAAGGCTTTAGTTTTGTCCTCCCTAAACGGCAAGTCCTTATATACACCACACTGCTTAAGTATATATTTACATCACACAACAGCTGTCCTTTAAGTATGTAATGTAATGAATGATTAGGTAATGAATGATTAGGTAGGGCCTACATTTTGCCTTTATAAATATCATCAGAAAATATTTATTGAGCTACATAGTCATTTACACAATAAAAACATTGTTCTACTAGAAATTTTTTAAATTCTGTTTTAAATTTGTCATCATCTTCTAACTTCCTGATGTTGACTGGCAGTGCGTTGTACAGTTTTGCACCGATATGGCTCACATGCCTTTGTGTATTCGTTCTTTTTGTTCGCTGAGTATGGAGTGCTGCGCTATTACGGGTATTGTAGTTATGAAAGTCGGCATTTGTCTGAAAATCTGCAATGTGGGTCCTGACATACAATACACATTTGTATATGTATAATGATGGTATAGTAAGTATTCTAAGCTTTTTGAATATGGGTTTGCAGTGTGTCTGTGGATGACTGTGAGTTATTATTCAGATGGCCCTCTTCTGCAACAAAAAAATTTGTTTTAGGCGCCCTGTTGTGGAACCCCAAAATATTATTCCGTATGTGGCAAGAGATTGAAAATAGCCGAAATATGCCATTCTGGCACCCTCTGAGGTACAAACATTTGCAATAATTCTGAGAGCAAAACAGGCTGAATTAAGTTTCTGTGCAAGTTTTATTACGTGGTCATTAAAATTTAAGTTTTCATCCACATGAATCCCCAGCAATTTTGTGGATGTCACTCTGTTTAAGGCTTTATCACCCCACACCAGATCAAGATTTACATTTTGACATCTTTTTCCAAACTGCATATAATTTGTTTTATTTACATTCAATGTCAACCCGTTTGCATTGAGCCAAGAGTGGATGTGATTTAGTACTTTACCAGCAGTTGTTGGTAGCAACTGCTTTGGTGCACTTATTATCACACTAGTATCATCTGCAAATATTATTGCTTTGGCTGCATCATCTGAGGTGTGAAAATCATTTATATAGACAAGAAACAATATGGGGCCCTAAGATGCTGCCTTGTGGTACTCCTATTTCTACATTTTTTGCCTCTGATACTGAATTTATTTTGTGGTTGGAGTAAGTTGATGTCAGTCCTACAACCTGTGTTCTGTTTTTTAGGTATGATTCAAACCATTTTTTTCCTATCCCATGTATACCCAACGATTCCAATTTTTTCTAAGAGAATGTCCTGGTTCACCATGTCAAAAGCTTTGGAGAGGTCTAAATTTACTCCTACTACACTATAATCTTTTTCCAGATTTTTGATTATTTGTTCAGTGTAGCACATTACTGCTGTTTCGGTATTTTTACGTGCTTGGAAGCCATGCTGATTTCTGTTAAGTAAATTATGGTCGTTTGGATATGTGTTGATTCGGTGCTTCATCAGTTTTTCTAATATTTTTGAGAATGCTGTGAGGAGAGATATTGGGCGATAGTTTTCTACCTTATACTTGTCGCCGTTTTTAAATAATGGCTTCACTTCTGAAATTTTCAGCCGTTCTGGAAAAGCTCCTTCACTGAATGATAAATTGGCTATGTGTGCAAAGGGCTTTGCGATTTGTGGTGCTGTCCTTGTTATGATTGACACAGGCACCTCATCTATGCCAGCCGACATTTTGGGTTTCAAGCTTTGTATCACTTTCAACACTTCACCCTCATTTGTTGGCTCTACCCTCATCCTACAAGCTGTTTTTGGATATTCAGGTTTTTCTTCATTTGTAAATTTCAAGCTTAATGAAGTTGTTGCATTTATGAAATAATTGTTAATATAATTTGGCAAATCTTGTTTATTAATATTGACATTTTTAAAATTTTTGAGGCTAATGTCCTGGTTTTCACAACACTTCCCCGTTTCAGTCTTCACAATACCCCATATGGCTTTTGATTTGTTTTCAGACTGTCTTATAAAACTATCATTACTCATGAATTTTGCTTTAGCAATTACTTTTCTATATACCCTCTTGTAATTCCTGACATATTCTATGAATTGTGGGTCTGTGGATGTTTTCATTTTGGAAATTAGTCTCTTTAGAGTTCCACAGGAAGTTTTGATGCCTGCTGTGATCCAAGAACTTGGCTTTGTATTACCATGTGACCTGATTTTTGACAGCTTTTTTGGAAAACACATTTCAAAATATCCCATGGAAATGGAAGAAAATGTGTTATATGCATCATTTGTATTTGTTAGGGATAGCACTTCTGCCCAAGCCTCATTAGTTAGCATATTTATGAATTCTACACAGTTCTCTGTAGAAAAATTTCTTTTATACATGAAGTGTGTTTTTCTCTCTTTCAGTGGCCTTGAAGGGATTTTGAGGACAAGAACATTGTGGTCTGATAATCCCAAATCAGTATTTGTCACTTCTACTTCTGTGCGTCCTACATTTGAAAATATATTATCAATAAGACTGACTGTATTATTTGTTATTCTTGTGGGTGTGTGTATGTGTGGAAGCAGGTTGAAACTACATAACAGATTTAGGAACTTATCTTTTAGCCTACTTTCACTCATAAGATTAATATTGAAGTCCCCACACACAACTACAGTGGCTCTATCGGTGAACAGAGTGTTAAGCAATATTTCTAATTGGTTAAAGAATATGTCTGCATCACCAGTCTGTATATTGCTATGACTATGACTTTTCCCTGTATTTCATTCAACTGCACAGCTGCAGCTTCAAAATGACTTTCCACACTCAATGATTCAGCTTCACACCTTCTTTTATAGCTGATACTTGGTTTGGTAAATATACATACACCTCCATTTTTGGTATTTTTTCTACAATATTGGCTTGCCAACTTAAACGGATGAATATTAATGCTACTTAGTTCAAAACTTCTGCACCAATGCTCCACAATGCACATGCAGTCAATATTTGCACTGTTCATAGCTACCTCAAGTTCTAATGATTAATTTCTAAGACACTGAATGTTTAAGCTTAGAATCTGCAGGTGATGAGGATGAGAACTGGTTACATTTTTATTTACATTTTGTGGTGTCATACTCTGTTCCTTGCCTTGGCGAGGTACCAAAAATCCTCCAGAAGGACAGGTTTTCTGCACCTTGTAGGTCGTTCACTGGGATATGGTGAGTTGCTTGCTGCTGCTGCTGCTGCTGCTGCTGCTGGTGTAGCTCCCGGTGTCTTTGATGCTGTCATTTCTGTTGTTGCTGTTGATGATGGTGTATCTGTTTCTGATACTACAGGTGTTGGTTCTGTTGTTATTGATATGCTTCCTTGTGAACTGCTAGTACTTGGGGTGTTTTCTTTCAATGTCAGAACATCACACTTGTCTTGTAGTGGTGATGCTTCATTTTCAGATTCACCAAGTAGTTTGTGGGTCTTGTCCTTGAGGGGAATTACGTTTGAAGTGTCACAACTTACTTTCGTTTTGGCATTTACTATTTCTATTGTTTTTGCAATTATGAAATTTTTTCCTAATCTATTTAAGTGGAAACCACGTCTAGTATGGAATCTCCTTCCTAGTTTGCTTATATCAATGAAAGTCACATTTTCGAATCGTTTGCATATCTGTTTCATCTCACTATTTGCACTTTCCACTTCTTTGTTAACGCAGGACCATTCCGCTAGGTCATGACAATGTGGTACTGAAAATACAATGATGTTAGTACATCTTAGTTCATACAGTCGCCTTTTTAGTGAAAGCAACAGATCTTGTTTTTCGTTTCTTGCGATGTCGTTTGTTCCCGCTAGGAAAACGGCAAAGTCTTTGTTGCTTAATGTGGGAATTTTTTCGTGGCTTATTGCAGTTGCTGTGCAGAATTTCGCACCTGATTTCACCATGGAAGTTAAGTTCACATTGCTTTTATTACGAAAGTCAGTAGCTATGTTTCGCACTTGGCTGTCTGAATATATTTCGATTTTTGTAATTGTTTTGGAGCTACAAAATGTAGGCCTAACTGAGCTGTTTATTTCCTCTTTCTTTTTCACACAAGCCGGTAATCCATCGGAACTACATAAGGTCGGCAGATGTTTGTTTACTAAATTTACGTCGGATTTCTTATTTTTTGCGTCAACGAATTCTTTTGCTCTGGCTTATCTACAAGATCCTTTTGCTTTTCACATGGTTCATGAGCACTATCACTAAACACTGCACTTCCACAATCTGTTTGTGTGCCCATCTTCCGCAGTGGCTGTTAACACCTGTTACTAAAGGTTATCTGTCTTGAGCTGACTGCAGTTCCTAAGAAACATTACAAATTGTATTTCTGTGATTTTTTGTGTAAGACTGAATACTGAACATTACTGTTGATTTGGATGTATGTAACATTACTGTAACAAATGTCTACTTATCTCCAAAAAAGCCTACCCGATGCAAAAAAAATTATTATATTTAAATTTTAAATTATTAAAATTTATAAATTTATCTTTGTTCCAGAAGGTGAAGGAGTTTAAAAAACATCTGTTGTTGTAGGTTAAGTTGTTTGACAGAGGTTGCATTTCTTGGAAGAGATACTTACCATGACTTTCCCACCAGGTCCTTGGCTTCTCACAGTGACTCCAAGCCACTGACCATCTTTGATTTCATCCTTAAGTGGTGGAAAGAGATCGGTTGAATCAATGGCTGCAATCATACAACAACACTGAGGAATACATTTTGAAGGGAACAATGCCATATGCACAACAATTCAGAATATGTGACAGATTCTACAGCTCATCAACTTGTGTCATCACAGACAAAAAACATTAACCTGGGATGCATATGGCCCATTCCCAATTGTTATTTTATATGCCTTTAGCTAAATAAAGCATGTTTAATGTTAACATTATTACAATTTCTCAGAAATATTGTAATAACCTGAAACAGTGTAAAATTTTCTTAAAATAATTGTTGTTATGCAACAAGATATTGCAAAAAAAGATATAACTGAATGGAAATAATTTCATAATGACAGAGTACTTTGTAGAACTATTATCACAGAGGACTACAGATATAATTCATTACGACAAACAGTAATAATTTCATATGGCTCACTGCCTTGTGCAATCTTGTGACACAGCTCCAAGTTTGCTACACGTATGTTTTTTTAAGTATCTTCTCAGTTGACGTCATAAGGCTGGTTGGGCACTGTTTCACACTTCACCACTGCAGATGAATCTGAGTTGGTCGTATTGCATAAAACACAAGGATATCCACATCTGTAGTCACGAAATTAACAAAGACACCATGGACTAGTAATCAGACAGACAGTAATCCAAAGATGATCTTTCACAGAAACTAAAGCAAGTAAATACTGGCATAACACACATTTATTTTATGTCAATACAATTCTGAAAATTTTGCAAATGAAAGAGTAAACAGAAAATGAGCAATGGAAACATTAACTGGTTATAAATGATTGGTGTTGGGGGTAGGAGGTAGCAAGTCAGATAGAAGAGAACAATGAGCGTGAGAGTGAGTGTGTTTGTGATTCTGTTTAAGAATGTTGTTTAACTGGAAATAAGTGGTTGCTTTTCCTTATTTCTTGTTCACATATTTAGTTGTGATTTAGGAACCCAAACAGTTCACCTTGCTGTATCCTGCTACTAGTGCATGTGAGAGTGAGTGCGCCAAGTGTAGTGTTGCCGTGGGTACGTACTTAAATCAAATGCCAATTGTATCAGTGCAAGCCGGCTATTAGAGGCCTCTTGCAGGAAGCATGCACATTGCATGGTCTCCACTGCACCATCTACTGGTGACTCGTGCATATATACACACAGAGCAGTGCTGATTCACTGGCACTATGTTCTTCAGTTTGTGCTCTCATATCAGTTCTTCTGTGTATCGCTTGCGTTGCACCTTCTGTATGATTCTTTAGTCTTATTGCAAGTGGAGTAACAAGAGGCTTTTTTCCATTATTGCTCTAAGATTGATGAATATAGCTATATTTGTGTTACTTGAATTGGTTTTGTGTACTACTTGGTTACTACACGCCTGGTGATGAGCTTTGGAATGGTTTCCGCATTTACAGGCTTATAGAGCCATTTTGTTGGGTTTACTCATTATGGACACTGTGGAACTGGCAGTGATTGAATAATTGTTTTGGCAGTGACCACATTGTTGGCTTCCGTTAACAGACAGCGTACTGTTCCACCAGCAGTGACCACATTGTTGACTTCCGTTAACAGACAGGGTACTGTTCCACTGGTCTATCCACCCACTTCTCCTCTGTATGATGACTGAGCTGAGGGTTGGGCAAATCTAGAAAAAAGACAGACAGCATTTTTTGGCTTTCGGTGTGACAGACTGGAATTTATGCAAAGCCTTATTCCTCTCGTGGATTCCACCTAAGGTGTATCAATTACTATGTTAGCTTTACAAGAACCGACAGCTCTTACTTTTGACCAAATGTAGAGTTTATTGTCCAACAACCATCACAAAATAACATATGTCACAGTGGCACGAGTTGAGCTCCACCAATGCCACAAGAAACTAAACCTGTCATACAGGGCCTGGACAGCCAAATTTCACAGCCTTAGCCATAAGTGTCAATTCATTACTGGTGCCCATAATGACCCGTGAGTAGACTTTACGGTGTGTGATGCAATTATCCGTTTAGCTCTGGACAAGGAAATGCACTAGAAGGCTTTATTTTATGAAAAACCCCCATTGGCAGAAGTTTTGCAAGTAGCACAATCTTTTGAAGTTTTTCGGGCAGTGGGTGGCCAAACTGAAGAGTGGGGCAATGCGGCAGTACTGTCACAAGATGTGTCTACTAGGACAACAGCTAACTTGCATGAGGAAGTGGCAGTAGCAGCAGTAAACATGCAGGCCCAGTGCTGAGCACACCAAGACTGGCCCAAACAGTCGTGACTGCCACAACACCACTGTCAGCATTCTCTGTTCCTGTCTTGTCCTTTCTGTTTTTCCACCATGAACATTCGGCATGCCCTAAGCACTGGGCTACTTGTAATTCTTGCCAGAAGACAGGTCACATCATATCCGTGTGTCGTTCAGTGAATGTTGCTCAGGATATGGACATAAACAGTGTGACTCTAATGCTTGTTACTTCTCCTGTGTTGTTTATCAAGTTAAGTGTTTATTGCCAAGTGGTCCAGCTACAGGTAGACACCAGCGCTGCAGCAACATTATCGAATTTCAAACCTACATGAGTTTAGACTCGCTGCCATTGACACCAGTCATGCGAAAGCTGGTCAGTTATAACAAACAGAACATTGAGTTGTTGGGACAATTTATGGCATCTACCTCTTACATGTCAGTGGTTCATTCCATTAAATCTTTAGTAGTTCTGATACCGGTGTTGAGAGCTTGTTCAGGACAGATGTATTTCAGGCATTTGGATTTTTCTATCACTGATGCAGTTCACCTTGTGTCCCATCTGGTACTATATTCTCAACTGGAAACACTGTGTGAGGAGGTTTCAGACTTTTTTTCAGAAGGTGTAGGGTATGCTACAAATTTTTCTGCTCAGATTTCTTTTAAATCTTTGGCTCAGTCTCATTTTTGTTGTGCGTGTCCTACTCCTGTCACCCTGGAAGATCACATGAAAGCAGAACTGAACAGACTTCAATCTGTAGGGATATTGGAACCTCTTACGACTATTGAACGGTCATCTCCACATGTTGTAGTTTGGAAGCTGTCAGGGAAACATCACCTCTGTGATGACTTCACTACTACTGTCAACGCAAAGAGCCTCGGCAAGTTCCGATTTTGAATATTGCTTTTGGTTTCTATCAATATTCATGTCTTCCTTTTGGTGAGACTAGTGGTCCTGGTATTTTCCAATGATTTTTAGAGCAACTGACTATGTCTATCCTAGGCTACATTAATTATTCCATGGCCAAACACTTGAAAAATTTGCATACTTTGATTTCTGTCTTACAGTCTGCAGACTTATGGTGTAACCTTGCAAAATCACAGTTTTTTTGACTTTCTATTGTTTATTTGCACTTGGAGGTCTCACAGAATGGGTTCACCCTCTGCCAGACCACATCTCTGCCATTACATCTATGCCTCATCCCTTGTTCATGAAGGAGCTTCAGGCCTTCCTAGAGATGATACCCAACTAACACAAATTCCTGCTGGGGGCAGCCGTATTGTCCCACTTGTTGCATGCCCTGTTATGCTCGAGCCTGGATTGTGAACATGCTTTTCAAATGTTGAAATCTGAACTACTATCGGCCCCTTGTTAAGCTATGTTCTCTCAGGACCAGCAAATAGTTTTGGTGACTTACACCTCACAGTACGGCCTCAGTACAGTTCTAGTGCACCGATATGTTGATGACTCTGAGTGACCTGTCGCTTTCGCCTCTAAACCTCACACTTCAGTCTAGCAGCATTACTCTCATGTGGAAAAACCGGCTCTTGCCATAGTCTATGCTCTCCAGAAGCGTCACTTTTTTGTACGGCTCCAAGTTTCACTGGTTAACCCTCGCACTTCCTTGCCTGACAAGACAGAACAATGCCAGCAATACTGGGTGCTGTTCTTGTCTCACTACAATCGCAAAATACAATTTGGACTATGTCCAAACATTCCAATTGGACGCCTTGCCCTGCCTTTCTGTGGGTTCTGATCCTGACTTTGATCTTCAGAATTGCTTTGCTTTCATCTTGATACTGAAATGCAGGCCACAGTCAACAGTTTCTCGATTACAAACTCGCACTTAGCAGCTGCTGTTGCTGTCAACCCAGTTTTCTGCCGGGTGATTTACTTTGTTCAACAGGGCTGGCCAGATAAACCGCTGGGTTGGGCTTCAGACCACCTGCACAACTATTTTTCCTTATGGTATCACCTCTCTGTTTTTGACGGTGTTCTGCTTTTGTCCATGGAAGACCTCTCTCCAGAGTAGTCATTTCTTCTGCACTATAGTTCAAGGTTTTATGCGTTCTCCACCAGGGCCATTGAGTTTTGTGCAGTAAACTGATAGCAAGGATACGTGCTTTTTGGCCAGGCATCAGTGGCAAAATTGTCCATTTTTTCACTGCTTGTGAGCAGTATGCCCAACAAAAGGCAGTTCCCAGGCCATCTTTGTCTCCCTGGCCCACTCTATGCCCACATTCATGTAGACTTCATGAGTCCGTTCTTGAATTCCTGTTCGCTCTTGGTTGTAGATGCATTTTCTCAATTTCCTTACATTCTCCGGTGTGCATCAACATTGGCTGCAGTCACAGTTCATATGCTTTTGAGGGTTTTCTGCTATGGAGGGGTTGCCTTGTACCTCAGTTTCTGATAATAGGCTCCATTTCATTTCTCACGTCTCGAATTGTTTTGATGCCATCAAGGCATTCATCACATTACAGCTCTGCCATTCTGACAAGGTGGAATGACTAGTGCATATGATCAAGTCCTAAATGAAAAAGTTTGTTGTGGATTCTTTGCCAAATGATGCCCTTCTCTGTTTTCTTAGCACCCATCACTTCATGCCTATGGGGGAGTGGAGCCTGACTGAATTGCTTCACGGCCAGCAGCCACGCACGATCCTCCACTTTCTGCGGCCTGCACCCACACCTGCCACGGTCGGGTTCATGCAGCAGCTTCACGTCTGGAGCACCAATGTGAGTGAGGCAGTTTGGTGGCTGGCCCAAGTTGATACTGGCCACTGTTGTCCATAGCCGGGGATGCAATCTCTGTGGTGTCTGTATGGCCGACGGACTTGTAGCGTGCCACTTTGATCAGTTGCACCACCACTCACCGCCGGTAGCTACTGGTTTGTGGGTATGGCCCCCATCACCATAGCTCGCCCCGTCACCCTCTGCCTCAAGCCCTTCATTGCTTGCTGTGGAGATGCTCCAGTCCCATTGACTGCCTCCTCCACATGCAGCGCCCTGGGGTTCCAGCTTCCCACCAACAGGCACCAGTCTATCTCCATCCTCAGGTTTATTGCTGCAGCTTGCTGCTCAGGTCAGGCCATCTCCACCAGTGCCTACGCCATCATCATCTCAGCCATTACCACCAGTGGGCCCAGCCCCGCCTCCTCCACACTGGGACTACCTGCTGATCACAACACAGAGATGGCAATGGTACCCTTCTCCCCAGTGCTGTCATCGGGTGCTGTGCAGGACCACTGCCCTCAGGGGTGCCAGCATCTCTGTGCGTTATAGCTATAAGCTCCGGTGCCCGTCTGACACATCATTCTACCAATGTCGTAGGCACCGGCTGCCACCGCCTGGATCTGATGCCTGTCTCTCGTTAGGTCACCGGTGTCTCCTCCATCACTTCGGGGTACTCTTCACACGAGGAATAGGTATGCTGTATCCTGCTACTACTGCATGTGAGGGTGAGTGTAGTGTCACTGTGTGTGTGTACTTAAAGAAATTGCCAACTGTATCAGGGTGGGCAGACCTCTAGAGGACCCCTGTAGGAAGCTTGCACATGGTACGGTCTCTGCTGCACCATCTACTGGTGACTCGTGCCTATGTACACCTGGAGCAGCACTAACTCACACTCATTATGTTATTTTTGTTTGTACCACTAACATCAGTTGTTCTGTGTATCATTTGCGTTGTACCTTCTGTATGATTTTACTTTGTCTTGTTATGTGTAGAGTCACGAGAGGCTTATTTCCATTACTGTTTAGAGGTTCATAAATAAAGCCACATTTGTGTTACTTGGATTGGTTTTGAGTGTTACTTGGTTATTACACAACTCTAAAATCCAATGCAGCACTGCAGAAATCAATTTTCCTTTGAAATTAAACATGAAAACAATCAACTTTTCTCCATTTGTATTCTCTTTGTTCCCATTTTGATTGTATTCTCTTTGTTCCCATTTTGATACATAAACATTCTTTTATTACTTTCAGTCCTATGGATTTTTTTTAAAAGTAGCATCCTTGTCCCCTTTTAATGCTTCTTTATAGCTACCTTGTGAACTTAACGAAAAATGAAAATGTGCTCAGCCCTGCTTTGTCATTTTAGCTTTATTCTGTCCCAGCTGGTGAATGTTTCTCATTCCAAACCCTTTCTAAACTTTCTGAAACTTTGACACTTATTGCATTTTGCTGTTTTGATTTCACGCAGCTTTTACAGCATTTACTTCACCTGCCATTCCTAATTTTAAGAAATGGACTTTTAGATGATCAATAACATTAGTTCTCAGCCTTTATGAAAATATCCTGCCCATCATTCAATAGTTACTTTGTAAAATTTTCCTTGGATTGACTGTGTATTGAAACTTGATGGGCCTGCATGAACTGACTGAATGTAATGTGTTATTTATTTAATTTACATGTATAACTAAACAATGGAAAATTCAGGATGGAATGTAACAACTATGAAAAGGATAGTTGTTACTCACCCACATAGCAGACATACTGAGTCACAGATAGGCACAACAAAAAGACTCTCAGAAAGTGAGCTTACGGTCAACAAGTTCTTTGTCAAAAATAGACAACACAAAACACACACACACACACACACACACACACACACACACACACACACACACACACACACACAGTCTCTGGCAGCTCAAACCAGACACAGAGACACTTGAGTCTGGCTTCAGCTGCCAGAGACTGTGGTCGTGTGTGTGTGTGTGTGTGTGTGTTTATTTTTGACAACGTCCTTGTTGGTCGAAAGCTCAATTTTCGACAATCTTTTTGTTGTGTCTATCTGCAAATCAGCATCTCTGCTATATGGTGAGTAGCAACTATCATTTTTATAATTGTTACATGTATGATTACATTAAATTAAGTAAAGTAAGGAATATCCAGTACCTTACAATGTACTAATGAAAACAATGCTTTCAAGAAACTTTGAGTTAGATTGTTTTTGTAAAATATGTAAAATAACATTACAGTGTGAACAAAAAATTTTTTTTTCAAATGTGCACATCATACTTATATAGCCAAACCATGCTGGAACACTCCACACCACAAAAAATCAGTAAAAAGGCCTTAAACAATATAGGCATGAATGACATATTTCATTATTGTATGATGTCAACCCTGTGTAAATAAGTCATTTCTACTTGACTTCTTTAACTGAAAATTACAATATTATTATGCAACAAGTTGTATATACTTCAACTCCCAATGGAATCAATAATTCTTTGAAAAGTGATCCCTGTTCAGCACAGAAAAGTGCTGTACAGGGTACTCCAGACCAAACAGAAGTAAGTCAAGGATGTTAATAAGTAGATGCTCCTTTTTTGTCACAAATATTTTTAATAGAGGTTTTTCCCCACCAGTATTTCAAATTATTTTATGCCCTGAATGAAAACAAAACTCAAGTGTAATTTTCACATTGTTGAAACTGAAGCTAAAACTGTCCTAATTTTTTAAATTTTAAATCAACATTAAAAAAAACATTTAAATCATAAAATTCTACAACATATATAAGGATGTGCGAAAATCAGAAAATGTGGCAAGGTTTGGAAGAAACAAAATCAAATCTACATTTACTATTGTACTCTGGTGCTCTCCTACAATTTGCACATGTCTCTTGACACACAGTTACGACCATTTTATTCTTTCTTTTATTACAGCTCCTGCCAATCTGTGTATTTTCTCCACCTCATTTTCTGAAGCAGGAGCTCTTGATTCTGTAAACTAGAGGTTACTTTTAACCCTACCAGTTTTTCTGATTTCAGTCAGTACATAACCAAGTAGAGCTCATAGCTTTAGTTTTCACTTGTATTTTATCTTTCATATCATGAACTATGTCATTCACATTAACGATATATTTAACTTGTTGCTTTAGCTGTCTCAAAAAAAAATCAGTTATTACTCAAGTTGATCTTTAATACATGCATGTTCAGTGGCAATTATAATATTTTATTCATAAAATATTTATCTGATTTTAGTTTACATCAATCATCTGTGAAAAGCCATTAAATTTTTAACGTCAGAAAAAACACTCTCACAAGCATTAAATAAAACATCACTGAAAAATATATGTCCAAAATGTCTGTGCAAGAAGAAAAAGGAAACAGTTCAAAAAGTGGAAAAATGCAAAACAATTCATCTCAGCTTTTAAGCAGCTTTGCTTTCTTTAACCCAGTATTTTTGAGCACAAACATTCATAATAAACAAACCACTCAGCATCACACACAGCTGTATCTACACTACAAACCATGATGCAAATTCAGCCAGACATTTCACTACATACCAAACCACACTCTTAAAACACAACAGCTGTATTTCTTTAAGCCCACACAGTGCTGAAAATTCACATGCTCCACATCTTGCCATCCATCACAACTGTTGCAGCTTTTAAATTCCATCTGAAAACTGTCATCAAAATTGTGTCTCCTTTAATGAATATACATTCCCAGATCAACATTTGGGCAGAATGCAAAGGGCAGGACAAGGAAATGGACACAAAGGTGTGAAGGACTTACTACACAGAAGAGTAGACTTGTTCATGCTACTGAAATTATGTTAGTGCGCACCAGAAAGGAAAATTATAAGTACTAGTCCAAAGAAACGGTAAGTGCACAACTCAATGAAAGTGTTCATTATTTGGAAAGTCCAACAGTTATAACTGCTTCTGAATACAAATGGTAAATAAAGCAATGTAATATTTCATTATCCCCAAGCATCTTTTTAAAAGAGGTGAGACATTAAGGGTAGTTTGCCTTATCAACCTCTTACAGGTATTAGACTCCTACATATAAAGCTCAAATGTTATCTGCCTTAGTAATTGGGAAAGAACTCGTACAGATACCAATTATTAAATAACAGATGAGGCACAAATTTGTAATAACAGCACCTAGCACCAAACATTTCACTTATTCCCAAGAATATTCCCCTTGTCTCCTATGCTATCTCATATTAAAAGCTACCAAAGCCCTCTAAAATATTAGGCCTCTACTGCAGACGTTACTGTTAAAATTTTTCTGTGATGTTATTTTAATGATTATTAGCTGTGTTATGTGGTATGTTAATATGCTGGAAAGTGCTAAGAGAAGAAAACAGCTTGACCACATGAACAACACTGTCAGTTCCCGAGTGTGTGTGTGTGTGTGTGTGAATGAATATGTTCTTTAGTTTGTTAATTTTCATTATCTCCGATATGAAGAGCTTATACATGTTAACCATAACCTCTCGAGTTCCAGTCAATAGTATTATTTTAGTGATATCGTTAACAAAAAATATAGACTAAACTTCTTTATTCCTAAAATCCATTTTATGAAATATAAGGTACAGGTATCAAATCTCAGGTATAGATGTAACTATGTGATGGAAAGCAAACTACTTTTGTTGTTACATTCATTGTTATACAGCCTTCTCAATATATTTTTTTTTCAATTAAATAAAATTTATTCACTATATCAATTGCCATTACTGCTTCTTTATTTTAATTCTGATATTTTCCTTAGCGTTTATAAGTAGTTTTGAGTTTTTTTAATGGATGAGGGATGTTCAAAAGAAAAGTTATGACACATCACTTTGGGTATAACTGAAGTCTTTATTCAAAAGTAATAGCCAGAGGCTTGACTATCTCACTGTTTCACAAGCTGAAGGATTCCCTGTTCCCTTACTTCTTGTGGCTGTGACAGGAGCCAGTCCTCCACTGTGTCCTTCACTTCCTTGTCCAAGTTGAAGCACTTCCCTTTGAGATGCTTTTTTTAGTGGACCAAATACATAGAAGTTGCATGCTGAGGCTTTAGGGCAGATGCTCAAGCTGCTCCCACTTGAACTTGGCCATTTGTGTGACCTTGGAGATGTCTGGATGTGCATTATCATGGATTAGAAACACTTCCTTCACGAGCAGCAGAGACCATTTGCTCTTGATGGACTCGCATAGGTTGCCGAGTGACACGTCACTGTCAATGGTTTTTCCATGCCTGTATCTGATCTTGGACATGTAAAAATACAGAGAACATTACCTTGCCTGCTGAAGACACAGCTTTGAATTTTTTAGGGGGAGGTGACGATGCATGCTTCCATTGCATGTGTGTCCCTAGTTGTCTCACTACTGTCAACCAGTTTGGTTGTTAAAAAATTTTGTACCTTGTCATTTGAACATTCCTTGTACACCTATCTCTTACTTTGCCTGTTTATTTCTGATGAATTAAATATCAATTTTTAAATTATTTTTATATTATTTATTTATTCATTGCACACAACTAATGAGTTTGTTTTAAACTATCTAGTACTCTAATTATTTTCATCCTCGTATCAATTCATCTGTTTGCAATGTTTCTTCATATATTCTTCAAATCCACTCTATGTTTTGTTTGGGGAGTTTAGCAGAATTTTTTGTTATTAATTATAATTCTAAATTTTGATTTATGTTGTATGATTAATTCAAGAATGCCAAACGTTTAAGCCTTTGTTAATTTTTTGGTGTGATTTTTCATTAGAAAGACAAGTTTTAGAATTCTCTTTGTGAGCCTGTTCTTATTCATACCATCTATGTGACTATAAAGCTGTAGTCACCATATCCAGAGAGTATCTATGACTCTTTCTGTAATTTGATAAATTCTGTGCAATTTGTTTTTCATTCAGTTTCCATTTCTGCACTCTGATCCTAAAATTTTCCTGAAGAGCTTCCTTTTCTGTTTCCTACTTGAGACATTCCAGCAATTTTTTATAGTTTCAGATGAATAAAGGGCTTCTGTTGTGAAAACTCTAAAACAGTGCTTTAATTTTGTCTCATTGTTTTTACTTGTCATCTCTGTATGTGCTGATATTCTTGTTGGGTCTACAATTATATCATTCGATCATCTACATACAATATTTCCATGGTGCATCTGGCTGCCATGTTCAGGTGAGTATGCTGTTTACTAATCTTGCAGAAACTGATTCACACAGTGAGCAGTGGCCCTTTTATATGCCACAGACCACCAACAGTGTGTATGCGAGAAATTGTTTCTGATATCCACTAAGACATGTGAAGGTAGAGTGCCCTAGCAGTGAACACTGGCAAAGTCTATGAGCCACTCTGTCGATATATTTTGCGGCCATTGTATTTTAATGTCAGATAAAGGACGCTTCCAAAAATTACTTAAACAGTAATCCTTGTCTCTATTTATAGTGTTATCTGCCAGTCTAATTTCAATGGATTCTTTTAAAACACCGTCCCTAAAGTGAGACGCAGGGGCAACTGTGTGTGTCATATTATATGACATTCTGTGTTCCTCAGTATGACTGATCTGCCTTTGCAGATTTCTCAGGCTGTGGCAATAGTACAAATAGTTTGGCCAATTACATTCTCCCACTACGGCTATAGATGTGGTAAACACTGGACTTCCTCAATTCTAGGTCATCTTTTACTGGCCCAAGGAGTTCTCTATGTTGGCTGGTGAACAAAATAAACTTTCAGTATTGTATATTTTCAAAATGTGTCCTATCGTTGAAGCTATATCGCCAGCGTATAGTAGAGAAGGCACTGATATACATGCGTCTACTAGTGGTTCCAATGGAAATCAAAACTCAAAATCATGACAGATCTATTTGTCTGTGTAGCCATTCTGCTTGAAAAAGAGCTTAAAGTGTCCCAGCTCTTCTGTGAAGCTTTCTGCATCTGAGGTGGAGGACAGCCTCTCTGCCAACATCCACAGGATCCCCACACACTGATACAGTGGATGACAACTCGTTGCATGTAGATACCAGTCCTTATGCATCAGTTTCCAATAAAGAGTGACAGTGTCCTTTCTGTAGTTTAATCTATCCAGAAAAGGAAGCTTCCCATCCTTTTCGAACTCTGTTATGAACCTGATGCTAGAATGAAGGTTTTTAAAATGATTCAGCAAACGGTTCATGTGGCCACATCATAAACATATCACTGACATACATTCAAAAACAGGTAGGCCCTGTCCATCAAATCTTCCATAAATAAATTGGTTACTCTGGGGACTAATAGACTTCCCAGAGCCACTCCATCAATTTGTTCTCAACAGAGATAAAAAAGATGAAAAACATCCTTTTCTACATGTACTGATCTACAGAAAGGACAATGGGACTCTGGGAAACAGTGTTTTCCAATAATAGAGGCACATAGACTGATATCTACATTCAATGACTTGATATCCACCATATCAATGAACGGGAATCCTGCTGACGGCAAAAGGGCTTTTACTCCATCTCAGCTGCAGTAAGCTTGACACAAGTGCTCGAACACTGTAAGCCCGTCTTCATGCACAATGGATACACAGACAAACAATCGTGCCTTTGAGTTTGGACTTTCACAGGAAGCAGTAAAAAAGCATGTAGATCGGTGGCTTTCCTACCACATACTGGAGGAATATCTTCAAAGGTATGACAGATTTTAAAAAGATGTAATGTCAAAAGTGTACATCATCTGCCAGCCCAGATAAGAGAGCTCCTTGGCTTAGCAAAAGATGATTTATGATTGAGGATCACCGGTGTTTACCAAACCCCTTGCCATTGTGGGAAAACATTCATTGTCCAAACTATTTGCACAATTCACATCAGATTTATTGAGAACCATCACCACACACAACTGTTGCAGCCTGAGAAATCTGGGGTGATGGAGTACTGTCTTACTGGTGGACACAATGTCATATGACAAGACATTAATGGTTGACCCTGTGTCTCACTATAGGGGCTGTGTTTCAAAAGAATCCATCAATGTTAAACTGGCAGGTAACATTACAAATTGTGACAGGTGTAACCATTTAACTAAAATCTGGTACCCTCTTTTACCTGACTTTGAAAAATAACAGTAACTGATTCACCCAGAAGAATGTAGCAACAGTGGTACTCAATACTGATTCATCATTTTTGCCAGGTATCTCCACTGGGGTACCATATGTTTACTTGCATCAGGGGCAGCAGTGAGGATTTTTGGTGCATGTGCTGTTTGTGTTCCATGCTGTTTTAAAGGGGCTGTTGCTCATGGTATAATAAGTTCTGGTGAGATTAGCAAACGGCACTCTCACCTGAAGATGACAGCCAGATGGACTGTGGAAATATTGTGTCTAGATCCAGAATGAGATTTTCACTCTGCAGCGGAGTGTGCGCTGATATGAAACTTCCTGGCGGATTAAAAAAGTTTGGAAGGTAGGAGACGAGGTACTGGCAGAAGTAAAGTTGTGAAGACGGGGCATGAATCGTGCTTGGGTAGCTCAGTTGGTAGAGCACTTGCCCGCGAAAGGCAAAGGTCCCGAGTTCGAGTCTCGGTCCGGCACACAGTTTTAATCTGCCAGGAAGTTTCATTGTGTCTAGATGACTGCATGGTATGGCTGCAGACTGAACAAGAATATCATCAGTTGATACGCCAGGAAAGTCTACATAGTCACATCTCTGTAGGTGCTTCAGACAAATGAATATTGTTTATTTCTTACTATCTTTAATGTTTTTATTTGCCCTGCTCCATCATACACAATTCTGCTTTTGGTAATAGTATTACTCTCTCCTATTTAGTTTAATTATTCACTTCTCATATGTTTTATGAATAAATCAATCAAGTTCAATGGCTGGATATAGCCAACAAAAGATTTTATCATATGGACACATTAAAGATTGAAACTGAGAAAGATATACTTTCGCCGCTGATATCTACGGAAAGTGTGTCCAAAATCTTTCAATTCTACTAGGATTCGGACTTTTTGGCTGATTTATATGTGATTTTTGTTTGTTTAGCATTGACTTTTGTGTATTACGGGAAGGAAATAAACTAAGAAATTAAAAAATTCCAGAACTGCTGAAGGAAAGAAAAGATCTTAACAAATAATATCATATCAAATCTTTTTTTAAAAACCAATTGGTAACTATAAAGCCAAAAGCAATAAGACAGAAGATAATTCCCAGGCTATGTGGAAAAGCACAGCTATGAGGAAAACATTTAACCCACCTCTGCTTTTTTTATATAAACATTTAGCATTGCCATTATAGTTCAGTTCAAAGTTTGATTAATCTTGGAAGTGCATAGTACCTAAGTTGTAGAAGAAGTAAATTGTATAATCTGTTTAGGTATTTGTGTATAAATTTTACACAGACTTTAGGGTACTAATTTAAAATGCTTCAATGTTATTTTTATTGTTTCCGCATCTCAGTGTTTGATTACCTTATTTTAGAGATTTTTGATATCTCGGAGATTTGTAATGCATAATTCACAGTGCAAGAAAAATCGCTGATTGTATTTTAAACTTACAATAATTATGGTCAGGAAATATGGAGAAATATCCTGCTTTTCAAAATAAGTGTGATAATGTATGTGTGCAACTTGTGACAGAAATAGTATTCTTTCTTTTTCTTAGCAATAATAAAGAACAAAGTAATTTCTTATGACGTAGTATGTTGAATACTGAAAAGATTGTTGATCCACAACATCAATGGGAAAGGGAGCAGTATATAAACAAATTTTAATTTCTGAGACGTGGTACCCACACCCACATATCATCTCGTTAACATGCGCACACCACTGTTTCCCAGCAGTTCTTTACTGAAACACACAGAGACACGCACACATACATACAAATCATTTCCTTTTATTCTTTCTTGATTTAAATAACAACAATCATGTGACAGTGAAAGACAAGAAGTTAGTCATTCCCATGCAGCATGCAGCATTAGTCACTCATGCAAAGCGAAGTGCAAGAGCAACCAACCTCCGAGCAATGAGAAGGGGAACACAGGGGGAGGTAGGCAACCACTTACACGAGTCATACTGCCCATCTGAGTCTGCAAACCACACGGCCAAAACAAAAAAGAAAACAAAAAATACAAAAGGTTGATAAATGAGATAAAAAATGGCATCCAACATCTATTGCATATCTAAACAAACAATTCTGAATAACATGGTAAAATAAATAATATTAATCTAGACTACACTAATACAGGTCAGGAAACATTTAATAATATAAACTATGAATGGCCTTTCCACCACATACATATAAACTACTCTGTTGTTTCAGAGATTTCAGACTGCATCAGTTTCAAGATGATTTGCATACTGACAAATATGTTTTCTATAGGTATATGGATCTGACACCAGAAAACACATTCTGCAAGCTGCAATGTCTTTCCCCACTAAAAGAAACATCTTTAACTCACTATAAGGTGTACAAAAGTTATTTTATGCAACTGTCTCTAGTCCTCATAACTTCAAATAAAATCTATAAGTCTGCACCAACTGTTTGCGGAGTCTTTTTTATGTCATTCTAAAAACAGAATTTATTACTGTACGGAATGTATAACATTTGGGCCAAATAAATAATTGATATGTACACAATGAATTATCTGTCCACAATGGGTGTTGAATTACTCAAATGCCGGACAGCACAAATGACTAATCTTTAAAAAAATTAAAACGTCCAATAAGCAGTCTGAAAAGCACAGAGACTAAGGAGAAAGTGTAACACTACAAAGAAATTATCATAATGACACATACCAACAATTGCTAACAAATACTCAGGCACTAAATGCAATCTATAAACACTTATGCAACTACAATTATTAACATATAGTACATGATCAGTAACTCAAGAGAACACACAATAAAGAACAAAAGCATTCAGGTATCTATTTTGAATGGAAGTGTTGCTGTATATCCTTTTCACCTGTACAGCTAATATCAAATACGTACGACAGAACAGTTTCTTAAATAAAATTAGAAACTACATACACAGACCACATACACATCTAATGACAACAATGCTAGATTATCTTAGTATGTTCTAGAGCCTACATGACATACCTCATCACCATGTGCAGTAGAGTGTGCCACTTTACTTACTGAAATGAAGCAAAGCAATACTTTTTGTTGCTTGATGAACACAACCAAACCAATTAAAATATGTACACCATTCTCATTGGTCAACATCCACATTATGGTAAATCAAAAGTAAACGTAACAGAAAAGTGTTCATACTCCTTATTTAATTTTTTTCCCCCTCCAGTCCATTCAGAAAAAAATCAGAATCTATGTTCTGTGATTAAATGCCTGACTTTCAGTATGGTAATTTATTTGCATTTTTCAAAGATATGTTGTGCTAAATAACTCAAAGATGACAGTCCCACTGACTGTAGGTCAAACAACATTAGTTCTCTCTTCAGCAAGATGAGTAAAGTATTGTTTTACAACTAAAAGAATAGATGGTATCTGCAACATGTAACCATTACTTTCTAATGATGTATGTGAATGACGGTACTACAGATTACTTGAAAGAAATAAACCAGAAAATATAACAACCAATAAACCCATCTGAACATTCCTCGTACTACTGAGAGCAGCTGTTCAGTCATCCCTACTTCACACTGTTTGTATCAGAAAAGTTTGCAGCCAGTCAATCTCACATCATTCAGTTTGTACCAGTGTGTTGCTGAGCTGTGCCTGGACATTTGCCAATGGCGATTACCTACAGAATGTGGAGAAAACAAGGACTGTGGGTAGTGCATACATTCTTCACAGAAACTGGGTACAAGAGAGAGAGGGAGGGAGGGAGAGAGAGAGAGAGAGAGAGAGAGGGGAGAGAGAGAGAGAGGGGAGAGAGAGAGAGAGAGGGGGGGGAGGGAGAGAGAGGAGGGGAGAGAGGGGGAGGGAGAGAGAGGAGGGGAGAGAGGGGGGAAGAGAGAGGAAGAGAGAGAGTGGGGGGGGGGGGGGGGAGGGAGGGTATACCAGAATACACCATCATAACTTTTCGAAGCAGTCTCAAAGAAATGATCAAAAGTGCTTCTCCAAAGTAACAGAACATCTCATCTTCTCACATGGTCAGTAAAACACAAGTATTTCTTGAAGAAGATCAATTTCATAGCCAAAATGTGGCAACATGCTATTTCTCTCTTTTCCCAAAAAACAAATAAACAAAATTATGAACATAGTTTTCAACCTCTGGAAGCAGCTATCCCTGACTATGATATTCTCCAGAAAAAATGCAGCAGGGTGTACTATCATGGAGTCTTCATTCAGTGGTTCAAAAGGTGTAACATGTCCCACATTTTAAAGAAAAAGTTTTTGGAAAAGTAGGATTTGCCAGTATTCCTCAAACTTGAATAAAACGCGTTATTTGATTCCTGGCTGGGGCAGGAGAATTTCTCCACTCTGGGTCTGGGCATTGTGTTGTCCTCATCACCATTTCATCCCCATCTCTGACATGCAAGTCGCCCAATGTGGCATTGAATGCAAAAAGTACTTCCCCTCAGCGGCCAAACTTCCCCAAATGGGATACTCCTGGCCCACAATGCCGTATGCTCATTTCCATCTGATACAAGGATAATAAAAAATTCCCTGGACCTCACACATGAATTAGTCATTGCAATAACAAAGGTCATTTGCTAAGAGTTTTAAATATGATGTGCATGTGTCTCCAAATGGTCTCCAAATTTACTCCCCCCCCCCCCTTCTGCAAACTGATTAAGGCAAATGTCAGGCTCTTTGCAATGATATCCACATCGTGTCTCTAGCTGAAACATCTTGTATCAAGATGATGATATAGTCCAGGTGGAGACCCAATATGAACATCATCAATTGCTATGCCAGGACAGTTTGCGGAGCCACATCATGCTGTTTCTCTGACAAGGGCACAAAAGATTTCCTTCCCTCTTCTTATCGTATCTGAGCTTCTGGTATGACACTGATGACCAAATCATCACTAGGACTTTCAAGCTTCAATTTATTAGCCTCTACCTTCAGGCCATAGAATGACATTGCATGGTTGTATCTACTGCACATAATGCGTGCCTGCTCTGTGAGGACATCCATGTTGTTCTTTTGTTATCAATCAGAAGAAATGTGAAGTTTTCTCTCAGGTGAATACCGCAACACACACTAACTTGTCTCATTGTTGTGCTTCACAGCAGGAATCGCAAGGTTTTCGGTCAAACAACTTACTGAGCAAAAGAACTTAACACTGATGTAGTGAATTTTACTTTCTTTTATATTGCCAGGTGAGTTCATATATTGGGTACAAAAAAAAGAAAAAAGAAAAAAAGTTTTGTACTCTCACTAGTATCATTTGCAAGTACTCGTCCCAGAACAGAGTAATTTTTCACTATACGAAATTCAGCTACTGAAGATAAGTGCAGGAGTAGGAGGAAGGATACTGAAATAGGATAACAGCTATTTCGCACAACATGGGAGCGACTAAACTCGATGGTGCCTACGGTAGCTGACGTGTAAACTGGCCAATATCCATGTCGAATCTTTAGCACCCAGACGTAGGTCTCGCGGTGGCCAGTTTATACGCCAGATAACAGCACGCACATCGTAGCTCATTCGTCCACTCCTGTGTCGTGTGAACGGCATCAAGAGGTTCGCCAGTTTGCCGCATCCCCAGTTGGCGGCGCTAGTGTCGGTGCACTCACTTCTCTTTCCGTCGGTGACGACCTGCTCGCAGTCATCAGAGCGGGTGCTGATGGGACACTTGAACAGCGCCCCTGACCGGTTGGTACCTGGCTGAAGGTTTTCTCCCTGAGGCGCCCCCACAAGTATCCTGGAACAGAGGAAGCTTCCCTGACACTGTTGCCGAACATGGAAGAATGAGTTAGTAGAGGGGGAGATGTCATAACATCTTCCCCCCAACACAAAGAAAATATCACTATAAGCGTTTATATTTTTACATACGCCAATTTCTCAAGTTTCAGAAAAGTACTACGGAAACTAAATATCACGGAAATGGCGGGGATTCTAGAAAATTGCAAGGTATGTTTATCACGAGGTACTGTTCAAATGTGTGTGAAATCTTACGGACTTAACTGCTAAGGTCATCAATCCCTAAGCTTACACACTACTTAACCTAAATTATCCTAAGAACGAACACACACACCCATGCCCGAAGGAGGACTCGAACCTCCGCCGGGACCAGCCGCACAGTCCATGACTGCAGCGCCCCTGACCGCTCGGCTAATGCCGCGCTCACGAGGTACTCCTCAGTTGTTTGCCTGGGGGCCTGCCCATGTGGACTTAAGCCTGACTCGAGAGAGAAAAAGACTGTCTTTTCCGAATGTCGGAGAAAAGAAACGGCATTCTCCCATTTACATGCCAGTGTAAACTTGTGTGCACAATTGTACTGCAAGAGCAAATGCTTATAATGGTGAGAGCACACTTCGATTCTGGTTCGTATAAACTTCTAAGTTACCAAAGTAGTGAAATTTTGCGGCTACCAGAATTCTCAAATGCTTTGCATGATGCGTGATGTATTTCTCTGAACTGCTATTTCTTGGAAGTTGTGCCCAGGCGATGTACTAAGCACTGATATAAATAACTTATTATTGTTATATTAATTTTTATCTGTTTCATTATAATTGCTAGGTGTTACCCGTAGCTGCGCTCACAAATCAACGTTTTTGTTATGACGAGGGATGGTGAATAGCAAGCTACTAATTTATAAATGTCTGGGTACGTACGTAACGGTATGTGTGTATGAATAAAATGTATCTAATGCAGGTACACAGGCGCATAATAAATGTATTTCTATAACTTTGCCTTATATCGAATCTTAGTTCTAATAATGTGTCTCTAGTTCTTTATGACACATGACGTTTTGCATAAGCTCCGACAAATCTGAGATTGCTCCGATGTTGGGCTCGAGTAACTTTCACAGCTAGAGCTCTCTTAAAACTATGCTTTTTCAGTCAGTTCCCGAAGCGTATCGTAAAATGAGTCACATTAATATTTTTTTTTCTCTTGAGGCTTTGTGGACGTAATAATTTAAAATACAGTTCTTAGGTTTACCGCCTGGATTTTATTACTTTGGTTGATTTGGGGGAGGAGACCAAACAGCCAGGTCATCGGTCCCATCGCATTATGGGAGGATGGGGAAGGAAGTCAGCCGTGCCCTTTCAAGGCAACCATTTGCTTGAAGTGTTTTAGGGAAATCACAGAAAACCGCCGTTCTCCAGAATGCAAGTCCAGTGTGCCAATCGTTGCGCCACTTCGCTCGCTGTTAATTATTGTATCTCCACAATATTTGAGCGTAAAAACTGTCCAGTTTCACCAGATGGTGTAGCAATTGTTTTTAAAATTTCAGAAACCGCGCACACGAGTAAATACTGGATTCGCACTGTGGTAGAATAAATAATCCATAAACACTCCGAGTGGCTCTCTCCGCACATGCGTCATCTTTGTCCCACTCAAAAAAAAAAAAAAAAAAAAAAAAAAAAAAAAAAGGCTCTGAGCACTATGGGACTTAACTTCTGAGGTCATCAGTCCCCTAGAACTTAGAACTACTTAAACCTAACTAACCTAAGGACATCACACACACCCATGCCCGAGGCAGGATTCGAACCTGCAACCGTAGCGGTCGCGCGGTTCCAGACTGTAGCGCCTAGAACCGCTCGGCCAGCGCCGTCCCACTCCAATATGTCAGAATACGAAGCCAGCTCCCTGTCTGACACGGCCTTAACCAACGTACAGCTGACTGTTGTTACACGTGACAGATGTCAACAAACAAATAACTATGTAATCGAAAGGTCAATAACCCACCTGAAGAATATGGTAATAAGCTCACCAGACAAAATATTAGCGAAAACCTTCAAAGAGCGCACGGGTGTGCCCATACGTTGCATGGAATCAGCGAATTAAAGTGGGGCTACATCGAGACCTGACAATGACAGAAAAGAGCCACAGCATACTTACCCTCCTGTTGCCACAAGTAAGTCCCTGCTGTATGAGAAATTTTCTTTCACAAATTTTTAAATGTTCGAACATATATCTTATACTGACTACAGTACCAAATACGACAAATTTATGATTACAACATATGCTAGACTACCTCATGAAGAGTGTCTCGACGCTTATTAGTGGACATTAATATGGGTTGTGTCCACTCTTCGCTTTCATGACGACTTTGCTGGGGGCACATTCAATGAGGTATTGAATGTCTGAGGGGGAATTACAGCCCATTCTTCCTGAGGAGCCGAAACCAGAGAAGATAATGTTGGACGCCGGGATTTTGAGGCGAAGTCCATGTTCTAGCTCATCCCAAAGACGTACCACCGAGTAAACCATTGCCTCATAGACGCTGTTTTATGGTTGGTTGATTCGGGGGAGGGGACCAAACAGCGAGGTCATCGGTCCCATAGGATTAGGGAAGGATGGGATACGATGTCGGCCTTGCCCTTTCACAGGAACTATTCCGGCATTCACCTGAAGCAGTTTAGGGAAATCACGGAAAACCTAAATCAGGGTGGCCGGATGGCGGTTTGATCCGTCGTCCTCCCGAATGCGAATCCAGTGCGCTAACCACAGCGCCACCTCGCTCAGTTGCTGCTTTATGACAGGGTGTACTGTCACGGTGATGCAAACAATCATCGAATCCTAACTGTTCCTCCACTCTACGCAGCACACAATGCCGTAAAATGTCTTCACATCATTCCGCATTTAGCGTTTTCTTAAGCGCAATAGGAAAATCACGTCCTAAATACGAAAAACGCCCCCATACTGTAACATACCTCCTCCGTACTACACATGAAAGCAAGTAAAATATTCCATACATTCGCCAGACCCAAACTCTTCCATCGGATTGCCAAACGGTACAATATGATTCATCACACTTAATCACTAGCTTCCATTCATCCACTGACCAGTGCCGTTGCTCTTTACACCACCTCAAGGATTGCTTAGAATCGACTATGACAATAAGTGGCTTATACGGAGCTATTCGACCACTGTGGTCCATTCTTTTTAGCTCCCCCTTTCTGAGACCATTACTCTCGAGTGCAATCAGATATCACCTACTACCCCTCTCCCCGTCCCCATACCACCACCACCACCACCAACATAAGTCATGCTCCAGATCCATATACGAGGGCTGATCAATAAAGAATGATCACTTTTTTTTTTCAACATACCGTTACTCATCCTCATAATTTTGATGGTCCTCAAAGTAGTCCCCCACGTGTGCGATGCACTTGCCCCCACGTTTCTTCAAATACATGCTGGAAACCATTTTTTGAGGGGTGCTTCAAAATCGCCTCCGCAGCCTTCACCACTGCTTCTAATGATTGATAATGCCTCCCACGAATTTTTGCCCTTCACTTATTATGTGAAACCTTGCTTCTTACCAAATTTCATGAGTCTAGGTCAACGGAAAGTGCCCTATACGTTCCGCTCAGCGAGTTTTCACGTATCAAAATATGTGACATAAAAGACCGTATTGTTTGGCTAAATTGAATTAGAAGCTTAAGATTTTTACACCGCTAAGGGACTACCGATCTTAATATGTGACATAAATTTGAACTTAATATGTCTACTCGTTCCTGAGAAAATCGGCTCTTAACAGTCGGACGGAAGGACAGACAGACAACAAAGCGATCTTGTATGGATTTCGTTTTTACAGACCGAGGCACAGAATCCTAAAAACGAGTTAAGTACGAAAATTGGTATTTGACTTCTCGGTAAAAAAAAAGGTGTTTCAGTGTTTTTGGAAATTCAACCCCTAAGGAGAGAGTGAAAGAGAAGATAAAAATTTTCATAAGCTAAGCTACTGTTGAACTAAATATTGTGTTTTACGACCACTGCAGCCTGAATGAGTAGCTGATGTCATCGTACGAAAAATATCCCCGATTTTCAAAGAACCAGCACTGGCTTGAACTAAAGCCTCCATACACGGGGGGTGAACACCTCACCGGGCCGTCGTTCCACTCGGCACCTTGCATCATATGAAACGAAGAAAAATTGCAGCTCGTCGAACCACACACTACGCGTTTCCACTCACCTAGTGCCCAGTTGTATGTTCTTTAGTTCACTGAACTACGTAGCTTTGTCACATTGTGCGCCTTTGCGGGGCATGGCCTACAAATGTCCACTGCATACCATTGCTTTCGCATTTGAAAGCGATTGTCATTGACAAGGCGTATCAATCGCCTCCAGTTCCATTCTACCACCTCTCCACGTCAAACCATCTTACTGCACTGATTCCGTTCAACCAACTGGCACATACACACCACTTTACGTCACCAGTGGAGGGTCACATTACCCCCTCCCCCCTCGTCCACACACACACACACACACACACACACACACACACACACACACCAGTCCACACTATCTATACAGCCCCAAAGCGACCAGTGACAGCCCCAAAGCGACCAGCGTGGTCTTTAAGAGACACGACTAATGATTTATCTGCACAAACACTATGTAATGCGGTGTTGACCACTAGAGGTCATGAAAGGTGGATCCGCCAGTATAAAAGGAGGCGAGGAGCGTTGTGTTGTCAGTAGGAAAACAGCAGCAGCAGAATGGGTCAATCAGGAGAGATCAGCAACTTCAAACCCTGAATAACAAATCCATCGGAAACATTTCAGCCCTTCTACAGCTGCACACGTTGACTATTGCTGATGTGATTGTGAAGAGCAAACGCTGAAGGAGCAATTGCAGCTTAACCAAAAGCAGGCAGGCTGTACTGGCAGATATGGACCGTCAAGTATTGAGGAGTGTTGTCGTAAAAATCGGATGAAATCATCGGAAGGACTCATTCGCGAGTTCCAAAGTGCTACCACTGTTAAGCGAGCGCAATTACTACGCGTAGGGAGTTGAAAATAGTAGGGTGCAATGGTTGAATAGCTCCTCATAAGCCACACATTACTCTAGTCAATGCTCAGCGATGCTTGAAGTGGTGTAAAGCAGGACGCCACTGGACAGTGGATGACTGAGTGATTTGGAGTGATGAATCACGTTGTACCCCCATAACAATACGATGGGTTTGGCGAATGCCTCAGGAACCTTCATGTGCAGTGCCAATAATGAAGTACGGAGGAGGTCGTGTTATGGTTTGGGGATGGTTTCCTTGGTTAGGATGTGGACTCCTCATTGCGTTTAAGGAAACGCTAAATGCAGATGGATATGAATACATTTCAAGCATTGTGTGAGCAACAGATAAGGGAGGATGATTGATTGCGTGAGTATGAAAATGTACCCTGTCATAAAGCAGCATATGTGAGACAGTGCTTACGGACGATAACGTTCCTGAAATAGACAGGGCCGGCCGTTGTGACCGAGCGGTTCTAGGCGCTTCAATCCGGAACCGCGCTGCTGCTACGGTCGCAGGGTCGAATCCTGCCTCGGGCATGATCTGTGTGATGTCCTTAGGTTAGTTAGGTTTAAGTAGTTCTAAGTCTAGGGGACTGATGACCTCTGATGTTAAGTCCCATAGTGCTCAGAGGCATTTGAAATGGACAGGCCTGCCCAGAATCCCGACCTGAACCCAATGGAGAACCTTTGGGATGTGATAGAACGTCGACGTTGCACCAGACACCAGCGTCCAACATCAATACTTTCTCTGGTTTCGATGCTTGAGGAAGAATAGCCAGCCATTTCTTCACAGGCATTCGTGTCACCTCACTGAAAGTGTCACCAGCAGAGTTCAAGCCGTAATAAAAGCGAAGGGTGGACAGACGCCATATCAGTATCCACTAATATCGTGTCCAGATACTTTTGACCACAGCTCTTGTCATACAGATCCACAGTACTTTTCATCTGGTAGCCGTCCCTTACATTACATATTTTCTTTTCAGTATTGGAGGGTTATTTGCTTGATGGCTTCAAACTTTTGAGGAAGGTACAGCGGATAGGTGAGCAAGAAAGCATTTAGGTAGGCGGAGAAGCCGCTGCCCTCCACTGGTGTTACCCTCCGGAGAGCCCCTCGCAGTCGTAGGACGCGCCTTATCTTTAGGTGGGCGCTTATCTAGGCGCCGTTCACCTGCACACAGGGGGCCACTCAAACTAAGCCCCCGGTACGCAAACACCGCTCCTGGCACAGGCGCCTCCACACAAATGTAGCTGGGGACCCAGCCGATAACGACTTCTGTGACTTATAACTTCTGTCATCTGGAACGAGTCTTACAGGGAGAGGGTCCCGGGGGTCGGAGCGACTCTTTGAAACACCCCCACACAGTACCGATAGTGTCTCACACCTACCTACCTAACTAGCAAGCAGTAATCATAAGAAAATTTTTAAATGTTCACAACTGTTTCGAAATTCTTGATTAGCCTCGTAGGCTCTACAGCGCGTTTAAGGTCTAAATTGAAATTGTAACCTGATTCATTGTTGCACACCTTTGTATACACCACTCATGACGGATCTCGATTAGCCTCGTAGGCTCTACAGCGCGTTTAAGGTCTCAATTTAAATTGTAACCTGATTCATTGTTGCACACCTTTGTATACACCACTCATGACGGATGATCCGTTTCATTACCTTGGCCGAAAAAGCTGTACCCATCTTCCTTTAGTTCTACTTATTCAGATAACTTATGTTCGTATCCTAATGCAGATTGATCTTCGACTTGGGTAAGGCAGGGGGAATAACTGCATACCGTTACTTCAGAAAGATGTCAAAAACAAGCTTTCATTAACCACGGCAAAATACTTTTCTTGACTGATCGACTTTACTCTTTTTTTCCATTTTCCTTCCCATTCTATTTTTTCCCTATTTCTTTCTTCCCAGAGGCATCTTGTCCACAGAGTCACTGCCCCAGTTGTCTCAACGTAGTTACGTTCTTGCTATTATACGTGGATAGTTTCCTTAAAGGCGCCTACACACACACACACACACACACACACACACACACACACACACACACACACACACAGAGAGAGAGAGAGAGAGAGAGAGAGAGAGAGAGAGAGAGAGAGAGTGTGTGTGTGTGTGAGAGAGAGAGAGAGAGAGAGAGAGAGAGAGAGAGAGAGAGAGAGAGCTGGAAGCCGATGATTTTGATAATTATCTAAGGATGGATGAATCATGCGTTTCGGAGATGATCATCATCAAACCATTCGTAACGAAAAGGAATAGTCATGAGAGAGGCTGCAAGCTGCGAGGAGAGGCCGTTAGCCGCATTACGATTTCTAGTCACTGGCAGAAGTTAAAGAGGACCTCAAATTCAGTGCTTGTTGTATCCCCACAATTGTTAACTAAAATGATTCCTGAAACGTGCAACGCTTTTCATAACTGACAGAGGACATACGTCATGATAAAGCAAAATAAATAAAACAAAAGATGCTCATGCAAATGTTATTAATTTATTTATGTATGTATGTAACACACTAGATGATCAGTAAGTTTTAAGAAACTCATTTCATATTCTAAGAACAAAGACTACACATGGTGGTGGCGCAGACCGTCCAATAAGTACGACGACAGGTACAATAAAAAATGAAGCTTTTAGCAACTGTTAGAAACCCCACACTCCGCTCTTCATAGGAGAGAGCTTGGATACAAGTTGGGCTTCTTTTAACTGCTTATAACAATGAAGCAACTATATTTTATTCATTAACGTCCATACGTCCATTTTTTCATTTCCGATAAATATCGCAAACAAAATCTAAAAACAGAAATACAGAAGGTCGGTGGACTTTTCTTCTCTCAATGTGCCACAAGAAACCATCACGGATTTTTTGAAAAAATTAAAAAAGTGTTTCACTTTGTGCAACTATATTTCTTTACTTCTCGCACGACAAACTCTGTCCTTAAAGTTTCGTCCTCCTCGCACCCTGTCACGTATATCAGAACAGCATTTAATCCCACGCGCAGTGACAAAAAACGAACGATGAACTTTTGTCGGACGGTTGCACGGCAGTGCTACACACGGCACAGTTTGTTGGGTGGAGTGGTAGGGGGAGGTGACGAGGGTGGGGAGGGGGGCGGCTTTCGGGTGGTCTTACCCGTCCGATATGCCGACAAGGAAAGCTCGTCGGTCGGTCGGTCGGACGTCGAAACGGCTACACATGTCAAGTTTTGGCGGTCGGTGGGTGCGTGCGTAAGGCCTCTTGTGATGATTATTTTACGCATATCCTCTTAGGACAGTAAAAACATATCGCTGTTCCCAACAATACAGTGGTCTCTGCAGAGGACAGGCCGTTGCTGAGCAACAGTTTGAGACGAGGCGACTGGCTAGCAACACGAATGTTTCCCTCGCCATCCAGCAAAACCATAAGAAAACCGTGAAGTACATGAAGAGCACGGAGCAACGACAGCATTCAGGAGGTAAGCCATCGACAAATATCTGAGTTCAAGAATCCGCGGCACCGCCAACACTAGCGTCAAATCCAGTGCACTTTCTGCGGATGCGTAACATAAAAGCTCACAGGCACGTATATTTAATGAATACCAATATCGTCGACACTGCCATTATATTTAGAGCTATTTGATTTTATAAACGAGTTATCCAGACTATTTACCACGTCAGGAAATGTGTTCGGAAACTGCGAATACGGGACCTCCACAGCTGTACAGTTTACTGGAAACAAATGAAATTTTTGCCGGAACGGGTCTCGAGCCCCGATTTCCCCATTTACGGAAGCGGCCACCGTAATAGCTTCAGCTATCTGAACATGCTTCAACCGAATTTCCGTATGTCCCATTGTCTGCTGCCCTTAGTGCTCGCACAATTATGTGATTCCCGCACTGGTGGAGACATTTAGTTTTACCGCCAGACTGCTTCCTTTTGGCATGAAATACATTACTGCAGTGTCTGTATTAGACAGTGTCTGTATTAGACAGTGTCTGTGAAGTTCAATTCAATATGCCTTCGGGCATGCAAGACGAAGTACTACAAACGATACATTCTCCTAGGAAGTTTCTGTGAGACGTAATTTCTGTATTCACTCATTACAAACATTGTACGACAAGTCGTGTGTGTCACCATGGTGTCTCGAAACTCGTGTTTCCTGTGCACATATAATAGATAATTTGATTTTATAACAATTATAGGCGCATTTCATACGTTCAGCTGTTACCATTTACATGTTAGTGCTTACGTATAATTAAATAAGGGCTTCGTCTTTGTGGCAGAGCAGTTCGTCTCTTCGGAGTGGCCGTGCGGTTCTAGGCGCTACAGTTTGGAGCCGGGCGACCGCTACGGTTGCAGGTTCGAATCCTGCCTCGGGCATGGACGTGTGTGTTGTCCTTATGTTAGTTAGGTTTAATTAGTTCTAAGTTCTAGGCGACTGATGACCTCAGAAGTTAAGTCGCATAGTGCTCAGAGCCATTTGAACCAAGTTCGTCTCTTCAATCACAATATAATGTGCCCACATTTTCTTGGCTTCTAGTCTCGCTAGTGCTGAATCGGTAGACGTCACTTGAATTAAAATGACTAAGAATAATTTCCAAACCCAACTTTGATTTCCTCGACTGATCGATCTTACTGATTTTTTTTTTTACATTTATAGAATATTCCGTCGGTACTTGGAAGAACACTTCACATTTAAAAAACTGAAATACACAGTCTTGATGTTCCACAATATTATTTCTTTTATAGCTCTTTGTGAACCGGTTTTCAACTTTTTAGGCAATTTTCAGACAACTTAAGACCAAGCAGATATTGCAGACATCAGGGACAGTTCCATCTTAACAGTGGAAGGGACGACAGTGCGTTTCGAGAAGTCAGAACATTCATTACGGCCAAGCCGTACCCTGGTAAATCTCCGAGCCAGCCGGCGCTCGAACCAGGGCCCCTTCAGTTAATCTGCGGCGCTGATTCCGCCTTTTTCGATATAGATACTGGCAAGACATCGGTCGCGGGAACTTCAACACCATATCAAAATCTCTACAGTAGTTTCTCAGACTGGCACGTACATATAAAAGGAGGCGAGCAGGGGACTTCAGTTCATATATTTAGGTATAGAAGATTTAGTATAATGTTTTTTATTTACTTACTGCAACACGACTACAACTTTCATTTTATGTTTGCATTCATTAATGTTCGTCTACTATGCTTTTGATGGACATGATGCGATGTTCTAATGCCAAAAAGATACTTTTATGTGATATTATAACAAATTTCAGACTTTTTTTACTTTACATGTACTGTGAAACATTGCTCCTTTCCAAATTTCATGATTCTACGTCAACGGGAAGTACCCTATAGATTATGATGAGTGAGTTTGGGAGTATCAAAATATGTAACAAATGGTCGTAACTTTTGATTGCATTGACTTAGAAGCTTAAAATTTTTGCTCCTCCAAGGGATCACAGACTTTAGTGTGTGACAAAACTGAGCTAGATACGTCTACCCGTTCCTGAGAAAGAAGTTTCCCAACAGTCGTACAGACAGACGGACAACAAAGCCACACTATAACCGTTCTTTTTTTTTTTACAGAGGGACGCAACAGAACCATAAAAAAATAACAAAAGGGAAACTGAGTGTGGTGTAGCGTCCCGTCGATAGCGAGATCATTAGAGACGGAGCACAAGCTCGGATTACGAAAAGATGGGGAAGGAAATTGGCCGTGCCCTTTCGAAGGACCCGCTCTGGCATTAGGCTAAGTGGTTTCATCTACATCTACATTTATACTCCGTAAGCCACCCAACGGTGTGTGGCGGAGGGCACTTTACGTGCCACTGCCATTACCTCCCTTTCCTGTTCCAGTCGCGTATGGTTCGCGGGAAGAACGACTGCCGGAAAGCCTCCGTGCGCGCTCAAATTTCTCTGATTTTACATTCGTGATCTCCTCGGGAGGTATAAGTAAGGAGAAGCAATATATTCGATACGCACCCTCTCGAAACCTGGACAGCAAGCTACACCGCGATGCAGAGCGCCTCTCTTGCAGAGTCTGCCACTTCAATTTGCTAAACATCTCCGTAACGCTATCACGCTTACCAAATAACCCTGTGACGAAACGCGCCGCTCTTCTTTGGATCTTATCTGTCTCCCCTGTCAACCCGACCTCGTACGGATCCCACACTGATGAGCAATACTCAAGTATAGGTCGAACGAGTGTTTTGTAAGCCACCTCCTTTGTTGATGGGCTACATTTTCTAAGGACTCTCCCAATGAATCTCAACCTGGTACCTGCCTTACCAACAATTAATTTTATGTGATCATTCCACTTCAAATCGTTCCGCATGCGTACTCCCAGATATTTTACAGAAGTAACTGCTACCAGTGTTTGTTCCGCTATCATATAATCATACAGTAAAGGATCCTTCTTTCTATGTATTCGCAATACATTACATTTGTCTATGTTAAGGGTCAGTTGCCACTCCCTGCACCAAGTGCCTATCCGCTGCAGATCTTCCTGCATTTCGCTGCAATTTTCT